>NC_057344.1:131141777-132436277 GCF_016509475.1 Prionailurus bengalensis | reverse complement strand
AAAACCACTAAGAATCCACTTTCTTTGGGAGAATTCACCTATTAAAAAACCTTCCTCAGTTTACATAGTTTTAATTACTGGATGGGCCTGAGGAAATGAAGACTGTACATGGAATAAGTCCTGAGGCTATTTGGCTTCTTGGAGACTAAGAGATTCAAACCTGATAATGGTAAAGACATGTTTGAATGTTGCTTTGCATTTTTCACAGTCTTTTGCTAACAACTCTTCAAACTCCTTTCAATTATGATATTGAAATGGTTTGTTTAATCCTGTGTTTTATCATAGATGCTAATATAAACTGTGAATTCTAATTCCATATTTAATTGTAATACAAAAATCTTTTCCCTTTTCCAAGTTATATGGTAATTATATTTTCTAGTTTGAGAAGCACAGAACTAATGTGCTCTCGTTTGACTTCGTGCACTTTATTTGTTTAAAAAATTTTAAGTTTATTTATTTATTTTGAGACAGAGAGCACGTGAGCAGGGTTGGGGCAGAGAGAGAGGGGAGAGAGAGAGTCCCAAGCAGGCTCTGCACTGCCAGCACAGAGCCCAGTGCGGGACTCGAACTCCCCAACTGTGTGATCATGACTTGATTCAAAATCAAGAGTCAGCCACTCAACCGACTGAGCCACCCAGGCACCTCTGACTTTGTGGACTTTAAAGAAAATAGTCACAAATTCTAACTTGGTCACCATTTACACAAGTACATATTTTTTTTAAAGGATTTGAAAGACTAACAAAATTCACACCAAATGGAAAGTGTTTGGCAATTAAGAGTGTACTATTTATTTATTTATTTAAAATTTTTTTAATGTTTTCTTATTTATTTTTGAGAGAGAGGCAGAGCATGAACAGGGAAGCGCAGAGAGAGAGAGAGAGAGAGAGAGAGAGAGACAGAATCCAAAGCAGCTCCAGGCTCTGAGCTGTCAGCACAAAGTCCGCCGCGGGGCTTGAACTCATGAACTGCGAGATCATGACCTGAGCTGAAGTCAGACGCTTAACCGACTGAGCCACCCAGGCCCCCCAAGAGTATACTTTTTAAAAATAAAAAGTATAGTTGGGATATTTATTATTTCATAATTCAATCTCAGAGAATAATACAGAGGTTGATTGGAAAACTTTGAGTGCTCAATCAATATAGAAGAATTGGTAGGGCCCAGATCAATAGCCACAGTCAATTTAAGCAGAATTATAGGATTATAATGGCAGTCTTCTTCTGGTATTCATTTTGTTTTCACTCTAGCTTCTGGCTGAGCTGTACAGTCACTTCATCATGAATTTTCTGGATTTAGGGAGGATCACAGTGGACTAAATGGCACAGCTGACTTGAAGCAGGACACAGCTACTTAAGTCACAGGCTCAGAGACACTAACCCTCCAGTGATATGACTAAAAGCCACCTAAATCAAATTTAGAACCTGTACTCCTAGTTTGGAACTCTTCAGGAAGGCTATGTCTACTTATTACCTGGACATTTTTGCAAAGTTGACCTTTCCTGATTTAAATATATACTTTATCTACATCCTAAGCAATGATACCTGTAAAATCACAGGTCTTGTGTGCCAATTGTGGTCTTTTTCTAGTTTAAATACAAAACAATTTTTTTTTTTAAATAATTTGACCATCTGTAACCTAAAATCATCTTGCATACCTCATTGGCACACTGAGAAACACTGGCCAAACAGGGTTGCTAAAGGTGAGCAGACTGGAATGCAAACACCAGCTTCTCTACTTTCTCCTTAGATAACCTTGGCAGCTTTCTGGACCTCTCTAAACCTGTTTCTTCATACATAAAAGGTTGGTGGGTTATACAGGTACACTCCAAGGTTGCACAAACACCTGGTTTCCAGGCTCGGCCCAGGGAATGAGTCACAGCTGTTCTCTCACAGTGACCCTGCAGACTTAAAGGGGGCCTGGGCACCCCTGTTGAGGTCTAAGGCACTGCCTCACCACTGGGAATGCTGGCTGAGGTGTCTGCATGAGTCAGAGGGCATTGCAGAGTCGCCAGGCTCCGGGGACCACAGAGTGTGCTGTCAATCACCACGGGGGCCCATTAGCAAAAACCAAAAAACACAGGTGGGGCTTGCTCTAGCTGCAGTCTCAGATAACAGGGCTCAAAGAGAAATGTGTTCTTCCAAGCAGCTGAAGGCATACTCGTGAGATGATAAGCTTGTATGCTAAAAGCAGAAATGCAAACTGCCTGTGCAGATTCAGTGGGGAAGCAAGGGTAGATTTGGACCCAGTCACAAAGCAGCACTAGCATTACTAGTAACAGCACCAATAGCACTGTCTCCCTCAAAATGACGAGTCCAGGGGTCACTGGGCCCGGTTTGCCCTGCACCATCCTGTTTTATACTAGTTCTCTCAGAGTAAGTGTTGCAGTGCTCCTTTTAATCTCAAGTGGTGAGAAATCAGATGATTTCCCTACCGATGACCCAGAGAAAGGAGTTGATCCGCCCAAAGTCACACAGTGACCAAGAAGGAAGTAGAAGTTGCTTCTCTCAACTCCAGACAATGTGGCCTAGTAGCCAAGGATATAGGCTCTGTCTAGACAACAAGCCTCCAAGAGCTGGATTGTAACCTCTTTCACACTTCATCCTGGATCCCAGCACTGCACCTGCCTTCTTGACACAGGCAGGAAGTCTCTTATTGAAATTCTGTCTCTCCTGGAGGACAAAGAGTTCTCCCAGGTCACGTGCTGAATGTCTGCTATGTGCCAGGCACAATGCTGAGTGTTCCACAAATCAACATATGCTTTGTGATCCTCAACACAAATCCTGTGAAGTGTAATAATACACCTGTTTCAGAGGGAGCCCCCAAAGGGAGCTGGCAGAGACCCAACCAAACATTCCTGTCTGAGACAGGGCCAGAGATCTCAGCCCATGAGGGAAGCTGTGGTCCTTGGTTCCCTCTTGGGCATCCATGCTACAGGAATCCATGAGGCACCAGCCAAAGCCTTTTTTAAAACCACAGTTAGCACCCAGAAATGTGCTGGCTGTGTATAATTCCAGAGAAAGCTTCCACCAGTATTATTCCCCAGGTGGTTGAGTATCATTGTAAATCCATCAGGCTCAGAAAATCCTTGAATGAACCTCCATGCAACTGACAGGTGCAATCGTCATGAGGGCCCCTTTTCAATCCCCTTCTGATCAAAAGATCAGGCCTGGGGCTGGAGGGTGGGTCTAGCCATATCTCTACATGTCACCAGGGTGGACAACATCACTTGGATGGATGGAAATCACTTGGGGGGTGCTGGAGCCCATTGCTGTTTGCAGCTTCTCTTTCTTCTTGTTCACATGACCCCAAGCCCCAAGCCTACCTACCTCTCACACTCATGTCAAGAATGTACTTGTTTAGTATAATTTGGAAAGCCAGAAACAAGAAGTATTATAAATGCATAATAAAGTATGTAAGAAATAACTGTCATTTACATTTGTAGCCAACCTAAAGATAAATATGAACATACTTAGTGTAGTTCCTTTATGGAGCTTTACATGTGATTTATGAATATCCCTACAATTTTGAACATAGACCAGAATAAAAATTTCATGGGGATTTTTATTTTCATAGTGACCCTATAATGAGATTATCAGCTATTATCAGTAATAACTAATTAAATCACTGAGGGATATAGTAGAGTTACTGTGCAGATATCAAAGAAAATCCGTGAGATTTTGGAACTCTTAACTTTTTTTTTAATAGAGAAAAACTGACCGTAAAGTAGTCTCATTAACCTATGAGGTAACCTCTATCAAAGTGCTTTTGTTCTCATGGGGAATCTTAACCAAATCACATCTAATTTCTTCTAATTAAAAATGATATCTAATTCTTTGCTCCATTTCAGAATATGTTGATCTTCTGGAGTTTATTTACAAAGAAAACACAACTACCTTTGAGCCTAAAAAAAGACAAAGTAAACTTAAGGCAAATAGTTTTTCTCATTTACTGAAGCAACTTTTTCTTGTCATAAAGTTTTAAAGATACCTTTTTCTTTTTTTAAAAAAAAATTTTTTTCAACGTTTATTTATTTTTGGGACAGAGAGAGACAGAGCATGAACGGGGGAGGGGGCAGAGAGAGGGAGACACAGAATCGGAAACAGGCTCCAGGCTCTGAGCCATCAGCCCAGAGCCTGACGCGGGGCTCGAACTCACGGACCGCGAGATCGTGACATGGCTGAAGTCGGATGCTTAACCGACTGCGCCACCCAGGAGCCCCAAAGATACCTTTTTCTTAATGAGAAATGTCTGAGGTTATGCCTGTAAACTTAGTGTGTTAATTTGAGATGATAGAGAGCATAGATATTTTGTTTAATTCCCTTTTTGGTTTTAAAAAATCAGCTTCAAAGTTCAATTCAATAGGAACTTTAATAATCTGTGTGATCTAATACAAACTAATATACTTTAAGCTCTTTCAGAATAATCACAACACAAAGCTGTCTCACAAAGTATAGTCGTATTTTTAAAATAATTGTAATTTTGGGACAATAAGAGATAGCATTTCCATTTTCTGTTAATCAGCTTTTGGGGCCATTTACTGATTGACTTTAACATTTAGGGAGTTTGTGTCTCCCCTGTGTATTAATAATAAGATATTTCACTGATAGCACATAAAATACTTAATTACTTTTCTGTAAAAACTAGAGAATGCAGACACAAACTAGAGCTTATGTCTCCTCTGTGTATTAATAAAATATTTCACTTATAGCACATAAAATACCTAATTACTTTTCTGTAAAAACTAATAGAGAATGCAGGGTTTTATCCTTCACTGTACAAATATTCAGTACTATAGATTAGGCTCATGTCAGCTAAATGGGCACATATATAATAAATTCATTTCTACCATGAGAAAAAAAGACTGTATTTTCATTGATCCTAAGATACACATTTTACTGTTTATGAAGTTGGGGTAATTCTTACAATCAATAGCATTTTATAATTATAGTTGACAGCATTTTTGTGTTTTTAAATGATACCTAATATTGTTTAGATTTAATGAAATATGATAAAAACTTTTTTTGTGTGTGTTAATCTTGCCTTCCTTTTTAAAATAGAATAATGGTGTACATAAAAATTTTTCATTTAGATTTATATTTATAAAATAATTATATATATACTATATACTATATGTACTATATATGAATATGCAAAAGTTAGATATTAAGATAATCCAGCTTCAGAAGTCCTATTTCATAATACCATCAATTGCTCACACACACTTCTGTTTTACACACACACTTCTAATTTGGGAGAAAAGGTAGGGTATTCCTTTTAATTACAGAATGTTTTTAAAAGATGTGTAGCTTTATTTTATTTAAATATATAAGATAAATTGTAGAACTAAAAAAGTGTAGCTAAGTAGTGGTTTTATGGCCAAATAATGATACATTATTTGATCCATTCTAATGACATATTTTAATGATTCGTATGTGAATTAAACTTGGTAAGAAGTTTCTAGATTGTTCAAGAATAGCATGTTTTCTTGTTTATATGTTCTATCCATATAACATACATATAGTTTCTTAAATACATTTATTTAAGTTTCCTTAGTTTTTTGTTTGTTTGTTTTTTTGTTTTTTTAAAGTAAGCTCTATACCCAATGTGAGCTTGAACTCATAAACCTGAGATCAAGAGACACATGCTCTACTGACTGAGCCAGCCAGACACCCCAACATTTCCTTAGTTTTAGCTCAACATCCTTTTTCTGTTCCAGGATCCTATTCAGGAAGACACATTACATTTAGTTTTCATATCTCCTTAGACTCATCTGGGCTGTAACAGTTACTTAGAATTTACATGTTTTTGATGACCTTGACAGTTTCGAGGAGTACTGATCAGATATTTTGTAGGATGTCCCTATATCATAATTTTTGTTGTTTTTCTTTGTGCATTCCTTGCCTACCCTAACATAAAGGAGATTGTGAAAGTGCTACGATTAGAAATACATTATAAAAGTATGAGAGAGAGAGAGAGAGAAATAAATTTTGATGAGGATCAGGGAAGGCTTCTCATCACAAGTAAAGCACAAGCTTGCTCTTGAAGAAATTAGTTGTGTTGTGGTGGGATAGGGGGAATGAATATGAACGATGCAAGTCATATTGTAGTGACAAACTGATATGATTTCAACATGTTTATTAAAGGTGTAATTAGAAGTAACAGTGTAAAGTTTGGTAGCTGGCTGAAGGTTCCCACCACCCCCCCCCCCCCCGACACCAAATGGCTGTTTTGTAATTCTGACACTAACTACCCAGAGTTAGATTCTACAAGTTTAAGGGCTCCATTCCACAAGACTGTCCTCACTTTAGATGCTAGTTGCTGGTACCAGGTCCCCACTAAGTTTACCCACACTTCTGTCTGATGGTTACAAAGCTGGGGTTTTTCACACCCACACCATTACAATTATAGTTTATTATAAAGGATGTGACAAACTCCCAGATGTAAGGATACATAAGGTGAGATCCACAGGGGCCTCTTTCCCTGTGGAGTTTGGTGTGCCAACCTCCTAGCACATAGATACACATTTTTGGGAGCTTTCTAATTTCTCTTCTTTAAAATTTTTTATGAAGGTTTAAGCATGTAAGTATGATTGACTAACTCATTGGCCATTGATGATTCATTCAATTTCCAGCCCTCTCGCCTCTCCAGAGGTTGGGGTGGGGCCAAAGCTTTCAAGCTTCTAATCAAAGCAACCAGCTTCTATCCTGAAGCTATCTAATGGCCCATCAAGAGTCATGTCATTAGAACAACTACCACCATCAATTCCAAGTTAACCTAGAGGAAAAAGTGGAGAATGGGAAGACACACATAAGTGGAGGAACAAAAGTGTAAATGTTTGAAGGAGAAAGAATAAAGAGGGAGATTGAGGTGCAGAAAGAGATGAGCAGGTCCCTATCCTTTGAGGGAGAAGTTGGAGAAGGAGAATGTGCTCCTCAGAGTCACTGTCATCATCTTATCTGCCAATGTTCTTAAATGACATATGCACACAAAGCTGTCATAAAAAGCAAGATATTCCAGAACACTGCAAGTCTTGGTGGAGGATTGTTTAACTTCCTATTTCTAGACTTCTCTACCCCAGTTAAGCCAATTTATTCTCATCTTGGGCTCCATCTGATACTCTGAACCTAGATTTGGTTCTAAAATGCCCCCCTTAAGCAGCTAATTTTAACTCTTTTGGTCCTTTTTGCTATTTCTATAAATATAATCTTACTCTCTTTTGTGGGTGACAATTGTCTTCTTTCCTCTTGCTACTTAGCACTAGATCATTCATCTATTTCACTAATACCTTTTTAAACACCTACAATGTACTTTCATAAATTTAAGCTTCAGGAGAGCAGGGACATTAAATGCCTGGGCAATCCAGGACAGTCCAGTCCCTGAATAGTTCTGGTACAAATGTCAATAAATATTAGTTGACAGAATGAATCAGTATTATATTGAGCACTATATACATAGTTAAGATAAAAATTCTGTTCTCAAGGATTTTATAATAAAAGAGTGGGGGGGAAATGGGGGCATCTATGTGGCTCAGTCAGTTAAGCATCTGATTCTTGGTTTTGGCTTAGGTCATGATCTCATGGTTCATGAGTTTGAGCCCCATATGGGCTCTGTGCTCACAATGCAGAGCCTGCTTGGGATTCTCTGTCTCCCTCTCTCTCTGCCCCTCTCCTTCTCATGCTCTCTCACTCTCTGTCAGAAATAAATAAATAAACATTTAAAAAACACAAAAGAGTGGGAGAACATAATTTCTTCAAATGATTACAGTAAACAATTGTTTAATGAAAGTCAGAAAGGAGAAAATCTCCCATATGTTTTGGACCACAAAAGACTACATCTTCAGTGAAAGGGAATTGGAAATAACCTTACAGGAGGGGCAGTAAGAAAACTTTATTGTCCAGACCTTGGCTGTGAGTGGGAGGAATAGAAACATTTTTCTTGATAATTTATTTATTATTATATTTTTTAATGTTTATTTATTTTTGAGACAGAGAGAGACAGAGTATGAACGGGGGCGGGGCAGAGAGAGAGGGAGACACAGAATCTGAAGCAGGCTCCAGGCTCTGAGCCGTCAGCCCAGAGTGGGGCTCAAACTCACAGACCGCGAGATCATGACCTGAGCTGAAGTCAGACGCTTAACCGACTGAGCCACCCAGGCACCCCAGGAAATTTATAAACACAAGCTTGACTTCATAGGTTTGCAATATGAATTTACTCTATCTGTGGGGTCCCCAGACCATCAAACTGAGGGTTTAATTTAAGGTGGCTAAGCTTGTAGGACCTTGGTAGGAATAACACAAATCCTCTCTGAAAGAATACAACTTCAGTGCAGGCCTCAGAAAAAAACTTCCATGGATAAAGTTCCAAAGATCAACAGCTCACAGAGAACAAGAGATCTCAAGGTACCCTGGTAAGAGCCAGCAGCAACAACTGAGAACAGTACCAGACTCCACTTAGACTCTACCTATTGGAATTATTAGGTATAGAATGCAAACATAGCAGTTTAGTTTGTATACAGAGACATCAAAATATGAGCAAGGAATAGGAGACTTAAAAAAAAAAGATCAAGAAGATTTGAAAAGTAAATAGAAGTTCGACAATAAAATATAGTTATGAATATAGTAATTACAAATGGGTCACTGTGACCTCTGTCAGAGCACAGTGATTTGAGGGATGGGAGCAGAATGAAGTTAATAGTCAGTTGAAGCGTTAATAACAGTAAATAAACTATACTTATATTTTTTGTGCTTTTCCTGTATGTGTGTGATATTTTACAATTTTACAATATTAAATAGAAGTTAATAAGTGATGAAAAAATAAGAAAGGTAAGCACAGACTATTTCTAGTACCTTTCAGTGGTGACAAAACTGATGGTGATGAGGAAAGACAGGGAATCCCTTCCTCCTTCAGTGGATAACAATCCTACTTCCATATAACAATCCTACTTTCTTCTCTTTAACTAAAGGAAAATGGGAGATGGCATAAAAAGGGAGGGTGGGAAGATGAGGGAGAGGGGGAAAGAAGATTAGGAATAAGAAGAAAAGGCAAAGTAAAAGGGGAAAAGAGGGAGGGGAAAACCCATATAACTACATCGAGGGATCCCCTGGTTCCTCTGCTGGACTTTGTGGCAATGGAGAAAAATACGAAGGTGGGAGAGAAATGGGGGCCATGTGAAGCACATTCTAGGTTGATCAGCTTGAAAATGAACATTATATTAAGATTTAACTTTTTGACTGTCAGTCATTAATTACAATTAAAAACTTAATGCTAACCTAATCCTCTCTAATTTCATTTTCAACCAGAAGAACTGGATTTGAACCTAACCAAAACCTACAAACTCCATTCTGCAAACCTTGAAACATCACTGCTTCTTAAAAACAAAAAGTGTAAAGTAGGACATTCAGTTGTCAGCTTGAATTTCCCTTTTTTTATAAACATGGTTAAATCCTCTCAGAGAACCAGGCCTAGGGCAAGGGGAAGGGCATGAAGCCCACCCACTATTGGATTTCATAGATCTACAGAAATGTAATTCATCTTCTTGATTTTGTAGTACTAAGGATTAAACATCTATCCAACTCCTTTGAATGAAGTTAAAAGTCAGGTAATATTAAAAAAGCACAATATGATTTTCAGACAAATAGAACAGTATGTCCATTTTAGTTCTTTTCAAAATGGCAAGTCAAAGCATATTTTATTTCAAATACAAAATAATAGCATAATTATATAATTAGAAACATTTCTCAATTCTAGTCATTGTTCTCTCATCTTATTTTACAAAGTACTTTAGAATGACCATTACATTTTCTCCACATGATGCTTCTATTTGAAAAGTAACCTGACATTGGGATGTTGTATTCATTATGACTCATTATAATGCAAATGTTATAATCCAACCTATACTGGTTTAAAGGAGGAATGTCAAAGTTCATTGAGCACTGGACTCCACAGTTCAGAGGGAAACCTGGCGTTAGGTGTGGCTTGATTGAGGACCTAGCTATGTTTTTAGGATCCATCTCTGGTGTCAGCCAGGCTGGCTCCTCCCATCACATAAGGGTATTGTTGAGCTCTAAGCCCCATTTTCTACTCATACCATCAAATCCACCTCCAGCAAATGTCTCCTCATTCCTTCGTGGCTCTGATAACTAATGTATGCCATTAGGCTGGAGCTATAGACAGTGGGATGGGTCTGACTGCCTGGCTTAACTGAATCAGGGCCCAAAGCTGTTAGGGTTAGAGCAGGGAATTGTCCCTTCTAAGCAGCATTTCTGAGAGTGAGAGAGGGGTGGTGTCCAAATAAAACTGGAATTAAAGTATACAAGCAGATTTTACTTATTTGTGGATTTTGATCAAGACACTATGGCCAATTTCTCCCTTCCCTTTGCCACTCTCTTGTTACGTATTTATTTAACAATTATTGAGTATCTTCTATATCTCAGGCACTGTTTTAGGAGTTGGAAATATAAGATTAATGCTTTATTATATCACCCAAAATGGAAACCCAATCATATACTTGCAATACAATATTGTTTTGATAAATTATAGAGTGGAACATATATATGTAAATCAATATAAAATTATAATTATTTCTGGTGTGGCAAGGATAATACTCTGTGTTCCAGGAGGAAGAACTTTTCTGAAAGAAAAGTTTCTCTGGAACTAGAATTGTGTTCAAGGTTTTCCCCATCACCGTCCTTTACCCCTAGTGGAAATTGCTCAAACTGTTAGTTGATAGAAAGAGGATATGCAGCATCTAAACAGGGTTTTCCTAAAATGTGGAACAAGTTTGTAATTTAAAGCAAAAGAATTCTATCCCTTCTATTATTTATTATTCAAGCTTAACCATTAAAATAAAAATTAACATATGTGAAACCATCCTATATTAATACAAATGAGAAGGCAAATATATAGTTCTTTTGGTTAATCTATTTCCCCATCCTGGGATATTTGAGATCACAAAACCAGGGCCTGGGAGAACCAGATTTTAATGAAATTCCTACAAAAAGATGTCTAGAAGGCTTGTTGCTTCAGATGTAGCAAAACAATATCTGATTGGCAAGTGGCCACTTTGAGTTTTCTCCCACTTAGCCAGAATCCTAAAATTAATTTTCACAATGTTCTGTCCCCGTGTAATCCTTATGCTGTAGAGAGGTGGAACTGTGAGGTGGGCTGACTGGATTCTGACTGCCTGGGTTGGAATTCTTGCTCTGCCTTATCTTAACTGTGTGATTTTTTCTCTCTGTTTCTCTTTCCTCATCTATAAGATGAAGATAATAACAGGACCTACCTCAGAGGATGGGTATGAGGATTACATGGATTAAAATATGTAAAGTGCTTAGCATGCTTGGAACATAGTAAAGGGTATGTGTTTGGTTAAATACACACTAAACACACACACCGCATGTGCACACACACCACACAAACACACACAGAGTAATTTCACACATGTTGGATAGTCAAACTGGAATTATGATTTTATAATTCCCTTATATAACTATAAAGGAGTATTTTATTATTCGACTTGGCTTATTCACTGAAGACTATTAAAACTTGAAGGATTAGATTGGATATCTTGCATACACATGAACTTTCTAACTCTTCCATTGAAGATGACTATCACAAGTACTTGTCTTTAATACGTGTTTTATAGTGTCATAGTTATATGTGTTGCACAACAAGTCCGCAATGGGTATAAAAATTCACAAGTATCATGAAAATAAAGGGGGAAAAAGGTCCCATTTCTAGTTATAGCTTCTCGGTGGTGTTCATTTTTCATTTCTTTCTTTCTTTCTTTCTTTCTTTCTTTCTTTCTTTCTTTCAAGAGAAAGAGGGGGGAGGGGCAGAGAGAGAAGAAGAGAGAGAATCTTAAGCAGGCTCCACACCCAGCATGGAGTCCAATACGGGGCCCAATCTCATGACCCTGAGATCATGATTGTGAGATCATGACCTGAGTTGAAATCAAGAGTTGGTTGCTTAACCGACTGAGACACCCGGGCGTCCCAATTTTGCATTTCTGAACATATATTGGCAATGGGAATATAAAGACCAAAAGGAAGCTTTTCCACTTAGTGTCAAAGAAAAGCCACAGCATACTTAAGGAATTCAGGAATGAATGCAGAAAAACTGTAATGAGGCATCTGGGACACTTGTTCTTCATCATTTGTGAAATATGTGGTATTTCTTAACCAGGGAAGTACTGTGCTTCTAAAAGGCATTCAAGAATGTGCGGATACCTTATACTTACATAATATTATTTGTCATCTCTCAATAAATCTGTGGGGGGGGGGGCGGGAAGGAATGTGCAGGTGCTACCAGCATTTAATGGGCTTGGAATAGGAATGCTAAATGTCTTGTAAAGAGGGGGAGAGTCCTGCAAAATGAAAAATCGAGATGCTCAAAATGCCAATGGCACCTGGTCTTCCTGCACTGATGATCACAAAGAATGCTGTAAGACAAACAACTGGCCTGGAACATGGGAGACCTGTGCTGTGGACCTGCTTGACTCCCCAACTAGCTCTCTGACCTTGAGGGAGTCCTGGAATCGCTCTGGATTTCAGTTTCCTCACTTATAAACATAATGGAAAAAGTCCCTTTCATCACTACTTGTTGAGTTAAAAGTCTAAAGATGGTTACTTTGCTTTTTTAACAATAACTTTTCAGCAATATCCTCTCCAAGTGACGTGATAATCTATTTGAAGCCACAACCTTGCACAAATATTGTCCTAAAAATATTCTAATAAGTCTTTAACAAAAATATTTAGTTTTAATTGGAGTAAAAAAAATTGAACAAACTTGAATTCAATTTTAATGTGAAATTATTATTTTCTAATTTAATATATCTGTATATTTCAATTTATTCCTATTTATTCCTATTTTATTCCTATTTTATTCCTATTCAATTTATTCCTAGTCCACTCTAGAAAGCTGCATCTAAAAAAATGAGAGTACATAAAAATTCACTTATGAATAATATCATCATAGTTCTCCTTCTCAGAAATAAATATCAAATAATACACATAATAAGAAAAGGCCTATCTGACCAACAGAGCTAATGATCTCCCTTAAAGAGACAGTTTATCAAATATTAAATTATTAAATATTGATGTTAAAGGATTGACAAAGAAATCCAATCCAATATATTCTGCCTTTGCTTTGCTAAAACCCAAGGATGGAAAGTTTCTCACATAACATTTTTCCTCCTAAGGAAAGCAGTTTGTTGTCAATATCACGCAAGCCCCTGTGTGAAAATGAAGTTGATGCGTGCCACTGAGAGTAGCGGAGACCACCTTCCTTGTGAAAATATTTTAGCCATTTTGAGTCAGGAGAGGTGCTATTTAATTGTGTTCTGCACGTGGGCATTCAGTCCATTCTGACTGATTCATGGATCTGC
The DNA here is from genome assembly GCF_016509475.1 of Prionailurus bengalensis. Classification (NCBI taxonomy): domain Eukaryota; kingdom Metazoa; phylum Chordata; class Mammalia; order Carnivora; family Felidae; genus Prionailurus; species Prionailurus bengalensis. Next base: position 132,422,895 of record NC_057344.1, on the reverse strand, counting down.
TCTAAGCTGTGTAGCTTCATTTTGAGACCTGGGATAAAATACATAAAAGCCATTACTGGATAGCATTGGCAAACTCCAGATCCAAAATAGATTTCTAAAAACAAAAACTCCCTAAATCTCTGAGCTCCTGATGGGAACACAACAACAACAACAACAACAACAACAACAAAGTGAGTTTTTGTGACACATGAGCTAAAATAAGTAAAATCACTTCTTTACCTTCCAAGAGCCTTTTTTATCCATGTAATTGTTTAAATATACCCTTATCGTAGGAGATAAAAAGACATGTGGGAGGATTTTTCTGTTTGTTTTGTTTAATTTGTAGGAAAATAAATTACTTTTTATTTGAAATAAAATGTTTCTTCTTTACAAATCTTTAAAACTCCAATTTCTAAATAATTGCTTATGTCTTATATCAATAGTTATTGCTAACAAGTGATAATATCAGTCATATCCTTGGCTGGAAAGGCTAAATGATATTTTTAAAATATTTTCTTGGGAAACATAAAAATATATTCTAGTAATATATTCTAGTAGAATAGTAGGGTTACTATTCTAGTGGTATGAAGCTACCTTAGCTTTTAAAGTACTTTTTATACAGAAGATATGAACACATGGCCATTCATGTTGTGAACAGAATTCATTTTGAAAAGTTAAAAATTCTTTAAAACAGTTTTTTTAATGTTTATGCATTTTTCAGAGAGACAGAGCACGAGTGGGGGAGGGGCAGAGAGAGAGGGAGACACTGAATCTGAAGCAGGGTCCAGGCTCTGAGCTGTCAGCACAGAGCCTGACATGGAGCTCGAACCCACAAACTGTAAGGTCATGACCTGAGTTGAAGTTGGACACTTAACTGAAGGAGCCATCCAGGTGCCCTGAAAAGTTAAAAATTCTATATTTTGATGATAGTTAATTTTTTCCATTATAAAATGATTGTGTGTTTATTATGAATTATGGATAATAGTAATGAAGGTAAAAATTAAGAAAAATATATATCACAGTCAAAGAAAATTATAGTTAGCATTTTGGTATATATACATCTAATGTTACATTAGATACATTACATGTTAATTAAATACATTAATGGTTTTAAATTAAATTATAATTCATGCTGATTAAATGAATTAACATATTTATGCAAAGTAAAACATAGGCATAGTTTAAAATCAGAGTACTGTAAGATTTATAACAGTAATCCCCTCCCTTTCCTACCCCTGAGCCTCTATCCCCAAATTCAACAATTATTTTCAATAGTTTGTGTGGATTCCAATATTGTCTCCACATCCAAAGATATCCACATCCTGATCTCCAGAACCTGGGAATATGTTACCTTACTTGGTAAAAGGGATTTTGCTGATGTGATGAAGTTAAGCCCTCTTGAGATGGGAAAATTGTCCTGGGTTATCTGGGTAGGACTGATGTGATCCCAAGGGTCCTTATAAGAAAGAGGCAGGAGGATTGGAATCAATAGTAGGAAGTATAATGATAGAAGCAGGAGGTTGGAGTGATGCAAGGAAGTCCAGTTAACAGTCCATCTGAACACCTAGCAAACAGGCAACATCCTCTGCCAGCCAAGTGAGTGAGCTGTCTTAGACTTTAGCCCTGCAAGCCAAATAATGCAGGTGGCCTCTGGAAGGTGACAAAGACAAGGAAATGGATTCTCCTTGCACAGCCTCCAGAAGAAACTAGCCCTGCTGACCTTGACTTTCACCCATTCTAATTGATCTCAGACTTCTCTACAATAGCTATAAGAAAATACATTTTGTGTTGTTTTAAGCCACTAAATTTATGATAATTTTTATAACATCCTGTTACATTTTTATAGAATCCTGTTCTTACTTTTTTCCAACGTGCAGATTACTTTTTCATTTCTCTGAAACTATGATTTTTTTAAAAATAAATTAGGTTTCCTTTTATTCTTGTACATTGCTTGATTTTTGGAGATCCTCTTTTCTGGTTTTTCTCATTCTATTGTTTTATTATTTTGGATAGCTATTTATATTTTAACAGTGAAACCCTGAAAAGCTGTGAGGAAGCATTGTCTAAGTGGATAGATTTATCCCTAGGATGTAGAGGGTAATTGATGGGCATATGGCTATTTCACTGAAATCTCCCTGTTTCTGTTCCTGTGCTTCATAATAAGTTACCCTAAAGTTTTGTGGCCTAACATAATTATTTCATTTTGCTTGATCCTTTGGTGGGTCAAGAATTCAAGAGGTTCAGCTGGGCAGTTCTCAGATGGGGTGTCTCATGTATTTGCAGTCAGATGTCAGCCGAGGCTGACAGACTCATCAGAGCTGGAGTCGAAGATAGCTCACTCACCCGGCTGGCAGTTGATGCTGGCTATTGACTGCCTGCTTGGATGGATAATAAACTGTATCGCCTACATGTGGCCTTTAGAATATAGCAGTCCCAGGTAGTCAAACTCCTGTCAATCCCAGAGCAAGCAGCCCAAGAGAACAAGGTAGATGCTTCTTGATCTTTTCTGACCAACCTATAGAAGTCACACAGTGTTATTCCTCTTCATTCTATAGGTTGAAGCAGTCATATGCTCACCCAGATTTAGGGGAACTGGATATAGATCCCACCATTCAATTGGAGAAGTGTGCAGATTTTGGAGATTAATTATTTTTTCTGTTCCATCGATCTATTTGTCTATCTTGACACCAACACTATAGTTTTGTAGTAAATCTTGAAATCAGGTGGTGTTATTTCTCCAAATTCGTTCTTATTTTTCAAAGTTTGATTTGGCTATTTTAGGTCCTTCGTACTTTCATATGAATTTTAGAATCAGTTTGCCAACTTCAAAAAAAGGGGGATGCTTCTGAGATTTTGATTCTGATTGCATTAAATCTATAGACCAGCTTGGGGAGGATTAACATCTTAACAATATTGAGTCCTCTCGCCCTTGATCATGGTATATGTCTCCACTAATTTAGGTCCTCTTTAATTTCAGTCTGCAATATTTTGTTCTTTTTCAGGTCTAGGTCTTTCACATCTTATACTAGATTTATCCTTAAGTTTTTCATATTTTTATGCTATTGTAAATAGTATTGATCTTTAATTTCAATTTCCAATTGTTCATTACTAGTATATGGAAAATACAATTGACTTTTGTATATTGATCTGTATCCTACAACCTTGCTAAACTCCTGTATTAGTGCTAGTAGCTTATTGTAAGTTCCATTGGATTTCCCACATAGACAATCATGTCATTTGTGAATAAAGACAGTTTTACTTCTTTGCTTCTAATCTGGATGCCACTTATTTCTTTCCCTTAACTGATCATACTGGCTAAAACCTCCAGTACACTGTTGAATAGAAAGGGTAAGAGCAAACATTCTTGTCTTATTATCTGTGAGTTTAGATGGAAAGAATTCTGTCTGTTACCATTAAAGTATTAGCTGTAAAGTTTTAATTTTTTTCAATGTTTATTTATTTTTGAGAGAGGGAGAGAGAGAGAGAGAGAGAGAGCAGGGGAGGGGCAGAGAGAGAAAGAGAATCTGAAGTAGGCTCAGGGCTTTGAGCTGTCAGCAGAGCCCCACACAAGGCTCAAACCCACAAACTATGAGATCAAGACCTGAGCCTAAGTTGGACATTTAACTGACTGAGCCACCCAGGTGCCCCAGATGTAGGGTTTTATACCTATGCCCTTTATCAGGCTGAGAAATTTCCCTTCTTTTCTAGTTTTTTTTTTTTTTTTTTAAATCAGGAATGAATGTTAGGTTTTGTCAAATGGTTTTACTGAGTCTGTTGAGATTATTGTATAGTTTTTCTTTTCTAGTCTGTTTATATGGTGCTTTATATTGAAGGATTGCAAATATTAAAACAACATTGCATTCCTGAGATAAATCCCATTTGGTCATGAAATATTACCCTTTTTTATATATAGTTGTGTTTGATTTGCTAACATTTTGTTTGGAATTTTTGCATCTATGTCAAAGAGGGATGTTAGTCTGTATTTTTCTCTTGTTTTAAATGTCTTTAATGCTGATCTCATAGAATGAATTGGGAAATTGTCCCTATTTTTCAATTTTCTGTAGACTTGGTGTTATTTCTTCCTTAAACATTTGGTAGAATTCACTGGTGAAACCATTTTGGGCTGGAGTTTTCTTTGTGGAAATTTAATTTTAAAATAGATATATGACTATTTGCCTTATCTATTTCTTTTTGAGTGAGCTTTGGCAATTTGTGTCCTGCAAGAAATTTTATCTATTTGTTGAATTTATTGGCATAAAGTTAATAATATCTCTTCTTTCCCTTTTAATATCTGTAAAATCTCTAAAGATGTAACCCTTCCATTTCTAATATTGATAATTTGTGCTTTCTTTCTTTTTTGTCCTTATTAGTCTGGCTAGAGGTTTGTCAATTTTATTGATCTCAAAGAACTGGCTTTTAGTTTTATTGATTTTTTTCTATTTTCTACTTCATTGATTTCCATTTTATTATTTTTTTCTCCTGCTTACTTGGGGCTTAATTTGCTCTTATTTTCCATTTCCTTAATGTGGAGGCTGAGGTTACTGATTTGGGAACTTTTTTTTCTAATATAGGCTGTAAATTTCCCCCTAGCCACTGCTTTAGTGGCATCCCAGAAATTTTGGTATGTTTTCAATTTTCATTCCATTTAAAATACTTTCTTATTTCATTTTGACTTGTTTTTCTTTGCTTTATGAGTTATTTAGAAGTGTTCTAGTTTTCAAATATTTGGGAATTTTGCAGAGATCCTTCTGATTTCTAATCTGATTCTATTTTTTTCAAAGAACTTACTTTGTATGAATCAAATCATCTTAACCTTATTGAAAATTGTTTTCTGGCCCAGAATATGGTCTATCTTGGCAAATATTCTGTGTGTACCTGAAAATAATGTATATTCTGCTGTTGGGTGGAATGTTTTATAAATGTCAGTTAAGTTGTTTAAAGTATTATTTGCATTTTCTGTATCTTTACTCATTTTCTGTCCACTTATTCTATCAAAAATTGAGATAGACATATTGAAATCTGCAACAATACTTCTGGATTTGTCAATTTATTTTTTCACTTCTACCCATTTTTGCCTCATGTGTATTGAAATTCTGTACTAGGTACATAAATGTTTAGCATTGTTATCTTATTTTGATGAATTGGTCCCATTATCCATAGGAAAACACCTTATTTTATCCCTGGTAATAGTTTACTTGTTAAGTTTGTTTTCTTTGTTATTAATATAGCCATACCAACATCCTTGTCATTAGTGTTAGCATAGTATATTTTTTCCATACTTTTAACTTGTTTTTGTCTTTATACCTGAAGTGGGCTTCTTATATACAGCCTATAATTGGATCTTATTTTTAATCCAATCTTACCATCTCTTTTAATTGGAGTATGCATATAATTTTCCAATATAGTTGGATTTGAATATATGATTGTACTATTTGTTTACTACTTGTCTACTGTGTTTTGCTTACCTTTTTGCTTTTCCTAACTTGTTTTGATTAGTTAGATATGTTCTGATTCTATTTTATCTCATTGTTTGCTTATTAGCTATAACTCCTTGCTTTTTAGTTTAGTTGTCACTTTAGGGTGTATAGTATATATATACTTTAATTTATTATAGTCTATCTTCAAATTATCATACCACTTCATATACAGGATAATATTTCAATAGTTTACTTCCATTTTTCCCCTCCTTACTTTTGCAGGTATTTTTATAATACATTTTACTTTCTCATATGTTATAAACCACAGGCTACACTGTCATTAGTTTTGTTTAATTACAGATATTAATACTAAGAAACTTAAATAAAAAGAAAAAATTATATATGTTTATGATAACCATCGAGTTACCATTTCTAATACTCTTACTTCTTTCTGTAGATCATATTCCCACCTAGCATCATTTTCCTTCTGACTGAAAATTTCCGGTACCATTTCTTGTAATGTGGGCTTGCTGCTGATGAAATTGGTTGGCTTTTACATGTCTGAAAAGTGTTTTGTCTTCATTTTTGAAAGATACTTTGGGAGCTATAGTGTTCTGGGTTGACAGTTTTTCCTTTCACTACTTTAAAGATTTTGCTCTACTCTTCTCACTTGCATTGTTTCTGATGAGAAATCTGATGTCATCCTTTCCTTTGTTCTTTTGTATGTAATGAGGCTTTTTCTCCCGTTGCTAGGATCTGTTTCTCACTGGTTTGGAGAAGTTTGATTGTAATGTGCTTTGATATAATCTTCTTCATGTTTCTTGTGCTCGAGTTTGTTCAGCTTCTTTGATCTAAAGCTATTACAACATAGTGCTTTATTCAGAAGAGGTACTAATGTCAAAAATTCATATAGATGAAATGAAAAAAGCTCTGAATGGCACTACAAAATTGTTAACTTTATTAAATAAAGACCAGTTCATTTTAGAATGTTTAAAATTGTGTTGTCATTTGGATAAGGATCATGTAAATCTTCTGTTACACGTAGAAATCTTGTGGCTTGGCTTAGCAGACAGAGTTGCAATAGTATGTTTTAGGCTAGAAGGTGAATAACAGGAGGATTTGCAAGAAAGTAGTATAGGCCACATTCTGTTGAGTGTTTTGAAGAGGAAGGCTGCAACTACTAGCTACTAAGGCTTATTTTTCATCACATGAACCAGTTTACCGAGTATTCACAAGACCCTAGAGAAAGTAGTTTGACTTCAAGTTACAAGAGTCTTCAATTTATAATAATCTGGCCCTTTAGGAGAAATTATATTGCAGTCAGAAATCTTGGTATTTCCCTGCTTGGGAGTGAGGAAGGTAGCACGAGTTAAGCTTATTGAAAACCACCTGGAAGAAACCACCACATAAAATGGAAGAGTATTGCCTCTTGCTTTCAATACAAGGTCGAGAGACCCTTTCTCTGAATCTTCTGCTCAGCCTGAAGCAGAAGAGCCAAGACTGACCGCTGGAGTCTGATCATGCAGTCAAGAGGAGGTTTACTGATCTGTCTCTGGACAAGTTGTGATTTCTGTGAAAGAAGAGTACCTTGCTAATCATAGGAAAGCAGCAAACATTTCACTGACACTTTCTTCTACTCATTACATATGTGAGCAAGCTGTGACTTGCTTAAGAATCATGAGCAGGAATGAAAATCATCTCATTTTCATTGAAAATGAAGTTCTTGCATGCTTATCCCAAGTTTGATCTAGAAGTGGATAATTGTGGAATAGCAAAACAAGCACAAGTTTTATGTTATTTTGTTCTTTATTTCTAGTTTCAAAAATAACAGTTTTTATGCATGAGTAGGGATATAAAAGAGATTTTAAAAAGCTAACCTATAATAATTTCACAACTGCTAGGCCTATACTTGAGCCTAATCATGTTACTCAGGAAGAAAATGATTTTTTCAAAGCTTTGTATAAAACTACATCTTAAGATCTATTTTTATTCATATTCTAATGGCTTATGGTTTAGTAGCTGCACTAACTGCAATATCAATAATTTTTTATGTTGTAACTTTTAATTAAATCAATTTGAAACTTATTTAAATTAAATCAGCCAAGACTATTTTCAGAAAAAGTAAATTATTTTTTTTCTTTTTTGGCTTCAGCCACTATTTAACGGAAATTTGTTAGCTTGCCTTAGGTTGTTTTGATATTTATGAAGAGGAAAGCAAGACATTAATTTCAAGACAAGTAAGTCTAATTTCTTTTTTCAAGAAAATTTGGGTAAAAAATCATTTTAGTTTTCAATAGGGAAAATATCACAGCTTACCTTGTTAGCCACTTGTAGAGTAGAAGTTTATGATACACATTTTGGCCTTCTTAGGTGTGGCAACCACAAGAATATGCCTTGCAGACCCCTAGCTACAGGGGATGTGACTGACCAACGGTGCTGGGCACTGAACTCCATCCCTGTGCTGGTGCTGAGGCCACAACTCCCGTGAACTGCTCTCAGCTGGGGACTGAGTGTGGCAGGAACACTGAGGCAGACCCATTCCTGGATGTCCTTAGTCTCTTCTGATGGCTGAGTTGGGCTCAGAGACTCCATGACACCCTGGCTGACCCTTCCTGGGGCTTCATGGCAATCTAGGACACTGTCACCCAACCGTCCTTCTCTCTCTCCTTCACACAGGTCATTCGTGCTTGGCTGTCTGATGGTTTACCAGTCTTCCCTGTCTCTTTCTCTCAAAGGTGCTTCCCTAGTAGAATCTTTGCATATGTAATCCTGTCTTTGCATATGTAATCCTATCTTTGCGTATGTAATCCCTAGTAAAATCTTTCCATATGTAATCCTGTTTTAGGACTAGGGCTAACATCCTGGATCTGGTTAAAAAATCAAGTAGGAAATAAAAATGAAAAGGAAACCTAAATTTTCTTTGCCAGCGTATGTTAGAGTTGTTATCTTTTGTGGGGAGAAAGAATCACAAAAAGATTAGACTAATAATAAGTTATCCACAACCATTGACAATTGTTGTTGTTGGATTATTATATTTATAATTTACCAAGCACATTAATGTCCTATGACTTGTAGATATAAGAATATTTATATAGGAGTACCCTGAGACTTGACAATTATTTCAAGAATCCCTCCACAGTTAAAAGATTGAAAACCAATATTCAAGGCTGTTCATGACCTGCTTCAACTCAATCTCATCTCATTCCATGATCCTCTGGGTGTTATATTTTGTGTTGAAGCTGAAATATTATGCTCCCACTCTGCAGCTCAAAGTAGCTGAGTCCAATTCCTGTCAACACAGAAGCCCACCCTAAAAGCCATTTCCTGTCTGTTTCCTTTTACCTCTTCCTTTTGTGAGTTGTGGTTTCTTTAATAGAGTCTAACTGGACTGCAGTTAAAAGGCCAGATGCTAGTCCTGGAGGGATTGCAAATTTTTGCAAGATTTTTAAGACATAATTTGTGTACAGTGATAATGTGAGGCTAACTGTTCACAGATTTAGGGGAGAAAAATCAGCATTTTGGTATTAAACACGTCAAAAATCCCAATTGCTACAACAGGCTGTCACAATCACAATCAGGAAAGGGGCAAAGTCTAGTATAAGAACATTCTGCATTGGAATCAATCTTCTTGAAACCTGTCTCCTTCACTGACTAACTGTATCACATTTGGCAAGTTACATTAGTTTTCTAGTTTTCTTATCTACAGAAATAGGAATTACAATGCATACTTAGAAGAATTAAATACAAAAATATATGTAAAGTGCTAGCCCAGTGTAATCTTTGTTAAAGGATAGCTCTTTTTTTTTAATGTTTACTTATGTATTTTGAGAGAGAGGGATAGAGAATGAGCAGGAAGGGACAGAGAGAGAGAGAGAGAGGGAGAGAGAATCCCAACCAGGCTGGGCACCTTCAGCACAGAGCCCAATGTGGGGTTCGAACCCATGAACCATGAGATCGTGACCTGAGCTGGAAGCAAGAGTTGGATGTTTAACTGACTGAGCCACCCAGGAGCCCCAATAAAGGGTAGCTCTTATCATTAGCAAGGATGATTTAATATAATTTTTTATCTGAGTACTACACTATGTAGTCATTTTGCACCTCACACTGAGATCACATTCTTTTCATATGTTAATTTTTATTATCACAAAACATAGGAACAAATTTTAAAAACCTCAAGGATACTGAGGCTCCCATAGTCCAGCATGTACACTCCCCTTGTATGTCCCTACTTGAAGGTCCTCATCTCACTCCTGCTCTCCATGGTGTCTTTAAGTCTGGAGCCTCTCTATTCATCCTTTCCAGAGAATAAATGCTTGAGGGGAGAGGAAGGGATAGGACGTTGTGGGACCAACCAGGGATAAGAGAGGGGCCCTGGCCATGCAGGTATTTTGTATGGAATGTTCCAGCAAGTCCTCCATTTTTAGACCCTGGCCTCACAAGATCCTGAATTTGTTGGTGCCTCTGCTTGCACAAGGCAGATGCCCTCACCTCCCATGTGGGGTGACCTGTCTGCAGTTTCCAGGTTGTCACCTCTGGAGGTTGTCACTCTGGTAAATTTGCTACCACTCCTCCATCTACTTTCTGTCTTCTGAGAATTTGTTGAAATATGTTTCCTGTGGTTCTCCTTGTAGGACAGCCCACAATACTGACCATCTTTAGCCCTCTTTCTAGGGCTTTGTTTACCTTCATCAACTCACTGACGCCCTGGGGCTACGTGTTCTAGGCCCCTTGGAGGTTAACATACCCACCAAGGCTGGGATGGGGGAGGCTTGACTTTGGCCTTCTGTAAATTTAAGGATAACACAGTCTCTCCCCTTCTTAACACACAGGTGGTGCCACGAGATCTAAATGTTAGATGTCAATTAGGTGTGTGTGAACACTTTGATCTGACTACAGTGAGCTCTGCAGGTCCCCTCATTCTATAAAATCTGTAGATTAACATCCAGGCTTTGTGGAGAATAACTGCGCAGCTGGGGTGTAGCCCATCTGATCCCCCATCATTAGGTTACCCTGAGTAAAACTCTGTGTAAACTGTATGGAGCAGCCGGCTCTGTTTTTCAGTCTCAAAGTGCCTTCTCAGTTTTGGGGATCCCTTCCCCACCTTCTAACATCCCCCTACAATCCTTTTGTCCTTGTGAGTTAATACTTTTAAAAATCCCTTTCATATCATTTCAGAAAGATTTGGAGGATTGGGAAAGAAGACAAACACATGTGGTCAATTACTGTTTTTAAACCTGAAGCGGATGTCAGATTCTAACACCAGCCCATATGACGAAAATTGCATTTGGACAAAATTTACCTTGAACCCATGTAATATGGAAAGAAAATTATCTTTAAACATTAGAGTTCCAGTCAGCTTGGTGAGATACTCTGTGAGAGGCACATGGGACCTTTGGCGCGGGAGGACGACTCCCATTGCCCACCTAATGCTCTCCTCTGAACATGACCTCCTCTGCTGACACCACAAGTGGAGTTTGTTATTTAGTCCTATGCTATTATGAAAATTACAGAAATATAAAATATAAATGTATATAAATATAAAATACATAATTTTTGTGGAAATATATAATATACAGATATAAAAATAATAAAAAGCAATTATTTTTTGCTTTGTTTTGTTTTTACTTCTAAGTCTTCGCATAAATAAAATGTGTACAAGATGCTACGTGTAGCTCTGGTAGTTTCTGAAATCCCTCGGTAGAGAGTTTGGTATAAAGGAATCTAAGCTGAACACGTAGGCAAGGTTAGGAAGTCGTGACAGAGGGAGGAGGAGTTGGTAGGTACTGACTAAGGCCGGACAATGGCTAAGCTGACAGCACCTGAACCAGAAACACTCTCTTCCTACTTTGCTCTTTGCACTTTTTTTTTTTTCTCCTTAAGGTTTATTTATTTTTGAGACAATGGGAGAGACAGAGTGCAAGCAGCAGAGGGGCAGACAGAGGGAGACACAGAATCCGAAGCGGGCTCCAGGCTCCGAGCCGTCAGCCCGGAGCCTGATGCGCGGCTCGAACTCACGAACCGCGAGGTCATGACCTGGGCCGAAGTCGGACACTCAACCGACTGAGCCACCCAAGCACCCCTGCTCTTTGCACTCTTACTCTTTGTTCGTCCCGGGCTGCGGACCCCACTTCAGCACACTTGGAATCAAATTAAAATTGTGCAAAGGCTTTGAGCGAGGGTTGGTTTGGCTTTCCACTGCATATCTACTAATGAATTGTACTTTTCACTTTTATTCATATAATTTGAAATAAAAACACATTTAAAATGAGATAATGTATTGTGTAAGCACTTTGCGCTTTGATTAATTCAGTTTCTTTACTTCAGTTAATCTTCACAGCAATTCAGTAAAATAGATACTGTTATTACCCTAATTTTACTGATTAGTAAACTAAGGCTTAAGGGAGTTGAGTAACTCCTTCAGTTCCTACGGTGGCAGGCCAAGATTCTGTGATTTTATTTATTTATTTATTTTTTTACCATGGTATCCTGAGTGGTGGTGGTGGGAGGAGGGGGGTGGGGAGGTGGGGAGGGAGTCTCTGTTTATTTAATTCAGACACTTAAGGGAACATGATCACAAGGGCCAACACTTAAAAAATCTCTGTATTGCCTCTAAAAGTCAGTTCCTAGCTCTTAGAATAAACAAAATTTTAGAAGTAACAAGGAGAGGAACTGGAGAGAAAAATATTTTGTACTTGCCACTCACTCACCATAAAAAGGTGATTGATTATGATAACCGTGAACTCTAAGTTTTCTGGACATCTAGGTAAGAGTTTGTTTCAAAACATATCTGGATTCAAGAATCAGGCTGATCTAATATTACTGTTTTCTACACTGAAACTTGGAGAAGTAGTTATTAGAATTATCTTTCAAAAAGTGTCCAGTTTTATTTCAACTTTATAATGCAACTGTAAAAGTTTTATTTTAACTTTAAAGTAAATCTGTGCTAATTTACTCGTGCTAATGAAAACCTTTCTGCACACTGGCAATCTATTCTAAAACTGCTTATCTGAAAATGTTACGTCTGCCAATGATGACAATATCGTCTGTAATCAATTTTGTAACTTAAAAAAAAATAGCCTCCCTCCCTTATGATACAGCATTACTTTTACGATTTATTTTAGTTCGTATTTTCAGACTACATCTGCTATCATCCATAGAAAAATGACAGACCCCAAACCTCAAATGATATCTGGACCAGCTATTACATCTAATGAACATATTTTATAAGCTGACCTTTTTATATTTATAGTTGAATAAAATTGTTTTATGAACAAGGGCATCATTTATTGAAAATATATATCTACACAAAGACTTTCATAATAAGCCTTTAATGTGATTACCTAATGCCTTTAATGTTAATAAAACAAAGTTTTTTCCTGAAATAAAAGAAAATGGCATTTATTTGGGATCAAGTAATGAAGCTCTTTTACTCAGGAGATCACTAACTGCCTTAACTAGGTATGCAGTAAAGTTATAATGATCAGTTTCTTTTTATAATACTTTCTTGACAGGGGCGCCTGGTGGCTCAGTTGGTTAAGTGACATACTTCAGCTCGGGTCATGATCTCACACGGTTCATGGGTTCGAGCTCTGCATCAGGCTCTGTGTTGACATCTCAGAGCCTGGAGCCTGCTTTCGATTCTGTCTCTCCCTCTCTCTCTGCCCCTCCCCCACACATGCTCTGTCCCTCTCTCTCAAAAATAAAATAAACATTAAAAAAATTTATAATACTTTCTTGACATGTAGACATGTTTTAAAAAGTTGCCAATGTAACAATTGGTGGAGCTTATTGAAAGAAATCTGCAAAGTACAGTAGTAAGTATTTCCTTTAAAATTGGATTTGGAAATCACTTGTGGGCTTAAAATATGGCTTCTCTAAAAATATTTCTTATTATGTGCATTCTGTTAGAAAAATGTTATGAACAGTTTGGTGACTTTGACAAGTTCCAGTTCCTAAAAATAATATCTTCCAGTAATATTTTAGTTCCTTCAAAAACAATGGTCACTGAAAGATTTCTGTCTTTGCCTATAACATTACCAGTGCATGCAAAATTTCACTGCCTTCCATTTAGGAACATTACTTTTTGGACATGAATTATAATTGCTTATAAAACATTTCTGAAAAAAAATAATAGCATTACAATGAAAAGCAATATCCTATTTACCATAAAATAAGCAATGAAGTTAAAGATTAGTACAATTAAATTTAATCTAGGAGGATCTTAAATTAAGACACAGCAGTTCGGCAATGTACCTTACAAAACAGAATCAAGAAACCAGGCATAAACTGGTGATTACAAGGAGAATACATGCAATTCAGTGCATTTGGGACTCTCAACTTCAAGTGATGGATATGACCTGTAAGCATATTGGCTTAAGGTTGACTCCAACATTATCAATGCTAAGGCTTTTTATGTCTCAACATATTTTTGTTTCATTTAAAAATAATGGCCCAATCAGAGGTGCCTGTGTGGCTCAGTCAGTTCAGTGTTAGACTCTTGATTTTGGGTTGGGTCATGATCCCAGGGTCATGGGATTGAGCCCCACACTGGGCTCCATGCTGAGCTTAAGATTCTCTCTCCCTCTCCTTTTGCCCTTTCCCTGCTCATGCACATGCTCTCTTTCTCTTTCTCTCTCTCTCTCTCTCTCTCTCTCTCTCAAAAATAAAGGCCCAATCAGAAATTCTATACAAGCTAAAAGCTCAACAGAGTTGTGACTGCAATTTTAAGATTTGATGATATTTTTAAAGCATTAAGGTTATAATGATGCATTCATTTATCAGGACCATTTAAAAGGAATATTTAAATCAATAAATATTAATGCTTATGTTTTATTGTATCTATATGTCAAAAGTATATATTTTTAAATAATTTACTTTCACCAGAAGGACTAGACAGAAATTTTTGGCCAAATGAATTATATTCTCTAGGATAATACAAATCCACTAAAGAAAAAAAAAAATTATTTAACATTTTTAGGAAATGCATGTTGAGTTTTTCTAATCAAAAAGTATAGTTTATATTTATAGTTAAGCAAAGATTCTATGGCAATTAAATATAAGGTAACCTTAAATTAATATGCCAATAGCTTATTGCTTTGCTTCTCAGGTGCTTAACATCCTTATTTCTAATTAGCGTTTTTTCAAAACATAATGGTCTTTTAATGTCTTTGATATTAAAAAAAAAAAGCTTGTCAGACTTACTTTCTTGATAAAATTTGCTTAAAGACCCATAAGGAATAAAATCTATTACCAAATGTAACAATCCAGACTTTTACAAAATAACTTGTAGAGTCCTTCATTTTTTTCTATCTAACAATTGATCTCTGATCTTCACAAAGACTATTTGCTCGTAAGTGATTTCATAGCGATGTGTCTTGCTCCATCACTGAAGTGTAAACGCGGGGACTATTCATAATGAATAGGAGCATAGCTGTGAGACTCAGACTCCTTGGCTTCAAATACCAGTTTTGCCACTTAATACTGGTTGTGAGGCTTTGATCAAGTGACTTCATCTCTTTGTGTCCCAGATTCCCCAACTATGACATGGGAATAATAATATCTCTTTTTTTTTAGAAAAATTTTTAATGTGTTTATTTATTTTTGAGAGACAGAGAGAGACAGAGAATGAGTGGGGGAGGGGCAGACAGAGAGGAAGACACAGAATCCAAAGCAGACTCCAGGCTCTGAGCCGTCAGCACAGAGCTGGCACGGGGCTCAAACTCACTAACTGCAAGATCATGACCTGAGCCGAAGTTGGATGCTTAACCGACTGAGCCATTCAGGTACCCCGGAATAATAATAATTCTTATCTTGAAGGGTTATTGAAGGTATTAAATGTATTAATACAGGTCAAACATTTAGAACAGCATCTGGAAACTAGTGAGGTTGAAAAAAAAAACTCTGAGCCATTATGAACATGAATATTTATTTCTACAATATTTTATTTCCCAAGATACTGACTCTGCCAGCTAGGCAAAAATGAATCTTAATCAATATCTCTAAATTTCCTGATGGTTCCAGTAAGCTGTATCTTTTTCATACAAGTGAAAAAACTCTGTATCTTGTGTACTCACTGATTTTTTTTTTTGCAAGGGGAGACATATGTTATTGGTTAAATTCTGTCCCCCTAAAAAGATCCATTGAAGTTCTAACCCCAGTACGTCAGAACATTATCTTATTTGGAAATAGGGTCTTTGGAGATTTAACCGGGTTAAGATGAGGTCATTATGGAGGCCCCTACCCCAGTATGAGTGATGTCCTTATAATAAGGGGAAATTTGGACACAGACATAGAAGGAAGAAGTGTGAAGATGGCTGTGTGACTGGAATCATGCATCTAGAAGCCAAGGAATGCCAAGGATTGTTGGCAAAGACTAGAAGCTAGGAAGTGGCAAGGAAGGTTTCTCTTCTGAAGCCATTAGAGAACATGGCCCTAGGTTAGCTTGATTTTGGACTTGTAGCCTCCAGAACTGTAAGACAATCACCTGTTGTTTTAAGCCACCCAGCTTTTGGTTCTTTGTTATAGCAGCCCAAGGAACTGAATACAAGTGACAGAGATTTATCTACACATCTAATGAAAAACTGAGGTGGCTACAATTAATCATTGTCCCCCACCTTTTTTTTTTCTTGAGGATCATACACTCTGGATTTGAAGAAATGAATACCTAATTTCTAGATGTAAATGAATTAATAAAATTATTTTTGATCAGTGAATGAAAAACATTCATTTCATTCCTTTCATTAATTCACTGTATTAGTCTACAGAACATAATTCATTTGACCAAAAATTCCTGTCTAGTCGTCTTGGTGAAAGTAAATTATTTAAAAATAAAACATTCAGTGATGAGTCACAAGCAATGCCACAAGGTGCTTGGGCATTTTGTATCTTCTTATTAATAAACTTTTCAAGGACTAAATTTGTTGATTTTTTAAAAAAATTTTTTTTAAATGTTTATTTATTTTTGAGACAGAGAGAGACAGAGCATGAACGGGGAAGGTCAGAGAGAGAGGGAGACACAGAATCCGAAACAGGCTCCAGGCTCTGAGCTGTCAGCACAGAGCCCGACGCAGGGCTCGAACTCACGGACCGTGAGATCATGACCTGAGCGAAGTCGACCGCTTAACCGACTGAGCCACCCAGGTGCCCCGATGTTTTTTTTTTTAAACTCACATTGCTATAAAAAAATTACCTGTTTTTATATTCTGAGAGACAAATGAACCTGTAAATTAAGTTTTCCTTAGCTTTTTAAGTGCCCACCACAGTTGTAGACCCACACAGTGGTTGAATTAGCAAGAAATTAACAGATCGGGTAGTTCAACTAATTTATTTCTCAGAAGAAGAAACTGAGGTCAAGGGAAGTTAAGTAATTTCGACTTCTAGCTTTCTTTTCTGCATCATATCACTGAGGATTTAAACATAATTTAGATCACATTTAAAAGGTCAGATTTCCTGGAACTTTCTGTATTCTCTTCGTGGCTTCAAGCATAGTGGGCTACTAAAGAGATAACTGTTTAGTGGGGACAATGCTTATTTATCACTTATCTTGAAGCTATAAAAAAACTTGCTACTAATGGTTATATAGAATGTGGTTGTCCATGGTTGACCTGTCCTTGTTATAGGCATAATGTCTTACAGCCAGTGCTTGTGGACTCTATATTGTTTTCTAAAGGCAAAAGCCTTCCTTAGGGTGGGTGAGGGAGAAGAGATATTTCTAAATGAGGCACCAAGTCGAAACTGTTCCTGAGGTTTGGAAGCACATGGGCATTTTTTGTATGTCCTCATATCCCACCATAGCTGACTTTGGAGGTACAGAGTGAGGAGGTAATGAGAAAAATCAACAAACCAAAACAAAAAAGAATCTAGGGTAAATTGCCAAGATTTAAAAAAGAGAAAAGGCATAACATCTTTAATAAATGACTTTGTCTAGAGCTATCAGTCAGTTAATAGTTTAAAGATTCTCCCTATAGTTAATAGTTTCATTAATACTTACTTATCTACAGTTACTTAGAGATCTCTCTTCATCTTCAAATAGTATTCACTTCAAGTAATATCAAATTTACTTTCTGCAAGAAATCATGCTAATCACTTTACAGATGTTGCCTTTTTTAATGCAACAAAACAACATGAAACTACCATTAATATCTTCATTTTACAGTAATGAAAATGAAGTTCAGAGAGTTTAAACAACTTGCTTAATGTTGCATTGCTAGCAAACCGTGGCCAAGATTTAGACTTAGCTGTAACTCCAATGGGCATTTCCATTCATTATCTAATCACAGGGTTGATAGAATCCCTGACTGGGCGTATTTCCCATCTCCCTTCTGTTAGGTGACATATGGGCCCTCCTGCTGGTTAAGCACTTGGGTCATTCTCTTCATCTGGGGTCAGCTTTCAGTATAATCCTTTCTTCCTGCAGGCCCCAGAGATTTGGTCTGCTTACTTTTCTTTTTTCCAGCTGTCACTACTGATTCTCCCTCCTGTGATTCATCTTCTACTAGAATTCTGGAGTAGAATACAGATCCCCTCTTTTCCTCTTCCTGTTATTCCTGATTAAAAAAACAACCCTCCTAATGAGAATCTCACTAGCAACTTCAAGTTGTAATGTACTAATATTAGTAACTGCTGCTGTGTTTCACTAATATAAGCTTACTTTTGCTATTGCTGTTAAATTTACTTTCGTAATTATTTTTGTATATGTTTTTAGACACTTCTATGGCAATGAGTAGAGTTTCAATTTGACTCATATTTATAATTTCTTAACCCTTGCCCTTTCTGCAGACTTGCAACTGCCCTGATTTATCTTGCTAGGGCTTATACTTGAAAGATAATAAAAGATATTGAACATCACATGTCTCAAGATTTGCATTTTAAGAAAGAAGCTGAGAGGAGAGACCTGAATATTAGGCATTTCAGAAAAAGCTCTCATATTAGCCAATCTTGCCTTTATTGAGGCTGATATTATTTAATGTTCTAAATGCTTTCCATATGCAAATTCTATGATGATGATTATTCACATTTTACTGATGAAGAAATTGAAGCACAGAATCTAGCCAAGAATACTAATAAGTGATGAACCTAAGCTTGAAACCTAGGTCTGTATAAAGAGATACATTAAGTGGCTTCTCACAAATGTAGTGTAGGAACACAAATCATGAGTAAAGAACACATTTCATTTTCTACATTTTTTATCCTATAGTTCCCTTGAATCTTCATTTGTTTTCATATTTGTAGTATTGCTTGATGCTTTTGAAAAATGCATCTCTTTTTATTCTAAAAAGTTTAAGATTAAGTAATAGATGAAATGTTTTGTTAAGTGTGAATTTTATAATTTAGTCTTTGTGAGGCTAGTTGGTAATTTGTTTGAGGTCCTTGGTTTAAATTAGTTTCTCTAAATTTAAACTCTTAAAAACTTACATTTGCCATTTGTCCTCTGAATTCCTTGATAAATATAAGTATGTAATTTACATATAATAAAGCCTTAGTTACACCATCAATTTCACAGTCCCGTTCTTGTAAGCTTTACCAGCTGAAACCTTCTTTCTACAATTAAGTGGTTTTGTTTTTGTTTTTTATGTATTAAACTCTTAAAAGACATCAAGCATTCTGAGTGAATTAATAGTTTCTATGGATTTGTTTTTTTCTGTTGTCTCTTTTTGAGGGAAAGAGCAAAAATAAAAATACCTTTCCCTAGTAAACCTCCCCCCCCCCAAAAGCTGGCATTGACTTCAAAACCCAATTATTTGTGTTTAATAGACAGTTTAATATAAATGTGTTTAGTAAATCATGCATAGTTATTTTAACAGAATGGTTCTGTAATCTCAGAAAAAATATATTTTTAAAGAAAAGATTAAAACAAAGATTATTTATCTAACAATAGTATGGTCACTTTATAGTAAATGCACGTTATACTCTTAAAATGTCTCCCCATTTGTAGTCATAAACTTTCCTGACAGAACTCCTATGAGCTTATGATGCAGGTAAGCTTATATTTTATCTCACTTTATTAATCCTTTAAGGAATTTCTTTTTGTTTATTTTTTTTAATGTTTATTTATTTTTGAGAGAGAGACAGAGAGAGAGAGAGAGAGACAGAGAGACAGAGAGACAGAGCATGTGCAGGGGAGAGGCAGAGAGAGGGAGATACAGAATCTGAAGCAGGATCCAGGCTCTGAGCTGGTAGCACCAGAGTCCAACAAGGGCTCCAACTCATGAACCACGAAATCGTGACCAGAGCCAAAGTTGGATGCTTAACTGACAGAACCACCCAGGTGCCCCATGAATTTCTTAAGATACCTTAAAAATGGAACAGACCATACAGTAAGGGAATGGGAAACATTTTAAAGGTTATTAGTAACAGCCAAGAATCAATGATACTACTGAACTCCAAGGCCATTTTTTGGGGGGGGAAGATTATCTTATCAATATCTATTCTTGGTGAAATTATTTTTCCTCTATTTCTAGAGTCAGTTCAGGTTCAGAAAGATGCCTTTCAGAGGGAAGAAGCTGATAGAGCTTTATCCATGACATTTTTAAAAGACCCAAAGTCATAATATAGATTAACTCTGTGGAAGTGTCTGCATATTGGCAAACATCCAGAACTATGCTGACCACATTTCAAGTTCATAATAGCCACAACTGCAGAAAGTTCTACTGGACAGCACTGATTCAGAGTCAGAAATTGTAGTGAACATATTGAGGGTCAGATAGATTCGCAATATTGATCCAGATAGTCGGTAACACACAAAAGTAATAGAGACTTATTTCTCCTAAGCATGGCACATTTAGAAAAGATAAAAATAAGTTAAAAATTTATTCAACAAAAGTTGAATAAAACTCATCAATATGTGAGGTAGTATTCAGGCAAAGCTGAATAAAGTATTATTTCTGACCTTGAGATGATTATAGTCTGTGGATGGCTGGACGAACATCCAATCTCTAGAAACTTTGAAAATGTAGGTTTTGCCATAATGATATTAGGTGCTAAACAAAGAAGACATTAGCCCTGTCTAGAGGAATTGAGGAGGACCTTAAACAGGAAGTGATAGTTGAATTATTACATTAACGAAACTGTTTGGTAAGGACATACAATAGGAATATGAAATAAAAAGCTCACTCTTTCTTGTTGCCTGTATAAGTAATTTTGGGCATGGCCCTAACTCTGAGGCAGTATACCTCATCAACGTTCTGTAGCATTCCCTTGGGAATATCTGTCCACTGCATACTATTCTAAAGGCATATACTGTATTTTATGTCTGTAACTTGGCCTACTGTGTATACTTTTTGGAAATGCAGGACTAAAAACAAGAGCTGCTATAACCAACAGGATGATAGGTAGGAAGGGATTAAATAGTGAAGAGCCCAAGCATTCCCTTGCTTCTGCCACCAGGCCATGATTAATGGTGTAACACGTAACACAAGAATGTCACGAAGGGCTGCAGAGTGGGTGGCTCCACCCTCAGGGTGACTCTTTTGGGTTTTAATTTTTTTCAAATATTTTTTAATGTTTATTTATTTTGGAGAGAGAGGGAGAGAGGGAGAGAGAGAGGAAGTAGGCAGAGAGAGAGAGAGGAGACACAGAATCTGAAGCAGGCTCCAGGCTCCGAGCTGTCAGCACAGAGCTGACACGGGGCTCGAACTCATGAACTGTGAGCCAAAGTCAGGCACTTAACTGACTGAGCCACTCAGGCGCCCCTCTTTTGGGTTTTTAAATGCCTCCCAACACCACAGCTGGAGAAAACTGGTAATTAATGCCTAAGAGAAAACTGGACTAGGACAATAAAAGAATGGAAGGCCTAGGTTGAGAACACTGAAGATTACTGTCTCTGAAGACATTCTGGTGTGGACATGGTAGGAGAGGAGCAATAGAGCACATGGGGAATCCTGGAGTGGGGTTGAGCGGTCCAGATAGGATCAGAGCGGAGACTAGCCTGTAACTATGCTGTAAGCACAATCATGACTTCCTTAAGTGAAAAAGATAGGAAGTTAATTATAGAGACATTGCAGTATATTAATAAATCTGTATAAGTCTTCATATAAGTCAGGGGTCAATCAGGGCACCATTAGGATACATCTGTAACCATCAGATATTTGTTACTGGAATTTGATTCTATGCAATTCTGGGAACTGGTAAAATAGCCTCTCTAAAGATGTCTTGGCATCTGATGCTGGAATTTAATTTTTTTTTTAATGTTTATTTATTTTTGAGACAGAGACAGAGCCTGAGCAGGGATGGGGCCAGAGAGCAAGAGGGAGACACAGAATATGAAGCAGGCTCCAGGCTCTGAGCTGTCAGCACAGAGCCTGATGTGGGGCTCAAACCCACAAACTGTGAGATCATGACCTGAGCTGAAGTCGGACACTCAAGGTACTGAGTCACCCAGGCGCCCCCCAGATGCTGGAATTTAAAGTCCACAGGGCAGGCAGTTGGGGAGAGAAGATGGATGGTAAGCAGGGGAGCCCCCAAACAAGCTAGACCCGGAAGCATGAGCTGGATCCCACAAGGAGAGTCAAACCTCTGTCAGTTCTGTGACCTTGAGGGTATGGATCTCCTACAGAAGTTGGGACCCTTTGTCATGTGGCTAAATACACACCAGGGTCAGGAACTGGAGGAGCTGAAGGAGGGTGGAGAGGAGGGTTTGCAGGCCTGGCCGCTGCTTCACACCAGTGGGGTGAGGATAAATGAGAACGTATGTGAGCTACAAAAATGACTGCCACTTCACTTTCACCTCCAAATCTCACAGAGTCTCTCTTGAGTCTCATCCCAACCAGAAACATACCAGGAGAGTTCTGGGAAATGTAGTTCAGCCTGGCCACGCCACCACATTGCAAAGCTACCACAGCTTCATTGGAGAATACAGGTTCTGTCATACCCAATGATCTTTTTTTTTTTTTTTTAGCTTTCTTTTTTTTTATTTAAAAAAAAAAATTTTTTTTTTCAACATTTATTTATTTTTGGGACAGAGAGAGACAGAGCATGAACGGGGGAGGGGCAGAGAGAGAGGGAGACACAGAATTGGAAACAGGCTCCAGGCTCTGAGCTGTCAGCACAGAGCCCGACGCGGGGCTCGAACTCACGGACCGCGAGATCGTGACCTGGCTGAAGTCGGATGCTTAACCGACTGCGCCACCCAGGCGCCCCTTTTTTAGCTTTCTAGAACCATGTGTTAAAACAAACAATGATTGCTTTAGGTATTTATGTAGAGAGATACTCAAATGGAGTGGATTCTGGCTATTCCGCTTTAGAGTTTTAGCCAAGTGGGCAAAACCAAACAAGTATGACTTCTTAGAGAATTTTATCTTGGTGAAGATATGCCTATGTAATGTCAACTTTCACAGCCACATACACTTGGTTACTACCTTCCTGGGAGTTCAACCCAAGAATCAAATGTAGATTTTTTTCAGAAGTGTGCAAAAATTAACTAGGGAGGTAAAAATGATTAGATAAAATTCTTAAGTTTTTTGGCTGTGTAACCATGAGGCTGAGAAACTCCTCTATGAGTGAAAATGAGTAAGAACCACATAAATATATCTCACTAAACCCAAACTACACATATCCTCTACTCGTTTTCTGCTTAGCAGGATTTGGAAACGCCTAGATACCCTAAAAGCAATACATGATAGGAAGTAGGAATTGAAAGAGACAGTGGTCTGAAATGGTTGTGATTTAAATTTCTTATTTTGCAAACTCTGCAGAATCATATAAACGTGTGAAACCATTGCCAAGCCTTTTTAGAATCACGAAAGTGAAGTATACAGAAACTGAAGCTTCTTTAGTTGTGTGTGGTAAATCTGCCTGTGGGCCGTGCTTAATTACGATTGACTGTGAGGTCCCTGAGATCACTGCCCACACTGCTTAGCTCAGTTGTGAGCACATTTTCAAGTCTTATTAAATGTATGTTGAGGAGAGAATAAAATGAAGGAGAGAGAGGGGAAGGGGGTTGGGAGAGAGAGAAGGGGAATGGCAGGTGGGAAGAAAGAAGGAAGGAAAGTAGGAGGAGAAAGTGAGGAAAGTGAAAGAGAGAAATGTACTGGGTAACTGAGTTAATCAAAGACAAATCTTAGGGGCACCTGGATGGTTCAGTCTGTTAAGCGCCCGATTATTGATTTCAACTCAGGTCATGATCTCATGGTTTGTGGTTTCAAGCCCTGCATCCTGCTTGGAATTCTCTGTCTCCCTCTCTGTCCTTCCCCCACTTGCTTTCCATCTCTCTCTCTCTCTCAAAAATAAATTAATAAACATTTTAAAAAAGGACAAAAACTTAGACTAGAATCCAGATAAATAAATAAAACTATACGTGTATTTTGCAGGCTTAGACTTGGACATTTATGATTATAAAAATATTAGCAATATCTTTTATCATGTAAATGTTCATTACAACATAGTGTAGAAAAGTAATGTTGTGTTGCTAAAATTAGTGTTTTGTTCTTCAAAAATACCTTATTCAAAGAACATGTCCATGGATCTGTAGGGTCTTAGTGAAGATTTATTTTTGAAAATTTTGATGTGTACTACTTCTTTGTTTAGTGCTCAAATATAAACTACATTAGGGGTCAGGAGTGATCAGTTTTGAGTCTCTGGATCCCAAAGAGCCCATGGCTAGAATCAGGTGGTCCATGAACTTAGAGATGAAAAAATTAAAAAAAAATTTTTTTTCAACGTTTATTTTATTTTTTGGGACAGAGAGAGACAGAGCATGAACGGGGGAGGGGCAGAGAGAGAGGGAGACACAGAATCGGAAACAGGCTCCAGGCTCTGAGCCATCAGCCCAGAGCCTGACGCGGGGCTCGAACTCACGGACCGTGAGATTGTGACCTGGCTGAAGTCGGACGCTTAACCGACTGCGCCACCCAGGCGCCCCAAGAGATGAAAAAATTTAACCATTTTCCACTAATTTCTAGCTGTAACTTACCATTTCTTTCACTTTACTTTCACTTTAAAATATTATATTAAAATATGTCCATAGTTTTCCAGAATCTCATGGACACAAAAAGCATTAAGAAACCTACATTTTGCAAGGACAAAATGTCTCCCTTCATTGCAGTACTTTTTTCTAATTAGTATTCTAGAGAAGCTGATGGAAACTAATGGTGCTTACAGGCATAGTACACAAGGTGGCAGCACATCATAGCTTATTTTTCCCAAATCAACTTGCCTCATTCTTGGCCATATCCGAGTGTTAAGTGGCAGCTCTAAGATAATTAGAATGTAATACATTTTTTAAAAATAGCTTTTGAGGGGCGCCTGGGTGGCTCAGTTGATTAAATGTAGGACTTCGGCTCAAGTCATGATCTCGCGGTTCGTGGGTTTGAGCCCTGAGTGGGGCTCTGTGCTGACAGCTCAGAGCCTTGGAGTCTGCCTCTGATCTGAGTCTCCCTGTCTCTCTGCCCCTCCCCCACTCACATTCTAATAAGTGGCAGAGGTAGAATCTGAATCAAAGACCTCTCTAGAAGCTGTGCTCTAAATGGCTACTTTATACTGCTAGGAAGAAATGAGCGTGGCAAATGAAGGCAGGAAGAGAAAGAGGGAGGCAAAAATGATGTACAGGGTGAGCCCAGGGCTGGTCGTCAGAACCTGTTGTTTTTTTCTCAGGGAAGCTTTTCCTGACTCTGAGGGTTTACTCGTGAGAGATACATCTTGAAGCAGGGGGGGTCTCTGGGGCCCCAGCTCAGTTAGAAAGCTTTGCTATGGAGATCTGCACAGGACTTTAAAACATGTTCTCAAGTTTTTCTTCCACCATTCTCACAGACAAAATTGCAAAAGCTTTTCAGGACCCCATAGGCCCCCAACCCTGAAGCTGGTTTTGGGTAGAAAGACAATCAAGTCAGCACCACCAGACTTGATGATAAATTCTGTGTGGTCCGGTACATGATACACTGCCACATATGGCATTCTATTTGTTGAAAATATGGATAGGCATGTTTAATATAACAAAGCAAAATTCTATGTACACTTATAGGCATGAATAAAATGGTATTTAAAAGCATTTATCTAGCATTGCTCCATATTGAATACATAGAGGATGAATCTGCAAATTGCTCATGTTATTAATTCTACCTATAAGGTGGAAGATAAACTTGATGATGATTAGGTTTCCAATACTTAATTTGCTAAGGGAAACATCTGGAATATGACTAGGACTCCTCCTGGCCAGAGCAGCTGCTGCTGTCTTCACATAAGCAAGAAGGTATTGAAAATTCTTTAGCACTCTGTCAGGCTGGCTGGAGAAGAGACGACTCACTGAGCAAATTAGCCTCCACCTCCCCAAGGGCCCTTCAGCCCCAGAGCACGTAGAAGAGAAGCAAGATAATTTTCATACTCAGTGAGATGTGTGAGGAAGGTCTGAGAATTGAGAGCCACTACTTACAGAATGGAAAGACAACAAAGAGGGAAAATAATGACAACTAATAATTGTCCAGAAGGTCCCTATTTTTAGGGAGAGAAGGGATGCTGTTGTAAGACTGCAGGGTCACCTGACAGTATGGCAGGGTTTCAGTGGATCACCAGCCTGAGTCAAAAGGAAGAGCAAACTGGGCACAGTGTGGAAAGTGAGAAGACCATGAACTGACTTATAAGAGAATGGTTTCCTTGGGTCACACCAACCTCAGATGCCTCAGTAGCTAATGCAGTGCAGACAGCATCCCAAGATGAGGTCAGACAAGTGCAGCCCAAAGAAAGTTAATAAAGATGAGAGGCCAATGCGCAGATCAGATGTGTGCCCTACCACCATTTGAAGTCATCATGTAAACATCTTTCTGGATCTAGACGCCATTCTGGGAAAAATGAGGGAGGGGAGGACATGTAGAGGGGCTGCTGTCCAGAAATGATGTTTGGAGCTTGAATGGACAGACTGCATTCTCAAGAACTAGGAGGTAGCCAAGAGGTGATTACATTGCTTTTATTTGGCTAAGTGTTGATGTTCTCATTTCCCACATCCCCTCCTCATGCCCATTCGAGTGAAATAAGGAACGTGTGGACAAACTGAACTTCATTATAGATCAAAGAAATTTCTTCCCTAGCGACTTGTGACTATAAACAATAAAGCTGCTATATGTCCAAAACACAAGTTGCCTGCCTACCAAGAATTTGGTGTGCTACACATTAGCATCATGTATAAATGCTGCAACATTTCTCTGTTGTTATAAATTCCCTCTGCTGTTCACAATACACAATACTGACATAGATTCCGGTAAGAGGAAAAGGAGTATGAAAATAGTCATGTCAAAGTCAGCATTTGAAAAGATATCAGTATACTTACATTATGTTTAATCTATTCATACAGTCATCTATTGCTATGTAACAAATCACTCAGAACTAAGTGGGTTTGAGTCTAGTTTGGTAAATATTAGGATACGTGGGTGCCAGTCCCTCTTTGCTGCTAACTGCCCATGATCCTATATAAGGATGCTCATGACCAAGCTTTTCTTATTGTCATTACTTGGACCACAGAATCCTTAACTGGGTAGCCCTGAAAGAGTCAAGAATCACACCTATTCATGCAATTTATTATCAACCTACAGATGGCACTTTTGTATAAGCAGAAGTTCAACATGCATATAGAAGCTCAATTTCCAAACTTATGCCAGAGACAAGCATATCAGAAAATTAAGTCCTCACACATTTATTTATTTATTTATTTATTTATTTATTTATTTATTTTTAATTTTTTTTTTAACATTTATTTATTTTTGAGAGACAGAGAGAGGCAGAGTATGAGCAGGGGAAGGGCAGAGAGAGAGAGGGAGACACAGAATTCGAAGCAGGCTGCAGGCTCTGAGCTGTCAGCATAGAGCCCCATGCAGGCCAGAACCCACAAACTGTGAGATCATGACCTGAGCTGAAGTCGGAGGCTCAACTGGCTGAGCCACCCAGACACCCCAGTCCTCACACATTTAAATAGCACACCATTGTCGTGACTATAGCAAAGTAAAAGGAAGGAAGTAGCCTCATGTAAGGATTTTCTAAGTGAATTCTTATCTAGTCATATAATCCACCCACTGAGACAACATAAAAAAGATCCTTTACACTTAGGCATACCCTCAACTTACCAAATATTTAGAAAAGTCCATTTTGTGAAATACCAAATTTCTATCCAAGGGAAAGAGAATCATTTCTACTATCCTTCCCCCCTCCCACTCCCTTTCCTTTCTTCCTATTTATGTCTAGAGTCGTTTTCATAACAAATACTCATATCTTCTCCTTAATTGATTGTTTTGAATAGTTCATTAGTAGATCATGTCTGGAGAGTTGTTTTAATTTCCAGTGACCCTATTATATCCTCATACATTATCCCATCTCTAAAGTAGTATCATATGACTCAGGGTATGTAGTTGGAGGTATCCTGGAAGGATTGTTAGCAAGGAAAGTGTGCCCAGAGTTAACTACTTCAACTTGAACACAACAAGTAAACCTGATGTGCATCATGGATGCAATGCTGCATATAAAGGACATTATTAAACAATGTATCATTTAACCCTGGGCTTCTGTGTTACTAGGAGGGGTGGGGTACCTTATCCGGCACATTTTAGAGTTTTAGGTGTTAAGCCCAATTGATTGTAAGAACTCCAAAGTTAGGCTGAATGTTTCAAAGCTGAATGTTATGTGGATCTGTCTTCCTAGTGTGGGCCGCCCATGCCTTGGGTGCCTGGTGTGGGGTTTGCTCCTGTCCCCTCTCTGCATTCATGGTGTCCCACAGACAGTCTCTTGGGGCAGTTTGGCTTGACTATGTCTCTGCCCTTCCTACCCTCTTCAAAGTGGCCTCTTCTCTGCATTTAGCTGTGGAGAGTCTGTTCGGCCTGTCTTTGGGTCATTTTCTGGTTTATTTACACTGATGTGGGTGTTATCTGGTTGTACCTGTGGGAGGAGGTGAGCCTAGGATCTTCCTACACCACCATTTTCCTATAGCCCTACATGTTTCTGGCACATTTAAAAAAATTTTAAAAATATATATTTTTTCTAATGTTTATTTATTTTTGAGAGAGAAAGACAGAGTGTGTGAGTGAGAGAGGGGCAGAGATAGAGGGAGACACAGAATCTGAAGCAGGCTCCAGGCTCTGAGCTGTCAGCATAGAGGCTGACACGGGGCTTGAACTCACAGACCGGAGATCATGACCTGAGCCGAAGTCGGATGTTTAATCAACTGCGCCACCCAGGCGCCCATAAAAATTTTTTTTTAAATATTTATTTTTGAGAGAGAGAGACACACACACACACAGGCTGAGTGGGAAAGGGGCAGAGAGAGACGGAGACACAGAAACTGAAGCAGGCTCCAGGCTCTGAGCTGTCAGCACAGAGCCCAACACGGGCTTGAACTCACAAACCACGAGATCATGACCTGAGTCAAAGTCAGATGCTTAACCAACTGAGTCACCCAGGTGCCCCATGTTTCTGGCACACTTTAAAGAAAACTTCATAGGTAGTCCCTCCTCTCTACTGCCTTGAATTTTGCTGATCCACTTAACAGATCATAGTTTAAAAAGTCTATATTTCACTTTCGTACAGTATTTTTTTCTTGTTGATTCATCATTTTCAGGCACAGATTATTTCCTTTGTACATTATTCATTCATCCACTCACGAAACACAGAATGAAGACCTAATACCTATGCAGAATGATGACCTAATACCTATGCAGAATGATATTAGCTACTGGTGCAGGGTCAGGGCTTCAAAGATTAATTTAGCATAATTCTCTTCCCTCACAGGTTCATAACAAGGACGGCCCATTTGTGCCAAGAGTGCCACCTTTGCCTTAACCCTTCATGCTCACGGCAACACTGGACCATCGGGTTCCTTCCAATGACTTCAAAATCCTTTTTAATATACCATTCACAGCAACTACTCCCAAAAAAGAGTTTTGCAAGGGATAAGATTGAAACATTCAGATATTTATCATCTGATAGTGCTACAAGTACCACCCTGTCTTTGACACAGCCCTCATCTTCCGAGACCTTGTGACTCAATGGGAGAGTAATGGTTCCTACCCTTGAAGGGTGGGGGTTCTCAGTAAGATGAAATACTGGATGCTCACATGTAAAGGAAGGCTTAAGAACACTGAGAGAGAGAGACAAACAAATATAAATGGGTAAAATGCTATATTCATCTCATACTTGAGAGGTAAGAAAGGAAATTAATAACTGAAGTCTGCCTAGAATGCCCCAGCACTCTACTAGATTATTTATATATAGTATGTCACTTCATCCTTGCAATGACTGTGTGAGGTTGGTGTTAATATCCCTTAACAGTTTAGATAGCTTACTGATGTTGCACATTGGACAAGAGATGGGGGTCAGATTTCAGACCCAGGTTCAGGTAACTCCCAAAGCCTCTCTTCTTTGGGTGGCATTGAGTGGTCACATCAGTCAGATAAACTTTTTGGTTTTAAAATGGGAGAAATCCAGATAGTTTGGAAAAACAAAGTGTGGATAAAGCACAACTACATTTGCTTAAGTATTGGAGAAGCAAAGTCTCAGCGTCAACGCTTTTCCAGCTATGTCTTCCACAAAGAAATGGGTATCCAAGGTTGATCCCAGATTCTACTGGCTTCTTACCAGCTCAGATTTACAATACGAATTATTGCAGCTCTAAAATATTTGATTTGCAATAAATCCAGTCTTTGACTAAAAAGTGGCACAATTTATACTTCCCATATGCTAAAATCTTAAAAGGCAGGGTAGTTTAATGAAGGGGAAATCTAGTGATAATGAAATCAGGTAAAATCTTCCTTAACCACTTGACAACTAAGAGACTTTAAATAAATCATTTAATATGTTGGAAAAGAAGAATATATAGTACCTGGCTTTTCTTCCCACCTATAAATACATTTTCTTGTTTCTTCTTTGTTTGAAACTGGGGAAGGAGGAAGTTAGAGTTGACACCTAAGGGACAGGAAAGAAAATCCAAACATTGATTAATTTACTTACTCATTTGACAGACATTTATAGAGCTCTAATAATGTGCCAGCCATTGTGTTATCCGCTTTCACATGTTATTTCATTTGATTCTTTTAGGAAGGCCATGGGAAATGATTTTTATCCTCATGTTATATGAAAAAGCAGAAGATCCAAAATGAAGATGGAACAGAAAAAGTATTGGACTAGGAATCAGAAAACTTGGGTTCTAAATCCCTTTGTTACTAATTAACTGTGGAACTTGGGAAGAACTTTACATTCTCTGTGACTAATTTTCTCTTGTAGCGAAAAAGAGACCAGACACAACCCTAAAAGCAACGTAGGTCCCTTTCTACTCTTGAATTGTGAACTCAACACCTGTATTTGCCACTTGCTTTGGCTTTTTCCCTTTACATTTAATTCACTTTTTCCCCCTATTTTATTTTACTATTATCATTGCTACTAAATTTATCTAAGCCAAGTTTTTAACTAGAGGTAAGAAATCTAGGGAATTTGAGTCAGAAAGAGTTTCATTAGCTTTGGACCAGAGTGCAAACTTTTACAGGCAGGTATGTGCCTCATGTTTAGCTTCAGATATTCCTGTAACATGATGTTCTTGTTGTTGATGCTAAACTTAGGGGAAACTATGCCTCATGGAAAATTCCAAATTAGTGTTAGCTTAGGAAACTTTTTTTTATCAGATACATTATTGGATTGACAATAGGAAACACACGGAGAACCATTAACAGTATTTCAGAAACTGGTACCGAGAATAGCTTGTGTGTGTGTGTGTGGTGTGTGTGTGTGTGTGTGTGTGTGTGTGTCATATGTATATACAGTATATATATTTAATTAATATGTAATTTATTTAATATATAATTATAAAAATTTTATTAAGATATTGTTCACATACCTTAAAATAACTCTTTAAAAATGCACCACTCAGTGTTTTTTAGTATATTCATAGATTTGTGCAACCATCACCACTACTTAATTTTAGAACATTTACATTATCACCCCCAAAACTGCACACTATTTAGCAATCACTCTTTCCTTTACCCTGCTAGCCCCTGGAAACCACTAACTATTCTCTGTCTCTATGGATTTGCCTATAGTGAAATAATACATTATGTGGTTTCAAACTGGCATAATGTTCACTTAGCATAATGTTTTCAAGGTCCACTCATATTGTGGATCAGTGTCTTTCTTTCTTTCTTTCTTTCTTTCTTTCTTTCTTTCTCTCTCTACAAGTTGTTTTATTTATTTATTTATTTATTTATTTAACTACATTGTTTTTTTATGGTTGAATGATATTCCATTGTATTTATCCATTCATCTCTTGATGGACATTTGGGTAGCTTTTATTTTCTGGATATCATTAAAAAATGCTACTCTGAATAATTGTGTACAGATTTTGTATTTTGTATGGACGTACATTTAAATTATCTTGCATATATACCTAACAGTAGAACTGCTGGGTCATACAGTAATCCTATGTTTAACACTGTTAAACTCTTCCAAAATGGCTGTGCCATTTTATAATCTCACCAAGTGTGACTTCCAATTTCTTTTTATCCTTACCAAGACTCACTATTGTTTATCTTTATTTTAGCCACCTTAGTGAATGGGAAATGGTATCTCATTGCGGTTTTGATTTGCATTTCCCCAAAGGCTAATGCTGTTAATCCTCTTTTGATGTGCTCATTGGCCATTTTATATCTTCTCTGGAGATGTCTACTCCTTTTTTTTTTTTTTTTCTTAGCCCATTTTCTGATTTGATTATTTGTCTTTTCAATATTGAGTTGTAAGTGTTCTTTATGTATTCCAGATTCAAGTACCTTATTTGACATATGTTTTAGAAATATTTTCTCCCATTCTTTGGATTATCTTTTCACTTTCTTGATTATGTCCTTTTTATTTAATATTTAAACAAATACTTTGGAAGAGAGAATAAAGGAAAAATGCCAAATTTCAAATGATATTAAAAGTTATAAACAGTGAAATATAAAAGAATGGAAGATGTAGAAGTAGGTAGCAAATCACCACACCAAAGTCAATACTTATAAAATGTATCCAGGGAAAGAAGCTCAAATAAAAAGTTAAAATAATAGCTATTAGTTTTTGAAGAACCAGGACTATATCCTACTAAATTTTACATTCAGGGACGGTTGCTGCTGGTGCCCACTTCATGGTCCAAATTAATATTTTGGCTCCTTAAAAGACCAGGATGTTTCAGTAAGAAAGACAAAGGCAAAGGAAAATATGATCACACATATGAAACCATGAAAAAGGAGATAGTGGAAAATCTTTACTTTTTTGAAAAATTCTAGAATGTAGAAATTTGGAGTTCCTTAATGGTGAAGAAGATAGCTTAAATACAGATAAAATAAATTATATATATATTATATATATGTATGATATATATATATATATATATATATGATAAAACTTATTACCACCAAATCTTATAAATAGTAGAAATAAGATGTATTATAAAAAAGATTTTTGGAAAGATTTATACAGACTCGATGATAAGAGTTTTAATAGGTTGTAAAACCTCCAGTCTCTGAGGAGAGTTTCATAAAACAGAGGCACTGTAGTTTATCATAAATATCTTTTGGAACTACTGTTACAGGCAAAATTAAAGGCCAGATGGAATACTGATGATCCAATTCCACTAGGCACTTCTTATGTTCTAATAAATAAGTAAAGTATGTACTTAATTCATTTCAGGTTAGAGGTTCTTCCCTATTTTTCTTTAAATAGCTACTGACCTTTATTCTAGTTAACTTTTCTGGTTCCTTGTGAGAAAGAAAGCTAAGGAAAAAGAGTAGTAAGTTTGGTTGATACAGCCAAAAATTTTAAAATCTCATCTTAGTCTAATGAAAGACATTATTTATGAATTGATTAATTGAATTTCTGGGTTTTAAGATAATATTGTAAACCATATTTTCTTTTGTATTTTTATTTTGACACTCTCCCAGCCTCCACGTAGGAAGGTCAACTAATTATTAGAAAATGAATTTGTAAAATGACCTTGAAAAGGCTACCGAGTTTGGAACCTGAAGATTTGTGTTTGACGTTCTTTAACATCACTGTGTACTCTGTAATATGACTTTGGCCCAGTGATTTTGTTTCTACATTGTTTCAACCGGGGATGAAAAAAATTACCTCAAAGGGAGACTGTTTTGAGAAGGCAATGGGCTAATGTATATAATGGTGAATTGTGACCTGTAAAGTTACTCATGTGTTAATTGCACATATTTATGATCAATAACATTACAGAAAAACACCTGTCCCCTTCTTCCTCTATATCTTAGACTTTGAGGGGGCAATAATCTACTAAAAGTCTCTTCAGGATGCTGAAACTTTTTCCTTAGGGGATCTTTACTGAGATCTAGACAAGGGTAGATCCAGGCAGAGAGTATTACTCAATCCATTTAAGTTGCACATCAAAGCAGATTATTCACCTCTATCTGCATGATTCCTGTATCTATCTCTCCACTGGTTCCAATAACCCAATAACAACATTAATTCACACTAATTTTTTATATATATATTTATTTTTGAGAGAGAGAGAGAGAGAGAGAGAGAGAGAAACAGAGAGAGACAGAATGTGAAGGGGGAGGGACAGAGAGAGAGAACCTGAAGCAGGCTCCAGGCTCTGAGCTGTCAGCACAGAGCCTGATTGGGTGGAGGGGTGGGAAGGGTGTGCTCAAACTCAAGAGCAGTGAGATCATGACCTGAGCTGAAGTTGGAGCTTAACCAGCTGAGCCACCTGGTGCCCCTAATTCACACTACATTAATCACAAATTTAAAATGCATTTAATTTAACTTACTAATATCTATTGCTAAGGATGTATTATAATGAGTAAAGTTCTGGAATGATTAAGACATTTATCTATTTATCTATCTATTTATTTATCTCCATGCCCACCATGGAGTCCAGTGCAGAGCTTGCTTGAACTCATGACCCTGAGATCAAGACCTGAGCTGAGATCGAGAGTTGGTAGCTTAACCAATTGAGCTCCTATACTATATTAAAAGATTTATAATTACATGATTATTATAGATTGCGTTATGATACAAAAAATTTATACTGATAAAACAGATTTGAGAACAAGTCTTTATATATTCTCTGTGGGGCTACCAAAAGTGATTTTTGTGGGGCTCAAAATTAAGATTGAAATTGGTTTTTAAAAATTAATTTTTTTTGTTTAGCTATGCATAGAGAGGCCCTATCCTAAGAGATGATCTCTACATTATTGAAACATTTGGAGATAAATAGTCCTGTTTAAGGAAACCTTAAGACTGCACCAGGACACAGACCTATATATATAAAACGAACATTATAAAAAGGGACAAACCAAACCTCAAACCTAATAGAGCAATTTATAACCAAGCATCCACAGAATTGTGTTAACATTTTGTTCATGTTCAGGAAGAAATGAGTTACAGCTTAAAAATATGCTAGTAGTTTACCAGTGCTATTCAAGAGGCAGTATTCTTGACCAGTGGACATATGCCTTGGGCTCCTTTACAAGACTAACTCTTGTAGTAAATATCAATGCTTCAGATTTCTAGATTAACAATAAGTACTCAGCAAGTGTATATAGCATAGAATCAATCTACTATCAGTTCTCAAATTTGAATTTTTTGGTCCTGTAAAGCCAAAGGCCACATCTAGACCCATGGTTATTAAAGTACTTTCTTTCCCCTGTGAGCAGAAGTGATATTCACATTATCCCGCATGGCATGTGTACTGACCACTAGGAATGAAATCACGGACTGATTCAGAGTCCCTGGGAGTGAAAGACCAAGATAGTCTGGCCTGTGAAGATCTCAATGGTTCATGAGCATTAACATCAAGGAATCATCATCTAGGAATCAAACATCAAGAAATTTACATCTAATGCTTTTATTTAAATAAAATTATTATTAAGTTTATTTATTTTGAGAGAGAGAGAGAGAAAACACAGAGTGTGTGTGGTGGGGAGGGACAGAGAGAGAGGGAGACCCAGAATCTGAAGCAGGCTCCAGGCTCTGAGCTGTCAGCCCATAGCCCCACATAGGGCTCGAACTCATGAACCTGAGCTGAAGTCGGAGGCTAAACTGACTGAGCCACCTAGGCGTCCCCCACCCCCTTAAAAAAAATTTTTTTTTTTTAATATTAAGTTTACATCTGACCTTTTTAAACCAGGTGATCTTTTTTCAGAGAATGTAAGATTGCCAAAGAAAACCAACATTAGCAAGTTCTGACTCCAGTAAGTAGCTGCTAGAGAAGTATGCATCCTATTGTCTTGAATATTTCTAGCTCATGCCAAAGGAAACAAAACTTTAAGAAATAATAATCTGTGAAAATGGATAATGACTGGAAACTAAACGTTAAAAGAAGCTAGTAAATTCCAATCCATCTGAAAAAAGGATAATAGGCCAATAATTTCATTATTTTTTTCTCTTTTGAATTCTGTTATGAAGTTTGATAATTGAACTTTAGGACATTTATCTTGGGGACATCATTGTTATTCAATAAATTATTAAACTGCCAAATCTCTACTGAATATAATTATGTGTAAGATTTTCTTTTTCTCTTTTGTGTTTATATATGCCTTATCACTCACACAGCACTCAATTATGAATAAAACTGAATTTTGAAAACAAAGAAAATTGCAGATAGTACTTCACATAGCATATACTATATATTACACTAATGTTTTTATTGTGCAAAGTCTAATTCATATTGTTATACTTCTAAATGGGTCTTTTATGCCATCTGGTATGTAATTTCACTAAAAACCTATAACTAAATATGCCTGATCATGGAAAAGTTATTTTGTTGCCTTGGAGGAGGGAGGGTCTTTCTAACTATGATTCATAATTTAGACCCATAAAATAAAAGATTCAGAAAATTAACTGCATAAAAATAAATATGTATGGCAAAACAACATTGGCAGAAACAAAAGCTAAATGTTGGAATAAAAGAAAGAAAAACATTTGTAATTCATATTACAGAGTATTAATTTCCTTAATATATACAGAACTCATATAAATAGATAAGACAAAAACAATCCAGTAAAAAAATGGACAAAAGATTTCAAGATAGTGTTTACAGAAAAATAAATGTAAGCAGCTTTTAAGCACATGAAAATATGCTCAGCTTTGTTCATTCATAATAGAGAAATGCAAATTAACCAGAATGAACACCATTTCCCATTTACTATATTGTTACATATCTGAAAGTTCCATAACACAGTGTGTGCGTTGATGGAGGGCAACTTGGAGATTGTATCTAAACTGGAAATGTAATCCTTTGACCCATGGATTCTATATGTAGCACTATAAATTTCACATATATTTGCACACATTAAAAAAGAAGTACAAGATTATTCATTGCAGAATTTTGTAAAAGAAAAAGATTGGGAATAACTTAAATGTCCATCACTAAAACACTGGTTAAATAAATTATGGTAACTCATATAATACAATGTTATGAAGCTTCAAAAATGAATGCCCCAGCCTCTTGAATGTTGAAAGGACAAGGTCTTTCTAAGATAGGGTTAGAGCACCGTGTATTGTATGTTGTCTTTTTTTTTTTTTTTTTTGTAATTTTTCAACATTATTCACTTTTGAGAGACAAAGACAGAGCATGAGTGGGGAGGGGCAGTGAGAGAGGGAGACACAGAATCCAAAGTGGGCTCCAGACTCCAAGCTGCAGCATAGAGCCTGATGCAGAGCTCGAACTCATGGACCAGAAGATCATGACCTAAGCTGAAGTGAGACACTTAACCGACTGGGCTACCCAGGTGCCCCAATGTTTCCTTTTGTATAAAAAGATAGACATATGAATATATGTTTGTATTTTCTTGTTTACGAATAAAGAAGTTCTGAAAGCATAAACAAGAAATTATTTGTACAGGTGGTTAATTGGGTGCCTGGGGACAAGGAAGAGAGGAAGATTTTTCACTTTTTATTATTTATAATTTAAACAATATATATGTATATAATCCAAGTGCTAATCCAAGGTTTTCTTGTTTTCTAAATTAATTTTACTGCAAGATGTAATCTACATGAATCTCCTAGAATCTGTAGAATTAAATGGGACGGGACTTGTAGTGTAGACATCCAGTGAGCAAATTCCAAGAGAACAATAGAAATGCCCGTGGAAAATATCACTGTTTATCAACTCTACTTCTCAGGCTCATTTCCTGAGTTTATCAGACAGAACCTCTGATTTAAAAATATATAGGCTTAAAAAATTGAACTGAATTCATAGTGGCTCACTCATGTTAATAGAGAAAGAAGCTAGAAGCTGCCGAGGGACTGTATATTACGGTCATGCACATGACATCTGAGAGTCACAGTTCTATCTGACTTTGGCATTTCACAGGAAATTAGGGTTAGAATTCTGTCCTCAAGTCTTAAGACCTGAGTTTTTTTTCTTGCCACATTTACTATTAAATACAGGTACAATTCAGCTGAAAGGAATTCAAAAGAAATAACCCTAGAAACAGCAAAATTGCTTCCTTTTTATAACAGAACATATATAACAAGAAATGGAGCACAAAATCAGTTTTTGTTACCTTCAGAAGCCTAATAACACATTTTGGAATGACAAATACAGAGTTTCTATCTCCTTGTGGGGCCTTTGTCTCATCTAGAAATTTGTCCAGTAAGAACTCTGGCATAACAAGTCCACTCTCAAACAGATGGTTTCGAACTGCTCTTTCGTTCTTGAAACTGACAATTATTTTGTCCCTGAGTGCTTGAGGTTTGGATGGGAGTGATTTTTTTTTCACAACTATCAAGCACAACATGAATGAGCAGAGGCCTTCATTTACAGGAAATAGATAGCAACAGTGGAAACCTCTATTGCACATATTTCAATGTTGTCATATAAAGCAGTGTTTCTTTTTATCAACAAGTGGTTTATAAATGTCGACAGCGCCCCCCCCCCCCCCCCATTCCCCAAACAGCCTGGTTTCTAACAACATATTTGATTATGTATTCACTTTGTAACATTCGGTGCCCAGCATCAAGTATTCTGCTCCTGTTTTAAGCAAACTGTTTAATTAAAGCTTCAACAAGGGTCTCTAGAGCTTTAATAGCAAAGCATTACATTTGAAAGCAAGGTAATGCAGTTCTGAAAAATTAATTGAGTATGGCCTCCTTATGCCAAATAAATAAAAATATACAAAGTGTTGCCTGGTATCAGTCTTGCCTTCTGAAAATCTTGAGAAAATACTAACTTAAAATCATGTTATGTGATTATATAACATATAAATCATGTTAAACACCCTATTGACTTACTTACGTATTCAGTCAACAGCATATAACCCTTAGGGCCCAGTCCATGGTAGGAGCTGGTGAATCCTACTTGTCCTTTCTCTTCTGGCAATGGCACACTCTCCCTCGGCAGACACACCAACCCAGATATTCTAAAGAACAAACTGAGGGTTGTGAGATTGGTTGTGTGTGTGGGGGGGGTGTGGTT
Source organism: Prionailurus bengalensis (assembly GCF_016509475.1). NCBI lineage: Eukaryota > Metazoa > Chordata > Mammalia > Carnivora > Felidae > Prionailurus > Prionailurus bengalensis. The sequence goes on along the minus strand of NC_057344.1, from coordinate 132,384,126 downwards.
GGAGGGATGGGCTAAATGGATGATGGGCATTAAGGAGGGTACTTGTTGGGATGAGCACTGGGTGTTATATGTAAGCGATGAATCACTGGGTTCTACTCCGGAAGCCAAGACTACACTTATGTTAACTAACTTGAATATAAAAAAATAATAATAAAATAAATAATAATTAAAAAGAAAGAAGCCAAGGGGCGCCTGGGTGGCGCAGTCGGTTAAGCGTCCGACTTCAGCCAGGTCACGATCTCGCGGTCTGTGAGTTCGAGCCCCGCGTCGGGCTCTGGGCTGATGGCTCAGAGCCTGGAGCCTGTTTCCGATTCTGTGTCTCCCTCTCTCTCTGCCCCTCCCCCGTTCATGCTCTGTCTCTCTCTGTCCCAAAAATAAATAAATGTTGAAAAAAAAAATAAATAAAAATAAAAAGAAAGAAGCCAAGAGACTTGGCGAAGAAAACAGAGTGCCTAAATGGAGCAAGTAACTTTCCTTCAGCTTCTGCAATCTCTATAGCAAATTTGCTATTAGCTACGTCTGAAAGTCTAGAAAGAGTAAGTATTTAACTCAACAGAAACGCCTTTAGTGCCCATGGCACTAAAGCCACTCTGGGATATCTATGTAATACCAAGAAGAGAATGAGTATGTATCTTATGTAGTTCTTTAATTTGATCATCTTATTCAGCAAATTGTGAAATTTCACCAACTCATATTTTAATTTCTCTCCTTTGAAAGAGGGCATTGCTGTGGAGGGAAGGACTACATTTGGCTTAGGGCAGACTCTGTGTTCTGCAGTGAAAAGCACTGGAATCAAAGTTTGATATTTGAATCTTATTTGCCCGCATATTATCTACGTGACCCTTGTGAGCGATCATCAGTTTGTGAGCCTTAGGTTTTCATCTAGAAAATGGGCTGCCCACCTCACGGTGTCGTGAGGATGAAATGAGATGATATGTGTAAAATTGTCATCTCATTGACTTTGGCATGGTAAGTACTTAAGGAAGCAAGATGTTACTATTCTGAAGTATTCCAGACATTAGTTTTAGTCAAAATTTCCAGCTGTTGGCTTTTCTTTGCCAGTTTTTCAGGTCCGTACTAGAACAAGAAGACCGGTTGGTGAATACTATGTGCCAAGTCTGAAAGGTGAAGGAGAGGTACTTGTAAAATAAAAATGAGAGGTGCAGGAGAAATGATCCAGCTTGCATATGATTTCTCTTGATAGGACTGACACAACAAAAAGGCACTTATCCCTCGCTTATCTAAATAGACAAATTAAATTTCCAGACCATCCCAAGGTCAAGTTCAGAAAGTCAGCAGTGGGAGGTTGAGGTTGGAAGCTACATGTGAGCATCAAGAATAAATCAAGTGCACTCACCTTTCTGAAAACAGAGAAAGCACAAGAGGCCTTTGTTAATCAGACAGGAAAATCATAGCCTGAAAATGCTGACAGTGACATTTCAAAAGTCTCGATTCCTTAGTAATAGGCAAGAACATGTGAAGAAGGAGGAAAAAAAAATCCCTGAAGTTATAAAAAGAAAACAAAAGGATCAAATATCTATTAGATGTGAGAACTTTATCTTGCAAGGTTACTTCAGTTCACATTTCCTAAACGGGGACACCTTTGTGGAGGGAACACGAGGCCCCACTTGTGAGGCACTGTGCTGATAATTTGTGCCTCTGACAAATGCCATCTGATTGATGGCCCCACCCATCCCACTTAAGGCAGTCAGACACATACTGAAGACAGAGAGTCATCTAAATCCAAGTTCATTTATAAAATACCAAAGGGAACAGAACCTCTCATGCCCTCCAGATCCCCTCCCACCCTGGTGCTCTCAGAGGCTGGAGACTCATGGAGACGAGCCCCGTGATGAGAGACTAAGGGGACCAGCAAACATCCCAGGTTCAACCCAGACACAGAAGCATATAGGATCCTCATCAGCCTCAAGTAGACACAAGATGTCTTCTGTCTCTACCCCACCTCCTTGATCAACCACTCCTTTACTTTCTTTTCCATCTCTCACTGTCTACCCACAAAACTTCTGGAGGCCTTAATAACTGAGTCCCTTGCCTAAGAAATTCTTCCTGGTTATCCACTCACCCTTTCTCCCAACCTCTCTCCTTCCATCTAGACCCTGAACCATAAATAATTTGTCTCTCTGTCAGTCTAAACTCTGGGGATTCAAATGGTGAAATGCCACCTAAGTTCAAACGATGATTCTCCCAAGCTATAAGCTCCATTGTTCCAGTTATAATAAACCAAAATGCCACGAAAGGAGCACCAGTCTATATTCTTAAATCTTAAGAAAGAAAATCAGGTAAGTGATCAATCAGGCAGTTGCCCTGGGAGAAATCAGTCTCTCCTTGTCACAGCCGCCACGTATCTGCCATTGTTGTTTCACATCTTTGTTTACTGACAAGGATTAGAGAAATCTCCAGGCCCAGCAAAGGAACAGGCTGCTTCCCGCATCCAGTCTCTCCACCCAGACAAGAACACTGGGTCAAGGTACAGAAGAACATGGCAGTTGGCCCAGAAATGATTGGGAACAGGGAAGCAACAACCTCAGAATCACAAAGGCTAAAGGGAGGAGTTGGAGTTGAGAGGTATGCAGAGAACTGGCATAGAAGTGACCTTGGGTCACACAATGAGCGGAAGAAAAGGGTGATTGTTTTAAGTTAAATCTCTTTTCTTCCTTTTGTTGAATTAAAAATCACAACTAAAAGCTTAGAGGATTTATAGGCTTTGTCTAAGGCGCATATCTTTTTTTCCTTCAATAAAACAATATCTTGAGAGATGAATAGGACTGCAAATGCATTTTTTTTTTTTAAATCCAGGATGAGACATTAAAAAGCAGGAAACAGTGTAAACATAAGTATTTTTATCCAGTCATTGAAAATGTTTCAGCAAGCATGAATAAAGTGACCTTTAAGCTACCATAATACAGCCAAAATAGATCATTCAGCAAAGGAGGGAGACTGAGTTCCACACAGATAACAAAAGTATCTTAGAAATAGATACAATTGTATCCACTTAAAATACAAATTGCTGTATGAATTGAGATGCACCATGCCGAAAAAGTGCCCTGGGATTTTGGAACAAAGCTTGAGCTTGGATGGTTCTGACTTTGTATTTCCATGACTTTGAGAGAGTTCTGGAGCTACTCTGGGCCTCATATCCTCATCAATAAAAGGAGAGGGCTGGGACTTAAGTTGCATCAAGGTCCTTCCTGCTTTGGAATTAACTTCACTATCAAGATTTATAGAAAGAATGTCCTAAGAAACACAATCAGCCTGTAGTCTGGGCATTTTTTCCCCTGTCCCTTCATATTTCACTATGGGGTTCACTGACCCCTTTCTTAACAATGAGTTGCAAAACTCTTTAGTGAAGCTGTTACACTGTGGCCTTTGGGCAGGGCCAGACCTGGGATGGGTCTTACTGGCAATGTGACAATGAACATAGGACTGTGCCTCTCTGGACCTGTTTCCTCCTCAGTTAAATGTAGTACTTATAGGTTTGTTAGAAATAAAATGACATAAGTCACATAAAGAGCTCAGCACAGCACCTGCCACCCAGTGAGCACACGACAAGTGATGTATTATAAACTGTATGGTGCATCTATAATATGCAAAGTGTATGATAGAATCAGCATAATATAACCGGTAAGTACATGGGCTCTGGGCTCTGGAGCCGGATTTCTTAGGTTTGAATTCTCCTCTGTCATTTCTTAGCCATGTGGGCTTGGGCAGATTACTTAAATTCTCCATTTCCTCATTTGTACATTAGGGATCGTGATAGTATTTACCAAGTTGGGTTGTTGTGAGGTGTAAATGAATCAGTATGAAAACTCTTAGAACAGTGTCTAGCTCAGGGGAGACGCTATTAATTAAAATACTTAGATCACCTTTTAATTAAAGGCTGATGCCCAGACCATATTTAAGCAAACATTTTTTTTTTTTTTTTTTAATTAGCAGCTTAAAGTGTAATTACTTGTATTCACTTTGGCCACCTCCTGCTTAAAACCTTTCAAATAAGTATTGTCTTTTAGAGGGCAATTGAATACCATCAGGATTATAGGTGGGAACAAGGTGTATCTGTAGAAAGTTCTTCCTCTAATTGAGTCCGAGGTAACTGGCTCTAACCCCTGGCTGGCAAATTTTGTCTCCTAAGTATGCATTTTTCCAGCATGACAGTAGAAACTATGAGATGAAATTAGCTGCCTTTGTGTTACTAAAATAATAAATAAAATAAACCGAATAAATTTTGTGTCATTTCACATACAGTCTTCGGGTCAGGGCTTTTTTCAAATGAAACTGTCTTTTCCCTCTCACGTCTCTTTGGAGATGCTCTTGATTTTCCATTTACCTGAAAACACACATGACTCACACAAGCCAGCAGAGCTCTAAACCTCATTATCTGATCCTGTTTTATGGTTGAGATAGAACAGTAGGTCAGCTGTATCTGGTATACGGTAAGGCTTTTGGGGAAGAACATTAAATTCAAGTATCACTGATTAGTGAAATAATTTCAACAGCTGTGATTTCAGGAGATGGAGATTCATAATATGGATTAAAAAGTCAAAAGTCTTTTGTGATAAACTTACTGAATGCACTTATCTAAAGTTGTAGAAGGTGATGTCAGGCTTGTGCAAAATAGTTTCCAGTTAATGGATAGTGAAATGATGAGGCATTATTTCGCAAATTATAGAAGTTTCCTAAAAACTCCTGCTTTGTGCCCCAGAAGGCACATTTTCCTCTGATGGTAATAAATGTATGAAAATTCTCTTTGCTAATGTATGCTCTCCATGTGTTTTCAGAAGGGAATAATGTCAATCATCATCAGTTACTTTGATCTCAAAGGTCCCTTTCATCTGTAAGATTTTGACTCTGACTTATTGAACACCCACACTATGTGAGCACTTTATCCAATGTTGGCTTTTATTCCAAATGTTGAAACAGGCTCCAGAATCTCCCCAGAGATCTTCCTCCACACAAGAATGCATGTTCTCTCCAATCACTGCAGTGTTCCCCAAGTAACCATGTATCTTTTTTTTTTTTTTAATTTTTTTTTTCAACGTTTATTTTATTTTTGGGACAGAGAGAGACAGAGCATGAACGGGGGAGGGGCAGAGAGAGAGGGAGACACAGAATCGGAAACAGGCTCCAGGCTCTGAGCCATCAGCCCAGAGCCTGACGCGGGACTCGAACTCAGGGACCACGAGATCGTGACCTGGCTGAAGTCGGACGCTTAACCGACTGCGCCACCCAGGCGCCCCAATAACCATGTATCTTCAAAGACAAATGACTTTTCATTATGAAGTTGCTACTGAAATAAAAATTTATTGAAACACTCACTGCCAATCCTTTTAACATTCACAAGTCTTGGAAAAGTCTCTTTTGCTGTATCTTGTATCCACTTTATTATAAACCATCTAAAACTTAAGAGGGTCTTGACATCATGCAAACTACCATATACAGGAAGTAGCTTGATGGTTATTTTCAGAAATATGAAAAGCCTTGTGCTTGGTACTCAGTAAATGCTCAGTCAATAGGATTTGAATAATTAATGGGTAAATTAAAGTTTTGTAGATCTAGAGAATACATTAAATGTAATAAAAGAAAACATTACTGGAATAAGTCACAAGTACCATTTGAGATACTAAAGGATGAGAATTCATAGTTAATGGTTGCCAGGAAAGAAACTCTTCAAACTGAGTGCATTTTAATGAAAAGGCTGTAATTAATGTATAACCTAATTTGGCATAAGTAGATAGAAAGTGTCAAAAGTGAAAGTATCTGCTTTTGCTTTACAGATAAAGTAAGTGGGAGATTTTCATATTAATTTTCTATTTTTCACATATAAATCTTTGGATTCAATTTTTTAAAGTTTATCCATTTATTTTGAGAGGGAGGGAGGGAGAGAGGGAGAGAGACACAGAGAGAATGAGCATTAGTGGGGGAGGGGCCGAGAGAGAGAGAATCCCAAGCAGGCTCCACACTATCAGTGCAGAGCTCAATGTGGGGCTTCATGACCTTGAGATCATGACCTGGGCCGAAATCAAGAGTCAGTGGTTCAACCGACTGAGCTGCTCAGGCGCCCCAGATTCAATGTTTTTGGCAACAAACATAAATATGTTTTATCTTTAGAGAATATCTCAATTTTTTTTTTTTGGTCCATGATATTGTACTTTCTGGGATTCAAGGTGCATTGGCCATATTCGAATGATATCTGCTCAATGGAGGATAAAATTCTAGGAATACGTCAAGAACCTTTTCATTTCTATTGATTAGCTATCTGAATGAAAAAGGTAAACATGAAAATAGAAATCCCAGTGTTGCTTTCCTAGGCTCTTGCACCAGTGCTGTGTCTATAATGCTGCTCTGAGGACACTGTGGCCTAGGGGAAAGAATAGGAGCTTTGGCAGCTGACAAAATACCTGGAATTCTGGCCAAGCCATTTTCTAGCAGACCTCAGACATGTTACTTAACCATCTCGGGCCTGCATTTCTGTTTTTGTGAAATGGAAATAATATTTATACCATTTGGCACACACATTGCCTAGCATATATTTTTTTCAATTGAAGTATAGTTTACACACAATGTTACATTACTGCCAAGTGTAGAGCACAGTGATTTGAGAAGTCTATATACTATGCTATGCTCATTACAAGTGTGGCTACCATCTGTCATCATACAATGTTATTGTAATACCATTGAGTATATTTCCTAAGATAGATAGATTTTTTAAACTTTTTATTTTGAAATAATTTATACTTCTAGAAAAGCTGCAAAAGTAGTACAAAGTGTTACTATATAAGTAGGTTTTTAATGAATGTTACTATTTCCTTCTCTTCCTGTGCAATGTAAATTCGGTCTAAATGTTTCTATTTCAAAAACAAAGGAAGAGCTTCAAATCTTTCCTTCCCTTTGATTTGACCTCGCTGGTAATCAAATATTTACGTATTTTTTTTCAGTAGACTTTATTTTTTATTTTTAATTTTTTTTTCAACGTTTATTTATTTTTGGGACAGAGAGAGATAGAGCATGAACGGGGGAGGGGCAGAGAGAGAGGGAGACACAGAATCGGAAACAGGCTCCAGGCTCCAAGCCATCAGCCCAGAACCTGACGCGGGGCTCGAACTCACGGACCGCGAGATCGTGACCTGGCTGAAGTCGGACGCTTAACCGACTGCGCCACCCAGGCGCCCCAGTAGACTTTATTTTTTAGAGCAGTTTTAGGTTGATAGCAAAATTGAGTAGAAAGTACAGGGCATTCCCATTATACTCCCTATTCCCACACGTGCATAGCCTCCTCAATTATTAACATCCCCCATCAGAGTGGTACATTTGTTACAATTGATCAATCTATACTGACACATCACTATCACCCAAAGTCCAAAGTTTATATCAGGGTTAACTCTTGGTGTTGTACATTCTGTGGGTTTTCATATGTACCCACCACTATAGTAGCATACAGTATCATGCAGGTTCACTGCCCTAAAAATCCTCTGTGCTCCACCTATCTATCCTACCCCCACCCTACTCCCTGGCAACCATTGATCCTTTTCCTGTCTCCATAGTTTTGCCTCTTCAGGATGCCATACAACTATTGTCACACAGTATGCAGTCTTTTCAGATTGACTTTTTTTCACTTACTAAGATGCATTTACGTTTCTTCCATTTATTTTCATGGGTTTTCATTTCTCTTTAGCCCTGAAAAATATTCCATTGTATGAATATACAGTAGTTTATTTATCCATTCACCTACCAAAGGACATCTTGGTTGCTTCCAATTTGTGGCAAATATGAATAAAGCTGCTAAAGACATCCAAATGCAAGCTTTTTAGAGTTAAACGTTTTCAACTCATTTGAGTAAATAACAATAAGAGTGATTGCTGGATCATGTGGTAAGAGAATGCTTAGTTTTGTAAGAATATGCCAAAATGTCTTCCAAAGTGTCTGTCCCATTTTGCATTTCTACTAGCAATGGAGGAGAATTCTTGTTGCTCCCCATCTTTACCAGCATTTGGTGCTGCCAGAGTTTTGGATTGTCAACACTCTCATAGGTATATAGTGGTGTCTCACTGTTGTTCTAAACATATTGTTTAGGTGCTTGAACTGTTTGGGAGGTTAGAGTTAAAGTTTTTTTCTCTAGGAGACACTTGTATAAGTCTATGTATCAAATTGATAAATGAAGAGGGGATTGAAGTTTCAGTTTATATTACTCAATGGTGTGCCTGGGTGACTTGTATAGAGTTGCTGGTTAAGCGTCCGACTTCAGCTCAGGTCATGATCTCAGGGTTCATGATTTCGAATTCGAGCCCTACATCGATCTCTGTGCTAACAGCTCAGAGCCCAGAGCCTGCTTCAGATTCGGTATCTCCCCCTCTAACTGTCCCTCCCCTGCTCATGCTCTGTCTGTCTTTCTCTGAAAGGAAAAAAAAAAAAAATTATGTTACCCAGCAGAGTCACTTGAATACCAGCTTCTGCTGGCCAAGAAAACTAGATCCACAGTGAACATCATTTTGGTGGAGTCTCCTTCCACCAAAACTTCAGCCTAGTGTGGGTACATAAGAAAGGCATACTTACAGACTCAAATATGATTCAAGAAAAAGCAAAATCATTATATGACAATGTAAAACAAAAGGAAGGTGAAGGATCTAAAGCTGGAGAATTTAATGCCAGCAAAGATGGTTTGATAGTTTTAGAAAGAAGTTTGGCTTACAAATGATAACAAGAGAAGGAGCTTCTGCCCACCAGGAGGCAGCCGATGAGTTCCCAGACTCACTTGGAAAATCATTAAGGAGAAAGAACAGTTTTGCTGCGTTCCAAAGAGCTTAGACCATTGTGTTTTAATTTTCATTTGTCTCTATGTATTTTTTAAGTTTCCTGTTTGATTTCTTGGTTGACCCATTCATTGTTTAGGAGCATGTTATTTAACCTTCATGTGTTTGTGCTCTTTCCAGATTTTTAATGGCTGATTTCTAGTTTCATAGCATGTGGTTGGAAAGAGACATGGACCAGCATGAACCTTGCTAACACTGCAGGTCTGCTCCCACATGCTTCTGCAGATTCACCCTCTTCAATATACTCTTTGATGGAGCCCATCAAAGAAGTACCAGAAGCCTGGCAGTGTGCAAGTAGCCCCCATAGGAGCCAGCACCACTCCAAAGTGACACCTACTCCAAGGAGAGGGAAAGATAACCACATACCAGTTAGACCGCAGCCCCAGCAGTGGGCTGGGCTCAGACAGCTGGTCTGACTGCAGGCTCCACCCACCAGTGAAAGTTCAGGGTACAAAACAGGGAAAGCTACTACCAGCAGTTCAGTGCTACTGCCTCTCTGGCAAATGCCTGGTCTGACTCAACTCAAGTCCAAGATGGCCCCAGACTGGCCCACAAACAACACAGGGGACCAAACCCTGCCCACATAAGAGGCAAAGAGAGCCCACATAAGGCCAAGAGAGCCATTGCAGATTAGTGAACTAAAGCCAACAGTGGCTCAGCCTTGTATGGGCAAAGAGAGCCCTTAGAAGGCCCACATAAGGCAAAGAGAGCCATTGCAGATTACTGAACTAAAGGCAACAGTGGCTCAGCCACAACAGGAGGGTGCAAACAACACACATCAGAGACACCGCTGAAGTGCCAGGGTCTGGTGAACAGGGAACAATTCACCACAGGGCACTACAGGAGCTCTTCTTCATAAGGCCACTACTTTCAAGAGCAGAAGACATACCTGCCTTTCCTGAGACATAGAAACAGATACAGAGAGTTGGATAAAGTGAGGAGACAGATGAATATGTCCTAAATTAAAGAAAAGGACAAAAATCACAAGAGACCTAAACAAAATGGAGATAAGTAATATGGCTGATAGAGAATTTAAAGTAATGGTCATAAAGATACTCACTGGACTTGAGAAAAGAGTGGAGGACATCAGTGAGATTCTCAACAAAGATATAGAAAACATAAAAAAGGATGAATCAGAGAAGAACTCAATAATGAAATTAAAAAATACTATATGGGGGAGCCTGGGTGGCTCAATCAGTTAAGCATCTGACTCTTGATTTCAGCTCAGGTCATGATCTCACAGTTCATGAGATCAAGCCCTGTGTTGGGCTCTGAGCTGACAGGGGGTAGCCTACTTGAGATTCTCTCTTTCCCTCTTTCTCTGCACCTCCCCTGCACTCTCTCTCTCTGTCTCTGTCTCTCTCAAAATAAATAAAACATTTTCTATTTTTTTTAAATATATATTTTTTAATGTTTATTTATTTTTGAGACAGAGACAGAGCATGAACAGGGGAGGGGCAGAGAGAGAGGGAGACACAGAATCTGAAGCAGGCTCCAGGCTCTGAGCTGTCAGCACAGAGCCCGACGCAGGGCTCGAACCCACGAACCGCGAGATCATGACCTGAGCCGAAGTCGGACGCTTAACCGACTGAGCCACCCAGGCGCCCCTAAAATAAATAAAACATTTAAAAAATACACTGGATGGAATAAATAGTAGACTAGCAGAAGCAGAAAAACAAATTGGCCACCTCGAGGACAGAGTAATGGAAAACAATCATGCTGAACAGGTGAGAGAAAAAAAATACAAAATGAAAATAGACTTTGGGAACTCAGCGACACCATCAAAACGAGTTAACATTCACATTATACAGATTCCAGAAGAAGAGAGAGAAAATGGGACAGAAAGTTTATTTGAAGAAACAATAGCTGAAAACTTCCCAAATCTGGGTAAAGAAACAGAATCCAGATCCTGGAAGCAGAGTGCCTCCAGCAGAATCAACCCAAGGAGGTCCGCACCAAGACACACAGTAATTAAAATGGCAAAAATTAGTCATAAAGTGAGAATTTTAAAAGTAGCAAGAGAAAAAAAAAAACAGTTACATACAAGGAAAACTCCGTATGGCTATCAGCTGATTTATCAGCAGAAATATTGCAGGCCAGAAGGAAGTGGCATGCTATAGTCAAAATGTTGAGAAAAAAAAAATCTGTAACCAAGAATACTCTACCTAGCAAGTCTATCATTCAGAACAGAAGGAGAGATAAAGAGTTTCCCAGACAAACACAGATTTAAGGCATTTATCACCAGTAAACCAGCCCTACAAGAAATGTTAAAGGGGACTCTGAGTGGAAAGGAGAGACCATAAGTAGTAGAAACAAAGGTAGGAAGCACAAAAGTAGTAAAATTAAGTATATGTATGTATGTATACGTATGTATTGTATGTGTGTGCATATACGTATGTATATTTATGTACATGTAATAAATACATAAATCAGTGAATGGACTCATGAAATAAAGGATATAAAGTATGACACCGTATACCTAAAACATGGTGGGAAGAGGAGCGAAGAATGTGTTCAAACTTAAGTGGCCATCAACTTTGATATTTTTATTATTATTATTAGTTAAAAATTATGGAAAATTTATCAGAAATCTTGGTATGGAATGTATATTGCTTTTTGCAAGAGAATTCCAAGGGAAATTCAGTACTTCCTGAATGTGTTGGGTTACTTTTCAAAATGTTCTACCCTCCAACTTATATAGTAGCAATTTCAGTTAAGCTGGGCTACTGTGAGGTTGAAACTGTGAATGGTTGGACACCACAATGTAAAGTGCCCCAGAAGATAGCAGCCTTGGCCGTGGTTCAAAACACAGTTCATATGCTAAGTCCAGCAGTCAGCAAATGACTTTAAAATTTTTATAAGTTTGCACAGATAGTGAAATTTGGAAAAATCCACATCATCTAACTAAGTTAACATTATGATGGTATCTACTCAATTTCATGTCTTCTTTACACCCCACATATTCATAAAACATTATACAATACAAAGTTAGAAAAATCTTTAGTTTCCCATCTCTACATTAAAACAAAAAATACAGCATATCATGTGATGGAAAAATAAAGTTTGATTTTAGGAGGTGATATAATTTTATGCCACTGTTCTTTTCTTTTGGAGAAAGGGAAGAAATTAATATTTCCTAAATTCCCACTTTATATGGACTGTCTCTGCCTTAAGAGAGTAATTTGGGTTTGAAAGCCCCTTCACAGGAAAGGATATTAGAAGGTTAAAACTTAGTTATTATTAAAAATATTATATAATTTTTAAAAAGTACTTCTGGGGGCGCCTGGATGGCGCAGTCGGTTAAGCGTCTGACTTCAGCCAGGTCACGATCTCGCGGTCCATGAGTTCGAGCCCCGCGTCGGGCTCTGGGCTGATGGCTCAGAGCCTGGAGCCTGTTTCCGATTCTGTGTCTCCCTCTCTCTCTGCCCCTCCCCCATTCATGCTCTGTCTCTCTCTGTCCCAAAAATAAATAAACGTTGAAAAAAAAAAAAATTAAAAAAAAAATTAAAAAAAAATAAAAAAATCAAAAGTACTTCTGAATCTCAAAACCAAAACTATTTGTATTAAAAACACTATATTCCGCCCCAGTTGCCTAATGGATAAGGCATTGGCCTCCTAAAAACACTATATTCCATTAAAATGGAAAGAGCTCATGGGGGAAGGTGAGATAACCTTGAGAATTACAAATGTAGGAGGACTGGAAGACACTGGGAAAAGATATTTATTTATTTATTTTTATTATTATTATTTTTTAAAATTTTACCAGAGCCCAGGGCAGCAGCCTCAGCAACTGGGACCCAGAGATCTTACTGGCATGGCAACCTCCCTTTTCTCCTCCTGTCACCTTTTAATCCTCTCTCTGTGCCTCTCAGAGTCTGAAAATACCCAGAAGCCAGTTGGCATGGGAATCTGGGAAACAGTTTGTAGGGATTAGTTCTCTGCGATATGAAGCAGAGCCAGGGGAGAAGGTAATTTATCTGAGAACAAATAGGTGGATGACTGGCATAGTCATATAACAAACCAGTTCCCCAACTGAAACACATAAAGTACAAAATAGTTTGTTTCCATGAGTTTGATTTTATTTATTTATTTATTTATTTATTTATTTATTTTAATGTTTATTTCTTTTGAAGGAGAGAGAGAGCATGAGCAGGGGAGGGGAAGAGAGAGAGGGAGACAGAGAATCTGAAGCAGGCTCCAGGCTCTGAGCTGTCAGCACAGAGTCCAATGTGGGGCTCGAACTGACCAACTGTGAGATCATGACCTGAGCTGAAGTTGGACGCTTAACTGACTGAGCCACCCAGGCACCCCTGATTTTTTTCTTTAAAGATTTCACATGTAACTGGTACCACACAGTGTTGTCTTTGTTTGTCTGCCCTATTTTACTTAGCAGAATGCCCTCAAGGTCCACCTGTGTCACAAATCACAAATGGTAGAATTTTCTTCCTTTTTGTTGTGGAATAATATTGCATTCTGTGTGTGTGTGTGTGTGTTTCTGCGTGTGTGTGCACTTTGTTATCCATTGATGACACTTAGGTTGTTATCATATCTTGGCTATTGTGGATAATTCTGCAATGAACATGGAGGTGCAGGTATCTCGTCAATACCCAGTTAGCATTTCCTCTGAATGTATACCAGGAAGTGAGACTGCTGGATCATGAAGTAACAGGAAGGAAATAGGAACAGGTTTGTAAAAGGGTACCAACTTTCAGCTCTAAGATGAATAAGGTCTGAGGAGCTCATGTAATACATGATGACTACAGTTGATGACACTGTATTATATAATTGAAATTTGCTAAGAAAGTAGAACTTAAATGTTTTCACCCTTTCTGCCCTGCAAAAAAAGAGATAAATATGTGAGGTGATGGATGTGCTAATTAACTAGCTGGAGGGGATCCTTTCACAATATGTATGCATATCAAATTACCACAATGTGCACTTTAAATATCTTATAATTTTACTCAGTTATACCTCCATGAGGCTGAAAAAAAACCCCAAAATAGTTGTTATAAATGAAAACAAAAAGTGCTTATTAAGCCAAAGTAGGAGTATTCAACAGAATACTTCAAAAAAATACAATTCTCATAGCCCAATTGAGTATTTTTCAGGATTTTACTGCATTACATATTGAATTAATTACTTTACATCTGCTAAATCCTTTAATCTTCAGCAAGGATTTAGGCACTATTATTCATATAAAACAGAAATAGTAAGGCTCAGAGAGATTAAATAATTTTCCCAAAATTACTTAATTAAGCAAGAAAACTGAGGTTTGAACCAAGCACTGCCCGATCCCCATACCATTTCCACTAGATCATGATATAAACATAATTAGGTAACCACTAAACAAATGAAATGTGCCAATCAACATTTTATATATATATACACATACATATACATATGTATATACATACATACATACATACATACATACTGAGAATTTGGGGTTTATCACCTAAAAAATTATAATTCACTTAATCTAAACTAGACAAAACTGATGTAAATTTATATTTGGTCTCAGATTCGTGTTTTTCGCTAAACCAGTATTTCTCAATATGTTCTCTGAATCATCTGGAAGGCTTGTTATAAATTTAGATTTCAGAGGCTCACTGAATAAGATTCTCTGGGAGTGTGGGGAATAAGCTTAGGAATTCTCTGAGCCTGCACTGATGGGTTAACAAGGCATAAAGAATTACAAAGCCATAGGATGCTCACACCCAAATTTGGGTAAACAAGATTAACTAAATAGATATAGAGAGGACGGGCCAAAGTCCCAGTATAGAGAGGGTGGGGTAAAGGTCCCAATACAAGGGTATATGAGGTAAATAAGATTAGGTATTCAGGATGGATACGCCACCCCCCCCCACCCCCAATTTAGTACTATAGTAGAAAGCTGCTTTCACAGGAAGGAAGGACCAAATTAGGTAAACAGGTAAATAGGGCTATAGGCCTCTGCAGGGTGAAGTTGCCCAGAGTGGAGCTAATTATCAAAAGAAAGGTGCCTTGTTGACCCTGAGGTAGCATGCTTTATCTGTCCTATCCCCTAGGCTACCTAAAATAAACAGACTTGGCACCTGATGTCTGCTGTTAACAACCATCTGCCCTGTGCCAGGATTTTGTTTTATATTGACGCCAAACCCCTAACACCATATATCTTCAAAACCCCCTTTCCCTCATGCCCATGAGTTAATATTCACAGCTTTATGGTCTCTTTGTGCACATCTATCACCATGTTTGTAAGCCTTCTGATCCTAATAAATATGGAGCAAGGACCCTTAATCGGGGCTCTTGTCTCCTACCGGACATTAGCCATCTCTTGCATTTTAATCCTGTGTCCCACTTTCTTGCTAGACAAGAAAAAGCTCTAGACCCAGGACTATGACATGGGAATGGTGCCTGGGAAGCTGCGTTTGAAATAATCTCCGTCATGGATTCTTCAGCACATTAAAGTTGACAATTCCCAAAATGACTCTATTTGGTCATACTACTTCTTCTACCAAGAGTTATTTTAAAAATAATTTTCCTTACAAAAGGGGAAAAAAATCAAAACAATCAAAAAAGACCAGAAATAGCAAGGATGTGGAGAAAAGGGAACTAAGGAAAATGTGGAGGTCCCTCAAAAAAAAAAAAAAAATGGAACTACCATACGATTTAGCAATTCTGCTTCTGGGTATTTATACAAAGAAAATGAAAACACTAACTCAAAAAGATATCTGCACGCTGCCTCCACTTCACTGCAGCATGATTTACAATAGCCAAGATGGGGAAACAACCTAGTGTTTGTTGGTACATGAATGGATAATGAACCAAGTTCAGTCTTCAAAAAGAAGGAAATCTTGCCATTTATGACAACATGGATAGAACTTCAAGAGCTGGTTGATAAGTGAAAAAAAAACAAGACAGAGTAGGACAAACACCATGTGATCTCTCTTATAGTGTGAAATTAAAATGAAAACAAAAACAAAAAACCAACTCAAACCATAAAGCCAGCTCATAGATACAGGGAAGAGACTGATGGTCACAGAGGTGGGATGGGGGGGTAGGTGTCTGTGGAAGAAAAGGACTAAAGGGATCAAAATGATAAGATAAACAGGTAGATAGATAGATGATAGATAGATAACAAAAATGACCAAAAGGAACAACAAAACAAAAACTGCACAAAACCAATCTACTACCTTATATATGGAATCTTAATTCAAAGCTGATTAAACCTATTCAGGTTGGTAGTATCTTTAAAGAGTAATATGTGATATATGATTTAGACGTATGACTTCCGAGAAATTTGGTCAAGTTACAAACATCTCAGGCTAAGTAGTAACTCTAAAATTTGATAATCCAAAAATGTCGTTAAAAGAGAAACTCCAAGGTACAAGATTTTATTTATTTATTTATTTATTTATTTTTGAGAGAGAAAGAGACAGAGACAGAGCACAAGCAAGAGAGGGGCAGAGACAGAGAGAGAGAGAGAGAGAGAGGCACAGAACTGGAAGCAGGCCCTAGGCTCTGAGCTGTCAGTGTGGAGCCTGATGGGGAGCTCAAGCTCACGAACTATGAGATCATGACCTGAGCTGAGGTCGGACACTCAACTGACCGAGCCAACCAGGCCTCTCAATACAATATTTTAATGAACAACTTAAAATCTTCTTTAAAGTACCAACTGATTGGGGCGCCTGGGTGGCGCAGTCGGTGAAGCGTCCGACTTCAGCCAGGTCACGATCTCGCGGTCCATGAGTTCGAGCCCCACGTCAGGCTCTGGGCTGATGGCTCAGAGCCTGGAGCCTGTTTCCGATTCTGTGTCTCCCTCTCTCTTTGCGCCTCCCCTGTTCATGCTCTGTCTCTCTCTGTCCCAAAAATAAATAAACGTTGAAAAAAAATTAAAAAAAAAAAAAAAAAGTACCAACTGATTAATTATTTCATAGGATGATTTTTACTATCAAAAGCAATGGATGCCTAGTTTTATTCACATTAAAATTAATTTAGTTACCTAAGTCAAATTTGCTGTTACTTAAATTCGATATTAAGATTCCACTTAATATGTGAACAATGGGGACTTTCTCTTCAAATATATACATTTAATTTTTATACTTCTGATACTGTTTTCCCCAGTCTTCTAATTTCAGAGATGATCTCAACAGGCTATAAGCTGGTTTTATGATATGGAATCATATAAGGCTTATGATACATGTTGGGCAGTTAATGTATCATACATACATTATATATATCATCTAATTCAAATCACAAAGCATTCACCTATCCAATCATTCAATGACTCTTTATTGACCACCTATAATCCGCAAGCAGAGTCCCAGACTCCAGTGATGCATTGGTGAAAGAAAAAAAATCACTGCCCTATTGCAGCTTGCATTCTAGCAGGGGGAGACAATATTCAGTAAGTATAATAAAGAACTAAATTACACAGTACGTTAGAAGATAACAAGTGGATAAAAGAAAAAGTAAGGCAGAATAAAAAAAGAAAAGATTTAGCGTGAATTCTCCTAATCTAGGTTTTCAACACAACAAACAGCAACAGCACAAAACTCCAAAAATCCTTTCTCAAAGAGTAGATTATTACTAATTCCTTTCTTAGCATAAATTTAGACGGCCCATGAGAAGTCTTGAAAGCTAGTAAACGCTGACTAACATTTTGTACTTGGTCTCCATCTGTGAGAATGCTGAAAGCAAGTTTAAAATAAAAAAGGTGCTACAGAAGTTTCCAGGCACTTTGGTATAAGTGCTGCATGGTACCAGCAGGAACCAATTTGATCTTCTGGATGTGTTTGACACATTTGATGTGTTTGACACAGCAAATCTTGGAATATGTACAGATAATCTTTTTGAGAACTTTGTAGGAAATGCCTTGCAAATTATCTACATTAACAATTTCAGTCTTTGCTGACCAATCAGATGCAGGCACTGAAATGGAGAATGCTGTCAGTGCTACCTGGAACTCTAGAGGTCTCCACGGAGCCAAGGAAGAAGGATTTTCCCACCCAGACTGGAACCCAATTTATGAAAAGTTAATGAACAGCATTAACTTGTATAATTTACAGGCCTTCTCCCAAGAGAGTACAAATGAACAGAAAACTAAAAGAGCAAATGTCTGCTTTTCTTTTTAGTCTCTAACTTTAAAAAGGAAATTACTTATTTTTTTAATGTAAACTCTACCTCTAACGTGTGGTTCGAACTCACAACCCGAAGACCAAGAGTTGCATGCTCTACTGATTGACCCAGCCAGAGGCCCCTTTACCTTTTTTTAATATATAAAATTATCAAGTTTTGTTTTAGTCTTGTCAAGAGATGAGTCCTTAATAATCAAAAAGGGGAATAAAAAAAGAGCTACCACTAGCAGGGAGTCACTTCATGTCTTTTTTTCTCTCTGTGAATAAACAAAATCCTCACTTTATTGTATAGTGTGCAGGTAAATATAGCTTTGCACTCAGTTCTGTTTCCATTCTGACCGGTCTTTGCAGTGACCTTTGGAAAATGATTCCTGTTTGTACTCCTCTTAGCAGCTAAAATGAATTTACAGACAATCTTTTCACACTTGGTTGATGATTGCAAAGGTGCTCAAATTCCATGAAATGTTGTGTTATATAAACTTTATATTGTCAGGTTGTTCTCTGACAAAATATTTTTTGGGTACACTCTTTTTGGGAATCTTTGAGGACATTTTAGGAAAAATAAAATTGTGTTAAGAAGGCATTGTTTACTTATTACCGAATTGGTGTTTTTTGAGCATCTTTTATGAGCCAAGCATGTTTTTTGGAGCAAAGTTTTATTCCAAGAATTATATAATATATCTGTTAAAGAGGCTGTATTTGTGGTAGTTAATAATATGGGGTCTAGAATCAAGTGGATCTGTTTTAATTTAGGGTTCATCATTTACTAGCTATCTGTCCTTGAGCAGGATACTTAAATTGTTTAAACCTCAGTTTGCTCATTTGTAAAGTGAAAATAAAAATTGTACCACCTCACAGGGTTATTATGAGATTTAAACGAGATAATATATGTGACACTAATTTTCTATTTCATTTTCCTTATTGTATAGAAATCAGCAAGAATGGGACTGTTACAGTTTTATTTACTTCCCTTCTTCCTCCTCCCCCCTCCATCCTTCTTCCTCTCCTAGGTGGCTTCAATCAAATTCCTCTATTTCTGTGGAGAGGGTGGGATAGGTATGAAGACAATTTCTTTTTATGGTGATGGGGCTCAGGACATGCTGCCCCCAAATATGGCACCTTTGCATACTGAATATTTTAGGCTGAAGGAGTTGGGAATAATGGTAGAAGGTCATTCTGTTCTCTCTTGACCCTGTCCCCCTTAAACAGGTCATAAAACCCTCTTGTGGGAAGTACCCTCCCTATTCCCAGAAAGAAGGAGATCCTTGTCTCCAAGGACAAAGGGATGCCATGAAAAATCTGAACAAACAGGACTTGCTAAGTTTCTCCCCAGTTACTACACTTTGTCTCTTATATTTCTTCAGAACCATGCACTCTTCCTCAAACCTAGCATAAAACAATCAGGTCTGTTTCTTTGGGATGTCACTTCCTCACAAGGTTCCCTGTCAGGTAAAACTTAGTGTATGCATATGCTTTTCTCTGGTTAATCTGTCTTTAGCAGTTTATTTTTAGGCCCAGGCAGGGAACCTAACAGATTTGAGGAAAACTTTGTTGGCCTTTTTTATGTGTGTAAACTTGAACTCATTGCGGGAAATACATTAGGAAGGGAAAGCAGAAGTAGCAAGGAGAGAGATTTTTTTCCCCATGGTGGGAAGGGCCTCTAGATCTTTGGGACCCAAGAGGAGCAGAAACTGAGCCCAGGTCCACGGTGGTGGCTGTGGCGGGAGGCGGCATGAACTTGGTAGGCCCTTCCAGGGCACTCCTCCTCATAGGCTGGACCCATACACTCAGACTCCTGGCTGTGAACTGTCCCCACAAGCAGGCTTGGCACAGACATGTGAGGGCTGCCTGTTTACAAAAGACCAAAGGGTTTGAGCAATTTTATTAGAGTTTATAATAGCAGCAATAAAAATGGGCCAAAGAACAGAGAAGCTGTTCCCCATTTTCTGGAAGTCACATAAATTGTACTCATTGTTGGGTGACCCCCCCCCCACACACACACACAGGGAAGAAGAAGTGTACCTCACTAATGACTGAAATTGAATTTCCTAATCAGTTTGGCAGGATTGGGTTTGGCATGTAATTTGATATGAAGACTATAGACATATAACTTTTCTTTAAATACCAGGCTCATGTATATAGAACATTCAACACAGTGCCTGGCAAATGGTAAAGCACTTAATCAATGACATCTACTATTATGGCATCTTTAATTTGTGTGGAAAAACATTTTTATTACTTTAATCTTTCTAAGTATTAGCTGTTTGGAAAGCTCGAAAATTTTCTGTGCAGCATTAGCCACCAATATCAGAGCAGTTCACGTGCTTCAACATATTGTGGAATGGACATAACATCCGGGTCATAGAATAGCACAAATGCAAAAAGTATCATGTTGAGTTTAAATAGGGTATTTTATGTACATGAAGGTATGGAATGGGAATTGTCAAATATCTGAAGTTATCACTCACTCCACTGTCAGCTAAGAGTCCAATTCATGTGCTGATGTTAATGAGTCAGAGTTCTTCTGAAGGTTGCAGGGAAGGTAATGAAGAGATCTTTTCTGGTCTTCCTGGCCATATTCTTGAACTTTGAAGCCCATGCTGGAACAGACGCTATTATCTGGGGAGAATGGAATAAATCCCCAAGGGTTCTTACCAACTCCAAGTCTGAGTCAGCAGCAGGAAAGCTCGCTTAACTTGAAGATCTTCTCATTGGCTTCTGACAAGCTACTTCCTTCCTGAGGAGTGTATTGTTAGCATTCATCCCTCACCCTCAACCAGGGAATGACACTCTGACAGGTACCCAAGGAACAGAGAAACGCAGAAGTGAAATCAAATGGCTCTGGCACTACTAACATAGAATCACCAACAGTTCACACGTCAAAATTCTCAAAAAGAAATTTAAGAACTCTATTTCCATTACTGCTCAAATGATTACCTTTGAACACTTTCATCTCTATTGGACCTGATTAAAGTAAGAAATGTGATTGTGTCAAGTATTTCAAAGTTAGTAAATGCTCTGAAATGAACGTTTGAAAAGCATTATGTTAACCAAAAATCTTTTATTTCTTCTGTAGAACTGAACCTTAATTTAAGAAAGTCCAGCATGGGCAAATCTGACCTGAACAAAGATGTGAGAAAGTGGAGGCACAAAGAGGCAAGTAACTTGCCCAAGGTCACATGGTGAAACATTGGCAAAGCACTTTGGGACAGTATGTCTTCAGAGCTCTGCGCACAATCACTGTGCTATACATCTGTTTGTGACTCGTATTTCACTTCCCTGAGTTGCTTGTTTGTGTCCTTTGTTTATTGTTCTCACATCCTCATATCCCCAGATATATGTGAAATTCTTGCTATGTTAAACTTTTGCCAAATACTTGTTGCAAACATTTACTACAGATTGTTCTTTATCTTTTATGAAAGTGTGTTTTGAGAGTTTTAAAAATACTCTGCAATTTAAATTTTTTTTAAGTCAACATCAGCCTTTTTACACATTTAGAAAGCATTTTAATTATTCTTAGGATTTAAAAACTATTATTTGCTTTTTGCTTTTGTACACTTCTTTCTTGCTTTCTACTTTAATTCTCTAATCTCTCTGGAATTCATTCTGATAAAAAGCAAAACTCCAACTGCTTTTTTTCCCCCAAATGGCTATGCAGTTATCCAAAAATAAGTATTGTTAATAAATCTTTTAACACTGATTTAAGCTATAACTCGTATTGTAGATTTAATCTTCATATATAATTGGGTCAGTTTTAATACTGTCTCTCCAACTAAACCTGTACCAATACTGTGCTATTTTATATTTTATTTTTATACACTGTAATATCCAGTATGAAAAGTCCTGACTTTATTATCCTTTTTCAGAAATAGCTGCCTTTTCTGCAAGTTTATTATTTCAAGGGAATTCAAGAATAGCTTTATTAATAATCTCTTCCAACTCCCAAAATTCTGCTGGAATTTTTATAGAGATTGTATCCATTTTGTAAATTAACTTGGTGAAACTGAAATTTTCCAATTATTCAGTTTTGTGGGTGCCTCCATCCACTAAACTCTTTTGATAGTTTTAAGTCATGTGTTACAACTTCTCACTCAATTTATTCATAGATTTTATCTTGTGTAGTTGTTGTGAATAGTTTCTTTGCATTTTCTAATTCATCGTTGTTTGTCCAAAGTCAAGATTTTTATTTTTTGTATATTTATATTTTATCTGTGTTACTGAACCCTCTTTTTTTATTCCCAATAATCTTTCAGTAGCTTTTCTTGTGTTTCTTGTGTTTTCAGGTAATAACTATATTACCTGCAATAATGTTGCTTTGCTGCTTATATAGGTTTGTGGGTTTTTTTTTTTAAATAATTTTATTGATTAGCATTTCCAAGTCCACCATAAATAAGCAGCTTGTCTCTATTCTGATTTCAATCAAATTCGACTTTTTTCTTCCAATGAAAGTTCACTTTTGGTTGATCGTTGTTGACAAGTCTGAGTTGGTCAAGCACCGAATGTCATGGGCAAGCAGGGGACAATTACACCATTATGATAGACTCCTCACAAGCCCAGGATGACTGCGGCCCTAGGTCAGAATTTCCAAGGCTCCACCTGATTGAGTCCAAATAGTCATTGCTCAGTGGACAGAGGATGATGCTGCGGACATAGTACTTTGAAGAAAGAAACCCAATCTTAGGAAGATCTTGAGAAGTCTCAGAGGTGTATCAGCAGCTTGGTGGCTTGCATGTTAGTTCAAATTATATGGTTTCATCTGACGGAGCTTGGGACACACTAACTACCTCAAAATATGGCACCTTGGAATATGAAACATTTTAAGCTGAAGGAATCTGAGAAAATGACAGAAACAGGAAGGTCACTCTGACCTGAATCAGATCATAAAACCCTCATGTGAGAAGTGCCCTCCCTATACCCAGAGGAAAGGAGCTTTTCACCTCTGAAGATGAAGTGATGCCAAGAAGAATCTGAATGAACAGGCACTGCTAAGTTTCCCCCACTTACTACTCTTAGCTCATACTCCTTAACCTATCATATTCTTCCTATTTCATCAAACCTAACATAAACAGGTCTGTTTCTTTGTGTCTTCATTTCCTCATGAAGCCTCCTGCATCATGCGAAACTTATATTAAATAAGTGTGTATGCTTTTGTCCTGGTAATCTGTCCTTGACAGTTTAATTTTCAGATCCAGCCGGAGACCCTAAAAGCATTGAGGAAAACTTCTCCTCTCTTCTACACCTTGATATCCTTCACATCTAAGTAGAGCTTTTTGATCTTAAACCTCCTCTAAGAGAAACTGCTTTCTCATCTCTCCTTATCAAGAAACAGTGCTGCACACAAATGAGCAATGAGAGCACTGACTTCCTCCCTGTTCCTCCGCTCTTTCCAAAGACACCATTGAAGGTAACTGGGTTGGGGTAAGAGGGTGTGTTTTGTTGTACTGACTTAAGGAACTAAATTGGAGTGGTATCTGTAGAAAAAAAGTTTTTCTTCTGACCCTGCTATGCATCTTCTTAAATCTTTTCCTGTCAAGAGTGAAGCTTGTCCTTGTAAAAACAGGATTCTTGCAATATGGCTAAGCTGGTGTGACCTTCAATGATCTGCCAAGTAGACGTCTGTCTCATTAGGCAGGTTAGTTGGCCTGAAGGCAAATATGTTACAGTATTATCTACTCATGTTGAAAAGCAAATATAAAATGGGTGTCTGTGCATATGAAAAAAGAATAAAAGGAGGCTTTGACAAGGCAACTACTTTATTAAGCATTCTGCGCTACCTACCTTTTCTGCATTTTTAGGTGCAGAAATCTGGGTTTCCGGGGCTTCTGATAGTGTTAATAAAATATAAGTTGTCGATGCATGTTTGCTTAGAATAAAATGTAAGTGTTTATGCATATTTTCTTAAAGCACGTTGGAGAAAGGTATCCTTTTATTTAGGTTTTACTAACACTTTCGCAAACAGTAGTCCCCTTTTATTTTTTTTACTTTTAAAGTTTATTTACTTATTTTGAGACAGAGAGACAGAGAGAGCAAGCAGGGGAGGGACAGAGAGAGAGAGAGAGAGAGAGAGAATCCCAATCTGTGCTGTCAGCACGGAGCCCCCTGTGGGGCTTGAACCCGCAAACAGGGAGATCATGACCTGAGCTGAAACCAAGAGTGACGCTCAACTGACTGAGCCACCCAGGTGCCCCAACAGTAGCCCCCTTTTAAACAAACTTACCAGGCAGCACAACAGTAACTGGCAGCCTGTGGCACCACTTCTTTGTCCACATATTGTCTGGTTTCTTGCACTATTTTTTGTGCTTCCTGACACAAACTTGGATTACAGTAACCCAAGCTGGGATTAGTTTTGACTAATTTATTATAAGGCCGGCCAGCTTATAATAAATACCGAAATACTACTGGTGCATTACAATTTCCTGGAAAATATAATGAAATGGAGAAAATGATATCATCAGAATTCTTCCTAGGGAGGGTTCTGTATGCAGTTGGAAAAAATATGTTGATGCTGCATTCTCCGGTAGAAATGCACACTTGGAATTGCCAGGCTGTCTTTCCGAAGGGTGGCCCTGGTTGGATGCAGGATTTTATTCTGCTGACTGAGGTATTAGTTTGGGGCCAGAATGAAATTGTTAGAGATAATAAGAGAAAGGCCACCTGCTCTCCATGAAGCTTTTAGCGTCACTTCAGTATGACGATCAATGAATATAAAAAAATATGTAGGCCTGATCGAAGTATGGAGAAAGGATATTGAATTGTTAGATCCAAGCACAGGGAACCCAAACAGCAAGTAAACACATGAAAAGATGCTCAACTTCACTGGTCATTAAATAAATGTTAACTAAAACCACAGAGATGTTGTTTTGTATTCATTATATGACCAAAGTTAAAGCTGGCAATATTAGGATACACAGGAGTTCATTATGTTATTCTCTAAAATTTGGGGGTTGTGAAACATTTCAGTGTAAATGGATTTGAAAAATAAATTGATCTGAAGGGGTTCCCACAGTGCCCATGGGTCTCCATCTGGCTCTGTGTTAACCACTTGTTTCTTTTGGCCTTGTATCAGGTCATGTGAGAAACCTGATATTCTAGATCTCGGGCAGGATATACTCTCACAAAATGCTCTCACTGGAATTCCTTTAAGGCACTAGTATTTTGGGTTCCAGGCATTTTGTAATGAGCTGGGTTCTAAGGCTAAAGTTGAAGGCGCTACAAATGGAAGGAAGTTCCCAGTAGGAGACAAAATGTTTTCTTGTTTTCTGTGAAATTCAAAAGAGAAAGTTAGGCATTTTATGGTGGCTTGCATGTCTTCATGATTCTGAAGAAAAAGGGCAGACTTATCAAGTATCTGCTTTGGGCTTAAGTGAGATGTTAAATGAAAATATATTAAAGACCTCATAGGAGTTTATTGCATAGTGAACACTATTTTTTCACCAAATCATTTTCTTTTCCTTTTGTGTACATAGGAGACTATATTTACTCCCTTCTTGCTAATTACTTGTGGGCACGTGTCTGAGTTCTGGTTAAAACAAAGTAGGTGCAGACCTACTAGACCTGCCCATCTTCTACCCTATTTCTCCCTGTCCGTATCTCTGAAAATTAAGGACTGTGAGACGGTGGAACAAACACATGAAATAAATCTGGATTGTTCAGTCACCTCTTGGAGTAGAGCCACCCAGGAAAGCAAGATACCTGGGGACACCTGCACTGGTACTGGGTGTGTATGAGGAAGTGCATCTTTATTGTGTTAAGCTGCTGAGATACTGGGGGCTGTCGCAGAAATTAGCCTATTTTGACTTACCCAATCAATTTCTTACAGTAAGATATAGTTTCTTAAATGTCTCATTTATATCATTGAAGGAAGCTCTTCAAATGTGCCATAACATGGGGAGGCTGGGTGGTTCAGTCAGTTAAGCATCTGATCTGGATTTTGGCACAGGTCATGATCTGTGAGATGGAGCCCCATGTCTGGCTCTGTGCTGACAGTGCAGAGCCTGCCTGGGATTCTCTCACTCTCTCTGCCCCTCCCTTGCTTGTTCTTGCTCCCTGTCTCTTTCAAAATAAATAAATAAACTTAAAAAAAAAACACAAAAAACCAAAACAACAAATGTGTCAGGACAGCTATCAGCTAACTTGGGATTATTTTACTATTAGCTAGACATTGAAATAAAGGATTTTGAAATGACTCGATCTGTTTTCCTCTTGGCATGGTCTCTCTAGAGGAGAGAGAATGTGGGAATTGGACATGCTTTATGAAGAAGTGATATAAAAGCTGGAGATGAAACTAGACTTTTTTTTTCAAATATATATTTTCTATTTATATAGAAGTAAGCAGCAAAAACAACCAAGAGTATAACCTGATGCACGTAAATGTTAGTATACATTCTTTAGAATACACGGGAAATTTTATTTATAAGAAAAGAGAACCTGTACAAAGCTGTTGCATTTCTTTTGGCTAAATTTTCTGGCACTAGAGGGGATTCAATCTTTCACTTGTGACCTCTCCTTCTTCGTTCGGTTTCTAGAGACTACCTCTGGAAGAGGACTGGACAAAGGAGCCAATCTGAACTATTTTGGAGGAAACTTGATTTTTGAATTCTGCTGTACACACGTCAACGTTTGATATTAGTATAAACTTCCAGTTTCCTTTGATGTGTTCTGTGCAAATGATTTCCTGCAACATGCAAGGGTCTGAGCCAGTCCTTGTAGCCCTGGTAGCTCAGCCAAATACATTCTCACTGATCTGACTTCTTAGATTTTACCAGTATTTAATCTTGGATTATAGTTGTGGACTAAGAGTTGGGATTTAAGTTATATTTATATGGGTGGGCTTTTACTTTTCAAGTGAGGTGACAAGATTTGAGATGTAGTGAAGTTTTAAGGACAGATCTAAGCAAATCACACCGAAGTTTGATACTGAGTGCAGTATAGGTCACCTGAGACCAGAAAGGACTGACTGTGTGTGGGAAGATAATAGTATCCTCCACACAGTGAAGCCATGACTTACATATCCAGCTGCCTCCCCAGCACCTACTCATGGATGCCTAAGAGTCATCTCAACACTGACATGTTCAAACATGAAATTTGGTTCCCCCTCCCCCATACTGGTAAAGGCCACTCCATCCAACTCAGCATCACTCTTGACTCTTTCTTTGTCCCTTCCCATCTAGTCTGTCAGGATATTCTGTGGTCCTTCTTTTAAAATATATCCTAAATCCAACCCTTTCTCAACTATCCCTACCACTATTTCTTTCCTGGATTATCTCAATAACCTTCAGACTGTTCTGCCTGTTTCTACCTTGCTCATGGTTTTTTCCATGTCACTTAGATAAAGCCAATGCATTAACAATGCATTTTTAACAATGGCTTCCAGGTTTTACCTCATCTGTGCCCTTCTCTCCCCCTAAGCCTTTTCTACCTCATCACTGATCCCTTGCCCTGGCACTCACTTTGTTCCAGCCATGCTGACTTCCTTGATCTTTCTAGAATATACCAGACATGCCCTATATACCTCAGGGCCTTGTATTTGCTGTTCCCTCTATTTAGAACACTCTTCTGTCATTCTCCATGCGGATTCAATGTCACTCAAAAGTCACTTTATTGGTGAGGCTTCCCTGACCACCTGAAATCTAGCAAATCCTTCCCTCAGCACCCTATCCTCTGGAGCCCTTACTTCCATCCACCGTGCCAGTGGGTGCTTCCTAGCTCTCTCTACTTGTTTTATTTTCCTCTGTAACACTTATTCCCATCTGATATTCTTATGTTTGTATTTTATTTTTACCATCTTAACCATTTTCAAGCATACAGTTCAGTAGTGCTAAATATATTCACATTGTTGTACGACAGACACAGATAAACAGAAAGTTTCTTTAGAACTCTTTCATCTTGCAAAAGTAAAAATATCCTCATTAAATATTAACTTCCCCTCCCCCCCCCAGCCCTTGGCAACCACATTTCTACTTGCCTTTTTTTTTTTTTTTATGATTTTGACTACTTTAGATACTTTGTATGAATGAAATTATACAGCATTGTCCTTTGTTATTGGATTATTATGCTTGGCATAGTATCTTTGAGGTGCATGTGTATTGTTACATGTGATAGGACTTCCTTCTTTTTTTTTTTAAGGCTACATAATCTCCTGTTCTATGTACACACACACACACACACACACACACACATATGTTTTATTCATTCATCTGTCAATTGGCATTTGGATTATTTCCACTTCTTGGCTGATGTGAATAATGCCCCAATGTACATGAATGTGTAAATATCTCTTTAGGATCTGGCTTTGAATTCTTTTAGATATGTACCCAGAACTGGGATTGGACTTTTAAAATATCTATTATGTTTCTCCTAATAGAATGTGAGACCCAACAAGGGAGGAATACTCTTTTATTAACCACTATATCCCCAGTGCCCGGCACAGATAGGCACTGAACACATACCTGTTGAAAATCAAATTAATATTATTATTTTAATTTACGTGCTGCCTGCCTCTACTAGAATGCAAGCTCTCTAAGAACAGGATCACTGTTTTTTGGTTTTTTTTTTCACCACAGTGTGACCCCAGTGCTTAGAACAGCTCTTGGCTTGTGGTAGGTTCCCAACAAATATTTTTTAAATGAATTAATTAAGGTCTTGACATGGAAAGATGCTTGAGGAATAAATACCAATTGCCAAGAAAAATATCAAAAAATAGTCATCCTCACTAGTAATCAAAATACAAATTTCAACAGCATCATGTTGATCTATCAAATTAGCACTTTTTCAAGCATGTATTTTAAACTTCAAACTTAAAAGTTTCAAGAACAGTACAGTGAGCACTCATACCCTTCAGCTGGATTTGCCTGTGTTAGAAGTATGACAAATTTGCCTTTTTTCTTTCTCTTTCTATGTGTGTGTTGTAAATAAATACAAACAAACAAACAAACAATTTTACCATACCACTTGACTTTGTTGCAGACATCATGATACTTTACCCTTAAACACTTTGGTCCATATCTTGTAAGAAGAAGGAAATTCTATATAATCCTTATTCAAACCCACACTCAGATAATTTATCATTAATATGATGCTGTTATGTAACATATGGCCCATATTCAAACTTCACTAGTTGTACCAACTATGTTCTTTTTTTTTTTATTTATTTATTTTGAGAGAGAGAGAGAGAGAGAGAGAGCCAGCATGGGAGGGGGAGAGAGAGGGAGGGAGAGAGAGAGGGAATCCCAAGCAGGCACTACACCATCAATGCAGAGCTCAATGTCGGGCTCAAACCCATGAACCGTGAGATCATGACCAGAGACAAAGTCAAGAGCTGGGTGTTTAACTGACTGAGCCACCCAGGCACCCCCATCCCAGTCACGCCCTTTATCAGTATCTCTCTTAACTGAAGATGTAATCAAGGATTATGGATTGCTTATACTTGTCATGCCTCTCCAGTCTCCTTTCATCTAAAGCAGTCTCCCACCCCTTTTTTATCTCTTTCATGACACTGACATTTTTGAAAGTCCAGGTGAGTTGCTTTGTATGATGTCTCTCTATTAGGATTTGTCTGAATGCTTCTTTATTGTTATATTCAGGTTGGTCAATGTCTTAGTCTGTTCAGGCTACTATAACAAAAGTGCCATAGACTGGGTAGCTTATGAACGGCAAAATTTTTCTTCTAGTTTCTCATAGATCTGGAGGCTCTAAGTCCAAGATTAAGGTGCTGGCAGATTCAAATCTAGTGAGGACCTGCTTCCTGGTTCATATAGAGCTGTCCTCTCATTGTGTCCTCACATGGCAGAAGGAACAAAGTAGCTCTCTGGGGCCTCTTTTAGAAGGGGCCTAATCTCATTTATCAGGGCTCTGTCCTCATGACCTACTCATGTCCCAAAGGCCCTACCTCCAAGGATCATCACATTGTGTTTAGGATTTCAACATATGAATTCTAGGGGTCACATTCAGTCAATTGCAATGCTTTTTGCAGAAATATTATCTAATTGTTATTGCATCCTGAGTGCATGCTATGAGGGGTACATAGTGTCAGTCTGTCCCAAAGTAAATAGCAACTAACTCCAGGTTTAGCAAGAGTGCAGTTAATAGGGATTCATATACTGCTGTGCATTAATCTCACTGATGATGTCAGTTCTTAAAAAAACTTGCATGCATTTTAGGTAGCATATTAACAAGTAGATCTTTTCTTTTGGAAGAAGTAAGGTCAATTGTTTCCTGTCTCCTCTGGTGGCAGAAAATGGAAAAATTTACCAGGCAGACACTGCAAATGTTAGCTAAGAGAATTATAAATCTGAGATTCTGAGCACTGCCACAGTTTCTGTCATTATTGTTCTTGGACAATTATTTAGCTGTTGGTCACCTTTCTGATTTTCAAAAGGAGGGAAAATCATGCTTGCTGCTTACCTAATCTCTCTCACAAAGGTTCTGGGGGTCTGGGCCAAGAAAAGGTATTAAAGGGGCTACCAATTTTGTAATTGAAATGAAAGACATACAGAGAAGCAACACTCTAGTATTATACAGACTGTTTCCATAATTAGTATTCCTTGGAAACTGCAATTTCAATATATTGTACATTTACTAAAAAACTAAGCAGCAGATGAGACTGGAGCAAGCATATCCTCAAGAGAAAATAAAACACTTATCTCCAAAATCTCTCCTACAATTAGAAATTTACCATCTTAAATATAATCCTGTAATTAAGATGAAACCCCCTTTTTTTTATTAAGAAAAATTAATGGGTCTTTAGTACAAGAGTAGTTTATAAGATGAATGGGCCAAGGGCTATCAGAGGAGAGAATCTCAGTCCCAAGTGTCAAAGCTTTGTTGCGGGGTTGAGGAGGTACATTGCAATTATTACAGAGGAATCTGTAGAAAACAGACACCATGTGGTTGAACAAAATTAACCATGTTTTAGCCAGTTATCTTCCGAGGTAAGGTCTATACATTTTTTTAAAAAGGCACCTAACTCACTCAACTATTCATTGCCTTAACTAGAATTTGATTCTTGACGGAGGAAACTGCTTTCTATGCAACAATTTGTTTTTCCAGATCTCATGTTCCAAAGGGTCATGAGTAGGGCTGACACTCTTCTGGCTGTCCACTGCTTCCAGTCTTTGGCAATTCTATATTTGTGAAGCTTAGACATCTAAAAAGCCTTCATAGTCCTCTTTCTGTCAATGATCTGACCTCCTTACCTCTTCCTCTTATTTATTCAACGTCTTGGGACCTACCTAGGGACCTTGGGATCCCTAATACTCAAACAGTATTTAGACCATTGTACGACCAGCTTCATGGATGTTCAGCCTGTGTTGTTACATAGAGCTCCACACTTAGAAGAGCCCAACACTTGGTTAAATGATCTGCTACTGCTACCTTAAAGCTCTTAAGTTTTTTTTTTTTTTTTAATTTTTTTTTTCAACGTTTATTTATTTTTGGGACAGAGAGACAGAGCATGAACGGGGGAGGGGCAGAGAGAGAGGGAGACACAGAATCGGAAAGAGGCTCCAGGCTCTGAGCCATCAGCCCAGAGCCTGACGAAAGCTCTTAAGTTTTGAACAAGTTTCATTTTGTCCTGGGCCTTGCAAACTTTATAGGCAGGACTGACTTCTGTTACAACCTAGGTTTCCCAGGAAGCAGATTCGGAGATGCAGATTAGCAGAGAGGTTTATGGGGATTGCTGTTGGTGTCACCACTGGGCAGGGGAAGAAGCTTGGTTCTGATGCAGTCTAGATGAAGACCTTTTCAACCCCACAGGCAACTCTGATACTAGAGTGGCTTTTAGGGTCGTCCTAACTTGAGGCAGGGAGCCAGGCTTCTATTTAACTGTTAACTGTCACCAGATGTGAGATTCCCCAAGAGGGCAGCACAGCCTTGGGAGGCTGACTCTCTCCAGCCAAGGAAATTCCAAAGACAGTCTACAGCTGAGAGCTATCTATCAGCAGCTAGGGGAATCTAGGTGGCACACTATAGCATCTCTTACAACTATCTATCCAACCATTTAGCCCTTAGTTCTTCAAACATTATTCTTTTAATAGCTTCAAAACATTCTGGGGTACTTTTTTACTGTGTGGACTTGCTTCATTTTAGAAATCTTTATGTCCTCACTCTCACTGCTGTGGCTGAGTTAATATATGTTTGTAACACAATTTTCTCTTTCTTGGGACAAAGTTACCTTTCCCTTGTATTTAGGTTGAAATTGAGTCCTTGTCAACGGAAATATGAATGGACATAATATGCCACCTCCATCTGAGACAGTTAAAGGTCGGGTGGGTTCTGCACACACACTCTCTCTCTTTTCTTCTGTTGGTTGGATATAAAGATCCACAGGATGGCAAAGATACAAGATAGAAGCATTTCCAGCCCCTAAGTCACTTTTCGAAGAAGCTCTTAAAGGACTGTTGTTTCTATCACACTGGACTGTGATAACAGTGACTGAAACACTGCTCTTCCACTTAAACAAAACAAAACAAACAAAAAACATCAAAAAAAGTCCAGGCTTTTAATTTCTGCTTTTATCCCCACCAGGCTATGAGCCCCTCTTAGCCATTTTCATTCCCAAGCCAGTTTGCAACTTACAGCTGATCATTAGAAACATGCTCTTTTCTACACCTTTATTTGCTTTGTGTACTCTTCTGCTGTGCCTTCTCAGCAAAACCTCAACTTGGGAGAAATTCAGCAATCCATTTTTTCCTCTTATAGCAGAATGGCTAGGCACTGCTGGACAACACACCATTTGTCTGAGTAATACCACCAAAGAGTCATAATTTCCATTCTCAACTAGGCCTTTAGCATCTCCTAGAAGTCCTGGATCCAACTCTACTTGGTCACTTCAAAAACCTTTCCCAAATTCACCAGTTTCCATATACCCTCTACTCAGTCCTTATGTCAAATAGCAGAAACCTTATTTCTTTAAATGAAATAAATCTCTAGACAGATCTCCCTTTAACTTCCTTTAACTATAAAATTTTGGATAGTACTCAAGAGAGACATGAGATAGAAGGGATGATTTCCCCCCCAAATTTTTCCCCTTTGTTTTTCTAAGCTAAATTACAAATTAAGCCTGCCTTTGAGTCCCCACTTAGCAGGTTGTGAGACATTCAATTTCCAGCTTATCCTGAAGTCTACAAGGATCCTTGGGGCTTGTGTGGGGTCTGGTACACAGGGAAAAGGCCTCTGGGCCCCATCTCTTATGGGAATCATGGTGATATTTCAGAGTCCAAACCTGTGGGCCCACCTAAAGAATGAGTGCCTATTTTCCACTTGTTCTCTCAGAGGTGAGGCATTTCTGTGCCTAGTGTCCAGCATTTGTATATGAACATATCTAATTTCCCTCTGAGTTTTGGCCGTCCCCTGAGATGTTTTCAGAGACTAGGGACCCTTGTCACAGTGTCTCTCAAAACATATCAAGACATTCATTCATTTTTAATTGAAGAAAATTCTATGTCTTTGATTCTCTGACTACTTCAGTATCTCTTCTTAAAGTTACTCAGCTCTCACTCCGTTCCCCAATAGGATGATCTAGCATAATCACTTCAATGTCTTTCAGTTTTCAAACACAAAAACCTGGGGGGCATTCTGTCTTCAAGAAATTTGTGCTTGACAACCTAGAAGAAATGGATAAATTTTTAGAAACATACATTCTGCCTAGACTGAACGATGAAGAAAGAGAAAATGTGAACAGATTAATTACTGGTGAGAAGATTCAATCAGTAATCAAACACCTCTTAACAAACAAAAGTTTAGGACCAGATGCCTTCACTGGTGAATGTTATCACACATTTAAAGAAAAAATAATACTAATCTTTCTCAAACTTTTCCAAAAAATAGAAGAATGAAGAACACTTCCAAATTTATTTTATGAAGCCAGCATTTTATCCTGATATGAAAATCAGACATGGACACTACAAGAAAAAAATATTATAGGCCAATATCCCTGATGAACATACATGTAAGATCCTCCACAATTTTAGCAAAGCTAATTCAACAATGGATTAAAAGGACCATACACAATAATCAAGTGGGATTTATTCCAGGGATGCAAGAATTGTTCAACATTACAAATTAAACTCTGTAATACACCACATTAACAAAATGAAGAACAAAAATCACATGATCATCTCAATAGATGCAGAAGAAGCACTTGACAAAATTCAACAAACACTTGTGATAAAAATTCTCAACAAAACAGGTATAGAGGGGAATGTACCTCAACATAATAAAGATTATATATGACCCACAGCTAACTGTATACTCAATGATGAAGAGCTGAAAGCGTTTTCTTTAATATCAAGAACAAAACAAGGATGTCTACTCTTGCCACTTTTGTTTAACAAAGTATTGGAAGTCTTAGCCTGAACAACTAGGGAAAAAAAGAAATAAAAGGTATCTAAATCATAAAGGAAGAAATAAAACTTTCATTATTTGCAGATGACATGATATTACATATAGAAAATCCTAACAACTCCACCAAAAAAGTGTTAGAATAAATTAATTCAGTAAGTATGCAGGATACAAAATCAATATACAAAAATCTGTTGTGTTTTTATACACTAATAATGAACTATCAGAAAGAAAAAATAAGAAAACAATCCCATTTAGGACTGCATCAAAAATAATAAAATACCAAGGGATAACTTAAATCAAGGAAGGTGAAACACCTATACCCTGAAAACTATGACACTGATGAAAAGAACTGAGATGACACAAATAAAGGAAAAGGTGTGCCATACTCATGGACTGGCATAATTAACATTGTGAAAATGTCCATACTGCTCAAAGCAACCTATGGACTCAATGCAACTCCTACCAAAATACCAGTGGTATTTTTCACAGAACAAGAGCAAAGAGCCCTAAAATTTCTATGGAACCACAAAATATTCCAGACAGCGAAAGCTACCTTGAGAAAGGACAAAGCATCGCTATCATGCTCCTTAATTTCAAACTATATTACAAAGCTCTAGTAATCAAAACAGCATGGTATTGGCACAAAGACAGACACATAGATAAATAGAACAGAATAGAGAACACAGAAATAAATTCACATTTATATGGTCAATTGACATATGATAAAAGAGACAAGAATATACACTGGGGAAAAGAGTCTGCTTAATATGGTGGTGGGAAAAACTGGACAGCCACATGCAAAAGAATGAAACTGGACTACTTTATCACACCATACACAGAAATAAACTCAAAATAGACTAAACACTGAAATGTAAGGCCTAAAGCCATAAAACTTCTAGAAGAAAACATAGGTGGTAATCTCCTTGATATTGGTATTGATGATGACATTTTGAACTTGACTCTGAAAGAAAGGCAACAGAAGTAACAGTAAACAAGTGGGACTACATTAAACAAAAATCCTCTGCACAGCAAAAAGAACCATCAACAAAAAGGAAAGGTAATGGACATCCAGGGAATATGGCAGAGCAGCAGGATCCTAAGCTCACCTTGTCCCATGAATACAATTAAATAACAGACATTAGTGTAAATAACCCAGAAAAGTGCCCAAAGATTGATTGGCAGCATAGATTCTCCACAGCTAAATATAGAGAAGAGCCCACACCAAGGAAGTTTGAAAGGACAGAGACATGCTCAGGAGGTAAACACACCCTTGAGACTGTCTGAAGGAGGGAGGGATGCTGTAGGCATGGAGAGAAAAGAGAAATAGGCATTCACCCCAGGCACCCCAGGCAGGTGGACCAGCACTGGGAAGACAAATTCTTATAACATTTGTCTTTGAAAGCCAGAGGAGATGAATTTCATGAGTTCTTACAATCATCAGGGCTTAACATCTGAAGCTTTAAAAATTAATGGGCTTGACTTTGGGATATACAGAGGGTGAGAGGAAACTGAGTCCCTAGGTTTAAAGAGATAGCAAAACAGGCAGCTGTGCAGAGATACAGCATAAAAGCAGCAGTTTGAAAAATACCTGGGGTATATGAGGAAGGGGATTTATTTACTAATATCAGAGCATGTGCTGGATGGGCAGGAATCTTTGGGAGAATTCCCTAAGAATAAAAGAGCTGGCAGGCACTGTTTCTCTCCCTGACCACCAGCCTAGATACAAGGACACCTGTGGGAACAATCTTAGCACAGCACCAACACTGTCCACCTAGCTTGCTCACAGCCTGTCCCACTCCCACATGCTTCTACAGATCTGCCCCCTCCAACCCGGTGGCCTGGGGAGAAGTTTTCCCACATAACTGCAGTTCCCCTCTCACTGTGGCACTGCAGGCCCCATCCCCACACCTTGCTAACACCCCTATGCACACCTTGCTAACACCACATTCCTAGCCCTGTGTTCTCCTGTAGACTTGCTTCTTCCAATTCCAATATGCCCTCAACCAGACCCCATCCAAAGAGCTGCCAAAAGCCTAGGAGTGTGCAAGCAACCCTAACAGGCCAGGAGGACTCTAAAGTAACTCCTTCCCTGGAGAGAGGGAAGATATCATACACCTCAGTCTGAATGAAGTCTCAGCAATAGGCTGAGGGAAGAATCTGGTCTGACTGCAGTCCCCACCCACCAATGAAAGTCTCTCAGGGGACAACATAGGGAGAGTGCCCTGGAGTTCCATGCTTCTACACCTCTGACAAATGTTTAGTTTGACTCATCTCAAGCCCAAGATGGCCGCTGACTGGCCCACTAATAACACGGGGACTAAATCTTGCCCACATAAAGCAAAGAAAGACTTTGCAGGTGACCGAAGGAGAAAGCAGCCTAGCCACAACAGTAGGGTGTATGCAACACACATAGGAGACACCATTAAAGCACCAGGCTGTAATCAAAGGGGACATTGCACTGTAGGACACTACAGGAACTCTTCTTCATAAGGCCACAACTTTTAAGAGCAGGAGGTGTAGCTGACTTTCCTAACACATAGAAACAGACACAGAGAGTTAAAATGAGGAG
The DNA here is from genome assembly GCF_016509475.1 of Prionailurus bengalensis. Classification (NCBI taxonomy): domain Eukaryota; kingdom Metazoa; phylum Chordata; class Mammalia; order Carnivora; family Felidae; genus Prionailurus; species Prionailurus bengalensis. Next base: position 132,347,272 of record NC_057344.1, on the reverse strand, counting down.
ACATAGGAATATGTCTTGAATGAAAGGACATGACAAAAATCATAGCAAGAGAGCTAAACAAAATAGAGATAAGAAATATGCCTAATAGAAAATTGAAAGTAATGGTTATAAAGATATTCATTGGAATTGAGAAAAGAGTGGAGGACATCAGTGAGACCCTCAATAAAGAGATACAAAACATAAAAAAGAAGTAATCAGACATGGACACAATAAATGAAATTAAAAATACATTAGGTTGAAAAAATAGTACACTAGAGGAAGCAGAAGAATGAATCAGTCATCTGGAAGATAGAATAATGAAAAGTAATCAAGTTGAAAAGAGAGAGAGGAAAAACCAATACAAAATAAAAATAGACTTTGGGAACTCAGCGACACCATCAAGTATAATAACATTCACATTATAGAGACCCCAGAAGGAGAAGAGACAAAAAATGGAACAGAAAGTTTATTTGAAAAAATAATAGCTGAAAACTTCTTGAACCTGGGGAAGGAAATAGAAATCCAGATCCAGGAAGAACAGTGTCCCCAACAGAATCAACCCAAAGAGGTCCACACCAAGACACATAATAATTAAAATGGCAAAAAGTAATCATAAAGAGAGAATTTTAAAAGCAGAAAGAGAAAGAAAACAGTCACATACAAGGAAAACCCTATCTGGCTATCAACTGATTTTTCAGCAGACTTTGCAGGCCAGAAAGGAATGGCATGACATAGGAAGCATGCTGAAAGAAAAAAAAAATTGCAACCAAGACTATTCTATCCAGCAAGGTTATTATTCAGAGTATAAGGAGAGATACAGTTTCTTAGAGAAACACAGATTAAAAAAATTCATCACCACTAAACCAGTCCTACAGGAAATGTTAAAGGGGACTATGAGTGGAAAAGAAAGACCATAAGTGAGAGTAAGGAAAGTAGGAAGCACAAAAGCAGCAAAACTAAGTATATCTATAAAACTCAGTCAAGGAGGGGTGCCTGGGTGGCTCGGTCAGTTAAGCGTCCAACTCTTGATTTCAGCACAGATCATGATCTCATGGTTTTGGGATCAAGCCCCATGTTGGGCTCTGTGTGACAGCGTGGAGCCTGCTTGAGATTCTCTCTCCCTCCTTCTCTGTCCCTGCCCCACTTATTCTTTCTCTTTCTCTCCCTCAAATAAATAAACTTTAAAAAAATCAGTCAAGGGATCACAAAACAAAAGGATGTAAAGTATGACATCATATATCTAAAACATGGAGGAGAGAAAAGTAAAGAATGGGTTCAAACTTAAGTGACCATCAACTTAATATAGACTGATGTATACATAAAATGTTATATATAAACTGAATGGTAATAACCACAAATCAAACCAATAAGTATAATACCTATCAATAATTACTTTGAATGTAGTGGACTAAATGCCTCAATTAGAAGACCTAGGGTGACAGAATGGATAAAAAAGCAAGACTCATCTATATGTTGCCTCCAAGACACCATATCAGACCTAAAGACACATGCAGATTGAGAGTGAAGGGATTAGAAAAGCATTTATCAGAGGAGGAGCCAAGATGGCGGAACAGCATGGAAGCTTTTTGTGTGTGTCTCACGTCCATGAAATACAGCCAGACCAACACTAAACCATCCTACACACCTAGAAAACTGATTGGAGGATTAACACAATAATCTGCACAATCTGAACCACAGAATTCAACAGGTATGCGGCACAGAGAGCTGAACTTGGGGAGCAAGAAGCCACGAAAGGTAGGGAACCGCTTTTCAGGGAGGAGAGAGGACAGACTGGGGAGGTGGGGAGGATACGGGGAAATCACCCCTCCCCAAAAGCAGCTGGAGAGAAAGTGGAAAATTGGAAACAGCTGCAGGGACTAAACTAAAAGGGGAGAAAGGAGCAAGGAGAGGGTTTAAATTCCATTAAGACTGTAAACAAGGGGAGTGCAAAGGCTGCAACTCCACAGCTCAATACCTGGTGGTGCTCTGGTGGGAAGGGCGAATCCCCAGGAACAGAGTGGGGTCTGGGAGGTTCTCAGGCCACAAGGGGAAAAGTGGTTCCACTGCTGGAAGGACATTTGGTAGAGATTGTTGAAGCCACCTGGTCCCAGTAGACCCCAGAAGGCAGCCACATTCTCTGGTGCTGGGGCAAGGTCGTTAAGGGTGAAGCCTGGTGCCAGATGTGTGTTGTGATTTTCCATAATCCCCCAGACACTGCTGCTACACTGTCTCACGAACTTTTTTGGGACAGGCTGGCACCTGGCTGCAGTCTCGGCATACCGGCAACAACAGGGTCCAGTGGGAGTACCTGGATACAGCTGATATTTGGCCATTGCTCATTCGGCCATTGCTCAGTGAGACCCTCCCACAGAGGGGTGGATGGAGTCAAAGCCACTGTCCTTTGGAAGTAAGGGGATAGGGAAAACAGCCGCATCTGAGACAAAACTTGGGAGAGAGATACTGCCTGGGGCCTGGTCACGGAGAGCGAAGAACCGGGAGTGGATGAGAGCTGAAGACGGAGAACAGGTGCATGATTGCTGATCCGGAAGAACAGACTGGGTGGCTGGTTGGTGCCATTTTCACCGCTTCCATGCATGCGCATATGCACCTATAAACCCTGCAACAATCCACCCCAGTAGGCTAGCAGCGCCATCTAGTGGAGATCGGAGCTGTTATACTGGCCCCAACTGGGCCAACATTGCTCTTCAGGAACACAAGTCTCACTGCTGGCTTGGTTTATGGACTATAGAGAGCTACATAGACTGACTTCTAGGGGAAAACGAAGCAATTTCAGTCCTACTTCAATCTGTTGGTAGGTTCATCTGTTCAATTTTTTTTCTTTTTCCTTTTTCTCTTTTACAATTCTTTTCTTTTTCTTGAATACAGAAAGATAACTCATTTTTATTTTTAATTTTTATTAAAAATACCTTTCTTTAATTTTTATTACTATATTTTTTACTTTTCTGTAAATTTTTTCAAATTCTACTTTACTTCCATCATTTTATTTTAGTCTACTTCAGTGTACTCACCTTTTCAAATTTTCAAACAATTTCTTTTCCTTTATTTTTCTTTTTTCCTCTTTTTCGTTTCTTTTCTTTTTCTTGAATGCAGAAAGAGAAAAATGTCATTTCTACTTTCAATTTCTATTGAAAATATTTTTATTTAATTTTTATTACTATATTTTTTGCTGTTATGTAATTGTTTTCAAATTGTATTCTACTTCCATCATTTTATTTTAGTCTACTACAGTGTATTCACTTTTTCAAATTTTCAAACGATTTTTTTCTTTTTTTCTTTTCTTTTTTCTTTTTTCTCTTTTTAGTTTTTTCCCTTTATTCTTAAATACAGAAAATGAAAAAATTCATTTATTTTTAATTTCTATTAAAATATTTTTCTTTAATTTTTTCTACTATATTCTTTACTTTTATGTATATTTTTTCAAATTCTATTTTACCCCCATCATCTTATTTTAGTCTACTTCAGTGTATTCATTTTTTCAAATTTTCAAATGATTTCCTTTTTTTTCTCTCCCCCCGCCTTTTTTTTCTCTAATCTGTCAAACCACTTTCAACACCCAGACCAAAACACACCTAGGATCTTGCATCCTCTATTTGATTTTTTATGTGTGTGTGTGTGTGTGTGTTTAATTTTTAATTTTAATATGTTTCTTAATTTCAATTTTTTTTTAATTTCAATTTTTCTACCTCATTAATTCCTTTTCTCCCTTCAAAATGACAAAACAAAGGAATTCACCCCAAAAGGAAGAGCACGAAGAAACGTCAGCCAGAGACTTAACCAGCACAGATACAAGCAAGATGTCTGAACTAGAATTTAGAATCACGATAATAAGAATACTAGCTGGAGTCGAAAACAGATTAGAATCCCTTTCTGCAGAAATAAAAGAAGTAAAAAATAACCAGAATGAAATTAAAAATGCTATAACTGAGCTGCAATCACGGATGGATGCAGCGGCAGCAAGGATGGACGAGGCAGAACAGAGAATCAGCGATATAGAGGACAAACTTATAGAGAATAACAAAGCAGAAAAAAAGAGAGAGATTAAGGCAAAAGAGCATGATTTAAGAATTAGAGAAATCAGTGACTCATTAAAAAGGAACAACATCAGAATCATAGGGGTCCCAGAAGAGGAAGAGAGAGAAAAACAGGTAGAAGGGTTATGTGAGCAAATCATAGCAGAAAATTTTCCTAACCTGGGGAAAGACACAGACATCAAAATCCAGGAAGCACAGAGGACCCCCATTAGATTCAACAAAAACCTACCATCAACAAGGTATATCATAGTCAAATTCACAAAATAATCAGGCAAGGAGAGAATCATGAAAGTAGCAAGGGAAAAAAAGTCCCTAACTTACAAGGGAAGACAGATCAGGTTTGCAGCAGACCTATCCACAGATACTTGGCAGGCGAGAAGGGAGTGGCAGGATATATTCAGTGTGCTGAATCAGAAAAATATGCAACCAAGAATTCTTTATCCAGCAAGGCTGTCATTGAAAATAGAAGGAGAGATAAAAAGTTTCCCAGAGAAACAAAAATTAAAGGAGTTTGTGACCACTACACCAGTCCTGAAAGAAATATTAAGGGAAACTTTCTGAGGGCAGAAATGATTATATATGTATATATATACCAAAAGCAACAAAAGATTAGAAAGGACCAGAGAACATCACCAGAAACTCCAACTATACAAGCATCATAATGGCAAAAATCCATATCTTTCAGTACTCACTCTAAACGTCAATGGACTCAATGCTCCAATCAAAAGACATAGGGTAACAGAATGGATAAAATAACAAGTCCATCTATATACTGCTTACAAGAGACCCACTTTAGACCTAAAGACACCTTCAGATTGAAAGTAAGGGGATGGAGAACCATCTATCATGCTAATAGTCAACAAAAGAAAGCCAGAGTATCCATACTTATATCAGACAATCTAGACTGTAAAATAAAGACTGTATCAAGGGATGCAGAAAGACATTATATCATAATCAAGGGGTCTATGGACCAAGAAGACCTAACAATTGTAAACATTTATGTGCCAAATGTGGAGCACCCAAAGATATAAATCAATTAATTACAAACATAAAGAAACTCATCGATAGTAATACCTTAATAGTAGGAGACCTCAACACCCCACTCACAACAACAGACAGACCATCTAATCAAAAAATCAACAAGGAAACAATGGCTTTGAATGACACATTGGACCAGATGGACTTAGCAGATACATTCAGAACATCTCATCCTAAAGCAGAATATACATTCTTCTCCAGTGCACATGGAATGTTCTCCAGAATAGACCATATACTGGGACACAAATCAGCCCTAGGTAAGTACAAAAAGATCGAGATCATACCGTGCATATTTTGAGACCAAAACACTATGAAACTCTACATCAACCACAAGAAAAAATTTGGAAATGTAACAAATACTTGGGGACTCAATAACATCCTACTAAGGAATTAATGGGCTAACCAAGTAGTTAAAGAGGAAATCAAAAAGTATATGGAAGTCAATCAAGATGATAGGACCACAACCCAAAACCTCTGGGACGCAGCAAAGGCGGTCATAAGAGGAAAGTATATAGCAATCCAGACCTTCCTAAAGAAGGAAAAAAGATCTTAGATACACGACCTAACCTTACACCATAAGGAGCTGGAAAAAGAACAGCAAATAAAACCCAAAACCAGCAGAAGACAGAAATAATAAAGATTAGAGCAGAAATTAACGCTATCGAAACCAAAACAAAACAAAACAAAAAAAACCCCAAAAACCAAAAACCAAAACAAAAAACACTAGAACAGATCAATGAAACCAGAAGCTGATTCTTTGAAAGAATGAACAAAATCAATAAACCACTAGCCAGTTTGATCAAGAAGAAAAAGGAAGGGACACAAATAAATAAAATCAAGAATAAAAGAGGAGAGATCACAACCAACACAACAGAAATAAAAACAATAATAAGAGAATATTATGAGCAATTATATGCAATAAAATGGGCAATCTGGAAGAAATGGACAAATTTCTAGAAACATATACACTACCAAAACCAAAACAGGAAGTTTAGAAAATTTGAACAGACCCATAACCAGTAAGGAAATAGAATTAGTAATCAAAAATCTGCCAAAAAACAAGAGTCCAGGGTCAGATGGCTTTCCAGGAGAATTCTACCAAACATTTAAGGAAGAGTTAACACCTATTCTCTTGAAACTGTTCCAAAAAAATAGAAATGGAAGGAAAACTTCCAAATTTTTTCTATGAAGCCAAAATTACCTTGATTCCAAAACCAGACAGAGACCCCACTAAAAAGGAGAACTATAGACCAATTTCCCTGATGAACATGGATGCAAAAATCTTCAACAAGATATTAGCCAACTGGATCTAACAATACGTTAAAAAATTTATTCACCACGACCAAGTGGGATTTATACCTGGGATGCAGGGCTGGTTCAATATCTGCAAAACATTTAACGTGATTCATCACATCATTAAAAGAAAGGATAAGAACCATATGATCCTCTCAATACATGCAGAGAAAGCATTTGACAAAATACAGCAACGTTTCTTGATAAAAACCTCAAGAAAGTAGGGATAGAAGGAGCATAACTCGAGATCATAAAAGCCATATATGAACTACCCGACGCTAATATCATCCTCAATGGGGAACAACTGAGAGCTTTCCCCCTAAGGTCAGGAACAAGACAGGGATGTCCACTCTCACCACTGTTATTCAACATAGTATTGGAAGTCTTAGCCTCTGCAATCAGACAACACAAAGAAATAAAAGGCATCCAAATTGTCCAGGAATAGGTCAAACTTTTACTCTTCGCAGATGACATGATACTCTATATGGAAAACCAAAAAGATTCCATCAAAAAACTGCTAGAACTGATCCATGAATTCAGCAAAGTTGCAGGATATAAAATCAATGCACAGAAATCGGTTGCATTCTTATATACCAACAATGAAGCGACAGAAAGAGAAATCAAGGAATCGATCCCATTTACAGTTGCACCAAAAACCATAAAATACCTAGGAATAAATCTAACCAAAGAGGTGAAAAATCTATACACTGAAAACTATAGAAAGCTTATGAAAGAAATTGAAGAAGACACAAAGAAATGGAAAAAGATTCCATGCTCCTGGATAGGAAGAACAAATATTGTTAAAATGTCGATACTACCCAAAGCAATCTACATACTCAGTGCAATCCCTATCAAAGTAACACCAGCATTCTTCACGGAGCTAGAACAAATAATCCTAAAATTTGTATGGAATCAGAAATGACCCCGAATAGCCAAAGCAATCTTGAAAAAGAAAACCGAAGCAGGAGGCATCACAATCCCAGACTTCAAGCTATACTATAAAGCTGTAATCATCAAGACAGTATGGTACTGGCACAAGAACAGACACTCAGATCCATGGAACAGAATAGAGAGCCCACAAATGAACCCACAAACGTATGGCCAACTAGTCTTGACAAAGCAGGAAAGAATATCCAATGACATAAAGACAGTCTCTTCAGCAAGTGGTGCTGGGAAAACTGGACAGCAACATGCAGAAGAATGAACCTGGACGACTTTCTTACACCACACACAAAAATAAACTCAAAATGGATAAAAGACCTAAATGTAAGACAGGAAACCATTAAAATCCTCGAGGAAAAAGCAGGCAAAAACCTCTTTGATCTTGCTTGCAGCAACTTCATACTCAACAGTCTCCAGAGGTGAGGGAAAGAAAACCAAAAATGAACTACTGGGAACTTATCAAAATAAAAAGCTTCTGCACAGCAAAGGAACAATCAGCAAAACTAAAAGGCAACCGACAGAATGGGAGAAGATATTTGCAAATGACATATCAGATAAAGGGTTAGTATCCAAAATCAATAAAGAACTTATCAAACTCAACACCCAAAAAACAAAGAATCCAGTGAAGAAATGGGGAAAAGACATGAATAGACACTTCTCCAAGGAAGACATCCAGATGGCCAACCGACACATGAAAAAATGCTCAACATCACTCATCATCAGGGAAATACAAATCAAAACCACAATGAGATACAACTTTATACCTGTCAGAATGGCTAACATTAATAACCCAGGCAACAACAGATGTTGGCAAGGAAGTGGAGAAAGAGGATCTCTTTTGTGTTGTTGGTGGCAATGCAAGCTGGTGCAGCCACTCTGGAAAACAGTATGGAGGTTCCTCAAAAAGCTAAAAATAGAACTACCCTACGACCCAGCAATTGCACTACTAGAAATTTATCCACAGGATACAGGTATGCTGTTTCGAAGGGACACATGCATCCCCAGGTTTATAGCAGCACTATCAACAATAGCCAAAGTATGGCAAGAGCCCAAATGTCCATCGATGGATGAATGGATAAAGATGTGGTGTGTGTATATACATATATATATATATATATACACACAATACACAATGGAGTATTACTCAGCAATCAAAAAGAATGAAATCCTGCCATTTGCAACTACGTGGATGGAACTAGAGGGTATTATGCTAAGTGAAATTAGTCAGTGAGAGAAAGACAAAAATCATATGACTTCACTCATATGAGGACTTTAAGGGACAAAACAGATGAACATAAGGGAAGGGAAACAAAAATAATATAAAAACAGGGAGGAGGACAAAACAGAGGAGACTCCTAAATATGGAGAACAAACTGAGGGTTACTGTAGGGGTTGTGGGAGGGGGGGATGGGCTAAATGGGTAAGGGGCATTAATGAATCTACTCCTAAAATCATTGTTTCACTATATGCTAATTAATTTGGATGTAAATTTTAAAAAATAAAAAAGAAAATAAAAAAAAAGTATTTATCATGCAAATGGAAGTGAAAAGAAAGCTGAAGTAGCAATACTTACATCTGACAAAGTGGACATTAAAACAAAGAGACAAGAGACAAGAACACTACATAACCAGAGGGAACAATCCAGAAATAAGATATAACAATTATAAATATTTATGTACCCAAACACAAAAAGCAGCTATTTAACACACATAAAGGAAATAATAATAATACAATAATATTAGGGGACTTTGATACCCACTTAAATCAATGGACAGATAACCCAAACATAACTGCAACAATGAAATAGAAATACCAACAGCATTTTTTTACAGAACTAGAACAAATAGTACTAAAATTTGTATGTAACCATAAAAAACCCTGAATAGCCAAAGCAATCTTGAAAAAGAACAAAACTGGAGGTATCATAATTTCAGATTTCAAGATATGCTATAAAGCTGTAGTAATCAAAACAGTATGGTACTGGCACAAAAAAGACACTTAGATCAACAGAATAGAGAGCCCAGAAATAAACCCACATTTATATGATCAATTAATTCATGACAAAGAGGAAAGAACATGCAAAGGGAAAAAGACAATCTCTTCAACAAACAAATGGAGCCTGTTTCCCTGGTGTTGGGAAAACTGGACAGCAACATACAAAATAGTGAAACTGAATCACTTTCTTTTTTTTTTTTTTTTAATGTTTATTTTTGAGACAGAGAGAGACAGAGCATGAACGGGGGAGGGGCAGAGAAAGAGGGAGACACGGAATCTGAAACGGGCTCCAGGCTCTGAGCTGTCAGCACAGAGCCCGACGCGGGGCTCGAACTCACGCACCATGAGATCATGACCTGAGCTGAAGTCGGATGCTTAACCGACTGAGCCACCCAGGCGCCCCAATCACTTTCTTACACCATACACAAAAATACACTCAAATGGATTAAAGACCTAAATGTGAGAACTGAAACCATAAAATCCTAAAAGAGAGCACAGGCAATAATTTTTCTGATATTGGTCATAGCAACATTTTTCTAGATATGTCTCTCAAGGCAAGGTAAACAAAAGCAAAAATAAACTATTGGGACTACATCAAAACATAAAGCTTCTGTACAGCAAAGGAAACAACAAATTATTCTAATAGACAACCTACTGAGTGGGAGAAGATATTTATAAATGACATATATGATAAAGGATTAGTATCCAAAATATATAAAGAACTTATACAACTGAATACACAAAAAACAAATAATCCAATTAAAAAATGGGCAGAAGACATGAATAGACATTTCTCCAAAGAAGACATCCAAATGGTCAACAAACACATGAAAAGATGTTCAATAACACTCATCATCAGGGAAATTCAAATCAAAGCCACAATGAGATATCACCTCACACCTGTCAGAATGGCTAATATCAACAACACAAGAAACAACAGGTATTGGCGAGGATGTGGAGATTGTGTACTGTTGATATGAATGCATACTGGTACAGCCACTTTGGAAAATAGTATGAAAGTCCCTAAAAAATTTGAAAATAAAACAATATGATCCATCAGTTCCACTTCTGGGTATGTATCTGAAGAAAACAAAACCACTAGCTAATTCAAAAAAGATACAGGTACTCCTGTTTTTTTATAGAATTATTTATAATACCCGTAACATAGAAGCTGTCCAAATGTCTGATTGTTACTAGAGGAGGTGGGTAGAGGATGGGTGAAATAGGTGAAGGGAATTAAAAGTACACTAATTTTGATGAGCACTGAGTAATGTAAAGAATTGTTGCATTGCAATATTATACACATGAAACTAAGATAATACTGTATATTAAATATACTGGAATTTAAAAATAATAAAAAAGAATGACTTGGCATTTGAGTTTTTTCCCTCCTGCCTTGCTTAGAATTCAATTGTCAGCTCAAGCAATAAATATAGAAATTGAAAAAAAAAAAGGCAACCTACTGAATGAAAGAAAATATTTGTAAATCATATATCTGAGAAGGGGTTAATATGCAAAATATGTAAAGAATTCATACAACTGGGGGCACCTGGGTAGCTCTCAATGGAGCATACAACTCCTGACTTTGGCTCAGATCATGATGATGCCAGGGTCATGGGGTTGAGCCCTGCATCGGGCTTCACATTGACTATGGAACCTGCTTAAGATTATTTCTCTCTTTCCCTCTTTCCTTTGTCCCTCTCCCCTCTTGTGCACTCTCTCTCTCTCTCTCTCAAAACAAAAAACAAAAAACAAAAAAAAACCCCAAAACTCATACAATTCAATAGCAAAGGAATCAAATAATCCAAGTAACAAATGGGCAGAGTATAGGAATAAACATTTTTCCAAAGAAGATATACAGATGGCTAATAGGCACATGAAAATGTGCTCAATGATACTAATCATCAGAACAATGTAAATCAAAACCACAATGACATAACTCCACACCTGTTAGAATGGCTATTGTTATAAGAAATAGTAGGTCTTGACAGGGATGTTGCATAGGGAACCATTGTGCACCATTGGGGAAGTGTTAATTGGTGAAGCCACTATTGAAAACAATATAGAGTTCCACAAAAAATTAAAAATAGAGCCACCATATGATCAGCAATTCCACTTCTGGATATTTATTTGAAGAAAAAAAAATCACCACTTCAAAAAGATACAGGAACTCCTATGTTCACTGACACATTATTGACAGTAGCCCAGATATAGAAGCAACCAAAATATCCACTGGTGAATAAATGGGTAAAGAGAAAGTGCTACATATATATAATATAAAGCCATAAAAAAGAAAGAATCTTTCTATTTGCACAATATGGATAGACCTTGAGGGCATTATGTTAAGTGAAATAAATCAGAGAAAAAAAAATGCCGTATGTTCTCACTTGTATGTGGAATCAAACTGCCACCCAGTCCCATACATACATACATACATACATAGAACTCATAGATAGAACAGACTGGTGTTGCTGGAGACAGGAGTAGCGTGAGGCAGAATGGCCAAGAGAATCAAAAGGTACAAATTTTTAGTTATAAAATCACGGGGATGTAACATACAACATGGTGTAGTTAATAATACTGTTGACTGTATTTGAAAGTTGCTACAAGAGTAGATCTTAAAAGTTCCTTCACAAGAAAAAATTTGTAACTCTGTGTGGTGATGGATATAAACCAGACTTATTGTGGTGATCACTTAACAAGTAGAAATACAAATATTGAATCATTTTGTTGTGTATCTGAAACTACTGTAATGTTATAGGTTAGTTTTATCTTAAAAAAAAAAACAGAGAGAATTAACATGCTGTCTGGTTTGAGCTGCTTCACATTAGGGCTTCTTTATTATCACAATTTAGCCCATACTCTAATTCATGCCATTCATTTGTATGAATTATTTTTCAAATTATTGTAAAAGTTTTACTTATAAGTATTAGAAAAATACATTGTTCTCTACTTTTTGTTGCAAATTCATTTTGAGGCTATATATTTGTATTCCATTATGATTCTTTTATTTCAGGAACAGAATATATTATATTTAAAAAGGAAAAAAAATATAAAAATGAGGCCACCTCTTTGGAAAGAAGAAAAATCTAGTAAGAACAAGGCACAAATTTATAACTTAGTTGTTTGTTTTGCCACTCTTAATTGCATCTATGTCCATCCTGCTTTCCTTTCTTCAGGGTTTAGGTAATTTATTAACCCTGACTTTTACCTTATTTCTTTTTCTCTCTCAGAAAAGCTTGATCAGGAATGAGTCTTCTTTGTTCAACCTAGAAACACGCCTAAATCTCAGCCTATCTAAAAATTGCCCTTCAGCTGCATGTCCCTTTTGAGCATTGTCCACTTCTCATATCAAAACATCCTCAAAGAGTCAGTCTTCACTTCCTTGCATTTGCATTCACTCCTTAATACCAGGTGTCTTCTGACCACAATTCACTGATGGTGCAGTTGCTAAGGTCACTTGTGACTTCCAGTTTCCAATGCCAGTGAAAATATTTTAATCCCGATTTGATTATACTACTTCACTGCAATGCAAATTGTGGATTAGCACTTTTTCTGGAAATTGCCTGTACTGTTTCTGATTATACCCATAATCTTTCTTTGACCACTTTGCCAGCTTGTCTTCCTCTGGGGACCCTAACACGGTGGTGAGTCCCAGGAATTGGCCAAGAATCACGGCTTTTCTCATTGTACTCACTCTTCCTGGGTGATTTCATCCATCCTCATATATATTTTTTGAAATAGGTAAAAGATGGTTTAAAAATTTATATCTAATGTCTTTTAAATTAAAATATCCAAACCTATATGTGGCACATTCCTAGTGCCTTATGATGATATTTGCATATTACTTTAAAATGCTATGTCATAGATACTCTGAAAGCCTAAACACACCGAATATTTTAGAGATCATCAGACTTTCATAAACAGAGCATATGAGTTTAATGAGCCCTATAAACTGTAAACTTTGGGATGGTGTTCTAAGTTTAATCTCTAAAGTGTCTCAGGTAGTCCAGATTCTTTGACACCACATATTAAAAAAATTAATAATTAGCCAAAACCTATCTCTGGGATGGTACTTCTCTTGCCTCAGGTGAAGCTATTTATGAAAAGTATTTTTGGAGCAACAAAAAAGACAGAGCTGACACTTCATTTTCTTAAAGAACAGGTTGAATGACTGTGCTGTGCTGGTTTGCTCCTTAGTGGTAGATTGTGTTTTTCATGGAAGACTAAATGACCTCTACTGTGACCTTGTCACTCTCCCATCTGGTTATAGGAGTTTGTTTCTTCACCCCCTTCAATATGGATAGGCCCAGTGGCAGCACTGGTGGCAGACTATGGCAGAAATGACTGTCAGTTATGAGTACAGCCCTTAGTTGCTCTTCTTTTAGACTCCATGGTGTGGGAAGCCCACACCACATAAAGAGGATATGCACAGATGTTCTGGTCCTGGCTGAGCTCCCACCCAAAGCCAGCATTAAAACCAGCCCTGTGAAGAGCCATCTTGGATGTTCAATCTATCTGTCTCCAGAAACCCAGAAGACATGACTCCTGAGAGACTGGAAGAAAAAAACACCCAATTGAGATCATTCATACCTCAGAACAGTGAGAGATTAATAGTAAAATCGTTTTTCAGCCCACTAAGTTTTAGAGACATTATGAGAATTGAGAGACTAAGATTAACGTCTATGTTTACATCAGAATTTGGTCTGAGACTTGTTTTCTTTATAAACCTGTGTTGAAGTAGTGGGGAAACTTAGCCTTTATCCACCTACCTCCAACTATTGTTGGCTATTGAGATACAACAAAAAGAACCTAAGTGTTACATGTGACCAAATAGACTTGGGGAGATAAGGCATTTTCATCAGTGCTAACAGAGCAAGAATTTCAAGGCTCAGAACCTAATTAGGCCTGTGCAATATAATTTGTGGAATAGCAGAATTATAGCTTCAAATGTTACCTTGAGTTATGGGGTGCTGACATGGCTGGGAGTAAAAACGTCAGTAAGCCCAGAGATCTAGAATTCTTCTGTTCTTATGCACAAAGTGTCCATATAGACTAAGACACTGCATTTACATTGCATCTCCTTGAGTTAAAAAGGAGACATTGAGGAATTGTATCAGCCATTTCAATCTTTACTTTTGCATTGCTTATTGGCTCCTTTAAGAGCAAGCCAAAGCAAAAGCAGTCTTGAATGTGTCCAAGTCAATATTCTCATTCATCCTTAAACTTTGACCAGGTGGCCTAGTATAATATCTCCACCTGAACACACCACAGGCATCTCAAACACATTGTGTTCCAAAGTGAGCATATCACATCTCCTCCTAAACCTACTGCCATTACTATCTTCTCTGTCTCAGTAGATATTAATCTCCATCCACCTGTTCACCAGATTTCTCCTTCTACCACTCTTGTGACATCCAAACAGTATCTGAGAATGGCTAATATAACTTTCTTAAGTTTTTAGGAATCTCTTCCTAATGTTTCAAGGTTGTGGTCTTAATCATGTCTCATTTAGATCTGATTTATCTCCCTGCCACTACTATTGTCTACTTCAAACACTCCCTCTACTCAGCTAGCAGAGAAAGCTATCCATGATGTAAATCTGACCGTGTCATTTCTTTGTCAAATCTGTTATCCTGGGGGCGCCTGGGTGGCACAGTCGGTTAAGCGTCCGACTTCAGCCAGGTCACGGTCTCGCGGTCCGTGAGTTCGAGCCCCGCGTCAGGCTCTGGGCTGATGGCTCAGGGCCTGGAGCCTGTTTCCGATTCTGTGTCTCCCTCTCTCTCTGCCCCTCCCCCGTTCATGCTCTGTCTCTCTCTGTCCCAAAAAATAAATAAATGTTGAAAAAAAAATTAAAAAAAAAAATCTGTTATCCTGATAGCAGCATGGCCTCCTTACTCTCCCCTCTTGCTTCATTTCCCACCACTGCACTCAGAACACTAAAATCATTCTTTCGACACTGCCCTCTCACAAAACAGCAACATGTATCTTACTTACACATCACATACCAAACTCTTTCTTGCCTCAGTGCCTTTGCTTGTGCTGTTCTCTGCTCAACATACCTTGTCTCCATGGCTTTCTCCACCATCTTTGTTTTCATCCTGGTTAATTTCTCCTTATTCTTTAGAACAGTAGCACCTGAAAAAGTCCTAATGCCTAGGCAATACCCCAGACCAATTACAATAGAATTTATGTGATGGCTCCGAGGAATGTATATTTTTAAAAGTTCCCCAGGTAATTTCTGTGGCAGCTAAGGCTGAGAAAAATGCTTTAGAGTCAGGATGCTTCTGTTTTCCCCAGATTGAAATGCTCTTTTACGATCTCATAATGTTCTGTAACATCTCTATTATTGCACATTTCACAATGCATTATAATGAGCTGTTTACAAGTTTGTCTCCCTAAAGAATATGAGCTCCTTTAGGGTAGGGACTGTATTTTTTTTTTCAGATTTATATTTTCAGTATTTAGCTTAATGGCTGGTAGGTACTAAACAATCAATCACTCTTTATGAACGAATGAATGAGAAAGCAACTAATGTTAACAAACATTTTCAGAATAATATTCACATTAAAGGGAAAATCTCATCCTATTTTATTCCAGTACTCTCCATTTTTTTTTTGTTTTTTTTGTTAAATCTCAAAGCACATAGGCATGACTAGGGTTAGAGTTCATAAAATTTGCTTTGTAATTTGGAATGAAAGTATTCAGAAACCAATGCAAACACAGCAGATTTTGGGTCCCTTCAAAGAGGTCACTGACAAGCCCAAGAATACACAAGCTAGTTAGGTGGCAGTGAGGTAAAGTTTCTTCAAAGACAGAAATAGAAAAGGGAAACGTTTAAGGTTTACTCAAAAACTTTGTAAGAAAAAAATCCCTTTTCTCCTACTTACTGTAGTTTGATGAGAAACTTCAGTGAGTTGGCTAGATATAATAGATCATAAACGTGTACTTTTGAGAATTGAAAACAATGTAAAGAAGACAATAACAATTTAGAAAATAAAATTAATTAAAACCAGAATGACAAATATATCAATCTGAAAAAAACACATTCTGAGGCCATTACAATTCACTAACCCATATCTGAGCATCTGCATTTCAAGTTTCTGTGAACTTGAACAAGAAAGTCCCTGATACCAAGAAACTTAGCCTAGTAATAATGGTAATGGGAACAATAGCATATATAGCTATTTTGAGCATCTACTATGTGATAGGTTTTGTCCAAAGATCTTTATTCATATATGGCATCTAATCTATGGTTAACTAATTGTTTTCACTCTTTTAGATGAAGAAACTAAGGCTCAGGGAGATTAAGTCATTTGCCCAAGTTTGGTAGAACTAAATTTCTATTTTTGTTATTATTGTGTTCTAACCCATTCTGCCTTCCTAATAGGGTATATTAAAATGTACATCAGTCATAAAAATTAGAAAGTGATATGTGCTTTAAGGAAGCAAAGGCTACAAGAATATATAGTGTCAAGTTTTACCTCTCACTGTGGGTCAGGTGTTGGGAGCCAAGGAGGGGATAAAAGTAGACACCAGGGGGAAGATATCTGCTTCACCTTCTACATGAGGAGTAGAATTTTGTTGTTGTTTAGTAACTGTACTCAAGTTTTTTTTTTCTTTTGTGGTTTTATTATGAAATATATTTGAATTTACAGAAGAGTTACAAAGATAGTACAGAAAGTTCCCCGGTACAATTTACTCAATTTTCTGCCATGTTAACATCTTACAAATCCTTGAAACAATGATCAAAACCAGTAAGTTAATTGTCGTAGACTCTGGGTCTGGAGTTCTCTCTTGTCCAGCAAGAGAGCGGGACATAGGATTAAAATGGGAGAGAGGCTAATGTCCAGGAAGAGACAAGAGCCACAAATAAGTGTCCCTGTTCTGTTTTTATTAAGATCAGAAGTCTTACAAACGTGATGGGCATGCACAAAGAGACAATGAAACCATGAACATTAACTCATGGGTGTGGGGAAAAGGAGTGTTGAAGATATGCTGTGTTAGGGGTTTGGGTTAATACAAAACAAAATCCTGACTGGAAGGAAGGTTGTTTACAACAGGCATGAGGCTCCACATCTGTTTACCTAAACTGGCCCTGGGGACAAGAAAGACAGAGCATGCTTCCTCAGGGTCAACAAGGCACCTTTCTTTTGCTAATTAGCTCCACTCTGGGCAACTTTGCCCTGCTGCTGTCTGAAGTCCTGTTTTCCTGTTTTTGTCCTTCCTTCTTGTGAAAGCAACTTTCTGCTATTGTACTAAGTTGGGGGGTGTTTCTGCCCTGAATATCTAATCTTGTTTACCTCATTTTGATGTTTTTATCCTGAAGCTTTTCTATTCCTGTACATTTGTCCTATACAGGGGGTCTTTGCTGTTTACCTAATCTTGTTTACCCAAACTTGTGTGTGTTCATCCTGTGGCTTTCTAATTCTTTATGCCTTGTTAACCCATGGGTGTAAGCTCAGGGAATTCCTAAGCTTATTCCCCACAGTTAATACTGATACAATACTAATTACTAAACTACATACTTTATTCAGATTTTTCCCACTAATGTCCTCTTTCTGTTCCAGGCTCCAAGGAATAGAATTGTATCCGGAGAAGATGGAAGAGGAAAATATTCCAGGAAAAGAGAAGTCCCAGGAATAATGAAAACTAAGGGTACTTCCTCTAAGATGATCAGTAACATTTATTAAATCTAAATGACTATACTAGGAAGTGGAGAATTTCCCATTGCTGTTTTTCTTCCTGTCCATCAGCTCTGCCTGGCTGAACCTAAAGTGATAAATAAAGAGGAAAATAATTTGTGTTATTCCCTTGCTGCTCTGTTGTATTTTCCTTTTGCATCACCAGTAATAGAAAATTAGGCTGTGCACATTTCAGTGCTAATGCACTCTCAATGGCTTTTCTGTCTCGGTCTGACAGTTCTGGCTTCATCACAACATACCACAGATCTGAGAAAAATATGCCAGTCTATGCTGTGTTTCCCCAAATAACTTTTTCATTTTGCAGAGTAGAAAGAACCTACTCTACAAAAAAGGATAAACAAAGCTATTAAGTCCATCGTAGGTCTTCTAAAAGGCTTTCAAAAACAAGCATATTAAAAAAACAACAACTAGAAGCTCCATAGAACAGTAATATCCTGGACATAAATTTAAGGAGTATGTTTCCATTGAAAACAACTATGACAGAAACAGTCACCTAAGTTTCTGGGAATATATGCATGATAGGACCTTTTAACTTTGCCAAGTTCTAGGTGAAGAACCAAAAGAGTACTTTCTCAGAGAAATAGCAAATATGTCTCCACGCTGACTTCCTTTTTTCTTAATGGATTTGATGTATTTCAGCCATGTTTACCTATTTTTCCATCTTGCCCTGTAGATGGATCATTGATTTATATAATGAATCAAGAAAATTTTATTTTTTAAATAAAAGGGTACTGTCAACTTCCCTTCTTTGACTTTAAAATGTGTGATATACCTGACATGATCCAATACAGAGGCAGGGCTGTAAGCTAGATGTGTCCACGTTATCATGGATAATGATTCAAGGTCACCAGACATCCCTACTTTCCGTTCTTGGTGAAATTGCAAACTGGGACATTTTTAGTGACATTACTCATAACCACACTATGGTTGTTTAAATTGGAAGGCATGATAATGAGAGTAATTTGTGGGTAATTAAGCCTCTCTTTTCCACCTGTCAGTTATGCAAACTACAAGGACATGAACAGCATAGTCATGTATTGCTTCAATTAAAAATTTCATGAAGACGGAATAATGTGGGTAGTCCATTAGAATGTTAAAGAGGAAAGAGTTGAAATCTGTTATGCTTTCAAAAAGAGTTTTATTGAGATATAATTTACATATCATAGAATTCACCCTTTTTAAGTACATAATCCAATGAATATTAATATGTTTATGGTATTATACAATCATATTCCAGAACCTAAATTTGGAACATTTCCATCACTCTAAAAAAACACTCTGTGCTCATTTAGTGACTCCATTTTGCCACCTTCAGCCCTTAGCAAACTACCAGTTTACTTTCTCTATATATTTGCCTTTCTAGGACATTTTATATATATATATATATATATATATATATATATATATAATCATACATATTGATATTCTTGTGTGTCTGGCTTCTATTGCTGAGTGTTTTTTGAGTTTCATGCCTGTTGTAGCACACATCAAAACTTTGTTTCTTTTTATTTCTGAATAGTTTTCCATTCTATGATTTACAGGATTTTGTTTATCTATTCACCAACTTGATGGATATCTGAGCTCTTTCCACTTTTTCTCTATTGTACATCATGCTGTTATGAATATTTATGTACACGTTTTTTTTGTGTGGACATGCTTTTATTTCTTTTGGGTAGGCATCTAAGAGTGGATTTGCTAGGTTAGTTAAATGGCAAGTCTAACTTTTTGAGGAACCTATCAAGCTGTTTTCCAAAGTGGCTACCTCGTTTTACATTCTTAGTAGCAATGTGTGAGGATTTTAGTTTCTGTACATCTCTGGCAACACTTCTTGTTGTTTGGGGTTTTGTTTTTAATTTTTTAATGTTTTTATTTATTTTTGAGACAGAGAGAGACAGAGCATGAGCAGGGGAGGAGCAGAGAGAGGGTGACACAGAATCCAAAGCAGGCTCCAGGCTCTGAGCTGTCAGCACAGAGCCCGACGTGGGGCTCAAACTCATGGACTGTGAGATCATGACCTGAGCTGAAGTCAGACGTTCAACCAGCTGAGCCACCCAGGCGCCCCTGTTTGGGTTTTTTGTATACTCATCCTATTGGGTGAGAAATGGTATCTCATTATAGTTTTGATATTCACTTCCCTAATGAGTAATCATGTTGAGCATCTTCTCATGTTCCTATTGGCTTATCAAGTATAGCTTCTTTGGTTCTGTGTCTATTCAAACCCTTTTTCTATTTTACAGTTGGGTTATTTGCTTATTCCACCTTCCTGCCTCCTTCTGGAGGAAAGCCCTATTTCAAATTTTAGGGCCATTATTCCTTTGCATCTAAAAAATTGTTTTCATAATGCATTGCACTTAAAAAATTGTTTTATTAGGTAATCCTAAACAAAACATTGTTTGGCTTCTTCTTAAGTCTTAAAAAATGGATTTATATTGTGTATAGTCTTCATGAATAGAAACTTGAATATTCTCATAATTCGATTTTCATGTTGGGTAAAACCAATTGTTTTCCCAACAGTGGTACTAGAATAGTTAACACAGAAAATTATTCTTAAGTGAAAAAATAGTATGAATGAGAACATGCAGCAGCTGATTCTTGTTTCTAGAAGATTTAACTGAGTTATTATAAGTGAGGTATAAGAGTGACAAAAAGATGCCCCAGAATTTATGAACATCAACTATTGCACTAATTCTAATTATTATTAGAATGTAGAGCCAGTTGCTTCTAAATTGTCCTATCCTCCTGGGAACTTTTGAGCTTTGAGCTTGTGAGACTAATTTTTTCTAGTTTTCTTGTCTCTTTTTTTTTCTCGGAATCTGATCATTGCATCTTTCATTTCTCTCACTGCTTTCAACATGCTGTTTCTTATCTAACAGATTTAAAAAACAGATAATCTAGATTTAGATTCAATATTTAGGCTCTGATTAAGAGCCTGGGGGATTCCTTTGAAGATGAGTTAAGGAGCTTTAGTGCATGGATTATGTGAAATATTTTCATTGCTGAGGTCTCTTTTTGTTTCCTTCTTTGTTCTTAGCTTTTTTTCTGACAGATTTCAGAGTATAGGTTTGAAGTTGAATTTGGTTTTGAATTCTTGCACTGCCATTTTATTGGCCATGAACAAATAACTCTATTTTCTTTATCCTCTAAATGGGGATAGGAATGTGTTTATCATAGCATGACACAAAATAAGAGGGTATCACTGTATGACATAAAAAGATATTTCTCACCTAGTATAAGCATCAGTAGATTTGTGGATAGTATCATTTTATAATATTAAAGAAGCTTATCAACAATATCAAGCCCTCAAATTGTTCTTTGGTGACATTGGAGAGTAGGAAAAATAAATACAGTGTAGACAAGAAAGACTGTACTTCATAGATAAGATATGTAATGCTTGTTAGGACAAGAGAGGGAAGAATTGAGAACAACTATTAGATGGTGGGAGGTGGTGGTGGTAGGAATGGTGATAGGGAAGAAGTATTTCAGGAAAGCCAGATCAGGAAAACTCCCACTTCCTGGTGAGGACAAGTTGATCAGAAGGACTGTACCATCAAGAAGGTCCTGGAAGGGGGCTTATGCATTATCTAGCTCAGAAATATCAAATTTTATCACCTTACCAAGATTATCTTTTATTACTTTCCGCCCCCTCCCCCCCCCCCCCCCCCAGACTCCACTGAGTAAATCTGTTCACCAAGAGATCTGATGTGCTAGTGAATTAACTAATTTGTGTGGGTGAACAGAGTTTAGAGAGAAGAAGGATTTTTTTCCCCTTTCTCCTCTCCAGAGAATGAAGAAGGGGTGGGGTGAGGACTCAGAGACTACTCAGAGACTATGGAAAGCATGTGGACTCTTCTCTAGGTCCATGGCTCCACCTGAGATTTATTCAGAGAAGCCATTCTTCCTCCTTTTGTACTGAATCTGGCTTAGCCTAGGTACAGTAAAATCTACAGGGCATATGAGCTTGTCAGCAATTAAAGGATCTGTAGCACTGGAATGTCAAGGAGATAACCTCATGGGCTTGGCAGGCATCCCTAGAAGGTGTCTGCAACCAGGGTGGTGGTTTTTGCAATTACAGATGGATTTGCAGACCACAGACACCATACAGTTGACAGGAAGACAAGAATCTCACTCGCTTGTGGGCATTTGGGTAACTCCCCAGGTATTCTCAGAAGTAACTATGGGAGAGATGGTTAAGGAGGTAGCTGATAGCTATACAGATGAGGGTGATGAATCAGATAATTTTTGGCTTAAATGATAATGTAAAATCATTTAAGTCCCCAGGGAGATGAAGTTCCAAGATTTTTGAGTCATTTAAATAATAATTCACAAATTAAAACAAAAATAACCAAATGTATTAATCTAGGACAAAATTATTTTAATTATATATTTTTTACTAAAAATTATATAATTATAATTAAAGTCTTTAGAATTATAATGTATTAGTTAGCATATACATTGTCATTCAGGCATAGGCCCCTGTATTTCATAGATCTTTTAATCACATTCTAGAATCTCTAGGGGTCTAAGGACTTTAAATTGGGAATGGTGATATAGGTCATCTCTTTCTATTCAGATGGATAAATGAGGAAGTGATAAAGCTGATATTAGAACTAAGGTTTCTTTTTCTAAGTTAGTGTTTTTTTTGTTTTTTTTTTTAGTCTTGCACTTTGTTTTTTCTAATCCTTTTTTTAGAAGTTTATTTATTTTGGGAAAAAAAGAGAGCATACATGAGGGAGGGGCAATGAGAGAGAGAGAGAGAGAGAGAGAGAGAGAGAGAGAGAGAGAGACAGGGAGAGAGAGGAATTCCAAGCAAGCTCTGC
This sequence comes from Prionailurus bengalensis, assembly GCF_016509475.1. Classification (NCBI taxonomy): domain Eukaryota; kingdom Metazoa; phylum Chordata; class Mammalia; order Carnivora; family Felidae; genus Prionailurus; species Prionailurus bengalensis. The sequence continues at coordinate 132,324,451 of NC_057344.1, read as the reverse complement.
ACTGTCAGCACATCCTGACTTAGGCCTCTATCTCATAAATTGTGAGACCATGACCTGAGCCAAAACCAAGAGTCCAACACTCAACTGACTGAGCCACCCAGGTACCCCCTCTTCTAATATTTTAATACCCATAACCCATAGCCATGTTTCAAGTAAGTAACTCAGCAAATGTATAGAGCAATTAGTGAATTGTACAACAGTCAGATATGCAGGTAGCCCATTTCACTCATCTCAAATGAGTATTTTGTTGCTGTGGATGGATCTAGGGGAGGGAGAGATGTGTCGGCTTATGGCAGAATGTCACCAAGATTAGTAATTGGGTAAAGCAAAAATCCAAGATTTACTTACTTAAGAAGCCAAGTACAGATCTTGGGAGAACAAAGAACCGGCACGATGTTGGAGCAGAGAGAGTAGAACCTATAGTAACTAGGCTAGAGAGAATATTTACAGGTTCAGTTGGTTGAGGGAGAGTGGAGGGGAACTGGCATCTGGGTCTACCAGTCTCAGAGGCTGGTCATCCAGGCCATTCCAGCAGAGGGCAGTCACAGCTTGGTTTTTCTCAGGCAGTTCCTGGTTTCATTCCTTGGCTTTTACTGCCAACTCTGAGCGAACTCTGGAGTCCTAGCTCATGATGGAGGATAGCTTCCCTTGTCTACAGAGAAGGAAAAAGATTTTTATTGAGGTCTCAAATTCCAGAGAGGACCTGGGTGGAAATGTAGCTACACTGTCTTGTGCAGGCCATAGAACTGAGAGTCAATCCATATAGATTTTATTTTTGCTTGTCTGCTTCGAGTTTGATCAGCTCTCTATTGGGAATATATCCATTCAGAATACAGTATGTTTTAGACAAAGGCCTGACCAAAGGTATGATTGCTTAACTAAAAGTTTCTTGCAATGGAGAAAAATACAGAGATGTTTGAAGGTGGAAATTTTAAGGTATTTAACAGATTTAAGAAATGTATGGGGTGGGGGTGGGGGACCTATCTATTTACAAAAACACCCAGAAGGCATTTATTTAAATAACTATTTTGCTTATTATTCTTGATAATGAAGGGTAGCAGAAAATGCTATTTCAAAACATGCCACTTTTAGTATATTGGTTATTTTGAGCTGTAGACACTTGAAAAATAACAAATGCAGGGAAAGGCAGTCTCTGCACTCCCCTTATTTGCCTGAAGACAGATCCTCTAAAAGGAACTCAATTATCATACATCACCTCCCCAGGAGTCTCATCACAGGAGACAAGGCTAGAAGTCCATACCATTCCCAAACCAACTTTCTCACAAACTATCAGATCTCCCATCTATTCTTCTAAGGGATCATTCATATTTCCTGTAAGTTATTTATATACTCTCCCCTAAAAAGTCTACTTCTCCCTTTTTCTTTTCTTATTAAGATGATATAAGCCTGAATTTTAGGTCACTTCAGAGAGTTACTCATTTTTTCCTGGGTTTCTCTCATGTACACATGAGGTAGATGTGTTAATAACTTTCTGTTTTTTTTCTTGTTGATCTACTGCTAAAGTAGACTAGATCTACTGCTAAAGACTCCTAAAGGAGTCTCAGCTAAGAATTCAGAAACATAGAGGGAATATTATGTTTCCTTCCCTACAATAATTTATTTAAGTCTACACTCTACAACTTTGTTAATTAACTTTGTATTTAAACATAAGAAAATGAAATGTTACACTATTCTTAGCACTAACTGGGTTTTAGGTCATTATGAAGCATAAAATGTTCCAATTACTTCCTTTTTTTTTAAATTTGAATTTAGGATTCAGTGTGTATTTTAGCCAAATTATTCAATCTCCTTTTTCTGACTCTAAAGGGAAATTAATTCAAGAGACTCATCTCCCAATAAACTGCCAATCAGTTTATCATCAAGTCTTAACTATTGCATCTTATTCTTGCCATACTTACATGATGTATATAAAGTTACTAGTTACTGATTTTGCAACAGAGTAGAATAACTCTTTGGTTCCAAGTTGTAATATATCTCAAGGGTTCTACATCCAGTTACAATGTGTGTTCTCCAAACCACCAAGCAACAGGGATTCCAGCTGGGTGTTCTGTAACTCAACACAATTCTGACACTATCCACCTGCAGATAGCATCAGATCCCACAGGTTTAGGGGCTCAGCCCTACAAGACTGCTCCCCCACCTTTCAGGCACCAATTGCAAGTCCAGGTTGCCACCTGTGCTTCTGACCAAGTGACTGTACATCAGAGGTTCCAAATACCCTCTCCTTGGGTTTGATTAATTTAGTAGAGAGGCTCACAGAAACATTTTACTTACGATGTCAGTTTATTATAAAAAGATATAATTCAGGAACAACCAAATGCTAGAGATATATGGGGAAAAGAAAGGGGAAAGGGTGGAGAGATTTCATTCCTTTTCCAAGTGTACATCTCTCCTTAGAACTTCATGTGTTCACCAACCAGAAAGCTCTCTGAAGGGTCCTTTTGGGTTTTTATGAAGGCTTCATTACTTAGGGATGATTGATTAAATCATTGGCCATTGATTGATCCAAATTCCAGACCCCCTTCCTTCTTGAGTGGTCAGGGAGTTGGTCTGAAAATTTCAACCCCCTAATTGGTTCCCCTGGTAACCAGTCCCTACCCTAAATTGTTGAGTCCAGAAGTCCTCATTAACATAATAAAAGACACCCTACAGCTCTCATCACTTAGGAAATATTTGAGGGTTTTAGGAGCTCTGTGTCAGAAATAGGATGAGGGAAAAATACAGTTGACCCTTGTATAACACTGGGGGTTAGGGGTGTCCATCCCCTGCACAGTTAAAAATCTGCATACAACTTTTGACTCCCCAGAAAATTAACTACCAATGACCTACTATTGGCTAGGTTTACTGATAATATAAACAGTCAACTGACATATATTTTGCATGTTATATGTATCATATACTGTATTCTTACAGTATATGAATACATATACTGTATTCAATAAAGTAGGCTGGAGAAAAGAAAATGCTATTAAAATTCATAAAAGAAAATACATTTACAGTACTGTATTTATTGAAAAAAAAATCCATGTATAAGTGGATCCAAGCAGTTCAAACCCATGTTGTTTAAGGCTCAACTGTATATATTCCTTATTATAAATCATAAAACCACAATAACCCAATTAGAAATTTGAGTCCACAATCTATGTCCTAACTCTGGCAATTCCTAACATTAACTTTGGTTTAAAGATTCCCATTGATGGATTTATTTGTCAGAAACAAGTTCATATACCTCCAGCTGGATATAAATATACAGTTTCTATTTTTTTTTTTAGAGGAAACATTTTGTTCATTCTTGTAAGAGGATGAATATGATTAAATTTCCTACCCTTGAGTAGGGGAGAAAGGCAATTATACTTCTAGGGACTGGGTCTCCTTACCTTGGAGGTAGTGTGTGGCAGATTACAGATTATATTCAATCTGAGGCTTTTCTTACAAGGTGATTAACACTCATCTCAATGGGGTTTATGCTCCCTCCCCTTGAATCCAGGCAGGGCTATGATTACCTTGACTAATGGAATATCTCAGAAGGGATGCTATGCGATTTCTAATGCTAAGTTATAAAAAGGATGCAGTTTCTTTCTCTCTCTCTCCTGGAGGAATATAGGAGTTGTATGCTCAGGTATAGGTGGTTGAGAAAGGAGTGGTATTGATAGCTAAAAATTCCAACACTTTGAGGTACCAATTTATACTGTAGGTATCATATGGGCTCAAAGAAATTTGATATTAATCCTATTCATATTATGAGGGCAAAAACTCTCTGAAATCTACAGGTTAGTCAAATAGTGAAAGGAGGAGGTTTGCTTCTCCCTTTTAAGTTAAACTGAGAGAGTTTTCACTTAGAAGACTTTCCAATGTCCCAAGAGTGGAAGTAGAGACTGAGAAAAAAAACCCAGGCCACAATAACCTTATCTTTCTCAGGGACTAAAACATTTGATACACAGGAGATAAGCTTCATGAGAGAGAATTGCCCAACCATTGACCATTTAGTTCAAGGTCAGAAAACAACTGTGATGTCTCCTAAGAATTTGAAAGGACATGCTAGAGAGGTTTTGATTAACGGCATACTTTTTTATTTATTCCTGTTGCTTCTTGGAAATTCATTTTGAGGGTTATTGACAGGCAAGACACAGAAAATGAGGAGTCCTGTCATCTGAACAGGCTGCTAACATGCACTGGTGTCTTTTATTACATGAGTACAGTCATTAAATTGCTTATGCCTTAAGTCGTCACGTACCAAATTCCTGATGGCTATATGTGGATAGGAGGTATACTGAGGAGGTCCACAATATATTGTAACTCCTAGGGGGAATACTGAGCACCTTGGCGTATATTATACTAGAGAACCCTAAAGCTGAGCACAATGAGAAGTAAACATTTCTGTTTCACACTAATTTTGTGCTGACCCACATGGCTTCTCTGCTCAAGAACATCATGTGATTCATTGTTTTTGTATTAATAACACTGAACACTGGTAATTTTGTAGTTTTGTAATCCTGCACTGACATCTGGCATTCTTTGTTATGCTTATGTTCCAGTGATTACAAACATAATAGGTAAGAGTGAAAGAAAACAATAGGCCCCACATATTTTACACAGTATATATATTATACTATTTTTCTTCTCAGCGTTCACACAATGATTTTTTGTGGTACTATCGCTTGAAACTATTATGGCTCACCAATTAATGTACATTAAAATTTACTAATATGGTGATATTGTATATCTAGTGACAAATAATTTGTGACATGTTAAAACAAGATACTCTAAGTACACAGTAGTGCAAATATACACTCTCACATTCTATACACTGTGTTTTCCTAATCCCATTTTTTATCTTCTTGACTGAACTCTATAAGCAAGGGTCAGCAGTTCATCTTCTGAGCTCCTATAGTAACTGATAATTGCTTGTGTGTGTGTGTGTGTGTGTGTGTGTGTGTTTTGATACTGCTGTGTTTTATGGTTTACATATCTGGGAACCTCTGAAAGGTAAGGTCTATGGATCATTCATGTTTCTAACACCTACATGTCACATATGTGCTTGGTGCAGATGCTTAATTTAGGTCTACCAAATGAAAGCATGGTTCTTTAGGTGTCATTATGTTTAAATCTATTTTGGGTTCTTGGATTAAGATTCTGGTTGAGATTTAACCTAGTGTAGAAAACTTCTCCCAATTACAGGCAGAGTTGGTATGTCCTGTAAAGTTCTCAGAAATAGATATACACTGTTTCTACTTGTACAAAATTGAGAATTTATCTGCCAGGTCATCTGTGTCTGTGCTTATTTCTTCAGTATTTCTATTATTTTTCTCAGAGAGGAAGTATTAATACATTGTCGGTAGCTTCCTTTCCTTATTTATCCACAAACATGTTGACAGTTCCTGTTTTATTACAATGTAACTCCTTGGAAGATAAATCTAAAACCTTATTGAAATTAAATGATTATATAATGTGTAAATTCATAATTACTTTAAATATCTCAGTCCATACATTTGGCCATTAGTATGAGGATTAGTGTCTTTACATGAGCATTTCACCTTAAGGGGGAAAAATGTTATACCAAGCTTTGGTTCTTTCATAAAGGAAGCTATAATTAAAAATGTATACCTTCCAATAATTTTATTAATTATCTTAAAACATGCTCAAGGCTTACTCATGTATTTCATAGTTACATTTAGAAAGTTCAAAAAATGTAATAATTATTTATTAAAATACTTTTGAGGGTAGAAAACAATCTCATTTCTACAAATAACTTTTAGGAAGGTGGGTCCAATATGGTGGTATAGAAAGACGGAACTCATCTCCTCCCACAGACACTGAATCTACACCTGCATATAGAGCAATTTTCCTAAAAAAAGAACTGAAGGCTGATTCAACAACTTCTGCACAACAAACAACAGAGGGCCCACATAGAAAGGAGGAGAAATGGAGTAATGACTGGAACCCCAACCCTAATGCTATGACCTGTGGTAGGGAGGAATATCACTGGGGGTCTACACACATACTTGTTTTCCCTAAGGAACACTGAAAACACAGCAGCCTAAAGGGCAACTAGATTATAAGTGAAGGAAATCCATTTATTAACCCTACAGTGTCTGCCAAATGGATGGAGAACTGTTGGAATTCTCTCTGGGTTTTGTTCAGTATCATTTTTATATTCTCCCTCCACCATGATAGCACACATGTCCTGGTCTACCCTGCCCAAGCCCCCTTCAGCTCCAGTCCTCTTGCCAGGTCACCCCTGGAGTTGCCTTGGGACACTTCCAGTCCACACCTGCTCTGGACCCTGTTGTCTTACTAAGGCAGTGGTGATAGGTTCTAGAACCCCTCCAGACCACATCTTCTTTGACTCCAGCCACTTTGCCAGGGCAGCCCCAGTACAGCATACCTGGGGGCCCCCTGACCTGTGCCCATTCCAGCTCCAGTTGGCTTGCCAAAGCTGCCAGACACATGCAGGTTACACAAGGCTGCTCCTTCAAGACTGGGAGAAGTAGCTGTTCTGCCTAATTCATGGAAACAAACACAGGAAGTCAACACAATGAGGAGACAAAGAATATGTGCCATGTGAAAGAATAAGATAAAATCCCAGAAAAAACACCATAATGAAATGGAGATAAGTGATTTACTTATCAGAGTAATAGTCATAAGGATGCTCACTGAACTTGGGAGAATAGGGGAGGAATATAGTGAGAACTTCAACAAAGGGATATAAAATATTAAAAAGAACCACTCAGAGCTGCAGAATACAATAAATGAAAAGAAAAATACACTAGAGGGAATCAACAGCACATTAGAGGAATAAAAGAATAAATCCATGATCTGGAGACAGAACAGTAAAAATCACCCAATTAGAACAGCAATGAGAAAATTAATTAATAAAGTGAAGTAAAGAGAAATTAATTAATAATAGAACAACATTAAGTGCACGAAAATTCTCATTTAGAGGTCCCCAAAAGAGACTAGAGAGAGAAAGAAGAAAAAAACTTATTTGAACAAGTAATAGGCAGAAAACTTCCCTAAGTTGGAGAAGGAAACAGACATCCAGGTCCAGGAAGTACTGAGAGTCCCAAACAAGATGAATCTAAAGAGATCTACATGGAGACATGCCACAATTAAAATAACAAAGTGAAAGAGAGAATCTTAAAGGCAGCAAGGGAAAAATAAATAATCATATATAAGGGAAACTCTATAAAACTATCAGCTATTTTTTTCAACAGAAACTTTGCAGGCCAGAAGAGAGGGACATGATATATTTAAAGTAATGAAAGGGAGAAACTTACAACAAAGAATACTGTACCCAACAAAATTATTCAGAATTGGGGAGATAAAGGATTTCCCAGACAAGCAAAAGCTAAAGGAGTTTATCACCACTAAATCAGCTCTATAGGAAATATTAAAGGGACTTCTTTAGGCAGAAAAAGAAAAGGCCTTAACTAGAAATAAGAAAATATATGGAAGAAAAAAATCTCACTGGTAAAGGCAAATACATAGTAAAGGCAATGGGTCGGCCACTTAAGAAGCTAGTATGTAGGTTAAAAGTCAAACAATAATAAAATCAGCTATAATTAACATAAGTACTTAAGGGATACACAAAGTAAAAAAGATGTAAAATATGATGTCCATAACATAAAACATTGGTGAGGGAGTAAAAAGGTACTGCTTTTGGAATTCATTTGACCTTAAGTAACTATAAATATAGTGTTACATATATTATTTATTTATATATATTAAATATTTTATATGTATTTATATCATATATAAGTAAATATATTAAATATATTATATATTTATATATTAAATATATTTATATAGTGCTACATATATTATTATCATATTTAAAATATAATACTACATATATTATTATAATATATAATACCTTATTACATATTATATTGTTATATATTATTTTACTTTATTATACATTATTATATATTATATATGTTTAATTTCAATATATATGGATACATATATGAACCTCATGATAGCCACAGCCCCAGACCTACAACAGACACACATAAAATAAAGAAAAAGAAATCCAAACATAACATTAAAGACAATCATCAAACCACAAGGGAAGTGACAGAGAAGAAATGAACAGAGAAGAACTATAAAAGCAACCAGAAACAATGAACAAAATGGCAATAAATACATACCTATAAATACCTACTTTAAGTGTAAATGAACTAAATGACCTATAAATAACTACTTTAAGTGTAAATGAACTAAATGCTCCAATCAAAAGACATAGGATGACTAAATGGAAAAAACAAAAACAAAAACAAAAAGCAACAACTCAAGCACACCACAAAACAAGACCAAGAGACTCACTTCAGATCTAAACACACACAGACTGAAAGTGAAGGGATGGGAAAAGACATTCCACGAAAATGGAAATGAAAAGAAAGCTGGAATAGCAATATTCTTATCTGACAAAACAGACTTTAGAACAGAGTCTGTAACAAAAGAGAATGGGCATTACATATTTATAAAGGAGTCAATACAATAAAAAGCTCTAACATTTATAAATATTTATGCACCCAACATGAAAACACCTAAATATATACTAAAAAGTTAACAGATATAAAATGAGAAATTGACAGTAACACAATAATAGTAGGGGACTTTACAACCCTACTTATATCAATGGATTGGTCATCCAGACAGATAATCAACAAGAAAATATTGGCCTTAAATGACATATTAGACCAGATGAACTTAAGATATACATACAGGACATGCTATCCAAAACTGCAGAATACAAATTCTTTTCAAATGCACATAAAACATTCTCCAGGACAGATCACACGTTAGGCCGCAAAACAAGTACCAATAAATTTAAGAAGATGGAGATTATATAAGGCATCTTTTCTGACCATAATGATATGAAACCAGAAATCAATTACCAAAAGAAAACTGGAAAAAAACCCCTCACAAATGTGGAGACTAAACAACATGCCACTAAACAACCAATAGTTCAAAAGTCAAAGAAATCAAAGAGGAAATAAAAAAAATACCATGAGACAAAAACAAAAACACAGCTTTTCAAAATCTTTGGGATACAAGAAAAGCAGCTCTAAGAAGGAAGTTGATAGTGATACAGACCTACCTCAAAAATAACAAAAATCTAAAAAAAATAATCCAACTTTACACCTAAAGGAACTAGAAGAAGAAGCACAAAGCCCAAAGTTAGTAGAAGGAAGGAAATAATAAAGATCAGGGTCAAAATGAAATGATATAGAGACTAAATGAAATAAGAACTAAAAAAAACCCTAAAAACAAAAAACAAAAACAAAAACAAATAACCCTCAAAACAAAAGATTACTGAATTAAAAGCTAGTTCCTTGAAAAGATAATTGATGAATTAGATAAGAAATTGGTAAACCTTCAGCTAGACACATCAAGAAAATAGAGGGCCCAAAGAAATAAGATTAGAATGAAAGAGAAGTTATAACTGACATCACAAAAATACAAAGGATGATAAGAGTCTACTACAAACAATTGTATGTCAACAAATCAGAAAACCTAGGAGAAATGGAAAAATTGCTAGGAATATATAATCTTCTAAGACTGAATCATGAAGAAGTAGAAGATATGAATATTGATTATAAGTAGTGAAATTAAATCAGTAATTTAAAAACTCATCCCCAAAAAAGTCTAAGAGCAGACAGTTTCACAGTTGAATTATATCAAACATTAAGAGTTAGTGCATATCAGGGGCGCCTGGGTGGCACAGTCGGTTAAGCGTCCGACTTCAGCCAGGTCACGATCTCGCAGTCCATGAGTTCGAGCCCCGCATCAGGCTCTGGGCTGATGGCTCAGAGCCTGGAGCCTGTTTCCGATTCTGTGTCTCCCTCTCTCTCTGCCCCTCCCCCATTCATGCTCTGTCTCTCTCTGTCCCAAAAATAAATAAAAAACGTTGAAAAAAAATTAAAGAAAAAAAGAGTTAGTGCATATCCTTCTCAAATTATTCCCCCCCCCCCAAAAAAAAATGATGAGAAAGGAATGCTTCCAAGGTCATTTTAGGACACCAGCACTACCTTGATACCAAAACCAGATGAAGGTACCACCAAAAAAGAAAATTATAGGCCAAAATCCCTAATGAACATACATGCAGAAATTCTCAATAAAACATTATCAAATTCTATTGAAAAACAAATTAAAAGGATCATTCACCATGACCAAATAGGATTTATTCCAGGGATGCAGGTACAGTTCAACACCTGCAAATCAATCAGTGTGGTACATCACATTAACCAAAGGATAAAGACATGGATCCCACTCTTGCCACTTTCATGCAACATAGTATTGGAAGTCCTGGCCACAGAAATTAGGCAAGAAAAATAAAGTGCATCCAAATTGAAAAGAAAGAAGTAAAACTGTTACTATTTGCAAAAACATGATACTATATACAGAAAACCCTAATGACTCCACCAGAAAAGTGTTAAAACTAATAAATGAATTCAGTAAAGTTACAGGATACAAAATTAACAAACAGAAATCTGTTGCATTTCTATACGCTAATAAGGAGCATTAAGAGAAATCAAGAAAAAAATCCCATTTACAACTGCATCAAAAAGCATAAAATACCTAGGAAAAAATTTAACTAAGGAGGTAAAAGACTTGTACTCTGAAAACTATGTTATTGGTGAAAGAAACTGAAATGACACAAATAAGTGGAAAGATATATCATGCTCATAGATTGGAAGAATTAATATTGTTAACATGTCCATACTACCCAAAGCAACCTACAGGTTCAATGAAATCCCATCATAATACCAACTCTAGAGAAAAGAATCCTAAAATTTCTATGGGACCACAAAAGACCCTGAATAGCCAAAGCAATCTTGAGAAAAAAACAAAGCTAGAGGTATCATGTTCCTTGATTTCAAATTATACTACAAAGCTATAGTAATCAAACTAGTATGGTACTGGTAGCAAAGCAGACACTTGGATGTGGAATAGAATAGAGAGCCTAGAAATAAACCCATGCATATAATGGTCAATTAATCTATGACAAAGGAGGCAACAATATACAGACGGGAGAAGACAGTCCCTTCAACAAATTGTAATGGGAAAACTGGATGCCACATGCAGAAGAATAAAACTGGACACTTACACCATACACAAAAATAAACAAAATGGTTAAGGACTTGAATGTAAGACATGAAACCATAAAACTTCTGGGAAAATAGGCAGTAAACTCTGACAATATAGCTTTAGCAATATTTTTCTGGATCAATCTCCTCAGGCAAGGGCAGCAAAAACAAAGATAAACAAATGGAATTGAATGGGGTTTAAAAGTGAAAAGCTTTTGCCTTGTGATAGAAACCATTGACAAAATTAAAAGGCAATCTATTGAATGGGAGAATATATTTGTAAATCATATGTCCAGTAAGGGGTTAATATCCAAAATATATAAAGAACTCATGCAAATTAATATAAAAATCCAAACAACCCTATAAAAATTTAAAAAAAAACAATAAAAAAACAAAATAATAAAAAAAGGCTTGAATAGACATTTTCCCAAAAGACACATACAGATGGCCAACAGGTATATGAAAAGGTGCTAAACTTCACTAATCATCTTGAAAATACAAATCAAAGCCACAATGAGATGTCACCCCACATTGATCAGATTGACTTTTACCCAAAAGACAAAAAATTACAGGTGTTTGCTAGAATGTTAAGAAACATTGTACACTGTTGGTGGAAATGTAAATTGGTGCAACCACGATGGAGGTTCCCCCTCAAATTAAAAATAGAAATACCACATGATCTAGCAATTCCACTTCTGGGTATTTATCTGAAGAAAATGAAAACATTAGTTCAAAGAGATATTTGCACTGTTACATTCATTGCAGCATTATTTACAGTAGCCAACATATGGAAGCCAACTAAGGGTCCAATGAGATAAAAGGATAAAGAAGATGTGGTGTACATATAGAATAGACTATAACCCAGCCATAAAAAAGAGTGAAATCTTGTCACTTGTGACAACGTGACTGAGCCTACAGGGTATTATGCTAAGTGAAATAAGTCAGACGGAGGCAAATGCTGTATGATTTCACTTATATGTGGAATCTAAAAAAACAAAACAAACAAAGTAGAAACAGACTCATAAACAAAAAGAACAAACTGGTATTTGTCAGAGGCCAGAGGGTGGGGGATGGGCAAAATGGGTAAAGAGTAGTGGGGGGTACAGGGTTCCAGTTATGGAATATATAAGTTATGGGATAAAAGGTACAGCATAGGGGATATAGTCAATGGTATTGTAATAGTGTTATGAGGAGATGGTAGCTACACTTGTGAGCATAGCATAACATTCACTATGTTGTACACCTGAAACAAATTGTGTGTCGTTGTGTGTCAACTATACATCAAAAAGAAAATAAAGTGATAAAAAAGGACATTGTATTCTGAGAAACTGGAAAATTCATCAAGAAGATACAGCAATTTGGGGTGCCTGGGTGGCTCATTTGGTTGAGTGCCTAACTTCAGCTCAGGTCGTGATCTTTGTGAGTTTGAGCCCCGCATTGGGCTCTGTGCCGACAGCTCAGAGCCTGGAACCTGCTTCACATTCTGTGTCTCCCTCTCTCTGCCCTTCCCCTGCTCTCACTCTGTCAGTCTCTCTCTCAAAAATAAATAAAAAATATTTAAAAAAAAAACTCACAAAGATATAGCAATTGTAAATTTTAATTAAAAAATTTTTAAAAACATTTATTTTTGAGAGATAAAGAGAGAGTGAGGCAGAGCACAAGTGGGGGGAGGGGACGGGGGGCAGAGAAGGAGACACAGAATCTGAAGCAGGCTCCAGGCTCTGAGCTGTCAGCACAGAGCCCAATGTGGGACTTGAACCCACGAACTGTGAGATCACTACCTGAGCTGAAGGTGAACGCTTAACCAACTGAGCCACCCAGGCACCCCACAATTGTAAATTTATATGTGTGTAGTAAAGCAGTCCAAAATATATGAAGAAAAATTATACAATTGATAGACAGTTCCATAATAATATTTAGAAACTTCAATATGCCACTTTCAATAATGAATAGAAAAACTAGAGCAAAGATCAATAAGGAAACATAGGACTCTGTAATAAAGTGGTAATTCTCACTTCCAGATAGGAGTACAGAAGTTTTGAACTTGAGAATATCAATTTCAAGCAAATCACAGGCTCAAAACAAAGCAAGCAATATTCATTGCCTATGACATATAATTCTGTTTATGTGTAAACATTTCCTCCATATGAATCTCATATTTTTCCTCTGTGAAGTGGTTTAATAACTGGTTACAGATATTGACAGATGTAATGGCTAATTTGCAAGGTAGTATCTTTATAACAAACAATAAATTAAGTTAATAAGTATATTATTAATAAAATACTGGAGAAGGATGAAGCATTGCCAAGCATTTTGCAGAATAAACAATATTGGCCAGCAAAACAAACAAACAAACTCCCTCCAAACAAGAAATAGCTTTTACTCAATTTGTGCAACAGTATTTCAGGTGACACATAAAACAATGTCTTAATACATCAAGATCTTTTTTTTTTCTTTTCCCCTGAAAAGGGCAAGTAATTTTATAGTTTCCATAAGTAGTCTTATTTTTTTGCATCCTTGGCATACAACTAATTGTAGTTATCATGAACATGAGATTTGCATAGAAAATGGATATTTTGATAGCATAACTTGTTTTTTTCTTCCTTCCTCCCATCATACATACTATTTAGAGGAAATCTATTTGAGAAAACTTCATTTTCTTCTAGAAGTAATTGTTTCCTTTTTTTTTTTTTTTTTACTCCACCCTCGATTTGGGAAGATTTGTTACTTTATTTGTGATGTAGCAAAAAATACTCTAGTAGCTGGAGTTAATAATACTTAGTAAGGGCTAATGGAAGAATGAGTCGGGTCATAATGAGAAAACCATTATGTTTTATTGAAGCAGTATCTGACATCCTGTCATTAGCATTTCATGTGCAGTAAAGCAGCCGGAGTGAACTAGTTAGGTAAGTAGACGATGACAGGCTTGAGTGGGCTCTGGCCATGGTGCCACCTCAACAAGCTATATGTAATTAGCCTTCTGCGTTTCAACTTTCATTTGTAAAATGGGAAGGTTAATAACAATAATGCTTACATCATAGGGTTATTGTAAACAGCAATAGATAATGTATGTAAGAAACTTAGAATAATGACTGGTATATAGTAAACATTCAATATACCTTAGCTATTATTGTTAATAGTAACAGTCTCGAATACTAAGGTATAATCATTTATATATAAGTTTGATTGTGAACAAGGGGCATATAATTTTACTGATCCCATTTTATGAATGGGGAGACTGAGGTATATAATTTCACTAAATGTTTATCCTAAGAGCCTTGAGATAAGAGCTTATGCCTGGAGACATAACAACCTAGTGCCTATTTCATACGAGAAGCCTTCTCCTTTACCGAAGATGACACCTGTATCATGTAGTAAAGAAAATCTTATATGCATATCATCTACATTATTTACTCCAGGAAATGTTTTTCAAATTATAGAGCACTGTCCCTAACGGTAGGTGAGAACAATAAACTAATAATACTGGCAGCCAAAGGGGCATAGCTAGAAGAAGCCAGCCAAAAGAGAGAAATTTATCTGAAATCTCGTGTTTTATCATTTAAAAATGGTGAATGTGTCTTTTGATTTTTCTTTCAATTGGATTTTGGTAGGAAACAGCTGGCACTTTCAACCTGGGTAATTGAGAAGAATTTTATAAAGAGATTGTGTATAAAGGTGCAGATAGGGTGACCACAAATTAGGAGTGCAGTACCACGGGATCTAGTGACAGGTTGGGGTCAAGCATATCACTCCTAGGCCTGAGGAGTCCAGGAAAGGAGGAGCAACCAGAACCCAGCCGAATGGAAACGTCTGCCTGGTAGGGGCTCTGGCTTTGTTGAACATGACACAGACGACACAAAGCACCCTAAGGGGGGTATCTGGGAAATAAATGTCTTACCCTTCCCCCTCTCTGCCACCCATCTCCAGCCCTCTGCTAGGGCTGAAAGCAGAGGGTAGCAGCATGGCCAGGGGGCCTGTGGGACCTGTCTGTACAAGTCAGCCTGCAAGAGCACAGAGCAAGATATGCAACGGTACAGGGTGGATAGACAAGAGCACATGGAAGATTCCAGCACCTCTCTATACATTTATATTTGATATTTGCTTCAATATTAAAGCGACTTAAGTACTTACCCATTAAAACTGCCATCTCATGTTTCAGGAAAAGTGATTCTTCAGGATGAAAAGTTTCGGGTCCTGGTTTGGGGAGCGGGAGCACAGAAATAAGTTCCTGACTGAAAAGTTGATCTTTGGCAATTTCAAACCCCCAACTCAGTGCTGTATTAGTTTTCTTTTGCTGTGTAACTAATGACCAGAAACTCAGCAAATTTAAGCAGTACATATTTGCTATCTCACAATTTCTGTGGTCAGAATTATGGGTGCAGCATTTCTGGATTCTCCAAAATCCAGGCGTTGGGTCTTGCCTGACAGAAATCAAGGTGTTGGTTAAGGGCTATGGTTCTCACCTGAGTTTGGGGCTCCTCTATCCGAGCACACTGGTAGTTGGCAGCATTTATTTCCTTGTGTTTGTAGAGCCAAGCTGCTGTTTCTCTTCAGGCTGTCAGCTGGAGACTTCTCTCAGCTCCTAGAGAGTGTCCACACCTCCTTGCCACGTGCCTTCTCCATTTGCAGTTGACAACATAGATTGTTTTCTTACAGGCCTGCTGGAGTGTATCTCTCTGACTTCTGGGACCAGCTGGAGAAAACTCTCCTTTTAATGGGCTCACGGGATTTGGTCTGGTACATGCAGATAATTATTTTTTAAGTTTATTCATTCATTTTGAGGGAGAGAGAGGGTGCACGAGTGAGAAGGGAAGGGGCAGAGAGAGAGGGAGTGAGAGAATCCCAAGCAGGCTCTGCTCTGTGCTGTCAGTGGCTCGAACTCACAAACAGTGAGATCATGACCTGAGCCGAAAGAGTCTGACCCTTAGCAGACTGAGCCACCCAGGTGCCCCAATCTCTCTATTTTAAGGTCACCTGATTTGGGACCTGAATTACATTTACAAAATCACTTCACGGCAGTGATTGATTGAATGACTGGAGGAAGGTGTGTGTACATCAGAGGCAGAGAATCTTGAGGACCATCCTCGAATATTGTCTACCACAGTGGGCCTGAATAAACCAAAGTGGAGTCACCTGGGACTCTCCTCCCACAACCTCTGCAAGGTCTAAAATGTATGGTAATCTGGGGTCTATAGACTAGCAAGAGCTGCAAATGCGGATGCATTCAGGGACCAAACAGGTAGCATGGCTCAGTCACATGAATTTCCAGTATTTTCTATTCACATGAATCTTCATGTCAGGTGGCAAGGTCATCATCAATGACATCGTTTATTTCAGTCTGGGGGACACCCCCTCGATTCAGCAGAAACATGCCACTCAAAATTGTAGATGCAATCCCAATTGTGATTTAAAATGTCCAGTCTCATGCAATAATCCTTATTTTGTTTATAATTGAAAGTTCTGTCTTATCAGCTCCACAGACTCACATGAAGAAGGGGGTTGTGATTTGGATTCTTGTTTCTTTCCACCCCTTAGAGATTCCTTTTTTCCCCCCCAAGTTTATTTATTTATTTTGACAGACAGAGAGCATGAGTGGGGGCAGGGCAGAGAGGGAGGGAGGGAGTGAGAGAGAGAGAATCACAAGCAGGCTCTGCACTGTCAGCATGGAGCCCAGTGTGGGTGGGGCTCAAACCCATGAACCGCAAGATCACCACCTGAGCTGAAATCAAGGGTCAGGCACTTAACCAACTGAGACACTCAGGTGCCCCTCTACCCCTTTGGGATTCTAATTCTGCCAAATAGTCTGGTTGAAGGCCAGGGAGAGAGAGGGAAACAGGACATCTGGAAAGGTTATAATCTTCTAAGTGTTGCATGCCCTGGTGCTCTGGGCAGGTGTTTATGTCTAAACTGCTCTCATTGGCTTTCTGTAGATTCTTTTCTTTTAAAGTTTACTTATTTATTTTTGAGAGAGAGAGAGAGAGAGACAGAGAGAGAGAAAGAGAGAGAGAGAGAGAGAGAGAGAGAGAGAGAGAGAGAGGAGAGAATCCCAAGCAGGCTCTGTGCTGTCAGAGCTGAGCCCAATGAGGGGCTGGGCTTGAACTCAGGAGCCGTGAGATCATGACCTGAACTAAAACCAGGAGTTGGTTGCTTAACCCACTGATCCACCCAGGTGGTCCTCTTTAGATTCTTTACAGAACCTTCCCCCTCCAGTCTCCCCTCCTCCTTTAAATGTGCACGGGTGCTGCTCACAGGTTTGTGTGCAGGTGTTCAAGTGTACACTCTCTCCCTTCCTCCCTCCCTTACACACATCACCGGGGATCTCCAACTTACAGATCTCTTAGTATTGTCCTTCAGCTCTTGGGCATAAAGCTCCTAATTCAGTCCCTGTGAATTTGGAAGGTTTCCTCCAACAGCATTCAGCTGTGGTGGAAAGAGATTAGTGAAGTTGAGCATAATTTTATACATTTATGATGCTTGCTGATAGAGTTTGACAAATTTCTCTGTTGTATTGTTCATCCTTTGTAACTGATTTGTAGATGTTCTTCCGATTTTTCCAAATTCTAATATTTTGTCAGTTACATGACTTCTTTTTTTTATTAAAAAAAATTTAATATTTATTTTTAAGAGAGAGACACAGAGCACAAGCAGGGGAGGGGCAGAGAGAGAGAGAGAGAGAGAGAGAGAGAGTCACAGAATCTGAAGCAGCTCCAGGGTATGAATTGTCAGCCTAGAGCCTGATGCAGAGCTCAAACCCACAGCCAATGAGATCATGACTTAAGCCAAAGTCAGACGCTCAACCAACTGAGCCACCCAGGTGCCCCACATGACTTCTTTTTAAATCTTAGTTACTTAAGTTTTAAATTTTAGTGTAAAGTTACCGATCGTTTTCCTTTTTCCTCATTTTTTGAATTAGTAATATTTTTATTAGCATTTAACTTTATATTTTAAAAATCATATTTGGGGCGCCTGGGTGGCTCAGTCAGTTGAGCACCCGACTTCAGCTCAGCACATGATCTCGCGGTCTGTGAGTTCGAGCCCCACTGACAGCTTGGAGCCTGGAGTCTGCTTCGTATTCTGTGTCCCCCTCTCTCTCTGCCCCTCCCCACTCATGCTCTGTCTCTCTCTGTCTCAGAAATAAACAAACATTAAAAAAATTAAAAAAATAAAAGTCATATTTGATATGACAAAGTTAAACTGAATCAAAAATATTTTCCTAATTCTTAAAGGTCTGGCAACTCTGTTTGAACGTATTATCCTCATACTTTAAACAAAAAGGGAAATACGTTTAAAGTCACATAGGTATTTCATAGTAATATTTAAAATTATTTTTAGTACTTATATAGTTTTAAAAAATGTTTATTAATTTGGGGAGGTGAGGGGCAGAGAGAGAGAGAAAGAGAGAAAGAATCTCAAGCAGACTCCAGGCTGTCAGTACAGAGCCCTACACAGGGCTTGAACCCACGAATTGTGAAATCATGACCTGAGCTGAAATCAAGAGCTGGATACTCAACTGACAGAGCCACCCAGGCTCCCCACTATTTATCTGGCTTTGTGTGTATATATATATACACACATATATATATATATACACACACACATATATATATACACACACACATAAATACATCTATATATACATAAATACATATATATACACATAAAAGATGTAGGGAAATATATATATATATATATATACACACACACACACATACATATAAAGTTTGCTAAGTAGAAGAAAATGGCAAAATGCCAGCCTTTTTGTAATTGAGTGATAAAGTTCAAGCAAAGAAGAAAGCAAATCTCAAAGGAGTAGGGGAGATAAATGACATTTTGTTTTGCCTATGTTATTTGATTCACACAATTTTGTAAAGTATGTACTGTTATCCTCAACTCACAGATGAATGTGCTGAGTCTCAAAAAGACTAGATGACTTGGACAAGGAATTTGGCTTTAAAGCTGAAATTTGAACCCAGTTTTCCTTGGTTCTAAGACTGGGTATTTACTACTATATCCCTTTGAACATCCAATTTATATGTCTCAAGTATCCACCATTGAAAAAAATTGACTGAAAACAGTGTGCATTTATATGCAAAACCTCCCAAGAGTGAAGACATACGTGCAAGTGCCCAGCGGAATGTTTGGCTATCCTTTATATTGACTTTGGGCAAAAAGAACATAGGTAACAGGAAAATACTTTCCAGGCCTTTAAGAAATCTTACCTTGCTTCCAAACACCTGTAGTATCTTTGACAATGACATTCTGCTTAGTTTTTTTTTAATTTTATTAAAAAAATTTTTTTAATGCATATTTATTTTTGAGACAGAGAGAGACAGAGTGTGAACTGGGGAGGGTCAGAGAGAGAGGGAGACACAAAATCTGAAGCAGGCTCCAGGCTCTGAGCTGTCAGCACAGAGCCCAACGTGGGCTTGAACTCACAGACTGTGAGATCATGACCTGAACTGAAGTCAGAAGCTCAACCGACAGATCCACCCAGGCGCCCCTGCTTAGTTTTTTTTGTTTTTTTTTTAATGGCAGGCCAAGGTTCTTATGCTGTTTGATTAAGAGGTGTCAAGTGGGAATTAAAAAAAAAAAAGATGTAGAGAAATAATCATCCTTGAGATGCCAGTACTCCCACCAGAAATCTTTCAAGCACTTTCAGCTTCTATCCTGACAATTTGAATTTCAACTATCTTAGTCCTCCATGCTATATTTAGAAAAACCGGCTGCAGAACATTAACATAGTTCTAAGGGTCTAAAGAGTTTAGAACTCTGTAAATTAGCTGACTGATAGTCTAGGGTGGTGTTGAGGAAAATTAAACAATGTTGGTATTCATGAGTTCATTAAGTACGGGTGGTAGACTGAACGTGATCCTATGTGGTTTACAAAGAAAGACTTCACAGGAAACAAGAAATATTTTGAGTCCACAATCAGTCCAGTGAAGCCAGATTAAGCTATGAAGGTTGCTCTTGTGTTTACTGCTCAGCATTACAGATGTGGATGGGTGAGAACAGTGGCTGGAAATGTCATCTAAGGAGACAAGCGTCTGGTTAGTGGAACAGAAACAGCTACAGGCATAAGACAAACTATCTCAGCCACCTGAGGACCTTTGTGTGATCTAACTTTCCACAAATAGTATTTATATCTTTGGAAACACATGAAGTTTAACTTTTAATGGCAGCTTTATTTTAGGCCAAAATAGTGTGTACTTATATACACAGTAGTTGGAAGGTTTTTTTATTTAAAAAATTTTTAGTTTATTTATTTTTTGAGAGAGAGAGAGAGAGAGAGAGAGAGCAGGGGAGGGGCAGAGAGAGAGAGAGAGAGAGAGTCCCAAGCAGGTTCTGCAGTGTCAGGGTAGAGCATGGTATGGGGCTTGAACTCATGAACTGTTGAGTTCACACCCGAGCCGAAATCAAGAGTCGGATGCTTAACCAACTGAGCCACCCAGGCACCCTAGAGTAGTTGGAAGTTTTGAAAGAATCACTGTTTAAAGTATATAGAAATTTTACTGATTTATTTTTGAGAGTTGGGGTTCATAAATCTTACACCTCTCCCACTCTACAGTTTCTTGATGAAGACAGATTCAAGGAGGCACAAAGAAATCCAATGATAGTGTTAGTTTTATAATGATTAAGCTAGATTGGAGGACATGGCTGGACTTTCCATCTTCTTCTAGGAACTTAGACCGCAGGATCCCAACTTATTTACCCAGGAGTAGGCAGAGAGGCTGAAACTACACAGCATACACCTGGATGGCCCTGGGCAGGAGGCTGCTAAGCCTAGATGTGACATAATATAAGCTTGAATACAGGTGCTCTATGCCACCACAAGAGCTGATGCACCCTGTACCTCCATGCCCTCCTGTATTTCCATGAATGTCAAGCTCTTATCACTTTCACCAAGCCAAGAGCAAAAGTATGCACACACACGCGCACACACACACACACACACACACACATGCTATATCATCAAGAGCAGGAAAAAAAAATCACTGCTTCTCATCTGCAGGTGTTGTTGATTCTATGGGAATTCTATTTTAATCAAAGGAAAAAAAAACCCTTTCATTGTAAATACTTTCAGCTCCACTGTAGATTTCTAGCAGAAGTGTGTCACGTTGAAAATCAATTGATTCTAAACGTCTAGGGCTAAAATAACACTTTTGACAGCAGTGCAAAAGCAACAACAACAACGAAAAGAACAAAGCAAATTTGAATCTCTATTATGTTTATTATGGAAAATGAAATGCAAAAAATCATACTTAAAATTTTTTGAGGGTAAAACAAAGTCATCCGTCGAATTTCCTTCCTTCCTTCATTCAAAAGTCAAATTCAAAATGAGAGAAGTGTATATAATTCCAAAATCTTGATCTATCCTTATTTAAATCCTAATATTCCATCTTTTTTTTCTAGGAAATAAAATTTTATTGGTAGGTCAATTTCTGGAGGATGGGGACTTTCTTGAATAAACAATTTTATGACTTTCATATATAGACATCATGAAAAGATATAAATTTAGATTCTAATATTGATACATTCATAAATGGAATTTCACTTTGAGTACTACTGTTTTTTTCAGAGATTTAACATTACACTACACTTTTGGTCTTTCTCAGCTGAGTATTAACACACACAAATGATTTTCACATTGACAGCTATAATTTTTCTGGGTGGCATTTAAATTAATATACATCGTCCAAAATAATTACATGAATTTATCTTTTAAGCAACAGTAAATATTGACAAACATCAAGATTTCACATATTCTGCTCTTATAAACAAGTATGGTTTTAGTAGTTTAAAAATACAGCCAGCTATAGTTACAGTGTTCTTATGATTGGTTAGCCTTTTATTTTTATCTAAGATACAAAGATGGCACATTAATTCTCCAAAACATAAATACATATTAAATATTATTAACTTTCTACTGAGAAATGGTTATATTTGCACTTTGCCACATGGAATTCTCTATTAATGGAAACTCTTATATGTCCATTTATATCTTCAACCTAATACCCAGGCAACATAATTTTTAGTGTCAAGGAATCAGGGTCAAATTACATTAGATTTCAGGAACCAGATCAGACTTTTTGATCTCTAATAGAGTATTTCCTTTTAGGAAAAATGAGAGAAACTCAAACATCAGTTCACTGATTAGAATTGTGATAAGTTGACAAGTGTTGTCCGGTGTTGACATTTGCTGGCTAATGTCTCTCATCTTGTTATCTAGTCCACACAGTATTACCTGTTATCAGTAATAGGAATTTACTTGAGTCCACTTGACGGAACTCCCAAATGCTCATATTCTATTATCCTGCCAACATCATCTGTAATTTAAAAAAAAAAAAACTTTTACTCTTTGACTTCTCTTTGGTTTGCTAAACATCATTTTGCTTATCTCAAAAGAATGCGTACATTTTCCTCTTCAAGGGATCATATACTGTTTTGAAACCTATGGATAGATCTCTAAAAAAAAGTAGGGCTTTTATCAGCCTGTGCAAATAAACACACGAATAAATGTACAAATGGAGCCTACAAAACATAATTGATTTTCCCCAGTGTTTGTCATTTCCAGATGTAAAATTAGGTGCTTAAAGAACAGCATTAAACCTTTGAAGGTGCTCAGGTACCAGTCTATGACAATAACTAGATTTTCATAGTGAGGCAGGGCTTTCCTAAGCACCAAATCTGCTACCTGGGAGTATAACACCATTTAACGGGGAGCATTTGATCCATTGTTAATGTATAGAAAACAGAACAGTCATGGTAAGATGCAGTTTTCAATTGTTTTAATTTGATTTATTTAAATATTAACAGTATGAATGAAATGCATTTATGTGTGTATATATATGTGGGTAAGCTATTTACAGTTATGCCATGTATACATTTTTATGTGTAGAAAATGAAAATACTCATTGATTAGCCCTTTTGAGGCTTTTGAACAACTGTTTCGTTTTCCTGCTTTCGTACAACTCTTTGAGGATTTAGGTTAATTCATACAAGGTATGTACACAATCACACCCATAGCATGTACATCCTAGTCACACACTTACCACGGAGAGGATGTGTGAGGAATGTAAATCATGCCGGTGGTCAAAGAACTGACCTTACCTGTGACTAATGGCATGGTTAATTAACCTGGCAGATTTAGTAACATGCCAGTGTATTGCCAATGTATTCAGCCTTTGTGATAATTATGTTACCTACTCTCAGAAATGATAAAACACACACACACACACACACACACACACACCAGCCCTTTCTGACCTTCAGAAATGAAAGGACAAATTCTGTTACTGAATACACATGTACACTTCTGTTGGCTTTATTCATTTTCATACATGTGCCTACCCGATGACAGAACTTGGTTTTGAAATGGGACACGGCATGGTTTTTTTTTTCCTACACATAGAAAGAGAAAACCAACCACTCACAGACTATACACACTTACAAAATGTATTGACATACCACAACCGGCTACAGTATTATGCACAACATATTGTTCACATGTTAGTACAGCAGAGATAAATACATTGAGGAATTTAGGAATGATTAGTATATTTCTTTCTTGAGTTTTCAGGTCAGGCCCTGTTGACCTTTCTCAGCCTCAGGAAAGCTATGTCCAGATGTCCTTAAAATAAAAATTAGTCTCTCCTCTCCTCTAGGGATTGAGGAGCATGACTGTAATACTGCACTCTTCTGATTTACCAACATCAGTTTAAGATGTGATGGAAAACATTATGAAAAATAATTTACTCAAAGATGTGGCCTAAAAGAAGCGTTACGGAATCTCAGCTAAAATCATTAAGAGATCTTGATAAACGTGAGTAAGCTCCTTCTACCCATTCAACACAGTTTGCTTTGTACAGTCTTCACGTGATATTAAAGCAATGATATAAAACAGAAAAATCATTTATCCACTTAGAAGTTTTGCTAAAAAACAGGCAATCTAATTTTTTAAAGTAACAAAGAGTAATGCTAGTAGTAATGTTAAAAAGCAAGCCATAATTTTCACCCTGCAAATCAGTGGATGACATCCCCGCATCATAAGAGATCAAGAAAGAAGTTAGCATTTCTCTCCCACTTATTTCTCCTTAACACATGTAAATCACTAGGTTATTTCTCATCATAATTCTCACCATGCTGGTTGATGATTTGTATCATTTTATGAAATGTAAAATAGTGACTTATTTTTTTGCAGCCAATTGATTTTGAGCTTGAACTGAAAAAAGGGCTAGTATTTAGAAACGCCCATCTGGAATATCATTTTCTGTAAGGCATTATTTGAGGCCCTTTTTGATATGAGTACTCATGTTTTAGTTATTTTACATTTGGGAACACATTTTTTTCATAGCTAAGGCTGGTAATCCTCTAGGCAGAATTAACTGAATTGCTTGGCTACGTGCAAGTGTCCAGGAAGAGTAATTACTATATATTTAACCCCTCTGTTTCAACAAAGTTTCTGGTTGGATCTATCTTGAATTTTAAGCTAGCAAGACTTTTTGACTCCTTTTTCGTCTTGGCTAGCATTAAGACAGAGATGTTACCTTATCTCTACTAATGTCCACCGGCGCTGTATCTCTTTATAGAGCTCCTAACACGTTTTTCTAGCAAGAAAGCAGAAATTATGCCTTTGCTTGTTTTATCCTGTGGGTTATAGTCAGTCTTCACGGAGCAAACCATATTACATAATGGTGTGCTCGTATAGATGCGCTTGCTGGTATAACTGCCTCTTTTTGGCACATTATTGCTTGGCTTTAATTTCATTTTCAACAGTCTTTATTCTCATGATGAGTATCTGAGATTTCTGGGTCTTAAAAAAATAACAAACTTGTGAATAACATCTTGTTGCACCATTCTGGCCTCCATAGTCATTTCACCAAGGCCCATGGTTATTTAAATGTTCTTTATAATTATCTTCACCTTGACTTAACTAATAGTCAACAGTAATTTTTCAGGATTTTTTTGTTGTTTCTATCTACACATATATACAGATGTATCGGATTTACTTTGAGAGGTTATTTGGTTGTGGCAAGTGAGTAGTTTAGCTGGTGAGTGTTCACAGTTAAGAGTAGCTGTAATGACCTCTGGCAGATGTCACTGATTACTTGTGAGACAGAATTTTTCCACCTCAATCCATCTTCATTTATGTCCTTGGTCATCGCAAATAAAGTTTATCTTATTTCTGCAGCCAAGGAGAATTTTTTTTCCCAAGAGCAGGATAAATTTCATGGAAATGTTTCAGTATTTACAAGACTATTTTTTCCCCCTTTGCAAAAATGTCTAAAATTTTGTAGACATCCTTAAGCCTGTGTGTCTGCAAAGATGACATTTATAATTACTCATCCAGTTGCAGAATTCCATTAAGAAGGCTATAGTTACAAGAATGGACAGGAGATTTAGCGTATCACCTGTTATCTGCCAGGTGGCAGCAGCTGACCCACATTTGGAGAGATTCAACCAAAAGGGCCACACACAGCATCAAAGAACGTTGCTCACAGAAAACAAAATGCTCGAATATCAATATAAAATAGCAAACACTGAAGCAGACCTGGACAAGACTTCTGATTCACTGTGTAGACAAAACAGGGGTGGGGACAAGATGGTCAGCTCAATTATCCAAGATACTGCTGAGTTCACTGTATTATCATCACAAAGGGAAATTCACAGGCTTCATTTCTCAAATACCGTTTAGGACAAAGCAGGAGAGAGTAAACAGTATCATCTCCATGGCAGCATCGTAGCCGATTAGTAAATCAGACAGGAAGAGGCCCACACAAGGCTACAAGTGCCCAAGTGTCAGTAAAAACACATATACATATATGCAAACCTTATCCTAATGTATTGTTTTTCTTTATACTGATTCTTAAAAAGTAGACAAGAGATGTGGTGAATTATCTGGTACTAGAAATGGACCAGTTTTTTAACACTTGCACAATATGTAGGAGGAATAGAAGATAATTTCTCACATTTTGGCAGCAAAACAGTAACAGTGGATACAGCAAAGGCCAAACAATTTACATTAACAGCATACTCATATATATCCTCTGTAAACAAAGTGTAAAGTCACAGGATATTATATTCTTCATGTGGTATATACAGGTATTCTCAGAATGATGGGAACTCCTAGAAATGAGAGAAATAACATTAGAATAAGCTAGGAACGATAAAACCTCAGTACTCTCAGGATCCAACCAAAAGTCATTTCCTTCTTCTGTTTTCTACTTGAAAATGACAAGCTCCTATTAGAGATTTGGTCCCCAAATTCAGCCTCTAGGGTATATGTTACACATGCATATTCACTACAGTTTGTTTAAATTTTGAGATGTAAGCTATAACGTGAAGAATACTGGTATCCAAATTACCAATTATCAGACAATTCTGAAGATTAAGAAGTCATCAAAAATCAAATTATACCGACATAGCTGAACTTGTCAAGGTAGGAAAACACACTAATATATTTTATAAATATTTCATTTTGGACGCAAACAAAAAGGATTCTCCGACCTAACAAAATGTTCAACTTATGCCATTGGTCCAAAACATGAACATAGAGCAGTTGGTCTGTGGCACCAAAGCCAGTAATCCAGAAGGACATAATTAGAAAAGCACTAAAGATAAACATATGACAGCTCAAGCGGTACCACTTTTCTTGTGGTCATTAAAATAGAAAAATCGACATTTAAATTAAAAATTCTAGTATTCGCTGGGTAAGCCATAAAGCCTCTTAACATTGTAAATATTTCATTATCTTCCAGACACTGTGTTCTAATTCATCTCTCTTATACTACTTGCTTAAGAAATATTTTATATTCCCTCCATATATCTCAATGATTAAAAAACATTTTTTTTAAATTTTCTTTTTAACGTTTTATTTATTTTTGAGACAGAGAGAGACAGAGCATGAACGGGGGAGGGTCAGAGAGAGGGAGACACAGAATCTGAAACAGGCTCCCGGCTCTGAGCTGTCAGCACAGAGCCCGACGCGGGGCTTGAACTCACGGACCTCGAGATCATGACCTGAGCCGAAGTCGGACGCTTAACTGACTGAGCCACCCAGGCGCCCCTGATTAAAGAACATTTAAAAGGAACAGAACATCTAAAAGAAATTAAGGCCCAAAACAATTTTCAACCTGCTTTGTCATGCAGCCAGGCTATGAAATGGCCCAACAAATTCAAAGAATCTGCTATGAAAGCTGTTTCCCACTTGCATTTTGTTGAATCAACCTAAGGAGTCACGAATGATGTGCTGCATGTCAATGTTGTGTCACAGATCGAAGTGAGGGAAAATTTTCAGGTTAAGGTTTTATGGTGTGAGTACTTGGAGTGTCATAAAGCAAAAGCATGGCTTGTCTTCAGGAGGGTTCATTATTTACCCACTCGGTGGTCTTTTCATTACTGTTTTGAAAAGCTGTTCCTTCTTTAAGATTCAATACACAACTAAATGAGAAAAGTTTTATACTATTTTGTGACAAGCTCTAGAGTGTGGCAGAAGTAAAGTGAAAAGTAAAAAAAAAAAAATAAAGATTAAGAAGGAAAGGCTAGTTCCAGTACCAAAGAAAACCAAAGTTACTAACTCAGATCTTAAGTTTTACTATGAGAGGCACACCGCGATGCTACATTTAGTTTTAAGTAACTTAATGTGATTTTCTTTTAATTTAATGTGCGACAAAGGTCTACAACTCTCTTAGGCCTCTGCCTCATTTTTAACTTGAGCTATTTACAATTTATAAGCTTACATTTATAATTTATAAATGTATAATTATACATTTCTAATTTCAGTATTTCTAATTCACGTGGTTACTCTAACCTCATAAGAATAAATATTACTACCAGATGCGAAATTCTTCCTTTCCCCCTATTTTAATGCAGGAACAGCCTGTTCTGGCCCCTACACAGCAGAGGATTACCTGGGGCCCACCCATCTGGAGCGGGCGCTGCTGACAGCTGCTGCTGTGTACACAGGGTGTTCTCTGTGTGTACACAGCACGTATGCCAACGTGTGAGGGAGACAGGCAGTGAGGAAGGGGTAGGAGGGACACGACACCCTGGCAAAATCATCTCCAACAGAAGCCACACGAACACTGCTACAAACGGGTATTCGAGGCCAAAGAGAGAGTTTTAGACTACATCTCTGATCCTTAACAGTAATTTGATTGATAATCTGATGGCAATTTCTACTGTAGGTAGTATTCTTAATAGGGGCCAGTTGGTAAGAAATGGGAAAATGTGCCTAATTAAAAAATTCAAAGGGTGGCTCCAAATGTAACCACTGTGATTTTACCATTCTTAGGCTCTAAGAGTACTGGGGCTGCAGTCCATTTATGCAGTTGTCATCTACAGTCCTATTGCTTTCAAAGAAACCAGGGGCTATTTACTAATTTGGGTTGTGCTCCGTTTAGCATGTGGTGTTAAAGCTCAGGCACAAAAGATTTTTCCCTATATGCTCAGAATCTGCAAAAGAGAATTAACAAAAATAGAAGCCAAAACAGAGGTTTTGAGTTTGCTGCACAAACACCATTTATGCATCATCAGAGAGAGAGAATACATGGATAGAGGCTCTTTTCTGGCTCATCGAGAGGAATGAGCTCAGAGAAGGCAACCAGGGAGCACCCCTTCCACGTTTAACAATCTGACTTTCTAAATGCAAGGTGGAGACGAGCAATCTCTCTACATGAATCTAGGAGGGGAAACTTTTCCAGGGCCCTGCCTCATCTCCCTTTTCCACACCCCTCCAACTCTCAAGCCACTACTGGTCATCCCAGCCCAGTGCCCTGCAAGACACTCATGGGTACAAATGAAAACCTCCTCTTCTGGAGGCAGGTGAGCACCGAGCTCAAACAGGTGCCTATGGTTTCAAAATCTATAGCCCACTGGAAGCTCAAACCAGGTTTTAGTAAGGGCCTCTTTTTTTTTTTTTTTTTTTTTTTTTTTTTTACTGGGTTTGAAGAATGAGACACAATGGTATTTCTGTTAAAATCAGTAAGTTGACAGAGGCTACCTTTTTACTACAGATGAGAAATTTAAGCAACTAGATGATATTAGTCTACCTACAAAAACATGAGGAAGTTTGTGTTCTATTTGGTGTTCACTACATTTTCTATTAGAAGCTACTGCACAAGCAAGTCAAAAGGAAAACACAAACTGCATCCTGTTTATAGGAGTTGAAATTAGACCCATTGCTTTTGTTACTTCCTTTTTTTGACACAGAAAAGGTTTCAACACCTTTCAGGTGTTAAGGTTTCAAACCTTAACACACTCAGCAGAATGTTTTTGGAGAACACCTGTACTACATAAACTTTAGTATACTTAATAACTTGATGACTCTTTCCAAGAATTCAGTTGCATGTACTTCCTCTAAAGAAATAGGAATTTCATCTCGTCAGAATCAGAGATGCCCCTTGCCTTCAGTGCAGGAAAATCTGTAGATATAAATTCAAGTTTTATGTGGGCAGTATTCATATTCAAAAGCTCAGCTAATTTTCCTAACATAACTTTCTTACATTTATTGACGATATAACAAGGTTTACCAAAACAGTTATCTGCAGATGTTGACAAATATTAATTCATTTGGTATTGTATGCATTTAAATGCTTTTCCTTAATATCATCTGGCTGAAGAGCAAGTCGAATTTATTTCACAGTTTTACATTATAGTTCTTATCGTCTACTTAAATTCTGTGTGGTAATAGCATTCTTATTGCAATATGACTAGAAAGTATAACAGTATTTTTGCTAGTTTTAATATTAAGCAGGGATTTTAGTGGAAACACCACAGTGTGATATGTTGAGGCAGTAATACAAAGTGACACGTATTTAATGATAGTGCTAGTTCTATAAGTAACATCATATTAAAAAATCCAGTGAATGTTATTTCCTCTTAATTAGGGTCATTAACCTTCAGTGGAGCTTTCTTCTTTTCTTTTGTTCTTTCAAATTGAAATGATATTTTTATTTATGGAGCCCCAATCAAAGGACCCAAAAATTCTTAATAGCAACTTCCAATAGTTAATTCTTGCTTGTCTTCCTGGTCTCTCCAAAAAAAACCAAAAACCAAAAACCAAAAACCAAAACTAAGTAAGCTTTGACAAATAGAGACACTTAGGAATACCATAAATATACACAAGGGTTCCCATACACATTCTCTTTCAGTCTAGCACAGAAGAAGGGGCAGGACGAACACAGCAGTTGGGGCGTCGAAAGTTCTGCAGCATGGACTGTAAAACACTGTGCTGCCTTCCTTTGAGCTTTTTATTTGAAGAAGTATCTGAGGAAATGGATCTCCGGGTCTGGCTGTTTTGAGCTTTGATTAATTTCTCATGTTCCCTGATTTGTCTTTGTAGATGGTTCTGGATTGCGATACCCAGGGACTCTGGGTCCAGGGAGGCACCATACACTTCCCAGGTCATGCCCTGCTCATCCCACACGACGTCCCTGACACGCTTGGACTGTTTCAACTGCAGTTTGGAGTCGGCGCCCAGCTGCTTTTTCTTCTCTCCTGGGGTGAGTCCCACCTGGGCGGCAGCCGCGGTCACATTTAACTTTTGCTCCTTGAGGAACTCGCTGACTCGGCTGGCCCGCCGTGGGCTGGCTTTGACCAGGCGAGAAGGGGTCCTCTTGCCAGAACCTGGACTGGAGTCACCCATGGAATCGGATGGGAGACTCAGGCTGGTGGCTGTCTTGGTCTGTCTATTTTCCTCCAGGGTACCCTCCTGGTTCTTCCTCACTGGGGAGGGCGTAGGACTAGCAGCTGACCCAGTGCCTCCACTTTCTTGAGATTTAGGATTGAGCAGCAGGGTTTTGGCCTCTGCCCTGGACCTGGCATCAAGGATATCGGTGCCTCTACATTCTTGTTTTACTATCTGAGGAGATGCCGGCTGCTTCTCTCTTGCATCTCCTTTGTCAGTGGGATCCAGGCTCCCGAGCTGGTCGGCTTTGTTGGCAGGACTACAAGAGTCAGAGAGTTGGCAGTCTGGGTTTGTTTCGTGACCATCTGTGGTTTTCACTGCAAACTCAGATGGCTTGGTTTCAACTTTCCTCAATTCATGATTTGTTTCGGTTTGACTTCCCGCGCTGAAAGAAATCTGGTCAGTGGGGCTGGCTTTCAGGGACCTGGAATTCACACCTGAAAGCTGTTTAGAGGTGGGCTCTTCCCTTGCTGGGGTCATTCCCGCAGACCCTGTATCTTCCTTACACAGATCCTGAGTATTACCGGATGCCACGGTGATGGATGAGATCTTAAGGACCTCACTCGGTAAGCTCACCAATTTGCATTCCCCTTGGAGAGCTGTGGAAACAGCGGCAGCTGCCTGGATGTGCACTTCTGGCATGATGCTGGGGCACGGACCTGACCCTTGGGGGGAGTGGATGTTGTCAGATAGCTCCAGCGTGTGGCTCCCACTGCCGCTGCCATTGCAAATGACACGCAGCTGCTCTTGTTCCAAACGCTCAGGAATTGGGGTTTCCTTTAAGAATGCAGCGAGGATGCTGGGGCTGGTGGAGACCGATCTGCTCTCCACACTTGCCACTGCCTGCACCCCAGCATCTTGCCGAGCCCTGTCGGGAGCTTCCGTGACCTCACTTGCAGCTTCGTTGGTCATTGTACTTGCTTCTTTGAACCTTGACACCTGATCTGGAGGACGTGTGGAGACTTTGCTAGTGAGGTGGGGTGGTTGAGGTGTCACAGTAGTCACGGACTGGCTGTCTGAGGTGGTGGCTGAAGGCTGTTTGTTCCCTGAACATCCTTCTTTTGCGGGAGAGTCAGAGGACCTTGTCTGGGAGTCGCATATGGCTCCTGGCCTTGCCCCTTTGGGTTGGCCTACAGGAGACGAGGGGTGACTGAACACCTTGGCTGCTGTATTTGCAGTCTGCAGCATTCCCTGGATTGTTTTCTGAGAAGAAAAATCACAGGGCACTTGGTCTTTGCTGTTGCTCTGGGTGCTTCCCACAGGGCAATGTGACTTTTCAGGTTTTTCAAGAATCTCCCCATCCGAGGTTCTCTGTGTTTTCAGCAGAGTATCTTCAGGTCCTGATAAGGGGCTGGCATTGAGCTGGTCACTTGAGGTCGCCTGGTGGGTGTGTTGGTTGGCTGGCATTGTAAATGCTTCATCTATGAGATCCTTTCCTGCTGCAGAACATGGGGCTGGTGCTGTGGGCTCACTGCTTCCTGGCAGCTGGGTATTGTCAGAACTGCATGGAGGAGACACTTTTTCCACCTCATTGAAGACACCAGGAGAAGACATGTCTGGCTGGGTGGTCTCATGCTCAAAGGCCTGCATCAGGACCTCAGCAGCTGCACTGGGGCTGAGGTCTGGCTCTGCAGGAGTGCTGGAAAGGCCATTGGTGTTCTCACACAAGACGGCTGGTGGAGACCGAGGGGAGGCAGGCTGCACTTCTCCTAGATCCTCTTCTTTTCCAGAAGCTGTGATCAAGGAAGTTTTAGCTGATCTCAAAGGGTCAGGTACAGTCCCCATGGAATTCTTCTTCAGGAAATCCTCAGAGCTCTCCCCGGAACAGTGTTCCACCTGGGAAGCAGTTTTAGCTCAGTGTAGGGACGGAGTCAGGGACGATTCCTCTGAAGGATCAATCTGTGAATCAAGGAAATAGTATGATTAACCCGGTACAGCATTTAGGGGTTGAAAATACAGCAAACTAATTTGTACAAGATCTTATAAGCACACTAAACCTTTTCCTTGTGTATTCGTTGCTATAAAACATAGATCTTGGGAAGAAAGACTTTGAAAAAAATATTTTAATTATACAAGTATTATTTGGTACATTAGTTTCTGCTTGCATCCCATTTCTGTCTGCAAATAGGTTTTTAATGTATTTACCTAAGCATTTGATAACTACCCAAAAGTCATTTGTGTAGTCTGATTTACCAGATATCTGAAAATCCTATAAAGCTACTGTAATCAAATCAGTAAGTATTGAAATAGGCCTAAACAGATACGTGAAATAGAATATCTAGAAATAGATCCACATATAAATGAAGATTTAATATATGACAAGAGAGGCATTTCAATTTAGTGGCAAAATGATGGATTATTTAATATAAGGAGCTGGCAAACTGTTTATGCATCTGGAAGAAAATAAAGCTAGATCTTTATCTTATACCAACTCCAAAAATAAATCCTAGATGGATTTAGATAGATTAAAGGTTAAAATGTAAAATAAGTAATTAAATAAATAAAATCGTGTAAGAAAATCTAGGAACCATAAATATAATCTAGGGGCAGAGAGGGTAGGCTTCTCTTGGCAAGGGAGAAAACACACAAACTAAGAAAAACATAAGGGATTGAATAAAACCCAAAAGTTTCGTATGGCAAAAGATACCATAAACAAATACAACAGATTTGAAACACAAATGTTTAAAATCCTAGAGGACAGGCAAAAATATCTATCATATAGCAGAAGCTCTTAAAAATTTTCAGGGACAGAAAATAGGTCTTTGGAAAAATGGACGCAGAACATGAAAATGCAGCCTGCAACATAGGAAACATGACCGTCAACAAGCTTTTGGAAAAATGATCAAATTCATCTGTAGTCAAAGAAAATGCAAATAAAGTAACAAGGAGATTTTAGTTTACAATACTTCTACCTGCAAAAACTTTTTTTAAAAAGAGCTGTAACATTATGGCCTGGGGAGACCTAGCGAAAGGAAGTATTTTTATTAATTGTAGGTGCATATTGTGTATTGTTACAGCTTTCTTAGGGAAGCAGTTTAGTTTTTAAAGCTAAAAATACACATGTCCTCGACTCTGTGATCCTAACTCTATCAACAGATGTAAAATACCAGCATATATAGATAGGGATACAAGTACTATTTGTAGGGGCAGAAAAACTGGATGCAAACTGATTTCCATGAAAAGGGAGAGTAGTAGAATAGATCAAGACATATCTCTACTGTAGAGCATAATGCAACCATCAAAACAAACAGTTAATTGGGCTGTAACTTTTCACTTGGGAGGGATTTCTCCAAGGTACGGCTGAGTGAGAAAAGCAAGGTAGAGAAAAGAATATATACATTTTCCTTTTTGTGAAACAGTGACCTAAAATACACAGTGACCTAAACACACAATGACCTAAAACAGACTGTGTATGTGTACAGACATGTTTGTCTATGATTATATAAATTCTAAAAATATTTAGACTGAGACATATTAGGTCTTAAATGGAGGGAATGTGAGGAGTAGAAGACAGTAAAAGAGAGATGGAGGTACTGAACGGTGGGAAAAAACTTAATTTTTTAAATCTGAATTTTATTTACTTATATATATATTTTTTCAACGTTTTTTTAAAATTTATTTTGGGACAGAGAGAGACAGAGCATGAACGGGGGAGGGGCAGAGAGAGAGGGAGACACAGAATCGGAAATAGGCTCCAGGCTCCGAGCCATCAGCCCAGAGCCTGATGCGGGGCTCGAACTCACGGACCACGAGATCATGACCTGGCTGAAGTCGGACGCTTAACCGACTGCGCCACCCAGGCGCCCCTACTTATATCTTTGAGAGAGAGAGAGAGAGAGTGAGCAAGCATGGGAGGGAGGGGCAAAGGGAGAGCAAGAGAATCTTAAGCAGGCTCCATGCTCAGTGTGGAGTCCGACACAGGGCTCTACCCCATGACCCCTAGGATCATGACCTGAGCCGAAATCAAGAGATGGATGTTCAACAGACTGAGCCACCCAGGCGCCCCTTCCCATCCTTGGTCTTGACTGTTTTCTGCTAAAACCCTTTGTCCAGGTGTATATTCCATTTCTTCCTTATTGGAGTTTTCTGTCGCAGTCACTTACTGGGCACCAAGCCTGTCTTCCCCTCTGCCCCTTTCTCATCTGCCTTTATTATGCCTTTCCTCCCACTCTCTGCCCTCCTCATCCTCAAAAAGCCTACCCATTCTTCAAGGCTCCACTTAAATCTCATTTCCTTTCTGAAGGCCTCTAAAGCTTTCAAGTCATAAAGTCTTTCTCTCTTTTAAAAATCGTACAGCTGTGGTCATCTGGGTCCTTCGCATGTGCTGTTTTTGTACCTTTGTTACTCGTGTAAATGTCTTATTTCTCCAAAAGTACTTCAAGTTCCAGGAGGGAAGGGGACAAGCTTATTGATTCTTTTCTGTTCACTCCACAGGAGACAGTGCAAAGTCTTGTGCATAAAAAGGTGTTAATTGATCCCAACTTCCCTCCCAAATGGCTATTATTAAAGCCTTGCCAAACTTCAAAATAATAGGAGATGTTAACCCATGACATGGAATATTAATCAAAACACACAATTTAAAAGAGTGCTATTTTTAAAAGTAAAAAAAAAAAAGGTTGTATCTTATTTATGAAACTTTATCTGTAATTCAGTGTTAGGCAATTAAAAACAAGTACATTGGACACCTGCTACAAAAGCGGGAAGGTTTCATAAAGCCAGGAGTATAGAACATCTCCTGTGTTATATAGCTGGAGCCAAGAAACCTTGTTTGCAAAGAGGACTGTGAAATACAAGCAGCTCAAAGTTCAGCAACTGAAGCTGAAAGACTTAGAAAAAGACATTTCATAAAGCTCTCAGAATTCGCTGTGTTTACTTCCATTTTCCACAGATACCTAGTTGATTATACTAGTTTAACTTTAAAAGGTGTTTCCTTTTGTTTACTTTGTTAATAGAGGCAAAATCCATCAATTCAAGAATCAAGAAGAAAGGGGCCCCTGGGAGGCTCAGCAGGTTGAGCCCGATTCTTGATTTTGCCTTAGGTCATGGTCTCCAGGTTCCTCAGACTGAGCCCCGAGTAGGACTCTGTGCTGACAGTGTGGAGTCTGCTTGGGATTCTCTCTCCCTCTTATTTGTGTTTTTTTCCCCTCTCTCTCAAAATAAATACACTTTAAAAAAAAAGAATCAAGAAAAAACAGATTCTTGGCTCATACTTGTGATCTGAAACTCTTGATTCATGGATAGATAGGAAATCAAGACTTTTCTCAATCATATCTGCTAAAGTAATTGTTACAGCATCTCCATGTGTCCAGGAATATTTTCCCCTCCCCTCTCCAACTAGAAGCAGAAATCTATAGTCTCCAATAGGTTAGACAGATAGGGTATTTTAAAAGTGTAATTACTTGGTGGTTGAGAGTGGGGAGTGTATGTCTTTAAAATCAAGCTGAGTCCATTATGATAAGATTTAATAACCTCTACAAATCAAATTGCTAACAGGTAGTCCACAGACTGAATGAATCCCTGAAGGTGTGTGTGTGTGTGTGTGTGTGTGTGTGTGTGCGTGTGCATGCATATGTGTGTGCGTGTGTGTGAGAGAGAGAGAGAGAACTGCATGGTTTCCCCTTCTCTTCTCTCCCTTTCTTCCCCCTCCTCTCTTTCCTCCTTCCCCCTTCCTTTTCCTTTCTTTTTTGTTTTATGAATTGAAGAGATCTTTCATAAAAAGCCAGATTTCCCTCTTTTTGTTAATTTTTAAAAACTCAGAAGGTATGCATTTCTAGGCAGCAACCACCAGGTAGTGATGATGAGGGCTGGCTACCTTGTTGAGCATGGACTTTCCACATGGCCCATTCCCCATGACCTTGCTTTCCTGGTTTGTTATTACTTACCTGGGCTTGTGTGGGCAGTCAAATTTGAGAACTTTGGTCTAAGAATACTGACAGAGTAGACTTCCCAACCTAATTTTTAGTCCTCTGAGAGCAGTTCAGCATTGTCTTTAAGAACATGGACCCTGGGCCAGAATTCCTAGATTATAGTATCAGTTCCACTAGCTAACTCTAACTCTGTGTGCTTGGGCAAGTTAACTTAACCGCTCAAGGAACCCATTTCATCTATAAATTGAGGATAATAATCATGGTACTGCCTCAGTGGGATGTTGTGAAGAGTAGATTTAACATTTAGAACAAACAACATGTTGGCATATATTAAACATCTTATGAGTACTAGCTTCTTTTGAAAACCTTGATATTAGGCTTTGATCTGTGTTAAAGAAAAAAAACTATTCTGACACTTGTGAAAATGGTAAGGAAGACTTTACTTAGGACTATTGGGATATGTGTCAAGACTACTGCATAAAGAGAGAACGATCAAGTTCAACTCCAAATACAATTGCAGTAATAAGTGGGGATTTTTAACTAAAGAGCAGTTAAGGGGGGGGCGTCAGTGGATAAAACATTACTAAGAGGAGAAATCAAAGGTACAGGGACTCTTGATGAATGCAGGCCAAGTGATCAGACATCAACTAGGGGATGGTGGGAGAGTGGGAAATTTAATCTGTTATTGAGGATATCAGATATTAAGGGTGGGAGGATTCTCTCTAAACTGCCTTAGCAGGATTCTTGCTAAAACTGGACTCTACAAGAACAGGCATGGAAGCCCAAGACCGAGGCCTAGTCAATAAGAGGGATCAGAGGAGCCTGACTAAGGTTGGTCAAAGAGAGAGTCTTTGTCATATGTACTGGTGAATATGGATTTTCTTATAATACTCTCTGCAGCAATATGAATTCTTTCTGAATTGGCCATAAATTGCACAGGAGCAAATGGTATCTCTGATTTTGTCTTTTAGTTTGATAGGAACTAGATTCTTAGTAGCAGGTGTCTTTGGTCCTTCTCCCCTTAAAATCATGAGCAAGGATTTAAGGCCTTATTGCAGCAATGCAGCAAGCCTGCAAGGTAAATATTATCCACCTTTTACAG
Source organism: Prionailurus bengalensis (assembly GCF_016509475.1). NCBI lineage: Eukaryota > Metazoa > Chordata > Mammalia > Carnivora > Felidae > Prionailurus > Prionailurus bengalensis. The sequence continues at coordinate 132,286,684 of NC_057344.1, read as the reverse complement.
GGAAGGAAACTGAGGTCCAGAGGTTAAGTAACCTACTCACAGCTGAATACCTATAATTCCTATTGAACTGAATTTTTATGGGTGCAAATGCCTGGGCTCTTTCTGTGAGCTTCCTTATTATCTGTAACTCTGGAAAGAAAATGCAAAGCAAGAGAAATCTATCTATCTATCTATCTATCTATCTATCTATCTATCTATCTAGAGGAGAGAGAGAGAGACTTCTTTTTGCAAGTGATCTGCAACCCAAGGGCAGCCTGCATGGCATTAACACAGACTACCATGACATTCATAACTGGTCACTTTATGAAAAGCCTGCCTTGCCGAAGGCTGACACTGCCACCATTCATCCTGAAAATAGTGGGTTCCACTACTATGCCACGCTGCCTATTTTCATAACAGACACCCACGCTTAATAAGACAAGCAGCAGGGAACCTCAGCCCTTTGTGATTTGCTCCAGAGCTGCTCTGGTGGGAAGAGCATTAGACAGAAAGAACAGAGAGAGGCTTGGCAGTCCTGGACCGGCAGGATGCTAGTACATTGCAGGTCATGGCGATAATCTTGTGCACAGCAATTACCTTTGCCTACTTCAGAACTGCCGCATTGCTAGAACAAGGACTTCAGGATGTCATCGCATCTCTTTTAGTGACATTCTAGGTAAGTGTTACAGGGACCTCAGTGATACCTCTGTCTGCAGATATCTGACAGCAGTTTTTAGCTTTCAGATGGATGATGCAAAGACCCTTGAAGAACAGTGAGGCAAGAGGTAAGAGACTATTAATCCTTAAGAAAAGGATAAAGAAAAAAAATGTCATCTGGCATCCTATTCAACCTGATTTTTTTTTGCTCCCTTTAATCGAGAAACTTTGCCCAGATATTTGCATTCTGAGCCCAGCAGATTGTGCCAGTGCACAGTTTTAAGGAGAGGTGATTCAATCCCAAGAAACACCCACAAGCTAGGAAAAGCAGTTCGTTCTTTCTTTAAAAATTCATACCTTCGCAGTAACAGCTGCCTCAAATGCACTTCAAAGATACTCGCTGAAAAATTGGTTCTTCCCTTCGAACTGCATCTAAAGCAAATCAGAATGGCTGAAGAGACAAAAAGGCTGTTTTGCTCAGTGCCACTGACAGTGCCCGGTAGACTTTTAACCCTAATGGTTACTTTAATAAAGGCACAGGAGAAACAAGCCGCATCCTTCTCCCCATTCAAGTCATTTGTTCCATGCTATTCTAGAAAAACAAATGCATGGTTTATTATCTCATTGATTTCCACTGTAAGTAGGGCCAGGTAAAAATCTCTTAAGAAGTAAAAAAGGGTTTTAAGAAGCATGAAACCCCAAGCAGATCCCCATCTTTTGTCAAACACAAAATGTGAACAGGCGGCTTCTAAATTCACCACAGATAGAATCACACGGCTCAGCGAGTGCTTACGTTTTTACTTTCTGTATTCCAGACACAGTTCTGCAGGTGAACTTAGTTAATCCTCAGAATAACTCCATAAGGATGAACCTACTATGAGTTCCACTTTGCAGATCTGGAAGCTGCGGCAAGACCACACAAGCAATCAAGGTTAAAGACCCAATTTAAATCCAGACCCTCTGAGTACAGAGTCCATGTTGTTAACCAGTTTTACACAGGGGAGAAATAGGGCACTTTTCATGGAGGCAAGCTCAATGACCTGCGCAGGAAGCCTCATCAGACAATATAGGAAACAATGGAAAACTCAAAAAAAACCCACAAAAAAACAACAAAAAAAAAAACCACATAGCCTTAAACCCCTCTCACTGATTCGGATGAACAGAGGTAAACTAGACTACACAAAAATTCCTGTTCTTCATAATGATTAATCTAATTTGGACATTTTAAGGGCCACAGACTTTTCTGGGAAGCTGATGAAAACTAGGGACCTTCTCTCTAGAACCACAAACTTGCACACACATGTGTTTGCAGATAACTTTAGGGGGTTCCTGCCTGGAAACCATTCCCAGACCATCCATTAGTATCTTTTTATCTAAGAAAAAAATTTTATGATAGGAAAAGATAGGATTCAGTAGGCAAAGAGGGAAAGGTTAAGACCTGAGGTCCCGGGGTGGGGCAAAACAGGTATTTGGGAACAAAGCCGGGAGCTTCTGACCACAGCAAATCCCCTTGGAGTAAGGTTCTTCTTAAGACCATAGCAGACACCACCTACTCCCCTTCAGGTTCCCCTCAGTAATTTGACAAAAGACCTAACTAAAAATTAGTAGACCATAAAAACAACTTCAGTATGGCCATAGACCACCCCTCATACAATGGCATCCAGCCAATGAGGAACGGACAACCCAGCTCCCAGAGTGATCCAGCCAATAAGGGTAGGACCTGAGAAGGAGCAAGGGGGAAAGGAAGGTGGGGGGTGATCAGAATTTTACAGAACAAAGTCCTTTGCCTATTGTGGGCATTCACTTTCTAATGTCCCCTCTCTATAAAGAGAGCTTTCATACTATTCTTACTTCTTACATTTTGATCTTCTACTCTGATAAACTTTTGTCTGCTGCTCATTTTATTTTGTGTCCACGTCTTTGTTCTTTGAAGTGCTAGACAACGAATCCGGGTATTGAGATAAAAACAACAAACAAGCCAACCCCTGCAACATCGCCACAAAATTAAATTTACCTGCCTCACATTGTTGTTATAGCATTTAAAGGAAATAAGCTAAATACTTAGCATAGTTTTGGGAAGATAACAGATAATCATGAATTATTATTATTAAAAAAAATTATTTTGGCATCATTTACCCGAGGAGGCATGCATTATGCGATATATTCCAAAATGACTCTGTCTTAAGTGGTCCAGCAGAAATGTTTACTTTTTATATTCTCCCCAACCCATCTAAAGACTATTATTTGAAGAGGAAACTTTTAGCTCATTCAAAAATTAGCACAAAAATGAGGTCTATTCTTTTTAGGTCATGGGTGACACATGAACTTTTTGGGTTCTTTCTCAGCAAAATCAAGACTCAGGTTTTAATGACCTTGAAAAATTAACCCCTCAAAAGCACCATTTTCCTACCTGTGGAGATAACTCATAGCTAAATATCAACGTTTCTATTTAAAAATGCTTAAAATAAGTTTTTTTTTTTTTAATTTGAACTCTTCTGGGGAAACATGAATAAAATAATTGTTTTGTTACTTCCTCCCTTGTCTAATCAAGCTGGCTCTTCTCATTTACTCTGTTTGCCTGATGGATATTCTGATCTGAATGTTTTCCTCTTCTTTCGCAACTCGGCTCTGAAGGATTTCAATTGCGAGCGTATTTTAATTGCAAAGAGAATGCAACAGGATCTCTGGGCTAACTAATGGTTAAACAACACCCTATTAGCAATAAAATAAGAGCTCTGCATTTGCATTTTAAAATCCTGGGTGAGATATGATCTAAGCTGCCCGCATCCCAATTTTCTCAGGATATATTTAGCGCCACTCAGCCTTACAAACAAGTATTCTTGTCCTTGCTCGGTTCCTCCCTGACCTTGCTGATAGCCGGCCGCCTTTTCCCCTGGCTGCCGCACTTCCCCTCACACGCCAAGTCGAGCTCATTAAAACCAGGCCTCCGATCCACCTGCTTTCCCTCCGGCAAAGGCGAGTGGGGGCCTAAACGGAGACCCTGGCTGCCCAGCTGCAGGCGGAAAGCTTTTAGTGATTTCTGCTTTTAGCTCACGTCAGACACGGGCCAGGAACCTCTCCTTGCACACTTGCTTCTTTAATCATTTTGAACGATGGGAACGTGCCTGGTGGCAGTACCTGTGGTGAAGGAAACAGGAAAAAAGCCGTACGTGGAGCCGGTCAGTTGGGGCTGTTCTGCTCCTAGAGAGCAGGGAAACCCCGGAGAAGGCAAATTAGGAAGTAGATAGATTCCTCAGGGCCTGGCATCTGGACCTTGTGCACAGTGCTGCCTTTCTGCTGAAGGAATCATACACATTCTTTGGGGGCGCCTGGGTGGCTCAGTCGCTTAAACGACCCCGGGACATCTGCTCAGGTCACGATCTCTAGCTTCCTAGGTTCAGCCCTGCATGGGCCTCTGTGCAGACAGCTCAGAGCCTGGAGCCTGCTTGGGATTCTGGGTTTCCCTCTCTCTCTGCCCCGCCCCCTGCTGGTAAGCGCAGGCGCAGGCACACACTTTCTCAAAAACAAAAAACAAAAAACAAACAAAAAAAACCACATAAAAAACAAAAAAGAAATAAACAATGGGTCACTCTCCTGCTTTACAGTCTGTAAAACACTGTTTCAGGTATCATGAGGTACTTAAAATTTTAATTTTGGCCTAAGGAGATTTTAATACATTTGAGGAGATAAGGACAATTCAGTCAGAAGTTAAAAATGAGCAAGATACTATATAATTAAGTGACTAATGCTGTGGTAATAAACCATACAGTGCTTCAAATCAGGGGAAAGGCCAATATTTTTTATTCAATTGACATTTCCTGGTAGTTTTTTTTTTTTTTTTGTAGGCTAGAAAATACTGCCTGTTAAGTCTAAAGAAAAAAAATGGACATTTAGAAATTAAGAGAAAGGTGAAGCAAGTAAGAGTAAAAAAGAATGGTCTTTGATTGAAAAGATAATAATCTCTTAAGTCAGACTGAGATAATTAGGAAGTACTGTTAAATTCATTCACTCATTTAATAAGCTGAGTGCCTTCTTTGTGACAGATATTCAGGATACAAATATAAATAAGATATAGTCATGGTTTTGAGGAGCTTAAGGTTCCTGAAAATCATTAATTTCAATACAATAGATGTAACAGAAACCAAAAATAAAAAACAAATGCATGATGGAAGCACATCATTTTATTTGGCATAGACCTTAGGTTAGAGAGAGTGAAGAATCCTAAGGTTTATAAGACGTATTTAATGTGATCGACAAGAAGTAGATCAGAGTTTCTTACCTTGGCACCACTGACTTTTTTAGACCAGGTAACTTTGTGGGGGAGGGAAAGGGGGGTGGACTGTCTTGTGCACTGTAAGATATTTCACAGCATCTCTGGCCTCTACCGACAAGATGTCAGCAACATCATCACCCTCCATTTGTGACAAACATGTCTCCAGACATTGCCAATGGCTCCTGGGAGGCAAACTGTTGCCAGGTGAGAACCACTGATCTAGGAGATGAGCATATTCACCTTTGATAGTAGGGAACATCTTTAGAATGAATACCTGTGAATTGATGGAAGAGACTTTGGACTTACTCCAGCTAGGTAGGAATTAATGATATAGTTTTCTGTTCTCCTGTTAGAGATAGTGCTCTTCATATTCTGCCTGTGAAAATGCAAATTGGTACAACGTCTATAGAGAACACTTTGCCAATACTTGTCAAAAATATAAGGTCACATACACCTTGACTCAGCAATTCCATGTTAGGCACTAACCTTATGAGTAAAATAAATAAATGTACTCATTGATATATGTGCAAGGTTATTCACAGCATGAAATAAAAGATTAGAAACAATCTAAACGTCCACTAGAAGGGAGAGGGTCAGTTATAAAACTTATGGTACTTTCATACAATGGTGTACTAAGCACCCATATTTAATAAGGAGAAAATCTTTATGTATTGATATGAAACAATCTCCAAAATATATTAAGTAAAACAACAATTAAACAACAAAAAGTCAGCAATAATTTATAAAGTCTTAAGATGCAAAGCAGTATGTTTAACATGCATTTGTATTAAGAGGGGAAAAGGCTTTTGCTTGTATATACAAACACTATCTCTGCAACAATAAATAAGAAATTACTATCAGAGGAGGGGAACTGGGTGTTTGGGGGATTGGATGGATGGAAGACTTTTCACTCTATAGCCTTTTTGTACTTTTTGAATTTTAAACTCTGTAAATGTATTAACTATTCACAAGTAATCAAGAAATTAAAAGCTGGTGCCCCTCAACTAGGCAAAACTGAACACTCACATGTGCTGAAGCTTTTCTATCAGTGATGATGGATTTATGCTGATTTATCCTTCTACACTCTTTCCATCTGCTCTTTGCTAAGCAAGAGGTTAGCCTGGCCATGAAATTAGATAAAGGAAACCATAATTTCCTTATCCATGTTGGTTATCTACAAGCTCCAAGCTAGGCAATGTAATCATTTTTCAAAGTCAGCAGCTGAAAAATGCTTTCTAAAGTGATGTCTGTTGGGCCACTGAAAAAAAAGTTTACTTAAGTTTCTTTTCCCAGACTCTCTGACTCCTGTTTATCAGCTGATTTCTTCCCCCCTCCCCTTTCCTATTCCTGGTAGCTCTACCAGCTGGTCCTCATATTATATACATCCCTCCAACAATAAATCCAAGGATGGCCAAAGCCAAATCTATGAAACTGGGTCAAACATCGATGAAAATGATTAATTAATTAATTTTGTCTATATGATGAGAATTAGCTAAATGTAAAGATATAAAATTTAGAATACATATTTTAATTGCCGATTATCAAAGCCGCCTCTTCAGGCTTTCCTGAATTAATCGTATTTCACAGCAGTGCATTATCACACTACCGTACCTGTTCTTGATTCATCGATTCCAAAAACTTACCCTCCACTTGCCGCTAATGTTATCTTCCTAAAACAAACATATAGGTATGACACTTCTCTGTGCCAAACAATTTAATGGTTCTCCATTACCTGTAAAATAAGATACACTCTCCTTAGCACAGTTTAAAAAATGTGCTTTATTATCTCATTCGTTTCCCTGTCAAGACTGGTGTCCTGTCTTCATTATCATTTGCTACACCTGTATGTCACTTTTCTTACAAGCCTCAAAGAAGGTTTATCTTCATTTTTACAGATGAGAAAACTGACACTCAGAAAAATGCAGGATGCCCAAGGTTCACGTTCAATAAGTGGAAGAGCTAGAATTCAAAACCAAGTGAGTCTGATTCCCAAATTCTACTGCCTCTCAGAGCACGAGAATGGGAGGTACAGATGAACTCATTATGTATGCAGATAAAAGACAGCTAGTGAGTACATCTGAAAAGCATTTTTGAAAGGTAATTCCTCCCTAAGACCGTCCCTGATAACATTAACCAAAAGCCACTGTGCAGTCTCTCATATCCTGCCCCAGCTTGTTTTTTGTTTTACCGACCTCAGGGCGCTTGGAACATTTTGCCTCATTCTTGATTCTCCAGGCAGAGGGCACAGCCCGGGCAAAGGCAGGAGCTTGTGGGGAAGAGTGAAGAGTTCAGCTTCACAGCTGGAGCTGAGTAGGAGGGGAGGTTAGAGAAGTAAGGTGATCACACAGGGCTTCTTGAGGTCTTTGTGCAGGAGTGAGGTCCCTCTAGACGAGGCTACTGTTAAATTGCAAGTCTTCTGACTTCTACTGTCTGTCACTTCAAATGTTCTATTATGCTTACTTGTTTTTCCATAGCACTAATCACCTTTTAGTGATTAAAAGGTGATCACCTTTTAGTGATTAAAATACTGCAACATTTACCCACTTATTATGAGTATTAGATATTGATTATCTTCCCCTGCTGGAATGCAGACTCTAAGAGGGCAGCTTTTATCTACTTTTACTCATTTATATACCCCAAGTGCCTAGTGAAACGAATGGCCTATAAAAAGCTCACAGCAAACATGTGTTGAATGAATGAATGTTGCCTTTTGCATTTTAGCCTACTTTCATCATACGCCATAGTTTCTATGATTTTCATTTAGTTTTTACTGCATTTGAAGATCGATTTTTCCTTGAGGACATACATATATAGCCAAGGTAACCATATATTCTGGATGTTTTGGGGAGGAGTATATTTTAAAGATACTGAGTTATATTTCCACCATAAATATTCCATACATGCCTCAATTTTCATTTAAGATGTGGTCCTAACAGAAAGGGACACACACACACACACACACACACACACACACACGTATATGTCTTTTGTTCTTTTTTCCTATTGGCTAATTTAGACAACAGATTCTATTCCTCCAAAGACATCTGCTATGTATGGAGATGGGCAACTTCTAATTCCATCCCTAGAAGGGGTTCATCTTATCTGGCAGCTTGTAAATAACTGATTGCAATGTCTCTTTTTGCTTAAAATACTTAGGAGAACTTGTAATATATAAATAAATTTATAGAAAAATACCAAGCATTAAACAAAATTGTTTCAGATATGTCTTTCCAACCTAGGAAATTCTTCTCTCTGCTCTTACTATCTTTTTTGGAACATTTAAAACATTTTAAAACTTTGTGATGAATTCATCAAGGTAATAGTGGCTAGGAACATACACTAAAATCCCAGATTACTATGATTTGGTACGAGTCTAAACATTAAAATGTTGTTTGATTTCCAATAACATTTCAGCTGATGTTTATTTACTATACTTTCATTGAACCAACCTTCCTTCCTTCCTTCTTTCCCTTTTTCTCTCCTCTTCTTCCCCCTCCCACCTTTTTTTAGTTGGTATAAGCCTAATATGATTTATTTGCCAATACTTTATAATAAATTGTAAAGCATGAACATAAATTGATACGCTGCTTTTCATTACTTATATTGTAACCATTTTATATACTTTGCAGCTAAAATTATAAGATATGAAAAGTTTTCAGAAGTTTCCTAGGTGAAGCTGACAAGTCCACAGAGTTGAGAACCACCATATTATATAAAACCATCTTCAGATAAATTAATAAAACACCATATTTGCTTATTTCTGTGGCAGAGATTAAAAATAATGGTCAACATTTGCAAGGGTGGGGTGAGAATGGCATTCTCGGTCATGTTATAGGTGCACAAATTGATGAAGAAAACTACAAATATCTATACCTTTTGAACCAATAATTCTACTTCTGGGAACTGAGCCTAAGAAAGCAAACAAAATAACTGGTAAGGGTTTATGACCAGTGGGTTTCATCATAGGGTTGTACGCTCTCTACATAACCTCCACCTAGCTGATGAGCTTTCCACTCCCAGTGTAAGATTTACTGATGGAACCCATGACTCATGGAACCTTGGCAGCTGGTAAGCCTGCCTGGTTTGCTCCTGTTACTCACGCAGTATGAAAACCAAGAGTCAGTGGCTCCTTCTGAACTTGTTCACGCCAGTTGTCTTTGTTCTTGTCACTGCATAATTTAACTATATTACATAAAAAAAGATGAAACTTGAATGCAAACGTGTTTTTGTTTCTTTGAAACTAAGTTGAATGCTTTGATAAACCCTGACGAAGGTGGGTCCCTAAAAAAATGTAGTTATTGAATGAGAAGTGTGTGAGACAGCTGTCAAAGAGGAAAATAATTATAAACACTTAACATTCTTATTCTTAATTAGGGATGCTTTGCTTCAGTGTAACAAAAGTGAAGTAGGAAAATATTGAGGGTCCGTGATGAATTTATGTAAGAAAGAGGATGCAAAACTTCAACCAGGGGTTCCATTCTCAAAGAAAATATCTGCCCTGTATCACAAGGCTAGTGAACGATGCAAATTCTAATGTTTTCAGTTGGAAGAAAAATCTTAAGAATATATGTATCATTTTATAATTCCTTGTTTTCTCTAACTTTTTATCAATTGATTCAACAAATTATGATGTTATAGGCTGCAAGAAATATACATATAACATAGAGTATGTAGGAAATATATATGTAGAAAAAATATTAGAAGGAAATGTACTAAAATATACAGGGTCGATATATGGTGGGATTATGGGTGATTTTAAAATTTTTATTCTTTATTCTTTTTTATTTTTTTATTTTTATTATTTTTTAAAGTTCTCTTTTGAGTGGTTTTTAGTTTTTTTTCAATATATGAAGTTTATTGTCAAGTTGGTTTCCATACAACACCCAGTGTTCTTCCCAAAAGGTGCCCTCCTATTCTTTTTTATTTTTAAAACCTTGTAAATGTAGGCTTATTTTAACAATGTAAAATGTAGCAAAAAAAATGTGAGGAAGATTAAGAATGGGTAAACAAGATTCCTACCAAATTGAACCCCACAGCTCCAAGGTTTCCCATTTTATAATTCATGTTAAATCTCTGCATCCCCATGCTAAGCATATTTATAGTGCAGAAAGTGGGAAGGGTGTTTCTCTATGAAGCTGCACTTCTAGATTTTGTTTTATCTCAATGCTCTGTCTCAGTTTTCAGATATTACACCAGTTCTTTGCCTAAATCAGCTCTGCACAGTGAGTCCCAAGTACATGATTAGACTCCACCAGGTATGTGGGAAGAAATCTGGGGTTAAGCTCGCCCAGCTGAGGTAGTCCTATATGGTGCTGCTTTAGAGTACTTAACCAGCTTTAGAAGGTCAACAATCACCCTGACCTAGAAGCACATGATGGCTCTGATTCAAGAGCATTAACATGCCTTTTCTGGGAGTTGCTTATCATTGCTTCTCATTGGTCCTTGACATTCTTTTCTATCTGGGCCCCAGTCAGTCTCTGGCATCTGGTTTAAGCCATTTAAATGCCACAGTCATTTCTTTTCTACTTCTGGCTTTAAGAAGTATTATCTTTTCTTTCTGCTTTTTTAATGCCTATAAATGCTACAAGCTTTGACCTTGAATGACTGGGAATATTTCAGCTGTACAGGGGGAAGGAATTCAGAGAAACTCACAAAGAGAAAGGTGAAGATATAGGGAGAATATACTATTCACTCAGGGAAGGGTGGGTTGTCCTGGAAGTTTACACATAGTGTACTCATAAGCAGGGGTATCACTGAAAATGTTTATCAGCTAGTACACACCTGGATGTGCTTGACTTTATCAGTTTGGATGCTACTTGTAAAACAACTGATTCTGGTATGTAGTTACATAAAAGTGGCTACTGGGAACCAAAAGCTGAGATGGTAGACTGGCTGAGAAAGGAAAGTCTTAATGGTGTTAACAAATTTGGGCTTTCTGGTAGGCAGTAGGAAGCTACTACCTGATTTCCAACAAGACAGTGAAACAATTAGGAAGTTTATAAAGGAAGCAGGTTTTAATCTGTACTGACTAGCAGGGAAGAATCCACAGGTAGGTAGATCAGTTATGAGGCTACTGCTACATAGCAGGTAAGGAGGAATCCATCTATGTTGCCAGTAGAAAGAATATAAAGAAAAAAGGGACATGAAAACTATGGCTGAGGTGGTCCTGGAGCGTCTAATGTGCTCCAACGTAGGGAGCAAGGCTGGGGGAAAAAAATCAAGGACGATTCCAAGATTTCAAATCAGAGTGATTTTTGGGGGGAGGCTGTCAAGATGACTCAAGAACAAGAATGGGAAACAAAGCTGGACTAGATTCCTAGTGGGTGTCTGTGCTGAGGGTGGGGCAATGGCATGCATGAGGAGCTGTAGCTACTCCTGCCACTGCCATCTCTCTCTCTCTGTGTCCAACTCACTCCCAATAAACATATAATCCAATAAAAATAGTGCACTTAATATCCAGCCTCCATTTCTAATTACGTTGGTCCTGCAACTCTCTTTTATATAAAAATTCTGGAACCATTACTAAGGTGTATGAGTAGTGAACGATGGAAATTGTAGGCTTACAGCCAGAGTGTGCGGGAGCTGGCTCACATGGCTGGTTGTGTTCATCTCTTCCCTACTCTGTGATCAGGAACATCATGTAGGTAGCCTGAAATTGGCCATGGTGGTGGGAATATTTACACCACAGAAATAGGCAAACTCTGCGAATATGGATGTTTTTCTCCCAGAGAACCTCTTGTTGAATATTTATACCTCTCTTGAGAAACTGGCTATGAAAATTTTAAAGAAGTGAAATTTTATAAAAGCTCTTGAATGATTATGAAGCAACATTTAACAATATCAGTTGGAAGGAGAAGGAAGAGCAGCACGTACGATTTTGAGGTATACTTGTTACACATGGCTATCAAGATTCAAGACAGGTGGGATGGCAAGATTTTTTTCCACCCAGGGGGATCTCTAAACATTTCTAAGTTAGTCGTTGGTTCCTTGAGGGAAAAACTTCTGATTTTTCAAACAGTATGAAATACTGCTTAAAGTACTCTGGCACAAATTATGTTTTTCAAAATGACCACTGTGGGTGGTTCCTGCTTTCATGCTCCCTGGTGCAACGGTCCTGCTGGATTTCCTCTACAAATTTGGTTAACAATTCAACAGAGTGGTAATAAATTTTTTCATCAGGCTAGCATGCTGAATGTGTGAAACAGTTTTTAAAGAGCAAATCCCCTCAATACTGTAGGCCACTAAACTTTTTCAGGGCACCTTTCTGGAACTATGTCTGTGTTCAAATGTCAACCCCACCCCAATACAACCTCATTTGCCGGATCTTCTCCTCCCTTCTCCAAAATGCCACTGTAGTTTGTATTCACTCTTTTTATAATGAATCATTTCTAAGGCTTAATCCCTCAACTGTGAAATTTATTACAGAAATTGTTAACTAGAGCAGGCAGGATACAAGAAGTGATTATGCCTGAATGACATTTTGGTTGGATTAAGGTTAAGATACCCATTATTGAGAGATATATTCTCCTATACAGAGCAAAATACATCTCTTCAAGCCTACTCATATATTGGAAAAAACTATAGATTGTGCAACAGAGATTCCCATGTTATTCTCATGGCAATTATTAGGCTCTACAAAAGAATCCAGTCTCTTGCTATGTGGTTTGAAGCATAATTGGTGCTCAAAAATACTTCTGGAAAGAAAGGAATATTGTTTCGGTAGCAGTAGGCTCCACTGCAGTAAACTTTAAACAAATATTTGAGGCACTAAAGGAATAAAGGTCCCTTTTGCTTGAAATATTATTTTAGAATTGTCAGATAAATTTAATCAATAGCATGTGAATCTTGAGCATTTATTCATTCTCTTAGTCATCTTGAGTATCTTTATTTCTCACTTGGGGAAAAGTATTTAGCAAGATTTGTTGACTGATTATCATTTTAAAATTACCAAAACAGAACAGACAGTGACATTAAAGAGTATTAAAAAAGTGAAGAAAGGGAGGTGGTCAATTTATTCACCATAAAAAAGGGTAAGGGAGTGGGACTGTGACTGGTTAGGGAGGATGATGGAGAAAAAAACGACCTGGAGCCTGGGCCTGAATGTTGGTGGGAAGGCTGCAAAAGTTGTTTTTAATGGAAGTTTGCAGGAAGTGGGTGGAGAAGAGAAGGCAGTAAAGTCACAAAATGGAAATTGCTGGTGTTGGGTACTGAGATGGGTCATACTGTACCATACCACAGACATCTTATGTATATGGTGTTCATGATATGAGCTGTTAGGGTGGTCATGGTAATGACAGCACTTACTATTTTAAGATTTATAAGAATGAAATTCTCTTTTCACATTCGCAATTATTTTTGGGGTATTCAACTCAAACTTCCATTTTCTCTGATTTTGTTTGGTACTTTTCTGATGGTATGTTTGTAATTATTTTAAAATAAGTGTGGTTAGGGGCGCCTGGGTGGCTCAGTCGGTTGAGCGTCCGACTCCGGCTCAGGTCATGATCTCGTGGTCCATGAGTTCGAGCCCCGCGTCGGGCTCTGGGCTGACAGCTCAGAGCCCGGAGCCTGTTTCAGATTCTGTGTCTCCCTCTCTCTCTCTGACCCTCCCCCGTTCATGCTCTGTCTCTCTCTGTCTCAAAAATAAATAAACGTTAAAAAAAAAAATTAAAAAAAAATAAGTGTGGTTAGTGGGAATTTTGCTTCAATGGAATATTTAGTGTATCACTTTTTTTTTTCCTGTAAATATATCAGCTATACCAGTGGATTTCAAGCTTTTCGGACACATTCCGGTGTATAAAAAATTACATCACAACTCAGGACATATCCATTCATATCACAACCCATTCATATCCAACTGTTTAGTCTACTAAAATAAAATGTTACTAAAAACAATACTTATCTTTTGATATTTTCTGTTCAATTCCATTACATTTAAAAATGCTAACTAAAACCTACCAAATTGGTACCCATAGTGAGGAACAGACTGAAAAACAGGGAGATTAACTCAGAGATCCATAGAAAAGATAACCAGGTGGTTAACTTGGGCCTCTGGTACCTAGCACAGAATCTAACATGTAGAGCTTTAGAAATGCTGAAAACAAGAAAGAGGGAGGGAATCACATCTTTTTGGTAGGTCATTTATTTTTCTCAATTTAAAAAAGATTTGGTAAATCCATTACATGGCAATTTTACTCAGTTTATTTCATCTACAAATTTAGTAAATTTGTTCCCGAGTCTTAAATTCAAGTTAATGGATAATCTCAATTTTAACATTAATCCAACAATCACTACACATTGAGCTTTAAATCTCCAGAAGGTTATGGACAGCATGGGAGTTATAGATGTGGCTATAGGAGCTGTAGCTCTCTGGCAAGCACCATGTCCTGGTGACTGCCACATTTCAGTAAGAGACCAGGCAAACTGTGCGTATGTGTGTTTGTGTGTGCATGGGTGCGCGTACATGCATGTGCACTGTGTGGTGAGCACTCATACTTGGGGCTATAGGGGCAACTCATCTAAGAGTGAAACAGTGCCTTTGTCTAAGAAGAGAGCTTGAATACAAGACAGGGTTGGCTCTCTGATTTGAAATTAGAACAGAAGCTGGATATCTAATTTAAAATTTTTACCAGTGATGTCTATGTTGTACTATTAAAGTAGTATAATCAATAATAAAATAATAACATCCTGCTTACAGCCAGCAGCCACTTAATGCTAGATGGAATTAGCACATTCTTTGACCTTTGGTTGTATTTGAGTATCTTGGAATCAGTAGAAAAAAGGAAGCAAAAGAGAGATAAGAGACTAAGGGACAACTTTCTTCTTCCTTCTTCAGAACAGATTCCGTGACAGTTGGAACAGATTTGTTCTGGCAGTTTTCTGCCCCAGCTAACATGATAATAATTGCCTCCACTTTTGGAGGAGGAGCAAAATGTAGCCCTCCTTCCTCTCCACTCATTTCCTACCAGCTCTGCAAAGAGCTGCAGAAAACATGTGCAAACCCTTCCTTGGTTGTTATTTATTCCTTCCTTGATGAAATAGACCTTTGTTTGCCTCCTTGTCCACGTCACCAGTAATGACGAACTGTAACATCGTCACTCTAATGCAATATGGGATCCTAATCAGACTGGTTAATATTTGCCGATACATTTCATAAAGAAGAAAGAAAAACAAAACCCCGATCTGCCTAACTGATCTTAACAGTGGGCCAGTTTTATGTAGAGCTCTCAGTTCTATAATGAATAATGTCTACAGTTAACCTAGGCCAGGCAGACAATTTCAAGGGAAAGTTCTGGCAGCCATACCTGCCTCAACAGAATTGATTCCAGGAAATTCTTGCTTAAATTAGTAGAACAGGATATAGTGTGCCCTGTTTTGACGCTTAAAACTATCTTTTCCCTTGGCCACATAGAAAATAATAGAGGATATTTTTTGATACTGTCAATGAATTTTGAAAACACCAACCATTGTTTCACAAATATTTACTGGTCACCTACTATGCGCCAGGTATGATCATGTATAATTGTATTTTATACAACCTTTACTCTTATTTATTCTATGAATTGTCTATATGCTGATCTTTAGAACCCTTTGGAGTATTTATTTTATTTCTATTATTGTAGCTTTTGCTATTTGTATTCTAATTCATATTTTAATGCAATCTTTCTTAATTATAGATCCCCTTCATTAATTAGTATTGCACTAGCCACGGTGGCCCATCAGAAGAGGGATAGAAGTGAGTAGACGGATAAGGAGAAATTAATTATTATTTAATTAACTAAACATATAGGGTCCTTTATAGAGCAGTACTCATAAACTTAGTTGAGAAATATGACTAATTCAACCCTCAGCAAAATGAGGGGAAGGTTCGGAGATTTCCCATATACCCCTGCCCCACACATGCACAGCCTCCCCTACTATTTAAAAAAAATTTTTTTAAGGCTTATTTGTTTTTCAAAGACAGAGAGAGACAGAGCGTGAGCAGGGAAAGGGCAGAGAGAGAGGGAAACACAGAATCTCAAGCAGGCTCCAGGCTCTGATTTGTTAGCACAGAGCCTGACGTGGGGCCTGAACTCACAGACAGGGAGATCATGACCTGAGCTGAAGTTGGATGCCTGACTGAGCCACCCAGGTGCCCCACAGCCTCCCCAACTATTAATATTACCCACCAGAGTGGTACATTTGTTACAGCTGATGAACCTAAATTGATGCATCGAAATTACTCAATGACAATAGTTTACATAAGGGTTCATTCTTGGTGTTGTACATTCTATGGGTTTGGACAAATGTATAAAGACATATATCCATCATTATGGTATCATAATACAAATATCAAAATACAGGGTATTTTCACTGCCCTAAAGATCTGTGCTCCATCTCTTCATCTCCCTCTTTACCTCTCCTCTGCCCCACCAACTCCTAGAAAACAACTGATCTTTTTACTTTTTCCATTATTTTGTTTTTCCCAAAATGTCAGATGGTCAAAATCACACAGTAGGTGTCCTCTTCAAATTGGCTTCTTTCACTTAGTAGTATGCATTTAAAATTCATCTGACTTTCATGTGATTTCATTTCTTCTTAGCACTGAATAACACTCTATTGTCTAGATATACCAGGGTTTATTTATCCATCTACCTGTTGAAAAGTGTTTTGGTTTCTTCCAAGTTTTGGTAATCATGAATAAAATTTCTATAAACATCCATGTGCAGGTTTTCGTGTGGATACAAATTTCCAACTCCTTTGGGGAAATACCAAGCAGTGCAACTGCTAGATTGTATGGTAAAAATATGCCAAATTGTCTTTCAAAGTGGCTGTACCATTTTGCGTTACCAACAATGAATAAGGTCTCACTGCTCCATATCCTTGTCAGCATATAGTGTTGTCATTGTTTTGGATTTTAGCCATTCTAATTAGTATACGGTGGTATCTCATTTTTGTTTTAATTTGCATTTTCCTGATGACATACAATGGGGGGCATCTTCTCATAGCTTTTTTGCTCTCTGTATATCTTTGGTGAAGTGTCTGTTCAGCTATTTGGCCAATTTTTTTTTTTTTTAATCTGGTTGTTTGTTTTCTTATTGTTGAGTCTTTAAGAATTCTTTGTATATTTTGAACAACAGTATTTTATCAAATGCATCTTTCTAAATATATTTTGCCAGTCTGTAGCTTGTCTTCTAGTTCCTTTGACATTGTGTTTTGAATAGCAGAAGTTTTTAATTTTAATGAGGTTCAGCTTATCAATTTTTTCATAGATGATGCCTTTGGTGTTGTATCTAAAATGTCATTGTTATACCCAACGTCGCCTAGGTTTTCTTCTAGGAATTTTGTAGCTTTGCATTTAACATTTAGGTCTATGCCCTATTTTAAGTTAATTTTTGTAAAGGGTGAAAGGTCTGTGTATAATTTATTTTCTTTTCTCCTTCTCCTTCCTTTGCACATGGATGTCCAGCTGTTCCAGCATCATTTGTTGAAAAGATTATCTTTGCTCTACTGTATTTCCTTTGTTCTTTTGTCAAAGATCAGCTGACTATAATTATGTGGGCCTATTTCTAGACTCTGACAACATAACAATTTTTCATTGATCTGTCTATTCAGTCACCAATATCAGACTATCTTGATTACTGTAGTAAGTCTTAAATTTGGGTAGAGTTAGTCCTCCAAATTTGTTCTCCCTCAATACTGTGTTGGTTATTCTAGGTCTTTTACCTCTCCATATAAACTTTAGAATCAGTTTGTCAATATCCACACAATAACTTGCTGAGATTTTGATTGGGATTACATTGTATCTATAGATCAGATTGAGAACTGACATCTTGACGATGTTAAGTCTTCCTATCCATGAATACGGACTATCTCTCCTTTTATTCAGTTTTTGGATTTTGCTCATCAATTTTTTAGTTTTCTACATATAGATATTCTACATATTTTGTTAGATTTCACTTAAGTATTTCACTAAGTTATTTCACTTATTTGGGGTGCTAATGTAAATGGCAGTTAATTTCTTTTAAAAAGATAGACATCTATAGCCAAATTATAGAAAGAACCCAAATGTCCATAGACTGATGAATGGATAAAGAAGATATATATATATATATATATATATATATATATATATATACACACACACAATAGAATATTACTTGAAAACCAAAAAGAATGAAATCTTGCCATTTTCAACAACATGAATGGAATTAGAGTGTATTATGCTAAGCGAGATGTCAGTCAGAGAAAGACAAATATTATAGGGCTTTATTCATATGTGGAATTTAAGAAACACAACATATGAACATAGGGGAAGGGAAGGAAAAATAAGATAAAAACAAAGAGGGAGGCAAACCATAAGAGACTCTGAAATACAAAGAACAAACTGAGGGTTCCTGGAGGGGAGGTGGGTGGGGTGCTGGGCATTAAGGAGGGCACTTGCTGGGATGAGCACTGGGTGTGATATGTAGTGATGAATCACTAAATTCTATTCCTGAAACCGTTACTACACTATATGTTAACTAACTTGGATTTAAATTAAAAAAAAAAAAAAGGCTAGACATCTGTCTTATGTTCCTTTACAGAAATCACACTAATCTGCTATACATGTAGTATATCCTCCCTTCACCCACCCCAAAGCCTTTAAAAATAAAAGCAAAGAAATAGAAATGCATTAAAAGATAATGTGAGTGCACTGCAAAGTGTAAAGAAATGAGGAAAAAGTTACAGATTATTATTGTCAGGCATATTGACATTGTGCAGTGTTCCCAGCTTCTTCTCTATTATTCCCATGATGGGAGTTCAAAGGGAGAAGTGTCATTTCTCCTACCCTCATTTGTAAATTGGGCATGTTGGCTGGGCAGCGCTCTGCCTACTGAAAATCCAGAAGATGGGCTCCTGAAGCTCTAAATGGAACTCATAATTAATATTCCCATGGCAGGGAGAATATGTTTATGAAATGACAGCTCATAAGGCTATGTGTCCAATAAGTTTGTTTAGATGGACCTAAATATAAAAATTTTCCATTATAACAATTTTTAATGTCTTTTTTTTCTGTTCAACAATTCATTCTAATACATGAGTTTCTCACACATCTTGGGATGGACCCTCAGCTCAAACAAAGAATATTTCTCCTAGAGCCATTAAATTTAATGGGAGTATTGGGGCCTCAGGGGCCCCTGGAGGAATTGGTACTGGACTCTTTCTTGCTTCAGAACCACTGTGCTTTGCTTGTGCTGAGCCAGATGTCACTCCATATGGCTGCCTGCCCATTCTTACTCCTCTCATCAGATCTACAGCTTAGCTTTGCTCCCTTTATCATGAAACCTTGTAGAGTTAGTCAACAATACTGACCTTCAGATTACTTGTCTGCAAGAAGGAGATTGTCATGTCTGTCCTGTCCACCGACTCTGGGGCCACCTGACATGGACATCTGAGTCATTCCAAATATCTTCTTCCATCATCTGCCCTTGGGTGTCTGAGGCCCTAGGATATATTATCTTGTCACCTGATGCCCATTATTTGACTCATAAGGCCCAGCCTTCATCACTAGATTCCACCCAGTGTCATGCTGCAATCATTGGTAACCTTGATGTGGATGAATCCAAAAGACTTTCTTTCTGCTTTTATCTTAGTTGACTTCTTAGCCATATTCAACACATGCCTGGTTTCCTTTTTGAAATACATGCCTTTCTTGGCTTCCATGACCCACAATCTATTTGTTTTCTTCTGTCTTTCTGCCTTGCCCATCTTGGGTAGCTTTTTGTCCTCAGCTCAGAATGCCAGAGTTGAGCAGATTTATTCCCCTGCCTTTTTCAGTACCCCCTTCCCCCCTGGGTGATCATACCTAATCCTACAGCTTTATAGCCCACCTTATCAGTTACCTGTTGCTGCAATATTGCTATGTAATTCAGTGTCAGGTAGCAGTGAGTAATTTCAGAGTGAGAAAATTGAGCCTCCATGAAAAAAATTAACTTCTAGATGACATAAGTGACATGAGCCTCTAAACCTGATTCCTAGGTTATTGCACTTTCCACTGTATTAAGAACTTAGAAAGACAGGAACCATTATAGCCACCTCATTTCTACCAGGAGCCATTGCAGAACAATCACGTTTCAAAATAATTTTTAAAAACTCTCCCATATTTTAGTTCTCCAAAATTCTGTACAAATATGCCTTTAATGTCTCTTGTTAATGTTCCTTATTTAATTCTTAAATGAGAACTTTCGTCCATTTGCCACAACTATAATATATTCAAATTCTCCTTCTCTCTTCAAATTATTGTAAATGGCCAATCCCTATGAAATGATTCATCATATCTACATTTTCAAGTTCGGTATAATAAAATGGTACTCATTTGGGATAAAGGAGGTACCCATTAGGATTCCTGGGTGGCACATAGCAACAAATGATCTAGGATAATTTATAGAGAAGAGGACTTTGTTGGAGTAATAATAACAAACACCTATAGCATTTACTCTGATTAGGCACTGTTCTAAGCATTGGGCTAATTAATTCCTGGGAAACCCTATATGTAGGCACTTTACAGACGTAGAAACTGAGGCACAGAGATATTAAGTAAGTTGTCCCAGATCACACAGTTAGGATGTTGCCAAACCTGGATTTGAATCCAAGCTCTGTGGCTCCAGAGTCTTAGACACTACAGCATATCTAAGATTATGGGGAAGTCATAAAATGAAAGGGAAGGCTACAAAGGCAGGTTCAGAAGAGGTTAGAAACCAGGGTATCCCTAATCAGGGATAAATGAATTCTAATCACCCCTCAAACACCTGTCTCACTTAAAGGCTCCAGATTCAAAGTCCTGGGAGACAGGCCCAATTAGTCCTTACATAGGAGAGGGCAGGGCACCTTAACTGAAATTCTAAGGCTGCATGCAAAGGGAAAAAATCAATTCCCTAAGAGGAAATGGAAGTGTTGTTATAAAAGGAAGGGAATTTGGAAAGAGTGGGCAGCAAAACAATGCCCACTATATGGAGCATGAAGGAAATATTTTTATTCATATTAACAAAATGTTCACAGTGACATTTGTGTGAGAGATCTCTCAACTGCTTTAAGAACATGCACTCAGTAGACAACTTTAGTTGGAAGAGATATCTGTACCCCTTTCCTGCTACTAACTCCACTCCAAGCCCTCTCTGTAGAGTCCATGTTTTCCCACTTGAGTTGGATCACAGCATGCTCAAATATCTATCATCGTTGAAACACTCTTCCCTGACCCCATATAGCTATTGATTCCTATCTAATTCTTACACAGCTGTGCTTCCCTCATAGTCTAACTTCTTAAAAAGACAGTCTACAGTCCCTAAATCTCCCTTTCTGCACAGTTACTCCCCAATCTACTATCATCTACTTTCCTCTGTCATTCCTGCATTCTACTAACACTGCCCTTGCTAAAGTCACCAATGACTGGATTTTGCCAAAACAAATAACCGCCCTCCCTTCTTATCTTGACTTCTCTGCATGCAGCATTTTGCATTCTGAGCACTCTGTCCTTCTAGAAGCTCTCTTATCTGTGATATGCTCACTTGGTTTTCCTCTTTTCTCTACAGAAGTCCTTCTTAATACCACTCTTTGGCTCTTTTTTCCTCAGTTCCTTTCAAAATGTTGGCATTTCTAGAAGTTCTGCTCTTCTCACTTTATACATTCAACCTGGGGAACCAATTACTTATATATTCATCAATCTCAAATGCATCCCCAGCCAGAACTGTACCAGTCTCCAAAAGAGCAGCTCTCCTCTTAGAAGTGTTACTGATGCCTCTAATTGGATATGGACCAAAACTCATCCACTCTTACCTCTAAACACATTCCTCCCTCTTCATTATCTCAGCCAGTGTTACCTCCGTTTCTCACTTGAGCCAGATACTTCAAAACCACTCTTGCTTCTCTCTTCTCCTTTCTCACATCTCACTAACCAGTGAGATTTGTCTTGTAGACAATTCTTTTTTAATATCTTCTCTGTCTACCACCTCTTCTCTAGTTTCCCTACCGCTGGTATAATGTAGGCACTTACCATTTCTTGCCAGAATTATTTCAAGGACTTCCTATATAATCTCTCTGCTTCCAATCTGTACCTTCTTCAGTTTTCCACACTGCTGCCACAGAGATTTTTCTAAAATGCAAATATGATCATGTAGCTTCCAGAATTAAAATCCTTCAATGACAGCCACACGCTTCATGAGAAAATTCAAATTCCTGAGCTTAGCACACAGGTTCCTTGTGATGAGACTCCTGTTACCTCTTCAGACACATAGCTTGGTAGGATCCCCAGAGTGTTTCAATCCAGCCATTAAGAAGGATCTGTGGTTACCCAAACATGTCAAGTCTCTTCACCTTCATCCATAGTGCTTTGTGTTTCTTGAATGCCCTCTATACTGGGGTGCATACTGTCTCCTAAAATTTAGGTCCACCTGGAACCTGGGAATGTGACCTAACCTATAAATAGGGTCATTGTAGATATAATCATGTGAAAGTGAGGTCATACTGGGTTAGGGTGGGCCCTAAGTCCAATATACTGGTGTCATAAGAAGGAAATTTGGACATAGACATACACACACAGGGGAGAAGGTCCTGTGAAGACACAAGCAGAGATTAGAGTGGCACATCTAAAAACAAGGAATACTGAGGATTGCTGAAAACCATCAGAAACAAGGAGAAGGATGTGAAGTTTCTTCCCCAGAGCCACTGGAAAAAACCAACCCTGCTGACATGTTGGTTTCAGACTTCCTGTTTTGTGAGCCACACAGTTTATGGTATTTTATAATGGTGGCTCTCGGAAACTAATATACCCTTCCTACTCTTTTCCCTTGCTAACGTGAATTCAGCTTAGCATCTCTCTGGCAAGCCTTCCTGGTGCTTCCCCACCCGCCAGCCTTGGATGCCCTTCTTCTGTTTTCCCATTGTATCTGTATGTACCTCTTATTAAAATGCAGTGCTATGCTGTCATCAGTAGGTTTCTGTTCTTTGTGTTTTCTTTGTCGGGTGATAAGCTCTAAGACTGTTGAGAGGGTGCCTACCTGACAGTGTCAGGATCCTGCATGTGCAGTTAACATTCAGTGACTGTTAGCATGCCTCAAAAGACATGTGATTTTATTTCTTTCAAATGGAATATCACAAACCATCAGGTAGAGAGGAGATAAGTAAATGGGAAAAATAAGATCTCACATTAGGCCAACAATGTGCGATGCGCTGACAATGAAATAACTTTAAAATAAAAGAAGAGTTGTTTGGATTACTGAGGTTAATTTTATTCACTAGTGCTGATGAGAATTGTGTGCACGCTGTTCCAAATTATGAATTGTTTGCTTTGCATTTTTTTACTAGAAGTTCTGACTACCAGCTCATAATGAAAAATGTATCATATGAGTATCGAAGTAATAGAAATATCCTTCACAAACAATAAAATAAATGGAAGTCAGGGAAGTTTACATTATGCCTGACCATTGGGCAGCTGTGATCTCTCACTTGCTCCCGTGGCGTTCATTCTTTATTGGGTAAACTTCCTCAGGTTTGTAGGAGCTCATTAGGGAAGGATCAATCCAAAGTGTGTAGGATGTTAGCCTGAAACTCACTTGTCAGAAGTGTTGGCACTTTATTCACTAAAAATAACCTCTTCATGGCCTGAAGTGGCTTAGTGGGCTGTACCCTCTTCATTATTATGGGAATTATAAAACAGTCTCAGTGTTTATGTTAAAGATCTCACCAACATGTGGAAATCTGCCTAATTAAGCTATAAAAAAATGAACTTGTTTCCTTTTAAGAATTCATTAATTGTTTGCCATACATACAATTATATTCCCCTCAGATGGTAACACAGGCCATTGTTTCTAAAAGTGGTAACAATAGTAGCCACATCCACTCAGGCCTCAGAAGACCACCTGTTATTAAAATTAACAAAAGTTGCCAAGGGCTTTAGCATTTTGACTGCAGAAGATCTTGCCTTATTGAAGGCTATGTGATGAGATTAAAACAGGGCCTTTACAATTATTTTTCTTATTCACTCAACTGTTATGCAGCTAAGCAAAAGACCTGAAGCACCATGAAACAAACATGTTACACTTTGTGGCTATGTCAAATTATTTAACACAGACAGGTGCTGGGCCTGTGGTAGGTACAAGAGAGCCACAAAGATGAGCAAGACTCAATCCCTGCCTTCAGAGGCTGGCGTCTGCTGAAGACAAAGGCAATTTCAGTGCCAGAAATTTCAACAGTAACGTAAGAGGAGGCTGACTCATTCCATCTTGTGTAGTCAGGGAAGGCTTCCTGGGGAAGCTGTGATCTGCTGCAGTGCTGAGAAGGAAAATTCATCAGAAACAAGGTAAATAATCACACAGATCATGGGACACACAAGATGGGCTTTGGGAACAGCTCCGAGTTTAATGAAGAGTGAGGAGGGAGGAGAAATAGTAAGGCGTCAGGCCCCAAACGTGGAGATAATATTATCTATATAACTAACTCCTTAATTCACTCATTAAACATTGGGTAGTTGGTATGTTCCAGGCACTGAGGCTATAATGGTCAATATACCAGTCTTCCCCTTCAGGAAGTTCTTTTTTTAGGTTTAATTTTGAGAGAGAAACAGAGAGAGAGAGAGAGAGAGAGAGAGAGAGAGAGAGAGAGAGAGAGAGAGAGAGAGAGAGAGAGAGAGAGAGAGAGAGAGAGAATCCCAAGCAGGCTCTATATTGGCAGCACAGAGCCTCATGCTGGGCTCAAACTCACACACCAGGAGATCATGACCTGAGCCCAAAGCAAGAGTTGGACGCTTAACCGACTGAGTCAACCAGGTGCGCCGCCCCTCCGCCCCAGGAAGTTCTTATCCAGTCAGGGAGGCAGAAACCTAAAGGACTGATTGGAAACAAGTTAGTGAGCCTCTTGAAAGAGGGAGGTACAGGTGTCATGAAAGCTCAGTGTTAGTGCATCTGACAGAGGAGCCACCCAAGGCCTCTGAGTGTAAGCGACAGCAAAGCGGCCTTGAAAATCCAGCAGGAGTTTGCCAGTGAGAAGGACAGAGCATTTCAGGTGCACATGAACAACAACGTGTGAGCAGCTGTGCAGAAGCAAGAGACAGCCTGTTGGGAGGAGTGGTTGAGGGTGGGGTGGGGTTGGAACAATAAGTGAGCACCGCTAAAGCTCCAGATGCAAGGCTGACAGCATAAAGCAGCCATCTGTCAAGCGATGGGGCTAAGGGCAGCAACTGAGTGAGGCTGTGCCGGGCCGAGTATGTCTTTTCCCCAGGTCATGGGCAGTCACTGAGGGCTTGATGGGGCAGGTGTGTGGAAGCCTGAGAAAGAAGGACCTATGGGAAGGCTACTGCAGGAGGTACTGTGAGAACCAGGGCAGTGATCATAGGAATAGACAGGAAGGGATGAATCTAGAAATATTGAAGAGATCAAATCACCTGTGCACTGTGATTGACTGAATGTAAAGGATGAGACAGAGGGAATATCCAAGGCTTCTAGATGAGGCAGGAAGGTAACAGGATGTTGTGATCAGTGTAACAATAGAGGTATTTACACAGTACCCAACATAAGTCAGTGAGGGAAGGGACCCAGACCACCTTGAAGGGAGTTCTGGAAAGCTGTGCTGAGCAAAATGACCCCTGAGCTGAGATCTGAAGGATGTGGAGTAATACATCAGAAGGAAAGGGTGGAGGAAAGGAGGCCACCCAAGGCAAGGGAAACAGCACAAACAGAGGCAGGAGACTGAAAACAATACATCAGAGAATGATCAGCAGTGCAGAATTCCTATGTCCCTTACCTTCTGGAAACATTTCTCTGTGTGACAGGCTATATATTGACAGGTGGTTAAAGTGTGCTTCTAGGATCAGATGGTTTGGATTCACACCTGGCTTGCCACTTACCAGCTGCGTGGCCTTGGGGAAATTACTTAACTCCTCAGTGCCTACCGCATGTAACACTTGCAACACAGAGATGAAAACAGCATCTACTTCATAGGGTTGCTGTAGGCACTCAGAAGAAAGCTTGGCACCCAGTGTTGGCTAGCAGGCAGCGGTAGCATTGGTGATAGTGGTAGTAGAAAACTTGGCTTTTCTTACTAATACAAACTTACCACCAGCTCCACCTTGCAAGTCTCCTGCCCCTGCTATACCCTTCTTCTCATCCCATCCACGTCATAGCTATGGAATAATCAAAGGTCCATAACTTAAAATTTTAATTCTGAAAGAAAAAATGTGTTGGAAACCTCGGGCTGCATTGTGAAAATCTCAATTCTCTACTCTGTCATACAATTCACTTCTTTCTATCTTTCTTAAATATAACTATCTCCTTTCTCTATAGACATTCCTAAAACAAGCTACTCAAGATTCACCTGTATGCAAACCACAATTGATGCTGATGGGGAAGAGACAGGTGAAGGAAATCAGTGTATCCAAGAAGAACAACAGAGGACTGGGTGTTTGGGTGGAGACCATTATGGACAAGAAGCTTGTTAGAATGTCCACTCTTTACCTAAATCCGTAACTCTGCTGTCCCAACCGCTTAATTTATATCCAATGGAAAAAGAAGTAATACACTAGTTTTTCAGTTAAATTCATCATTTTCTGCTTGACTTCATCAGTTGCTCATATTCTCCCTCTCTCCCTTTTTCTTTTTCAGACCATAATTTTCCCCTTAACTTTTAGACATTTCCCTTTTTCTAGAGGTTGCTCGACTACACTTATTTCTTCTTAGATAGAAGGAATGTTTTCCTTATGCACATAGACATAAAAATTTAAGGGAACACAATGCTTGAGAAGTTGTCATATTCTCTGAATGTTTTAGGAGGAAGTAGAAGTTAGGTGAAGCACTAATTTGCAAAATATAAAAGTGTTCACTTCAGAAGCCAACTTGCCTCAACAAAAGTATGGTTTTTGCTGATATTGTTAAAGTTGTACAGATGATAATGTCAGGTGGGTGATGCTCAGTATAACCACTGAATACTAATAATAATACCCCAAATCTTGTACTCAACTTTTTTATTTCTTATCCTCTGTCTGGGGCCTGCTTCAGAACAGCTGTGATATTTCCCTTTCAGCCAAATTTACCTTTCAGTGTTGCTTTATTATATTCTGTTTTAATCACATCGGATATGCCTTGTTTTCATGTGAGAATCCACATTCATATTCAGAAGCTTACTTTAAAAATGTTATAGTTTTCTCATCTTTCATCTTTGTATTTTTAAAATGTGACTCCAATTCAGGAGTGCCTGGCTGGCTCCATTGGGTTAGCATCCAACTTTTGCTTTTGCCTTAGGTCATGATCTCACGGTTTGTGGCATTGAGCCCTGTGTCAGGCTATGTGCTGACAATGCAGAGCCTGCTTGGGATTCTCTTTCTCCCTCTCTCTCTGCCCCTCCCCCAGTGGTGCTTTTTCTCCCACAAAATAAATAACTTTAAAATGTTTTTTTAACATTTATTTGTTTTTGAGAGACAGAGACAGAGCGTAAGTGGGGGAGGGGCAAAGAGAGAGGGAGACAGAATCCGAAGCAGGCTTCAGGCTCTGAGCTCGAACTCATGAACTGTGAGATCACAACCTGAGCCGCAGTTGGACGCTTAACCAATGAGCTACCCAGGCGCCCAAAATAAATAACTTTAAAAAAATGTGATTCCAGGGGCGCCTGGGTGGCGCAGTCGGTTAAGCATCCGACTTCAGCCAGGTCACGATCTCGCGGTCTGTGAGTTCGAGCCCCGCGTCAGGCTCTGGGCTGATAGCTCAGAGCCTGGAGCCTGTTTCCGATTCTGTGTCTCCCTCTCTCTGGCCCTCCCCCGTTCATGCTCTGTCTCTCTCTGTCTCAAAAATAAATAAACGTTGAAAAAAAAAATTAAAAAAAAATGTGATTCCAATTTCAATTTATCTCCACCCTCTATGTACATCGCTTCTTATACATTAATTTCTTATTTTTCATGTATTTTTTTTTTTGTCATTACTTCTAGAAGCTTCTTGACTTTCAGGATGATTAGAAAACAAAAATCTCAAAGAAGAAAAGTCACTAAGCACTCACGGGAAAACTATGTGCTTTCTCTCATGATATGACATAACATAAATACCTTAAATACAATAAAGACACTTAAACAATTTTTAACTCTACAAGGATTTGGAAGACAGTAGCACACGAATACTTACAAAGCAAATTATTTTTTTAAAGTTTATTTTGAGAGAGAGACTGCACATGCAAGTGAGTGGGGAAGGGGAAGGGAGAGAGACAGAGAGACAGAGAGAGAGACAGAGAGAGAGAGAGGAGGGAGAGAGAGTCCCAAGCAGACTCTGTGCTATCATCATAGAGTCTGATACCATGCTCAAACCCACAGAATTGTGAGATCATAACCTGAGCCGAAATCAAGGGCTGGACGCTCACCTGACTGAGCCACCCAGGGGTCCCAAAGCAAATTATTTCTAAAATCTACTACTCCAGCCTCAAATTCTTAAAGAATTCAATACTGAATTCAATGGAAAACTGAACTGAATTCAGTAAACATGTACTGAGGATTGCCATGTATTGGACATTGCGCTAAGCTTTGTGGGGCTATGCAAAGATATGTAAAAATTTATAAAAGCTGGCTATGTGTTTCAAAATTGAACATTTTAGAGAAGATATACCCCTAAAAACAACTTGTACGAATCATGTAGAGGAAAAGTGCTGTGGGAATGCAGGAGAGCAAACGTGCAATTACCACTAGGGTGAACGTAAAATAATTTTTGGAGGTGGTAAAGATTTTTTTAAAACTATACACATACACTTTATTTCCTTAAGCCATGGACATTTGGAGTTTATTATATCATTAGAAGTTAGGCTACTGTGGTTACTACATCCAAACTGATCAAATTGGACCACGTACTGTTTCCCAGTTTGGAGTAAAATTTGAGTTGGGTTTTAAAAGCTGAGCGTTTGGGGCAGAGGAGGAGAGCCCAGGCAAAGATTCACAGACAGCAACTCATAGACTTACTATTGTCCATGATGGTCCATTGTACCTGGAGCTTAAGAATGTATGAAGGAGGAGAGCTGGGAAGGGGTGTAGATGGGGTTCGGATTGAGATACTTGCTGGGAGATATGGCTCTAGGCCCAAGCCTATTACGAATAGACTTCAATGCCAGGTTAAGAAATTGAATTTTATTTCAGAAATTATTTCCAAGTTCTATGCCTTGAAATGAGTGAAAAATGAATGATTCCATCAGCTAAAATGTGAAATGAAAGAGAAAAAAGAAATGTTTGTGTTTTGAACTGTTTTTGAATTGTAGGAAAATCATAATGAAGCCTGAAGGTAAGAAAGATGTGGTAGGCATATTTCATGATAATTTTGGTAATTACTGCAAACATGGAAGAAAGTTTGCTCTGGTTTCAGTGTTGGGCCAGTAAATATATCAATTGATGACAAGAGAACAGTTTTATCAATTTCCTTGGGAGATCCCACACTTTTGATTAATGATTTGAGCATGCAGAATAAAGGGCCATCGAATTTCAGAGCCACACGGGTCTTTAATGGTCACAGAACCCTTCTCCGTGCCTTGGATGGGTTTCCCCAGAGTAACTGCGGTGGTCCCGGAGCCTTTTCTGCTTTTTCACTGTGTGTCCTTAACTGAATACATTTTCTTTCTTTTTTTTTTTTTTTAAATTTTTTTTAACGTTTATTTATTTTTGAGACAGAGAGAGACAGAGCATGAATGGGGAAGGGTCAGAGAGAGGGAGACACAGAATCTGAAACAGGCTCCAGGCTCTGAGCTGTCAGCACAGAGCCCGACGCGGGGCTGGAACTCACGGACCGTGAGATCACCACCTGGGCCGAAGTCGGCCGCTTAACAGACTGAGCCACCCAGGCGTCCCAACTGAAGACATTTTCAAGGTGGCTGATTTGAGGTGAGACACAAGGTATGATCCTGGAAGGGAGGTGTTTCCCCCCCTCCCCTTTAAAAAACCAACTGGTTCTGGGGCATCTGGGTGGCTCAGTCAGTTAAGCATCCGACTCTTGGTTTTAGCTCAGGTCATGATCTCAAAATTCCTGAGTTCAAGCCCTGCACTGACTGGGCTCTGCGCTGACAGTGCAGAGCCTGCCTGGGGTTCTCTCTCTCCCTGTCTCTCTGTCCCTCCCTGCTGCTCTCTCTGTCTCTGCCAAAATAAATAAATAAACTTAAAAAAAAAGGCAAACTGGTTCTTATGTGAATCAAAGCATAAATTCTCAGTCTCTTAGATAAAAAATTAAAAAATAATCACAATACAAATACGTTTGATAATTGTATAATGTTGTCTTGGGCACTACTTATTCCTAAGATGATGTAAAAGTGTGTATATCAGAGCAGTGCTCTTTCTCCCCTTCCTTAATGATTTTCTGGGTCAATTAAGTTTTCAGTGCCACCCTTAAGACTGAAAGTTAGCATTAATTTCATAAAAATGATATATTCCACATTAGGGCAGAAGGAAGCAGATGAGCAAGTTCTTCTTACTCTGTGTAACCTGGTATTATTCAACATTGGCCTGGAGAGGAGAATTTTGTGTTTCCATGCAGGGCTCCCTAATGAGAGTTACTGAAAAACAATGTGCTCTTGTCAGAACAGTGTGGAGCTCTTCTAAAACTGGGATGGAGCTACGTTTTACCCTTTAAAGGTCAGGAGATATTATTATGCAGCAAATTGAGCCTATGATTTATCTTTTAGAAAGGCAGCATCACACACATACAAAACCCACAAGGTTTGGGTTACATTTTAAAAAAATTCTAGAAGATATTGAAAATGAGAATTAATTTCCAATAACAATGCTAATAATAGCTCCAATTTTTAAGCCTAAGACATTAGATTAAGTATTATCTCTTATTTACTCTCCACAACACACCAGCAAGGAAGGTATCATTTTCTCAATTTTAAAATGAGGAAACTCAATTTTATTCCTCATCCCCTTTGAACTCCAGCTTTGTTTTCACCACTGATCCCCTCTGCCTGACACTCTGAGACTTTCCTTTCTACTTTTGGACAGTGTTTTTGTAGTCTTTGATCAAACTTATTCCTTTTCTGACCCCTAAATCTGAGTTTATCAGGAATTTTCCTCCTCTGTCCTCTTCTTTCCTGTCCTTGGAAATCTCTTTCACACTTGGGATATCTAATGGTGCTGATCTAGTAGCTGTAAGTCCTGGCATCAGCCTCTCCCCATGTTCCCATCCTCCTCCACTTTCATACCTGCAGGCCAGATATCTGATGTGCATGTCATGGCCGGTATCCCAAACAATGCCCAACTCGGGATTCAACATCATTGTGTCAAAATGAACTTCTCCTTCCGACATCTCTATTTCTTTTAATGGCACCAGTGTTCTCCGGGTCAGGTCTGGCTTAAAATCCTGGAGTCATTTGGACAGCTCCGACTCCCTCACCCCCTATGTTTATGCAGTCCCAATTCTTGTCACATCTCTGGCTAGAAATATTTGCAACTTTCCTTCCAATAACTGGGACTCAAATAACATACCTCTCACCTTTTACAGCTTTTAAAAATACACAGAGACTTATGTGATTTGTCCCACAGTTTCGAAGCGGAGTTAGGATTTGATCCCAGGGTTTCTGACTCCTGTTTTTTCCAAGGGGGGAATATTGCAACAACTGTGTCTCCAGGCCCTGCTTGAGCTGGTCCAGGTGCCTCAGGCATGGTCTCTCTACTTGGTTCCAACACAGCTTATATAAGCACTAATAGTCACTGCCTCATAATCACTGACAAATGACCTCATTTTAAAACACAGATCTGATCACCTCATGCTCCTTCAGTGCCTTCCTCTACTGAAAAATGTTCTCATTACTTAACCTGGCACCGTAGACATCCTCCGGTTTGATTTCCACACAATTTTGGAATACTGCTTCCCACAACCCCCTCTATTCTCCAGCCAAATGGAACTACTCTCAGTGTCTCAAACATGCTTGAAGCATTTGCCTGCATTCCTCTGCTCAGGCTATGGCCTCTTGGAATGGGCTCCCTGCCTTTGAAAATGCTGTCTTTTCTTTCTTTCATTCATTAATTCCAAAACATTGATGTATCAACAACAGTGTATCACGGTCTGTGCTAGACAAGGGAGGAAGCTAGTGAATAAGATA
The DNA here is from genome assembly GCF_016509475.1 of Prionailurus bengalensis. Classification (NCBI taxonomy): domain Eukaryota; kingdom Metazoa; phylum Chordata; class Mammalia; order Carnivora; family Felidae; genus Prionailurus; species Prionailurus bengalensis. The sequence continues at coordinate 132,254,721 of NC_057344.1, read as the reverse complement.
GAAAGGATCCATTTCTCAGGGACATTAGGATCTACTGAGTTCTTAAATTTCGGGACAGATGCCACACTCTTTGCAAAATGTCTTTCCTGATACCCGTGGCAGAAAGTGATGACTTCTCTTCCCAACAGCCATAGCACAGGGAGAAAACCTATTGCAGGATTTATCATAATCTGATTGAATTACAGTTATGGAGTCTTATCTCTCACCCTAGGTTGTAAGCTTTCTTTTTGATGGAGACTCTAAGTAGCTCAATATTTAGCCCTCATAGCACATAGTACAGAGCTCCACATAGAAGACCTCAATAAATGATATTGGAATAAACAATGTCTCTCAGAGTCTGTGACTACGAGATTGGGCAGGGAGAGCAGCACACTCCATTCACACACAGTCAGGAGAGGACAGTAAGCTCACACTCCTCTCACACACCCCCACCAGATGGTTAACATAACATTATTTTGGTCAACAGAACTGTCAGCTGATATCCAGGGCCCCATGATACTTGCCTTTATCCATTTAAAGAGAGTTTTGAGACCAAAACTAACTCAAGATTTCTGGTCATCAGAGCGCAGATCTGTTCAGTCTGCACATTTTTCTGTGTCAATAAGCAGGAAATAGGATTAGCATCTTCCCCATATGGTCTGTTTTTCCGACTCCAGAACCAGAAGGCTGCTAAACTCTGGACCATGATTCTAGGCTGAATTTGTTTCATGAAAATTAAAAATAATCATGTACAGTTATATTTACTCTTCTGGGGTACAGTTCTAGGAATTTTACAAATGCATGGTTGTATGACCGCCGCCACAATCAAGATATAGAACAGTCTCATCATCCCCCTAGAGACATACCCCTTGACTATTCTTTTGTAGTCAAACCCTCCTCCGCTCTTAACCACTCATCTGTTCTCCACTCCTGTAGTTTTGCCTTTTCCAGGATGTCCTATAAATATAAAAGTACATAGTTGTTTCGGTCTGGTTTCTTTAATTAGCGTCACATACTTGCAATTCATCTGTGTTGTTGTGTGTTATTAATAGTTTGTTCCTTTTTATGGAAGAGTGGTATTCCATTGCAAAAGTGTGCCACTGTTTATTTATTCACTCCCTGAGGGACATTTCGGTTATGTTCTGGTTTTGGCGATTGTGAATAAAGCCACTACAAAATACGTTCTTGGGTTACCATAGGTTTTCGTATCGCTTAGGTAAATGGGAGTGAAATTGCCGGGTCACATGGTAAGTGAATGTTCAGTTTTATAAGAAACTGCCAAAATGCTTTCCACAGAATGAGTCAGAGGTCTAGTTGCTTCACATCCTTACCAACGCTTGGTTTTCTCAAGACTTGTTTTTTTCTTTTTTTTTCTTTGCCCTTCTAGATCTATATAGCGTGAGATAGGATTTTAAGATTTCATCTTTTAGAACCATAATATTTCCACTTCCACACTAAGGCAACACTCAATATGTCCTCCTCCCCCTTCACTTGGATCTTTGTATTATCCCTCCCACTAGATTAAGGATTCCTTTGTGGGTAAGGAACAAGACTTAGCCATTTTCGTATATATGATGTGCTGCCAACCCACCCCAAGTGTGGGGATTTGCAACAACAGGAAATAACACATGCTACTTAAATAAATGCTCCTATATGATCAGATTTGATCAACACATAATGACACAACTAATATATCCAAAACATAATATCGTTTGCCCAATTTTATCAATTGTTTTATGCCATAGGAATTTTAATAAAATTGTGCACTTTCCTCCCTTCTCACAGATATTGTATATCCCCCAAAACTTTCATTTGTTTTGGAGGATATTTGTCTAAATTATGGATTTCAGTTTATCAAAGGGCAAATTAGAAAATATGGTTAGGATGGTGAAATATTTGAGTAACAGATTTCTTGTGCCAACATGAAAAACGAGATTTTTCTTACTAGTACTTTAGTAAGAGATTATGACCTATTTATTTTACAAATTATATCACTTACTTGCATTTTTTTAAAAAAAATGAGCTATAATTGACATATATCATTATAATCATTTCAGATGTACAACATAAATGATTCAATATTTTGTATATAATGTGAAAATGATCACAACAGTGTCTAGTTAACGTCCATCGCCATACTGTTACAATTTCTTTCTTGTGATGAGAACTTTTAAGATACTTACTCTCTCACCAACTTTCAAATATTCAACACAGTGTTATTCACTATAGTCACCATGCTGTACATTATACCCCTGGAGCCAATTTATTTCATAACTACAAGTTTGTGTGTGTGTGTGTGTGTGTGTGTGTGTGTAATCACATTTGCTTTATCCATTCATCCATTAATGACACTTAAGTTTCTTACCTTGACTATTGCGAATAACGCTGTAGTGACCATGGCAGTGCAAATATCTTTTCAAGTGTTTTCATTTCCTTCAGATAAATACTCAGAAGTGGAATTGCTGGGTCATATGGTACTTCTATTTTTAATTTAAAGTTTTGAGGAAGCTCCATAGTGTTTTCCACAGGGACTGCACCAGTTTACATTCTCACCAATGCTGCACAAGGGTTTCCTTTTCTCTGCATCCTTACCAATGTTTGTTATTGCTTGTCTTTTTTGATAATAGCCATTCTAACAGGTGTGAGGTCATCTCATTGTGGTTTGTATTTCCCTAATGATTAGTCATGACTAGCACCTGTCCGTCATCTGTATCTCTTCTTTGGAAAAATGTCTTTTCAGACCCTCTGCCCATTTTTTTAAAAATGGGTTTTTGTTTTTGTCACTTACTTGCACTTCAGTGTGCTTTTTAGGTGAGAGGAAAAATTGGAATTACAGGGGGAAACTGTAATCATTTATGAAGTGAGTTGGGGCAAAAAAAAAGAGGTTGAGAGTCACTGATAAAGACTCAATTTCAAAAGTGAATGTGTCTTTGAAGTGCCACGGGCCAACCTCCCAGTCATTGCCAGAATCCTGACTTTAACATCTGGTTGAATAGTTGCACCATTAGAAAGCTCACCACTTCATATGGCACCAGTGCATACATCCTTGCGTGCAAGAGTCTCAAAACAAAATAAATACAAAACATTGGGAAAGCAGCTTCTTTCTAACCAGCTTCTGTTGTTCTGTAACTTTGTATCATATTAACTTTCCGTAGCACCTACAGAAATCTAAACATGGAGTGTGGAATCTATTGTGGCAGAAAGATGTTCACCTTGCATCATCCAGCCACGAGCAGAGTTAATCTCATTAACTTTTATAATGCAAGATGATTTATATTTTGAAGAGATGAACTCAGAGGCGTAAACGACATGAATCTTGGAACCTGTTTTTATATATCACTCTTTCTGCAACTTTAGTTTTTGAATGGAAGTAAACCAACAACTTACAGTTGTACATAGAGAAGAAAATTTGTATAAGTCTATAGAAGAAAATGTCTTAAGTATAATCTATGCGTAGACTGGACTCTGAGCCCTTTAATGGAAAGCATTCTTGCAGAACTCAAAAACAAGGGGCTTTCTAACCTTAGACATTTCTCTTTCTATTGGCTAGTTTCCGGGGTGGTTTTGTACGAAGCTTAGCTCAGATGGAAATCCATTCCCGGGATTCCCTTCGCTAAATACTCCTTCAGTATAGTTGGCTACAAGGGAAACCTCTGTGATATTTGGTGGCAGAAGTGGGGCATTAGCATTATTCGGCTTGGAAGAGCCCTGTGGTGCAACAGCGGCTGAGCGGCTGGGCGCTGACCTCCTGGCTCACCTCAGTGACCTCAGGCAGCAGCCAGGCCGCAGGTCCGCACCTCCCACCAGACCCTCTCTCTCAGCCTCTGCCCAAGGTCTGTCAACAGCTCTGCAGTGAGAAGGGTGAGCCCCTTTCACGGTTCTCCCAGGTGGCTGTGGTTGGAGGAGACAGGAGTCCAGCGGGGATTGTTTTGTCTTTCTGTGTTCCAGTTTGTCTTGCGGGTTCCAGATTGTCCCTGCTCCACTTCACATCCAGCTTTTCTTTCCCACTGCTGGCTCTGTTAGCCTACGATCACCGCAGGCCCAATATCAGATGCAGAACAACTGCTTCCCATAGACCTTTTTATAAGCTCCCATGATTATGTAAGGCCTAACACTTATGATAAATCCATTATTCTACATCCACCGTACCGTTACTGCTTTCCTAACTGATATCGCTTCCATAAATTGTTTCTATTCAGAATATGCACTTGGTTACAAATGGTCTTTTTGTGCCTGACTTAAAAAAAAAAATTATGATAGAGGCACCTGAGTGGTTCAGTCAGTTAAGCGGTTAAGCATCTGACTTTGGCTTGGGTCATGATCTCATGATCTCACGGTTCGTGAGTTTGAGCCCCGCGTCGGGCTCTGGGCTGACAGCTCAGAGCCTGGAGCCTGCTTCAGATTCTGTGTCTCCCTCTGTCTGCCCCTCCACTGGTTGCACTCTGTCTCTCGCATTGTCTCAAAAATAAATAAACATTAAAAAAAATTATGATGGGGCGCCTGGGTGGTTTAGTTGGTTGAGGGTATGACTCTTGATTTCAGCTCAGATCATGATCCCAGGTTCGTGGGATGGGAGCCCCACGTTGGCTCTGCACTGAGCGTGGAGCCTGTTTAAGACTCTCTCTCCTCTCTCTCTCTCTCTCTCTCTCTCTCTCTCTCTTTCCCCTTCCGCCCCTCCTCCCGGTTCTCATGCATGGTCTCTCAAAACAACACCACCACCAACAACAAAAAAAACCCCACCTGAGCCAACTAGTTGTTTCTTCAAAATACGTTTTAATGTGACACTTGGAAAGTTGGATCTACTCACAGTAAAACATAAACTACAAATCTGGAAACGATTTCAAGTAATCCATTTTTATCACATTGTATGTGTATTGAGAGAAGATAAATACTGTTCCAAGTGTTTCAAACTCTTTAATATTTCTTAATAGTAAGATTTTGTGGTCTTTAAAGGTGGAGAAGCCTCTTTTCATCTTTACATCCTTACATATTAGCACATAGATAAGACCTTATTAAACACTGGCTGAACTACGTAAAGAGCAAATTTCAGCTTCCTGTTTTTTTACAAAAAAGAAAAGAACAGCAGTGTGAGCAAGCGACCACAACCAACTGCATCCTCTGATGCTTGTCTCATTATTATATAGAAACTCCAGCAGGAAACCACAGCTATATCCTTTTCATCAGTATAGAAAAATCTTATGAATTGTTGGCAAGCATAAAACAGCTCTATTGACATTACATAGATAGTGGTGACAATTTATACTCACCACATCCAGGTGCTTTACAACATTTTCACAATGTTTCTCAAGGACAAATTCCAGAGAAAAGTAGGCATAATAATAGTTATACCTTAACCACTTGCCAGGGGGTAAACTATATAGAAAAACAATAAATGCCGCTGAAACTCAACTCCTCTCTTGAAGTAACTGATTTAAAAAAAAAACTGATAAGTGCTAAAATTTTGCATTTCACTCAAATTTGTAAAAATTTCTAACTGACCAAAGATGCATTAGCCTGTACTCAAAAATCAGTACTGGGGCTCCTGGGTGGCTTAGTTAGTTAAGTGTCATGATCAGCTCAGGTCATGATCTCACGGTTTGGGAGTTCAAGCCCTGTGTTGGTCTCTGGGCTGATAGCTCAGAGCCTGTAGCCTGCATCGGATTCTGTGTCTCCCTCTATCTCTGCCTCTCCCCTGTTCACACTCTCTCTGTCTCTCTGTCTCTCTCTTTCTCAAAAATAAACTTTAAAAAAAATTATGACCATACTAATTTTTCCCTTTGTATTCAAAATAGCCCAAGAATTGGACCTTTCTAACTATGAAATGTACAAACCCCTTTTGTCCACTCTCATGTATAATCCTATTTAGGATTTGGAGAACACATGTTTTAAATTTGTAATATGAGCCTTGACAATGTGTTTTATCAATGAAGGGACTTTCTAACGAAGATCTCTTAATCATTTAGGAAATACAAAGAAAAAAATATGGCAGAAGTCCAGGGCTTTCAATGACTTTCATTTTAATGGGAACCACAGACATGTAGACTCATTTACACAGAAGTCAGAGAGTACAGACCTGTAGCTTTCTTGCGTGTCTACAACAAAACCTACTATGGAAATTCTCCACAGTATGTTTGTTCCATGAATACATGTGTGAACAACTGAATGCATAAATTACTGGTGGCAATGGAGAGGGGGGAGATAAGAAGGGCATCTCCAAGTTCCAGAAAAGGCTGAAGAGACCCCAAATCCAGAAAAAAAAAACAAGAGGCCCAAGAGAGAAGAAAAAAATGAAAGACCGTTTTAAAAACCTGGACATTAAAACTAGAATTGTTCTTAGGAATTTCTGGACCAAACTGTTCATTTCTAAAAAGAAACTGAGGTCCCTTGGGCAATGACATGACTTCAAGTACCATTTTCACAGATTGTGATGTGTGTGTCACTTTCATGATTTTTGCCTTATGGTGCTTCTTATCTAAACTATTTTTTACTTAATGCTTTTTATTCAATTGACTTTAATTGGTGCACTAGCTGAAAATATTAACCTAGTCTTAAGAAATGCTCTCTCTGCAAAGTAACAGTTTTGATGTGCTAGTAATGTATTTTACATATAGCAGCATATGGTGTATTTAGTATATGGTATATTTAAAAAATATTAAATATAAATTTATTTTAAAATAAATTTAAAAATATACCATATGTTAAATACATTATAGGCTATATTTTTAAAATATACTTTAAATTTATTCTTAGTATATTTCAATTTTTTTTAATGTCTATTTATTTTTGAGAGAGAGAGAGACAGACTGTGAATGAGGAGGGGTAGAGAGAGAGAGGGAAACACAGAATCTGAAGCAGGCTCTAGGCTCCATGCTGTCAGCACAGAGCCCGATGCGGGGCTCAAACCCACAAGCCGCAAGATCATGACCTGAGCCAAAGTCAGACGCTTAACTGACTGAGCCACCCAGGCGCCCCAATACATTTCTGAAATAAAACAAATTCGTAACTATTAAAATAAAAAGCAAACCTGTATACTATCTAAGATCATCTTACAGGTCACTGATCAAAATCTTCTGCATTTTGAAAACTAGTGCACTTTGCCATGCCATCCCCTGGAACAAAGCATTTGGATTCTGAAACAACATGAAGTGTTGTTTGTGGTAAACACATTCCAGATTGATGACAAGAGTCCAGTAATAAGATCAATGCCTGCAGGTGACTTCTGCCTATTTTTTTTTAACTAGAAAAAAATCAATTGCTTATTAAGGAACAAAAAATAAATTAAGGCAGAAGTCATGGCTTTAAAAACAATTAGATTTTCGTCTTTAAAATGGATAGAGATAATATATATTCATCTACCTGTCAACTATCATTAATTTATTAGGAATATGGTTTTAAGAAGGAGCTTGTCTCAAATGAGCCTTCTGTACATAGACTGTCTTTTTTTTTTCAGCCTTTAATTTGAACTAGAACACTTAGCTGCCAGCTAAAATGAGGAATTGCTCAACTTTCATAAGTAAATGAGTATCTATGATTAAAACATCAATCACGGAAACACTAGTTCTATAAATAGTGTCTAAGTCCAAAGTCCACAGGTAGGGCTAAACACAGACACATGCTTTGTTTTTCTCCTTCTATGTGTGTGTGTGCGCACATGTGTATGCACGTGACTATCTGATCGGTATTTAGTTTTTCTCTTGAGAAACAAAGAAATGTTGTTTGCTGAACATATGTGTCACCTGGATATTTTGATAAACATTTTTATTTTTCAATTTAACCGCCTATACAATGATTTATAAAGTTTTAACCTAAAATGTTTGTTTGTCCTTGAACTCACTCTGTTTGCTTAAAAAAAAAAGTCTTATCTCTGATTTATAAGCTTTCAGTTTGGTTTTTCAGCAACACAAAATGAAATTTGAGATAGGAGAAATCAGGCTATAAAATCCAACCTATTCCTCTGCTTTTGACCCAGTGGTAATAATAATAATGTTAATACATTACAGTGTGGTATAGTAGTGAAGTGAAGCTTGTGACCTTTGAAGTTAGACAACTCTGAATCTACACACAGTTGAGTCAGATACTATCTGAGGGACCTTTGGCAAGTTTTTAATCTGTTTCCTCATCTCTAAAATGGGGGAAGTAAAAGTACAAATCTCATAGATTTGTTTAAATGAGAAATGGGTTTAGCAGGATGTCACTAGCAGAAAAGGCTAAAGAATGAAGTTTTGAAAGAATCTGAGCTCATTAACTGGACAGATTTGTAGTCTACTCATCACCCATTTCCTTACAGTGGAAAGCAAATGGATGAAGAGAAATGTACTAGGGTTCTCTTATGCCCTAGAACCAAGATAGCAAAAGTGCCCTGAGTGGTTCCCTTAGGCTCTTGATCCTCATTTACCTCAACTAAATTCCTCTTCCCCACGTGTTTGGTTGGTTTTTCATTCTTTTTCACTTACCATCCTTAGTTCTGAAATCTAGGTACTGCCTCTTCTCTTATTTCCCCTGTGCTGCTACCTTCTGGGCAGCAAAGCAAGAAAGTTCTCTTCTCAGCAGGAGTGAATACACAAAAATGGAATCACTCACCAGGCAATCCAGAGATGTGATTTACCACTTAAACTCTAGGGTCTTAACCCTGAAGAGGAAGGCCAGGGAAGAGTGATAAGCACCATGTTAGGAAAAAAGGATAGCATGAAGGCAGGGGATATTTAACCCAACAACTATGAAAACCCCAAGTGTTTTCAGTACTCCGAAATGGGTATATTACCCAATAATGCTCTGATTCAAGATCATCTTCCAAGGGAGAAGGTGATCCTTGCGAGTCTAATAATCCCAAATGGCGGCCTTTCACTTGTCTTAAAATACACTAGCATATTACAAACCATTTATAAGCAATGGTAAAGTACCAATGACAGCAAATGATTTATTAAAAGACTAATTTAGAGCAGTTTTCTGTAATGTCAGTTATGTTGATCTCAATGATAAAGTAATTTTTATAATACTGTTACTCTCATTTATCTCACTTGCATTTGTAGATGTTTTCTTGAATAGAAAAAAATGAGGGGCGATGAAGTTACATTGAGGTTCTGGTATTTTCATGGGGAGGAAATTTCCTACAGTATATAAACTACCTGCCCACAGAAACCTGGAAGATTTCTTAATCTTACACCTTCCCTATCTTGGTCACATTTGCTCCCCTCTGTTTCTTCGTTGTTTTTAACAAGATGAAGTTGAAAATACATATGTCTACCATTTCATTTTTGACGACATTAAGGAAGTGTAGTGTGGGAAAGGCTTCCTCCAGTTTTCAAGCTGGCCTGGCTGGAAGAAAGGAACCCAGGTGTGGTGAGCAGGTGGCGAAGCTCTGAAGGGGAACGGAAATTAAGTGAATTGCTAGGGCCTAGAGGAAGGAAGAGAGAGGTCTGTTTGGGACAGAGAAAGAAGCCTGGTTGTTAGGCTGTAGGGGAATTCCCAAGGAACCTCACCAGGAAAAGAACCCACTCTAATGCTGCTGAGCATATTTATTAATATGTTTATGTAGGCCAGGAGTCTGGGAATTATTTGAGAGTTCAGATTATGTTTTATTCATTTTTGAATCCCTAGCACATAGCAAAGGGCCTAACATATATATCAAGTACTAGATACAAATTTATTAAATGATCCAAGCATCTATCTTCCTCAAATCAGAGCTTCAGCCGGTCCCCTTTCACATTCTATACTTCATCTCCTAAATAAAATCCTATTTCCAGTTTGAGGAATGCTTTTATTTCATTTGCAAAGCAGAAGTAGCTGACATATCCCCAATCCATCAAGCTCACATTATTAACTTTTATCATCCCTCTCTGAGAGTTAGACTCACTACTCAAAAGTAGTGAGGGATGATCTTTAAAAACTCATCATTACAATTTTAGACATCCAAATAACCGCCAGGGAAATAGAACAGTTCTTCATAAGAGCATGAAAGTTTTAGTGTAACTAAGTTTATGTTATTTCAAATCACTAAGAAAAAAATTACCTTGACCCCTAAAGAATTTTATTTTTTTTAATTTTTTTTTTAATTTTTTTCAACATTTTTATTTATTTTTGGGACAGAGAGAGACAGAGCATGAACGGGGGAGGGGCAGAGAGAGAGGGAGACACAGAATAGGAAACAGGCTCCAGGCTCCGAGCCATCAGCCCAGAGCCTGACGCGGGGCTTGAACTCACGGACCGCAAGATCGTGACCTGGCTGAAGTCGGACGCTTAACCGACTGCGCCACCCAGGCGCCCCTGACCCCTAAAGAATTTTAACACCTATGGTCTCTTACAAGTTATCAATACATTTTAGGTGTTATGAAGATGCGGACATCATTCTACATGGAAATGCGCTCTGTCCAAAGAAAGCACAGAGTCAATGTAGCCCCGTGTCCTCTGTTGGCTTCCACTGATACTATTCTCAGCCCCGTCTTCTTAGAGTGAAGATGGTGAAGCACCGACACTTTGGGATTAATAATTTGATGTGAGGATGTTTTTAGAAGCGAGGTGGGAGGCACAGTGTGGGGGTGGTACGCAGCAAAGTGTGCACGAGGAAGGAAAGTGGCAGCGGTAGTTGAGAAAGAAAGTGATTTCAGAGAGCTATTAATTAAGAGCTTTCTCTATTTTTGAGATCTGCCTGAGGTTTTCATCCTATTGTCTCAGAAGGGCATATGTCTTTACTTCTAATGTGAATGATCAACTGTGACACAGTCAGCTTATTGTCAGCCCTAGTAACAGACGAGTTCCAAACAATCCAGTGGTCACACTATGTAGTGATCTCAGGGATGAGTTAAAAGCACAGCCACCTGCCATTGTTAGATGCACATTTCTCAGCTGTACAGACACAGACACAAACTGGGATAAGAGTTGATACTACTTCTGACAGTTGGTTCTCAATTGCCAAGCCTATGAAATAGACCTCACCATTACCTGAAAGACTGAGATATGCTTTGGGTGTTCAGGAGGCTAGGCAAGTTTGGCATATAGCTAAAGAGTCGTATGTAACATAAAGATATGGTGTATTTAAACACACATAAAGCAATCTGATGTAAAATTGTAGTTATTGGTTAAAGAAGAAATGAACTGTTCTACGGACGGTTGATTTTTTTTGCTTGCTGCCAAAAGTGGTACGGTAAAAAATAAGCAAACTGAAAAATTCACTCTTCTCTTACTAACAGACCACATCAACCCAGTTTGTATTCATTAACCTTTTGCAGCATCTGCATGTTTTGATGATGGAAACTTTTTAGACTCTCGTGATAGTTTACGGGAGTCAATGACATTGACCACAATGATCTCTCTACTTTGTAGAGTCACATCAGTTTCATGAGTACAGTCACAGCACTGGAGGGCCCAGGGATATTTAGAAAACATCACAAACTCAATCCCTATTAACTGAAGTTGTTGAGCACAAGTGGCTTCTATGAAGCCTCAGTGTCAGAGAGACAGTAGGGAGTAGTGGAGACTATAATGAAATAAAGATGTAGCACATACTGTTACTTAGCTTCTACCCAGAGAGTATGTATCAGTGTCTCATTTTTTATAATATATCTCTTAAGTTTTAAATATTGCCTTAATGAAAAATAAATACCTGCAAGTCAAATAAAACATGATCTTCCTGCTGGGCCCACAAACTGTGCCAGTTTTTAATTTCTGACCTGGTATATACATCTTCAAACCTGAGGTCTGGCCACATTAAGTGAAATGTATCGGGTCTCTCAGATGCTCACAGCAAAGGATTCTTCTGCTCTGAGTATCTATACGTGTAGACACAAAATCATCCCCATGTGAAAGGAGATTGCATAGGCATTTTCACTTAATGAGAGCTCAGCCCCTAACCCTGACATTGACAGATTTCTGTTCGGTGACTGCTTTCGGAACATGTTCAACATGAAAACAAGACCAAACCTCCACACTCATTTGTCAGAAGCAATTTCTACTCATTCAAGGATGCAAGGGAAAATGCATATCCATTTATTAACCTTCGCACTGATTAAAATCCTCATTAGCATTAAAATTCTAGTTGCTTCATTTTTACCTGCATTTTTCAAGGAGAAATAATTTATAGTATTCAAAGAAAGCCGTGCTTAGAAAAAAAATATTACCAAGTGTAAATTAAAAATTCATGCTCTGTATAAGAAAGTAGTTAGAGACAGGGCATAAGAATCACGGAGGGTTTACTGAAATAATTGATCTCTAAACCATGTTTTGAGGGGATTGAGAAGCTAATTTAGGATGAAGGATTGAGCATTCCAAAATGATGTAATGGCAAAGGCAATGACCAAAGTCCAACAAAGTGGACTCCATGATGAATCAATTATATCTTGCATTTTGAACAATTAAAAAAAATTAATGTTTATTTTTGAGAGAGAGAGCGGGGTAGGGGCAGAGAGAGAGGGGAACAGAGGATCTGAAGCAGGTTCTGTGCTGACAGCAGAGAACCTGATTGTGGGGCTTGAACTCATGAACTGTGAGATCATGACCTGAGCCGAAGTTGGACGCTTAATTGACTGAGCCACCCAGGTGCCCCTTGAACAACAATTTTTGAGAAGTGTATCGGGAGAAAGCAAATTCATATCAGACTAAAAAAGAAGAAAGATGATTAAAAATGTCTATATTATATTCAGCAGCCCTGTCCTACACAGACATAATTTGGAATAAAAATCTGGAGCTGATGCAAAATTCTGAATCCCGATGATATCTGCTATAGTGTACTCATTAAGGCAGACTATAAGGCACAGACTATAACATTTTAGAAAAAAAATTGTCAACAAGAATTGAAACAAAAAAAGATGCTCTGATTACTCAGAAAATATAGTGAACACAAATGTTTAGCTCCCTCAAGCATTTAATTTACCCAAAGTTGTACATTATAAAGAAAGAGAAGAGTCTCCCATAGACACAATATGATTGTTTTAATTTTAGACTATTTAGAAATCAATATGCTGAAAAAACAATCAAGAGTCTATCCCCATAAAACATCTTGATTACTCCCCCTGAACTAGATCTTCCACTTTGCTGGACCATTTGCAATTCAGGCTTAAAAAAGGATCCTCTGCAACTCCTTTTCTCTAGAAAATTAGTAGATGGAAATGTGGTCTTTTAAGGAGCACTGGAGCTCTCTGTCCAGCTGTCTGTTACTGAATTAGCAAGAGTGCTGAGGTCCCTGGAGGTGCCTGTGACTGTGAACTGTTACTCTCTAGCCTTGAGTATTTTCAAGGTTTGCTTGGTTCTGCAAGTGTCACAAGCTGTGACTACTGACTAAAGCAGTAGGGTTGGCTTGGGTATCCACCGGGTTTAAGACCCAAGAATTAACATGTTTAAGTGGAATCTGGTGTGTAAGTAAGTCCAAGAAGGCTCCCTGCCTCAGATTGCACAGCTGATGCCCACAATTTTTCTGCCACATCAGACCTCTGGGAGAGAGATCACTGCGTTGTCACTTAGAAAGGCTCACAGCATTGACTCTCAATTTTGGAGGAAGGGCTGCAGGAATAATTAGATTCCCTTACCCCCACCACTCTGGAGCCATTCATATCCTCTCTTCAGACCCCATTCCTTCCCCCCTCAGCAGAGAATCAGTAGAGAATTAGAAAGAAGAGGTCTAGGTTTTAGCCCCAGCTCTAACAATCATGAGGACACATTATTCACTCATCTGGGGCTCACCTGTTATCTTTTTTTCTCCCCTGTAAGTAAAGGCAAGACTGAACAGTGGTGTTCAAGTCTGGCTATTGGAATCATTTTAGGACCATCAAAAAATATAGATTTCCAAGCCCTACATTTAGATTCGGATTCAGATTCAATAGGTCACAGCATTTAGCCTTCCAGCTAAGGGTCCGTTATTATTACCTGGTAATAATAATTCAGGCCCCCAATTATGCTGACAGCTTTAAAATAAAGCCGACGATCTAATTATAGACATGAAAAATCAGAAAGCTGTTATTGTGCTGGCAACTCCAATAAGCCCAAATAAAAAGCTGTGAAAATTTTTCTCACTGGCATTCAAGACAGTAAGTAATCTAAATTGTAAGCTCATATACATTTTCCCCCATGAAATTCAATAAAGTCTTTTCAATTCAAATGCAGCCTCTAAGTGTTTTTGTTATTCCGGACTTGACTCTTATGCAACTAAGCTAGCTTATCACTAATCTAAAGATTCTGATGAAGGAAGATGAAAAAGGAGTCCAGGACATCTTTATAGAAAAGTGAATCTCCATATTTGACTGAACTCCAAATCAACTAATTTGGGTACCCGAGTCTCTGTTTTAACTGGCACTGTTCTTCTGGTTGAAGGTATACCTGTTTTCAAAAGGGTATTAATATCATAATGTTGTTCTATTCCATAGGAAAGGTAGCAAGAGCTGAAAGAAGCCCACCAAACATTTTAAAAAACACAAGTGAAGACATTCTCCTCTGATTTTATCTCCTAATAGCTCGGGTTGCAGCAAAACACACTGATGTTAATTTCTCAAAATGCATGCAAACATACTCAAACATTTTACTAAAATGCCGGACAAGTCATAGAGCAACTGAAAAAATAAAATCTGGCAGGTTCTGCCCTTTCTTTTGGGGTTATGAGTACCAAGTGGTCTGATTCATCTTCAAGAAGCTGTTGGTTTCTAACACGGGGGTTTTTACCTACGAGGCACACAGGAAAGGAGACTTGTAGGAGAGAATAGAAAGGTTTGCTGGATTTGTGATAGTCACTTGATCACCCTTGCCCCTCTGTGCCAATGATGGTACTTGTGTTCTGGGAAACGAAATGCTCATGCTACAATGTGGTATATCGCGTAATTTCAATAGTTCATTGAATTCAACTGAAACAAGGCCTAGCCAGTGAATTATTGCAAATGAGAGTTTTTTAAAGGGAGGAAATGACAGATTTATGATGTTATGGCCATGCTGACTAGATTTTCTTTCTTTTTTTTTTTTTAATTTTTTTTCAACGTTTATTTATTTTTGGGACAGAGAGAGAGCATGAACGGGGGAGGGGCAGAGAGAGAGGGAGACACAGAATCGGAAACAGGCTCCAGGCTCTGAGCCATCAGCCCAGAGCCTGACGCGGGGCTCGAACTCCCAGACCGCGAGATCGTGACCTGGCTGAAGTCGGACGCTTAACCGACTGCGCCACCCAGGCGCCCCATGACTAGATTTTCTTAATGGAGTAGTATTAGGAAAAGAAATCTTATATACAAAATAACAACTCTTGGCTAATATTTTAGTCTAAACAGAAATCCTGCGGTGATTCTCTCCCCCCACCTCGATACTCATTTTCTTTTCTAAATGTTTCTTAAATAAAGCTCACACTACCCTGCCTCATTCTTTACTTCTTCCTTCTATATCACCACTCCTTCCACACTGCCCACCCAGATCCATTCATCTTTCATAAACTAGCTCACATTCCACCTTCTCCTTGAAGCCTTTCTAGATTAATGCAGTCCCCAAGGACCTCCTTCTCATCTGACTTTAGTGTCATGAATTAATGGTAAGTCATAATGTCTTGCCTTTCTCAAGGCAGTTCTGCCTTTCAGAATATTGTGTAAATGCTTGTGTATCAGATTTCCTGTTGACTCTTGGGGTCTGACAAACGGGAAGCATCTCTTCTTTGTGTCACTTAAAGCACTGGCTTTTGGACTTTTTGGAACATGATGCATAATAGATATACAATCTACATCATAGTCGGATGTGTATATATACATATAAACATATATTTAATCAAAAAGTTCCATGAACTATACTTACTTACCCTTCTATTCTGTTTTACTCTACTTCATTTTTTGAAAATAAAAATGCCATCAGACCCAGTAAACTGACTTCACAATGGGTTGTGACCAGTTCTAGAAGGGCACTTATTGATTGCCATGGGGTTGCTATATACATTTCCCTCACTTAAGACATAATTTAAGAATTGTGTGAGACCTTTTGGCTCTCTTTAGTACATGTTTCTGAGTTACTTTTTTTTTTTTTTTCATCCACTTTTTCAAACCATCATACTTTTGCCTTTTGGGTCATTGGGGACAATTAATCCCTGGCATATACAGTACTTTCCATCTTTTTGCCCTGAGCACTGTTGTCATAAAAATAAGATCCCCTGCCTCCTATAAAACTCCAATCTCCGTTCTCTCATTCCCTTTTATTCTCACAATAGGCAAAGTAGGGGGCAGACATTTCATGGATGAAGAAATTGAGACATAGAGGATTATGATTTTTTCAAGGGTACATCTCCTTTTTAATCAGGTTATTACAAATTAGCGAATAGGGGGGCACCTGGGTGGCTCAGTCGGTTAAGCGTCTCACTTCAGCTCAGGTCATGATCTCGTGGTTTGTGAGTTCGAGCCCTGCGTCGGGCTCTGTGCTGACACCTTGGTCCTGGAACCTGCTTCAGATTCTATGTCCCCCTCTTTCTCTCTGCTCCTCCCCCGCTCACGCTCTGTCTCTCAATAATAAATAAACGTTAAAAAAAATTAGTGAATAGTGTTTCTAGATATTTGAAGGGTATAACATTGGGTGATGTGAACAACATAGAGCCTCCCTGGATATGCATGTACCTAACTTACCCAGGTCAAACAGTTTACAGTCATGACCAGATGAGTTAGTGGCCCTGCCGGACTTCAGTGTGAGGGTGGGTCTGCTTCCTTTCACACATATCTTTCCGTCTCCATCTTCTCTCAGTTTTTCACCCACCCAGAGCTACCTGTTATTCCTGAGCCACGTTTTGGCCCCTGTACCAGGACTGCTCCTCTCTCTCCTCTTTACCAAACTAGTTCCTCTTGTTCTTCAGGTCTCTGCACACAGTCCTCGTCCTCTCTACCTCCACGACCTGACTTCTGCAGCATGGTCTACAGGCCCTGTCAGAGCACTGAACCAGGTGGTACTCACTCCCTGCCCAGTTCTGCCAGCAGAGGCTGTGTCTCGCTCAGTCTTCTATTCCACAGACGAGGACCATGGTGAGTTCTAGATAAACAAGGTTGATTGCATGAATGAATCAATGAATGAGTGCACAGAGGGCAGAAATTGCTAGCACTGAAAGAACTCATGCGTGAGCTGGGGCTGGAACTGTGTGTCCTGACTCCCAATCTTTTATGATTTTGGATTCCATGACGGACATTTTAATGCTTCCCCATAAGTTGTAGGTTTTTTGACTGGGAATTCATACAGTGAAGGAGACCTATATCTCATAAGTATATTTGAGGCACAGTCAAGAAAATGTTGCAGGGACAAATAATTAAGGCAAGTGTATTGAGGCAATTAAAAAATACCCAAATTTCAAAATGGCTTGTTGGACCTCACCCCGACCTCCAGTTGAGACTGATCCGATTCAGGTCATGTTTCAGGCCTCCACTTCCCATATAAAGCCATGCTTTTTTTTTTTTTTCCCCTCATCATTTTCATAAAAGTCTAGTTAATGATTAGGTGAAGCCTCACCACACCACAACACACTGTACGTGGCTCAGCGTGAGTTCCTCTGCTCTGTTTCCAAAATAAATCCCAGTGATATAACATCTAGACTTGCAATGGCGATTACTACTCTTTTTTCCTGTTTGTGAATCAACAACCCATTTCCTCCCCTCCCCCAACACATAAAAACTTAAAAAGTGCTCTTGGTGATTCTATTTAAAGAACATTCTCTAATACAAACTCCTGTCATTCGCAGATAGCAACAGACCAGATTTTCTTCTTTATGCTGTGACTCATGTGTCTTTATTCCCAGGCTCAGGGCAGGCCAATGGTGAACACAATGGAAAAGAAAGAATAGTTTATAACTGGAAAATAAGCACATTCAAGAGAAGTACACTCAAAGCATTATCGAAGTAAAATATGCAGCAGCACCAACAAGAGCAAACAAAAGCCCACGCAAGAGATGTGTAAATATTTCATGAGACTAAGCCTTAATCAACTCTCTCCCCAAATCTTGCTGGGGTTGTAAACACTTCAGTTTCTTTCAGTCCCATCATGACCCAGATTCCCCGCAAAAATAAAATGAAGACACGGACTGATGGTTCTTTCACAAATGTGTTGTGAAAAATATTGCGATGGAGCATATCCAGGTTTGCTTTAACAGGAAGATCCCCTTAATAAAAGGTGCTTGCTTCTCGGTGACTCTGAGCTGCTTTCTCCCCTCCTCCAACCCTTGCCTTTTCCCCACCGCCTCTGCTGCTTTCTGGACATTCACATCATCTTAACCTTGAACTGCCTACACTCCAAGCAGAGATTTCTCCCACTGCTTCTCCAGGAGGCCCTTCAAACCCGACGGCTGTCTGCTGCCTTCCCACCACCCAAAATTCACTTCCCAGTGTCCAAGAACCCCTCTTCCCCTGCACCTCCTCTTTTATAGTCCACTGTTGTGTCTGAAATTTTGCATCTATCTTTTAGATCTGCCTGGATAGCGTGAAAATCTGTTGTGTGTATATCGGCTGGCAGTGTTCTTCAGATTTTTTCCTAAGATCCATCTCTGCAGAACCTTGATACCCTCTAGTCTCTACCCTGACTTAATGTGGTTCCAAAGTTCACCTCTACATACTGAACAGGTCTCTACAATGATTTCCCTTTATCAGCCTCTGCCTCCCCTCCTCTCTCCACCTCTCTCAAGATAAACTATATATGCAAGTGTGTATGTGGGTAAACGCACACATACATGTATATACACACACATATGAAATATATGAAAACCACAGTGTTTTGACTCTAAAGAAAATAGACATGGGAAAATGAGAAAATTACAAGTATAGTATTGCCAAACACACACACACACACACACACACACACACCACACACACACACACCCCTATTTGGATATTCACAGTGTGCAGACCTGATGGATTATAATCCCCACGCCTCCCAGCCCAAGAACAAGAACAGCAGGCTTCGTCTCCCATTTACCTTCAAAGCCAGAGCCTAAGGGAGCAATGACCTTGCAGAGAAATTCATCACCTGCGAGAAAGACGGCCCCTCCTGGAGCGCAGGACGGGATGGGGACAAGAGCAACAGGCAAACGATCAGCGGGCAAAATGTGGGACCGAATCCATACCCCCGGCGGTACCGAGCACACCACAAAGCTCCGGTCTCCCGGGCTGGACGCCGGGCAGAGGTGGCGCAGGGGGGCGTCTCCTCCCGCGGCCGCCGGTCGCCTACCTGCTCTCGCTGGGCTCTCCCCGGCGCCGCGGGGCCGCTGCCTGCGCTGTGGCGGGGGTTTCCCGTCGCATATCCCAAGCGGCGGCTCTCGGCGCCACACGGATAGCTCCGGCGGGCTCCGGAGCGGCGGTCCTTTTTCGCCCCGTTCCGGGAGCTAGCTGGGTGCTCGCAGGAACTGAAATTACTATGCAAAGAGCAGAGGCGGCGCGCAGGAGCCGGGCGGAGACCGCGGGGGCCGCCCCCACCGCGGGGCTGCAGCCGCCGTCGCCCGGCACGGAGCCAAATTGGAGGTGGGAGTTCACGTGCCCGACTGCTCCTCCGTCAGGCCCGGGATGCGCCCACCTGTCCACGGAGGGCAGCGCCGCCGGGCCGGAGCATCCGGGGAAGGGGCTGCAGCTTCGCAGGCAGCGGCGGCGGTGGCGGCGGCAGCAGGGCGCCGAGCTCCGCCCCCGCCGCACCCCAGCCCAGCCTTCCAGGTCCCCCGGGAAGGGTTTGCAGCGGCTACTTGCCGCGCGGCAGGGGGGTGGGGGGTGGGTAGCGGGGCAGGGGCTGGAGGGTCAGCGTTCTGCTGCAAGGTGACCAGCGGCAGGTGGAAAGTTAAGGAGACTAAGGTAGAGGACTAGGGCCCAGAGCGACTGGGCAGGAATTCTGGCCCTTGCTCCTTCCCACAGGTCATCAGACTCCATGTATGTGTCTAGACTCTAGCAGACGGTTTCTAATAAAGCCACGTGCAGCGAAAATCTGAGAACAAGGAACTCCCCGACGTTTCACATGTGTTGCAAAACGGACAGTATCCTGCGTATTTGGAGATGGCATTGCGGACGGTTTTCTTGTCCTTCTTCCCTCTCCCCCACCCCCACTGATGGGCGTGGATGGCTTTGAAAATCGTCCCTGCCAAGGGGCTCCAGTAGTACTATATGGATGTGTAGTATGGTTAACAGCTAGAGATGCTGCAAATGATACAAGGAAAATAACTGTTATTAACTGAATATTGTTGGCAGGCACTATGTAAAAGGCCTTATATGTGCCTTCTCTGATTTCCACAGCAACTCAGGGGGGTGGGTATTGTTCTCCACTGTATAGGCAAGAAAACAGGCTTCCGTGATTTAGACACTTTGGTTGAGGCCACACCTTAGTAACCTGCACAACCGGGATTCAACCCACTCCAAAATATGTCCTCTGAACTAGTACACAGGACTCACCCAAGGATCTTGTTGTAATGAAGATTCTGATTATGTAGGTCTTATGTGGGCATTGCTAAGAAGCTCACAGTGATGTCCATACTGTTGGCCAAGGAACCAAACTTTCTAACCTACTAGACCAGGGATTTGAATTAAATTATTTCACCCTAGCTCTAGTTGGTTGATAACAACTTTTTTTAAATTTTTTTTTATTTTTGAGACAGAGCACGACAGAGCACAAGCAGGGGAGGGGCAGAGAGAGAGGGAGACACAGAATCCGAAACAGGCACCAGGCTCTGAGCTGTCAGCACAGAGCCCGACGCGGGGCTCGAACCCAAGGACCGTGAAATCATGACCTGAGCTGAAGTCAGATGCCTAACTGACTGAGCCACCCAGGCGCCCCATAGCAACTCTCTGAAGGTGGGTTAAGAAGGACTCTATGGTTGTATCTTGGCTCCTGGTCAGAGAATACTGTAATCAGTTCATCATGTTCAATTTGGTTGTGGAGAGATGGTTGTGACAATGTGCTGGGTGGCTGTTCCCTTCTAAAACAACAGGGGTGGCTATGGTATAATATTGAAGGCGTTGATGCACCAAGGACAGATATCTTCATTCCAGTTCTCACCCTCATTAAGAAAGGCTTAAAGTTTTACACCTGACGTATGTAACACAAAACACTTTACAAAGCGTGCACCTAAATAATTTTATCTGTCTTTATAACAACACTGTAAGGCAAGAATAATTTCATGTTACAGGAAAGAAAACTGAGGTGGACTGAGTTTCCTGAGGTTAACAATTAATATGCAGGCAGTAGTGGCTAGACTGTGACAGATCTCTAATTCAAGGTTGTTTTTACTATACCACGTGGGTAGTTCCTACTGATGCTGTAACAAATTACCACAAATTCAGTAGCTTGATATAACACAAATGTATTAGCTTACAGTTCTGGAAATTGAAAGTCTGAAGATAGGTCTTACAGGGCTAAAATCAAAGGACCAGCAGGGCTATGCATTCCTTCTGGAGTCTCTGAGGGGATAATTTTTTCCTTCCTTATTGGTCCCAGCTTCTGGAGACAGCCTATATTCCCTGGCTTGTAGCCATTGTGATTACCTTGGGTACACCTAGATAATCCAGAAGAATCTCTCCATTTCAAGATCCTTAACTTAATCACATCCATGAAGGGCCTTTTGTCATGTAAGGTAACATATTCATAGGTCCCAGAGATTAGGATGTAGATATTTTTGGAGGATTATTATTATTATGCCTACTGAAACCTTGATTGGTACTTAACAGTTTCTACCATACCTTATTGGTCTGAATGACACTGAGGTAATACTTAGGGGAAGTCCTAACCACTGTTAAAGACCCTCTTTAACAATGCAGAATTTTTCAAAATTCTGCTTCTCAAATATCTGCTTCTAGGATAAATAATGCAATTCAAAACTCAGACAAAATCGAGTGTAACTTCAATTCCAAACCAAGTGATGGTTTTTGAAGTGATGAGAAACATTAACCAGTATGTCAAACAAAATCAATAGAAATTATTGAACACCTTTTATGCTCAAGACGTTTATAGAAAAACTCTGATATAGAGAAGTTTATCATTTTATTGGGACACAGAATTTCTGAAAAGTGAAATAATAAAGGATTTAAACAGAAGAAATAATAGGAGAAGCAACATGAGGTGGTATATGATTAATTGCCAAGTGAATTAGATAAATCTGGAAGTTATGCTTATACTGGAGAGTAGATACAAAACTGGAAAGGTGGGTTGGAAAGGTTGTGTTGCTTAGGATCTTAAATGTCAAACTAAGGAGTTTAGACTTCCCCTGCAATAATAACACTGATAATAACACCTTATGTTCACATAGAATAATTTACCAAGCACTTTTTACATATTTTCAGTCACTTGACTTCCTCCCATAAGCCCCCAGAAAAGCAGGCCTGTGCATGCGCATGCAACACACAAGGAAGGAAATGCAAGTCTCTTATCAAAGTGGTGTTCTTGACCATTCTATGTAAAATTGCAGCTCCCCTTCCCACTTACATGCTGCCATTCTTTTATCTTCCTTACCCCTGCTCTATGTTTTTCCATTGGGCCCACTACTGCATCTTGATAGAGTATATATTTGTTTATTGATAACTACTGTTTATGAGGGCAGGGACTTCATCTCTAGTTCACTGCTATATCCTTATCGCCTAAAATAGTGTCCAACACTTATTAAGTGCTCAGGAAATATTGTTGGATGGATCATTATCTCCAATTTAGAAATCAGGAACGAAAATCCCAGATGTTTAAGTGACCTTCATGATGTCCAACAGCTAAAAGTGCCTTTACCAAGACTGAAGCCCAATGTCTGGCCCGATGCTTTTTTTTTGATAGACTATTCCCTTTCTTTTTTTTTTTTTTTTTTTTTTTTTTTTTTTTTTTTAAATTTTTTTTTCAACGTTTATTTATTTTTGGGACAGAGAGAGACAGAGCATGAACGGGGTAGGGGCAGAGAGAGAGGGAGACACAGAATCGGAAACAGGCTCCAGGCTCCAAGCCATCAGCCCAGAGCCTGACGCGGGGCTCGAACTCACGGACCGCGAGATCGTGACCTGGCTGAAGTCGGACGCTTAACCGACTGCGCCACCCAGGCGCCCCGACTATTCCCTTTCTGAGTGAAAGCTGTTAGTCATGTTTAAACAGGGGCAGCAATGTATTTTAAAAAGATAAGAATTTGAGAGTAGAATCCTCTCTAAATGTCACATCTTTCCTAAAAGCTTCATCCATCTAGCTGGATTGGCAAGAAACATTGGCAGGACAGAGTTACCAACAGTGAATTCTGGAGGGCTGCCGTCAATTCCATGTTAGTTAGCACTGACTAATACTGTAAGTTGTTTTGTAAGTGTTCTGTTAATTCATGTGCACATGTCTTGACACTCTGGATTATAGGCTTTTGGTCTCAGGGACTATAACTTCTATTTCTTTTATTTATTTATTAGAAAATCTTTTTTTAATGTTTATTTTTGATAGAGAGACAGAGCACGTGTGGGGGAGGGAAAGAGAGAGAGGGAGACACAGAATATGAAGTAGGCTCCAGGCTCTGAGCTGTCAGCAAAGAGACCAATGTGGGGCTCAAACCCATGAACCATGAGATCATGACCTGAGCTGAAATCAGACACTTAACCGACTGAGCCACCCAGGCACCCTTATTTCTTTTATATCCCTGCATTCTGCCCAGTACTGGGTTCTAAATAGACTTACCACTGCATGGTTACAAGAAGGCTGCCATCACTACAAAAATTATTTTATTACAGGGCACCAGGGTGGCTCAGTCTCTTAAGCATCCGACTCTTCATCTTGGCTCAGGTCATGATCTCACAGGTTTGTCAGACTGAGACCCACATCAGGCTCTGTGCTGACAGTGTGGAACCTGCTTGGGATCCTCTGTCTTCCTCTCCCTCTGCCCCTCCCCTGCTCGTGCGCATGCATGTACTCTCTCTCTAAAAATAACTAAACTAAAAAAAAAAATTCTATCATTACAAACCACATTCAAAACAATGTAGGGGATCTGAATATGCCACTGCAAAATATGCCATTTTGTCATTAAGGATTGTTTTGAGCTGGAGGCAAATAGGAGTCAACAGATGCATAAGAAAGCCTTCTTGGAGCTTTCCTTATCTGACTAAAAGAAAACTTCTGAGAAATGAGGGCTGCTCTAAGCCCCTTTCCTGGGAAGTCTTGTGGCCATGAGAAAGATGGAGAGCCAGCCCCAAGATGGGTCTGCGAACCAATCTTACTAAAATAACCCTTGGCTTTCATTAGGTTCCCCTCATACATTTACCTTGCCACAGTTTGCTGCCCCTAAAAGCCTATACCCCCTTTTCCTTTGTCTGGTCATTTCTCTACAAAATGATTGCTCTTTATTAAGATAAACCCACCCATTTGAGTCATACATCACTGAGTTTCTACTGGATCTATGCACAATGCACAGGTAAATAAATTCGGTTTCTTTTTCCTGTCTTAATTTGTCTTTGTCTGTCTATAGGGCTTCAGCTGGAGAAGTTAGGAGGATAGAAGGAAAAGATTTTTTTTCCTCTTCTACAACAGGAAGAAAAGAATTCCTGTGGAAAAGGGAACCTCCATTTTTTTTCATGGAAGAAAAACATTTTCCAGAACCCACTCTCCTAGTCCCAAATAGTTGGCCAGAATTTAGTCACCAAATCACCCAGGAAGACTCTGAAAGTGAGCCCCTAGCAAGGAGGAATGGACCTGCCTTGATTTTTCTAGGCTAGACATCCTGGTGCCCCAATCAAAATTGAGGTTCTGTTAGTAAGGGAGAAGGAAGGCCGGCCCTAGGGTCATCCCTTAGCAATATCTTTCACCGACACTGAAAGTGACTGTGACTCACATTCAGGTCTGTTTGGAGGTTCCCTGCCTGCATCTGGATTTCTGGAAAACCATAGCAAGCCGTATAAGTTAGGTTCCTGCTTATTTTCCTCCCTCCCTCCCCCCTCTCCTCCTTCCATCCCTCCCTACCCAACTTCCCGTTCCCCCTCTTCTGATGCTAAGTAGCCTTCTGCAGCATCATCTTTTGCCTACTTAGTATTCCACTGTATATTTAATCAATGTCCTATTGCCAAATGTTTAGATTATCTCTATGTGGAATATTCTTAAGCTAGGCTTGTTCAATTGATTGCATAAGAGACACTCGGATCACTGCTTGTCCTACTGACATCATCTCTTGCTGCTCCCTAAACTCACATTTTCTATTTCTGTAATAGTTTTGTATCACTAGTAGATTGTTCTGCGACACCATGACTTTGCTTTGATTGTGCCCTCCACCCACCCTCCCCTGGAAGTGCCCTTTCCTCATAGCCGCTTATCAAATTCCTATTCACCTATCAAAATTTGAGTTAGCTTTCGCTTCCTTCAGGAACACTTGCCAAAACCACCCCTTCTTCTATTTAATTACTTCCTCCTCTGCGATACATCTGTATGAAGTATCCATCCTTGTTGTAGTTAATAAAACACTGTACTACAATTCATGTTTTTTCTCCTGAATACACTCAGAGTTTCATGAGAACCAAGTCTTTGTATTATACCATTTTTTATTATCAAACGTAGCACACCACCTGTTGATTGTTAACATTTGTGGAATTTAAGGCCAACAGTTTTTTAAAGAACTGACTCTGCTCCAGCTGTTGTGCTAGGCATTTTGAAAATCAACTACTCTAATTAAAGTGAGAGAAGATGGAGCAATCATTTCATCACAAAAGATTTCTAGCTAACTTTAAGACGAAGGAAGAGTCCTAAATGGCTTCAGGCTCTGAAAACTGGGTTTGTGTCTACACTGTTGTCATGGATATGCAATATGGAAGGATTTGGTTCTTCATCTGGCCATTTTAGCCATGTACACTTGCAGATAGCCACCTTCTATTTAAAACCTGCATGTCATACATGTGAAAGTCTATTTCATACAGGACTGTGTTCCAGTGGTTATTTTTGCTAGGTGCTTTTGGGCTATAAGGAACAAAAATCATGCTCAGTTCACCTCAGCTACTGAAAACTTGTTTAAAGTGGACCAGGAAATAAGGATGCAGGGAACCATCTATGCAAGACACCTGCTGTTTCCGTCTTCTTGACTTCCATTCACCCCTTGCTAATGACTACATCTCAATTTTCCATTGAAGAGCTACATAACTCAGTCCATGTGACTAGGTGGGGCTGACCCTGACCAAGGGGTAAATAGTATGTCTTACTTAGAGCAGTAGGAGAACCACCTGTTCCTGGTCACAGTAATTGGTTCATGGGTGGGTACAAGACCCAAACTATTACTAGAACTCTTGGGAAAGATGGGTCTCTTGACTAGGTATAATGTAAAACTGGAACTGTTAATGGAGGCCATTTGTGGACAGTTTGTATGAGGGAGACATGAAGACAAAGGAAAGGAAAGGAAAGCAGAGCTGGGAGATGGAGAGAAAGTGAGGAGTTCTTTTTCTGGTGATATAATTTAAACCATTACATTCAGCCATGCTTGAATTCAAGCTCCACCACTGAATTTTACATTGGTGAATTATTTTCAAGTTGGGATTGCCTCCCACAACTGAAGAGTTCTTATAGGCTCTTGTAATAGCTGCATGGAAAACGGTATATATTGCTCAGGATACAGCAGCAGACCCTGTGATCAACAGTGATGCTTCTGGTCCAGTGTGAAGCTCTCTGGTGACTTGGTCACATTGTCCCTTTAGAAGCAGCCATCCGCTGTTGCTTCTCCTTCTGAAGACTCTGAAGAACTTTCTAAATGCTTCTTTTCTGCTTCTCTGCCTACACAACTATTATCTGAACCCTTTTTTTTCCTCTGCACAAATTGCATTCAAACTTCCCAGGAAAGAGAATTTGATTGACTGCTTGATACATTCCACTGACTGCTTGATATAGTCCCTTAAATGTAGGGAGTGCTTTCTTACAAGTTGTTCCCTCTGGCATGATTTACTGCCCCATATCCACCTCCTTCATTTGGCTAATACTTACTTAATTTTCATGTCTCCGGTAAAGCCACTTCTCCTGGAAAGGTTATTTGAGTCCCCAGGATTGAGTTAAGTACTTCTACTTTGTGTTCATAAAACACCTTCCTGTTCATCACTTGATATTTCATTGCCTATTTACTTGTGTGCCTCTCCACTTACCACTCTTAGACTGTAATTTCTTTCTGAACAGGAATTTTTTCTTGGCACCTGGCACAGTTCCTAGCACATGGTAGATACAAAAAACAATATTGGCTAAGTATTGAAAAAATATTTGCCAATGAGATTATGGTCTATCCTAAGTCTCTATTAAAAATTTCATTGACCAAACTAGCAATGGGTCTCCAGAGTTGGTTCTCTTAACTTATCTAGGGTGTAACATCAGGAAAAGGAATTCGAATATAACTAATGAAATGAAAGCAGTAGAGTGCCAACAGTTCATATGTACATTTAATTTACATCAACATAAATACATAGTATTGGGGAGAGGTAGTGAGAGAAATACAGAAATAACAATGCATATAGTATGCATTTGGCATGACATTTCACCATTTTGCATTTGACCTGGGAGCTGTTCCCTCATGGCAGCTCTCATAACAGGGTCATTATCACCGGGGATGATTCTGGTGTTTGAAGGTACTTTTTTTCATATGACCGCTAAACACAATGATGCCTAAACATCAATTAACCATTTCATTTGGTATTAGACCAAAGGCTCAGAAATCTGTTCTAATGCTGGAAGAAGGGAACCAAAGGAGGAGTTAGTACTTTCTTCTAATGAAAAAAAAAAAGATTATTGATAGACAGATAAGCTAGTGTCGAATATATATTTTGACTGGAGAGGTTTGAAGTCTTTGCCTTTTCTTGCTCCATGTTGCTACCAGAACTCAGGCTTTTCACTACATACCCTCCAGCTCTCTAGTCCTGAAGCCAGCTCTGACCAAGACAGGCAATAGACTCACATCCTGTAGCTGGTGACATGTGGAAATAATCTCACTGAATTTCCACATTTGACATGGAATGACTAAGGTGGACCATGAGCATCATATCTGCAATGATGATCAACCTTCCTCTCTGTTCTCTATCATGTTCTCTTCATTCATATGGTCCTACTTCTGCCTGGTTTTTTAGTAAAGCTGCATTTGCTGGCACTCCAGCATGCTTGTTTGAGACACTGACCCTTCTTAGCTCTTGCCAGCCCTTTTTATCCAATGACAGTGGGATGATGGTACTTAGGTGCAATTTTTTCTGGTAATTGGGTGGAGTCCAGCTCTAAATTAGATAGATCTCCTGGAAAGAGAATGCAACTAGCATGTAGTTTTAAATATAACCACCATCCTCAGTCAGTTGAGCATCTGACTTTGATTTTGGCCCAGGTCATGATCCCACAGTCATGCAATGGACTCGCACTGAGCATGGAGCCTGATTAAGATTTTCTCTCTCTCTCTCTCTCTCTCTCTCTCTACCACTCTCCCCCACTCATGCATTCTATCTCTCTCTTTCTCTCTCAAATAAAAAAAAATTCAAATAGAACCACCATCTAGAGACTGCCTTGCCTCATTCACTTCTAAGTCTGTTCTACCTTCCCTCCACTTTAAAGATGTGAGCTCTATGTAATAAAATTTGCCCATTCTTTCAGACACTATTACTTTTTTTCTGAGTCAGGCCCATAAACCAAGGTAGTTTCCCTAGTCCAAATTCCCAGCCTTCTCCATCTGCTGAGATCACCAACATCCTCCATAAAAACACAAAACACAAAAAGTTATTTAACAATGCTCATCAACTGATGAATGGATACATAAAATATGGCATATTGTACAGTGTAATATTACTTGTCAATAAAAAATTATATATGTTCTAGTTAAAAAACAAAGGATCTGAATAGACATTTCTCCCAAGAAGATATACAAATGGTCAATAAGCACATGAAAAAATGTTCAATATCATTAGTCAGAAGGAGAATGCAAATCAAAACCACAATGAGATACTACCTCATACCCATTAGAATGTCTACTATCATGCAACAGAAAATAAATGCTGGCAAAGATGTGGAGAAATTGGAATACTCATAACTGCAAAAGGGAATTAGATATGGTACAGCTCCTTTGGGAAACAGTTTGGTAGGTCCCCAAAAGGTTAAACATGGAGTTACCACATGACCCAGCAATTGTACCTTAAGTATATCCCAAGAGAAATGAAAACATATGCCCACAAAAGAATATGTACACAAATGTTCATAACAGCATTATTCATAGCAGCTAAAAAGTAGAAAAACCCAAATATCCATCAACTGTAGTACAAACAGCCATAAAATAGAATTTTATTTGGAAATAAAAAAGTATTGATACATGATACAGCACGGAAAAACTCTGAAAACATGTAAAGTGAAAGAAGTCACAAAAGATCACATTTTGTAGGATCCCATTGATAGAAAATGTCCAGAATACAAAAATCTATAGAAATGGAAAGTAGATTAGTGATTGCCTAATTAGGGCTGTAAAGCAGGGAAAAGGAGAGAATGTGGAGTGACTGCTAATGGGTATGGGGTTTCTTTTTGGGATGATGAAAATGTTCTAAGATTAGATAGGGGTGATGGCTGCATGACACTGTGAATATACTAAAAACATTGTACAATTTAAAATAGTGAATTGTATGCTATGTGAATTTTATCTTTTTTTTTTTTTTTTTGAGAATTGGAGAGAGAGCAGAGGAGAGGGGCAGAGGGAGAAAGAGAATATTAAGCAGGCTTCGTGCTGAGGCTCAATCTCGTGGCTACAAAATCATGACCTGATCTGAAATCAACAGTCAGGTATACTTAACAGACTGAGCCACTCAGGCACCCCATTAATTATGTCTTAATAAAGCTGCTTAAAATATTTTAACAGATAGCTTAAGTCCAATTAAATATTTTTTAAAGTTCTCAACTTCTGTTATTCTAAGAATGAGCTCACGAGTAACCTTTTCATGTCTGTTTCCTTAATGCATTATCCTGATCAATGATACTGTCAACCTGTGCAAATATGTCAACCTGTGCAAATAAATTGATACTTTGGTTTGCATATCCATCTCTTGTGAGTCGTTTTTAGCCCAGATAATTTCCCCAGAGTTTGATCACACTTAGGGTGAATAGATAGAATGGATTTTAGCAAACTGCAAAGCTAAACACCTGGCCTGTGTTAGCCTCATACAGGTACTACATCCCCAAGAGACTCTGCCTAAAATAGCCAACCAGACAGCCAGCTAGCTGGCCTCTTGCTCTTTCTTTTTGACAGGTCTAACCTACAATATATTGGATGGAATGTTCTTTTTCAATGAGGAACTGTAAAGATTCCTGATGGAAATGTGCAGTATCATATCACAAAAGAAAAATAGAGCAGAAATAAATTTAAAAAATAAGATATAGTTCCTGATTTTGTTTTCTGCAATGGATATGAAGCCGTTGCAAAAATAAACAGTGATTTGGCATTTTGCATCACCACTGCATCAGTCGTTAATAAGGACTGAATTAATGAATGAATAAACTCACGTTATCATATTGTTTGTGGATTGATGAATATATTCAGTTTTCCCAGACTGGTTAAGTTGATGTAGTTATGAAATTGCACAACTCAATGAATAAAATTGTATCCTATGTAAATGGTGTCTTCTGGATTTGTGCAAAACGGAAAATCTGATTTATCTAACAGCTCTTCCAGAATGGTAGTGAAACCTGGAAAATCAAAGGAAAAATGGGTCTTCCTATCTTATCTTTCCCCTTACCTCACCTAAAGGTAGAATTGTACTAGGTGTCCCACTTTACTTCCTGAAACTTGAAGCCACCAAAGCACTCCTTATTGTCAAGTCAATCAGTTTGATGCCTATTAAGATCCCAGAGAAATTTAGGTTATATTTAGTTCTTATGGATTTATAGACTCATATTCATTGATAATTATATTAACATTATAATATTCAGTTGGCTTAATTTTCTATGGCTGATATTCACCATGATGTGGTAGATTAGATATTACTGATTTTTAGGTAAGGATCCAAATAGAAACGGGTGAAATGCATTTTATGGATTTACATCCTGTTTGGCTGCCATATCTTATATCCTAAATTGACTCTTTTGCATGGGTGAAGACAGAACCAAACATCTAATCAGTCCATAAAGTGCAAATAATATGGTGGAACAAAATTTCTAAAAGACATGATTCCCTTTCCTGGGAGACATGGTTATTGACCATGGTAAACATATGCATACACATACATATACATATACATATATACATGTATATATACACACACACATATATGTACATGTATATATACGTGTACATATATGCACATGTATACATACATATACATACATGTAAATGTACACATACACATGTACACGTATACATACATATACACATACATACACATATACATATACATACATATACACACATATGTACATGTTATACATGTATACATATGTATGCACATGTACATATATGCACACATACATATATACATACACATATATACACACATACATATATATATACACACACATACATATATATAAACACACAGTGTTATTATATATTTATATATAATGTGTGTCTAAATATGAATATATGTGTGTATATATCAGAAAATATATGAATTTACAGAGGGGATCCATAAAGCCTAGATATATCAATAGTATGTTTTAATTTTTTATAGATTGAAAGCACCTCTGATGAGATAATATTCCTCTAAGTATTATCAGATTTTCTGGAAACAATTTTTTTTATTTTAGAGAGAGAGAGAGAGAGAAGGGGCAGAGAGAGAGAGGAGGAGAGAGAATCTTAAGCAGGCTCCATGCTCAGTGCAAAGCCCTAGGCGGGGCTTGATCCCACCACCCTGAAATCATGACCCGAGCCAAAATCGAGTCAGATGCTCAACCGACTGAGCCACCCAGGCACTGGTGGAAACTTTTTATACATAAGAAATATGAATGCAAAAAGACTTCTTTAGTTAAGAAGACTATTAGATTTTCCTAATCACCAAATGGGTTATTGCTTCTATTTGTAATTTCCAGGATGACTTATCTCCCTAATTATTCATTTACTATAAGGAATCTCTGTTTCTCTCTATATAAGATAGTTCTAGAAGTTATGTCAGAAAGCATATTGGGGCACTTGGGTGGCTCAGTCAGTTAAGCGTCTGACTTCGGCTCAGGTCATGATCTCACGCTTTGTGGATTTGAGCCCTGTATTGGGCTCTGCACTGACAGTGTGGAGCCTGCTTGGGATTCTCTCTCTCTGTCCCTTCCTAACTTACACACTCTCTCTCTCTCAAAATAAATAAATAAACAACAAAAAAAGCATACTAGGGGGTGCCTGGGTGGCTCAGGCTCAGGTCATGATCTCATGAACCATGGAATTGAGCCCAAAGTTGGGCTCTGTGCAGACAGCACAGAGCCTGCTTGGGAGTCTCTCTCTCCCTCCCTCACTGCCCCTCCCCCCCTCTTTCTTTTTCTCAAAATAAATAAATAGGCATTAAAAAAGAGAAAGTGTTAGTATGAAATGAATCTTTTTCCCTATAGCAATAATGCTACCATTAGTTCTGATTTTTCTGATCATGAATTCAACAACAAAATGATTCAGAGTTAAAAACAAACAAATACTAAAATCTCTACAATCATTTAAAATAAGATTATGTTCTAAATTCTATAAAATTACATAAATAGGATATGTACATTATTCAGGAGATCTCAATGTACTACCATGTACATATATAGCAACATATTATAACTATATTAGATTACTGTATCATAATGACACTGAAAACAAGCCAGCTCTAAAAACCATTGCACTAATTATACATGATTCAAGGACTAGTTTTGCTTGCATTCTTACAATTCAGAAGGAGTTGGGAGGAATAATGTTTTGCCAAATTCTTACTAGCACCGCTTAGGGAAGTTTGAGTGGATTTTTTTTTTTTCTCTTGAAAAGTTTTCCTGAAGCAAGAAGTCTTCAAAATCATTAAACTGTTCTGACAAGCAGATATTTGTTAAGATTCTACCATATGCTAGACACTATGCTAAGCGATGAGGACACACAGTTGAATAATACACAGCCCTGCCCAGGAGGAATTCATAGTTCTGGGAGGCAGACAGATGCATAAGTAGTTGATTTCCATATAGGCACGAGCGACACATGACACACTATGAAACACGGGGAAACTGCAGTTTTGAGAAAGCAGTTCTTTGTAATGAGTCTTAAATTCAAGATGGAAAGGAGGTAGTGGGATGATGAAGAGGGATGTATAAGAGACGTTTAAGAGTATCCTGTGCTGTGCTCCAAACAGGTCACTAGAAAACAGTCACTGTGGTATTTACCTATTTGAAGTCCTTATTAAGAATCATAGTTCAGTCAATAAAATGCTTACTTAGTGTTATATTATGTATTGGGCAATGTTCTAGATGCTCCAAATACAGGGATGAATAAAACAGACAAATGTCTCTGACTTCAGGAGCTTACGCTCTGCTGAGGGAAACAGATAAAAACTGAATAAACAAATATATGTTATGTCAGATAGTGATGAATGTCACAAAGGGGAAGAGAAGAGTTAAGAGACTGGAGAGACAGGGTGCTATTTTAGATGGGTGGAGGTGATCAGAGAAATCCTCTCAAGAGGTGGTTTTGAGCAGAGTGAAGTTAGGGGGCAAGCTGTGTGTGTCTGGTGAATAGCGAGATAGCTTTTCAGATAATAAAGGCTCTGAGGCAGGACCTTGACTTGGTATATTTAAAGGTCAGCAAGAAGACTAAAATGGCTGGAATACATGAAATGAGGGAAAGAAGAACAGGAAATGAGTTGGTGGGAGTGGCCAGAGGCCAGCTTACGTAGAGCCTTTATTCTTACCAAATCTGTTTTTTCTACTTCCTAGTTCCATAGCTCCTGTATGATTTTCTCTCTTCTATTGATCTTATGGAGGACTACAAGGCCCTGGGAAGTCCTGGATCTCTGACTAACCACACAGAGGACTAACCACTGATTAGGAACATTTACTTTGGATTTTTTTTTTTTTTTTTTTTTTTTTTTTTTTATGTAAGCACAAGATTCAGTAAACTATGCTAAACCACCAGGATTTGGGAGTTTCTTACAGTAATCATTGACTCTCACTAATAAAGCTTTGTGGTTGGTGGGGTTTGAAAAAAAGGCATCTAGTGAATTTGATATTTGAGTTCATTTTCTTTTCTTTATTCTTTACCTTACATCCACCACCCCTCAAGTTAGGAAAACTTTAAAGAAGCAAAGTGGCCATAGAAGATCAGTGTGAAGGCTTTTCTTTTTAAGACAGGTGGAATAGTCACCCTTCCTTGTCATAGTGATGTTGAGGGATGTAGACATGAACTTCAAGGCTTGTAGGAATCATCAGTTTTAGCTTCCTCCCTGAAACAGTGGGGATTTCCAAATTCTTTCTCTGCCCAGTTCCAAGAGGAATAGCCAGAACAATCAGAAGTATAGAGAAAAACATTTATTAAATAGAATTGAAGTTTAGACCACCTCATTTATAAAAGAACAATAGGTTACATGAGAAGAGGAATGTATATTGGAGAATTTGGCTCAATAATTTACCTTAAAATTTAGATGATTCTTCTGCATCTGCATCTTTTAGGTATAAACGTGTGGCTAAGACACAGTTATTTTTATAGTTCCCAACAGAATATTTTAGATAATTTTTTTTTTCTCCCTATAGGAACATTCCTCTAGGTTTTAAACTCTCCTATATTTCTGAAGTATCATGGTACCACTATGGCATTCATTGTTTCACTGTTTTATAATTGAGCATATACTCTGCTTCTGGCACTATTCTAAGTGTTAGGAATATAAAACTTTTGCTCTCATGGAGCTCGGGGAAAAAAATGAAATTTGACTGCAGTACAACTTAGTTTGGTTTTACTTCTTGTATTAGTTTCTATAGTTGCTATATTAAGAAATTACCACAAATTTAGTAGCTGAAAACCGCACAAATTTAATCTTACGTTCTGGAGGTTAGAAGTCTAAAAGGAGACTAATGGGGCTAAAATCAAGGTATTGGCAAGGCCAGTTCCTCTGGGGGCCCTAGGGGAGAATCTATTCCTTGTTTCTTCCAGTCTCTAGAGCTTGCTGACATTCCTTGCCTGGCAGCCAAATCACCCCAATTTCTATTTCTATCATCATAGTAACTTCTCTTTCTGACCTCTCCAAGTCCCTTTTATTTATTAAATAAATAAATAAATAAATAAATAAATAAATAAATAATGTTTATTTTTTTGAAACAGAGAGAGACAGAGTGTGAGCAGGGAGGGGCAGAGAGAGAGGGAGACACAGAATCCGAAGCAGGCTCCAGGCTCCGAGCTGTCAGCACAGAGCCTGACGTGGGGCCCAAATCCACAAGCTGTGAGATCATGATCTGAGCTGAAGTCAGACGCTTAACTGACTGAACCACCCAGGTGCCCCTCCCCAAATCCCTTTTAGAAGGATCCTTGTGATTTTATTTGGCCTGCCAGGATAATCTCACTGTCACAGATCATTAATTTAATCACATTAGCATAGTTCCTTTGCCACGCAAGGTAACATATTCACAGGTTTCTAGGGATTAGGATGTGGATATCTTCAGGAGGGGCACACTTTTGAGCGTACCATACTTTTCAGTATCTAAAACCAAAGAACTTATTTCCTTTGTCAAGGTGAGCTTGGAACTTTTTCTGCTTGTCCTTCTCAGTCCAGCTCACTGAACCATGAGTGTGTTTTGTGAACTAATAGGATTCGAATGAGGCACTTTATTGAGCCTGTGTACATGGCTTGCTTAATTCAGGACATAGTACTTCCCTAAAGCTGTGACTCCATGGCATGCTTTTATCCGTTGTATGATAGACTGTGAACTCCTTGAGAGCAGAGCTCATATTTTATCCATTTCCTTATCTGTTTTACCCAGTATCACACTTCAGACACAGTAAGTGCTTAGGAAATGTTTGTTGTATTAAATTAAATAGTTTTGAATGCCAAACTCATTGTTTTTTCCCATGAAACCCACATCTTCTTCTATTTCTTTTTCTATTAATTATATCACCCTCTAAACATACTTCCAAGTTTGAAACTGTGATCATTTATATCAGGGGTCAACAACTATGACCCTTAGGCCAAACCCAGCTACCACCTGGGTCTGAAATTCAACTGGAACATTGCAGAGTTGAGTAGTTGTGACAGAGACTGTATGGATCGCAAAGGCTAAATTATTTACTATTTTGCCCTTTACAAAAAAATGTTCTCTGTTGACTTAGGTGAAAATGCCCAACAAGTTACCTTCTGGGATGGGGAAGATTTCTATCCACATTACTTCCTTAAATACGACTCCTTCTCACTGATTCTTCCCCAGCTCATCCTTAATCCCCACTTATACCAACTGCCACCTTATTGTTGAACTCTTCATAAGGCAGGAATAATAGATGTGACCTCTGGGGGGCAGGAATCATAGCTGGCTTGCTTCCTTAACTGTACTCAGTAACTGTTGCTTTGTGAAGGGTGTTCTTCTCCAAGCATCTGACCAAAGTTTATTGTTTGTGATCTTTTCTAGGACTTCTTCTGGGTATTTCATGTACATACTGAAGTTATTCAGAAGATACCTAACTTGCGTCTTACTGCGGCTCCTGCACAAGTAGATGCTTCAGGGCTCATTAAAGGAGAATCTTCATAATGGGCAAAATGCCCAGAAAATGGCATTGTGGAAAACAGAAAATTATGCCAAGGGGTAAGGATAAAATACTTACGGATTTTCTATTGTGCTTTTAGTTATTTTAAAAGTGTATTGCCTGGCAACAAAATAATCAATAATGAGAGAAGGAAAATCTGTGTAGCATGGAGTGGTACCTTATGTTTCATCCTTTATCTAAAATATATATAAACCGCTAAGATGAAAGTGAGCACAGCACAACCTTGCTGGGTAATGGTCAGAGAGAGATGTCTTAGTTTGGACTGGGTGAGCGCATTACTAACCACAGAGGTTAAGATGGATGAGAACTAAGGGTTTATAATGTTTCTCTTTTTGGTGCCTCCCTGGATTCTAGCTGGAAGAGTCTCCTCATCCTCTATTTTGTCATAGGATGAAGACATAAATCTGACGAACCTATTTCCTTAGATATTCTACTGTCCTGGTGACAGAGAAACCTAAGCTTTCACAGGACTTTCTTGAGGGGAAAGACATCTCTTTGATGTTAAATTTCAGACCTTTATTCATGCATGTAAACCTTGGGCCATGTGGGACACATTTCTGTTACCCGATGGCCAGGAAATAGCATTAAAAACTCAGGTGCATCAAGAAAAAGGAATTCCTCCTAAACCTGAGCTGATTACCACACAAAGAGGTGAGTAGAAACAGAAGTTACTTCAGACTAGGAATGGGCTGTAGGTTTGACCCTTGGAAGGAGGTATTCGTTTTCTCCTTTTTATTGGTATTTTTTTTTCTGATTGCAGCAACATAGATTAATTTTGTCATTTATGAGATATTTGAATACCAAAAAACCCAAAGACCACAAATAGTCACATATGAGCCTAGTAATGGGTATTTAAAACTTCTGAAGTCTAGAAATTTTTCAGTTAACAAAAATTTGATCAAAATAGAGTATACATGCATCACACAGAGATACTTACAGACATGCCTGTGTCTGCCTGCATCTATTTATCTATCTATGTATTGATCATCTACCTATCTACCTATGTATTGTTCTATAGAAAATGGCAATTTTTCAGAATATTTGTTGCTAAAAATGCATGTTTTTAAAATATAATTACAATAGTAATGAGGTCTGTAAAGGATAAGGTGAATAGCAATGATATTTCCTCCTTTATATGTTGCTTCACGGTTGAGTCCTGGGTAACAGCAATAATACGTTTTTTACTTACAGGTTACAATGTATATACTCATCAGCTTTTTTCCATTATGGTCCATTATACCCTTCGAGAATAAATATGCCACTCCCACCAGGGTAAAGATGAGAGTTTAATTCATCATAATAGGAAAAAGATACTGGATTCAGAATACTATTCCCCCACAACTTTAATATACAAGACAACTCAGAACAAACCTGGACAAGATTTACCTTCCATGTTAACATTAAGGGTGGGTCAGTTTTTATTGCTGGAATCAACCACAAAGAGTCAACATAATTATGTAATATTTTACAAAAGTTAAGAAATAGTAACAAATCTCTGATGTTCTGAGTCTCTGTCTATACCTTGTTCTAACCTAGAAATGATTCCTCTGACAGCTCATGTTTAAATCTTATTAGGTATACACTTAAAATTATGCCAAAACTCCACCCCTGCCAACCACACTATCACCCTCATCACCTCCTACATTCTTTCTCTCTTACTTAGTATTTCTAAAACCTTTCTAATCTTATTGTTTCCTTCTCCCACTCTATCCCATAGTTAGTACTTATTTTTGCTCCACTTCTTGGATTTGAATATTATTCTGATTAAGAAGTGTCAAGATTCAATCTCCAAATTTTCCTTTGCTCAAACATCTCCTTAAGCCCACTCAAATGCTTATCTCACCAAGGTCCCCAAATGCCCTGCTGAGTTTGAGCGTCTAGTACTGTGGATTTCACCACTTTTCCTATTGACAATGTAGACTATAGGTTAAGTACAAAGCACAACTGAAAACAACAGTCTCATTTTGGCCTTCCTCAAATCTTCTTTATTTTTTTTTAATGTTTATATATTTTTGAGGGCCAGAAAGACAAGGGAGGGCAGAGAAAGAGGGAGACACAGAATCTGAAGCAGGCTCCAGGCTCCAAGCTGTCAGCACAGAGCCCAACACGATGCTCAAACCCACGAACCTTGAGATCATGATCTGAGCTGAAGTCCAACACTTAACCAACTGAGCCACCTAGGTGCCCCTCTCCAATTCTTCTTCATTCTTGAGACTCTAACAATGGGAAATGAGCAAGTCATATTCACTGCCAGAGCAGGGGCAGTCTCTCTGGGGTTGGGCATTATTTCTGAACCTTCTGTTCAGGTGTAATATGGTCAGAGGATAGGGATTGTGAAGCGGAGTAGGATTGGAGAAGAAGAGGAATCTGCAAAGAACACCTGGATCTGTAGGGTTGCAAGTGGAAGCAAGCTCTGTCCTGAACTGACCTGTTAAACTACCTGTTAACTGTTCACTGACCTGTTAGGCAAATTCTAGGCTTCTCAAACCCATGTTATGTAAAGGGAACATCATGAAATCTCTCTTTTAAGTTTGTCATGAGACTGGGGATAATGCATTTAAAGCACATAGCACAGCCCCTCACACATAAGTGGCACTCATGTAATGACAGTTTTGTTATCAGTTTTTACTTCGGAGAGATCCGGGCTTATCAAGGAATTGAGAAAGAGTTAAAATTTTCAGAGGTATTGTGGCAAACACATACTTAGACTGGAGTATCAAGTGAATGTGAGAGGGAGTTTCAAGGGCTCTGCTGTGACAAGATTTGTTTTCAGCACACAGTTGGAAAGCTACCACCATCACACCCACTCAGTGCTCTTCTCACCATCGTCTCCAAATGCCCTGACACGTCTGAGAGTCTGCTAATATGGATTTCACGGTTCTTTCTATTGAAAATGTGGACTTCAGGTGTGTTAGTTGGGGCTGCTATGATAAAAATACCATAGACTACATTTGTTTCTCACAGTTCCGAAGACTTGGAAATCCAAGATCAAGGTGCCAGCAGATTCGAGGACTGGTGAGGGCTTATTTCCTGGTTCACAGACAGCTTTCTTTCTGCTGTATCCTTGCATGGTGAAGAAGGCAAGAAAGCTCTGTGGGTCCCTTGTATAATGGCATTCGTCCATTTGTGAGATGTCCTCATGACCCAATTGCCTTCCAAAGGCACCATCTCTTAGTACCATTACATTGATACTGACGTAGGAATTTTGGAGGAAACAGACATTCAGTCCATTACAAATAGGTTAAGTAACAAATACAATGAAAGCAATGGTTTCTTTCTCTTGATCCATTAAGCACTGCTTGCTCCTTCCCTAGGATATGTTTTCTTTTTTAGCTAAAAAGTGACATATTAGAACATGCGTCAGTGGCACCTGCTAACCTCTATTTTTTATTGGAGTATCTACAATGTAATCATGACGCTCAACCCCAAATTAGGGAATAAAATGGCTCTGTTCCTTGATGTACAACAAGAAGGGAGAAGTAAAAGGTAGGCTAGTGTATTTTCTTTGAAAGGTCAATTATATGGCCACTGTTATTAGCTCAAGGAATTTAGGAATATCTTGAGAATCTTCATTCTGAAATAGTTTTACTCACTTCATTTGGAGGAACGACTCATCTAATAGAGACAAAATGGTGAAAGAGCCATCAAGTCCCCAGAAGTTGGCCTTACTTTGCCAGGTCCCACTACAGAGAGTTTGTTCACTTCTGAGATGGAGGGAGTGGGGGAGCGACACCACTCAGTTCTGCTTTTCCTCTGACAATGCATATGACCTCAGACAAATCAAAATCTGTCTGGGTCTCATATTTTTCATCTAGAAAATATGGAAGCAGGATTACATGACTACATTCCTTATAGCCCTAACAGGATATCAACATCAATATTTGAATCACTGTTCTGACCCTTCACATCCTCCAGGGACTCTGGGTGCAGGAAATGAAAACTGCACAGGAAAATAGGAGTCCTGTTGTCTTAATGGCTAGTGGAGGGATAATGGTCACCACTCTCTGGGCCTCAACTTTCTTTTCTGAAATGGGGTTCAGTGGAGAGCAAAGCAGACATCTTTCTCACCCACAGAGCAGGGCTGAGAGGTGAAGGAAGACAGCACAGAGCAGATGATGTCAAGATTCTTTCCACCTCTTAAATTCTCTGAGTTATCTTAGACATTTTTTTACCATTACTCAAGCAAAGCAAATAGAGACGATTTCGTGGAAACTATATTCCTGGTTTTTGTTCTGTGTTTTTTTTTTTTTTTAAGACTGACTAGTAGGGAGCCTGGATGGCTCAGTCAGTTAAGTGTCTGGCTTCAGCTCAGGTCATGAACTTGTTGTTCCTGAGTTCAAGCCCCACATCTGGCTCTGTGCTGACAGCTCGGAGCCTGGAGCCTGCCTTGGATTCTGTCTCCCTCTCTCTCTGCCCTCCCCTGCTGGCGCTGTCTCTGTCTCTCTCAAAAATAAATAAACAAATAAATAAAATAAACATTAAAAAAAACCCACCTGACTAGTAAGAAGAACACAATTCCTAAAAATATTTTAAAAGTCCAGTTTCCTGGGGCGCTTGGGTGGCTCAGTCGGTTAAGAGTCCGACTTCGACTTCAGCTCAGGTCATGAAATCGTGGTTTGTGAGTTTGAGCCCTGTATTGGGCTCTGTGCTGACAGCTCAGAGCCTGGAGCCTGCTTTGGATTCTATGTCTCCCTCTCTCTGCCCCTCCCCTGCTCATGCTCTGTGTCTGTCTCTCGATAATAAATAAACATTAAAAAAATTAAAAAAAAAGAGTCCAGTTTCCTGAGAATATAGAAGGATTTCTTATAAACCCAGGAATCAAAATGATTTATAGACAATCAGGATTTAGCCACAAAATTATTTGTTTTGTTCAACTGTATTGAGTGCATGAGTTTAATGAGTAACACTTAATATTACTTCAAATTCTTGCCCTTATTTGTTAAGAAAAACAAAGGACAGAAAAACCCGCATGGGGTAACTATATATTATTAATCTTATGGATTGCTATTTCTGAGAATTATGAAGAAAAATTAATCCTAACGATTAAAGAAAGGCAGTGCACTTCTCTTTACAATGGGGTAATTTGTATGGTTGCAATTAACTGTCCTTCCCAGAGCAGAAAACCCTGGAGGTTAGAAAGGACATGCCATTGTTTTCTGTTTAGTAGATGTAGATTGGTAAATCAGAAATCAGACTATCTTATGTTCACATTGCAATTAAGCAGCAAGGAAGATAAACA
Organism: Prionailurus bengalensis; assembly: GCF_016509475.1. Lineage (NCBI taxonomy): Eukaryota > Metazoa > Chordata > Mammalia > Carnivora > Felidae > Prionailurus > Prionailurus bengalensis. The sequence goes on along the minus strand of NC_057344.1, from coordinate 132,212,965 downwards.
AAACTAAATATAGCTTTAGAGAAAAAACGCTTTCCAGTTGTCTTTAAAATTTCCCAAGCTCAGACTACTGTATGAAATATGAACTAGAATGTTTTCTTCCATTGGGTATCAAGAGGTCAACTAGTCCCCGTTTCATAGATTATCTGAGATCAGCTCAATTGAGTCATTAGTGGATAAAGATATTGTAGCTATATATGAGTAAATAAACCAAAGACTACATGGATAAAAGCTCTAGGCTATGACTTTTTAAAATATGGTTTTAACTCATTATGCATTCCTTATGATTCCTCAGCATATAGTAAGCACTGGCCCTAACGAGTTCTTACTGCAATTACTATTGTTAATTTCTTTGTTGTTTTGTTCTTGGCCCATCAACATCTAAGTCCAAATAGCTAGAAGTACTAGGATTCTAGTACTTTTTAAAAGTTAAATGAATAATTCAGGGCCCCTGGGTGGCTCAGTAGGTTAAGCATCCAACTCTCTGTTTTAGCTCAGTCGTGATCTCATGGTTTCATGAGTTAGAGCCCCTTATTGGGCTCTGTGCTGACAGAGCTTGCTTGGGATTCTCTCTCTCTCTCTCTCTCTCTCTGCCCCTCCCCTGCTCACACTGTCTCTGTCTCTCTCAAAATAAATAAATACACTTAAAAAATTTAAAAGTTAAATGAAGAATTCAAAATTCTTAGGATTTTTCAAATATAGCATATTGTTTCATATGACATAACCATTCACTTTAAGAGTATAATTGTAGCACATCACAAAAAAGAAAGAAAATAAAATTAGGATTTACCTAAGAGAGAAAGCTGGCTGGGATGCTTTAGTAATAAATGCTATTTTCTTTGAATGAAGAAAATATTTCTGAAGATCCTCATTTTATAAATTCTGTGTCTTTTTCTCAAGTACTTTCTTCAGAGATTTATGACTAAATAACTCCCTGATGAATTCTCTTCAGAAGACATCTGAAGCCAGGTAACCTGAGAGTGGAAAATCATCCTGCCACAAGTACGTAGGCCTTCTCCTCATTGTATCAAATCCCCACAAATGGGTCGAAAGCTGGGATCCTGCCTGACTTGCCCTGGCAGCATAAAACCATTATTAACAGAGCCTTGAATGATGGACCTTGAGAGGGCCTCTAATGCGTCATCCTGAACGCAAGGACATCGTTGAAAAAAAAGGACATGATATCATTTAGAATATTCTAAGTTTCTGTAAATATAAACTAGTGTGTGTGGTAACCTATATATTTGGGCTAGGGAGTTTTGGGGGGCACTGAGGGCTTGTATAAAAATTCCAGTCATCGTTCCTTGATTTTCTCTGCCCCCTCCACAGAATTCTCAGTGGGACCCTGTCTCTTTCCTTTCTTTCCACTTTCTCTTCAAGGGTTCTGGGGACTTCAAGTTCTTTTCCCGTGGCTGCTCTAACTTTGCTGCTACAGAAGCCCAGATCTTTCTAGGCCTGTCAGTGTTACTGTCCCTGTGGTTCTCATTCAACACTCTCATTGCTTTCTCTTCCTGTCACTAGTTTCCCTTGCTCTCAGAAACTTTGCCATTGGAGAGAAGTTTCTTCATCATGGATGACTGCTTTCTAGGTCCCTAAGGCTCAGCTTGGCTGCTTTTTCCTTGCAAATGCTGAATTAGGAATTTTGAACATGATTGCCAGAGCCCAAGGGTAGCACAGCAAATGTGCTCCTTGGTAACGATTGCTCAGTGACACAAAATGAGGCACATATTTTATCGGCCTAGTATCTCTGCCTTCTCTTATGCTATATTTCCTCTCCTCCCTCTTTGTGTGGGGGTGCTAACATACTTAACCTGAGGATTAGGCCCACAGTTTCCTCCCCTGATGCCCAGGGGGTCCTCCTAATAGAGCTTTCGGTAGTATGGTCTGATTCCCCAGAGTCTCTAAAGCAAATGGAGTGATCAGAATCCATATTAGTTTTCTATTACTACTGTAACAAATTATCACGAATGTAGCAACTTAATTAAGCACAAATTTATTACCTAATAGCTCATAGGTCAGGAGTCTGGTATGGATCTTACCAGGCAAAAATCAAGGTGCCAGCAGGCTAGATTTCTTCTTGGATGCTGTAGGGAAGAACACCTTTTCTATTCAGACTGTTGGCAGAACACAGTTCCTTTAATTGTAGGACTGAGTTTCTTCTTTTGCTGCCTGCTGGGGATCATTTCTAACTCCTAGGGGACACAACATTCTTTGGCTCATAGCCTGTTTCCTCCATCCTCCAAGTTGGTAATGGCAGATGACTCTTCCTCATGCTTAGAATCTTTCCTCAATCTTCTCCCACTCCATTTCTTAACGTCTTTGCCTCCCTCTTCTGCTTTTAAGGACTTATGCGATTAGATTGGGCCATCTAATCTGGAGGTCTTTATCCTTAACCACATGTGCAAAGATGTTTCTTTTTTTTCCATGTAAAATAACATATTCCCAGGTGGGATGAGCATGGGTGCATCTTTGATGGGGGGTGGGGGGGTCATTATTCTGCCTGCCACAGAATCTGCTCAGTGATTCTTCATGTTTTGGTATTTCCAAAACGATGGCTTGCATCTAATAGAAAGTTGCAGACTAAGATTATGCTCTGTATTAGAAGACTTTTATTGGATCAAGAAATTGAGATATGGCGAGAAAATACATTCATTAGGTTATTAAATGGAGAAGTCCAAATGGCTTCAGACACAGATGGATCCAGGAATTTTCTTCATCATGTGATACATCATTCCTTTGCTCTAGTTCCAAATTCAGGCAGGTTGTTTCTTTGTGTCTAAGCTTTTGCCCTATCATTCTAGCAACCCCAGTCAAAAGGAAGGTTCCTCAAGACTTCCAATGAAAGTTTGGGAGATAATTTTAGTTCACTCTGTTTGTAACCAGTTATGTTGTAGTCAGGATAATGCAGTGCTTTGATTGGCTAAGCATGGGGTAAGCCCACCTTAATCACAGGGACTGAGTGGATGGAGGTGCCATTGCTCGAAGGGGGTGTGAATGCTGGATAGGCAAAAACAACAGGTGTCTACCATTCTTCCTCAGATCTCTGGGGAATTACTAAGTAGAGACTTAATATCTAAAGATTAAACTAGAAGTTGCAAGAGAAAGAGGAAACGGAAGCAGGTGGTCTTTGTATAATGTACATAATAAAATATTTACATGAGTAAACCAAAGTGACTTACCTGAATATTGCACATTTATGTGCACCCTTCCATTATGATATGTGATTTTATGCACATTACTTAATCTTGTTTCTCATATGTAAAATAAAGTAATAGTCCCTCTTGTTCGGAGTTGGTGCAGGGACCATAGATATTGCATGTGAAGACTCCACCACAGTGTCTGGCATATAGCTGATGTTCAATGAAGAGCAGATATCACTATCGTCATCATCCTTTTAATAAATCTCAACTTTTGTCACTGTCAGAGGCACAGTTTAAGTTACAGCACTTCTATGTTTAAGTCTTCCTGGAGGGCGAGTAAGCTACTTGTAATGCTCCACTTTAAATGTCAGACTTTAAATGAAACTTTGATCAATTTGTTCTGAAGCCATTAGACCTTCTTATTAATTCAGCTCTGAGGAAAACCCCAATAGTTTTAAATGTATTGATGCTGGTTGAAGTTAATTTTCATTGAACATAAACCAAAGGCAAAGTGAGGTCAGACTAGCGATGTTGCCAACATGAAATTTGCACTCTTCTAAGATTTCTTTCACTGCTGCTCTCCATTAAATCCATTAAATTAAAGTTTCATTTTATTAGCCAAGAGGGATATGATCCTGAACCTGTATGGCTCTCTTCTTGATCTTCTTTTTCTTAGAGAGGGACATCTCCTACTGATAAATAGGATTGTCTGTAAGCTTTTTAAGTGTAGGGAATGTTTCTTATTCACTGTTTTATCTGTCCAGTAGCCCTGTGCTGAGCCCACAATTAGCTGTTAAGAATTTCTAGGATATTTGTTTAGAAATAAGGAGGGGGAATATACATGTATGTGTTCATATGTGGTTTGATGACCAAGTTGGGGTAAGTGTAAGTGAATTGGGGTGGCAGAAAAATGAGGGAAAGATTAGAGAATGATAAAAAGGAAAAGGACTTTAAACTAACCATTAGAAATCAACTTGGGGTACATGGCCAGTATCAAGGGTGCTGCGAACTTTCTGACATGCTCTGTAAAATTTCAAGCATATGCTTGTATGTGTTTTCTAGCAGAGGATTTTCATAAGCATGTAAGCTATCCAAGAAGGTTTTTTTTTTTTTTTATTCAGTGTTACCAGGCAGAGTGCAAGGATCTTATGTCATAGAATAAGACCTATTCATATAACACAGAATAAGATACTTCAAATGATTTTGTATTGTTATTCAGATTTTTTTTTTAAAAAAAGCTAAATTCAATGTTCCTTCAGGCTTATTGGGATGACCTCGTACATGCTATCATCAAGAAATGTGATTCGGTCTAGAGTTTGCACTTTGCCAGTCAAATCCTTAGTTCAATGTTCTAAATCTGAGAGTTCATGTGACTTTATTGTCCAGGACTAGCCTTGTTAGTAAGGAAGCTGGAGAAGCATGCTACCTACATGTGATGTATGGGCAGCTGGTGAATACAGGTGTTGAGAATGTGGAAACTGGGTCTGACCTAGCAAAGCCAGAATCCAATGGCGGGTGGGGGGGGGGGGAAGGGGGGGGGCAGGGGAAGAGAGTGAGAGAATCAACCTGATCCTACATGCTGCACCTCAGAGGAGGAGTTTGCTGGTGAGGGACATTCCATATGTAAATGAGGAGGGGTGGGTAAGTAAAAAGAAACATTCCAAGGGGCAGGTAATAATAGACAACATTTAGTGCAGGCTTATTACGTGTCGTATACAGTTGTAAACATGTTCTATGTATTTACTCCTTTAATCCTTCAAAAGCTTTATCAGGTAGGTTCTAGATTACCCCTATATTTTGCAGTCCAGAAACCGAGGCCAGAGAAATGAAGTGACTTGCTCAAGGTCTCACAGCTAGTAAGCAGCAGGGGAGAGTTTGAACCCAGGCAGAGGGGCTCCATTACCCACCCTCATCACCACTACATAATATACCTCCTTATCCACCTTGTCCTATCCTAGCTCTTTCCTTTGGCCAGCAAAAAAGTGGTCAAACACCAAAAGCTTCAGCCCTCTTGTGCCTCATGTCCATGAAAATAGCACTGAAAATATAGGGGGACCTTCTTTCTCTCTTGTACTTGAGATCTTAAGAAGTTTGCTGCTTCCTCAACCCCTCACCCCTTGGTCACATCGGGAACTTAGTTTACCTGGGTCTCCAGGTGAGCGTAGGATTAAAGCTTCACTCTGCTCCAGGTCCTATTGGAAATGGCCTCTCTGCTGTTTCCTCTTCTGCCTTTGTTCTTTGCTTCTCTTGGAAGAGAGCCCTGTCCTGGACTCCCGCCCATTAGCTGGGGCCCTAAAACTCTCACCCTCTCTTCACTTAGCTTTTTAAAGCTTCCTTCCCCTAGGAGGCGATAACTGCTGACAGGATTACTTGTGTAGCCTTGAAACAAATCCTCCCAAGACCTTACTGCATTGCTGGCTGGAAGTCTCTGCAAATGTTCCCAGTTAGATTGCCTGGGCTCAAGTCCCAGCTGTGTAACGTTAGGCAAAGTAATTATGTTCCTGAACCCTCAGTTTCCTCATGTGTAAAATGAGGCTAATAAAATATCCCCTCATCGACATTGCCATGAGCATTAAATAAGATGCATGTAAAGTTCCTGATACAAATTGAGCACTCAAAGAAATAATTGTTTATGTCTTTCCACTAGAACAGACCTTAAGAAGTTCAGCTTTGTGGCTTAAGATGTTGATTCTTCCCCCAAAGGGTTTAGCTTCTCTGTTCTTTTTTTTTTTTTTTCCAGACCCTGCTCTAAGTAAATATGGGCCCCTCCTCCGCAGTGTGCTTTGTGGCTAGGTTTACACAAGTTATGGCAGTCATGGTTCTGAAACCTAGGGACCTGGGTCCAGATAGGACCAATGGGAGTCAAGGTAGCTCAGTGTTCACAAGAGGCCCACAAAGATTAGGGGAGGAAGGAGGACGGGGTAGGAAGTGTGTGGATTCAAGGGCTACAGACATCATAGTGTTTCTTTCCAATGAACCTTTTAATGGGTCACACTGAGGGCACAATTTAATTCACGTTCCACTAGAGAATGGAACTGAGAATCTTCATACATTTCCTGGTGTTTTACATGTCGTTTTCAGGACCAGGAAAAGGGTTGGGCTCACCGGGGGATCTTACAGTATACAATGAGTATTAGTTTTCTATTATTGCTATAACAAATTGCCACAAATTTAGTGACTTCAAACAGCACAAGTTTATTATTTTACAGTTCAGGAGGTAAGAAGTGCAAAATGAGTCTGCAGGGCTGCGTTCCTTTAGGAAGCTCTATGTGAAAATCTATTTCCTTGCCATTTCCAGCTGTGTTTTCTGGCTTGTGGCTTCTTCCTCCATCTTCAAAGTTAAAACTGTAGCATTTTCAAATCTCTGCCTCTCTCTCTCCGCCCCCCCCCCCCCCATGGTCACATCTCTTACTTGTCTTTTGCCTCCTTCTTTCACTTATAAGGACCTTGTGATCATATCCTACTACCTGATAACCCAGGATAATTTCCCCATCTGAAGATTCTTAACTTAATCACATCTGCAGAGTCCCTTTTACCATTTTAACTGACATATTCACAGGTCCTGGGGATTAGGATGTGGGCTCCTTTGGGAGGCCATTCTTCCCTGTTTTGTGAAACAGGAGAAACTCATGCAGGGGAAACACAGCAGGCCCTGACAGCTAGCCTGACCTGGTAGGTTTTTTTCCAGTATGAATCTTCATGGTTGCCATGGCACATATAGACAGCATGGTCCTACTACCTGTGCTTAAATTATAACTCTCTACTAGGTAAGGAGGCTTCATGTTACACAAAAGCTTGCAAAATACAAGATTTAGGATGTTTAAAATATGTGCTCATCCTCAAATGCTGACAACTCTATTTGGCTATAAAGTGAAGTGTTGATATTTTATATAAAACACAGTCCTACACAGCACACATTTTTTTAACAAATAGAAGAAAACCCATCCCAAATATAGGCTCGGCAATTTACTTCAAAGATAAAAATATTAGATTCCAGAGAAATATTGAATTCCCAGAGAAATCAAGAGAAATCACTGAAAAGGGATAATTCTTACATAGGAATTATCACTAGTCCCTGGGATCCACACTCCGTGCTTAAGACAGAACGTAGCAGGGGTATAGGTCCTATTGCAACATCAGTTTTTAGGACATTTTCCCCCTTAAAATGGCTCATCTGTGCCCAGAAGGGTTTGGTAAATATGAGAGAAATATTTGATACAGATGGTGGATATAAGTGTGAAACTATTTTTTAAAACTTCCATGAATATCATGGTCATCTATGAGCATGAAGGGCACCCTCCACTCTACTCAGAATTCAGTCAGGGATTGTATTCGTTTGCTGGTGCTGTGATAACAAATAACTACAGACTGGGTGGCTTAAGGAATGAAAATTAATTTTCTCACTGTTCTTCTGGAGGCTGGAAGTCCAAGATCAAAGTTTAAGTAGGGTTAGTATTTTCTGAGGTCTTTCTCCTTGGCTCACAGACAGCTGACTTCTCACCGTGTCCTCACATGATCCTCCCTCTATGTTGTCTGTGGCCTAATCTCCTCATTTTATAAGGATACCAGCCATATTGGATTAGGGCCCACTCACCTGCCCTCATTTTAACTTAATTACCTCTTTGATAGCTCTATCTCCAGGGGGCACCTGGGTGGCTCAGTCAAATATCTGACTCTTGATTTCAGCTCAGGTCATGATCTCAACCTTGGTGAGATCGAGCCCCACACTGTAGCCTGCTTGGGACTCTCCCTCCCCCTCCCCCTCCCCCTCCCCCTCCCCCTCCCCCTCTCCCTCTCCTTCCCTTCCCGATCATTCTCTCTCTCTCAAGAAAAATAAAATGAAATAAAATAAACTTAAAAAAATAAATAAAAGTCTTATCTCCAAATACAGTCACATTCTGAGGTTGGTGGTTAAGAGTTCAACATATGAATTTTGGAGGAATACAAATTAGCTCGTAATAGGGACTGACTGAATTTATTACTTTGCATTATTTTTTGGTGGGGTAATTTGTTCCAGCTGTGTCCATCACTCTTCCTGGTGAGAGAAGGGTGAACTTTGAAGGGTCCTTGCCAGTCACCAGGTGGTGTTCTCAACCTGGAACAATCACAAGTCAGCATCACATTCAAACCAAGAAACAATAAACCCTTTCTTGGTCCGTGTCTCTGTCAAACTCACTCAAAACCTTGGGGATTTAGAGGTTACCACATAAAGTTACTTAAAGCCATCCAAGCTGTTATCTGTTCCTTATTTTAGCATTTCATATTAACTCACAATCCTTTTAGGACAGAGGGTTAAATTCTTTGGCTCTTCTCTGTTTCTGTCATTTTCTTCTCATACGTCCTGGGGTTTATATTTAAAAACACTGCTTAGAAATGCAGAAATTAAATTTTATTTTCTGTGACTGAACTCAACTTGCCCATGAATATCCCAATCTTGTCAGGAACTGGGGAGTACTTGAAGCTGCCCTTTCTTGTTTTCTTGGTCACTTTCAGTTGAAATTTTCCTCTTTTCCAGGGTAAGTCAGTGTTGCTGCTCCCCTCCCTGCCCCCAGGATGGGATCTAGATTCCCAGGGAAGGCCACTGGTCCTTGTTCTGACATCCTCCTGTCTCCCTTGGTGTCGCCCTAGGTTTTGGATTTACTGTACAGTTCACGAAGCTTAAACTCCAGGACTTCTCATTGGCAGAGTTCTTCTGAGCCCTTGGAAGGGGATGCAGTGATGGGTTTTACATGGTCATAGATTTTGTAACATTTGTAGAAGTAAAATATTTTAATAGCAATTAAAGACCATTGTTGCTTGCATCTTGATTTCCATTCCACCAAACTTTCCCTCGTATAAAGTAGCTTTGGAGGGTCGCCTGGGTGGCGCAGTCGGTTAAGCGTCCGACTTCAGCCAGGTCACTATCTGGCGGTCCGTGAGTTCGAGCCCCGCATCAGGCTCTGGGCTGATGGCTCAGAGCCTGGAGCCTGTTTCCGATTCTGTGTCTCCCTCTCTCTCTGCCCCTCCCCCGTTCATGCTCTGTCTCGCTCTGTCCCAAAAATAAATAAACGTTGAAAAAAAAAATTTAAAGTAGCTTTGGAGTGGCTATAGGGGTTTTGTGGATCTAACTAAGGGGAAGTCTAGATGAGGATACATTCAGTTTGTATTAATGTGACATATTCATGTGGTTTACAGTCACTTCTATGAATAGTTAAATTCTATGCTGGTCAACGTTGGGTAGAAATGGCTTCTAGAAATATTCTTATCACCTGCTGTACCAACTCAAAACCATACAGAGTTGGGGTGGTGTCAGGATATAGTGCCTACGATGCCTGGCACCAGAAATATGTGGGGAGTAGAGGAGAAAACAGCTTGGGAAAAAGCCTAGGGAAGATTCTTCCAGTTACCAGAGGGGTAAAATTGTAAGCAGAGTATTTATTACTCATTGACAACTTGACATAGAAATTTTCCAGATCAGAAATACACTCAATAATGCAGCATATACATTATAAATATGACACATATATATATATATATATATATATATATATATATATATAGTTTTATGATGAAAATTATGCAAAATAGAACTTAGAATTCCTGTGTTTGTAAGGTACAGGCACAAACAGCAGGTACAACTGTGTGTGAAGCCATATGACTTATGCTTTCCAACTATCGGGGGAAAAAAAAGAACTTATTTTCTTTTCCCAAATATTTAAAGAAATATTCACTTCATTCTTAGCATTGTATTTTTCACCTTGTTTTCTTTTCTCTCAAGGGCTCCCCAAATCCTACAAGCTTCAGGGTTTCCTATACGCCTTATCTGGCTGTCCTTACGCCCCTTGAGTGTTGAACATTGTAAGCTGGCCCAATAGGGACCCGGATTCCAGAGCGGGGAAGGCAACTCTGCATTTCCGTTGTCCAGACCCTAGCGCTCGCCACACCAGTGTGACCTGAGCATGCGCATTTCAGCACACCTCCTCCCATTTCTGAATTCTGGGAGTATGTGATACCCGAAGGGCATGCAGGAGCATTTAAGTAAGATACGGAAAACAGAAGTGTCCTACCTTCTACTACAAGTCCTGTTTGTTTGTTTGTTTGTTTTCATTTAAGGAAAGCTACTGCTTATGGAAGGCGGCCATGGGCTGAGCCCAGTCAGCAGGAACAGGGGTACCCGGGGAAGGGCATGCAGGTAGAGTGGATCCAACCGCAGGGCCCCCTCCCTGGTGCCAGGGGACATCGCCTGGTGGCTTTCTGCATCAGCTGGGGGAGGCTTCTTAGGTGCTTTGTGCTTTTGGACCATTCTCAAGAAAGGCCTTCTCAGAGGAGCTCAGCCCGGGAGCCTGTGCCCTGGGCTCCCACCTCCACGTGGGGATGCTGCTCTGCAAGTCCTCTTTCTGAACAAACATTTCATGCCAACGTGTCTACTGCTCCAGTGTTGGCGTGGGTGTGGCAGGGATAGTGGTGGAGCCATGCAGATACACTGTGAAGCCATCTTTAAGTGTTTGGATTTCAGATTGTTCCTACCAGTACCCTCCAAGTACCTCTTCCCGTGCTTGGATGAGCTTGTGTGGCTCCATGGTGCAATAAACAAGAGCACAGACTGGAGCCAAATCGCATGGGATCAAATACCAGAGCCGTCAGTTACAAACTGTGTGACTTTGGATAAGTTACTTAACCTCTCTGAGCATCAGTTTCTTTGTACAAAGATTGTTATGTGGATGAGTGACTTAACATATGTAAAGTTCTTGGAATACAAAATGCATATGTTTCAGCTCTTATAATCTCCTGACTGTAGGGTATGCACTTGTACTATATCCTGAATCTTTCCTGGCCGGTGGCTCACATTAAAAACACTATGCTCTGGCCTTCAAGCCTTTGATCCTTGATATTTAAAGAGAAGCTTTTGGGATTTATAATATCCCCCCCCTTTTTTTAATCAAAAAGGCCCAGAGGTGCCTGGTGGGCTCAGCTGATAGACCATGAGATTCTTTTTCTTCTTTTAATTTACCACCTTAATAATTTTTTATTAATTTTCTTATTATCAAAATAAAGTTTATTTGTTTTGAGAGAGAGAGAGCAAGCAGAGGAGTGGCAGACAGAGAAGGAGAGAGAGAGAGAATCCCAAGCAGGCTCCATGCTGCCAGTGTGGAGCCAGACATGGGGATCGAACCCACCAACCATGAGAACCATGAGAACCATGAGAACCGTGTTCTCATTTCATGAGAACATTACCAGACCACAGGTTCGTGACCTGAGCTGAAATTGAGAGTCAGACACTTAACCGACTGAGCCACCCAGGAGCCCCAGAACATGAGATTCTTAATCTCAGGGTCCTGAATTCAAGCCCCACATTGGGCATGAAACCACATTAAAAAAAAAAAAAAAGGGCTCAGATGTTACAATGTAAAGTCCAGAGACGGATGTAAGTGACTGTTCTGGAAGTCCAGAAACGGACATAACTTTTTCTTTATGCTTGTATCTCAGCTATAAAGACATTAAACTTCTCTGAGGCGATGGATACTTCTGGCTAATAAGGAGAAGACAGTGAACAAAGATTTTTTTTTTTTAAAGTACAAATATTAAAGTAAGAACCTATTGAAAAATGTTACATAAATAACAATAAAGGAGAACCAATTCTTTTGATTTTCTTTAAGGGTGTCAGTATCAGGTCATGCAATCTATATACATTGCTTCGACTTTATACTATTCTATTATATGGAGGGTTTGATTTCTGAGGTTTGCAGAATTTCAAGTTACTTGCCTGAACTATTAAGTATAATAAGGGATAGGCCATGATTCAAGCTGATGTTTCGCTTCCAAAAGACATTCTCTTTCCACTCACTGCTCTTGACACCCCACCCCCTGTTTCATAAAATTTAATTCTCAGAAAGGAAAACATCTGACGAGAAAATGACATCTTTATGTAAAGAAGAGGTTTCCGTCATCAGCCAGAGGTGTGTTATTGTGGGAAGCATCTTCCTCAATCTTTAGAGCTTTCCCTCTGTCAGAAGCTAAAGAAATCTAAGGTGCAGATTTTATCTGCAAGTTTGACATCTATTACGAAAGTCTATCTCAATAAGATCGTGTACTCCATTCTAATGAACTCTCCTCTTCCGTAAATTCTGCCATACATTGATTCTATTTAAAAAATTCAAGCTGTCCTTGTGGAAAAACCTCATTCCACCTCTCTCAATTATTTGTTGCTTTGACTCTAAGCATAATTTTTATTCTTATGAAAAAATCCTCAGAAAAAACTGTCCATCCCCTTCCCAGAACGAATTATGTTGATCATTTCTAAGATGGTGACAATAAAATTTTGATCTTACTTCAAAATAGGAACAGAGAGATCAAATATGTGAACTCGTTACTCTGGCTAACATTGAAAACTAGCACCATACAAGATGCCATGTGAGTTTTCAAGCTTGGTCCCAAGTGAAAGCATGAAGAAGACAAAATTTGTTTTATATAATCCACTCTCTTCTTTCTTGGCACCTGTTGCCTTGCCTTTATCTCCCATTCACAATACTATAACATTCTAATTCATTTAAAAAAAAATTAAAGTTTTTATATATTCTGAGAGAGAGAGAGAGAGAGAGGGACAGAGAGAGAGAGAGAGAGAGAGAGAGAGAAAATCCCAAGCAGTGCAGAGCCTGATGTGGGGCTCGAAGTCACAGAACCATGAGATCATGACCTGAACCGAAACTAAGAGTTGGAGGCTTAACCAACTGAGCCACCCAGGCATCTCTCTCATTCATTCTTTACTTCTGTCTCTCAAGATCTGGTTTCAGGGAAGGGGTCTGGTATACTCATTTCATGAGAACATTACCAGACCACAGCTTTTTTCCTGTCTTCCTTCTCAGTTTCCCATACGTAGGTTCGTGAATATGCTGTTTCCCTCCCACCTTCCATTCTTCCCTTAGGGTTATTTCTCTTCTGGTTTTCAATTTAATTTATAAGTGAGTTAGGAGCCACTTAAATTATTTCCATTTTGCCACATGGAAGGGTTTAAAAATAGATAATTCTGCCCACAACCACATTATCATGTAACAATGTTCTGTAAGTTCTGGTTAATGTAATAAGATTGAACTAGAAATAAGCTGTACATACATTTTGGAAAAGTGAAGACAACATTATTATCTGCATATGTGAAGATATACCTAGACAATGTATGTGACTAAACTAAAAAAAAGTATTGTAATTTTAAAAATTTCAGTAAAATGGTATTTATGGAAAGTGTTTAATAATAACTGTGATATTCCAGCAATTCTCATTTAGAAAATATAATGAAAAAACGAGCTCATTAATAGTATTAGCAAAATACACAAAATAAGTTAGAAATAACCTTATCAAGGATTGCAGGGATTACAGGAAGTAAACTATTTTTTTATAAATAGGTAGACAATATGCCTTTGGAATATTTGGAGACACATGTTCTAATTATGAGGGAATTGAGTATCACGATGATATTTTATCTCAAATACATATGTGAAAATAATTCTAATGAAAATTCAAATGAGATTAAAAAATCAATAACTTTACAGATGTTTCCAAGGTATTTTATTTTATTTTATTTTATTTCATTTTATTTCATTTTATTTTGAGAGAGGGGGAGAGAGAGAGAGAGCTTGGGAGGGACAGAGAGAGAGAGGGAGAGAAAACCCCAAGCAGGCTCTATGCCAACAGCATAGAGCCTGATGTTGGGCTTGAACCCACAAACCATGAGATCATGACCTAAGTTGAAATGAAGAATTGGACGCTTAACCTATTAAGCCACCCTGGCGCCCCTCTTTTGTTTTGTTTTGATTGAAATATAGTTGACACATATATTTCCAAGTTTTTTTTTCCAGAAAAATAGACAAAAAGGACTAAATTTATTGCTAATGAAACTTAGTTGGATTGTTAAAAAGTTTAAATAAAATATTGTATACAAAGATTTTGCGATTGATTAGATGTCAATAAATTAAAGTTTTCTACATGGTCATTTAGTACTTATGGGTTCTGGAATTCCCACCGGTCTCACCAACCTGTTACAATGAAGTCTTAACTTCCAAGTTACAGTGACTTAGGCTCTATCTTTGATACTGAAGGACTTGTTCAATTTCCTGTCAAAGTCACCCCTATTTATTTCTAGGATGTCAGGATGTGTCACTTGTATCCAGGAGAAATGGTTTATGTTCTTAATGAGTCAATCACCACAACCTATCGCCTGTGTTCTCTGTGAGAATGTCCCAAGGTTACTCCTCTGAGCCCATAGCTGCCTGCCCCTCAGCAAGCTATGGCAAAGTTGGAGAGAACTGTTCACCTGGACCTAATGCAGTAATGTTTGTGCCCATAGCCTCAAGTGGCCTTTATAAAGACATCTGTAAACTTTCTGCCCCCTCTCATCATCAGAACTGAAATCCTGACCTCAATCCAGAAAGAGGTAGATTTAAGCCATCTCTCGTCATACCCAGCCCTGTTCTCCTCATCTTTCTTCTCAGGCTTTCAAACTTCTCTATTCTATTTCAACCCCAAATAAGAGCTCTGTACATCATCAAATCACATGAAGAGACGAGACTACCAGGTCATCAAATACAGTCAGATTTTGAGTACAAGTTCATGTTCAGCAGAGACATTCTGCTGTATAAGAATCTTCCTAACTCCATTATAAGTCATTCACTAACAGTGATTTATTATGGTGTATTAGGTGCCAAGCAGTTAAAAAGTTAAAAAGTCAGGGTTTCTGTCACTGGGGTATCATGCCACTGGGGTAGATGTCACTGGGGTATCATGAGAGGGCTTACCAGATGCATTTCTCAAATATATAAACTACATTTTCCTACTCTATCAAGCTAAATATGCTACAAAAGAGCAACTGAATTTATTATCATGACTTGTTCTCAATTAACTGATACTGGCTTTTAGAATTCTTTATTTCATTTTTTAAATGTTCTTAAAATCCATTTGATGGTATTTCTGAGAATCCACATCAAACTCACCAGAATGTAGAGAAAAATCAAAAGAACATCAACCTATTGCCAGTATTTCAGCAGCTCTCTGTAGAGCTACAATACTGACTCACTGCCCTCCATATTCAGTTAATACCTTTTCATATAATATTCTAAGACAGAATGGCTGAACTCTGAAAATAATCATGTGCTTTCTTACAGTACCTCTACCCACATTATAGACTGACATGGGCATAATTATTAAATAAACATTTATTGAACATAAACTCTTAACTGGCAGCTGTTTTATGTATACAGATAAAATGGTGAAGAAAACACAATCTTATTCAAAGATGCTTATGGTTTGGTGAAGAAGACGCGTTTATAAACAAATGGTAATATTGATGCTAATGCTAATGATAGTGACTATGATATGATAATGATAGAAGTATAATTGGGAGAAGGATTTTTAAAAAGTGGTGCTGGGTTAATGGCTATTTAATTGACCATCTCACAACATATTAAAAAAAATATTCCAGAGGGATTGTAGATTTATATGTGAAAATTAAAGCAATAACTTCTAGAAAACAACATAGGTGAATATTTTCATTACATTGGGCAGGAAAAGATTTTATAAACCAGACATCAAAAAGCATTAGACATAAAGGAAAAGCCTGATAAATTGGACTTCACTAAAATTAAGAATTTTGGTTCACTAAAAGATACCAGTAAGGGAGCAAACCACAGAGTAGGATTAAATATTTGTAATACATATATTTGGTAAAGAATTATATCCAGAGTACTTATACATCAATAAGGAAAAGTACCCCAGAAAACATAATTATAAATGGGCAAAACACTTGAATAGGCACTTCACAAAAGAAAATATCCAAATGACCAATACACATTTACAGACTTAATCAGCATTACTAGTCACCATGGAAATGCAAATTAAAATAACAGTAAAATACATGTATGAGAAAACTAAAGTTAAGCAAAAAGTTGACAATACCAAGTGTCAGTTAAGAATGATTTGAAAAAACTGGCAGTTATTAAAGCTAATCATACAATACCCAAAGACCCTGCAATTCTACTTCTAAACAAGTTAAATGTATACATGTTTACCAAATGACTTGCACAAGAATGTTAATATTAATACTCATTATAGTCACCACCACCACCACCAGTATAAAAAAAAAAAAAAAACAGAAACAACTAGAAATGAACCAATTGTTCATCAAAAGTAGAATGAAGAATACAGATGAAGAATACAGCAGGGGGAGAGGAGAGTCTCTTCAGTAAATGGTGCTGGGAAAACTGAACATCTACATGGAAAAGAATGAAAACAGACCTATCTTATACCATATACAAAAATCACTCAAACTGGATTAAAGATTTAAATGTAAGACCTGTTAATGTAAGACATTGTAAACTTACCAGAAGAAAACATAGAGGAAAATCTCACGAGATCAGTGTTGACAGTGATTTCCTGGATATGATTCCAGAAGCACAAGCAACAAAAGTAAAAATAAACTCAAAACTTCTGCACGGCCAAAGAAATAATTAACAAAATGAAAAGGCAACATACAGAATGATAGAAAATAGTTGCAAACCACCTATCTCATGATAAGGGGTTAATGCAATATAGAAAGAAATTCTACAATTCAATAGCAAAAAGCAAATAACCCAATTAAAAAGTGGGAAAAGGACTCAAATAGACATTTTTCTCCACAGAAGACTTACAAATGGACAATAGGAATATGAAAAGGTGCTCAATGTCATTAATCATTAGGAAATGCAAATCAAGACCACAATGAGCTATCACCTCATACTTGTTAGGATGGCTATCATTAAAAAGAAACAAAATTGTAAGTGTTGGTGAAAATGTAGAGAAATTAAAACCCTTTTGCATTGTCAATGAGAATGTAAAATGGCCACTATGAGAAACAGTAGGAAGTTTCCTCAAAAAATTAAAAAGTAGAACTACTGTCCATATGATCCAGAAATCCCACTTCTGGGCATTTGTCAAATGTTCATTGCACTCCCATGGTTATTGCAGCACTATTCACAATAGCCAAGATGTGGAAGCAACCTAAAAGCCCATCAATAGATGAATGGATAAAGAAAATGTGATATATACACATAAGGAAATATTGATCATTTTTTAAAAAGAAGGAAATCCTGTCATATGTGACAACATGGATGAATCTTGAGGACATTATGCTAAATGCAATCAGTCACAGAAAGACAAATACTGCATGATTCCATTTATATGAGATATATGAAGTAGTGAAACTCATAGAAAAATAAAGTAAATGGTGGTTGCCAAGGACTGCGGTTTGAGAGAAGTGGGGAGTTGATGTTTCATGTGTATAAAATTTGAGTTGTGCAAGGTGTAAAAGTTCTAGTGATCTGCTATACAACACTGCTTAAAGTTAACAACAACGGTAGATCTCATGTGGGTGTTTTAAAACACACACACACACACACAGAAAAGTCATTAGAATAAAAAATTAAGCTGAGGATGTATTCAGAAAACAGAATATTATGCATTACTCTACAGTAATGAAAATGAATGGGTTATTGCTACATGGTATGTACCAAAGTGAGTAGATCACTCAAGCACAGTGTTGAGTGAATGAAGCCAGACACAAAATTACATATTGTACCATACTACTTTACAGTTAAAAATAAACAAAACCAACCTATGCTGATTGAAGTCAGCATTGTGGAAACCTTGAAGGGTTGGGTAATGAGTTGGGGCCATAAAGGAGGTTTTCAGAGTGCTGGTGAGGTTCTGTTTCTTTTTATCTGAGTGGATATGCAGGTGTGTTTCACTATAAGAAAATTCATCAAGCTCTGCACTTATGAATTGTAAACTTCATGAATGCTATGCCCAATATAAAGTGCACTTAATAGTAATAATAACCATCATTTATTGAACATATATGGTATCAGGCGCTTTACATGTATCAGCTCATTTAACTTTCCCAACTATCTTCTGCTTCTTCTACCAGCTATCTTCTAGGTTTGTTTCATAAGTGAATAAACTGGAACATCAAGCAGTTAGGTAACTTGCCCAGGGTCACACAGCTTACACAGCAAGTGGTAGCTAGAATTCCACTGCAAGCAGTTTGGTTTTCCAGCTGGCTTCTTAATGACTGTGCACAACATAGTACATCAGAGGAGTGAACCAAGGGTTGTGCTTTCAGTGATTACATACTTCTGGGCAGACAAATTCACAGACATCTCTGGGGACAGCTGACTGCTTAAACAGCCTTGAAGAGAGACTAGGTGTTGTCCAGGCACAAAAGAAGAAGAGATATCTCAGGGAAGACAAATAGCATGTGCAGAAGTAAGCAGCACTGAACTTGAAAATGACAGTAGTTTGGTGTGGCTTGTGAGAAGTGTGAGAGAAGGGTCCCTAAGAACCTGTGCATAGACAAAGAAATTTGGCTTTTATTCCTGATGAGGGCGAAACTATTTTAGGAAGGATAATTACATGATAAATTTTACATGTGAGAAATAACATCCTGTTGGCGGTCTGGAGGACAGATCTGAGCAGAGAAATCAGAGTCAGTATGACTGTTTGGGAAGTGGAGCACTAGTAATCCTGAGGGCAGAAGAGGTTGGGACAAAGGGTATTTCGAATAGTACATTCTTGGATATTACCACCAAATACCCATCTGGAAGGAGAGATGTTCCTCTCTCCTCAGCATTATAAAGAAACCTCTCTTCCTTCAAATGTATTCAGTAACTATTTACTTGAGTACCTTCTTTCTGTGAGGCACTGTGTAGAACATTCTTACAGATGGGCCACCCTCAGACCTGCCTGCCTACAGGTGAAGTGGGACAGAAGTTCTATAAATTTGATTGATAAAATGCTACAAGAGGCATAGACACTGGTTTTTAAAAGAGAATTAGCTTTCAGATGGTGAAACATGCAATAATGCAAGTAAACATGCAATAATTTTTTTTATTAAAATTCCTATTAAAACATGTATGACTGTTGTAATAACAATAATAATTGAAACAATTTTAATAGTTACAGCCAACCCAGCTCATTGCCCTCTTAGAACAAAGAGGTTGGATGGCCTGGGAACATAATGGAAACTATTGCATTTATACCTGAAAGGGTGAAACATCCAGGTTGGAAAGCATGTATGGAAGTGGGTCTAAGAATCTGTCTCAACACTATCATCAAATCAGTAGCCTGTGTTTATTCTTTAAGTATAGTAATTCCAGACTGCCAGCACTGACATTCTAACTCCCTCTCTCTGATGAAGGAATGATGTTGAGGGGTGAAGGAGTGAAGGAATGGACACGATCAGTTCCTTCTTTCCAGGCAGGCTGGGCTGTCTCCTTGGATATGTGCAGGCCCCTGGTAGATACAGTAAGGACGATAGCTTCTCTGGGCCCCAGCCCATACTACTTCTCAGGCCCCATGCTTGGCTGTGGGCAATAGATGTTTCTCTGTTTGCACTAGCTCCTTTTTAAATTTAGTGGTGGGCAGCTTGGACCCTTGACCTGACTGGCTATTTAGATATGCTGTTGCCCAGTGTGCCCTACAGGTAAGGATAACATGCCACAGTTTAGCCTGGCTGTCTGCCTGTGATGTCCAGGAAACTTGCCAACTTCTCTTGAAGCCATATGCTCAGGCAATATTCTTTTAGATCATATCTCGTGAGAGAGTGGAATTCTGCAGTGAACATATTCAGCCCTCTTTATTTTTAGGGGGAGAGCAGAAAGCCAGGTTGAATTTCTTGCCACCACAGTTGCAGAATGAAATGGGTACAGTTTTAAAGGAAAGCAATCCCTTATTGTATGTGCGAAATGTCTTTTTTTGGGTCTCCCCTCAATTATAAAGATCAGAAAAGTCAGCCTAAGTATTGCCAGAGAAGGAAGAACTGGGGAGAGTCAGGGTGCTCATTATCCACTGTAGCTTTTTTTGCGTGTTGCTGTAAGAGAGACGCAAAAGCCAGAATTAAAGACCGGTAACCATGAGAGATAAGACTTGCAATGATTGAAGGAGGAGAAGCAAGGGCTTAATGGGCAATGAGGACTGTAATCATAGCTGTGAAGAGAATTAGGACAAGGATTGAAATATGGAAGGCATGGGGCAGGTTAGGAGACTGAGTCATTGAATAAATGTGGTGCTTTAATGTGAGGCCCTGCTTAAAGCATCAGGTCAGACTGAACCCAGACACTGTTGAGCACATATCCTTGATGTTCATATATTCTGTCTCTCTGTCTCTTCCTTTTAAAGGAACATCAGAAAACTTTTCATCAGACATCCAATTCTAGTAAGGGTCCAGTTGTTTTCCGGATAGAGTACCTTCACCCAGTTCCTGCTATTTTCCTCTAATGATGAACTGGGTTGGTTGCCTTAAAGAATCATGAACAAGCACTCTTAGTGATCCTTGAGAATTCTAAACTAGTAGAGCACTCTAAGTGTCCTTTCTGAGTACTTCTTTTCTTCTGGGTCTTGATCTCGTCTCTTTGTGCTCCTAGAGCTAAAGATTTTCTAGGCAAAAGATACAGCACCAACAGCAAAAACAAAGAAAGAACAACTAATATGATCTTCTTAAAAGTGTCATCTTGTGTTACTTTTCTGTTTTAAAGTGTTCGGTGGCTTCCCAATACACTGGGAATACGGTATTTCAATGGCAGCATGCCGTTCCTTTCTGATCTCATTCCCTACTACTTCATCTTTACTGGCTTGTTCTAGCATAAGATCTGATCCTTGAACCTGCCAAGACTTTATCTGTCTAGGAGACTTTGAAGTTACTCTCTCTCTCTCTTCATGCAAAACGTTTCCCATATCTCTGCACCCCTGAGTTCATCTTATCATTCAGATCTTAGCTCTTAGATCACCTCCTCAAGAAGTTCTCGTGGCTTCCCTTTCACATATGTGCATGCCCCCCACCTGTCACTCTTAGCACACCCGCCTCTTCCACCTAAAATGTACTTTCTGGCATTTACCACTATCTGAAATCAGCCGATCAATTAATCAATTTTTCTATTCTTCCTTATGTTTCCTCATCTGTATCTCTCTTCTCCATCCCAATTGAATGGAAGAAGAATCTTCATTCGTGCTATTCATTGTTATATTTTCAGTGCCTAAAACTGTGCTTGACACACAGTGAGTATTCAATAATTATTTAGTGAATGTTGAATTAAAAATGTCAGAAATGCAAGACATGAAAAATTTTAAAGCCCCTAGATCAACCCTTTAAATCCACAGTGTCCCCAATTTTTCTGATTTTATAATTGCTCCTTCTACCCAAGGAGCAACCTCCAGCATTGTGATATTTGTCCTAATTGTGTGTAAGAAGAACAAAAGACAGAGACCTAGATAATATAGTATGAAAGCTAAATGGCAAATCATTTCAGTTTGGTTCTCTACATATAAATTTAAAATACTTACCCTTGGGGCACGTGGGTGGGTCAGGTGGTTAAGCAACAAACTCTAGCTCAGGTCGTGATTTCACAGTTTTGTGAATTTGAGTCCTGTGTCAGACTCTGCGCAGACAGTGTGGAGCCTGCTTGGGATTCTCTCTCTCTCTCACTCTCTCTCTCCCTCCCTCTCTCTGCCCCTCCCCCACTTGTTCTGTCTCTCTCTTCTTCTCTCTCAAAATAAATACATAAGCATTTAAATAAAGAAAATATTTACCTTTAATAAATTGAATCATCTAACAAGTATTTATTGCTAACCAACTCAGGCCTGTCCTAGGCAATTGGAGTACATCAGTAAGCAGAAGAGTGATTCCTGCCCTTATGGGGCTTACTCATGTTCCTATCTGCTTTCTAGGTCATTTGGCTCAATCAGGAGAATCTTCAAGTTCTGGAGAATTTGTCCTCCATGCTGAATTATCTTCTTTATTTGTAAAATAACAGTGGTATGCTTAGAAGCCTCAGCTCTTCTTAAATATGCAAATAACTTGTTCTGAAACACACATTTCTAATCATCTCTAAAAATATCATACATTATAAATTGAATATATATCAATACCATTTTTAACAAGAAGTCTTCTGTGTAATAATAAAGCTAAGAAAGTACATTAATTCAGAGGGAAGAGCAGACAACAGAGATTTTCAAATAGAAAACCACAAACATCTCTTTCTCTAAAAAGCAATGCAATTCAGTTACTAGGTCATTATTCTATTTTCTTTGATAATATCAATGTAAGGAAAGAAATTACTTGAGCAAAACTCATACTTTAATTTGTACTCCATAGAGAGGTATTTGTGTATACAAAACAATATTTTGAAAATTTGTCTTAATTCTAGATTGTTCATAAACCTGAGGAATTAGTAAAATAAGCTTGAGATCATCCAAGATTAAAAGCCCATTAAATAATTTATGAATATATCCTAACACAGACAAAACCAGTCATTTAAAACTAACCAAAGCACCCATCTTTTATACACCAGAAAGATAGGAAAAAGCCATTGTTATTTCTCTCCCTAGAAGAAAGGACCACCCTCTTCTTGTCAACCTGGGTGTTCTTGGGAGACTCATAACTATTAAGTCTTCATTCCATTACAGAGAATAGCAGGAAAATGTGATCAGTCCTAAGGCACAGAGCAGTGGGAAATACCAGCACTGCTTTTTCCAGGCATCAGTGGCTGTATGGTTTTGCAGTTGTGCTATTTTCTAAACCACCCAAAAGCTGAGAAGGGTGGACAGGACTGGCACCTTCTTTTAACTATATGCAGCCTGATCTTTATTGTGTGGGAGGCCTGTGCAGATCATGTTGCATTTAGAAAAGTGCTGTTCTTCCTAGATATGGGAAGTCCAGTCCCATATCCCAGTCCTACACTGGACTCTCCAGAGGAATGAATGTTTGTCTTTGGAAGAGTTGTGTCTGATTAAACTGATGCTCCTAGAAGTCCAGGGAAAACCTTGATTCCTCACTTTACACTCAAGTGTGCCAAAGTCCTCTGGCCTGTCTAAAAAGAACTTCCTCTTCTCAGCCCAGAGTTAGTCTGGACTAAATAATCACAATGCTGGGAAATTTGTTGTTGCAGAAATCTATTTCCATGAACTGTCTGATGATAGGAGCATATTATAAGCAAAACTAACCTTGAGGCAGGGACTGAGTTTCATCATCATGGATGGGAGACTTGCACGTTATCTGACATTCTTTCTAATGCTGTGAAAACTTGAGGACAGTGGAGAATAACTGGGTATTCTAAACACCAAATGTAAAAGGCCAACTTTTTTTTTGATGCCTGTCTCTTGGGCATCCATTTACTAAGGAGAAAGTAAATTCACATGTTTGTGAATATAGTTTAAAATGTTTCCCTCTTTCCTTTTCTATATTCAAATTAATACATTCCAGTACACCATAAAATTCTGATGGTGATGTGGACAACTAAGAGGTATGTCAGTTAGAAAAATGAGGCTCATATTTACCTCTCATATTTACCTCTTTACTGATGTCCAGCTAGAAAATCTATATGGTAGCTCAGAATTCAAAGCAGGTCCATCAGTGAATGATCTGTGGCCCCAAAGAACAAAACAGGTAACCAGAGCATATGATATGGATGAGAAGCTAGTTGGCAGAAAGACGGTACAGGAACAAATGCTAGACAGACCTCTTCTTTCTTCCCTTAACATAGAAGAATATAAAAATGGAAGAAAGAGACTGATGATAGTTCAACGGAGAGAAAGAAAAACTCCTCAAACTAATATCTTTTAAATCTAATAAATTTTTTATCTTTTCCAAAATTCGTGACTTTCTAGAATTTAATATCTTATCATCATTTATGCTTTTAGTCAAGACTAGCAGCAAGTATTCAATTACATTAAGAGTGTTGAGCTAGGAAAAAGATCAATATTGATGCTCTGTAACAAAAGAGACAAGTAAGGTAGTACTTACTGTCACTCTGAATGAAGTATGGCTGCGGAGTAGTCAATAAAAGAAAAGAATACCAAAATAACAATTGACAGAGTGTCTTAACTCAATAACATGTAGTCTATTCAAAGGAATATTTATTACTGGTACAGTGAGCAAATTAGTAATATCATGAGTGGCCAGTTCACTCTGAATTTTGCTAGAGTCTATTAAATTTGAGGGTTTAAGTGATTTAATAACACACTGATATGATCTTGAATATATCTAACTGCTCCCAAGGCAGCAGACACAATATAGAAGAGGTATGTCCGGGCTGGGGGTAGATGCAGAGATGTGATTTGGAATCTGGAAGCTACAGAGGGCAGTAGTTAAAAAAGCAAGTCCTAGAGCCAGGCTGCTGGGTTGGATTCCAACCCCGCCTAATCTCTCTAAGCTTAGTGTTCTTGTTTATGTCTTTAAATGGGAATAAAATTTGTACCTATTACAAGGATGCCTGGGTGGCTCAGTCGGTTAAGCGCCCAACTCTTGATTTTGGCTCAGGTCGTAATCTCATGGCTCATGAGATGGAGCCTCTCACCTGTTGGGCTCTGTGCTGACAGAGCAGAGAGCCTCCCAAGTGGAGGCTGCTTTGGATTCTCTCTCTCTCCCTCTCTCTCTGCCCCTCCTCCACTCACACACGTGGACACTTTCTCTGTCTCTCTTTCAAAATAAACAAACTTACAAAAAATTTGTACCAAGTACAAGAGGTTATTGTGAGGAATAAATGAGATAATTTATGTACTGCAGTTAGTATATTGCAAGTAAAGTTTAGCGCTTATTGGTATTGCCTTGGAAGACATTTCTTTGCCCAGTTAACTATATCCAAGGAAAGAAATGTAAATAATAGGTCACAGGGTCAAACCAGACCGAGCCTCAGTGCTTCATTAAAATTCTCCCACATACTGTTCTCCCACTAATCTGTTAAGATTATGTCTGCATGGGAAAAGACAAATGAAATCTTAAGAGTGTGTATTAGTTTGCTCTGGCTGCCATAATAAAATACCACAGACTGGATGATTTAAACAGAACTTAATTTTCTCACAGTTCTGGAGGCTAGAAGTCCAAGATCAAGGAGCCAGCAGAGGTTATTTCTTCTAAGGCCCCTCTCCTTGGTTTGTTGGTAGCTTTCTTCTCACTGTGACCCCATATGGTCTTTCCTGTGTGCATGCCCATCCCTGCTGTCTCTTTGAATCCCTATAAAAACACCAGTCATATTGGATTAGGAGCCCATCCTAATGAACTCATTTTAACTTGATCACCTCTTTAAAGAACTTATCTCCAATTAAGGTTACATTCTGAGGGACTGAGGTTTGGGACTTCAAAATATGAAGCCCATGACACATGCGTTCGTTTATTACAAATAATCAATGCATGAAATTTGTATTTTGAAAGTTTCATAATCTTTAATTAGAAAATACTTCAGGGGCGCCTGGGTGGCTCAGTAGGTTGAGCGTCCGACTTCAGCTCAGGTCATGGTCTTGCAGTTCGCGGGTTCAAGCCCCGTGTCGGGCTCTGTGCTAACAAACAGCTCAGAGCCTGGAGCTTGCTTAGAATTCTGTGTCTCCCTCTCTCTCTCCCTCTCCTCTGCTCATGCTCTGCCTGTCTCTGTCTCTCAAAAATAAATAAATGTTAAAAAAAAACTTCAAAGTCATACATTTATATTAAAAAAAATAGAAACACATGGAGTCAAATGTTAAAGTTGCTTTTGCTATTTGCCGTTTTACCTCTCTCAATCAGACACCTCAAATATTTCATATGTTTCTCTAGAGAACTTTCATAGATTTACATGTGTGTGTAATATATTATAAGATATATATGTGTGTGTGTGTGTGTCATTATGTCATGACTATACTATACAATATTACTTAAAAATTTTTTTAATGTTTATTTTTGAGAGACAGAGACAGAGACAGAGTGTGAGAAGGGGAGGGCAGCGAGAGAGGGAGACACTGAATCCGAAGCAGGCTCCAGGCTCTGAGCTGTCAGCACAGAGCCTGACGCAGGGCTAGAAACTAGGAGATCATGATCTGAACTGAAGTCAGATGCTTAACTAACTCAGCCACCAGGCACCCCTATATTATTTTTATAACTGAATTTTGTTCCTCTTTTGTTAAGTTAATAGAATTAACCTAAATAAATTTTTCCTTAAAAATTCTGTTTTTTATATCCTCATTAACATATATTAATCCCAATGTACTTTTATAAGTTCTAAGTTTTGATTTTCACATTTAAATCTTTAATTTTCATGGGAATGATTTTATCTTTGCAAGAAGTGAGACAGGGATCCTATTCTCATATTGCTAGTCAGTAGTCCCAGCACCATTTATTACTTAGTCCATTTCTGCTTCACTGATTGTTAATGCGGTAGTTGTGTACCAAGTTTTCCTAAAGGCAACTATCTCCCTGTTTCTGTGCTCTATACTAGGTCCCATAGCCTTGTCTGTCGTTCCTTCATGGAACCACTCAGGTGTATTATATCTTGCTATCTGAGAAGGCAAACTATTTTGTTTGCCTACCTACTTTTTAGCCCTTTACTTGTTTATACAAATTTGGGGATCAGCCTGACTTACTTTTTGACCGGAGTTGTTGGGGCCATTCAAACTATAAACTAGAGCATTTTTTTGAAGAATAGGGTATTTTAGCATTTTAAAAAATTTTTCCCTATTCTCTCCTCCGCCTCTCTATACCTTCTGTGCTTCTGCACTGAAGCACTTTGTCGATGGATGTTGGAGTTCATAGATCTAAACTCTATACCTTATCCCCTCCTCTTCTCTCATACTTTTGATCATTTAGCTTTTATTTCTTTACCTATTTGCATGGCATTCGAAAGCAATATCTAGGATTGATTTTTCAGCTGCGTTTCATTTTCTATTCATCTCCCCTATTGATTGTTTTAGTAATTTCTTTTTCTTAGCAGCCTCATTCTTAATGGATGAGTTATCCTTTTGAATCTTTTAGAAGTTACTAGTTGTGCTTATTTTCAAATGCTCCTTGGTTGCTTGGGACATTTGTTTCTTTTGTTTATCGATTTTATTAGCTTTTATGTTGTTGATTTTCTTCAAATGGTTGCTTAAAATTCATTGTCTGTTATATCTATAGTTGATATTTTAGATTGCTGTTGGCAGCAGGAGAATATTTCAGTGTGCAAATGAAAGTTTCTGTTGTCTTGGCAGCAAATAAAGACTCAAGACAATGTGAGCTCACTCCTGTGTGTATGCATGTATGTGTGTGAGTGTGTGTACAAGTAGCAAAAATGTGGCCCGGTTGGCTTTCTTTTAGGAAATGTTTGCTGGGTATCTTCGATGTGCAGAGGTTTTGTGTCCTTTCTGGATGCAATAGGTCACCTAGAGCTCTGTCCTTCTCCATCCCTGGGCTCCCATTTTTGAAGGGTTCCACTTGTGAAAGGCAGTTGCTTGAAGTTTGCTTCTGGAAACAGGAGACTGGAATAGCCAACAAGGCATAACTTTTTTCTAGCCCTATTCCCTCTGAACTTAGTATTACTTCATGATTCAGCTCTGTTGCATTTTTTCATCAGTTTATTCTCATCAGAAATGCTTTTCTGTTCTGGTGTGCTGATGACACATTTCCTGGCTTGACAGGATTGCTGAGGATTTGTTTTTATGTTATTTCAATGGGATTTTTTGAAGTAAGAAAGATAAAGCCAGGCATCTTGAACCAGAAGTGTTGAGTCGAGAATTTAGAATGGAGCAATACATCTCTTATATTGTGTTGTGTGCTATGATTAGAAGCAAATGAGATAAGTTCTTGCACTGAAAAACCATGTCATATACTTGACTATATTTTCCACAGAACTCAGAACAATAAGTATTTTTTATGGTTGAATGATTAAAATCACTTTTTCTCAAAATAAGATTTATTCTTCTAAAGTATTTAGGTAAATGTTCCAAAATTTTTCACTTTTTATTTTCAATTTACTAATATGCTATTTTTTTGCACCACATTCCAGATATCATCTCTTTATTCCCCAGACTAAACTGAGACATTATTTTCAGTTTTTTTAATTTTAATGCAGTATTTTTGCTAGCTTCTTTCCAACTCGTAATGCCCATGTGATAGACCAATTGTTATGGACTGAATATGTACCATCCAAATTCATATGATGAAGCCCTAATCCCTAACGTGATGGTATTAGGAGTTAGAGTCTTTGGAAGGTAATTAGTTTAGATAAATTCATGAGTGTGGAGGCCCCATGATGGGAGTAATGTCTTTATAACAGGAGGAAAAGATAGCAGAACTTCCTCTCTCCATTATGAGCACACAGCAAGAAGGCAGCCGACTATAAGCCAAGAGAAGAAGTCTTGGAATGAAACCAACCTTTCTAGCACCTTGACCTTGGACTTCCCAGCTTTTGGAACTGTGAGAAATACATTTCTGTTGTTTAAGCTACACAGTTTTTGGTATTTTGTTATGGCAGCCTGAGCTGACTAAGACCACAATAACACCAAGAGTTTCTGGAATAGGATACCCAGAGTAGCACCTCAAGTAAAAGGCTTTGAATGGAGACTTGGGCATGATTAATTCCATTTTCAGCCTGTCTTTGGCACATTCTCTTCTGTTTTGTGCTTCTATAGGACAATACAAATGTCTTGATTCTAGAATTTCTTATTTCTCTTGTATTTAGACTTGTGAATACCTCAACGGTGCTTATAATTTCATCCTTAAAACTGTAAGTAGAATAATTTTGTAGAAATAACAGTTGTTCAATAATGTTCTGTAAATGAATGAAATATATTTATCTGCTACATCAAGTATAAATGGCTCAGGCAAAAGGGAAGGTTTTTTTTTTTATATCACTTTTAATCCAAACAAAAATTTAAACAGATCTAATAGCTTACTATTCACATAAAAAGCATCTCTACTATTTAAAACTAAAGGTCTTGCTTCTGAGCTTGCGGCTAGCAAATTAACTTGACCTAATCGCATTATTGAATTGTGTATTCAGAACAAAGATTTGCCTCCGAGAATATTTTAACATGTTACTTTAGATTTTGATGTGTATGCTGAGCTTTGAGAAAATATGTAGGTTCTTTATTGCCCTTTGAATCAAAATAATAACAAGCAATTAAAATTTATGGTTGTGGGGGATGGCAAACTGAGAGAGTCTCTCTTTATTATATTCTCTAAGTATAAATCATTATAATTGCTTTTGAAATAAACACAAATATGACTCAGCAGGCTTATCAGTCATCGTTCCAACCCCAAAGATTTACTGTGTGGCCCTATGAGAATCACATGTAGCTAAGGAACTCATTTAGGAAATGACGACAACAAAATAACCTTTTGTGTCCCAGTCACCTGGGTCTTGCTACGGTTCTTACTAGAAAGCTCATGTGACTGCGATAGCCCACACTGCTGTTGGATATGAGAGTATTTCACTTATGTTCAGCATTGTTTCTACGTGATAAATCACTTTGAATTACTAAGGTTTAATTTTGTTTGAAACGCACTACTCAAATAATGGATTTGGCGGCTTTGCTGACTGGGGTAGGAGCGACATCACAATTATTTCATGGTGGTTATTAAAAACAAGCATTGAGGGGGGTGTCTCTGTTAGGGAAAGGATTCTCTACTGATAGCGCTTCAAATATCGGAATCTGTAAATAACCAGGGGGACTTTTGTTTGAGGTGAAAAGATCTCCAGGATATGATTCAAGAATTAACACTGTTGTAAGTGTAGATTTTGTGGATGGCTTTTTACATATTTTCTTTCTGTCACCCATCAGTATGGCACTGTGAACTTTTGTGCACCATACAATTGTTTATATGCTCACCTGCAAGCACATTTCCGTGAAGAGGATTTGAGTCCCTTCTCAACTAAATGGGAGCTGAAACATGTAGAGAAAACTCAGCAATGATTTATGTTTATAATGTAATGGAGCAAAACGTGCTACCCCAAAATGCGTCTCTTTGTCAGGTGAATTATTTCAGGCTGATTATTTTTAAAAAACAGAAGGGTCAGGAAGTTTTTCTTTTTGCCTCCCTGCTGACTGCCTAAAAGAATTTAGGTAGAAGACTTGCTCCAGGAAGGGAGCTATCACCATAGATAACTATTGTATCATATGAACTAGGTATGGTAGACATGGAAGAACCTAGTAAGGCCTGTTTGATCGAAGTGCCCTAGGTCCTCTTGTTTCTGAATGGCCTAGCAAACATTTATTTAACATTTACTAGTGAATTGCTTTTCTCATCTTCCTGTGAATTGCTTTCTTCGCCTTTGAAATCCTAGACCCCAACCCTTGTCCTCTTAGTTTAGGATGACATATACACCTGTCTTTGGAATCTGTCCTGTGTATGTGGATTTTTCATATGTAAATAATTAAATTTGATTTTCTCCTGCTAATCTGTCTCATGCCAATTTAATTCTTAGATCGGCCAGAAGAATCATGAAGGATAGAGGAAAAAATTTTCTTCTAAACAATAGCTAGTCTTAAATGTCAAAACTTCCAAGTGACATTATACCTATTTCTATAGTCTACTCTCCAGCAAGTGCTGCATGGTTATATAAGCTGTACTCCATCCAAGAATTAAAATGTGGATGCAGACTAAAAATGTAACCTAAATCATTATATTTATTTAAAGTCTTATTTACTCCATTTCAAGATAATTAGGACATTCATCACTTTTATTCTGTTATTCTGGTTTGCAGTAGAGGGAATTTCATCATTTTTCAGAACATCTTGATTTTATTTTTTTGCCAAGTGACAGGTTTACTTTCAAGATCATCCAGATATGCTCTCTTAAAATTGGCAGATTAAAATGTTTTACCCTTCTTGAAGTCTCAAGAAAGTCTTGAGTCTTGAAGGGCTCATTTTGGTGCACCCTTGAAATTGGCAAGTCAGTAAACCAAGCTCTCTTCTTTCCAAGCAAAGAATCCTTGCAATGTATAGTAGATCTGCAGACACAGATTCTAATTCTAGCCCCACTTAATACTTGCTAAGCCACGTTCATAAGTCATTAAACTACAGTGTAGCTTCATTTATTAAATGGATTACTTCCTGACCTCAATGTGTCCTCTCTAAAATAAACTTGAAGTACTTTGTGCTTTGTAAGTACCTCATGTTTATCAATAAAACAGCACAGTGCAAAAGAACTCCATTAAAATTATATCACTAGAGGCAAATAATCAAATTTTTACAAGTGCAGGAGTAGAGTAGTACTAAAAAAATGGTATTGACTTATACTAAATTCTAATGGTTTAAAAGCAGATATGATATAAAACAAACAAACAAACAATCAAAAACAAAAAAAAAAAACCCACCAGGATTCCATTTGTACTTTTTAATAAAATAACCCAGGAATAGTCAGAGAACTTATTTGTAGATCTAGCTTTACAGAAGTATAAATTCATAAGATTGGAAAGGGCTTCTGAAACTATTGAGTCCAATCTCCATCTCACTCTCATGGGATACTTAAATCCTTTCTGCATTACCCTTAACAAGAGATTATTTAGCTTCAAGTGATATACCTCTAATGACACACACACTTCAGTAATTACATTTAGCTGCTTGAAAATTCTTCCAAAGTCTGCTTCCTTATAAGTTCTACTCATTGATACCTGTTTTGCACACTGAGAAAACTGGAAAACAAAACAAAACAAAACGAAAAAATGTTGGTTCACCACCCTCTCAGGAGCTTCCCAGGTGTAATCTGAAACCAGCATGCAGAGGTCAGAGAGAAACCAAAGAAAGAGGCAAGCCACTCTAGGTTGGTAGACTGCTGGTTTAATAAGCAAAAGAACTTACTACCAGGCTTGTCTTGGGCAGCAACAAGTTGGATGGATCCCCATGCCTGTCTACCAAATCTTGAAAGTTTTTAAAGAGACCTTAATTGGATTCACTCATGTATACCTTGCAGGTGTTCTCAACACTACATCACTGCCTCAAGGCTCTGTTTTTGGAGCAGCCTCTGGGAGCGGGAAAGGTAAGAGAACCCACATTCTAAGGACAGGAGAGGGGGTAAGGAGCTTCTGAGTGCCCAGCTCCAGCTCACAGGTGAACTGGTGGTCATGTCTTCCCCAACACAAACCAAATCTAAACCAAACCCAACCCAAGCCAATCAAAACAAAACAAAGCAATTGCATCTTCTATGTGAACAGCCTTTAAATATTTGGAGTTAATTATCATGGTCCCAAATATCTTATTCTTCAAAAGATTTTTCTTTTCTTTGTGACATCCCATGGCATCATTCTGTGTCAGCACTAACTGCTAATTATTATCCATTTGTACATGTCCTTCTGAAAGTCTGGTGTCAGATTAACTCATATTCCAGGAATGGTTGGAGCATCTAGATTGGTCAGAATTAGCCAATATCTTCCAGTTTCCATTATATTGTGAACTAATAGGACTCTACCTGCCAAGACATAGGACAAAAGTGCTATTTTTTTTTATTTTGTCGCTCTCAAATCCCCACAAAGTGATAGATGTCTTCATTCATTTATTGATTTATTCAAGAAATACCTTCTGAGAACATACTAATTTTCAAAACTTTTCCTGTGTGTTGGAGATCAATAATGGACAAGATGGAGGTGACATTTGCTTTATGGAATTTATAGTTTAGAAGAAGAGAGAGAAAAATAATGTTACAATTTGGGGCTTGCTAAGTAAAAAGTTTGGGCTACAATAGATAGCAATGTGTAAAGGAAGGAATATAAAGTAAATTAGGTGGTCCACAAGGTTCACTCTCTGGAAATAAGAAGTAAGAAGTCATTAACCAAGGATTTAAAGGCGTCCCTTGTTGCTTTTCAACTCCACTGCTCCACGTTTGTTGTAGTTTTGCCCCTGCTAGGGTGACTGTTCACAATAGCTGCCCACCTCCTCTGGACCACACGGGAAGAGCTGCTGCTGCCTTGCTTAGGTGATCTGCTCAGGTGGTTTGTCTGTGCCACCCATGCTCATTGGGGGTTCCTACCCTGGAGCAAAGAACTTTCTTTATATTCTATATTAGTTGCCTAGAGTTGCCATAACAAATTTCCACACAGATGGTTTAAAACAACAGAAATTGTCTCACAATTCTGGAGGCTAGAAGTTCAAAATCAAAGTGTCAGTTGGGCTATGCTCTTTCTGAAAGCTCTGGTGGTTGCTAGGAATCCTTGGCCTTAATTTATAGATGCATTCATCCTATCTCTACCTCTTGAGTCACATGGTGTTCTCTCTGAGCCTGTGTCCAAATTGCCCTCTTCTTAAAAAGACACCAGTCTTAAAAAGACACCTAATCCAATATGATCTCAACTTGATTATATTTTCAAAGACTCAATTTCCAAATAAGGTCACGATCATAGGTATGGAGGGTTAGGACTCAAACATGTCTTTGAAGGGGACACAGTTCAACCCGAAGTACACACCAGTGTTCTCAGATGCACTGAGTCTGCTTTGTAGAGTTTCTTGCTGACCACTTATGGGTCTCCTTTGTTCAGCTAACTTCTCTTTCACAAATAGAGAGAACTTTCCCCTCATTATGTCTAGGTCTTTTAGAAGAACCCCTTACCACAATAGACAAACAAACAAGCAAACAGAATCCTTGCTTGGGCTACCAGTGATATAATTATTTCTTTAATTTAATTTAATTTAATTTAAGTTAATTTAATTTAGTTTAATTATTTTAAAGAGAGAGAGACAGAGAGAGAGAGATAATACAAGAGAGATAATACAAGGAGAGGGGCAGAGGGAGAGAGGGAGATAATCTCAAGCAGGCTCCACACCCAATGTGAAGCCTGATATGGGGTTGATCCCATGACACTGGGATCATGACCTGAGCCAAAATTGAGAGTTGAACACTTAACCAGCTGAGGCACCCAGGCACCCCTCTTTAATTTTCTTTTAAACAATAATTATTTTCTTGCCATCAAGTAAACTAACTGCCCCCGCAACCAGAGGCAGGGAGTGATGAAGGTAAGCCTCCTAAGCACCACAAATCATCTTTTCCTCCTGATTTCCATCCTACAATATTAAATTTTCATTGTACTTTTAGTGATTTCTCTTTCAGCAACTCTTGAATTTCTCTTGCACTGATCTCTTTCACCCTGAATTCATAGACCAGGTACACTGTTCTGTGTCCATTCTTTAGTAGTGGAAGGGGTTGAATATTTATTGCATAGATATCCTGAATCCCATGAAAATGTTGAATTCTTTAGAAATTAAGGAGGTTTGTTTTTCAAGAGAAGTTAGTGGAGAAATGAGGAGAGTGGTGTCACTTTTGGCCCAGTAAAGAAACTCTGTTGTACTGACACCACCAAGAATCTCTCCTCTCTCTACAAGGACAAAGACATGAGAGTGACCCAAAAGATGGGACACATCAAGACTGCACGGGCCATCTGTCCTCCCTGCTGAACGTGGTAACAGGGTGGAGAACTCAGCTGATAAGCCTGAACAACTTTCAAAAGAACATATGCAAAGAGAAATGGCAGGGTGAAACATTGAGTTAGGGGCCCAACTAGATATTGAACTAAGTGAGGAAGAAGAAAAACTGGGGTTTTTAATTAAAATCACATTTTTAGAACCCTTTATGATACTAATGTATGTGTTTATGGGCATGCATATAAGCCTCTGTGTGTGTGTGTGTGTGTGTGTGTGTGGAATTTGTGGTGTGGGCAAGTTTTCTGATTAATGGAAAGACAAATTGCAGAGTAGGACAGCAATAAATCAAGAAGTTCAACTCTAGCCCTATTTATATTTTTGCTTACTAAAAAAATTTCCTATTACTACTTTACATCATCAGCTATAAGATGCACATTTTAGATATATTTTAGCATCTCTAAAACCAGGGTGTGTTACAAATGATAATGTCTTCCAACTGTGATTATTGGCCAGGGAACAGTTAGGACAAGGTTGTCATTGCCTTTAAATACAAGAATAAGGAAATAGCTTCACGTATTGTCATGGCCACTTTATTTGAGTTATGTGTATTATTGGCATCACACATATTGCTTTCAATTGTTGTTTAACATCTTTTCAAAAATAGCACAATATGCTTTAGCTTTACAATGAAAATTTATTGCATGTGCAGAAAAGACAACTAAAACATTATGTCTCAATACTGCTGAAAGAATCCTTTCAATATGTGTGAAACAAAAATTTTATATGGTAAAAAACCTATGTGTCACAGTTTACTTGGAACATTTTTTTTTGTTGTTAGTGGTACCTAACATAATGGCTCATCTTCAATAAATGACATGTTAGAGTCAAGAAAATGCAGTAATTTATTCCCTCAAGTACAGTGAAACATGAGCTCTTCAAAACCCACTCTTCCATAACTGACTTCCAGACTAATTATACACTTATGTCTATATAACTAGTGAAAAAAATCTCTTCTGAAGCAACTCAACAGCAACAGAGGACCCAGAGAAAAATGACTGTATTTGAAAAAAATCTAAAGATAACTTTATGAATCCTATTACAAGTACCCTGGCCCAAACCACCATAATCTCCCACTGGAACTATTGCAACAGCCTGCTTCCTCAGTGGCCTCCCTGCAAACCCTCCAGCAGCTTCCTATTGCATTTAGAAGAAAAGCTAAATTCTTTAGCAGTGCCTGCAAATCTCCACCTTCTCGAACTATACTGGGCTTGCCACTTTGCCTTCCCGCTACTCTGACTTGCCAGGCATCTTCCCATTTTAGTGCCTGCGGAATGGCTCTTCTCACATCCTGCAATACCCTTCTTCCAGTTCTTCTGACTTACTGCTTCTTGTCATTCAGCCCAAAAGTCACTACCTCTGAGAGACCTTCCTTATCCAGTCAATATAAAATAGCCCTTTAGTTGTTAACGTATCACAATTTATTTTGTTTTAATAGCATGTAACACTCTCTGAAGTGATCTTACTTGGTCACTTCTTAGTCGTCTGTCTCTCTAACATATGACTGCACCAGACATGGGGACAGTAGGGGCGTGTCTGTTTGATCCCTGCTATCTCTAAACACTATCACTTTGCTATTTGTTGAATGAATGAATAAATAAACTGTAATTGGACAGTCTTGTATGAAGGAAAAAGTGTTTCAATGGGCTGGGGACATCTATCAAAGCCTAGTTACATAAAAATATAACTGTATATAAATATAAATATATAAAAGTCTGATGATGTAATAATTGAAAACCATTTCAGGAGAAATTGAAATTTAAGAAATAGAAAACGAAGAACATAAAGTGGCAGAAGAAGCAGAGTGACAGAAGCCAGCCGTGATGGTAGCGACTTAGGCACATGTTAGAACCGGCTGTTGATGATGTGTAACCAATGCAGACAGCGGAGAGGAAAGACAGACGGCAGAGCAGTTTGGAAGTGTTGAGATGGGGAGAGCGCACCTGTTCTACCGCAAAACCCTTGCGGGCGTTAATGTGTTCCACTCCAGACTGCCAAACAGCTGAGCTCAGTGGTCTCTGGCGGGGAGGTGGCATTCACTATGGAAAGTAATGTGGTATTAATAGAGTTTTATATTTCTAAAGTACTCCTAGCAAAGGCAAATGCTTATGAGGATCAGGGAAAATGATGTGAATGGGAGAAGCAGGCTGGGTGAGGAAAGCTCATGCCTCACCTAAAAAACCCAGCTGCTGCTCACCTCCAGCCATTGCTGCTCCAAGGGAATATGGGTCCAGAATTATGAGATCTTCTGACTTTCCTAGTAGTCCAGATGTCTGGATTTTTTACATGAAGTTTCCTTACGTTTCAATGTTGGTGACAAAATAATGTACAAAAACACATAATGGACCAAACGAAATCAGATATGTAGTCCAAATTTGACTCACAGGTAACCAGTTGCAACCTTTAGTTGATAAGTATTTTCTCAATACTACCATTTTCAAAATATCCAAGAACCTTATACAATAAATAAGTGGCGATTTATAATTTTTGATTATAGAATGAGCATATTCTTCTTTTAAAATAGCTTGAAAGTAGGGGCGCCTGGGTGGCTCAGTTGGGTAAGCACCCGACTTCA
The DNA here is from genome assembly GCF_016509475.1 of Prionailurus bengalensis. Classification (NCBI taxonomy): domain Eukaryota; kingdom Metazoa; phylum Chordata; class Mammalia; order Carnivora; family Felidae; genus Prionailurus; species Prionailurus bengalensis. Next base: position 132,176,074 of record NC_057344.1, on the reverse strand, counting down.
GCTCAGATCATGATCTTGCAGCTTATGGGTTTGAACCGTGTGTTGGGCTCTGTACTGACAGCTCAGAGCCTGGAGCCTGCTATGGATTCTGTGTCTCCATCTGTCTTTGCCCCTTCCCTGCTCACGCTCTGTCTCTCTCTCTCTCCATGAAAAATAAATAAACATTAACATTTTTTTTCAAATAGTTTGAAAGTACAGAAAAGCATAAAAATTTGGAAACAAGAAAGTCTGCTATATTCTTATATTAGATAACATTCTGTAGATTTTTTCTATAGTTAAGATGAATGATCATTGATAAAATACATGCAGGTATTCATATACAAACACACATACCTACATATAGATAGGCATCTAAGTAGCTTTACATCCTGCCGTCTCTCTTAACGTCAGATTATAATATTAAAGGATCTCCTTGTTATTTAAACTTCTTATGAATATTATCTTAAAGGCTGTGCACTACTCCCTTGTAACTATAAACGATTATTTACTTAAAGTTTTCTTTATTTTGGATGTTGACGTTGCTTCCATTTTTTTTATGATAAATAACTTAGCAGTGAGCATCTTTATGGTAAATATTGGCTTGTATTTCACATTATTTCATTGGATGTGATTGCTAGAAGTAGAATTATTAAGTGAAATGGTGATGAATGAAACCAAATTATTTAAAAAATTTGGCAAAATCCATTTCCAAGAACAGTCTTGAGAATGCATAGCATATTCCTTTCCATCATTAAAAACTACAGAAAGAAACACAATTTCTACCTGATGTAAGTTTATTTTATTTTTTTAATGTGTATTTATTTTTGAGAGAAAGAGAGCTTGGGAGGGGCAGAGAGAGAGAGGGGGACAGAAGATCCGAAGTAGGCTCTGCTCTGACAGCACAGAGCCCAATGCAGAGCTTGAACTCACGAGCCACGAGATCATGACCTGAACCAAAGTCAGATGCTCAACCAAATGAGCTACACAGGTGCCCCAGTTTATTTAATTACTAGTAAGAGTAATTATATTTTATGAAACAGTTGGCTAGCTACTACATGTATTTATTATTGTTATTATTATTATTATTATTATTTTTAGTTATCTCATTTCCTTCTTTCGTCATTCTTCCAAATTTGAGGGTCTACTAAATATATTAATCTTACTTTTCTTATATAGGAATGGAGTATTTTTCTGTTGATGTTTTATTTCTGGTAGGTTTGGGTGACAGAAGTAGTTAGTGGCCTGATGGCTTTGGTGAAAACAGAGCTACTCAGGGGCAGCTCTGGGGAGTGACACTCTAGGGAAGCTGAGTGGTTTCCTAGTGTGGCAATTATAGTAAGAACCTCAAGGAACACCGTGGATTAGAGGGATCCAAGTGGCTTTGGTTAGTTTTGGTCTGAGCGTGGTAATTAGAGCATTACACACATTTGAATATGACCAGCAAGCTAGGGACTGAGGAAAGCAACTGAGAGAGACAATGTGGAATTTCTTCATTATGTTCAATGTTGCAAATAAGTAGGCTGAGGCCAGATTGGTTTTTGTGCCTTTGTAGGTAGATGTTTTTTCTCCTTTGGTGGTTGTTGACTTTTTTTTATCTTTGCAATTATTATTGCCATAATATATCTACTTTAAAATTGCTTTTTCATGAGACACAATGGAACCTTTCCTTGTACCTTCTCACACTTCTGTTTGATTTAGCAAAATTCTTCTCTATTTATTATTGTTACATTTCCATTTGTTCATATTTATTCTTCAGTAACACCCAAAATTTGTAGGTTGGCTCTCTATCTCTACTTTTCCCTCTAATCATCTTACTTTTCCTGTTAAGTTGGTTCTTAGTGTTGTTTATTCAATTACCACATTTAATTTTTTTTCTTTTTTTGTTTTACTTTTTTAAAGTTTATTTATTTATTTTGAGAGAGAGAGAGAGAGAGAGAGAGAGAGAGAAAGAGCGCACGTGTATGCACAAGTGGGAGAGGGGCAGAGAAGGAGGGAGAGAGAGAGTCCCTAGCAGGCTTCTCGCTTTCAGCGCAGAGCCTGACTTAGGGCTTGAACTCACAAACTGTGAGATCATGACCTGAGCCAAAATCAAGAGTAAAATACTTAACCAACTGAGCCATATAGGTGCCCCAACATTTAACATTGTTTCTTGATTGCCACCAGAACAGATTTAAAATTTCCCATTGTATTTGGGGATTTAAAAAAGTTATTTTCTCATTTTAATTTGGTTTCTTTTCTCCATTGTCTTCGTTTTAAGTCTTTTTCTCACTATGGATTACTTCTTGCTTCCATAAGAGGTCCTGCCTTCTCATATGGCCCTGAATGCATCAAACATATTATCTGAAAGTCGTTGTAGCTCATTGTAACTTCTGTCCTGTTGGTGTGTGTAATTGTGTATAATTGTGTCAAGGAGAACACAATACTGGTGTTGAAGACAGGGCATGTGGGTTTTTCACCATGAGGCCACATTTCTGCCCATGGGAAACATGTTTTTCTTTCTTTTCCACTCTTCCATTTCTAGTGTTTAGTAGAACCTTGTCAGTCTCTGTGTCAGTTCAGGTCCTTTGGGAAGCAGATGTCAAGATGGAGGTAGGAATACAAAGATTTATTGCATATAATGCCTCTGCATGGTTAAGAGGAGAGGGGCCAGAAGTGATTGCTTCAGAAGGCAAGCCGGGTCTGAATGCTGTGAAAGGAGAGGATTGGGTAGAAAGAGGTACTGATGGAGGTGCCGGTCCAAGTGTGAATTGGCCAGCCCAGTGGAGGTTGCTGTTAGAGGACTTCCTCACTGGGTAGAAACTGCCAAGCCCAGGTGCCCCCAATATGCATGCCATTGGCTGGCAGTGATCTGAGGAGAGAGTGGACTCTGCAGTGGACCCTAAAGGCATGGGAGCCAGAGAGAAACTTGCAGCAGGCTCTCTTGAAGGAAGATCCAAGGAAATACCACCATAGCTACTGCAGAGGGGCAGTAAGAAAATCAATACTTTTCACTTAGACATTCCAGTTTCTGAACCCAAGCTATCAATCATAGTTACTAAAGATATTTTTCTAAGTCTCCTCTGGAGGTGTCATTTTTTTCCCAGAAAAAGCAGCAAGAGTAATGATCTGTAGGCTGGATAGGGCTCAGCAGGCTCTATCATGTTGATAATCCATCATTTTACCTGAGCACTACACATTCTTGCATAAGCATGTCTGGTCCATAGTACTGTCCTTTTGCTTCACCTGAGTTACCTGTTTCAGATAACCTTTGAATCCTCTCTACTCTTGTTTTTATATAGTTTGCCTGCTCCTGTTTTAATTTCCTCTCCTTCCAGGCCTGTGTCAACCTGAAACAGAGACCTGATTGTTCGTTATGACTTCCTTTTGTGTTGTCTTCCTCTGAGAAGTTTAACAATTTTGAATCACCTCAGCTTACTCCCAGTATAATGCCTTCCAATGACATTCCACTGCATTAAAAATAAACCATTAACTTCTTACCATGATCTACAGGATCCTGTGTGATATGCTGCTGCCAACCTTCTGACCTCATCTCCTTGACTAATCATCCTTGCTTACCATATTCTAAGCACACTGACTTTCTTATAGTCTCTTGAATACCCAAAACTCTACCTGGGCTCAGATTCTTCCCTTTGCTTATAACACTTTTCCTCCAGAGCTTTGCCCCATAAGGCTTCTGCTTAAGTACTGATATTTCAGAAACCTCCCTTGATTGCCCTGATTAGAATAACCTACCACAGTTGATCTCTGGTCCCTTACCATGTCTTGTCCCACTCCCAGACGATGTACCATGAATCTGTTTTGCTGTACATCTTACTGCTACTTTGTATTACCATTTTCTTAGGCTTGGCACAGACATTCAAGATATTCACATACTAGTTAGATCAGATGAGACCTGGCACATGCTACAGTGCAGTGGGAGGCCTCAAGGGTTCTAGGGAATTCAAGATAATGTCAGCTAGTCTCACTGCACCCAAGATTTCCCCATCTGACTCCAAATCTTTACTCTGCTTTTTCATCGTCTGAAATTATGTTATTTATATGTTGTCTTATTTAATATTTATCTTTCCCAGTTAGATATAAAGTTCCAGGATGTCAAGAGCTTTGTTAGGTGTACAAATTACTGTCTGCCTGACCCTAGAACGGTGCCCAGCACATAGTAAGCATTTAAAAAAAATATGTGTTCAGTAAATGATGGGTGATTAAATGAATGGAAGTCTTTCTGTGAAGGATCTATATTTCATATTCACACCATAGCTTCTTCAATCTTAACTATGTGCATGATGATTGTATTCATTAGAGTTCTCCAGAGAAACAGAACCAATAGGATATACATATATAGACACATAGGTATAAGAGATATATTGTAAGAAATGACTCACGTGGTTATGGAAGTTAAGTCCCACATTCTGCTGTCTGCAAGCTGGACCTGTAGGAAAGCCAGTGGTGTGATTCAACTCAAATCTGAAGGCCTGAGAACTTGGGGGGCTGGTGATGTAAGTCTTGGTCTGATAGTGGAAGTCAGAGTACCAGGAGTGCAGAGGTCCAAGGGCAGAAGTGGATAGATGCCTTGGCTCATGCAGAGAGAGCAAATTCATCCTTCCTGTTTTTTTGTTCTTTCAGGATCTCAGCGGATTAGATGATGCCCACTCACATTGGTGAGGGCAATCTTTACTCAGTCTATTGATTCAAATGCTGATATCTTCTGATGGATGACACCCTCACAGACACATGAAGAAATAATGTTTTATCAGCTATCTGTGCGTTCCTTTGCCCAATCAGGTTGACACATAATCAACCATCTCAGTGAACATAATAACTTTGACAGATAGAACTGAGGAAAGATATTATAGAAGGTCTTTCGAGGTGAAAAATATTAGAACACAAATTACCGAGTGAGGAATATCACCAACATCATTTCATATTAGGGAATACAGATTGGGCATTCTGTCAAGTAGCCAATACAGCTAGTCACTCTGCAGCCAAAGCTGCATCCTTTAGGGCTATTTCTTTTCATTTCCCTTTTTGGCTTCCCTATAGCCTGAGGCCATGCTAGCCTGTCCTTCCTTTTCATCTTCACTATCTGACTTTTGAAAGAACAATCTTCTTTATCCTATTGGGACCCTGTTCTACAGCCTGTCTCCTGACTAAAATTGTCAATTGAACTGCAGGTCGCATTATACCATCTATTTTTCTACCTGATAAAAATTCAAGTTTTTAAAACAACTTCCATGGGGTTCATTTTTAGTGTGCTACTGAGAACTTTTCAGAATCAAGAGAATCAACATGCAATTGATACTGGATAAATTCTTTTTCTCAGTGCTACTGCTTCTAATGCATACCTCACATTTGCATTCAGAGAGAAGCCACCCGTCATTTGTTTCTTATGAATTTCCCTCAAACATTACAACCCTCTTGGAGAAGACGGAGGCATTTTCTCTCATCATGTTAGAGTATTTTAAACCTTAATGGAAGTATGTGGTTCATCTCTAATTACTCTGGGACGATATAAGATGCGCATGGATGGTTATTTCTTGTGAGTTCCACATTCAGAGACTAAAGAACAACAACAACAACAAAAGCCCAGAGACAATAAGTGGATTAGAAAAAAAAAAGTGCTGATTGTTTTCTATTTAAAAGCTCTATTCCTGTAGGTATATATGATGTAGGGAGCACACTTACTGATCTAGAGTGGCCTGCGTTGCAGAAGTATGGCTTCTGATGCCCTCTTCATGTGCTGGCATGTCCAAATTACCTTCTGTATAAGTGAGTGGGTAAAACACTGCAAGCTGAGGGGATACAATTGTGCAACATTGGCTGTTATCACAGTCTGGCTTCAAGAATACTGAAAACATGATTTGCAGTTTATATTCTGATACTAAGGGCTCTTCAGTTTTTACAGAATCAAAATAAGCTTTATTATTTTACGACTGCTTTGACTGATTATCCTTCTCTCATCGCCATTTTTTTGTTCTTTAGCAAATTACCTCTGCAGATTTTTATAGGTGCAGAATTTGGGCAGGAAAGAATAAATTGTGCTAATCAGTCATGAGCTGTTCTTACTAATTGATTAAGCTACCTAAGTCCTTTTTGGAATCTCAAGAAGGTAAATATTACGAATTGATTATTACATTGCTTTTCAATAGGTGTCATGCAGTATTTTTTCCTGCATAAGTTGGTGTAAAAGTGCAGTAACGTTTGCCTCACAGATGAGAAAAAATAGCAACATTTCTTTCACACAATAGGAAAATGAGGGGAGCCATGTGGTTTCAAAGGATAACGATGCCTTTTTTGACACTGCTCCTAGCAATAGTGCCAAACCTTTCAGATTGTCAGTAACAATAACAAGATGAGTGACGCTTCATGCTCCAAAGCCCCATCGGCAGTTCCACCAGCCTTCCCAGGGAATCTCTGGCAAGTTATAAGGACAGCTGATGGACAGGCTCTGGGGTGACAGTGTGCTTAATCACTTAGGCATATAATAACTATATTAATTAGCATTACCTGGGCCTTAAAAAGGTAAAATATGCACGCTATATGTAGCCAAATGTGAAATGCTTCCAGAGCCCTGTGGTTTCTCTCATCGTCAAACATCTTAACAAAAGGGCAGTTGTGTGAATTAAGTGATTAACGCATGTAAACTTCTTGGTACACTGTCTGGGATACAGAAAGCGAAGGATGAAGGAATTCACTCAGTAGTGCTTATTGGAGACTTACCATGTGCCAGTCATTGTTCTAGACCTAAGCTGTCTAATATGGTGGTCCCTGGCAACAGGTAGCTATTGAGCCCTTGAAATGTGGCTAGGCAAAATTGAAGTATGCTATAAGTATAAAATATATGCTGGACTAAAAAGATGTGGAACAACAAACAAAAGAATGCAAGATATCACATTAATATTCTTCTATTGATTAGATGTTGAAATAATATCTTAGATACATTGTGGTAAATTAATATATTATGAAAATTAATTATTCACATTTGTGGCTCACATTACATTTCTCCTGACAATAGTGGTCTAGATGCTGAAGCAAAGTAGGAAAATAAATACAAAAGATCTTCTTTGTTTTAGAGCTTACATATCAAGAAGAAAAGATCGATGAAATAATACAACATGAACAAATATAGTCAATCTTCATTATTTACAGTTCTATATTTGTGAATTTGCCTGCTTGCTAAAATATATTTGTAAGCTCCCAAATCAATACTTGTGGCATTTTTGCAGTCATTCTCAGACATGTGCAGAGTGATAAAAAATTTTAGTTAGCTTACGTGCACATACCCAGCTGAAGTCAAAGGTCACACTCTTCTTATTTTCCTCTCATACTATAAACAAATGTCCTTTTGTGGTCTGTCTCATGCTGCATTTTTTACATTTTTGTATAGGGGTTTCTTGGGTGATTTTGTTGTTTCCAATGGCTCCCAGTGGTAGTGCTGAAGTACTATCTAGTTTTCCTAAACTCAAGAGAGCTTTGATGTGCCTTATGGAGAAAATATGTGTATTTGCTAAGCTTTGTTCAGGTGTGAGTTATATGGCTGTTGGCTGTGAGTTCAGTGTAAATGAATCAACAATACATATTAAATAAGGTGTCTTTAAACAGAAATACACAGAAAACATGGTTGTATATTGATTAGGTGGTGAAAATATGTCTGGAGGCTTGCAGGAACCTGACCCTATATTTCCCTTAGGAGCAGTGGCTCAGTATTCCCCAATTCAGCATTCACAGTGATGTTATAGAGCATACCTGCCATAAATGGTAAGAATTGGCTGCATATTATATAAAGTCAGATGGTGACAAATGCTATGTGGAGTGTAAGGAAGGAGAGGGATGGATATGATAGGAATGGAAAAATTGTTAATTTGAAAAAGGACAATGGGGAAAATCTCTCCCAGCTTGCAAGATTTGAGAGCAGAGCAGAAGGTGAGCTTAGAAGCATCTGGGAGCCAGATCATAACATGCCTGTAGGGCATGGTAAAGACTCGGGATTTTATTCCACTTGGGATTGGAAGGCTTTGGAGGAGTTTGAGGGAGTAATAAGTTCATGTTACATTTTAAAGGGTCACTCAGGCTTCTGTGAGGAGAATAAATTGTCAGGGGGGAAATAGAGAGACAAGTTAGACAGCAAGTGTTATAGTTGAAGGGAGAGGTGATGGTTGCTTGGTACCTACACGGCAGCACCTACCATGCTGCAACCCTTTCTCCCTTTGCCTATCATGTCCACCCAGAGTTCAAGGCATATTTTCTCCCTTGGTTTTCTAGTTGGCCCTGTGTCTTAGTATTGGTTTTCCCCAAAGCTGATCCTGTTAAGAACTTTTGTGCAGTTACTGCACCAGAAGTGATCCTAGGAGGCAGAAGTGAGGTACAAAGAAGTGGACAGGGTAGAAAGCTCAGGGTGTACCGTTGAGCTCCTTCTTGCTATGAGAAACTGGGGCTCAGGCTCTCTGGGGCTTCTGAGGAACCTTGGGAATTAGCCTCAGGATGGTAGCTCCTTACAATAGGAGGCTGGGACAGTCTCTGTCCCAACTGAATTGAGGGCTATCCCTGGAGACAGTAACTCTCTGAACATCTGGGCTACCCTGAGTGAGCAGACTGGTTGAGCTCCTGTGGCTTGAAGAAAAGTTCCAAGATAGCAAAGTGGAAAGACACAGTGAGCACATGAAGTGGGATCTTGGCAGCAGGCACAAGGATTAGTCATCTCAACTACAGCTAAAATGGTAGGTGGGCCAAAGGGATGATGCATGAGGCATAATTCTTTTGTTCCATCTTCCAGTTCCTTGTTCAAAATTGAACCTACTGAGGAATCTCGGACTGCACAGCTTGCTCCTTAGAAACCCATTGAGTACTTGCATTCTCAGGAAACTGGGTTTTGTACCACACAGACCCCCTGAGAACCTGTTACCATCCTCATCCTCTTTCAGTTTGAGGACTGTTCTTGTGGAGAAACTAACTTAGGTATTTGCCATCCTAATTGATCCTGACTAGACGTAATGATTTTAATTGCAGGGCAACTTCCTTGTGCACCGGACCTAGCTCAGTTGCCACCACTTGGTAGATGCTGACCTTAGGAGAGTCACATAAACTTTCTAAACTTTATTCTCTTTAATTACAGGAGAGGAATGGAAATAGGACCTCTTTTGTGAAGTGTCGTGGGAATTAAATGAAACAATGCAAATAAAGCCCTTAACCCAATGTCTGGTACACAGTAAGTGCTCATTGAATTTTAGTGGTTACTGTTATCCCAGATGCTTCTAGTTCTTTCCATTACCATTCTCCACTTAGTTTTCCTCTCCACTGGCAATGTCATGAAGTCCCGAGGTGCTCACCAGTTCTGGGTGTGCTGTTACCACTAGATATGCATATCTCTAGGGTCAGGACTCTGCTCCTGCTTTCTTTCTGCCCAAGGATATTAGCCTTCAAGGATCTTTACCTATGACTCTATCTCATGAGTAAGGCTTGAATTAAATTTCATTTTGCTACCAAGAATGTGGTCCATTTTATTTAATTATTTATAATTTACATAGAGAATTTTGTCAAATTCTTAGTGATGATTTTATCAAGTTGGAGTGGTTGTTTCTATAGCCATTTTTTTACACTCTTATATCTATTTTACTAAATAATCTGCCAATTTATTTTGCCTTTGATCTTTTTAAAAAAGGGAATAGGAATAGCAGAGAAAGGGGAATAGTTCTAAAGATAAACAGTGGAAACTGGACGCCTTTTATATTCTGGTTATGTCTTCATAGGTCTTTCTATAATTCTAAAGGAGATTCTCTGAGTCCTTGATGAGCCTTGTTCTGAAAGTTATTTATCTAAGAAATATGACAGAGCAAGTTAAACTTAAATTGGGATGACTTAGGAGACTCAAGGCTATATTACTTCTGCAGGAGAGCAATGATACTAGTTCCAATGAGAATCTGAGAGTATTTCTGGAAAAATCCTGCTGTGTATTCTAACATTTAGAATGGTTCAAGCTCTTATGAGAAAATTTCATATGCTGAACTCTTTGAGACCCCTCTGAGGTGAAGTATGCCTAAAATTTACACAAAAGGGGTTGGACACAAAGATACATAACATACTACTTCTGCTCAAAGAAGAGGCTTTAGAATTAGAGAGAACAGTCAAGACACATACAATACAAAGTGTTATGGGAAGGTAAAAAAATAATGGAAATGTTCTTCTATTTCTGTTATTACTAGAAATGCTTATGGGAGAAGTTGCATTTGAACAGTCGCTGTGGATGGGTGGGATTTTGGTACCTGGAGTTATAAAGTAAAAGAAGACCATGGGCCTTATAGGGAGAAGAAATAGCTTGAGTAAAAGCAAATGCATTCAAGTATATTGTGAGCTTAAGAAATGGTAAATAGAACAATTGGACAGATACATAAACTGCCTGGAGGTATAATCTTGAAATTTCTTTAGTTCTATCTTCATGAAATTTTTATTTATTGGAAAAAAAAGTGTTAAATTTCCTACAGTCCTAAAAACATGAGTAGTGTATACATTTTATTCTTCACTGTAGATGTCAAAGGCACTGCCATCACTTAATTAAAGAAAATGTTTATTTATTTTGAGAAAGACAGTGAGCAAGGGAGGGGCAGAGAGAGGGGGAGAGAGAGAATCCTATGTCAGCACAGAGCCCAACGTGGGGCTCAATCTCACAAACTGTGAGATCATGACCTGAGCCAAAATCAAGAGTCGGATGCTTAACCAACTGAGCCACCCAGGTGCCCCTGCTATCACCTAATTAAAGTACATATTCTATGTATATATACCCTTGACTTTGCATTTTGAGCATTGGACATAATTTTTTATGTATGTAAACTTTGTGAATTTTAAAATAATATTTGTGGCATATTTTTAGTGAGTGTAAGGTAGAAATTATTATTAAAACAAAGTTATATAAGTGGCTACTAAAATGGTAAACCATAGTAAAGTCATTGATTAATGATCTTATTCTACTCAGTTTTCTACTCAGTTTTCTACTCAGCTCACTTATTTGAGGCACATTCTCTTTAGTAACACTGGTATAAAAATCAGATCAAGCTGGATTAAATTCTACCTCTGCTCTTCACTAGATCTGTAACTTCTGACACACCTCTCAACCTGAGCCTCAATGTATTTAGCATAAAATGGGAGTGACAAACATAGGGTCATGGCAAGAGTTAAGTACAGTATGCATTGAATGTTTCTACTTGGCAATAAGTCAAATGCAAGTTTGAAGCCACCAAGATATCCAAATGCTTTATTGTCCCACTGTAAAAAAGACACATTGTGCTTTGGAGAGAGAGAACAGATGTTCCTAGATGTTAACATAGTCTGGCTCACTGGGGAGTTCTGAAGTGTGCCAGGTAGCTCCGTTCTTGATTGCCTTGACCTAGTATCAACCACACAGCTCATAATTCCTGCTTTCTTCTTAATGTTGACTGACTGATATCTCTTGAAAAGCATCTCTGGAAAAAGAGATGCACTCTTACCTTTAATATTAGTCCTCTCTGACTTTTTTAAAAGTATCATTTTCCCATCTCAGAGTTCTCACTATTGGGGCAACCAATACCAGCTGCTTCCTAGTTTAGATATGACCTATTGTTCTACCTTGTGGTAACTTTACTGCTTACAAGAAGGAAGGAAGCAGATGTGGAAGCAATAAATACAGTTCATTATCTGGATAAAAATTTGACTGGCAGCAATTCATCTTGGAGTTGCTAAATTAAATGCAAGAGAGTGCATGCAATTTGATTAAAGAAAATATCAAGTATCCTTTAGCTGACCACATGTCCCTATTTGGGAGAAGGTGGGACTCCAGGCCACTATATGAGGCAGCAGAAACATCAGAATGATCATAGCAGAGGTGCTTCTAGAGTTTCTTCCTGCTGTCCAAATTCGACTTTTCAGGTCCATTGGAAGTTTCTTAGGCATCTCAAGTAGCCACTCCCAAAGAAAACTCTTAATCTTTTCCCCACAGCCAGTTATTCCCCTAGGCTTTCCTATCTGAATAAACACCAAAAATTATCCACAAACACATGGAAATCACAATCTTTGGAGTCATTCTTGATCCCTCTACCACTTTCTTCTTCTAAATATAATCCATCACAGAGTTTAGTCAGTCTACTTTCCGTCATCTGCCCATTTCCTCAACCACAGCCCTGGTCCCAATCACATCATCTTTCATCTGAAGATTGAAACTGCCCCGAAGTGGAATCCCTGTGGGCCTTCTTGGTCATTTGTCTCTATATCCAATACATACTAAATTTCCATCTTAGCAGGTTCTTTTTCTGCTAAAAACCCTTTAATGGTTTTTTATTGCACCTAGAATAAAATCTAGCTTTCTCACCACCTCCTACTTATACCCCCAGTTTCCTCTCCCCACCCTCCCCACTGTTCTCTCTGTCCCAACTGTTTGTGCAGTGTCTTCTTTAGTGTCTATCCAGCCAAACTCTTCCTTGCCTGAAAGCAACCCCTAACCTGACTGGAAGGCTCCCTCTGCCTTTATATAGATGGCTTCTTCTTATCATTTAGTCTTGGGTTAAACATAATCTATCTTGACTTAATTCACAGTAACTCATCTCCCTTGCTATTACATTTTTTGTAGTACCATGGTTTGTTCCTCTTTCTTGGTATCTATTTGTATTTTATATACATACATACATATATATATAAAATATAATTATATGTATATGTATATATAGTGGTTAACTAATTTAATATCTGTGTCCCATACTGGAGAGTAAGACCCTTGAGATCAGATTAGAGCCCTTAGCACTATGCACACATGTGTGCTTTGAACATTTATTTTGAATTGATGAATGGAAAAGATAGCAGTAAATAGCAGTGAGTTCTGAATAGGCATGGGGGTAGAGGGATGCTGAGTCTCTATTCACCACACAGAGAGGTCACATTGATCTTTTATTTAAATCTTTTTGTTTTATTTAATACCATCTTTGTATTAGGAAAACTGGTTGAGAGTATTATTTTTATTTTCAAATTATTTAAGGAGCACATCATTCTACAGATCTAGGTTAGCGGGGAGGATTGTCTTCAATGCCAGGATCCAAGGTCCCCCCGCCCCCACCCCAACCTAGCAAACAAAAATAAATGTCTTTGTCTTTTGCAGAAACAGATTTGTGAGCCAGAGTCCTTGACATGTCACCAATCATTTGGCCCCAGTCCTGAGCTTCCCATTGGGAACTTTAAGAGTCACATCTTTAAGGCATCTTATTACATAAACTGATCACATTCCAACTGATTTGGGACCACTTTCCTGTTGGGAGCTCAGAAGAATCTTTTGTTTGTTTCTAGCAGGGACATCCTAATCTTGAGAACATTTAGTTTGTAGAGTTTTGGCACATAATGCTGAATGTATTATCTGATCAGTAGGCACTTCGCAGTTCATAGGATGCTGCAAGTGCTCAGACTTCTGAGCCCAGATGACAGCAAGTGGAGGCTGGCTAGGCCATGCTCAAGGGGAGAGGTGGTCTAACACAATATACTTACTCCGAGCTAGTGTTGCTCATTTATTAAAAATTACACAGCAAATAACCTGAGCTAATCGACGTGGGTGACTTGGGCAACTCAGGAGATCATTCTAAAAGTAGCCATATTCTGGAAATAATTTTTGCCAAAAAAGATAGACATTTAAGTGCCATTTCTACAAAGTGAGCAGGATTCAGGAAAAGCTAGACATATGCTCAATGAATTCAAATAATCTAAATTATGGGGTCATGCAAATATTAAAAGTTATTCGATAGCCAAAAGTTATTGATGGAGATTGGTAGTAGACAGTGGTTTTCAAAAAAGACTTTTTATCTTTTTATTTTTTACTATGGTCCTACTAAGTAAGAAACACAAGTTCTATAAGGTAATACTTATCCATACCATAGATACACTTTTTCCTTCCCTTCCTTTACTTTCTGTTCTTTCTGCCCTCCTTACTATCCTTTCCAAAATAGCTGGTCTCAACCCACTGGGTTAATTTCTTGACCTTCTGATGGGAATTAACTTGCAGTTACCAAAAAATCCCAAAACCAAAAAAGAAACAAACTTTGATGTAGAACATACTTTAAGTAACAGAGTTTCTCTCACAATATAATTAGTTCCGCACGTAGAGTGAACTTTGAACAGGCACATTGGCAGAGACTTAGAATGTTCTGCAAATAGTTACAAGAATCCTGATGCAGGGAATCAATAACCCAACTCTTAATGGTCTAAGACAAGGGCAGTGTTGGCCATACACCAGAGAATCAATAGAAATTAATCAACCCAAGAGGAAGGTAAGGTATATTGTACCAGAACAAGTGGTTAGGAGTAAAAATACGTTTCTTTGTGAAGAGGTATTATCAGACACCCATTTATTCTTTTGTTTGTTTATTGAACAAATGTTTTTGAAAGCTCTAGTTACTATTTTTTTTAATGTTTACCTATTTTTGAGAGAGAGAGAAAGAGAGAGAGTGGGCACATGAGTGGGGAAGGGGGAGAGAGAGGGAGACACAGAATCCAAAGCAGGCTCCAGGCTCTGACCTATCAACACAGAGCCTAATGTAGGGCTCGAACCCATGAACCATGAGATCATGACCTGAGTGGAAGTCGAACACCCAACTGATTGAGCCACCTGGGCGCCCCTGAAAGCTCTAGATCCTAAACTGGAGTAAGACACATCCTCTGCCATTAAGGAACTTATAGTGAAGGTAGTATTTGTGCTTTAATATATATTTTATGGTAATTAGTATATAATAATATATACTAGAATAAGTTAACTGGAAAGAAGAAAACCACACATAATTCACATTCTACATCATAGTTTTATTTGTTTTCAATTAAGCCTTCTTATTAGCTGGTTTAAGTCCAGAGTCTGGACACCTCTCTAGATACTGTATGTAGATATTTAGATTATGTGGACACCAAATCACAATCATAGCCAGGTTGTTGGAGATTGAGAGTGGGGAGATCAAGTAACTAAAACCTTCAAAACAAAGCTGATTTTAAAAGTTTATGTCTCTTTTGAAGTATCACATATTATGCTTGCACATATTAAATATATAATTTAAAAAGACAGTCTTCCTATGACATTTTTATATTAACATTGAATTTACAGACCCTTACACTGTTTAATTTAGAAATCTATTAGACATCACTTTTTATTTATTTTTAATTTGGTTAGTGTCTTGCCTATCCCCAACTAATTATAAACTCCTTAAAGATAGGACTTTATTCTCTCTTTTTACATATTTCTTAAATGAGTGTGGGATACACGGCAAGTATTAAATGAAGTTATGTGTTCATTAAATGATAACCATGGAAAATTGTTCTCCCTCCTGAAATTGGGGGCAGAGCCATGACTTGCATGAATATAAGGTTAAGAAAATCATGTTTTTTTCCTGTGGTAAATAGCCCCTTTGTTTTCTAAATAGTCTGTGTCCTGTTACTGCTGCCAGAACTTATCCTCTGATAGCTGTAGCCACCTAGGGCCTGAAGTTATAGGGTGTATGAGTCTTCTGTGTTAGTTTCCTGGGGCTGCCATAATGAAGTACAACTAGGCGGCTCAAACAAGACAGATTCATTGTCTCATAATTCTGGAAGCTAGAAGTCTGCAGTTAAGGATGTCAACAGACTCAGTTCTTTCTGAGGGTTGCCAAGGAGAATGTACCCCATCCCTCTCTCCCAGTATCTAGGGGTTTGCTGGCACTCTTTGGGGCTCCATTGGATAAATGGCAATCTTCTTCCTTCTTCTCCATGTCACCTTCTATCTCTCTGCATGTCTATCTTTGTGCCCAAATTTCCCCTTTTTATAAGTCTTATTGGATTAGGGTCCACTGTAACAACTTCATCTTAACTTGATCATCTACAAATAATGTCACTTTCACAGGCATGGGGGTAGGACTTCAACAACTTTGGAGGGAACAAAATTCAACCCCAAACAGCTATATTGTGAGAAAATCCTTTGATTTTAATGAGAACATCACCTATACCATGCCAAGAGAGCTAGACAACAACCTTGTCCATGCCTGATTTAGAGAAAGAGAGATTTACCTAACTTTTACCATGAATTCTAAAGGCCCCTCTCAATTCCCACTGTTATTTTATCAAGGGGTTTTGTTTGCTTGATTATTCCATGGTTTAAAACATCCTTAAATAGACCATGTCTACATTCCCAGCACCTTATGTCATGTACCAAATGTAGCCTTGCTTATATGTAGGAATCATACAGAAAACTGCTTCAGGGACCTCACAGTTATCTGGAAACAGCAACAACAAAATAGGATATCTATTAGAAAAATATTGAGTAGATCAAGGCTATTTTTTATCGAGGAAAACATGTTATGTTGAATACCTACAAAAGAAGGATGAAGATTCAGAAGTGTTACACTTTCTGGATTTACTCAAACTCTGGCATCCATAGCATCAGGTCTCTGCCACCTCAAGTTTTAATAAACAACATATGTAGTATTGAAGGTGTTAAAAATTGTCTGGTAACTGAACCCAAGTCCATCTGCCTGATGCATAACAAAGCCAATCACAGACAGGTTTGTAGCAAACAAAGAGTTTATTGGAAAGGTAGTCAAACAAGAATATGGGAGTACAAGCCTCAAATCTGCCTCCCTGAAGTGGGAGAGAATAGGTTGTTGTTGTTTTTAATAATCATAGCGGTTGAAATTACATAAATATTGATGAAAAGGGCAGGAAAACACTACTATTCATGAGGACAGATGGGGCATGCTCATTGAGCAAATATATATGTAACATATAGCCCATGTTCACTTTGGAGTGGAGACTTAATATCAGAACAAAGCAAAATTCAGTCCCTGATGTGAAGAAGTTATCTTAGGACAAGGAGAAAGGGCTATGGACATGCTCCAAGAGCTGGTATAAACTGGATAGGGTCAAAGGAATGCAGGGCCCTGATAGTTCACAGACTGGGGCCATATCAGCTGACCTTGAATCCAGGCTTCTGCAGAGGCAGTTAGTGGATTTATTAGTGGGGTTTGACAAGCACAATAGCTGATCTGGGGGCAGCAGTGCTCTGAAAAACAACCTTTAAACTTTGTGCTAGTTTCAAACTTATTAACCCTATGGAGGCACAGTTTTGGTCCTACTATAAATGCATGCACTTTGAAGATTTTTCCAGAAGCAATGATAGATGTACCAGATCTGCTCTAGTGTCTCATCCTGAATCCTGTTTGTGACTAAAAACAATCAGGTTAAGAAGATGAAATGGTGGCATGTTAACTGCCCCACATGGGTATGGGTTTTATTTGTGTCATGTGCTAATTTCCTACAAATATGGCAGAGGATATTACCAAAGCTTAGAGCAGAATTGTTCATTGAAGACATGACCAATGAAGCTTTTCTTATAAATATACCAAAAAAGCCAGGTATTTACATAATTATCACAGATTTTAGAGGACCAGGGTGAGAGAAATAAAATGGAGCCTTAACTTCAGGTATGATTTCAGTCATTATTAGACTTATTTGTATGTACTTTCTTGAAAAGAAACTCACTATTTTAGATAGAAATCCATCCTGCCTGAAAGTACGTTCTTTGACTTTTCTGTCCATTCATCCATATCAATGATGCTGAAACATTTTCTGGGTAGTTTTGAATGGACTATACTTATATAAAGTATAAGTATATATTTTATATGCTATAAAATTATAATGATAATTAGTATTATTATATCAATACAAAGAAAACATAATGGTTAAGAGCATGAAATCTAGAACCAGAATGCCTGGGTTTTACTACCAGCCTAATAGTTATGGACACTGAGAAAAGCACTTACCCTTATTTTGCCTCAGTTTCCTTCTTTGTAAAATAGGGATAATAGACTTATCTCATACAGTTATTGAGAGAATTGAATTTCAGTTGGCCATTGAACAGCACAGGGATTAGGGGCACTGACCCCCTCCCCCAACATAGAGTAGAAAATGTGAGTATAACTTTTGATTGCCCAAAAACTTAACTACAAATAACCTATGGTTGACAAGAAGCCCTACCAATAACATAAATAGTCAATTAACACATATTTTGCACGTTATATGTATTATATACTGTATTCTTACAGAAAAGTAAGCTAGAGAAAATAGAATGTTATTAATAAAACATATGGAATAGAAAATACACTTACAGTACTATACTGTACTTATAAAACATTCCATGTATAATTGAACTTGCACACTTCAAATTCGTGTTGATCAAGGGTCAACTATACTTAATATACATTAAATTACATGACTGTACATTTAACTGACACCTCACTGTGTCTTCATGTGGTGGAAGAGGGTGGGGATCTCTCTGGCGCCTCTTTTATAAGGCACTAAATAAACCCACTAATGAGGAACTCATCTTCATGACCTAATTGCCTCCCAAAGACCTACCTCCTAACACCTCATCTTTCAGGGTTCAGTTCAACATATGAACTTTGGAAGGACATATTCATTTTTTTTCTTTTTCAAATTTTTATTTAAATTCTAGTTAGTTAATATATAATGCAATACTGGTTTCAGGAGTAGAATTTAGTGATTCGTCACTTACATATAACACCCAGTGCTCATCCTAACAAGTATCTTCATAACACCCATCACCTACTTATCCCATCCCCCACCCACCTCCCTCTATCAACCCTCAGTTTGTTCTCTATTGTTAAGAGTCTCTTATGGTTTGTTTCCCTCTCTATCTTTTTTCCCCCTTCCCATATGTTCATCTGTTTTGTTTCTTAAGTTTCACATATGAGTAAAATCATATGGTATCTGTCTTTGACTGACTTATTTCACTTGTGAGAATGTACTCTAGCTCCATCCATGTGTTGCAAATGGCAAGATTTCATTCTTTTTGATGGCTAAATAGTATTCCACTGTATGTATGTACACACACACACAGATATATATATATACCACATCTTCTTTATCACTTCATCAGTTGATGAACACTTGGGCTCTTTCCATAGTTTGGCTATTGTTGATAATGCTGCTATAAATATCGGGGTGAAGGTACCCCTTTGAATCTGCATTTATGTATCCTTTGGGTAAATTTCTAGTAGTGCAATTGCTGGGTTGTAGGGTAGTTCTATTTTTAACTTTTTGAGGAACGTCCATAGTGTTTTTCCAGAGTGGCTATACCAGTTTGTGTTCCCACCAACAGTGTAAGAGTGTTCTCCTTTCTCTGCATTCTTGCCAACACCTGTTGTTTCCTGTGTTGTTAATTTTAGCCATTCTGATAAGTGTGAGGTAGCATCTTATCATGGTTTTAATTTGTATTTTGGAGGGACACATTCAGACCTTAGTATTCAAAATTGAATAGGAGGTAAGTTGCTGAAGAGGAAGAAGTCAGTATCTAAGGTAAAGAAACAACATAAGCAAATGAACTTGAGTAAGCAAGAATAAGTCATCCATGTATATAATTGGGGAATCAGGAATGGGAATATGAGAGTCAGGGAAGAAATTAGAAAAAAATTGACAAATAAGTCTTATGTTGCAGTGTAGTAAGAAATAAGATTGAATTTATAGGGTTAAAAATTCTTTATGGAGAGCTTCAAAAGCTAGTCAGGAGTAGAATTTAGTGATTCGTCACTTATATATAACACCCAGTGCTATATACCAATATAAATATAACCCAGTGCTAAATATACCAACGTGATTTAAAAAAAAAAAAATCCTACCTCTCTTTTAGCACTTCCAAGTTCATACTCTTTCTTTATTCAAAAAATATTTGAGTAGATATTCTGTGTTAGATACTGTAACAAGGTAGCTGAGTAGTACCTCCCCAAAATTCAAGTTCACTTGTAACCTGTGAATGTGACCTTATTTGGAAACAGGATCTTTGCCAATGTAAAGGTGCAGTCGTATGGATTAGGATAGAACCCTAAATCCAGTGACTGGTGTCCTTATAAGGAGAGTGACATTTGGGAACATAGAGACACTGAGATACAGAGATTGGAGCATTGCAGCTACGAGCAAAGCAATGCATAAGCTAGGAGAGATACATGCAATGGATTTTTTCTTAGAGCCTCCAGAAGGAACCTACTCTGCTGACATCTTGATTTTGACCCTAGCTTCCAGAACTGTGAGAGAATAAAGTTTTGCTGTTTTAAGCTCCCTCCTTAGTGGCACTCTGTTATGTCAGAGTTAGGAAACCAACACAGAACTATTTTGGATGTTGGAGATACAACAGGAACAAAATAGATTAATTTTTTAGTTATCTTCATATGTTATCTTTTCTCCTAGACTATAAGCTCCTGAAGGAAGGATTGCCCTTGCTGATCTTTGTTTCCCATGTAGTTCCTTGTACACTATAGTCAAAACATAAAGATTTAACGAACAGTGTGCTAGATAATGAGGAACAGTTGAAAGTTATAGAGTGAGCAGGATGGAATTGAGATAACATAGGCTCAACTATCAGCTGCACTGATGACTAGCTGTGGGTGATCTTGAGCAGGGTGTTAACTTATCTGACCCTCACTTCATCTGTAAAATACCAGCTCTAATATCTACCACTTGGTATTGGGTGAGAGGACTTTAGGAACACGTAAAGTGCCCAAATCATGATTAGCTACTCAATAAAATTAGTTTCCTTTCTTTCCCTCCTCAGTAATGGTAGAGGGGAAGCAGGTTTTAGGAATACTGATTTGGCAGTGGGCTATTAGGTTGATGAGATGGTGAGGGAGGGTGTTAGAGGATTCATTTTGGAGACAATAGAAGAAAGTTAGCTGTGAAATTATGAGGAGACAGATTGGAATGGTGAAAATGTGAACTGAAAGAAGAGGACAAATACAGAAACAAACCTAAAGAATAATCTATAGAATTTAACTGCTTTTTGAGGAAGGAAGAAAATACACTGAATCAGATTATTCACCCTGACTCCTAGGATAGTAGCTTGAGACACTGACAGCATTACTGACACAGTCAGGGAAATTCAGAAGTTTGGTTGTTAAAGCTGGAAGACAAGCTTGGTTTGGTTCAGACTGAATGATGGCAGGGCAGAAATATGAAAGCTTCTAGGACAAAATAAGGCAGCAGTGAAGGAGAGAGTTAGAAATGCAGATTTGACCACCATCCGAAGCCAAGTAGCAACAGAAACCATGAAAGTAGGTGATTTAATCAGAGGCAGTGTATAAGACAAAAGCAAACATAGAGTCAGAGCAGAATCTTGATGAGAAATAAGAAACACCAGCAGTTGAGAATAAGAAAATGTTGCAGAAATCATGGTAAAATGAATCCTTTGATTTATCAATGATGACTAAATGAAGGTCTCATTTGAAAGAATGCTGTGGCTCTCAGTGTCTCATGTGACTGGCTGCAGAACAACATGGATGGTCCCTGGGAAAGATCAGTGTTTGTAATGAACATCAATTGAATCTTGATTTAAACAATGTTATATGTATCTTTACTGTTTAGCTATTCCAGTGTATTGCAGAAAAGCTATAAAACAAAATAGACATTTAATCTTTCTTGGCCAAAGTTGGAGAAGACAATATCTAGCATATATATTTTTCTCTCCTATTTGTAGTTTCCATGATTCTTTGAACTAGCTAAATATGTAACAGCTGTTGGAAAAATGCTTTGTGATTAAATGTAGGTAAGTGGCCTTTGTTTCTAGATGATATAGATTCATTGTAGAATTTAGGCATGTGTAGGCAGTATCTGGTGGGGGGTGGAGACAGATATTCCAGAATTCTGTTCTGTGAGTGTGAGGAGACTCCTAGAAAGAAACTTATCCCAAAGAAGATGTTGAATTCATGAAAGGTTCATGGACTCGTATGGTGGGGTCATCAGAGTGTTTGCTCCTTTCTTCTTGTCCCTTATGTTACACACATCTCTTGATTCCCCAACACAAACCCAGGGATGTCTACCACCCGAGTCCTGACAGTGAAGTTCAATGGGAAAAATAAAACAAGAAAACGATTTCCTTAAAGTCTCTGAGACAAACAGAGAACAAGGCAGTACTCTCTTGGGGCCAGGTAAAAACGGTAATGTAAAAGAGGCATTCTCTAGGCCTTTTGAGCAATAATATGGAAACAATGGCCACCATACAGACACTAGTAACCTTCACATCAATCACTGGCAGCCTCTGGGAAGAATAGGAAAAAAATGGCAATAATTTGACAGAGGACAGGGGACTTAGAAAGAAATGGCAATAAGAGATAGAAAGGCTAGAGTGTATAGCATCTGCTAACTCCTGTGAGGATGGTGGCACTTGGACTTCTAAATAGGTTATTTTATGTGAAATATTTGTGGACTCGGTCTATCACAAAATTAATTTCTGTCAATTTATTAAAATAGGGGAATGTTTATATAAACTTATCATAAACTTATGTTTATATAAACTTATAAACTTATCATCATATATCATGAAGTTATGTTAGGCCTAAAATATAAAACATTCTTCCTTCTGTTTTTCTTTTCACATTTCTATCATCCAGTAGAATGCTGTATTACAGAGATAAATATCCCAAATTCTAGTTCAGAAGCCATGCTTCTTGTGGAAGAGTATAATTGCATTATCTGTGGTAAATTTATAAGCCTATGATGTAATGTTGAAAACTATAATTTTGCATATATTGATTTTAGTGTGTAATTTGTGCTGGCAGTAATTTTCCACTGGCCATAAGGAAGAACTATTTTAATTAACTATGATAATTCAACCATGTCAATTGGAGATGCACATAAACACACACACACAAAATCCTGAGAAATAACGTAAGATTTTAGTCTATTTTGTATAAGTGAATCAGAGGTCTTGGCACATAATAAGTACTCAATAAGATAGGAGCTACTATAATTATCATCATGAAGAGTCACTGGGTTAAGAATAGCCCTACTGAAAAGTAAGAGCTACATTGTCTTGATTACTATCTGATACTCTGAGAAAATAGGCTCAGGCGTTACTTTGTCAGGTAATGGTTTGTAAATATAGTTGCTTTAAACAAACCACATGCAGCAGGAGAGGCAGGTATGCTCCTAGAACCTTACCCCAAGAAACCTCTGTTCAGTTTAGTCCATCATTCCAGTCTGTTCGTCATTTAAATTCCTATGACTATGGCTTCTTCTAGCAAGATATGGTATAATCTATTGTCTCAAGGTCTAGGTTCTGATCCTAGATGTACGTGATTTTGAATCTTAGCTTTATTGGTTGTTAGCTCTGTGACCTTGAACAATGGTCACAGACCATTGTAATGGTACACAGACCAATGTTCTGTGTAATGGTACACAGAACAATGGTACACAGACCACTGTAAAATGACGTTTATAATAACAGCTAGCTTATAGGGCTATTTTGATAAAACAAGTATACATCACAAAGTAAGTCTGATATAAATCAGATCTTTGTATTCCTGGATGCTACTGTGGTCTCTCTTTTGGTGATGACTCTACACTATCTGACTTCAGCTGTGACTCAGTGCAAACACAAATTGTTTGCAGCCCTGAGTGAACCTCAGGATTGTTCCTCTACTCCTCCTTTCATATAATAGTTTTCCCAGATTTCTTTGCACACATGTGTTGGTCAGTATTTAGCCTAAGACTTGAGCAGAACCCTTAACAGATACCTAGAGATCTCTCTTTTTCTCTTTATCTATCTATCTATCTATCTATCTATCTATCATCTATCTATATCTCCATCACTGTATCTTTCTATTTCTCTTCCTCTTTCTGGGCAGCAGTCTCCTTTCCTGTACTCTGCTGTGTGAACACTAGCCACCATGATCACTTCTGACCCTTGAGTCCATCTCTTCAACTCAAGGGAGACCACTGAGCTTTACTTAAATTCCCTCTCCCTACCCCACAGGCTGAAAATTCCCTCTAGGTTATCAGCTGAAGCAACTATAGGGCTTACTTCATTTTCTGACTCTCAGGAATCATTATACTGCACTCCTTGATGTTCTATGTGTATATAGAACATTGTTTTTATATACTTTGGCTATTCTTTAATGTTGATTCTGATGAGAGGATAAGTCTGGGCCATGTTACTCCCACTGGTCCAGAAGTAGATATTGCCCAAGTAAAGTATCTTTTAACCATGGCAACTAGGTAGATAGTCAACTTGACTTTCATAGACTGTAATGGTTTTACATTTCCCTGATATATATGCAAATCCTGAATCATATGCTGGTTCTAGAAAGTGTACCTTAGAGTGTTATAAAACTGACCTATAAACTCAAGCCTGCTATTCTCATCCTTCTCAACAATAAAACTGGCCAATGATTAACTTTCTGATGTCATACATTTAGGAAATCAGAAAAAGATTATTTTTCTTTTAAAACTATAATGAAATGCTCTAGATCTAAATTTCCTGACAAGTTTTAATTCAAACATGGATGTACCTGAAACATTCAATTATTCATACATTAAAAATATTTATGGAGCACTGACTTTGTGTCAAACAGGCACTGTTCTAGATGCTAAGGATAAAGCTGAGAACAGAAAGGTAAGATTCCTCATTTGTGGGATTGAGATTCTATTGGTGGTAGTGGGAAGACAACTAATAGAAAAGCAGATAAATGTATTAAGCAAGAAATAAAAGAAAAGAAGAGAAAAAGAAAAGAAGAAAGAAAGAAAGAAAGAAAGAAAGAAAGAAAGAAAAACATGGTAAGAACAAGCATAATGCAAGAAATTAAAATAGGGGACTGGGGGCCTGCTTTTGAGTAAGTAGTAGAATGGCTCTAAAGGAGTTATATTATCTGAAAGAAAAAGAAAAAGTAAGTATGAAGAGATCAGAGACAAAGCTTTTCAGTTAGGCAGAATGAATGCAAGTGTCCTATGGCTAGAAATGCACTTAAAGGTGTTCAAGAAAGGCTAGTGGTGGTAGGTGCAGTGAATGAGGGAAAGGGGATTCTGAGAGGTCACAGGAGTAGGAAGGGGCTAGGTTACTTATAAGGTGGCTGAAGAGTTTGGAATTACTTTAGAGTGATGGGAAGCCACTAGAGATTTTAAAGGAAGGAAGTGACATTATTTGATTTACATTTCAAACCCCTTCTGACTACTATGTGAAGAATTGTAGAGGAGTAAAAGAAAAAGCAAGGGACCAGTTAGAGGATATAGGATGAATACAGTGAATATGGAAAGAAGTGGATGCCTTGGGATAAGTCTTGGAGGTGGAGTCAACAAGCCTTGATGGATTAAATGTAGATTATGAAGGATAATGCCTAGATTTTTGACTTAAGCAATTGGGTAGATTGTTATGTAATTTAATGGGGAAAAATTGAGAGTGAAGCAAGTTTGTGAAAAACTATTGAATTGTTCTCTTTTTCCAAATCAATTTTGAGGTGTTTATTAGAAAGCCTCATGGGGGGGGAGGAGCCAAGATGGTGGAACAGCATGGAAGCTTTTTTTGTGTCTTGTGTCCATGAAATACAGCCAGACCAACACTGAACCATCCTATACACCTAGAAAACTGATTGGAAGATTAACACAACAATCTGCACAACCCAAACAACAGAATTCAGCAGGTTCATGGCACGGAGAGCTGAACTTGGGGAGCAAGAATCCATGAAACGTAGGGAACCCCTTTTGCGGGTGGAGAGTGGATGGAGACTGGGGAGTGGGGGAGCATACAGGAAAAGCACCTCTCCCCAAAAGCAGCTGGAGAGAAAGTGGAAAATTGGAAATAGCTGCAGGGACTAAACTAAAAAGGGAGAAAGGAGAAAGGAGAAAGGAGAAAGGAGAGGGTTTAAATTCCATTAAGACTGTAAACAAGGGGAGCGCAAAGGCTGCAACTCTGCAGCTCGATACCTGGCGGTGCTCTGGTGGGAAAGATGAATCCCCAGGAATAGAGTAGGGCCCGGGTGGTTCTTGGGACACACAGGGAAAAGCGGTTCCACTGCTGGAAGGACATTTGGTAGAGACTGTTGAAGCCACCTGGTCCCAGCAGATCCTGGAAGCAGCCACACTTGCTGGTGCTGGGGCAAAGTCATTGACAGTGAAGCCTGGTGCCAGATGTGTGTTGTGATTTTCCACAATCCCTGAGATGCTGATGCTACACTGTCTTGTGAACTTTTTGGGGGGGAGGGCTGGCACCTGGCCGCAGTCTCAGGGCACTGGCAACAGCAGGGTCCATTGGGCATTCCTGGGTGTAGCTGACATTCGGCCATTGCTCATTCAGCCATTGCTTGGTGAGACCCTCCTGCAGAGGGGCGGATCGGGTCAAAGCCGCAGTCCTTCAGAAGTAAGGGGCCAGGGAAAACAGCTGCAACTGAGACAAAACTTGGGAGACAGGTATTGCCTAGGGCCTGGTTACGGAGAGTGGAAAAGCAGGACATGGACGAGAGCTGAAGACAGAGGACTGGTGCACAATTGCTGATCCAGGGGAGCACACTGGGTAGCTGGGTGGCACCATTTTCACCGCTCCTGTGCATGCGCATACACACCTATGAGCACTACAACAATCCACCCCAGTAGGCTAGCAGGTGCCATCCAGTGGAGAGCAGAGCTGTTACACCGAGCCCCGCCCAACTGGGCCAACTTTGCTCTTCAAGAACACAAGCCTCACTGCTGGCTTAATTTATGGACTATAAACAGCTACATGGACTGACCTCTAGGGGAAAATGAAACAATTTCAGTCCTACTTCAATCTGTTAGCAGGCTCATTTATTCAATTTTTTTCTTTCTCTTTTTCCTTTTTCTCTTTTACAATTCTTTTCTAAAAATTTCTGTCTTTAAATTATACTATATTTTTTACTTTTGTGTAAATTTTTTCAAATTCTACTTTACTTTCATCATTTTATTTTAGTCTACTTCAGTGTACTCACCTTTTCAAATTTACAATTTCCTTTTTTTCTTTCTTTTTCTTTTTTTCTGTTTCATTTCTCTTCTTTTTCTTGAATGCAGAAAGAGAAAAACTTCATTTTTACTTTCAATTTCTTTTAAAAATACTTTTATTTAATTTTTACTACTATATTTTTTGCTTTTATGTAAATTTTTTAAAATTATATCTTACTCCCATCATTTTATTTTAGTCTACTACAGTGTATTCACTTTTTCAAATTTTCAAACGATTTCTTTTTTCTTTTCTTTTCTTTTTTCTTTTTTTGTCTGTTTTTTTTCTCTTTTTCATTTCTTTTTCTTAAATACAGAAAACTAAAAAACATTTTTCTTTTTATTTTTTATTAAAAATATTTTTCCTTAATTTTTCCTGCTATATTCTCTACTTTTGTGTATATTTTTTCAAATTCTATTTTACCCACGTCATCTCATTTTAGTCTACTTTAGTGTATTCATTTTTTCAAATTCTCAATTTCCTTTTTTTTTCCTCTAATCTGTCAAACCACTTTCAACACCCAGAACAGAACACACCTAGGATCTAGCATCATCTATTTGATTTGTGTGTGTGTGTGTGTGTGTTTAATTTTTAATTTTAATATTTTTTATATTAATTTTTTAAATTTCAATTTTTCTACCTCATTAATTCCTTTTCTCCCTTCAAAATGAAAAAATGAAGGAATTCACCCCAAAAGAAAGAGCATAAAGAAACAACAGCCAGGGATTTAACCAGCACAGATACAAGCAAGATGTCTGACCCAGAATTTAGAATCACGATAATAAGAATACTAGCTGGAGTTGAAAATAGATTAGAATTATCCCTTTCTGCAGAGATAAAAGAAATAAAAAATAGCCAGAATGAAATTAAAAATGCTATAACTGAGCTGCAATCACAGATGGATGCAGCAGCGGCAAGGATGGACAAGGCAAAACAGAGAATCAACGATAAAGAGGACAAACTTATAGAGAATAATGAAGCAGATAAAAGGAGGGAGATAAGGCAAAAGAGCACGATTTAAAAATTAGAGAAATCAGTGACTCATTAAAAAGGAACAACATCAGAATCATAGGGGTCCCAGAGGAGGAAGAGAGAGAAAAATGGGTAGAAGGGTTATGTGAGCAAATCATAGTGGAAAACTTTCGTAACCTGGGGAAAGACACAGACATCAAAATCCAGGAAGCACAGAGGACCCCCATTAGATTAGATATTTTCAAACCGCAATGCTATGAAACTCTACATCAACCACAAGAAAAAATTTGGAAAGGTAACAAATACTTTTGGAGACTGAAGAACATCCTGCTAAAGAATGAATGGGCTAACCAAGCAGTTAAAGAAGAAATTAAAGTATATGGAAGTCAATGAAAATGATAGCACCACAACCCCAAACCTCTGGGATGCAGCAAAGCCAGTCATAAGAGAAAGTATATAGCAATCCAGGCCTTCCTAAAGAAGGAAGAAAGATCTCAGATACACGACCTAACCTTATGCCTTAAGGAGCTGGAAAAAGACCAGCAAATAAAACCCCAAACCAGCAGAAGACAGGAAATAATAAAGATTAGAGCAGAAATTAATGTTATCAAAATGGAAAAAAAACAGAACAATGAAACCAGAAGCTGATTCTTTGAAAGAATGAACAAAATCGATAAACCACTAGCCAGTTTGATCAAGAAGAAAAATGAAAGGACCCAAATAAGTAAAATCAAGAATGAAAGAGGAGAGATCACAACCAACACAACAGAAATAAAAACAACAATAAGAGAATATTATGAGCAATTATATGCCAATAAAATGGGCAATCTGGAAGAAATGGATAAATTCCTAGAAACATACATGCTACCAAAACTGAAACAGGAAGAAATAGAAAATTTGAACAGACCCATAACCAGTAAGGAAATAGAATTAGTAATCAAAAATCTGCCAAAAAACAAGAGTCCAGGGCCAGATGGCTTTCCAGGGGAATTCTACCAAACATTTAAGGAAGAGTTAACACTTATTCTCTTGAAACTGTTCCAAAAAATAGAAATGGAAGGAAAACTTCCAAACTCTTTCTATGAAGCCAGCATTACCTTGATTCCAAAACTAGACAGAGACCCCACTAAAAAGGAGAACTATAGACCAATTTCCCTGATGAACATGGATGCAAAAATCCTCAACAAGGTATTAGTCAACTGGATCTAACAATACGTTAAAAAAATTATTCACCACGACCAAGTGGGATTTATACCTGGGATGTAGGGCTGGTTCAATATCTGCAAAACAATTAATGTGATTCATCACATCAATAAAAGAAAGGACAAAAACCATATGATCCTCTCAATAGATGCAGAGAAAGCATTTGACAAAATACAGCAACCTTTCTTTATAAAAACCGTCAAGAAAGTAGGGATAGAAGGAGCATAACTCAAGATCATAAAAGCCATATATGAACTACCCAATGCTAATATAATCCTCAATGGGGAAAAACTGACAGCTTTCCCCCTAAGGTCAGGAACAAGACAGGGATATCCACTCTCACTACTGTTATTCAACACAGTATTGGAAGTCTTAGCCTTTGCAATCAGACAACACAAAGAAACAGAAGGCATCCAAATCAACCAGGAGGAGGTCAAACTTTCACTCTTTTCAGATGACATGATACTCTATATGGAAAACCCAAAAGATTCCACCAAAAAACCGCTAGAACTGATCCATGAATTCAGCAAAGTTGCAGGATATAAAATCAATGCACAGAAATCGGTTGCATTCCTATATACCAACAATGAAGTGACAGAAAGAGAAATCAAGGAATCGATCCCATTTACAGTTGCACCAAAAACCATGAAATACCTAGGAATAAATCTAACCAAAGAGGTGAAAAATCTATACACTGCAAACTATAGAAAGCTTATGGAAGAAATTGAAGAAGACATAAAGAAATGAAAAAGATTCCATGCTCCTGGATAGGAAGAACAAATATTGTTAAAATGTCGATACTACCCAAAGCAATCTACATACTCAATGCAATCCCAATCAAAGTAACACCAGCATTCTTCACAGAGCTAGACCAAATAATCCTAAAATTTGTATGGAATCAGAAATGACCCCGAATAGCCAAAGCAATCTTGAAAAAGAAAACCGAAGCAGGAGGCATCACAATCCCAGACTTCAAGCTATACTATAAAGCTGTAATCATCAAGACAATATGGTACTGGCACAAGAACAGACATTCAGATCCATGGAACAGAATAGAGAACCCACAAATGAACCCACAAACGTATGGCCAACTAGTCTTGACAAAGCAGTAAAGAATATCCAATGACATAAAGACAGTCTCTTCAGCAAGTGGTGCTGGGAAAACTGGACAGCAACATGCAGAAGAATGAACCTGGACACTTTGTTACACCATACACAAAAATAAACTCAAAATGGATGAAAGACCTCAATGTAAGACAGGAAGCCATCAAAATCCTCGAGGAAAAAGCAGGCAAAAACCTCTTTGATCTTGCCTGCAGCAACTTCTTACTCAACATGTCTCTGGAGGCAAGGAAAATAAAACCAAACATGAACTACTGGGACCTCATCAAAATAAAAAGTTTCTGCACCATGAAGTAAACAATCAGCAAAACTAAAAGTCAACTGATGGAATGGGAGAAGATATTTGCAAATGACATATCAGATAAAGGGTCAGTATCCAAAATCTACAAAGAACTTCTCAAACTCAACACCCAAAAAACAAAGAATCCAGTGAATAAATGGGCAAAAAAACCATGAATAGACACTTCTCCAAAGAAAACATCCAGATGGCCAATCAACACATGAAAAAATGCTCAACATCACTCATCATCAGGAAAATACAAATCAAAATCACAATGAGATACCACCTTACACCTGTCAGAATGGCTAACTTTAACAATTCAGGCAACAACAGATGTTGGCAAGGATGTGGAGAAAGAGGATCTCTTTTGAATTGTTGGTGGCAATGCAAGCTGGTGCAGCCACTCTGGAAAACAGTATGGAGGTTCCTCAAAAAACTAAAAATAGAACTACCCTATGGCCAAGCAACTGCACTACTAGGCATTTATCCACAGGATACAGGTGTGCTGTTGAAGGGACACAGGCACCCCAATGTTTATAGCAGCACTATCAACAATAGTCAAAGTATGGCAAGAGCCCAAATGTCCATTGCTGGATGAATGGATAAAGAAATGTATGGGGCGCCCGGGTGGCGCAGTCGGTTGAGCGTCCGACTTCAGCCAGGTCACGATCTCGCGGTCCGTGAGTTCGAGCCCCGCGTCGGGCTCTGGGCTGATGGCTCAGAGCCTGGAGCCTGTTTCCGATTCTGTGTCTCCCTCTCTCTCTGCCCCTCCCCCGTTCATGCTCTGTCTCTCTCTGTCCCAAAAATAAATAAAAAACGTTGAAAAAAAATTAAAAAAAAAAAGAAAATGTATATATATATATATATATATACAATGGAGTACTACTCGGCAATCAAAAAGAATGAAATCTTGCCATTTGCAACTACGTGGATGGAACTGGAGGGTATTACGCTAAGTGAAATTAGTCAGTGAGAGAAAGACAAAAATCATATGACTTCATTCATATGAGGACTTTAAGAGACAAAACAGATGAACATAAGGGAAGGGAAACAAAAATAATATAAAAACAGGGAGGGGGACAAAAGAGAAGAGAGTCATAAATATGGAGAACAAACTGAGGGTTGTTGGAGGGGTTGTGGGAGGGGGGATGGACTAAATGAGGAAGGGGCATTAAGGAATCTACTCCTGAAATCATTGCTTCACTATATGCTAACTAATTTGGATGTAAATTTTAAAAAATAAAAAATAACATTAAAAAAAATAAAGAAAGAAAGCTTCATGGAGATATTGAGTGGAAGTTGGATGTATAAACCTATAGTTTCAGAAAGAGACTAAGGCTAGATAACTAATTTTGGGAATTGTCACAAATAGATGAGATCTAAAGTATTGGATTTGAGAAAACACATAAAGGAAGAATATTTAGATAGAGAACAGGAGGGATCCAGATATGGTTTTGTGCAATGTCAACTTCTGAAGTTTATCAGGACATAGATGGGGGACTTAGGAGTGAGCTGTGAAGTGAGAGGAAAACCAGAAAAATAAGAGAATGGTCAATGTACCAAATGCTCATGAGAACATCTGGTAAGAACAAAAAGGTAACCACTGGATGTGACAATATGGAGGTCATTAGTAACCTTGATTAGTGCAGATATAGTGAACTAATGGGACAGAAAAGATGATGAAAGAATGTGAGGTGGAAAGAAAGAAAGAAGATGTGGAAGGGAGTGGGTATGGACCACTCTTTAAGGAAGAGCCTGTGCTGTGAATGCAAGCTGAGAAATAGAATGGAAGCTGGAATAGGAAGGGGTTCAAGAAAGGATTTATTTTATTAAAGAAAGGAAACACTCAACATGTTTTAGATAAATGGTCATAATTCACCAGAGAAGCAGAAATCAATGCAGGATAAAAAGAAAGTAATTACAGTAACAGAGTCCTTGAAAGCAAAAGGAGAGAGCTGTGGAGCACAAGTGCACAAATTGGCCTTGGATAACCCAAGGGATGCTTCTTTCATATTCATAGGAAGGTACAGATATGGGTAGGCTGGTTATTTCACATTGTAAAGATGCATGAGATATTGTCTGATAGTTCTAATTTTTGGTAATTATGAGGCAAAGTTGCTAACCGAGAGAAGGCTAGAGGAGATGGATATAGGAGGACTGAAGATAGCAATGCATGAAATGGTCATTTTGAAGAGTCATATGACAAATCCCATTGCTGAGCAGTGTTGTATGCCCCTTTGAGTTTTGTGGCCACACTGTGCATTCAAAGTCAGTAAGAGTGTGTGTTTTTTCCCAAGAGAGATAGGTTGCAGGCTGAGATTAAGTGTATTAGTTGAATTTAATTAGAACTGGGGTTTTGCCAAGAGAATATGTTGCCAAGAGAAATGGGAGAAATAGTTAAGATTGTAGCAATAGATAATTTAATGATGGACCATGAAATCTAAACTCTAGCTAATGAAGGAAGTGAGCTTATGACAGGGGTGATAGTGAAAAAGCAGTCGAATCAGTGAATGGGGTGCTTCATGAGGTAGGAAAACAGTCTGGGAGAGATGTTAAATAGGAATACTGAAAAAAAAAGAAGTGATTGGGCATTCTTTCATCTCTACTGCATGTATTGAAACAAAACATCTAAAGATATAGTGTGTTCTTTTTCATGTCAATACTGGAAAATAAGACATCTGGAGATAAGTTAACTGGGTAGAGAAGACTAAATTGTATTGATTAAATTTTTGAATGATTCAGAGGAAGGCATAATTTGAGATGTCAATGCATTTTGGATTGTTACACTTTTAAGAAGCATGGAAAACACTTTTCATTTTGTATTTTTGGCTTACAACCCAAACTCCTCATCAGCCATTCAATTACACCTAATATCTGGCCTTCTCCCAACTCTTAGATGTTCCTTTGGCTCTCTCTCTGTTCAGGATAGGAGCAGAAAGTCTTTTCAACTGAAAAGATTCATGAACACTGACTTTGGGTTTTGTCTCATACTTATGTTTTCATATTGATTGTAAGATTAGAGTAAGCATGAAGCAAAAAAATAAAAATAAAAAGTTTTTATCATGAGCTTTGCCAGTACCAAATACTCCAATTCAGTATTGTATAGCTACTTTCCTTCTCATACCTGCCTTGAATCAGATTCTTTTATCAGAGAGGACACACTTTTATACAGACTGAGCTGAAACCCAACACTTTTTTAGCACAAGGGTTAACATATCCTGAGAGAGGACAGTCATGAAAACCAGGAGGTGCTACATTCTCAATGTATATAAATAGCTTCTCTCTCTTATATCCTTCCTCCGTAGCTATTTATAGAGCATGAGGAAACTAGAATATGACCAGTCTGTCATCCAATGCCATATATTCCATAAAAACTGAAACCATTGGAAGCTATTGCCAATCCTAACCAAAAATGTAGATAGGGATTTTTTTTAAGTCAAGTTAACTCAAAAAACCTTTTTAGAGGAAAAGAAATTTGAGAAATGAAAATGTGACAAGAGTTGTTTCTTTATGTATCAATTACTGGTAGTCAAATCATTTTCCTTGTTCTGTTGTTTGCAAAAATCCAAGCGATAAGCTCTCTTTCTGGACCAATAACCCAAAAGTCAGACAGGTTGTCATGAATAGTTTCTCTGAACTTTTATATATAGAGATTTCACATAAACATGACAATAGTGAGAAGTAACTGTATTTTCTATAATGCTGGTATTGAATTTATTGAGAGTGATGCCATCATAAATAAAAGTATCTCATACAAAATGTTTCTTTGAGTTTTTCCATGTAAAGGAGAAACTGCCTTTTATTATACAATGGAAGCTAGAACCCATTTTCTTTTTGTGTTGGTTTTGGCTTCAAAAATAAATTTGAAGATTTTGATGCTTAATATTTCTAATTTCTTTAATAAACTAGAGTCTGCTGTCCCCATCCTGGAATTTTATTTTGTATCAAATATTTCGTCTTTTAAAATGTTTATTCATTTTTGAGAGAGAGCAGGGGAGGGGCAGAAAAAGAGGTAGACACAGAATCTGAAGCAGGCTCTGCAGTAATAGCAAAGAGCCTGATGTGGGGCTCAAAATCATGAACTGTGAGATCATGATCTAAGCTGGAGTCTGATGCTCAACTGACTGAGCCACCCAGGCACCCCTCAAAAAATTTTTTAAAAGTTTTTTTGTTGTTATTCTAGTGTATTTTTTAAAATGTAAGCCATAGGACACCATTTTGGTAAATAGAATTGGAATTTCAGAATGTTACAGTTGACAAGAACTGAAAAAAGAGATTGTATAATCTCCCAGCTTGTATAACATAGAAAGTGGGCTCAGAAATGTTATGTAAATTATACAGCTAGGAACTGGCAGAGTCAGTACTAAAACTAAAACTTAGATTTTCTCAATCTAAGCTTGGTGCAAAGTAGGAAAAATTAAACTAGAAATTATATGCAATGCACAAATTTGCTTTCTTTTTTAAACTTAATGTTATTGCCTGTGAATTGTTCTATATCGGTGAGATTTGTTCCCCCTGGCTTGACTCCAAGCTTTCCAATGGTAGGCCCTGTTTAGTCTTCCAATATTCAGTAAACACTTCATTAAATAAATCACAGGCCAGAATGACTTTTTTTCAGTCACTTATTTACTATCAATGTTAATGGTCAACTTATTTCTTTCCTTGAAATATGAAAGACTTACCCTATTTGAAATCCTAGAAATATTTGCAATTTTACATGGAACTTTTTAACCTTAGATTTATATTAATATCTTTAACTTAAAACAGTACATTTAACATTTACTCCTAGAATACTATATATAATTGACAAATTCTCTCCCTACCCCAACTTTAAAACACACACATACATGGCATGCACACACACACTGAACACAAATTTCTGTCATGCAGAGTGTTTGAAGCCTTAATTGGGATGATTGAAGATGTGAGAATTGTTCCTTCTGACACTCAGACTTTCTTATGCGGATTCCCTTTATAGGCCTGTGGTGATGACTCCTCTGCTGGCCTGTGCCCCTGTTCAGTCTTTTCTCACAAATCGTTTGTCTGATTTCCACCCCCGCCTCTGCCCATGTGGCACATTTCTGAACCATCGCTCTACCGCAATTACTTTTCTTAACAGCTAAAGCATCCTTTATGCTATAGTATTTTTAAATGATCTTGTTAATCCTAAAGCAGACTCCTTCGTGTTCACTACTTTTCATTCTATGCTCCCCAGTGAGACGGGTGTTAATGGGAAGTGAAATATTGACAAAGAATAAGCCACAAGAGTGAGAAAAATAAGGAAAAGGTGTATATAAGGTAGAAATTGGATAATTGTCCCTTAACATGTGATTTTTGTCTTGTCCATTATCCTGGAGAGCTGGAGGAAATAACCCTGTGTGATGAGGGGTGTGGTGGTAGCACAGTCTAGGCCTGAATCTGCTGATAACCCAAGGGGCCCTGAACAAGGTCTGAAAGGATACAAATGCGCAAGAAGGGGAGTTAGGATTGGTGATGGGTGATAGTCAATTCAAGGGGAGCAAATGAAAGGCAATAAGAACAAATTGCAATAGATTGGGGAAGGGAAAAAAGTAATTGACCTATATTAGTGTGGTTGATATGAAAATACTCTCAACCTAGGTGTTACTACCTCCATTTTACAAAAGTCAAGTGTAAGTCTATTTGGTTTCAAAGGTATATTCATTCTCCTGTGTGATCTGCAGAAAGTTCAGAGTTACAGATTCAAAAGTCAAGAATAGAGCCTGTCTGCAGATAATGAAATTAAGAAACATGGGATTAAGTGAGTCAGTTCTGCAAATTTTAATCACAGCAGTTTGTAGGTTTGCATTTTACATAGTTTACTTCCTCTGGGTTTTGAGTTTTAAGAGTTATGCAGCATTAACATATGCACAACTTCCAAATAATTTCTATTCTACTTTGGAGTGCTTGGTGTCTAATATTTTAGATATCAATAATACTTTTCATAAAACAAAGATCCAAAAATGAGGATTATGTTTCTCATCCACTCTCTGAAAATGACATCACTCAGAATAAAAGGAAAAGTTCTGAAGTCTGTCTATGCTGCTCAGGATGGTGGCCACTGGCCTCATGAGTCTATGGAGCACTTTGGGTGCACCTAGTCTAGATTGAATAGTAGTTTAATTGTAAAATACACTCCAGGTTTTGAAGACTTAGTTTGTGAAAATATAAAATATCTCATTAATAATTTTGTTCTTGATTACATACTGAAGTGTAACAATTAGGATATATTCAGCTAAATAAAATAAATCATTAAAATTAATTTCACTTATTTATTTTTATTTATTTTTTTAGTGTGGCTACTAGACAATTTAAAATGACATATGTAATTTGCATTTGTGGCTCACACCACTATTGGACAGTGTTGCTCTATATTGCCCTGAACTATATTGCTTCAGGGCTATATTGGCAGCCTTCCAGGTATTTTCCAGTTCAGGAAATGCCCAGTTATGTGTTATATACATAATATGTTCCATGATTTTCTCTCTCAATATATATTTTAGCTTTCCATGTATTTCCCAGGTTAGGGAAAGCCTAGTTATGCCCAGTGACATATCTCTACGAACCAAGGTGTGGCAATATCTAACACTTACCCTGGCAAACCTTCAAATGGCCTCCCTATTTTGAAGGGAAATTTTACTAAGAATATAGACAAACAAAATGATTCAAGTAAATTAAGTTGTTATAGGTAGATACCCTATATTTCAACTTGATGGGAATTTCTGCTGGTGTTCATTTATTCTTCCCTTCACTCATTCATTTATTCCACAGATGTGAAAGAGGGTGTCCTGGGAAAGATGTGTGTTATGAAAGACTGCCCCAGACCACAGGGATGGAAGAAGTCCAAGTAATGCAGGATACAATCTCAACTGATGAAAATGTTTTGATATAGATTACTTATTATATTTAATCATGCTCAGCAAATAGCTTTGAACATTCATTTACATATTTGTTAAAGTATAGGAACTGCCTGATTTTTTGTTTATCCTTATGCAGGCTAAAAGACCTCTCAGACAAGGAAATAGACCTTGGATTTTATTCTTCCATAAAAGGAAATGTTCCCTAGGCTTTAGAGCAACAATAACAAAACTCCCTGCAATATATTTGGTTCTGTTAAGAGTTATATAATAATTTAAAGGGATTGTTGATGTTCATTCTAATATTATGTTTGGGTTAATTGTACCTTTGAGGCTTGTTATCATAAATGATACATCTAATAATAAGCTGAAGCTGTCATAAATATATATGATCTCATTCCTTACCATGTTCTTTCACCAAATTGGGTTTCTACTTATTTTCTTACATCCTTATTTCATCAATCTATTAAATAAAAAAAGTTTGAGTCTAATTTTGAAAAGAAGAATAAAAAACCGTCAAGTATGATGAAGTGGTGGATAAAAAAATTCATGTACCTAAATTTGCTATTGAGAGACAATAAATTATTTTCTTTTAAACATTTGTTGTCATAAAAATTTCAGGCCCCTGTCCAAAGTAATCAAAGCACAAATCATAGTCAGTACTAGTCATCAAAACAAGTTACTATAAATAAATATATGATACTTTCTTTGAGGGTAGGAATAGATCCATTATGGAAAGTTTCCAATATCTTCATGGGCAGCATCTCAAAGTACTCAGATCTTAGCCCAGGTGGATTATAGAATAAAATGCTTCAAGACTAGAACTGCCAAGACATTCAGTGTTATTTCTTCTTTCAGTGGCAAAAACAGGTAATCAGCATGAATAATTCCCTACTTTGGGTATGTACGTACATTTTTCTAAATAAAATTAAATCTGATACCAACTCCCCCTGGCCCTTGGAACTTCTTAAGCATAGACTTTCCTTTTTTTCAGTCTTTATTCTTTTTTTTTTTTTTATGAGGTTTGATGTATTCTTTGGGATCTTTATAAAAACTCCAGGGCTTCTTGAATTCGTTATGTGTAAATTAGTCTAAAGTGACAAAGGCAGCTATAAATTCAGCGCCTTATACAAGTTAAAAACATTTATTTTCTCACATTAAATTCTGGCCAGGTGGCCAGGGGTTAGTGGGATTGCCTTCTGTGTTTTGACTTGCTTTTGTCAACTCAAGGTTTTCAGTTCTTGATCCAAGATGGTTTACTGCCCACATTCCATTTTAGGGAAAGAAAGAGAAGAAGCCACCTCCTTTTGTGGGTATGTCCTTAAGGTTGTACACATTATTTCTGCTTCAATAGAAAATGGTCACATGGCCACATCTAGTTGCAGGGGAATTTGGGAATGTAGTTATTGGCTGAGTGCCTCACTCAAAATCCTACAACCATGTAAGTAGGACAGGGGCATAGAAAATGACTAGAAGTCCTTGCCACTTTTATAATCAATGAAAATTAGGAACTGGGCTCTAGATTGAAGCCCATAATGGTAACCACTGAAATGATGGTGGTCAAGTTTATACAGTGCATCTGAAAATACGTTGTTCTACTTTTTTGGTGTTCATTTCATGGACATCCATGTATCCATGCAGCCAACTGTGTCATCTCCTAGAAATAATAGGACTCTGGAGATAATAGAAGGGCTCTAGGCTCTGCCATTTGGAAATTTGCCTCCGTGGTGTCTCTCAGTCTAGGGAAACAATTCTTTTCTGGGTTTATGCCACTTTTTCCCCTTTAATAATCCTTCAAATTTCAATCTCTATATTCTCATATCCTGAGATAATTCCATTCTGTTATTCATAGGACCCTGAACTCTCAAAGTATAGGGGTTATTTTTTTAAATTTCTTTCAGAAAAATAAAACAAAAATGAATTTTTAATTTCCTCCAGTATTAAGAAAATTGTGATTGTCAAACTGGATGTCACACACTGGAAGCTGTGGACAACCTAAATCCACTGATGTATTTTGTTAGGTTTGCAAGTTTTTGGGGGGTGGTGGTGGTGGTTTGCTAAATTGAACTACAAACTAAATTGAACTCAAGATTGAAAAAAAAAAAGAAAAAAAAAACAACAAAAACCATGATCCACCAATCTCTATATGTAATCCCACTTCTGGATATATATCCAAAGAAAATGAAAACAGGATATTGAAAAGATATACACACCCCTATGTTCACTGCAGCATTATTCACAGTAGCCAACATATGGAAGCAACCCAAATGTCCACCCATAGATAAATGGACAAAGATGTGGCGTATATACAACAGAATAATACTTAGCCACAAGAAAAGAATGAAATCTTGCCATTTGAGGCAACATGAATGGATTTAAAGGGTATTAAAAGTGAAATAAGTTAGAGAAAGACAAATACCATATGATTTCACTTATACGTGGAATCTAAAAAACAAAACAGAAATAGGCTTATAAATACAGAGAACAAGCTGGTGGTTGCCAGAGGGGAGGTGGATAGGGGCATGGGCAAAATAGGTGAAGGAGGTTAAGAGGTACAAGCTTCCAGTTATAAGATAAGTAAATTGTAAATTATCCACATAGTTGTAAAGCATAGCATAGGGAATATGGCCAATAATATTGTAATAACTTTGTATGATTACAAATGGTAACTAAACTTCTTGTGGTGATCATTTTGCAATGTATATAAGTGTTGTATCACTATGTTGTACTCCTGAAACTAATATAATATTGTATGTCAACTACAGTGCAAATTAAAAAAATAATGCCAATATGGTTCAAGCAAGTCTGGGGTGGGATCTGATGTTCTACTTTTCTTACAAGCTCCCAGATGATGCTGATGCCGTTCTTCCATAGAGCACACTTTGAGAAGACTTGAAGGGATTAGAACACTTAGGAAGTGATAAATTAAATGTGGGCTGAAATATATGACTGAGAAAATAAGTAAGGATGAATTCATAGTAGAAATAATAAATATTAAGACAAACCAAAGATATTACAGAAGAAACAACTGAAGTAGATGTAGTGTGAGAACAGTCTTTCAGTCAAACTTTAAGAAAGAGTTTGATGCCTTGTGAAAAATTTGAACATACTGTAATTACCAGTGTTGGTGTATGTGCCCCTCTAAACTTATGCATGTATGTGCAGTATTCAAGAATTGAAATCAACAAATATTTACAGATCTGACTTGGTGCAGGCATTGTATCATCTAGCACACTGAGTAGATCTCAGATATAAAAAGATTCAGGACACATGCTTCTTCTCAAACAGCTCACCATGGTGTTAGAGAAAGAGATAAACGTTAGTGACCATAACATAGCACAGGAAGTGCTGAGCACATGGTGGTCCACCGGGTGTTTTTGTTTTCACTCTAGTAGTAACTATACTCTGGTTTCCCTGTGGGAAATCTACAACTGTCTTCCCAACACATTCCCTCTTCACTTTTGTGATGTGGACTCCTGAACTCCACCTTTGGGCCCCGGGGTAGAGCAAGTGAGTTAGTTCTGAACAGACAAACTATAGTGTTCTGGACACACAGGTTGGGCAAGGGCAGATGCATGGTACCTCAAGAGGAAACGAGATTTCTGTAAAACTCTCAATTTCCAGTGCTATAGGAATCTGCAAGAGCCTCTAGCTATCTCACTGCCACTGGGGCCTCAGGATGAAGCAAATACTGACACCAAGAAAGCTGACCTCTTTCTGATCTCTCTTGAGCTCTGTATCAAGCTATCTCTAAAGACAGATATACTCCCTTTAATTTTATAAGCCAGTAGATTCCATTTACTTAAGTATAACCATCATCATCATCATCATCATCTCATGGTGATTACATGTATGTGAAAGATTTCCCTCATGTAGTTAATTAATAATTATATATATATATATATACATATATAATTTCTTTTTTTTTGATGAGAACATTTAAGTTCTATTCCCTTAGCAAATTTTAATTATATAAAACAGTGTTATCAACTATAGTCACACATGTTATACATTAAATCCACAGATCTTATTCATCTTATGGTTAAAGGTTTATACCCTTTTACCAACCTCTCCCTCTTCACCACAACCCCCAGTTGCTGGAAACCACATTTCTATTCTCTGTTTCTATACTTTTGACTTTTTTTTTCTTTTTTAGAATCCACATGTAAATAATATCCTGCAATATTTGTCTTTCTTTGTCTGGATATTTCATTTAGCAGAAATATTCCGATAGCATATATACAGCTATACGTATTAGATTAGCATAAATACTCCAATAACACACACACACACACATATATATATATATATATATATATGTCACATATTCTTTATACATTCATCTACCAATGAACATTTAGATTTCTTCTATATCTTGGCTATCTTATTATTAATTTTCTTTTCTTACTGGTTATGGCCTTTTCCTTTCTGCTTAAAGAAGTTCCTTTAACATTTCTTGAAAGGCTGGTTTTATGATGATGAGCTCTTTTAACTTATGTCTGTGTAGGAAACTCTTTATCTTTCTTACAATTCTGAATGATAACCTTGCCAAGTGGAGTATTACTTAAAAAAATTTTTTTTAAATGTGTATTTATTTTTGAGAGAGAGACAAAGCACGACTGGGGAGGGCAGAGAGAGAGGGAGACACAGAATCTGAAACAGGCTCCAGGCTCTGAGCTGTCAGCACAGAGCCCAATGCGGGGCTTGAACCCACGAGCCGTGAGATCATGACCTGAGTCGAAGTGGGACGCTTAACCGACTGAGTCACCCAAACACCCCAATCTCTGTGTTTGTTTCTATATGTTAGGTAGATCATCTATGTCTCCTGCTGTTGAAGGAGTGGCCTTATGTATAAGGTATCCTATGGGGCCTAGAAGTGCAATCCCACCTGGCCCCCAGAACCAAGTGTTCTAGGTATATCCCATGTGTGGACTACATGTGCCCTCTTTTTGTGTCTGGGTGGTAACTGTTTTTGTTTTTGGTTTTGTTTTTAATTTTTTTTTTAACATTTATTTTTTGAGAGACAGAGACAAAGCATGAGCAGAGGGGGTGCAGAGAGAGAGAGAGAGGGAGACACAATGCAAAACAGGCTCCAGACTCTGAGCTGTCAGCACAGAGACTGATGCAGGGCTCGAACCCACGGACCATGAGATCATGACCTGAGCTGAAGTCGGATGCTTAACCGACTCTGCTACCCAGGCACCCTTGGGTGGTAACTGTCATAGGCATGCTGGTGGCTGGGGCTTCAAGTGGTTTAGGGGGTGCCTGCTGAAGTGGGTGGGTTGGATAGGGCTGGTCAGCAGGGGAATGCCAGCGTGGGTTGGGTGTTGCTAGCAAGGCAGTGAGGAGTGTCAGAACTGGCACCTGCCTGTGTCAGGTTAGCTAGGCAGGAGGGCAAGAAAAATGTTTTCCACTAGTGCTTCCATTTCTCTAGAAAGTTCCTACAGACCTCTGCCCCTTCTGCAGATGCCTTAGAATTAGTCAACAAATCTTTACATATACCCCAAGCACTTTTCAAACTGCCTCTGTGCTGTGTAAAGGAGAGAGTGTTTGTGTGTGGGTACTTTAAGGGAAAAGTATTGGTTTCCTATATCTCTCTGTCTCTCTTGGAGTTAATCGTCATTGATTTTTCAAAGCTCTGGAGTTAAGTGGGTATTTTCAAAGCTTTGTGATAGGGGGACTCATCTTCCTGATATAGAAACCCAGGGCAAGGGGTGCCTGATATAGACTTTAGCACATCACTCCTTAGGGAGGACTTCCATGCCTGTGAAATCCCTTCCTTTTGTGGGTCACTGTGCCTACAAGTGCAGCTGCACCTCTGCCCCTTCTGCTCTTCTCAATGTGGCTTTTTCTGTAAATCTTTGGCTGTGGAGGAGCTATTTTTCTAGTTACTGGGTCATTGTTACAGAGACTTGCTGTATATGCAGTTGCAGCTTTGGTGTGCCCAGGGGAGAAAGATAACTCAGGAGCTGCCTACTCTGCCATCTTGATCCTGATACCAATGTGCAGGCTTTAATTATCTTACAAGTTTGTATGTTAATTATACACTAACAAAGCTGAAATTACAAGCAAGAACTAGCTTCTCATGGAAAGCTGGAAGATGTGGAATGTACATACTATGGGGTTGTATTCCTGTGGAGTTGGAACTAAATAGCAG
Organism: Prionailurus bengalensis; assembly: GCF_016509475.1. NCBI lineage: Eukaryota > Metazoa > Chordata > Mammalia > Carnivora > Felidae > Prionailurus > Prionailurus bengalensis. Next base: position 132,132,749 of record NC_057344.1, on the reverse strand, counting down.
CCATCCATCCTGTTTAGAAAGAACATGCCATTTCACTACTCACAGACACCTTGTCCACATAGTTCAGTTATATCACCTGTCTGGCCCTTATAGATTTTTTTCTTTGAGGTGCTGCTTAAATGAAGAGAACTGGCTCCTGTGTAAAGGAGAGATAAAAATAATTTTAACCTTTTTTTTGAATACCTGCAAAGTGGAAATCATGGTATAAATTAGTAGCTTTCACTTCCCTCCCTGCCACCCCCCAAAAAAAAACACAAACAAAAACTGACTTCAATAATATTTTGCCATATTGTGGAAGTATATAAAAGATGTAAATATATGAAAAGCAAAATGACAGTACAATGATCCAATTATGATAAAAGGCTATACCTTTTAGTTAAGGAAATCACTGGTACAAGAAACCAAAGTGAAGAGATTGAAAAAGACATCAATTTATTTTCTGTTTGCTGAAAAAAAAAACATTGAGTAAAAATCATGTGATGATGTTAATTTTAATAATAGGCAAACTTTAGGAAGAAGTTACTTTAACTCTTCACTTAAATGATGAAGAAAAGTCTGCCATGGATTACTACTTATTTCTCTTAAATGGAATTTCATCAGGCTATTCTAAATTGTGTCTGTTCTATCATTTCAATTCTTTGTGATTTTCTAATTATGTAAGGCAACAAGAAATATACAGTGAATAATCAGCCCTTCAACTATTTATTAAAAAAAAATTAACATATATGCCAGGCAGTTGGTTTGGTTATAGAAATTCAGAGATAAATCTGCCCTTAAGTTGCTCATATGGGTTGGTGAGTAACCCCACATGCACGCACAAAGTCTTGAAAATTATAAAGCTATGGAGTGTTTAACCCCATATGTTCTTTCAACTGGGTATTAATAACCTATTGATCAAGAAAAATCAAGAAGAAATAACTTAAAATCACTTAAAGCAGTTCTATAGAACGAACTTTCTAGCAATAGTAAACCCCAAGGTAGAAAATGGCTTCTCAATACAAAGATTTATGGGGTAAATTGGGCCAGAAACAATCACAAATTGTAAAGGAAGATTTAAGGTGAAATTTAAAGTTTTGAGTACTGCAGGTACTTGGAGTTATAGAATGCTCTAGATTCTGGTTACAGAAGGAGGGGAACTCAGAGTGCCACCGGGAAAAATTTCCATATAAGCATTTCTGGTAAAATGCCTTAAAGAGGTTATAGAAGATAAGGGTCTAGATCTCCATGCTCCCAGTAATTCATTTTATATATTTTTAATTCTAAATAAATATTAACTTTTACCTTAATTTTGCATTTATAAATTTGTATTCTTTTTCTTAAAAAGCCCAATTCTTTGTCTTATTGTATTGGCTTCAGACCTAACAAGGATCTGGATCTGCCCAGTTTTCTGGGAATCACCGTGAGACTGGGATTGATGGAAAGAATCTAAACTGGTACAATTGAGGAAATAAAGTAGTTTTTTGTTTGTTTGTTTTAATAGGAAAGAATGCAGAAACTTATTCAAATGGGAAGAAGGAGTAATTTTCCCTCCTCTGAGAAGACTCCTTTGCCGTTTTCAGTCCTAATTCATTATTTTGGGACACTCTGAAGTGTCTGCCTGCTAACCATATTCAAGAACAGAGAAAAGCCTGGGGTGTAGCTGAGAGCTTCTTCTGGACCTAGGTGACTAGAAAGTCCTTTCTCGGGCATCCCAGTATTTGACCAGAACTAGATGTCCCTTGATTCACTCCTCTGTGGTTTGAATTCTGAGATTGGTCTGAGGACCATTGTAAAGAAAAAAATTCCCTACAAATTTTTTTCAGGTATAATACGATTTTTATGCTGGAGCACGAAGCTTTTTGAACATTTTAATGAGAGCAGAAAAGGTGTTATTTTAAACTGCAAGGTGAATGGCAACCTGCCTACTTATCTATAATCTCTTTTCCTTTTAAAATCCCTGCCAAATTGTTTATGACATTTATGGGGTTTTGGAATGGTAGTGGGGGTTCAGAGCCAATGGCCAAGAAAGAATTGTTGAAGACATCTTTGGTGCAAAAAGGTGATTTGATTAAAGCCTGAGGACAGGACCCATGGGCAGAAAGAGCTGCGCTGGGGTTGTACAGAGTGGAGCCGGGGGAGGTAAAGTCAAGAGGAAGTTTCTTAAAGGGATATTTCCATTTGCTAAAGGAGACTCACAGATGACTGGAGGCCTAGCTATTGTCAGGCCAAACTTGTTTTACCCTCTAGCAAAGCATTATCATTAAGATAATAGGGAGTTCCTAGAGATCAGGATATTGATAAGATTGCCCTTTTCTTGTAATATTACTAAGATATTTGTAAACTGATGGAGAATCTATCTGTTTAACCATTTGTTTCTGTCCTTTCCTTTGTTTCTTGGGCAGGCCAGGAGTGCCTGAGGAATGTCACACATATCCCACAAGGGGGGTGAGAGGGTTGTGCTAGCTTGTGTCCTTAACTTGCCTTATGATCGCTCATCAACATGAAGGAGATAATAGGAACTGATGAACTTTGGTGGAGGTTTGCCTTTCCAGCAGAATCTGGGGCAAAGGTGACGCACCTTCCAGGAGGGATACTTAGCAAATAGGTGACTTAATTCACTTCTGAACTCAGAACAGAATTATCACTCTAACATCAACATCCTTGGGGAAGGGCTTGATGATCCTAGAAATGCTGGGAGTCATTTGCATTGTTGAGTTAAACTGGTCCCATTTCACAGGGTTCGATGAGAACTCATCCCATTGTCTCCTCATACCTAGGGAAGTTGAAAATCAACTTCATACCTCAAGGAAAACCTCAGTTTGCTGGCTTATCTTCCCACTGGAAAATAAACTTCTGTTTTAACTGAATTATTTGCAAATCCATTTCTGGATTGGTCTGCATAGATGCTGAGATAACCGTGTTGGGATAGTCAAATTGGCTAACATACAATGTGTGAAGTGTGCTCTTAGTTTTTGAGGTAGATTCTTGTGGTTCATTGCTTACATACAACACCCAGTGCTCATCCCAACAAGTGCCCTCCTCAATCCTCATCACCTACTTTCCCCTTTACCTCATGCCACCGTCCACCCTCAGTTTGTTCTCTGTATTTAAGAGTCTCTTATGGTTAGCCTCCTTCCCTCTCTGTACCTATTTGTTTTCCCTTCCCTTCCCCCATGGTCTTCTGTTAAGTTTCTCAAGATCCACATATGAGTGAAAACATATGATATCTGTTTTTCTCTGACTGACTTGTTTAATTCGGCATAATACCTTCCAGTTCCATCCATGTTGCTGCAAATGGCCAGATTTCATTCTTTCTCATTGCCAAGTAGTATTTCATGTGTATATTAACCACATCTTCTTTATCCATTCATCAGTTCATGGACATTTAGGCTCTTTCCATAATTTGGGTATTGTTGAAAGTGCTGCTATAAACATTGGGGGTACATGTGCCCCTATGCATCAGCACTCCTGTATCCCTTTGATAAATTCCTAGTACTGCTATTGCTGAGTTGTAAGGTAGTTCTATTTTTAATTTTTTGAAGAACTTCCACACTGTTTTCCAGAGCAGCTGAACCAGTTTGCATTCCCATCAACAGTACAAGAGGATTTCCGTTTCTCCGCATCCTCGCCAGCAACTAGTAGTGTCCTGAGTTGTTCATTTTAGTCACTTTGACTGGTGTGAGGTGGTATGTCAGTGTGATTTTGATTTGTATTTTCCTGATGATGAGTGATGTTGAGCATCTTTTCATGTGTCTGTTAGCCATCTGGATGTCTTCTTTGGAAAAGTGTCTATTTATGTCTTCTGTGCATTTCTTCACTGGATTATTTATTTTTCGGGTGTGGAGTTTGGTAAGTTCTTTATAGATTTTGGATACCAGCCCTTTATCCGATATGTCATTTGCAAATATCTTTTCCCATTCCATCGGTTGACTTTTAGTTTTGTTGATTGTTTCATTTGCAGTGCAGAAGACTTTTATCTTCATGAAGTGCCAATAGTTCATTTTTGCTTTTAAGTCCCTTGCTTTTGGAGATGTGTCAAGCAAGAAATTGCTGTGGATGAGGTCAAAGAGGTCGTTGCCTGCTTTCTCCTCTAGGGTTCTGATGGTTTCCCATCTCACATTTAGATCTTTCTTCCATTTTGAGTTTACTTTTGTGTATGGTGTAAGAAAGTGGTCTAATTTCATTCTTCTACATGTTGCTGTCCAGTTCTCCCAGCACCATCTGGTAAAGATACTGTCTTTTTTTCCATTGGATACTCTTTCCTGCTTTGTCAAAGATTAGTTGGCCATACACTTGTGGGTCCAATTTTGAGTTGTCTATTCTATTCCATTGGTCTATGTGTCTGTTTTTGTGCCAATACCATACTTTCTTGGTGACCACAGATTTATAGTAGAGGCTGAAGTCTGGGATTGTGATGACTCCTGCTTTGGTTTTCTTCTTCAATATTACTTTGGCTCTTCAGGATCTTTTGTGGTTCTATACAAATTTTAAGATTGTTTGTTCTAGCTTTGAGAAGAACGCCAGTGCAATTTTTGATTGGGATTGCATTGAATGTGTAGATTGCTTTGGGTAGTACTGACATTTTAACAATATTTATTCTACCAATCCATGAGCATAGAATGTTTTTCCATTTCTTTGTGTCTTCTTCAATTTCCTTCATAAGTTTTTTTATAGTTTTCAGCACACAAATCTTTTACATCTTTGGTTAGGTTTATTCTTATGTATTTTATGGTTCTTGGTTGCAATTGTGAACGGGATCAGCTTCTTTATTTGTCTTTCTGTTGCTTCATTATTGATGTATAAATATGTAACCAATTTCTGTACATTGATTCTGTACCCTGTGACTTTGCTGAATTTGTGTATCAGTTCTAGCAGTCTTTTGGTGTAGTCTTTCAGGTTTTCCATGTAGAGTATCATGTCATCTGCAAAAAGTGAAAGTTTGACTTCTTCTTTGCCAATTTTGATGCCTTTGATTTCCTTTTGTTGTCTGATTGCTGATGCTAGGACTTTCAACACTATGTTAAACAAGAGTGGTGGGAGTGGACATCGCTGACATGTTCCTGATCTCAGGGGGAAAGCTCTCAGTTTTTCCCCATTGAGGATGATATTAGCTGTGGGCTTTTCATATGTGGCTTTTATGATGGTTAAGTATGTTCCTTGTATCCTGACTTTCTCAAGGGTTTTTATTAAGAAAGGATGCTGTATTTTGTCAAATGCTTTTTCTGCATCTATTGACAGGATCATATGATTCTTATCTTTTCTTTCATTAATGTGATGTATCACATTGATTTGTGAATATTGAACCAGCCCTGCAGCCCAGGAATGAATCCCACTTGATCATGGTGAATAATTCTTTTTATATGCTGTTGAATTCAATTTGCTAGTATCTTATTGAGAATTTTTGCATTCGTGTTCATCAGGGATATTGGCCTGTAATTCTTCTTTTTTGTGTGTGGGGTCTCTATCTGGTTTGGGAATCAAGGTAATGCTGGCTTCATAGAATGACTCTGAAAGTTTTCCTTCCATTTCTATTTTTTGAAACAGCTTGAGAAGGATATGTATTAACTCCGCTTTAAATGTTTGGTAGAATTCCCCTGGGAAGCCATCTGGCCCAGGACTCTTATTTGTTGGGAGATTTTTGATTAGTGATTCAATTTCTTTACTAGTTATGGGTCTGTTCAAATTTTCTATTTTTTCCCGTTTGAGTTTTGGTAGTGTATGGCTGTCTAGGAATTTGTCCATTTCGTCCAGGTTGTCCAGTTTGTTGGCATATAATTTTTCATAGTTTTCTCTGATAATTGCTTGTATTTCTGAGGGATTGGTTGTGATGAATCCATTTTCATTCATTATTTTATCTATTTGTTTCCTCTCTCTTTTCTTTTTGACAAGTCTGGCTGGGAGTTTATCAATTTGTTTATTTTTTCAAAAAATGAACTCTTAGTTTCACTGATCTGTTCTACTGTTTTCGGATTCTGTATTTCTGCTCTGGTCTTTATTATTTCTCTTCTTCTACTGGCTTTGGAGTTTCTTTGTTGTTCTGCTTCTAGTTCCTTTACGTGTGCTGTTAGATTTTGTAGTTGGGATTTTTCTTGTTTCTTGAGATAGGCCTGGATTGCAATGTATTTTCCTCTTAGTACTGCCTTTGCTGCATCCCAAAGGGTTTGGTTTGTTGTGTTTTCATTTTCATTTGTTTACATATATTTTTTAATTTCTTCTCTAATTGCCTGGTTGATCCATTAATTCTTTAGTAGGATGTTCTGTAACCTCCATGCATTTGGAGGTTTTCCAAGCTTTTTCCTGTGGTCCATTTCATGTTTCATAGCATTGTTATCTGAAAGTGTGCATGGTATGATCTCAGTTCTTTTATATTTATTGAGGGTTATTTTGTGACCCAGTATGTGATCTATCTTGGAGAATGTTCCGTGTGCACTTGAGAAGAATGTAGCATTCTGCTGCTTTAGGATGAAAAGTTCTGAATATATCTTTCAAGTCCATCTGGTCCACTGTATAATTCAGGGCCATTGTTTCTTTATTGAAACAATGATCTGTCCATTGTGATAAGTGGAGTATTAAAGTCCTCTGCAATTACTACATTCTTACCAGTACGATTGCTTATGTTTGTGATTAATTGCTTTATATATTTGGGTGCTTCGAATTTGGTGCATAAACATTTGTAATTGTTAGCTCTTCTTGATGTATAGATCCCACAATTATAATATAATGCCCTTCTTTATCTCTTATTACAGTCTTTAGTTTAAAATCTAGTTTGTCTGATATAAGTATGGCTACTCCAGCTTTCTTTTGACTTTCAGTAGCATGACAGATGGTTCTCCATCCCCACACTTTCAATCTGAAGGTGTCCTCAGGTCTAAAATGGGTCTTTTGTAATGGGTCTCAGAAAATAGATGGGTCTTGTTTTTTAATCCATTCTGATGCCCTACGTCTTTTGATTGGAGCATTTAGTCCATTGACATTCAGTGTTATTACTGAAAGATATGGATTTAGAGTTATTGTGTTATGTGTAGTCTTCACACTTGTGATGTCTCTGTTCCTTTAGTGGTCTTTGTAACATTCCACTCACAGAGTCCCCCTTAGGATCTTTTGTAGGGCTGTTTTAGTGGTGATGAATTCCTTCAGTTTGTTTGCCTGGGAAAACCTTTACCTCTCCTTCTATTTTGAATGACAGACTTGCTGGATAAAGGATTCTTGGCTGCATATTTTTTCCTATTCAGCACATTGAACATTTCCTGCCACTTCTTTCTGGTCTGCCAAGTTTCAGTAGATAGGTCTGCTACTACCCTTATGTGTCTACCCTTGTAGTCTAAGGCCCATTTATCCCTAGCTTCTTTCAGAATTCTCTTTTTATCTTTGTGTTTTTTCAGTTTCACTATGATATGCCTTGCAGAAGATTGGTTCAAGTTACATCTAAAGGGAGTTCTCTGTGCCTCCTGGATTTCAATGTCTGTTTACCCAGATCAGGGAAGTTCTCAGCTATGATTTGTTCAAGTACACCTTCAGCCTCTTTCTCTGTTTCTTCTTCTCCTGGAACTCCTATAATACAGATATTGTTCTGTTTCATTGAATCACTTAGTTCTCTAATTCTCCCCTTGTGTTCCAGAATTTTTTTCTCTCTCTTTTTCTTTCTCTTTTTCCATAATTTAATCTTCTATTTCACATAATCTTCACATAATTTTATCTTCTATTTAACTCTGCCTCTTCAATCCTGGCTGTCACCACCTCTAGTTTATTTTGCACTTCATTTACAGCATTTTTTGGATTCATCCTATTTTTTAATTCCTTGATCTCTGCAGCAATAGATTCTCTGCTGTCTTTTATGCTTTTGCAAACTCAGAGATTAATCTTATGATTATTATTCTAAATTCTTGTTCAGTTATATTGTGTATATATTTTTTGATTGATTCTTTAGCTGCCATTTCTTTTGAGGAGAATTATTCTGTTTCATTTTGGCTAGTTTTCTGTCCCTTATCTGTTTTAAAAGCTTGTTATGTGCCCTGCACCTGTGAACACTAGTATATTAGAGAGGGGTGATACACTGTCCAGGGCCTGGGCCTTCAGGAGATGTTTTTTGGAGAGTGTTACTTGCTCTCTTTTGTTGTAATTTTGGTTATTTTATCTCCCTACTCATAGTGATGTTTTGAACTCTCTGCCAGATGTGCTTTGATTTGCCCTATGGCATTGAAGTAGCCCTATGGCCCATCAGGTTGTTGTCCAGACTCTTGGAGTTCAAAGTCTTTTGGCCTCAACACCGCTATGTTTGAGACATGAAGGAACTTAGGATTCCCCTACTTCTCCACCATGTTGGTCCCTCCCCAAAGAAAACTTACTTATTTTTGAGAGAAAGAGCACCAGAGGGGCAGAGGGAGAGAGAGAGAATCCCAAGCAGGCTCCTCGCTGAAATCTTAGTGCCTAATGTGGGGCTTACATTCATGAACCGTGAGATCATGACTTGAGCTGAAATCAGGAGTCAGATGCTTAACTGACTGAGCCACCCAGGTGCCCCAGCAGAGATTTTTTTAAGGAGTTTAGAAGACAAAAAACATCAGAATAGAGAACTGCTAGTAAAACAGAATTAACAATAGTAACAGAAGCACACTATGCCAAGTGAATGAAAATTACAAAGGAGGTAAGATTACTGAGAGAAAACAAATAGAATTTTCCAGAATCAAAAAACATGTCTTAACTTAACTTCCAGAAAATAATACTGTCTTGTTTATCCTTCTACCTCATTAACTTCTTTTTTCTCTTTTGATGGATTCCTCTCTTCTCCCAGAGTTCTAACCTTTGTCTCTTTATCTAAACTAACTCTATGTGACTCATTTGTATGCCTACTACCGCCAAATTTACATCATCTGCTTAAATCTCTCCCTTGAATTCCAGACTTTACCTAAGTAAGGAAATACATTCTGTAGGCAGAATAATGGTCAGTCAATGATGTTCATACTGTAATCTCCAAATCTGTAATTATGTTGGCTTACATAGTAAAAGGGACTTTGTGGATGTGATTAAGATTAAGGACCTTGAGATGGGGAGAGTATCTTGGATTATTCAGGTGGGTTGAATCTAATCACATGAGGCCTTAAAAGTTGAAGAGGAAAGCAGAGAAAGTGAGTCAGAGATATGGGGAAGACAGAGGGAGAAGAAGAGATTTTAAGAGTCAGGACTTAACCCACCCTTGCTGACTTTGGCGATAGAGAAAGGGAGAACTAAACCACGGAACATGAATGGCCTCTAGAAATGGGGACTGGCCCTCATATGACAGCCAGAAAGCAAACAAGGATCTCAGTCCTGCAACTGCAAGGGACTGAATTCTGCCAACAACAGATTAGCAGGAAACTGATTTTTTTTAAATGTTTATTTATTTTTGAGAGAGAGAGAGAGAGATATCAAGGGAGGGGCAGAGAGAGAGGGAGACACAGAATCTGAAGCAGACTCCAGGCTCTGAGGTGTCAGCACAGATCCCAATGTGGGGCTTGAACCCATGAGCTGTGAGATCATGACCTGAGCCGAAGTCAGATGCTTAACCGACTGAGCTACCCAGGTACCCCCAGGAAACTGATTCTTAGAGCCTACACAAAGAAATGCATCCCTGCCACACTTTGATGTTAGCCCAGTAAGACTTGTGTTGGACGTCTCAACTAAAGAATTGTAAGATAATAGATGTGTTTTTTTAAATGACTAAGTTTGTGGTAATTTGATATGGCAGCAATAGAAAACTAACATTAATATTCAATGGCCAACTTGACATCTCCATTTAGATGTTTAATAGACATTTTAAAATCAGCATATAAAAAATTGAATTCTTGTTCTTACCCCAAATACCCACAGACTTCCACATCTCAGTTAACTTCATTTTTCTAATAGTTTGGGCCAAAAACCTTGGAGTCATGCTTGATTCCTCTCTTGCTCTCATGCACTCCATAGTTTGTCTGCCAGGAGTTTGTGTGAGTTCTATCTTCATTCTATATTCATGTCTCCCCTTCACCAATATCACTACTCTGCTCCTAGTTATCATTATCTTTCACTTGAATTCCTGAAATACCCTTACTATGGGTCTCCCTCTTTCAATACTTGACTCTTGGAGCTTGTCATCAACAGAGTAGACAGAATGAGCCCATTAAAAGATTTGTTATGTCATATGACTCCTTTGCTCAAAATCCTCAGTATCCACATTTCACTGAGGATAGAAGCTACCAGAGGTAACTACAAAGTCTTAGATGATATATGCCACTCTCTCCTGTTATTTTTTTTTTTTTTAGTTTTATTTATTTAATTTGAGACAGAAGAGAAAGCACAAGCGGGGAAGGGGCAGAGAGACAGAGAGAGAGAGAGAGAGAGAGAGAGAGAGAGAGACCCAAGCAGGCTCTATGCTGTCAGCACTGAGCCAGAGGTGGGCTGGATCTCACAACTGCAAGATCATGTACTGAAATCAAGAGTCAGATATTCAACTGACTGAGCCACCCAGGCGCCACTCCCCAATTATTTCTGACTTTATTTTCTATTACACTGCCCATCACTCACTCTGCTCCAGCTATATCAGTATCCAAAGCAGACATTCTGCCACTTTAAGGTCAAGGTCAGTTCAGTTGTTCTTCTTGCCTAGAAAGCCCTTCTTCCATATATTAGTGTAAATAAGTACCCACCTCCTTCATGTCCTCACTCAAACCTCATTCTCGCTGAGGCAGGGTAGGCCTCTACTTTAATACAGCCATCTGTTCCCACCTTCATGTATTCTTAATCTTCCTTACCCTACTTAAATTTTTCCTTGTCTTCCATAGCACTTATCACTTTCTAAAATGTTATATAATTAACTTAATTATCATGTTTATTGTTGATGTCTGTCTTTCCCCACTAAATTATGCCTTTGCATAGGTAGGGACAGTTATCTGTTTTATTCATTCATAGACCCCAAGAGCCTGGACCAGTGCCAGGAACACTGTAGATGCTCCATTGCTGTTTTTTGAATGAATATGTAATTAAAAAACAACAGAGGAAATGAAAAGAGGAAGAATCTTGCTGTGTTAAATTAATAATCTGTAAAATCAAATTGGTATACAACCACACAATATGGAACAAAAATACATGGGAATAATGACTTAAAAGATAAGGAGTTAAGGTAGCTAGATCCAGTTTAATATGCAAATGATAGCAAGTTTAAAAGGAGAAGAAAGAACAGGTGGAGGGGAAGCAATAACTCATAAAATAACAGAAAGAAAAAAATTCTGAACTGAAAAAGTTTTGTGTTTTTAAATCATGTGAACTTAAAACATCTTTATTTTCTGAGAGAATTTGACAGACCACATAGCCAAAGAATAAGTCAGCATATATAGGGGAGGAAAAAGTTTGTCTCCACCCTCTTCGGGTTCCTGGCCGAGTCTGAAAATGAAACTGACAAAGACAGATGAACAGGAGAAAAGTGCACAGGTTATTTAATACAGGTTTTATGTGACATTGGAGCCTTCATCAGGAATAAAGGCCCAAAGAAACAGTTAGATCTGGGTATTCTTATGCTGGGTTTGATGGACAATGGGTGGTAATGGAGGGATATGATAGGTTAAGGAATATGAGTAAGTGTGGTAAATTGGGGAAACTTAGCAAGGCCTGTTTGGATCCTTTTCAGCGTGACTTTACCTCTGGAGACAAGGACATTCTTTTTCTCTCCATATAGGGAGGGCACCTCTCATGTGAAGGGTTTATGAGTTATTTCAGAGCAGAAGGGGTGAGGGGTTTTGGAGAGAAGGTTAGAGTGACCTGCTTGCTTCTGCTGTTTTCTCAAATTCCTTCAGTTTCAAATATTCAATGTGCCAACATGCCGTATTTTAATCCCATCACATATAAATAATTTGAATACTAAAATGAGCAAATTGATCACCCAAATCTATGTCTATTTCTACAGATGGTAAACAGAGAATACTTGTTCTTATTTTCCTTATAGTTTTGGAACACTTAGAAAAACTACTCATGTCTTCGAGAACTAGCAGAAAACTTTAATACAGTGATGGTATGGTGGAGTGGGGTGGAGGCGATAAACTTAGGAGTCTTGTCTCCTAGCTCAGATCTGTCACTCTGACTCACTGACTATGCACACCCCACCTCTCTAAGCCTTAGTTTACCATGAAAGTGGAATAAAGCCTACCTTACAGACTGCTGTATATAATATATGGTATATTATTTGAGTAAATGCTTATGTAAGATCTAGCATAACACCTGGCAAGTTTTTGTCACTTAGCCAATAGTAATTGTTATTGTTAATATCTGAGAATTAGGATAGTAGAGAATTTAAACAATATGTATGGAGATAAAAAATAGGTGGCTTTCTAGATCTCTGCATCCTTTTTACTGGGGTAACTTTGAAAATAATTCCATCAATAGAAGGCAACAATGAAAGTAAGTGAACAAGACTTAAGAAAGAATATCTGAACTGTTTAAATTGGTTAAGAAACATCACTGATGAGACAAACTTTAAAATAAATAAGCACTCTTGCATAGCATATGTTTAAAAATTATCTATCACTGACATTTTAGAATGTTTTATAATGTATTAGTTCAACATTATTGCCACATTAGTGGCATTAGAAGGTTTAATATTCTTCACTAATGACTAAGTAACAGTCTGTCAGGAGATGATTTGGATAATGGGAAAACTCAGATTGAAACAGTCTTTGAGGGTACATAATATCCTTAGTTAAAGTACTTGAAGCTGTACTAAATTGTTTCATAATTATTTAATGGCTCTAATCTGCTTTTTTTTTTTTAAATGGATGTGTTTTAGTGCAACTCATGAAAATGAATTCTTGGTAATTAGCACAAAGACAAAAGGTATGATAGTTGAACAGGTCAGATTTCAGGGACTGTCGCATCACAGTTCTACTGTGCTCATGCTCCTAAACTGAGAATCGTCTAGCACAGTCTGCTCATCTTGAGGAATGCAGGTAAAGCAGGGCGGGGTGTGGGGGTTCATCATTTTGCTCACTTGGATATACCCGGCACTGAGCACTGGACAGAGCACAGTGGGCATTTCAGGGAAATACATACTCATGGAATGAAATGAATAAATGGGGGAATGAAGTATAGGCAAATCCTAATGACAAAGAGCCTAAGGTCATGTCAGGAAACACTGAACTTTCTCCCTTTACCCATTGCCAGTGGTTACATTTCCTGCTCAACTCTACCAACTGGGTTTCTGAAACCTGCTTAGTGACTTCTGTGGTGTCAATTTTCTGTCTTCTTGACACGCAAGTTTTTTTTTTTTTCCCTTCCTGATCTTCAACCGCAGACCTTTTCCCCATTTTGTGCTGCTTGACCTCCCAAATATAGAAGGTACCATCAGCATTTGAAACGGAGACATCAAGATATTAACCGAAAGTGGATGATTACATAGGGATCTATGTTTCCTGGAAGGGTCCTTTAGATACATGTGCTTAAGCAAAAAATTGAGAAGGCTACTTTCCTTGCCTTACTAAAAATCACACCGCTGTTGGGCATATTATTTGTTTATGCAGCTGCCCCAACAGGATAAAGAAATTAAAATTCTCGCCAGAAAACTTACTGATGAAAGCTATTCAGAATTTCTCTGCACCGCTAAGAAATGTTTCTTCTTAATCTTCAGGCAGACACACATAATCTATGAATGGATATTCCATTTTACATGGTACTTATTTATATAAAATAGTATCCAGTCACACAAGTTGCTTTGCATACTTATTCATCTGTAAGGATGAACCCCTCAGGGAATTAAGGAGCAGTTTTGCAAACCGTCAGGCAAGTCGGCTCTTATTTGGGACAGTTCTCTCCCTAACCAGCTTGGTTTAATCCTGATCTCACAAAGCAGCTGTCTTCCCTGAGCTTCCCCTACTTTGATTTACCAAATGTCCTTCTTAATCATCTGCTGCTGCCAGATGTCAGAATCCCCTGCTGCTATTGATAGTCTTTCACTTGTGGTAAATATAGCTCCTGTTGACTCAGTTGGCTTGCTTGCTGCACAGCTGGATGAGTAGCAGAGGGGCTTGGGAAAGAGGCTGAACACAGACTGCGGAGTCCTGAGAGACGTGGTTACAGCTGGAAGACCGAGTGCCTGGAAGAGCCTAAATAACCACACAGCTTGCGTCTGACGCAAACTTCCCTGTGAAGTGGAATCCTGCCTTCCATTTACAGACACACTTTACTGTGCCTGCAACGTTATGTGGAAGGCAGGCGCACGTCTTCTGTGTCCCTTCGTCATAAATTACTACTACGGAAAATGTTAATAACAAACTTGTTTCTTTTTTTTTAATATTAAATTTATTGTCGAATTGGTTTCCATACAACACCAGTGCTCATTCCAACAGGAGCCCTCCTCAATGCCCATCACCCACCCTCCCCTCCCTCCCACCCCCCACCCCCCACCCCCAACATCAACCCTCAGTTTATTCTCAGTTTTTAAGAGTCTCTTATGTGTTGGTTCCCTCCCTCTCTAACCTCTTTTTTTTTCTTCCCTTCCCCTCCCCCATGGTCTTCTGTTAAGTTTCTCAGGATCCACATATGAGTGAAAACATATGGTATCTGTCTTTCTCTGCCTGACTTACTTCACTTAGCATACCCTCCAGTTCCATCCACATTGCTGCAAAAGACTCTATTTCATTCTTTCTCATTGCCAAGTAGTATTCCATTGTATATATAAACCACAATTTCTTTATCCATTCGTCAGTTGATGGACATTTAGGCTCTTTCCATAATTTGGCTATTGTTGAAAGTGCTGCTAAAAACATTGGGGTACAAGTGCCCCTAAGCATCAGCACTCCTGTATCCCTTGGGTAAATTCCTAGCAGTGTTATTGCTGGGTCATAGGGTAGATCTATTTCTAATTGTTTGATGAACCTCCACACTGTTTTCCAGACCGGCTGCACCAGTTTGCATTTGCACCAACAGTGCAAAAGGGTTCCCATTTCTCCATCCTTGCCAGTATTTGTAGTCTCCTTTGGAAGAAAAGGAAGTATTTGTTCCTTTTAGCCACTCTGACTGGCATGAGGTGGTATCTGAGTGTGGTTTTGATTTGTATTTCCCTGATGAGGAGTGACGTTGAGCATCTTTTAATGTGCCTGTTGGCCATCTGGATGTCTTCTTTAGAGAAGTGTCTATTCATGTCTTCTGCCCATTTCTTCACTGGATTATTTGTTTTTTGGGTATGGAGTTTGGTGAGCTCCTTATAGATTTTGGATACTAGCCCTTTGTCCGATATCTCATTTATAAATATCTTTTCCCATTCCATTGGTTGCCTTTTAGTTTTGTTGATTGTTTCCTTTGCAGTGCAGAAGCTTTTTATCTTCATAAGATCCCAGTAGTTCATTTTTGCTTTTAATTCCCTTGCCTTTGGGGATGTGTCAAGTAAGAAATTGCTGCAGCTGAGGTCAGAGAGGTCTTTTCCTGCTTTCTCCTCTAGGGTTTTGATGGTTTCCTGTCTCACACTCAGGTCCTTCATCCATTTTTAATTTATTTTTGTGAATGGTGTAAGAAAGTGGTCTAGTTTCATTCTTCTGCATGTTGCTGTCCAGTTCTCCCAAAACCATTTGTTAAAGAGACTGTCTTTTTTCCATTGGATATTCTTTCCTGCTTTGTCAAAGATTAGTTGGCCATACTTTTGTGGGTCTAGTTCTGGGGTTTCTATTCTATTCCATTGGTCTATGTGTCTGTTTTGTTGCCAATACCATGCTATCTTGATGATTACAGCTTTGTAGTAGAGGCTAAAGTCTGGGATTATGATGCCTCCCACTTTGGTCTTCTTCTTCCAAATTACTTTGGCTATTCGGGGCCTTTTGTGGTTCCATACAAATTTTAGGATTGCTTGTTCTAGTTTCGAGAAGAATGCTGGTGCAGTTTTGATTGGGATTGCATTGAATGTGTAGATCGCTTTGGGTAGTATTGACATTTTAACAATATTTATTATTTCAATCCATGAGCATGGAATGTTTTTCCATTTCTTTATATCTTCTTCAATTTCCTTCATAAGCTTTCTATAGTTTTCAGCATACAGATCTTTTACATCTTTGGTTAGATTTATTCCTAGGTATTTTATGCCTTTTGGTGCAATTGTGAATGGGATCAGTTTCTTTATTTGTCTTTCTGTTGCTTCATTATTAGTGTATAAGAATGCAACTGATTTCTGTACATTGATTTCGTACCCTGTGACTTTGCTGAATTCATGTATCAGTTCTAAGAGACTTTTGGTGTAGTCTATCGGGTTTTCCATGTATAATACCATGTCATCTGCAAAAAGTGAAAGTTTGACTTCATCTTTGCCAATTTTGATGTCTTTGATTTCCTTTTGTTGTCTGCTTGCTGATGCTAGGACTTCCAACGCTATGTTAAACAGCAGCGGTGAGAGTGGACATCCCTGTCGTGTTCCTGATCTCAGGGGGAAAGCTCTCAGTTTTTCCCCATTGAGGAGGATATTAGCTGTGGGATTTTCATGAATGCCTTTTATGATGTTTAAGTATGTTCCTTCTCTCCCAACTTTCTCGAGGGTTTTTATTAAGAAAGGATGCTGAATTTTGTCAAATGGTTTTTCTGCATCGATAGACAGGATCATATGGTTTTTATCTTTTCTTTTATTATGTGATGTATCACACTGATTAATTTGTGAATGTTGAACCAGCCCTGCAGCCCAGGAATGAATCCCACTTGATCATGGCAGATAATTCTTTTTATATACTTTGAATTCGATTTGCTAGTATCTTTTTTTTTATTTTTTTATTTTTAAATTTTTTTTTTCAACGTTTATTTATTTTTGGGACAGAGAGAGACAGAGCATGAACGGGCGAGGGGCAGAGAGAGAGGGAGACACAGAATTGGAAACAGGCTCCAGGCTCTGAGCCATCAGCCCAGAGCCTGATGCGGGGCTCGAACTCACGGACCGCAAGATCGTGACCTGGCTGAAGTCGGACGCTTAACCGACTGCGCCACCCAGGTGCCCCACGATTTGCTAGTATCTTATTGAGAATTTTTGCATCCATATTCATCAGGGATATTGGCCTGTAGTTCTCTTTTTTTTCTGGGTCTCTGTCTGGTTTAGGAATCAAAGTAATGCTGGCTTCATAGAATGAGTCTGGAAGTTTTCCTTCCCTTTCTATTTTTTGGAACAGCTTGAGAAGGATAAGTATTATCTCTGCTTTATATGTCTGGTAGAATTCCCCAGGGAAGCCATCTGGTCCTGGACTCTTATTTGTTGGGAGATTTTTGATAACTGATTCCATTTCTTCGCTGGTTATGGGTCGGTTCAAGTTTTCTATTTCCTCCTGTTTGAGTTTGGAAGTGTGTGGGTGCTTAGGAATTTGTCCATTCCTTCCAGGTTGTCCAGTTTGTTGGCATATAACTTTTCATAGTAATCCTGATAATTGCTTGTATTTCTGAGGGGTTGGTTGTAATAATTCCATTTTCATTCATGATTTTATCTATTTGGGTCATCTCCCTTTTCTTTTTGAGTAGCCTGGCTAGAGGTTCATTAATTTCATTTATTTTTTTCAAAAACTAACTCTTGGTTTCATTGATCTGCTCTACAGTTTTTTTAGATTCTATATTGTTTATTTCTGCTCTGATCTTTATTATTTCTCTTCTTCTGCTGGGTTTAGGCTGTCTTTGCTGTTCTGCTTCTATGTCCTTTACGTGTGCTGTTAGATTTTGTATTTGAGATTTTTCTTGTTTCTTGAGATAGGCCTGGATTGCAATGTATTTTCCTCTCAGGACTGCCTTCACTGCATCCCAAAGCATTTGGATTGTTGTATTTTCATTTTCATTTGTTTCCATATATTTTTAAATTTCTTCTGTAATTGCCTGGTTGACCCATTCATTCTTTAGTAGTCTGTTCTTTAACCTCCATGCTTTTGGAGGTTTTCCAGACTTTTTTCCTGTGGTTGATTTCAAGTTTCATAACATTGTGGTCTGAAAGTGTGCATGGTATGATCTCAATTCTTTTATACTTATGAAGGGCTGTTTTGTGACCCAGTATGTGATCTATCTTGGAGAATGTTCCATGTGCACTCGAGAAGAAAGTGTATTCTGTTGCTTTGGGATGCAGAATTCTGAATATATCTGTCAAGTCCATCTGATCCAATGTATCATTCAGGGCCCTTGTTTCTTTATTGCTCCTGTGTCTAGATGATCTATCAATTGTTGTAATTGGAGTATTAAAGTCCCCTGGAATTACCACATTCTTATCAATAAGGTTGCTTATGTTTGTGATTAATTGTTTTATATATTTGGGGGCTCCAATATTTGGCACATAGACATTTATAACTGTTAGCTCTTCCTGATGGATAGACCCTGTAATCATTATATAATGCCCTTCTTCATCTCTTGTTACAGCCTTTAATTTAAAGTCTAGTTTGTCTAATAGAAGTATGGCTACTCCAGCTTTCTTTTGACTTCCAGTAGCATGATAGACAGTTCCCCATCCCCTCACTTTCAATCTGAAGGTGTCCTCAGGTCTAAAATGAGTCTCCTGTAGACAGCAAATAGATGGGTCTTTCTTTTGTTATCCATTCTGATACCCTATGTCTTTTGGTTGGAGCATTTAGTCCATTGACATTCAGTGTTATTATAGAAAGATATGGATTTAGAGTCATTGTGCTGTCTGTAGGTTTCATGCTTGTAGTGATGTCTCTGATACTTCGTGGTCCTTACAACATTTCACTCACAGAATCCCCCTTAGGATCTCTTGTAGGGCTGGTTTAGTGGTGATGAATTCCTTCAGTTTTTGTTTGTTTGGGAAGACCTTTATCTCTCCTTCTATTCTGAAAGACAGACTTGCTGGATAAAGGATTCTCAGCTGCACATTTTTCTGTTCATAACATTGAAGATTTCCTGCCATTCCTTTCTGGCTTGCCAAGTTTTAGTAGATAGGTCTGTCACTAGTCTTATCGGTCTCCCTTTATATGTTAGAGCATGTTTATCCCTAGCTGCTTTCAGAATTTTCTCTTTATCCTTGTATTTTTCCAGTTTCACTATGATATGTCGTGCAGAAGATCGATTCAAGTTACATCTGAAGGGAGTTCTCTGTGCCTCTTGGATTTCAATGTCTTTTTCCTTCCCCAGATCAGGGAAGTTCTCAGCTATGATTTGTTCAAGTACACTTTCAGCCCCTTTCTCTTTCTCTTTCTCTTCTGGAATTCCTATTATATGGATATTGTTGCATTTGATTGCATCACTTAGTTCTCTAATTCTCCCCTCATACTCCTGGATTTTTTTATCTGTCTTTTTCTCAGCTTCCTCTTTTTCCATAATTTTATCTTCTAATTCACCTATTCTCTTCATCTGCCTCTTCAATTCAAGATGTGGTCGCCTCCATTTTATTTTGCACCTCATTCATAGCATTTTTTTTAGCTCCTCATGACTATTTCTTAGTCCCTTGATCTCTGTATCAATAGATTCTCTGCTGTCCTCTATAGTTTTTTCAAGCCCAGTGATTAATTTTATGACTATTATTCTAAATTCTTGTTCCGTTATATTGCTTAAATCGTTTTTGACCAATTTGTTAGCTGTCGCTACTTCCGGGAGTTTCTTTTGAGGAGAATTCTTCCATTTTGTCATTTTGGATAGTCCCTGGGGTGGCGTGGAACTGCAGGGCACTTCCCCTGTGCTGTCTGGAGTAACTTGTGTTGGTGGGCGGGGCCGCTGTCAGACTGGTGTATACCTTATCTACCCCTCTCCCAGGGGCAGGACTCACTGTGGAGTGGTGTGGCCCCTGTCTGGGCTACTTGCACACTGCCAGGCTTGTGGTGCTGCTTTGATGGGATCTGGCATATTAGCTGGGGTGGATCTTCAAGGTGCACAGGGGTGGAAGGGGCAGGCTTAGCTCACTTTTCCATCTGTGGTCCTCTGCAGGAGCGGCCCTGTAGCACCAGGAAGGAGGCAGACCCGTCAGAGGGATGGATCCACAGAAGCACAGCATTGGGTGTTTGTGCAGTGCAAGCAAGTTGAGTGATGGGAATTGGTTCCCTTTGGGATTTCGGCTGGGGATGGGAGAGGGAGATGGCACTTCCCAGCGCCTTTTTCCCCGCCAAGTTGAGCTCTGTCCTACGGGGCTCAACAACTCTCCCTCCCGTTGTCCTCCAGCCCTCTCACTCTCTGAGCAGAGCTGTTGATTCTAACGTTCCAGATGTTAAGTCCCAATGGCTGTCAGAACACACTCCATCTGGCCCCTCCGCTTTTGCAAGCCATACTCGGGGATTCTGCCTTGCGGGGCGGGCTGCCCCTCTGCCGCCCTGGCTCCCTCCTGCCAGTCCATGTAGTGTGCGCTGCCTCTCCGCCCTTCCTACCCTCTTCTGTGGGCCACTTGTCTACACTTGGCTCCAGAGAATCCGTTCTGCTAGTCTTCTGGCGGTTTTCTGGGTTATTTAGGTAGATGTGGGTGGAATCTAAGCAATCAGCAGGACGAGGTGAGCCCAGCGGCATCCTATGCTGCCATCTTCTCTTCCAAACTAATTTCTTAACAAGATTTTCCTGGAATATTCACTACTCCAGTGTTCTTAGTGTGTGGTTCTTGGATGATATGCACCAGAATCATGTGGGGGCATGTGTGAAAAATAGAGATTTCAGGGCTCTCCCCAGATTATCAAAATCAGAATCCAAGTCCTGAGAGCCTACATTTTAAGTAAACTTTCTGGGTAATTCTTACTCACACTAAGTCAAACTCCATGCTTAAATTAAGTTCCATGAATTTAGTTAGGATCCATATCTATTTTGTTCCTTATGGTATATTCAGCATAAATCCAATACCTGCCAGGCAATAGTGCTGTATTTTTATTTTTAAATAAAATATCCAACTATATCCCAAATATCTACTTCATCTTGCTCTTGAAGATCTTTCTAAATAGTGGAAATAAAACTATACTGCATTCTGTAAAGCAAGAGACAGATAATCTTGTTTTGTAGATGTATTCTCAACTTTTGCAAAGTCACTGCTGAGACTAGTTTATCTTACTCGCCAAGAGCCTGTTTTTGCAACTGCTTTTCCCATTTACATCACTGGATGACTCTATAGCCAGCATGGCTTTGCTGTTATAATGTTACAAATGGAGAGTATGTTTGTGTTGTGTGTCTTCTGAGTGACAGAGACGCCAAAGACACAGAGCCCCAAAGTCAGAGATGCCTGCTGCCCATGCTACAGAGCTCAGCTTAGGTTGCTGTCAGAAAGGGACTTGTGTTGGTAAAGATTCTGCTGAAAGAATTAAAAGAATAAGCAGACATTTTAAAATCAGTACCTCAGAATTTAATAGGTCCTTTAGGACTGTATTTTCCAGAAGGAAAAAAAAGTTGAGGGGGAGGAATGTATTCTCAAGAAGAAATCCTTTTGCCCTATATTTAACCATAATTAGCTGACTTTCTCCAAGAAAAGGTGTACATTTAATTTTATTTCTAGATTTGTGATCTATGCAATTTATTCATAGTTACTTTGTCCTTCAGGTCTAAAAAATGTAGAATACAATAGAAGTGGCAATGATCCCAAAGACAACGTTAAGTAAACATAGGGGCTTATGGGCATCTCTGGCTAGAGATTAATTTGACGCTCTTTTGAAAGAATATTCTTGAAATTTTTTTAGGTAAGCATGATTAATTGAACTCTTACTTGTGCCAGACACTGTTCTATGTATTTTATGTGTGTTGATTCACTTAACCTTCTCAACATACCAGTGCAGAATGTTCTGCTATTTTCAGATAAGAAAGTAAAGGCAATGAATGAGAAGTTAAGTAACTTGCTCAGCACCATATTCCTCCTACGTAGCCATATGCCCCCACAGGGATTTCTCAGGTACTCCAAGTTTGCTCCAGCAAAGGGCAGAGAAGTCCCCTGGAAGGCTATGCTAATGCCTAATCCCCTGGGTACCAAAATGAATCCCTGCAGCTCATTTGGCGCAGCCTTCTGAAATAATCTGTTATTCCAGCATGCTCATTTACTGGAGGGGGGCAGGGTTCCTGCATCAATCCCCTCAAACGGCTTTCTGCAGTGTTACTTTTATTATACCTACTCCTTTGTAAGGTAGATTCTGGTGAACACAATGTTTGGTTTCTAAACTCCCCAGTGATGTTTTCAGGAGCCTTTTACAGTAGTCTCATATGCTGAACTACAAAGCTGCTCAGGTCCCAGGAAAATAGCATCTAAACCTAAGAGCCCTTAGAGTCAAGCCAAACTTGAGATATTTTGAGGCCAAACCCTATTCCTAATGGGTAATGAGGAATGCTGAATTCAGCTCCTTGTCACTCCCACTCTTGCCTCTGGAGAGGACATGAGAATTATTGATTGAATTAGCTGATGTGGGTGCAGGCCCTTAATGTGTTATTATTGTTACCTTTCCCAATTAGCTGACGTAGGGGTTCACTAACTGAACTAAAATCTCTAAAAAAATGACCTTAGAACATATACCAAAGAGAATATGGCCAAGGAAGGAACAGCTCCCACTACCCCCCACCCCCGCACAAAAATCCAAAGTCCTGAGGATTACACAATGAGCAACTGACAAACGTTTTACTTGCAACATAATAGGCTTGAAGGAACTTCAATTAGTTTTAATTTGAAACATGGATTTTGGTGCTGATATACATGGCATGGGCTTTTCTCATGCTCCCTGAGATTTATCTGAAAACAAAACAAAACAAAACAAAACTATATCTTACTAAGAAGGACATTTGATTTTTCTGGGAAAACACAGTTCCAAACAAACTATAGAACTTTATTGAGATACCAAATGAACACTTAGAGTCTCAATCTGGTAATTTGATTCTTCTAGCAGGATCCACTTAGCAAACATATTTCTCATTATAATAACTGTGTGTGTTTGAAAAGCAGAAAGCAGTTACTTCTGGCTTGTGTCTAATTTCTTGGGAGCCCTATGTAGTATCCAGTAATATTAGACTTGTAATTGTGTCGAGGACCATTACAGAAATTTAGGTCTGTTTTATACTGAGAATTGATTTTTAAATAACCCACATAATGTTGGTGGTAGAGCTTTTGAGAATTATGATGTAGCATGTTTTAACTGATACTAAGTACTTACTATATATTAAGAAATGTATAATTTGCTGGAGTTACTATGGTAAATTGAGTTATATAGAGTCCAATCTCAGCTCCTAAGGAGTTCATGTCTAGCAAGGGAAACAGACTCATAAATAAGGGGTTTAAGAGGAGAGCAGGGAAAGCCTCACAGAAGTGGCACTTAATAAGGGTTTTGAAGAATGAGTTTGTGTTTCTTCCTAAGGAAGAAAGAGGAGGGCTAAAAACATTCTGGGTAGATGAACAGCCGGTGTCAATCATGGTGATGTGGTAGTGGAGTTCTATGAGGTGAAGGCCAGCCGCGATGAATGCCGGGGTCAGGGTCTGAAGGCAATCTGGAAAAGGAAACTTGAAGGGTCTTGTATGCTATGCTGAGTTCAGACCTGACTTATAGGCCATGCAGAAACACTAAAGGTTTATAATCAGTAGAGTGACATGATCACATCAAGGTTTTAGAAAGACTACTCAGCTGGCAACAGAAAGCAGGAATTCTGGTGGTCATACTAGAGACAAGGTGAGCATTTAAAGGGTTATTGGAATAGTGTAGGTGAGAGATAATGTTGAATAGAAGCGAAGCTTCCATGATGAGGATGGAAAGGAGAGCAAAGATTTGAGAGACACTTAATTCCAGTCTCTTAAATCAGTGGATTTTCAAGTTTTTTTTTTCTTTTAAAACATTTTAATCTTCCACCTCTCTAAGAAAATTAATCTGAAATACTTATATAAATTTTATTTTGTTAACAAATGGTAATATGCAAGTTCATGTATGCATTTGCTTATAATAAACTCAATTACTGAAATTAATGCAGCTCATTTATTAAAACACATTTACTAATAAAATCTATGGTTACAGATGAGAATCGTTGCACTTTATCAGCATCAACATACAATTCACTTAATGCACTTTTAGTTTCATATAATAGATTCATAGAAATAAATAGTTGTAAAGGGTAAATGATCATTGTTAAAAATAACAAATCACTGTAAAATATTAGATACTTTTCTATCACATTGATCTGGAAGCTTGAAAAAGCAGAATTTGGGCATGTTTGTGTCCAAATTGTATTACCAATAATATTTAATAATGCTTGCATTCCCTGTAATAAATGCGAAAGTCATTTTACCTAAAATGTAAAAGTATTAAATTATTGATGACATTATATTATTGCAGTGTGATATATG
This sequence comes from Prionailurus bengalensis, assembly GCF_016509475.1. Classification (NCBI taxonomy): domain Eukaryota; kingdom Metazoa; phylum Chordata; class Mammalia; order Carnivora; family Felidae; genus Prionailurus; species Prionailurus bengalensis. The sequence continues at coordinate 132,108,550 of NC_057344.1, read as the reverse complement.
CAATAATATATATGTCACTTGCTTGTTTTACAACTGATTTTTTTTTTTTTTTGGCTAGAAGTACATTTTCTAAGCCAGTGTTCCTAAATCTTGTCAGCATATGGTTGAGAGTAGCACACATATGCTTTAGTAATGAACTCTCTTAAATAGCTTTATGTGAGCAGATGTGGGTAGGTCTGATTTCCAAGAAAACGTGTGTGTGTGTGTGTGTGTGTGTGTGTGTGTGTATGTACATGTATACATGCATAGGTATCACAGAAGCACCACAAAACTAATTTTAACTACCAACATATCTTAATGTGTTAATAATCACCAATATGTTAAGTCATGGTTATGGCATATTTGAGTTATAGAAAAATATACAAAACATGGAATTTGGCTTAAACATTTTCCCTGAGCATAGTTTGGAAACTATGCCTGGATTATTATGTCTTATAATTAGCCTCGTGTTGGCCATGATAACATCTGGAATATTTTAAATTTATTCTTATGTGTCAGGTTATATTATTACCTAAATTTTTGTACTCTTTTGTATAAGTAATTTTGGTAGAAAGCTCTTTGTGTAGAGTTTAAATGCATTTGTATATGAAATTCCTACTTATTCTAGCTCAGGAAGAAGGAAAGTACTTGCATTTTTGCAGAATGCTGATTCAAGGGTCTATAGTGTGAAGTCAGCACTCAATAGACAAACCTCATTCAGAAAGTCATCATTGGATAGCCTCTATGTTGGTGCTTCTTCACCTTGGCTGACCACTGGATTATGCAAGAAAACTTTTTAAAAAATCCTAATGCCCTGATACCTGGGTTCTTCCCTCAGAGATTCTGTTTAATTGGTGTGGGGTGAGTTCCAGAGGATGGCATTTTTAAAAAGTGCCCTTGCCGATTCTAACATAAAGCTAGTTAGCACTGGAAATCCCAGTTCTATCTGGCAGACCTTATGTTGGGCACCAAAGGAACAAAGGTTATCAGTGTCTCCAACAGGAAAGGAAATAGAAAATAATTCAAGACACAACTACCAAACTTTTCTTTGTATTCCAATTTTATGATTCCCCTGTGACAATACTATTGATATAAAAAACCTACAACCATTGCCAAAATCACATGTAAAAGTACTGTGAATGAAAATTTCTTCTATCAGTGTGCTACCATTCTAAAACATCGATATTATGAATCTAACATTAAAAAAAGTCTTCCAACCCCCCCAAAAGAATAATTCAACATATTGTACTAAGTACCAACAATACAAATAGAGACGACGTATAAAATGTGATACTGAATTTAAAAATAAGTAATTAAATCTGACATTGAGCTGATGCTGATAGACTTCCAGTAATTATAATGTTGGAGAAGCATGGAGAGGCTTTTGGTGGATTCCTGGAGATGATGATGGTTGTGGTGGAAGAAGGGCTCTCTCAGAAGGGAGGAAATGGTGTGAATAAAACTACAAAGCCATGAAATGTAGGAGATCATTCTGTGTTTTTGACAGTGAAGAAAAATGCTTAAGCACTTGAGAAGTCATCTGCCCCCTTTCCTTGATCCTTAGCACAACTTCCCAGAATGGATCTATGATCTCCCTTTTGTGGCATCCCGTGTATACAGGGAGGCCTGGATCTTAGCAGTAAATTTTTATGCTGAGAAAGAGCATTAAGTCTTTCAGAAAATAATGCCTGAGTAGACATAATTTTATAAATGGAACTTATATAGCTTGAAAAGTTAATGCTTTTCCCCAACTGGGCATCTTAGTCACTTCTCAAGAGCAGGACAAGAGCCATTACCTTGTCAGAGTAAAACATAAAGCAAAGAACTCTTTTCCCCCATGTCTAATAGAGCAAATCACCTACATGGAAAGACATTATTTTTGCCTGAGAGATAGGAGCACATGGTGAGTCATAAATCAATAAAAACATAACCATAAGCTATTTAGTGATTCATCCGTTACTTATTTCTAAAATAAGCCACAAGCAGAAGAGCATTTTACTTATATCCTCAGAGTCTGTGCTGAGATGCACTCATAAAGTTCTAGGGTCAAACTATACCTTTGACTGCTAGAATAAAATTCCCATTGACGCAAAACCTCAGGAAATCTCTGGTTTGGGTAACAATTCCTAGTTCTCTGCTTCTACTTGAAAAAGCTTTCAGATTTTCTTTTCTTTGTAACTAAATGAAATTGAGTCTTACTTTTCATACTTTACTATTTTCGAAAAAAAGTTTGCTAAATGTGGCAAACTTTTCCAAAAATGACCAGAGCAATATGCCCAGGACCAGATGTTCTAGCAATTTGCCATCCCCCATCCAGAAGAAGAGTCTATTTTTCTTTTCTTGGTAACTTGGCAATCTTTTATGCATGCCCAGATAAAAAGAATGTGGTACAAGAGATTTAGCATGTCTTCTCTTCTCCTCTTCTCCTCTCCTCTCCTCTCCTCTCCTCTCCTCTCCTCTTCTCTTCTTTTCTCCCTGGGACTTGGGGCAGATATCTGTGACTGCCCCAGTGAAGTGATGTTTCTGAGGCTCAGTCATAAGAAGTGCTACAGCTTCTCCCTGGTGTTCTCTCTCTCTCTCTCTCTCTCTCTCTCTCTCTGTCTCTGTCTTTCTCAGGATACTTGCCCTAAGAATTCAGCCACCCTGTTGGGAGGAAGCTCAGGCCACATAGAGAGGCCATGTGTAGCTGCTTTGGTAGACAATCCCAGCTAAGGTCCCCATCAACAGCCAGCACTGACTGACAAACATGAGAGTAATGAAATCTTTAGATGATTCCAGATCCCATCCTTGGAGCCACTCCAACTGAGGCTGAGTATAGTAGAGTCAATTAAAATGTCACCACTGAGCCTTGCCTAAACTGCATATTTAGGAACAAAGTAAATAATTTTAAGTCGATAAGTTTTGGAGCTTCTCACACAGCAATAGGTAATAGGAACACAAAACAATAATAATGAACAAGCTGATTTTGTTTTCATTTTTCAGGATTTAATCAATGCCACTTTGCATTCACTAAAAAGACTTTTATTAATCAATTATCAATCTATTGTAATATAGCAGAAAGCAGAAAGCAGATTGATGAACTACTATAGAATGGAGGGAGAGGAATTTATGTTTCAGAATTATTTCTACCTCTAATCACCCATTCTCCTCCATCACCTAAGTTGGTTTGGAATTCTAAGTCTGACATTTAATAGTCAACTTATTTAGGGAAGACCAGAGCTCAGAAATTTAAATAAGAATACTCAAACCTGTACCTGACTTGCCTCAGCCATCCTATTTATTAATATGCAATGAATATATCAGTCTCAAGAAATGCTGTCATTGTCTTCCTACGATTCCCTCTTTCATCTCATCATGGACAGATACCCAGCCTGCACCTGATGGACAGTGTTTTCAGTGCTATTATCCCTAGCATAAAGCAAACTTTTGATAATGGCACCTGCCACCCAGCGTGCTAGACTCCCTCACCTATACCTCAGCCTTTTTTTTTTTTTTTTGCCACATCCTCTTGCGGCCAATCCTGAGCTACCACTTTCTCAGTTGTTTTTTCCCAAGGTTGCTAGCACAGATGAAGAAGTGTACTAATTTCAAATGAGCGTTTGCTCTTATTCAGCAAGCCTTCTAAAAATTCAGCCCCTGATGACTTCTTAAATTGCTACTAGTTTGGAAGTTAGCTACCTCGGACTTTTTCAAAATCCCCTACTTATACTCAGTGCTTCTAACAGATGACCTAAATCCTTTTACATGAAGTTAGAGGCCTTTGGGACCCACAGTCCTTCTTCTGCAATTCAGTATCTTTATATCTCAGTAGCTTTGCCTTTATACCCTCAACTATATTTTGGGACATGTACCTTCATGATTTCCATTTCTTTCTAATGTGTAAAAAGAATATTGCCCTGGACTTTCTTCTGTTCCTTCATCATACGTCCATCCTCCTCTGCCTGAATATAGTCTCATTAGGCCAACCTACTTCTCTCTGGTCTTGCTGTCTGTAACACACACACACACACACACACACACACACACAACTGGAAAAAAAAGCCCATAAACCTCATAATTATAATGGGAATTGTATTCTGTTATACATTACTACACTTAATTATATTTTACATTTTATTTTATTTTTTTTAAAGTTTATTTTGAGAGAGAGAGAGCATGCATGCATGAGCTGGGGAGGGGCAGAGAGAGAGGGAGAGAGAGAATCCCAAGCAGGCTCCATGGTCAGCATAAGGCTTGATACCATGACAATGACAAGATCATGACGAGATCATGACCTGAGCAAAGATCAAGAGTCAGACACTTAACCAACTGAGCCACTCAGGTACCCCTATATTCTACATTTTAAAATTCTGGCTATACCTACTAGTAGTTTGAGGACTGCAGTTGAAAAGCACTGGTCTAGAAGGAAAGACTAGGTTATAAGTCTGAGCATTATGCAGACAGGAATGGGCCAAACCAAGAAGGAAAAACCAAAAACCAAAGTTGGTGTCGGGGACAGCAGATGGCAAAGTGCAAACAATAGAGACTTGAACAAACCAAGTAGGACAGAGAGAAAAAAAGTTCAGTAAGCAAATTGATGTGTGCATTTAGAGCCTCAAAGCCAGTGGAAGGACAGGTGGGTTACTTCCCAAGTAGCTGGGCCTTAATGCTAACCACACTGGGAATGGGGTCCTGCACGGTAGACAGAGAAATGCTGGCTTTATATTCCCTGCTGCGCTCAGTTCACTTGAGAGACTTACAGAGCAAATGTTTATGGAGAAGAAGAAATCTAAAAAAGTTAGACTGACTAATGCAGAAAGACTAGAAAGAAGGCAGATATATAGCCTCTCTATTGAGGGAAGTTTTAGCAGTTGGAGCATCTATGGGGAAATAGATACAAGGACAAGAGAAATAAATTGTTCAATTTAGAGAAGGCCTTAGGTTTATCCAATCCTACACAGAATACAACATTTGGGGACAGGATCCAAATGAAGGCTTATCGCCTGGGGAAAAAATACAGCCTGGTGTGCTAAATTTTCCTGTGGTTCTGATCTAGCACAGGTAGAAGGTAAGGAGACTAACAGTAAAGAAACCACCAGCAAAAGTATGTAAGATTATTTTCAACTGTTCTGTACCTCAGTTTCCGCCATTGTAAAATGTGGATCATATTAGAATCTCCCTCAGGATAATTGGAAGGATTACATTAATATATATATAAATAAAGTGTTTAGACAGTTCCTAACATATGATAAGCATTAAGGATAGTGGCTATTTTTATTACTACATTCAAAGTACTATAAAATCTTGATTCCAAAATTTCCAGAAGTCTTTGGAACTCTTAGAAGTTGCTGAGTAGCTTCAGCAACTGAGTCTTCAAATTGCACAGGATAGAGAAACGTCTGTGTTTTATATTTTTCCATTCCTTTTCAGCTTGAATAACACTCCTGGCCTCTTCCAAGCCCCTCAAAGCATCTGCTCCCCAGAGGAGAGGAGGGGCTTATCTCTGGAGTGAACTTGGAAAAACAGCTTAGAATGTGTCACTTTGTCTTTTCTCCTCTCTTTACTTTTTGGATCCAGCTTGCCTGCAGGAAGTATGAATTCCTTACTCCATTGTGTTATCAACCTGCAAGGTCAGAACTATGATTATCCAGAGCAGCCTGTTTCTTGCTGGGAACATTTCTCTAATTCAGGAGTGAAGTAGAGGAGGCTTGTTGTGGCTGTAAGTCTAAGACAAGTCATGCCTTCCAATCAGGAAATTATTATAAAAACACCTATATTTTAATATCTATCTCTGTGATCTCTGTGTCTTTCAGTTGGTTTTGAATCCAGGAGTGGAAGGGAAGGGTTTTTTTTGTGAGTTCCTAAGTCTTGGGAGCTAAAAATCATACAAGGCACTAAAGTTTTTTTTTTCTTTTTCTTTTTTTTTTATTTATTTTTGGGACAGAGAGAGACAGAGCATGAACGGGGGAGGGGCAGAGAGAGAGAGGGAGACACAGAATCGGAAACAGGCTCCAGGCTCCGAGCCATCAGCCCAGAGCCTGACGCGGGGCTCGAACTCACGGACTGCGAGATCGTGACCTGGCTGAAGTTGGACGCTTAACCGACTGCGCCACCCAGGCGCCCCGTGGCACTAAAGTTTTAATTTCAAAGCAATTCAACACTTTATAAAAGGTATACTGCTAAATTTAGATGTTTATTTCTTTGCTATCTTGATCCTCTTGTATATTCAAATTTTTATTTCCTCCTTACACTGTATAGCCGACTAAGCCATTAGCAACTTTAATAAAGTGTTCTATTTTTGCAAAAGGATGTTTTGCTAACATGTGCTCTATCCATGCCCAATGAATACTTGGTAGCCACCCAAATTGGAAGCCAATTTTCATAGTGGTAATTAATGACAACACTGCCATCCCCATCACATTCAACCCTGTGTCTCAATTAATATTCCCAACATATGGCGGGCTAATGAATCACTTGTATCTATTAGTAGGGTGCATCTGTTCAAACCAATGGTCTCCACTAGGAGGGTGTATCTGATTCACTTTGGTAGCTTCTATAAAATGTACAGGAGCATCCTTCCCTTCCCTAGGACAAGATTCTAGCTACCTTGCAGTCAGAGTAATCAAACAGATGGATAGATTCTTAATTTGTCTTTTTGATTACTTTTTATGCTTGATTTCTGAGTCTTTCAACCTTAGGTTATTTATTATTTTATTCTAACCTATTTTTAATTTTCAAATATACATCAGATAGGTGTTTTGCTTGTAAGGTTGATATTACTTAATGTCTAGGAGCATGAAATTTTATGCTATTAGTGAAATGTGGATTAAGGACTGTCCTGCCTCTGTGTGAATCATCTTAATTAGTCTTAAACCCCAATTTCCCTTATCTGTGAAACAGAGACAGTAGGAATATCTTTCTCATAGGAATACTGTGAAGATTAAAAGGCAAAAAGAGATGATGCAAAATATGTGAACAATAGTATGCGTTCAATAAAATGTTAGCTACTATTGTTATTATTGTCTTGTGTTAATTTCGAGGAGAGAGTTTTTTTTTTCTTTTGATCTTTGTCTAAGTATCTGTAGTTATTTCTTTCTTTCTATGTTGCGGTCCAACCCTCAAAAGGCTTTAAATGACAATTATCCGTTTACTTCAAGGGAATAAAGTCACTACTCTATTAGCCTTAATTAGAATTAATTAACATCCATGCCAACTGTATGACAACGGACAATTTGTTGCATAATTCTTTGAATAAATATTTTTGAGTCCCTGGAGATTGAGTAAATTCTGTCAGATTCCTTTCCTCAAATTGTATCATTTGCTTTAAAATATTTTACTATTTCAGATGAGACTTCTCCCAAAATTCTGAATCATTTATGTATGTCTATGTAAGAGAAAATAAACTGATTTTGTTCAATCAATAATGAACCATAGCATGAAAGACTTAGTGTCAATTTCTCCGTCCAATAATATGTATACCAAAATGAAATTTCACCCATTTCTATCTTCCATGCTTTACTATGAATTAGAGCTTCCAGATAAAATGCAAGATACCTGGTTAAATTTAAGTTTCAGACAAAAATTGAATTATTTCTTAGTATAACTATGTCCCAACTATTGCAGGGGGTACTTTTCATTATTTAGCTAAAATTCAGATTTAGCTGGCATTGCTAAATCTTATCTGATATTCTTGCTAAGAATGCAAGCGGAAATAAGATTTTAAAACTGCAGTAATAGTAATACGTTTAGTCCGATTGCTAAATTTAGAGATTACCAGGCTACACTGTTTATATATATACCTAGAGAGAGATCTAAAATTTAACTTGACCAACCAGTTATTTGCCATACCTGAAGAACAGGCTGCCTGTACTCTTTCATTTTGTGGTTATAGGACACATAGCTCAATCTACAAATTCAGGACAAGAAAGTTGTTGGCTGTCATGCTAGTCAGGCTTAATTGATATACTATCAAAGGCTCAATTCAAACCTGCTGTCTGGCCCTAAGCCCCATCCTGCTTTCCTACCTTTCCATCTGTGTACAACTCCTCCATTGATTTCTCAGTCTTCATCTGGAGTTCCACCTGGGTAGAGCCGGCAGGATCAGATTAACACATCAAACACAGAAATAGCCTCCTACATAGATTGGTGAGTAAAGGCTATGAGATCAGTACTTAACAGTGACTTTTGCCTATAATTTAGCTGTCAACTTCATTTCTGTGAGCTCAGACTTAATGACCATGTAACACAAACTTCAATTTTAGAAGAAATTAATTTGGCTTCGTGCCTGTTTCTGTAAATGGGAAAACAGAACTCCCTTTCCTTTTTCTGAAGAGCACAATTTCGGCTTACGTTCTGTAAATATCCAGTCATCTTTCCTACCATTCAAGTTTCTTTGCTTAGCCTCTAGTGCTGCCATGTAAACCAGTGAAAGGGCCATGGGAACTAACTCATGGAAACTGCATACAAAACTGAGTAAAAAGAACATAAAGGGGTCATCTGCTGAGTTGTGGGAAACCTATAAAGCATAAGAAAATGGGTCAGACATTGCCCTTCTTCAGACAATTAAATGTATTTTTTTCTTAAAATTTTCTACCTTCAAAAAAGGCATAAAACATTTCCTATTAAAGTAATTCTCCTGGGAATGTCTACACTCTCTCTTGGAAAGGGGACATAGTAATCACTCAGCAGTACATTTCTATAAGGAAAAAGATTGCTATCAGTCTATCTTTTGGATATAACTCTCAATGATAAAAACAATAAATTTAAAGGATTAGGTGGCTGGACTTATTTCTGCAAAATAACATTAATAGTTGAAGTTATAGAGTTATAGTGGGAGGGAAGTGCTTAGTTTGAATAAAACACATGCACACGCAAATATATCAAATTTACTATGTGTATTGAGGTCATATTACTATAAAAAATAATTATTAAAAAATCATAGACTACCAAAATTTGAGGATCATAAAAAGATTAGTATATATATCAATCAGATAATGTCTCAGAAAAAGTAAAGGATGAAGATTACAATATAATTAAAATACGTATCATATTTTATACATAATTTAATGCAGACTAAATCCTAGAATAATATATACCCTTGGTCACATAAAAGGCACATTATATAACCCAAATATACACATGGCCTTTTCCACAGAGGTGTGTGTATGTATGTATTCAGTAGAACAAATGTTCTCTAAGAAAGGGCTTGGCAAATTACAGCCACAGTGAGGATGCCTGTTTTTGCAAATAAAAGTTTAATAAAGCACAGACGTACCCATTTGTTTATGTATGTAGTCTATAGATTTTTTTCACACTACAAAGTGAACTTGAGGAGTTTCATTAGTGACTATATGGCTCACAAAAAATTTTTGGTAAAACACTTCCCTAGCTATTTATCTAATCTCTAAAGGAAGCTAAAGACATGGTTATGGTATCTATAATAAAAAAAAAAAACAAAATATAAACAATCTTGTCTATTTTAACAATTTTATAACATGGGATTCAATTTAACTCTTGTGTTGGCAGAAGAACATGAAAAAATCCCAGGTACTTGGTAAGGATTTTAATATGTGTGAAGATAGGTAGAAGAAACTTTCTTGTATGTCTGCTCTAATTTTCTTCTTTTCTTATAATTCTGCTTATATTTCCCCCCACTCATTTTTATTATTCTTTTCTATCTTCTCTTGTCATTTATCTCTGGCTTACCTGTCTTGTATTTCCCTCATATATTTAAATTTTGAAATTTACATAAAAACGTAAGGACTTTTTGCATAGAAAACCTATTTATTTGTACCCATATGAGCAGTGTTGAAGATTTTTCACCTCTGATGAACTAAAAGGATAAACTGAGTAAGATAAATAGACCTCTCGACAGTTTTACCCACATTTGTTTGTTGCTGTGTAACAACAAAGCAGGAAGAATTCTCTTTCATTCAACATACTTGTAATAAACTTTGGCAGTAACTGGCAATTTTGTAAGACGCTGAAGATTGAAAAATAAATACAATCAGTTCAGATCTTTTTTTGTTCTCTTTTGTACCTCTTGTACTTTCTTCTAAGTAGTTAGGCTAATTTATACTTTGTGTGTACAAATGTGTGTGTGTGTGTGTGTGTGTGTGTGTGTGTGTTTGTGTGTATTTTAGGTTTATTTATTTATATTGAGAGAGAAAGAAAGAAAGAGTGTGTGTGCACAAGCAGCGGAGGGGCAGAGAGAAAATCCCAAGCAGGTTCTGATCACAAGCTGGCTCCTGCTGCCTGTAGAGCCTTTATGTGCCCTGACAGGGCTCAAGCTCATGAACTCAATCATGAGATTGTGAGCTGAGCTGAAATCAAGAGTCAGAAGCTTGAGACTGAGCCACCTAGGCACATCACAACCGTGTGTTTTTTAACTGGATCTTGTACTAGACTGTAATATCCATGAAGACAGGGATGATGTCCATTTGTTTTACTTTTTTATTCCCAGTGTCCATCATATACTAGGTCCTCCAAGAATGTTTACTGGATGACTTAAATGAATGACAAAGGTTTGTTGAAACATTTTAATGATCAGAATGACAAGGTCATATACATCTTAGATTAGTCAATCTAACAATAGTCTGAAGTTTAGATTTAAAGAAGATCAGACTGGAAACTATGAGTTGGATCTTATGATTTCCCAAGACCAAGACTCAGAAAACTCTAACTCAAAGAAACATTAACTGAAAATGTTTTATGGGCCAGATTGTTTCAAGTATTTGGTAATCAAGACAGGATTGATTAAGACACTGTTCTGACACTTAAGATGATTAAAATTTAGGATGCCCATGAAATGTGTAATGAATTCTGATTAGAAAACTCAGAGAAGAGCGTTTAATGCAGAAGATGGCATTTGAAAGGACACTGAGGGATGAATAGGAATCTGATTGGTAGAGAGTATTGTGGGAATAAATAAAGCCAAAGAGGGGTAGAAATGTTTGCTGTTTTAGATACTGCCTGGGGAAGTGGTCTATTGTGAGAGCAGTATTCAGGGAAAGCTATAGCTTAAATTACTAAGAAAGGTGCCAACATACTTATTGTAACAAAAAGCAATGGTGGGGGGGCACCTAGGTGGCTCAGTTGGTTAAGCATCCAACTTTGGCTCAGATCATGATCTAATAGTTCATGAGTTCGAACCCTGCATCAGGCTCTGTGCTGACAGCTTGGAACTTGGAACCTGCTTTGGATTCTGTGTCTCCCTCTCTTTGGCCTTTTCCCACTTGCACTCTGTCTCTCTCTCTTTCAAAAATAACTAAGCATTTGAAAAAAAAAATCAATGGTGAAGCACTGAAAGTCCTTCAGTGGATATAACATGATATAATTGTGTTTTAGGAAATTAAGTTTGGTGGCTGTATCAGGAGTAGGTTGTCAATGAGAATTCTGGTAAGAATGGTATGGAAATAACTCCAAAGAAAGACAATGAAACACTAAACTAGTACACTCATTATGGTGGAGGAGAGGAAGAGCAAATACTAAGATAATGAGAAGAGAAGGAATAACAAATGTGGACATGGCATGAGTGTTAGGGGTGAGCTAAAGCTAGCACCACGGGAAGATTCCAATTCACTAGCAATTCCCAAATATGAAAGAAAGGGTTGAACCTATTCAGGATGAAAGATGGGTCCCCTTTTGGCTGGGAGAAATGGGATAAATGGTTAAAACACAGATTGGATACAGTTGTCTCAGAATGTATGTCAAGCTTCAAGTATTTCAAGATGAATCATTTTTGAGTCATGGGAATGAGTGTCGTATTACATGTTACTTGTTTGCACTATATCTTTTATTTATTTATTTGTTTATTTATTTATTTTTCAACTTTCTTTTTGTTTTCAATTTTATTGAAATTTCATTTTTTAAATTTTATTTGAAAGACAGAGTATGTGCATGCACTTGAGGGAGGGGCAAAGAGAGAGGGAGAGAGGGAATACCAAGCAGGCTCCATGCTGTTGGTTCAGAGCCCAATGCTGGGCTTGAATCCACAAACCATGAGATCATGACCTGAGCTGAGATCAAGAGTCTCATGCTTGATCAGACTCAGCCACCCAGACACCCCTGTACTATACCTTTTAACATTGAGAGGTTGTAATGTTGAGAATAGGAATCATGACAGTGAAAAAAAGAAAACTAAATCTCTCCCAGAGTCTACCTTTTGAATTGACAATTACACCATAAAATGAACAGTTGAGGTCTTACCCTATCATCCTTCCCAATGCAGTGAGTTTGTAAAACAGAAATCTGGATGAACTATAATCATTTTTTTTCCACATTTGTTGAACTGGGGTACAGACTAAGTGCAATTCAATGGGGTTAACTTTTTTAGTACATTGATAAACTGGTTATAATCTTATGAATCAAGGTGCCAAAAACACAAATAGGATTCTTAAACAAAAATCTATTTCCTAAAGTTATAGGGAAAAATGCACAAATAATTTATAATCATTATTTAAATTGGTAATAGGAATTCTTTAATAAATTATTTAATAGAACTGGGTAGCAAATAGGATTTAAACTTCATTTCTTTAACCATCCAACAAATGTAATAACACCAAGCTGCAGAAGCAAAAGGAAAAAGGAAACAAAGGATAACTGTTTACTTGATAGGATATTTATAGTTTATGTATATACTGTGTGTGTGTGTGTGTGTGTGTATACATAAAAGAAATCTGATCTTTCATGTGTAGAAGAACAAAACCAGATATTTATACAGTTCCTCAATTTGGGGCTATGAAAGGCAAGAACCTAGAAAGAAATGCTTTTCCAACCCAGTCTGGTTCTTTGCCCCATCATGGTTAACACCTTTTTCTATCCCCTTATGTGTGCCCCTTAGTCCTCAGCTACTAGCCTTGATCCTATTTGCCAGCCCAGCTTGAATGGGATCTATTTGAAAAACTCCAATGAGCTTTTGATCTTCACCCTTGTCATGTAATTGGGATTCTGAACTGTTCTAGGGTCCATTCCTGTCAATTCATGATAGGTGCTTTTGATGTCATGACAGATTTTAGGGATAAAATGGTAAGATATACCCAGCCTCATCATAATCTATAAAGAAAAAACAGATGAAACATCAAAAATAACATTGGATGATAATTACAATAATAGAGTTATGTACCCATTATAGAGGTGGCAAAGAGGAAAGAATGATGAAATGACAAAAAAAAAAAGAAGCATGAAAGAAATTAAAAGTTTGCCACACCCTCTATAACTGGGCCTCTGTATTGGTCTCTCTTCCCATATCTTTATTCTTATAACTTGCCAAAGTCCCATTCTCCCCCAGGAGAATTGAGTTCTGCCCTTGAATATCAATCTTTTTTGATAGTAGCCATTAGAATTTACTGATGATGCCTTTTGTTTCCAGATCCTCATTCTGAATGGCACCTGCTCCAAATTCCCTATTTGTGCATTTATTCTCTGTCCTGGATACCTATTTGCCTAAACTGAGATACTGTGGTTGTGAGTCTTGGATACTGAGCTTTGCATCTGTGGTAGATCAAGCTGTCCCTGAGGTAGAACTTTAAAGAATCAGGTGTGAGTGATCTATATAGAAGCGCTCTCTGGAGAAACAAGTGAGGGGAAAGAGGGAAAGAAGCCAAGCAGGTGTAGCTCCAGATGCAGCCCATGGGGAGCTCTGAGGTATAAATTACATTTTAGAGATTGTCTTATGTAGAGGCGAAGGAGCTGGGATTTTGTATCCTTCTAGGAATCAGTCATTGGGTACAGGTAGACCTGGTAGTCTGTGTGATGGGGGATCTAACATACCAGGCACTTGCAGGCTAGGTAACTCAGCATACAAGGGAGAGACTCTCAAAGACATAGGTTCACCTGTTAGCACAGCAACCAGAAGATGGTGAATGCTGGGAAAGAGGGTCAGAAGGAATCTGAGGAGATACGGTGTCCTCTACAGGTTCACACTGTATTTTCCCCATGTTCATGCCTGCAATGCCTAGAGGGCAGGCATGTATCAGGTGCTGGAATCTCCTCAGCCTTTTCTTCCCACTAGAGTTCTCTGGGTTATGTCGTCCCCCAAAATGCCTGCATTCCTGGGAAGCTATAGACCCTTCAAGGATGAGAAAAAAAACAGGATGTTCTTGCTGCTTAGGAGACAGTAAAATCCCAGATGAGCAGAGAGCTTTTGGTTCATATTAAAACACCATTCTGTGTTGAATACAAATTTTGAAACTTTAATATGCACAAAAGAAAGGTAAGATTGATCTTTGGATTTGAAAAGCATAAGCTGTTTCCTGGTCAGTATCAAAAACAGGATAAAATATTTCCAGGATATTTTGTATTCAGATTTATTGTGCTCCAAATTCAATCTTTCTGATTAGAAAGCTTATTTTTGTTATAATATAAAAACGAGTGTAGGACAAGGGTATACAGCTTAAATAATTTTTTGCAACTTCAACCATAGAATTTTAATATTTTAAACCATGATTTTTATTTATATTATGTGATTAGTAATTAAAAGTAACATAAAAAAACATTTGCCTTTTTCTCTATTATTCCTATATGAGGCTTATCATTTATAGTGGTTTTCTGTCCTTTCTTCCTATTTCTCTGAAATAAAATATTTAAAAAGTTAATACACGTAGGGTGCCTGGGTGGCTCAGTCGGTTAAGTGTCTGACTTGATTTTGGCTCAGGTCATGATCCCATGGTTTGTCAGATTGAGCCCCACATCTGACCCTGCACTGACATAGCAGAGTCTGCTTGGGATTCTCGCTTTCCCTCTCTCTGCCCCTCCCTCTGCCCATGTGCTCTCTCTCTCTCAAATAAATTTTAAAAAATAAAAAATAAAAAAATATTACAGGAGTTATAAAACTGTACCTTTGTATACCTCTTATGAGAAAAACAAATAATGATGTAATCACATGGCAATTTCAGTTTGTTGAAATTAACAACTTTCAGGTCAAATAGAAAGCTAACAGTGATTCAACTCAGTATCTAAGAGCCTAAATTAATATTTGTAATTATTAGTATGGCATAATTATTATTGTGAACCAAACGGACTCACTTGGATTAGTATCATTTAAATATATCCTATTTTGACTCTATTTCTTGGAAAATTGCTAATTTATGTACAATAATTCTTACCTAATGAGACCAGTCAATTATCCATTTTCCTATCATTCTGGATAAATGGACACTGACTCTATCTTTGTTTCCATCATACCATGTTTGTGGTGACGTCATAGTCCAATTTTAAAGATAATTTTATTTATCACACTGGAATTGGCCAATGCCTGGAAAGGTTACATCTGTAAAGTAAACATAAAACACTATGGAGCCGAGTGGAGCCCAAATGATTTGTTTACATTTAACATTGATTTTTTTAAAAGCTCATTTCCCTGTTTTGTTACAGATGGCAGTGGAAAAAACAATAGAATCTCTGAATGAAAAATCCTCAGATTACTTTGTTGTAAAAGCGGGTTCCTGACATTCTTCCTGTTCGGCTAAGAAGATGCTGACATCTACTTTGTTACCTTTGCCTCTGAAGGTAGGAATAAAGGTTATTCATGCCTTGTTGCTTGGATGTTTCTTCAAACACAGAATGGTAGCAGATGAAAGGAAACCACATGTTAAATTGCATGATGGCAGTGCCATTGGGAGGAGAGAGCACACTATTTGCACACGTTTGTGACTGTAGGTTATGTTTCTTCATGTTCTAATTTTGATAAGCTTATGCAAATAGGTAAAATTAGCATGTTCCTTTTGTTCCCAACAAAAGTCCATGATAGTACTGGGAAGACAATGCTGCCTTTTGCCTTGTTACCTTCTTACATCTGAGTAATAATTAAGAAAAAGATAGATGGTTGGTTAAATGCTTTATTATTTACATTGGTAAATTGACAGTTTTACAACTTTCCCGTAGATAGCAGAGTATGAGCAAATTGATAGTCTTTGAAGAAAAGTCTGTGGAAGTTTTATTTCATAATCTTGTTCGAACTGTTGGAACTGTCATTCATGTGTTGAGTTCAAGTTGTATTTTATTTAAATGGCCTGTACATTTTTAAAAGCAACCTTTTAATATATTCTTATCTAGTGGGCTAATCCTCGTTTTGCCTTCTATGTCAAAGACTATAAATAGGAGGGCATGATGCATTTTCCTGGTACTTTGGACAACATATAAAGATTAAAATTTAACAGAAATTCACAAAATGTCAGAGGCATTGTTCCTTTTAGTGGACTGCAAGCGCGATACATAGGAGCTATCCTTTTTTCAGTTACTCTGGATATGAGGCTGGATGTCAACTTATCAATAAATTTTCCTTTTAAAACTATATGTTTTATATATACACATGACATAATCTAAAAAGTGTTTATTAATACTGGAGAGCAAAGATTTTAATTTAGTTTTTCTACCAAGTGATATGTCGAAATGAGTCCTTCTGGCCCAGACTTCACTTCCGAGTAACACTGGGAGTAACTTGAACTGCCAAACCTCCATTTTAAATTATGAAAATATGATATCCACAGAGGCAGAGGTCACTGATGGGCTTTACCAGGCTTAGTCAGTATTTTCTAAAAGACAGTTACCCTGGAAAGTAGTTAATAGCACAGGCTATCATATCCAACTACCAGCGCATCAGGAATTCTTCTTGGCTCAACCTGAAAAATATATCCAGAGTCTGACAATTTATTACTATTTGTGCCCCCTTTTCCAGGGCACATCACCTCTCACTTTGATTATAGCTAAAATCTTCCAATTGGTTTCGCTGCTTCTGTACTGCTCCTGCTGCAACACACACATCAGGGTCATTACCAACACAGCTGCATGAACAATCCTTACACAAGTCAGGTAAGGTTGTTCCTCTGCTGAAATCCTTCAATGGTAGCCCTCATTACTCTGAATGAAAGCTCAGATCCTTACTACAGCCTCCACTGCTCTGCATGACCTGCTTCCTTCTCCACATCACCTCTTTGACCTTTGTGACCTCCCTATCCTTCCCTCTAGTCCTTCTTCAGCCCCACTGACCTCCTCACTCTTCCTGCCTCAGAGCTTTTTCCTCTTCTCCCAGATATCTCCAGGGCCTACTCTTTCTTTTTTCCAACTCTTTGTGCAATGTTTCAAATGTTATGTTCTCAATGAGGCTGCCCTTTATCTTACCCACACTCCTGCTGGACACTTCCAATCCTTTAATCTTCTTTCCCACCTGACCCTCCACCCCCCTGTAGTAGCACTTACTTATTATTATCTTTATTTCTCCCTGCCTCCTCTACTAGAATGTGAACTTCATGACATTAGGGATTTTGACTATTATGTTCACTGATGTACTCTCAGGGCCTAGCACATTATAGATGCACAATAGGTACTTTTTGAATGAATGAATGAATATATTGCAGTATTGGCCCATAGCCAATATTTCCCAACAAGAGCAGAATGGGTTCCCAGAGAAGCAAAGAAGTATCCCCACTCCCCAGAATAAGAAAAGAGGGAGGAACTGAGCTATCCATACATTTTCCCCTACCAAATTCACAAATGACTTTCCTTCTTGGAAGTGGGGCAGTTAAGGATTGGTGAAAGGATGGAGAGAGGTTTCACATATGGAAGAAAACACTGGGAATGGGAAAGAAGCATTGTCTCCTAATGATATTTATATTTTTCCTCTGTTGAAAAAAAATGATTTTGGTTAAAAGTAATATATCTCAGATATTTGGAATTGTTAATTTTGCTTTCAGCAAACACATAGAGATGAAAGTCAGTCAAAGTGCTTGGAATAGAAAGAATTGCTCAAAATATAAAACTGAGATGGGTTTATAATGGGTTAGCTGTCATGGGAACCATTAGCTGTCATGGGAAAGTCAGGAGAAGGCTATGCTTTATTTGTTTTTTTTTTAACATTTATTCAATTTGAGAGACAGAGAGTGAGCGGGGGAGGGGCAGAGAGAGAGGGAGACACAGAATCTGAAGCAGGCCCCAGGCTCTCAGCTGTCAGCACAGAGCCCAACGTAGGGCTCAAACCCACAAACTGTGAGATCATGACTTGAGCTGAAGTTGGATGCTTAACCAACTGAGCTACCCAGGCACTCCATGGCATCTGGGTGCTACCCAGGCGCCCCATGGGCTATGCTCTTAAAATGGCAATCTTTCAATGGCCCCTCAACTCTAATAGTGTTGCAAATGTTTTCAAATTGCAAATCACTCCTTTAGTTTTCTTCAAGGTAATGAGAAACACATCATGAAGAAAGCACATTTGGGTGTTTGTTATGTGCTTGGTATAAAATAGTGCACAAAATAAATATTGCTCTTACCCTTACAGAATCTACTGGGTAAGAAGTATAAGTAGATGAAGAGTGAAAATAGACTATCAGTAGCTCCAGACTTGTATGCATATTGAGGCTAAAGATGGGAAATGTTTAATCAATGTTTACAAAATGCCTCTTATGCTCCAGGCACAACCTCAAGTTCAGAGCATATAAAGATATGCTTGCAAACAAAATAGAGTTTGAAACTGGAGAGATTAAAATAGTAGGTAATTAAAATACAGAATAAAATGTATTATGTGTTGACTTGTATATGGAGCCATAGTAAGCAGAGAAAGAAAACTTAATTCAGGTTTAAGTTTCAAGAAGGATTCTTGGAGAGATGAGTGTAAGCAACAGCATAGAAATAGCAGAGTAAAAAAGAAAATGAGTTGGAAGATGGATGTGAGATGCTTGCTCAGAATACAACAGAGTGAACGATGCAGAGATGAAAATGCAGCATGAGAAAGTGAGAGATGGGGAGGATAAAGGATCAACTTCTACGTATGTTTAGGTAGAGTGAAATGGTGAATGGTAGGGTGAATGGAAAGAATGGGGGAAAGATAAAAGCTCAGATTTTTCCAGAATAAAGTTAATGAAGCCCTCAGATGTAAAACCCATACTGTGTTCTAATTAGTAAATCACACACATGAATGAGAATGAAATAGCTGAGCAACAAGGAAAAATTTTTTAAAGGAAGTAGTAAAGAAAAATGGGTTATTTACCAAGGAATAACAACTGGATAGCAGCAGAGTTCTCTCTAACAATACGATGGAAAACATTAGAATCTTATCTTCAAAGGAGTGTGGGAAAATAAGCAGCAGGCTAGAACTGTGTTCTCAGAGAAGTTATCACTCAGAAGATGAAATAAAGCCACTCCCAGGATACACAAAGACTAAATGTTTATTACCCATGGGCTCTTGAAGAAAGTATTCTAAAGGATGAAATTCAATAGAGAAGAAAAGAGGGCTGCAAAAATCAATGGTGATCAAAGGACGAGAAAACTAGAAGTTTGTGTGGTGAAGGTCTGGGGGAAGAGGTGGTGAGAGGTGTAGGGAAGAGGAAATCAGAGGTGGGACAGGCCACCTTTGTATTTTCAGGGATGTGGGATTCTCCCGAAGGTTCAGGGACTGGTGGAAGGGTCTTAGCAGGGCAGAAACATTATTTGATGTGCGTTAGTAAGATCACTCTGGCATGAAGATAGAGAATTTGGGAGCAAACAAGACAGATGCCATGAGACCAGTTAGAGGTTGTGGGTGTAGTTTAGATGAGAAATGATTTGGGCCTGACCAAGGGTGACGCAAGGAAGAGAACAGTCGGATTCTGGAAGAATTATAGCAGTAGGATCTCAGGAATCCGTAAATGATTCCATGTGGGGAAAAAGAGGAAGCATCATGATGTCATTGGTTTTTTTTAGTGCAGCTTTGATGGAGCCCAACTACAGCAAGAGGAGAATGGGAGGTGACCCTGGGAACACAGATGACCCATGAGAACTTGTCCATGAATGGGTGGTAAGCCCTAGAGGAACAGTCAGAGATAGATCAGAAGGAAGAAGGATTTTAGAATGTGAGGCTCATTCCAAAAGTGAAATGCTAATGGGTGAGAATGAGCAAGAGATGCAAAGGTTAAAGGTAGAGAGGATGAAAGGTGCCTGATAGAACAAGAACATGGGGAGGCGGAGGCTGAGAGTCTTGTATACAAGGGAAGATAGGGAAAGAGGCAGATAAAAGAAACTCACAATTTCCTCCTCTTTTGAAAGTTGCACCATGACTGCACAGAGCAGTGATAAGCACATGCCAAGAAATTCAATGAATGAAAAGATAGATAAATGATAAACATATCCAGGCAGGTCCAGAAACAGTATAACTCTGACAAAGGCCAAGATGTTTTGAAGACAGGTGTGGTAGACCTCTAGTGGCCAAAAAGAAAACTCAAAAATCTAATGGCTGAAAACAAAATTTAAATAAGACGGCTAAGGTAAATACATTTGCAAAAGAATAAACAGATAAAAGCATTGCTCTACAAAGATCCTGTTGTACCTAATCTTTGATGTGTTCAGTTTCTTATCAATAGAGTTTAAGATATTTGCATTTTGAGTTTACTTTCATAATTGACTATTAGAATGAATGGCTTAAGGAAACTGAAGCCAGTAATCTTTTAATTAATATTAAACCTTAACAACAACAACAAAATACTTGTGGGGGGGATAATTACTTATGTGTGAAATTTCATGTACAAGCTAGATAAAAGAAATTATTCATTTTCAAATAGAGAAAAGAGGAAAGAGACAATTACAACCAAATGAGCCTTTGTATACAGAAGTCTCAGATATAATGAAAAAGGTGTATTTAAACACAACAACAGCAATAGGGGGTTAAAAAATAAGTAAAAATAGGGGCGCCTGGGTGGCTCAGTCGGTTAAGCATCCAACTTCGGCTCAGGTTATGATCTTATGGTTCATAGGTTTGAGCCCCGCACTGGGCTCTGTGCTGACAGCTCAGAGCCTGGAGAATGTTAAGGATCCTGTGTTTCCCTCTCTCTCTGCCCCTCCCCTGCTCGCACACTGTCTCTGTCTCTCAAAAAATAAATAAATAAATGTTAAAAAAATTTTTTTAACTAAGTAAAAATATAAAACTTTAAAAAAAACGTTGAGAAACGATTTCAATCCTTGAAAATGAATAATAATATCCTAATTATTTTGAGTAATCTCAAGGAAGAATTATTCATTGACCTAAACTATGATTCTTTTATGAACCTGAGTGTTTTCTAATGGAGTGAAGTTGAGTTATCCTCAAGTTAACGACAATCAAATAAAATGTTTGACACCAGTTTCAATTAATTAAACTCAAAAGATCTCTAGTTTGGAAATCAGGAAAATATCTTGGATGATCCAGCTTTTCCATCACAACAGATTTTACCAACAATGTACAAGGCCTTAAGTAGATGAAAGAAAATAATGTACTTTAAAAGCATTATTTGTGGGAGGGGAGCCTGGGTGGCTTGGTTTGTTAAGCGCCCAATTCTTGATTTCGGCTTAGGTCATGATTTCATGGTTCCTGAGATGGAGTCCTGCTTTGGGCTCTGTGCTGACGTTGCAGAACCTGCTTGGGATTCTCTCTTTCCCTGTCTTTCTGCCCCTCTCCCCGTACATGCTCTCTCTCTCTCTCAAAATAAATAAAATAAACTTAAAAAAATAAGAAAAAAGCGTTATTTGTGGGAATTATGCAGCTGGAGGGTAGTGTGAGAGGGTAAGGATGGAGTGAGGGAGTATAGATGTGGAAACTTGTCTAATCCATCATTTGAATTTAAAAGCCTGAGTGAGCAGACTTGAAAGCAGCTCAGTTCTTTGGGATTTCTTGTTTGGTTCTGACTCCTTTTTAATGTTCAACTTGATACTACTGTATTTGAGAATAACATTAATAAAAGTCTCTTAATTTTTCTCTAGATTTTTTAAAGGTACCATATATAGTATTTACATTCCTTATTGTCTCTGATCTGTCTGAGATTTAATCACAGGCATCATTCTATATTTTAAAAACAACAAAGATTTGAATCTGACAGGAATATAAGCAGTAGTCTGGAAGCGAGTAAAAAAAAATCATGTAATGTTTAGGCACTTATAATAATAAAACATCTCTTAAAAGTATAGTCATATACACATAGAAGGAGAGGTTATCTCTGGATTTTCTTTAATAGTTTTATTCTGCATTTCTTGTATTGTACTCATGCCCAAAGTTCTCATGTACTCATGCCCAAACATTACATTTGTCATTTTTTTAAATTTTGTCCCCCTAGCTTTATTGAAATATAATTGCCAAAATAAAAATTGTACGTATTTAAAGTGTATGCCATGACTTGATATGCATATACATTGTGAAATGATTCCCACAATCAAACTAATTAACATATCCATCACCTCACATAGTTGCCAAATTTTTTTAATGGTGAGAACACCTAAGATCTATTCTCAGTAAATTTCAAGCATACAACATAGTATTATTAACTATCATCACCATGCTGTATATTAGACTCCAGAACTTATTCATCTTTTAACTAATTAATTTTTTATTTTTTATTTTTGAGAGAGAGAGAGGGAGCACGAGTGGGGAAGGGGCAGAGGAAGAGAGAAAGAATCTTAAGCAGGCTTCATGCTCAGCACAGAGGCCCACATGGGGCTTGATCCCACAACCCCGAGATCACAACCTGAGCCAAAATGAAGAGTCGGATGCTTAACTGACTGAGCCACCCAGGTGCCCTCAGAACTTATTCATCTTACAACTGAAAATTTGTACCCTTTAACCAACATCTCTCCCATTCCTTACCCCTCACAACCCTCATTCTGCTCTCTAAGAATTCAACTTCTTTAGATTTCACCCATAAGTGAGATCATATAGTATTTATCTTTTCTATCTGGCTTGTTTCACATAGCATAATGTCCTCCAGGTTCACCCACGTTGTTGCATTGTGAATAATGTGTCAATGAACATGGGATTTTAGATATGTCTTTAAGATACTCACCTTATTTCCTTTGTGTATTTACCCACTGTAAAAATTGTGGGATTGTTGGATCATATAGTAGTTCTATTTTAAATTTTTTGTGATACTTCAATACCATTTGTGATACTTTAATAATGGCTGGACCAATTTACATTTCACCAGCAGTATATAAGGGTTTCCTTTTCTCCACATGCTCTCCAACACTTGTTATAACTTGTCTTTTTGATAGTAACCATCCTAACAGGTGTAAGGTATTATCTTATTGTGGTTTTGATTTGCATTTCCTTGATGTTTAGTGAGGTTGTGAGCACCTCTTCAAATGCCTATTAACCACTTGTGTGTCTTCTTTGAATAAACATCTACTCAGGTCCTTTGCCCATTTTAAAAATCAGATTATTTGGGGATTTTTGCTCTTGAACTGTGTGAGATCTTTATATATTTTGGATGTTAACCTCTGATCAGACATATGACTTGCAAATGTTTTCTTCCATTCTGTAGGTTGCCTTTCCACTTTGTTGATTGTTTCCTTTGTTGTGCAGAATCTTTTTAGTTTGGTGTAGTCCCACCTGCTTACTTTTGTTGCTCATATATGTGGTGTCATATACAAAAAACCATTTCCAAGCCCAATGCCAAGCAGTTTTTCCCTGTTTTCTTCTAGGAGTTTAATTGCATAGATATTACACTTAAGTCTATACTCAATTTTAGGTTAATTTTTGTGTGCAATATAAGGGTCCAATTTCATTCATTTGCATGTGGATATCCAGTTTTCCCAAAACCATTTATTGAAGGAATTATCCACTCCCTATTGTGTGTTTTTGGTGCCCTTATCAAAGATTAGTTGACCATATATGTGTGGATTTCTTTCTGAGTTCTCAATTCTGTTCCATTGGTCTAGGTGCCTGTTTTTATGCCAGTACTATACTGTTTTGATTATTATAGCTTTGTGATATAGGTTGAAATCAGTAAACGTGATGACTCCACATTTGTCGTTTTCTAAATGCTATTTTCAAGGGTTCAGTTTCCCTTATTGACTAGAAACTATAGCATGGCTGACAGAAATTGTTGTGTCTTTGTGGGCAAGTTCTGGAGCATCTCTTGGTATTCTGAGAACTGTCCTGAGCTGATCTATATGCAATACCAGACAACAAAACATATTTTCTGGAACAGTGTGATGATATCAGTCATTATTTAATCATTTTTACAATTAGAGGAAAGTTAGAGAGATGTCAGAAACGCTAAGGGTAGCTATTGATAGGGTCAAAACTTCACAGAGAATAGCTGCAAATATCAGGAACAAGAAGGCAGGAGAACCTAGAGATAGTTTTACATATGATTCAACAGATTTCTAACCTTAGGAAAGTCAGACTCTTGCAAACAAATATCTGTTTCAATATGCAACCATATTCATTCCTGCATAAAAGACTACTATGCATAGTTCTATGGGATCACAACCTTCACTGATGCTCTTGCTTTTGCCTCTTCCTCAATTTCTCCCCTTCTCCTTCCTTTTCTTCTTTCCTTTCCTCTTTCTTTGTCTCTTAACAATTATATATTGTTCCCAAAATAAGAGAAGGGAGTAAGTTCAGGTTTGAAACTACCAGACATTTAACGCCTTTGTGTTTTTTGTTTAGCTATATTTTTCTTTATTTCTTTGTTGTTGTTGTTGTTGTTGTTGTTGTTGTTTGAGAGAGAGAGTGAGAGCATACACCAGTGGAGAAGGAGCAGAGGGAGAGGGAGAGAGAGAATCTCAAGAATTCTCCATGCCCAGTGCAGGGGCAGATGCAGAGCTCAATCTCATGGCCATGAGATAATGAACTGAGCTGAAATCAAGAGTTGGATGCTTAACTGACTGTGCCATTCAGTTGCTTCTATTTAGCTAAATCTTAATTAATTTATTTAGCAAGCATATGCTTGCTAATAAATATTAACACAATTATTTTTATAGAAAAGATTTGCTTAGTAAATAGTGATTTAAAAAAGAAAGGAAAACTCAGTCTCTGCTGTCAGCAAATTTACAGTCTAGTGGACACGATTAAGAGTAAATAATCATCCAAATAATTTTTATTACAAATTAGAATGAGTGCTCTGACAAATAGCACAAGTGTATGTGTGTGAGAAGGTGCCAGAGAAGATGTGACATTTAACCTGAGACCTGAGAACAGTGGTTATGGTTCTCTATTGGGGCAATTTTGATAATGTCTAAAGACATTTTTGGTTGTCACCACTGGAAAGAGGAAGATTTAAATTTCCTGATCATGTAGTGAGACTTCGGTTTATGTCCATAACAGAGATATTTTCAAAATGAAGTAATCTAGTTTCAATCCCCATAAATGATATTGTCCTAAGTATCTCTGCATTGATTAGACTTCAATTGCTTGGGGGTGAGAGTAGATAGCACCTAACATAAAGAAATCATTACTTAGTTTTGAATGTCAAATTAGATATTTTTGAGCACCTGGGAAAATAATTGCCTTGGGCACATTTAGAGAAAGAAAAGTTTTCTTGAGTTCTAATACTTTCCTTTCATATATCAAGACACCTGCATATGACTCATATCATAGCATTTTATGATAAGAGATTCAGTAGATTATAAAGGAGTTTCTGATGTCAGGGCAATTCCCATTTGATATGAAGAAGTAGAAGGTCTTTCTCATGCTGGAGGAGGGAACTGAAAAAAGACGAGGAAGAGGAAAGCAAAGCAAAAAAATCTGATTTGGATGTTGTTTCTTTGTCCTTAGTAATACTGAGAAAGGAATCTAAAACACTGAGAATTTGGGGGAAATCCAGGAGTCAAAGGTGTGCTTTATATTCTTCAGGGTTTCCCTCTGCTTTGTCCTTTTCTCTGAGTTGTTGCCATTGTCCTTACACTAGCTTCCCTCAGGCTAGCAAAATGGCGGCAGCTCTTGTCATAGCTCACATCCACTATCAGACCCTGAGACAATGCTTTTGATGGAGCATTCTCCACAAGTGTTCCAAGATCCATTCTGATGAGAGAGATTTAGATCATACATCTTAACCAATCTGCATGAGGACCTATCTGTCACTGTAAAGGAAATAAAATGTGCTAATCACTTAGTTATTGTCATATCCTCCACAGAACTCCAGGAGAAGAGTCAGCTTCCCTACAACCACATAGATCCCAAATGGGAATCAGGCACTATTGGTAAAAGGGGAATGGGTTCTGGAGACAGACACAAATGCCCACCCTTGTCTACTACTCCTTATGGTACCTAATAGCCATACATACTCTCAACATGATCAAGCTGACATGGATTGCATATACCTCATCTCAAAAAACACAACCCAGACTGATCTAGTTACTGACTGAAATTCTAGAAGCTTTGGTAGGAATCAAAATCCTATATATCACACAGCTTACTATCTACATTAATATGACTTACATTTGACAGACTATCCACATTATTCCAGAAGATTCTTGCCTAGAAGATGAAGTGGCAAAAAACTTTTTTTAACTTGCTCTTTCCAAGGTGTCTCAATAGATCATTCAACTGTGGTCATTAGACTGTTTGCTTCAAAACTTTCCCCTTGCTACATCTGCTGATCCTAAACTATTAATAACAAACTTGGCCCAATCCCCATATGGTGCTCACACTGAACTATTTCCAGGTACAATGAACAAGAACTAAACCCTAATAAATATCCTTCGACCTTGTTATTCTGAAATGCTACCAATATCCCATCAAGGAAATGGTTTCCTTTACTGTGGTAAGCAATAAACATGATCAGAGGCTACCTATCCTCTCTCTTGTCCTTGAAATGTGAGTTCTGCTTGCTTTTTCCACTCCCAGAGGCTACTCCAAGGACATAGCCTTGATCTGGTGATAGTGATGTGGTGTTTAGAACATCTGCGTGGTATATATGACTGAAGCTAGTTAAGGTCTCTATGTAAACTATAAAGATTTGGTGGGCGGCTGCACGGATCCACTTGTCTTGTGGCCAAGTCAAGTCTCATGTATGTAAGTTCCCTTTGTTTATTAAAACTGCCACCTGGAGTGGCATGTATCTTCCTTTGGTCTCTCCCTGCCCTCCATGCATGGGGACCAGTTTCAGATTACACACAGGGAGCTCCTGAGGAGGTTACAATCCAATAGTGTATCACCTGTTTCCTTATGCTGCTTAGAGGCTCATCTCCAACTGCTGTGAGTTAAGGAACTTAGGGATTATATTCAGGGCCTAGGAAATCACAGGCTTGAAATTTAATTGGAAATAAAGCTCAATTAGAGTTTAGAGTCTTCCAGGCTATTTGTTTCATAGTCCAGCAGCCAAAGTCAGCGATCTGGATAAGTTGCAATCTTGAAGTCCAGTTCTTGCCTTCAAAATTTCTTTGGTAATAAGCCACCATTTCTCTCCTTTGTTCAGAAAATCTGGGGGTCAGGGCCCAGCAATCTTATCTGATCTATGGTATAATAAGCCCTTAAAGTGATTCTTTCTTTCTTCCTTCCTCTCTTTCTTTCTCCCACTTTCTCTTTCCTTTTCTTTCTTTCTTTCTTTCTTTCTTTCTTTCTTTCTTTCTTTCTTTCTTTCTTCTTTCCTTCCTTTGTTATTTTGGGACAATTTGAATCAATAAGCTGAGGCAAGAAAGTGCTATTAAAATCCTATTTCCAAGCAGACTGTGTGTGAGTGGCTTCTCAAGGGGAATGATTAGTCTTTTTCTTTTCTTACCAATAGGAGCTAATTAGCAGAGGACTGCATGGGGGACAGGAAGCAACAGTATTCTCCTGAGCCACAACTACATCCTAAATTGCTCTCCCCTTTCCTCCGCTGGCACTCTGACTTACACTAGACAGCTGCTTTTCCAGTCTTTCCAGGTTCCAGGTACTTGATTCTCAGGCAACTCAATAGAAATCAATGGTAGTATTTCTCTAAGCAAGGTCTTATTTTCTTCTCTCTGCTTTCAGATGACACTATCAAAACTATCTTATCTCTTTTATGTAAGAACTTATTGAAAGCCATAAAAAATAGTTAGCATTCTTTCCTCCAAACTTCCTTAATGCTAAAGTCTCAAAATGTACATGATCTTGCTCTCAGGGTACAGAAAAACATACATGATTATTACTTCACTACTGTCTGACAAAAATTGCAACTTCTAACCACTGAATAAAGGTGTCTCTTTGTCCTCTACTCAGCCTCTTTGAGCTAAGACCATATTTTAGAGTCTCTTAATGTTAACCCTACTCTTAGTCCCAATTTCTGTATCAAGCATATTAATGCCAAACAACAGAAACTAAGTATGGTTATCTCACAGGGGGAAAAAAAAGTATGAAAAAGAAGGACGGTTTATTGGAATGAAATGGACCCCACAGATTCACCCGGGATCTGAGGGATAAGACAGGGTGAATGAACAGTATCTAAGGGACATGAAGATTAACCAGCAAGACTCCCCATGGTTACACTGCAGGATGGGTCAGGTCCAGGTGCAATCACCAGCCTTGCTGGGACCTCATAATGGCCGTTGAGATGCCCTGATATCTAACTGTCATGACATGTTCTTATGTCAGACACCCAGAGTCTAAGTGCCAGGGTGAGCTTCCAGTGGCTTACCTTCAGTCATGTGTCCATCCCTCACCAATACAAGAAGAAAGGAGAGGATCTGTGCTCTCTTATCTTCCCTAATAGTTGGTGAACACCACAAATCATAAGATAACATGAATAATATTGAGGAGAATGAAGGCTGACAGGTCAAAGAACTGACACATACACAGTATTTATATCCTGTCTTTCTTTTCAGTAATTTGTCATCAATGGTATCCCTTGTCAATAAATGTTTTTTATGATTAAAAGAAAGTTCAAGATCCAGATTGCATATTCATAATTCTATTGTCATATTTTGATATGGAAGTCTAATCTAGTAACCACTGATTTTTATAGCCACTTTTATCAAGTGATCAGACATTTTTTCTATATATTATTTATGGGGAATGTAATCTGTAAACTATATCATAGCAAAGGATTTTTGCCAAGTTTAGGGAGTTTTTTTCAATATCAAATATTTATATTTCTCTATTTTGTTTATATGAAACTTAATATGTGGGATATGGCAGCATCCATGAATAAAGGATGAGAGAAAGGGGAAAAGAGAGGGATGTGGAATGGGAAGGAAAAAAGAAGGAAGAGAAAGTTAATATTTACTTAGTACTGTGCAACTTTCCTTTATATAAATGATCCCATCTAATCTTCCAAATAATTCTATATTATTTAAATCTGTAGAATATATTTTTCAAATAAAATTTTACCTGAAAACCATTATGACAAAGCAGGTAACTGTTGGGTAAATAGCTCTGGATGAGCAGTTGAGGGAGCGGGTACCCTTTTCGTCTCCCTTGGGATAGCACACAGCATAGTTTTAAAGTCTACCATACAATTTATATTTTAAAAAAGACTAAATTCTGGTCAGTGTAGTTTTAGCAGTTAAGTCAATTATGTTGTGTTCTAACTTCACAGCTTGGTAATACATACACTGAGTTTAAGTCCACAGTTAGCTTTTCCACGACTATATGAAATTTAAGTTACTTGTTTTGAGAAGAGGAGAAAGAGAGAGTGTGGGAGGGCAGGAAGAGGGAGGGAGAGAGAATCCCAAGCAGGCTTTTCACTGTGAACACAGAACCTGAGGTGGCTTGAGCCCACAAACCACAAGATGAGAACATGAGCCAAAACTAAGAGTTGGACTCTTAACCATCCGAGCCACCCAGGTGCCCTGAGTTTCCTTTTTTTTTTAAAATTTTTTTTTCAACGTTTATTTATTTTTGGGACAGAGAGAGACAGAGCATGAACGGGGGAGGGGCAGAGAGAGAGGGAGACACAGAATCGGAAACAGGCTCCAGGCTCTGAGTCATCAGCCCAGAGCCCGACGCGGGGCTCGAACTCACGGACCGCGAGATCGTGACCTGGCTGAAGTCAGACGCTTAACCGACTGCGCCACCCAGGCGCCCCTTGAGTTTCCTTTTTAAGTATGGAATGAAAGACTATAACTGGTAAAGACATTTACCACACACACACACACACACACACACATGCACACAGACTCAGTAAAGCAAAAAACTTTATTTCTCAGAATTTTTCATGCCTTAACTGTTACCTATAATGGGCCTTTTATGTGTAGTGATAATTTCAACACGTAAAAATAGACAAGGGATAAAGCAAAAATTCAACTAATCTCTTGCTAAATTAAAACAACCTTGACTTAAGTTCACGTGCTAAGATCCTAACCATATGGAATCATTTACCAGATGAGGCAGTTACTGGTTCAGTTATTATAAAGTAGTTCCTCATAGATGTTCTATAGCCCATTTTATGGTTTTAAAACATGACAGACTAAGATCAAATTCAGATAGTTGAAAGAGGCACATGCAAGTTTGAAAGCAGCAAGTAGAATCTGTGCATATTACAGGAACTGCCAGTTAAAGCAAGAGAGATGGAATGATCAAGGACATAGGGTATTATTTTGTCACTTTCATTTATTAAAAAAAAAGAATGGAAACATTTACAATTATTTGTTTCATCACAGAAATATCCCATTACAGCTCCATCTCATGGACGTCATTATCCTGTAAGAGAAAATTGTTCCCTTTGTGGACTGCAGACTTGAATAAATTCATAGCAAAATGCATGCAATTTAAAATCTATGCTATCTTTTCCCTTTCTATTTGTACTGGTTTCTCTTTGCAGTGGCAGTTCATGTTCTTAAAGGGATCCTGGTACAAGTTTCCTGCCTACACCCCATATCCAAAATCTCAGTTGATTGAAAGAACAAACAAACAAACAAACAAACATTGTTTTAGCAGTTTAATGTTTGTATACTTAAATAGGAAAAAAATCATATATTTGTAGAAATGTTAATTCTGTACTTTAAGATATTATATATGGCTACTATCAAACCAAGGAAAAACATACCATTCTCAAAATTAGTAGAAGGAGAAATTTGGACCCAGAGGCTATAACAGATTCATAGTTAATACTACAGAAGACAAATACCAGAAGCTGCCACATCTCACACCTACATCAGTCATTCCGAGCCACTCACTGACTTTCTTACACCTGCTTAGCCTCCCTTGAATCCATCTCCTCTTCCAACTAGCTAAAGTCACCTTCTCAAAATAAAAATCTAATAATATCATCTTACTCCTTAAGTCTTTCATTGTGCTTGAGATAAGATGCAAAGTCCTTTTATGACTGACATGTTCCTTTTACAATGCAGATATTTCCCACATCTGCCTTTTCTAGATCCAGAGTCTTACACTTTCTGATCCTTCTGCCTGAATGTCTTCTTCCCATTATTTGCTGTCTATTCCTACTCATGTATCAGCTGAAGCACCACTTTCTCAAGCAACGGACAGGAAATAAACAAATACATATTCAGATGGTATTAATTCCTATAGAGAAAGGTAAAGAGTGATGACAGGGTTGTTATTTTGCACAGGATCATCAAAAATGGTCTTGCTGATCAAGTAGTATTTGAGCAGACACCTGAAGGGATTAGAAGTAAAATTTGCAGCTTTCTGGTGAAAGAGCAGTCCAGGCAGAGCAGGAAACTGGCCCTATATTTTATTTATGGGGGAACAAAATCTGTTAACTATCTCATACCAAAGAATTATTTTTGTAATTCCATGTTTGGAGAGATTTTTTTTTTTTCAAAATCAAATATTTCTATTATTTATGTATGAACTTGTTATTTAAGACATAGTAGCATCCATGAGTAAAGGATGAAAGAAAGGGAAAAGAGAGGGATATGAAGTGGGAAGAAAACAGGAAGAAAGAGAGACAGTTAATACTTAATGAGTACTACGCAACTTTCTTTTGCTGTTTGAGGAAGAGCAATAAGGTAAATATGGCAAGCCAAGTGAGGGAGTCAAGCAAGGAGAACACTAGAAGACAAACTCAGGGGAACGGGGAGACAGACGATGGTGAGAAATTTGGATTTTGACTTGAAGAAAGAAGTGTAGAATGGAGTGAGTGAAGAAGTGAACAAAGGGAATCCAGGTTGGAGGGGGAATAGGTTAGGGCCTTGTTCAGGGTGTGGTACAAACAGGAGACTATTGTATGGGCCTTGGAATGTCTCTGAATAAACTGTGATGGCTTTGTATGGTATAAGAAGAAGAGCAACATGATTTGGCTGATGTTTGGATGATCAATCTAGCTGCTACATTGAAAATAGAACAGAGGGGGCAAAGAATAATGGCAGCGAGCCTAGTTAGGTGCTTCTTGCAGTAGTCCCAATGATTAATGATTGTGACTGCACAAATGTGGTAGAGATGTTTGATGAGTGTCTGAAACCTGGGTTTATTTAGAAGATAGTGCCAACAGGAAAAAAAAGAGAAGAAACAGTGCCAACAGAATTTACTAAGATGAGGTGGGAGGAAAAGAAGTGTAAAGAATTATTCCAATGTTTTGGCCTAAGAAACTATAAAGAATAGGAAATAGAGTTGCCATATACCACAAGGTGGAAAACTGGGGAAAATTTTTTGGGGGGAGGGCGTGGGCAGGCTGCTGCTTCTACTTAAACAAAGAAATCCCTTTAGAAAATGTTGGGTTTGAGAAGCCTATTAGACACTCAAGCAGAAATGTCTAGTCAAGAGTCAGATATAAAAATCTGGAGTTTAGCGAAAGATTCAAGGCCAGAGGTCATATTGGAGTCATTTGCAACTACATGGCATTTAAAAATTGAGACTAAAAGATGTTATTTTGAGAATAGGTGTAGATAAAAGATAGGAGGTCAGAGACCTCCAAGGGCACTCCAAATTTAAAGATCAGCAAGGTAAGGAGGCTCTAAGAAAACATTAGCCTGGTCTGAGATAGAAGGACATCCCAGAGATTATTTTAAGTGGAGAGTTTGTTTGGACAAGTGGAGAGCAATAAATGCTAATACAGAAATGACAGAAGGGACATCACTACAGGTCCCATGGATGTTAAAAGGATTCAAAAAGGAATACTATGAACAACTCAGTGCCCACAAGTTTGATAAGTTAGATGAAATGGACAAATTTCTTTTTTTTTTTTTTTTTAATTTTTTTTTTCAACGTTTATTTATTTTTGGGACAGAGAGAGACAGAGCATGAACGGGGGAGGGGCAGAGAGAGAGGGAGACACAGAATCGGAAACAGGCTCCAGGCTCTGAGCCATCAGCCCAGAGCCTGACGCGGGGCTCGAACTCACGGACCGTGAGATCGTGACCTGGCTGAAGTCGGACGCTTAACCGACTGCGCCACCCAGGCGCCCCAAAATGGACAAATTTCTTGAAAGACACAATCTGCCAAAACTCAAGAAGAAATGGTAAATCTGAATTGTCCTTGTGTACTAAAGAGATCAAATAAATATTTAACATTATTCTAAAGTAGAAAACTTTACTGGGTGGCTCAGTCGGGTAAGCGACCAACTTCAGCTCAGGTCATGATTTTGCAGTTTGTGAGTTTGAGCCCTGCATCGGGCTCTGTGCTGACAGCTCAGAGCCTGGAGCCTGCTTCGGATTCTATGTCTCCCCCTCTCTCTATCCCTCCCCTGCTCATGCTCTGTGTCTGTGTCTCAGTCTCTCAGAATAAATAAACGTTAAAATTAAAAAAAATAAGATAAAAAATAAAATAGAAAACACGAGGCCCACTTGGGTCTACTAGTGAATTCTAACAAACACTTAAATAATTTGTTCCAGTTTCTCTATAATCTCTTCCAGAATATAGAAGCAGGGGAATACTTCCTAATTCATTCTGTAAGGCCAGAATTACCCTAAATATAAAAATCTGACAAAGGCATTACTAGAAATAAACCCTATAGATTACTATTTCTCATGAACATAGATGCCAAGTCTTCAACAAAATATTAGCAAATTGAATCCAACAATGTATAAAAGGAATTATATACCATGACCAAGTGGCATTAGCCCAGGTATACAAGGCTATTTTAACATCCAAAAATCAATTACCACAATCCATCACATCAATAAGCTAAAAAGAAAAATCACATGATCATATCGAGATGCAAAAAAAGCATTTGACAAAAAAAAATGCAAAAAAAGCATTGTGCTGTATTTTCAACACAAGCATTTATCTTTCTTTTTACTTTTAATCTACTCCCCCACACACATTTACTCTTAAAAAGGTCCAACCAAGTAAGTATATTAATTGTAACATACAATTAATGCTTATGGAAATAGTCTTTGTGGCTTAGAAGGATCCTTTAGGATTTACTGGCAAGTATGACACAATATCTTATTCTTTTGCCTCAGTGTGGTTAGTTCCACATACTTTACTCTAATAACATATAGCAGTGTAAATAATTTACTGTTTTATAATTTCTCCATACCTCAGTTTTATAAAGAAGAATATATAGAATATTTAGAATAAATATTATTCATAAGTTTCTTGTAGATAAGAGTCAGGGCTTTACCTTTTTTTTTTTTAGATTGAAAAAGTTAAAGGTATTAAGTCATTCTCTAGTTGTTCACATTATGTGTATAAATAATTTACTTTTTGTTTGTTTAGAAATACTACTTAAATATTTTTAAAGTTTCATATCTCTACATTTACTTTCTTTACCTTAAATTAATTTAGTTCCATTTTAGGTTTATTCAATGTCTAATGTTATAGGTCAAAATTATAATTTAGCAATTACCATGTTTTCTGCAAATTAAAAAAATCCTGTGTATTTAGAAATTTAATTCATATGTTTCTGTCAACCTTTTATCAAACGCTAGTTAATGTTTTAAAAGTTCCATTGAAATGAGAAGCTTAAGAGAGCTACAAAAATTCAACTCGTCATGTGTTTTCAGTTTGTATAATTGATGCTTTTAAAAATCATGAGTCTTCTGGCACAAAAACAGACCCAAAGATCAGTGGAACAGAATAGAGAACCCAGAAATGGACCCACAAACATATGGCCAACTAATCTTTGACAAAACAGGAAAGAATATCTAATGGAATAAAGACAGTCTCTTCAGCAAGTGGTGCTGGGAAAACTGGACAGTCACATACAGAAAAATGAGCCTGGACCATTTTCTTATACCATACACAAAAATAAACTCAAAATGGATGAAAGACCTAAATGTAAGACAGGAAGCCATCAAAATCCTCAAGGAGAAAACAGACAAAACCTTTTTGATCTTAGTTGCAGCAACTTCTTACTCAACATGTCTCCAGAAGCAAAGGGAACAAAAGCAAAAATGAACTATTGGGACATCATCAAAATAAAAACTTCTACACTGTGAAGGAAACAATCCGCAAAACTAAAAGGCAACTGATGGAATGGGAGAAGATATTTGCAAACGAAATATCAGATAAAGGGTTAGTATCCAAAATCTGTAAAGAACTTATCAAACTCGACACCCAAAAAGCAAATAATCCAGTGAAGAAATGGGCAAAAGACATGAACAGACACTTCTCCAAAGACATCCAGATGGCGAACCAACACATGAAAAACTGCTCAACATCACTCATCATCAGGAAAATACAAATCAAAACCACAATGAGATACCACCTTACACCTGTCAGAATGGCTAACATTAACAACTCAGGCAACAACAGATGTTGGCGAGGATGCAGAGAAAGAGGATCTCTTTTGCATTGCTGATGGGAATGCAAACTGGTGCAGCCACTCTGGAAAACAGCATGGAGATTCCTCAAAAAATTAAAAGTAGGGGCCCCCAGATAGCTCAGTCGGTTAAACGGCCAACTTCGGCTCAGGTCTTTAATTTCTCTGTCCATGAGGTCAAGCCCTGCATCAGGCTCTGTGCTGACAGCTTGGATCCCAGAGCCTGCTTCGGATTCTGTGTCTCCCTCTGTCTCTGCCCCATCCCCACTAGCACTCTGTTTCTCTCTCTCTCAAAAATAAGTAATAAACATTAAAAAAATTTAAAAATATAACTACCCTATGACCCAGCAATTGCACTACTAGGTATTTATCCAAGGGATACAGGTGTGCTGTTTCGAAGGGGCACATGAAACCCAATGTTTATAGCAGTAGCAGCACTATCAACAATAGCCAAAGTATGGAAGGAGCCCAAATGTCCATGGATGGATGAATGGATAAAGAAGATGTGGTATATATATATATATATATATATATATATATACACACACATATATATGTATATGTATATATGTACATATGTACATATACATGTATATATATATATGTATATATATATACATACACAATGGAGTATTACTCAGCAATCCAAAAGAATGAAATCTTGCCATTTGCAACTACGTGGATGGAACTAGCGGGTATTATGCTAACGAAATTAGCCAGAGAAAGATGAATATCATATGACTTCACTCATATGAAGACTTTAAGACACAGAACGGATGAACATAAAGGAAGGGAAGCAAAAATAATATAAAAACAGGGAGGAGGGCAAAACATAAGAGACTCTTAAATATGGAGAACAAACAGAGGGTGACTGGAGGTGTGGTGGGGGGGTCGCATGGGCTAAACGGGTAAGGAGCATTAAGGAATCTACTCCTGAAATCATTGCTGCACTATATGCTAACTAATTTGGATGTGAATCAAAAAAATAAAATAAAAAAAATAAAGAAAAGGAATACCATAGGTGACTTTAAAAAAAGGAATCTCCAAACATTTATTTTGGAGATAGTCTCTGAACTTTGAAATATTTGTAAAATAGTATATATTGACATAACAATCCCTTTCTCTTGAAGCTTATTATAACTGTGATCAGGGAACTGGCAATAATTACCTTATGAAATCTCACAAATCAACAATGGCAGTGTGGAAAACCAATAAACAAAGCTTTGAGCAAAACACCTTTTAAAAACTGTTTTAGGGGCATCTAGCTGGCTCAGTAGGTTAAGTGTCTGACTTTGGTTCAGGTCACGATCTCATGGTTCGTGAGTTCAAGCCCTGCATTGGGCTCTGGGCTGACAGCCCAGAGCCTGGAGCCTGCTTTGGATTTTGTGTCTCCCCTCTGTCTGTCCCTCCCCTGCTTGTGCCGTATCTCAAAAATTAAATAATAAAAAAAGCCTGTTTTAATGATTAAAAAACAAACAACTCTTAGAAGTCAACATAGGGATAAATCTTTGTGACCTTGGTTTAGGCAATGTTAGGTATAACATCAAAAGCACAAGTAACCAAAAAATAAAAGGTACACAGATGTTACCAAAGTTGAAAATGTTTATGTTTCAGAGGAAATAAATCAAGAAGGTGAAATGACAACTCCCATAATGGGAGAAAATATTAGCAAATCATATACCTGATAAAAGACTCATATCCAGAATATATAAAGAACCTTTACAATTCAATAATAAAAAAAGGCAAATAGTTCAACTATCTTAGTTTGGATTGTATTCATACAAAATACCATAGAACAAAAATTTATCAGTGTTCTGGAGGCTGCACGTGTGACCTGTACCAGTATGGTCAGATTCTGGTGAGAGTAGATGTATGTTTATTCATGATCATTATTTGATTTAATCCCATGGTGAGTCGTTTCATAAATAAATGTCATTAATTACATGAGACCCCTGTAGTGATCAATTTAGCTTAAAAAAAGTATTCCATCTAACATCATCAATTGGAAATATATTTCAGGAAATGGCAATTTCTTTTAACTAATGGATTGTAAGCTGAAACTCAAGTCAAATCAATACATTTACTGAATTCCTGTTATTGTGCTGGGGCACAGAGAAAATATTAAGTATAAAATCAATGGTTTTAACATCAAGAAAGTTTCTAAGTTCTTTGTAGTTCAGAAGATCATTATCAAACTCCCGTGAATTCTTTAAGATCTATACCTCTGAAGCCTTTTTTTCCTGTAACAGGCAGAGGTCATTGGGTAGTATTGTATCTTCTATTTAGGTTTATTTTAAGTATCTATTTACATGTCTGCTTGCCTTTCCACATTTTGAGTTCCAGGGCAGTAACCTCATTCATTTATTCATTCATATGACAAATATTTGTCAAATACTTATTATAATGCTAGGCATACAAGGATAAAAAAAGATGCAGTTCCAGTTTCCATAGAATTTTTGGTGTAATAATACATAAAAGTAAACAGATGCACTAATTTAGTAATTGATTCTCACATATGCAAATAAAATGTGACTTATTTTCTATAAAATACCACACTTTAGAATATAAAGTAATCATCTTTAAATCTCTTCCAGCACAAATAATCTCTTTGGCTTGTTTCCAGCTTTTTGGTGTTAGTTTCCAGTCTTTAAAATTTCCTTTTCTTCCCCTGCTCTAATTCCAGGTAATTTCTGAGTTTTGAGGAAACTTACTTGACCTTGTGGGCATAGGAGAGATGTAGGGGTGGGCTTGGGAGGCATATTGAGTTACATGAATCCTTGCTGGTTTTCTGCAAAGTGTGGTGTCTTATCTAGTCCCTGACCAGTGCTGGCACCTACTTGGAAATCAATGGTTCCAGTCAGTGTTGAAATCCTGGAGTATTTTAGCCATGACCTTCAAACCTTTGTTGGCCCATTGGTCCTCTCAGTACTCTGTATCTCAGATCATGTGGACACTCCTCTATCCATATGTACAGCACATGGAGATCTATGGTATTTATTTAGACTTATCTAGCTCAGACCTCCCTGCATTGATGTTGTTATTGGTTCTGTGCCAAGTTGGGTGTAAAGTCAAATGTTGGGCTTCTCATAGAGGCCTGAGACTTCTGTCATGCAATACTAGGGGAGATAGACCATTACATTTGATGTTCTTCTATCTAACTGCTTTAGAACTGGACCCCAAAGGGGTTGTATATCCTCCTTTTACCCTCATAATGACAAGTGAATTTCACTTAAAAATTATCTTATCTATAAGGTAGTATCCTAAATACAATTTTGATTGCATAAGACATTTATAGACCAGAGTGATGTTTTTAATAATCTTAGATTTTAATTCTATACTTAGCATATAGTTAGAATTCAATGAATAAATTTTCAGCCTTAATGTTTTTATACTTTTGAGGTAAATTTAGACTTATAGAAGAGTTGCAAAAATACTACAAAAAGCTTCCATGTACTGGTCACCCAGCTTAGCCTTATGCCAATATTTTACATGATCAAGGAAAAAAAATGATCAAACCTGGGAAATTAATCTTGGTATGATGATATTAATGAAACTATAGAATCTCTTTGAATTCTACCAGTTTTCACACTACTGCCCCCCACCCCACTTCTTTGTGCTGGAAGCCAAGGTATCCCAGCTTGAATGGCAAGGCCCGGGCTGTAGACGGATTGGTGACTGTAAGGTGGCCCACCAACAGTGAAGCTTCTTGTACTCCCGCTTTTAGGTAGTTTGGTCTTAAAATTACCTGGGGTATTGTCTGTTGGGGAATTGCCCTCAACAGGCCCTCTGGGAAAAGAACCATTAGGAAAGAAAATAAGTTTCTGCAAGAAATTGTGCAGCCTTACATTTAGCCTTTGCTATCCCCTATGGAGACTCCTCTACTTACAGGAAGGATAGCCTCATGCATTTGCCAGCAAAGGTGGCCAACAAAGGAGAGACATATGGATTTGAAAGTCCCACTCTGGTAACTAAGGAGTGGATCTATGGACACAGGTCACTCTAACCCCTAGGCCCACTTGGCCCCCAGGAGGCATTCCAGATGATGATTGAACCTAGTCGGTTAAAGTAGAGATGGTTCATTGGTTCCTAGGTGCATTGTCTCTCTGAGAATGCATAAGGCGTGGGTTTCTAAGACCCTCTTGGCCCCCTTCTTGACACCTAGGACCCAGGAGAACACTTTTGTTCTTCAAAACCACGAATGGTTCAGGGAAACAACTAAGAGGTCATGTCCCTGTAACTGTTCCACTTGAGGTGTTGAGAGATAAATGACCTTTCATGAAAACAGCAAAGCAAATACTTTATAGATTATAGATAAACATAGATACATAATAAAAACAATGAAAGAAATTAATCAATAATCAAAGGGTATGTGGGAACTTTACAAGAAATCGCCATGTTATTTCTTAAAGGTTGTTTACACATAGGAACATTTTCAAAATTAGGTAATGTTAGAAAAACATAGATGATGTATGCTATGAGGAAATCACTAGCAAATATAATGCCCCGTTTGCTACAATAAATCAGCCAGTTCAACACACTGCTGTTGTCTGTGTCCATTTTTATTTTTTGTTTTTATTTTAGTTTTTTATTTTAGTTTTGTTTTATGTTCACTTTTTCGCCGACACCGTTCATCCTTCGGGAACCCCTGGACCTGCTGGAGCTGGACTCTGGTATCTTTGTACCAGAATCCAGTACAGAATCTCACACTGCATATAGTTGCCATGAGACTTCAGTTTGTTACAATCTGAGATGATTTCTCAGTCTTTCCTTGTTTTTTTTTTTTTACAATGTTGACACTTTCGAAGAGTATAGGCAAGTTATTTTATAGAATTTTCTCCATTTGTTTTTTTTTCTTGATCATATTGAAGCTCTGCATCATTGAGAAGAATAATTCAGGGATGACGTGCCTTAATTAATGCATTAAGCATCATGTCAGGGGTAGATGATGTTGATATGTCTTATTATTGATGATGTTAACCTTAATCACTTGACATCTGCCAGGTTTTTCCATTGTGAAGTTGCTAGTTTTCCCTTTGTAATTACTAAATACTTGGGGAGAGATATCTTGTGACTGGGCAAAATCCTACTTCTGCTTAAATTTTACCCATTAATTTTAGTATTCATCATTGGATCCTGCTTGAGGGAAGTATTACTGTGGTTTACTATTTTCCCTATCCTCTCTATATTTTTAATTGGAAATCTTCTGTAAGGAAGACTTGTCCCTTCTCCCATATTCATTCATTCATTCATTCATTCATTTGCTTATATTGGATTGATATTGATCTCATTCTTCGGGTTACAATCCGATACTGTCATTACTTTTTTTTGTTTCTCAAATTGTCCTAATTTTTGCTATTGGGAGTTTTTTGGGGTTGTCTCCTGTGTCCTTTCAGTATGTATTGATCTTTTATTACTTATTCATAAGCACTTCCTTCTTTCTGCTATCACAAACTGTTCCAGGATCATCTTATGTTTTCTCTGCCAAGCCCTGGGGTAAACCAATTTTCCTTTTATTAAGAAATAGTATTTGGAGGGGCGCCTGGGTGGCGCAGTCGGTTGAGCGTCTGACTTCAGCCAGGTCACGATCTCGCGGTCCATGAGTTCGAGCCCCGCTTCAGGTTATGGGCTGATGGCTCAGAGCCTGGAGCCTGTTTCCGATTCTGTGTCTCCCTCTCTCTCTGCCCCTCCCCCGTTCATGTTCTGTCTCTCTCTGTCCCAAAAATAAATAAACGTTGAAAAAAAAATTAAAAAAAAGAAATAGTATTTGGAAACCAAGTTCATTTCTTCTGAGGTAGCATTTCTTCCAGTACCTGGTACTGGATTGAACTAGGAAATATGTATATGTACCCTAGTTTATGCCTATAAGCAAATCTATTTATTTCTGTCTGATACTTGTAGAAAAAAATCATGAATCCTTTCAATACCTCCATCTCCATTCTGGTACCACATGTTTCACTCTAGCATCTATCCTTTCCTTATTTGTAACTTCTTTCTTCAATAGTGAGAAACCCAATTTTTAATTTCTATGATGTATTTACTTATTGGTTCAGCCCTAGCATAAAAAAAGAGAACTTTCTGAGCTTCTTATACCCCTGTGAGTAACAAACTTATCAACTGTGGCAGGGATTGTCAAACTACAGCTCATAAACCCAATCTGACCGGACACCTGTTTTTTATAAATTGTTTTATTAGAACATAACCATGCTCATATTGTATTGTCTATGGCTGCTTCTGTGTTCCAATGGCAGGGTGGAGTAGTTGTGAGAGAGACTTATGGTGGGCAAAGCTTAACAAACTTACTACCTGGCCCTTTACTGAAATATTTTGCCAACCCCTAAGCTAGAGCAGAGGGCTGTGTACATTTCTTTTTGTCTGTAGCTTTAAAGTATTGGGTTAAGTAACTGTTTGCCAGGGGTGCCTGGGTGGCTCAGTAGATCTTGTGACTCATGGGTTTGAGCCCCACAGAGGGCTCTGTGCTGACAGCTGGGAGCCTAAAGCCTGCTTTGGATTCTGTGTCTCCCTCTCTCTCTCTGCCCCTACCCTGTTCACGCTGTCTGTCTCTCTCTCACTCTCTCAAAAGTAAATAAACATATAAAAATAATTTAAAAAGTGGTAACTGCCAAAGCTACTTAGGTCAGCTCCTTTCTGTAATTATGCAATTCATTTGTAATACAGCTAGATTTGCTACAGTCTGCATTCCATCCTTCCCTACATCCTATTTGATTTTTTTAAAAAAATTAACGTGGCGAAATGCACTCTTTGTGATGTACAGGTTTTGAATTTTGACAAATGCAATGAGTCATGTATCTACCACTACAGTTCCACATAGAACAGTTTTCTCAGTCCCACAGTCCCTTTTGTTGCTTAGTTATTCAAGTCCTCCCATTACTCCTTTGTCATTGGCAACCACTAATCTGCTTTTTTGTCCCTATTGTTTTGCCTTTTTCGGACTGCCATATAAATGGAAGGGTACAGAATGAGCCTTTTTATGTATGACTTCTTTCACTTAGCAAAGTGCATTTAAGATCTAAGTGTGTTGTTTTGCTCAAGTATTTACTATCTGGCCCTTTATAGAAAAAGTTTACTGACACCTATTATAAAGAGTAGAAAGGAGTGGGAGAATATGGGTGACTTTGTTAAAGATTTGATGTAGAAAGCAAAGAAAAAATGAAACCTGGTTTTGTAATTTTGAATTTGGGTTGTTGAGAGAATGTTTGACCTTAATAGAAATAGAAAAGCCCTATATTTGGGTTTTCTGAAATGGCCCAATTGTATTTATTATTATTTAAAACTAGAAAAATGAACAGTAAGTAGTAATGAGTTGGTCAAACAGTGAACCCATCAAAGTGGTAAGTATATTAGTTTAAATTCTGGGTGCTGGGAATGGAAGGCATTCAGTGGTAGGAGTCAGGATGCAACCATAGAAGAGTTTCCATTCCATTTGGCCTTCTCTCTCTGGAAAAGAGTGGTCCAGCAAGCTCCTCATAGGACAACGACGGAAGTCATTTCATAATATGTTTTATCTTTTACACATATTATCATTCTAAAATTTCAAATGGTAGAGAAGTGAAAGTACCTCTGCAATTTCACATTCTCAAAGGTTAACTGTTGTTAATCTGTTGGGTAATTCTTTTAAGAATTCCTTATACAGATAGTTAGAGATATTACCATGTCATTACACTCTCCCATGAACTGTTTTTTGAGATAATAATATATTGTCTATGTCTTTTATTTAGTAATACCTCAGTTCTACTTTATTATTTTTTAATGATGGTATAATATTCTATTGTATAGCTGTGCTGTTATTATATAACTAATCTGGTTTTGATGTTAATAGTGATGATAGCTAAGTTTTCACTGTTAAAATGCAAAGAGTACCATTATATGCATACATATTCATAGTTTCTTCACTACTTCCCTAGCATAAATTCCTAGAAGCAGAACTTCTAGATTAAAAGATGACATTTTAAATTTTGTGTGTTGACATGAAAAGATGCTCAAAATTGTTCATCATTAGGAAAATACAAATCAAAACCACACTGGTCAGAGTAGCTAAAATTAACAACTCAGGAAACAACAGATGTTGGTGAGGATGTGGAGAAAGGGGAAACCTCTTTCACTGTTGGTGGGAATGCAAACTGGTGCAGTCGCTCTGGAAAATAGTGTGGAAGGTTCTCAAAAAGTTAAAAATAGAATTACCCTATGACCCAGCAATAGCATTACTAGAAATTTATCCAAAGGATACAGGAGTGTTGATTCATAGGGGCACACGTACCCCAATGTTTATAGCAACACTACCAACAATAGCCAAAGTATGGAAAGAGCCCAGATATCTATTGATTGATGACTTGATAAAGAAGATGTGGTATACATATATATATATATATATATATATATATATAAATACATACACACACATATATACATACCATGGAATACTACTCAGTGATGAAAAAGAATGAAATTTTGCCTTTTGCAAAAATGTGGATGGAATTGGAGGGTATTATGCTAAGTGAAATAAGTCAGTCAGAGAAAGACAGATATATGACTTCACTCATATGTAAGATTTGACAAACTTAACAGAAGACCATAAGGGAAGGGAAGGAAAAATAAGATACAAACAGAGAGGGAGGCAAACCATAAGAGACTCTTAAATACAGAGAACAAATTGAAGGTTGATAGGCGTGGGGGGTCAGGGGTGGGGAAAATGGGTGATGGGCATTGAGGAGGGCTCTTGTTGGGATGAGCACTGGATATTATATGTGATGAATCATGGGAACCTCTCCTGAAGACAAGAGCACACTGTATATACTGTATGTTAGCTAACTTGACAACAAGTTTTTTAAAAAAGTAAATTTTGGATTTTGAAAGTTTCCACTAGTATTCATAGACATTTTTGGATACTTTTACAAGACTTATTTTCTGTTTTGACCATTTGGTGCTTAGCAAATACCACAATGTACTATTAGTTCTTTTATGAGTTTGGTCTCAATATATCCAACTAGTAAAAATTCTTTGAGAGTGCTATCTTTTCTATTAGGTGTATTGAAAATGTTTGTTCATCAATTCGTGTTACCTAGATATTGGTTCCACTGTGCTTTAGCTTTTAATAATCTATAAACATGGGAAGTGGAATTAATACATATAAATGACTCTCATCCTTGTACCATATGATTAACTTATAATTTTATGAATCGAGCATTCCAGTTTTGAATTGTGCTTATATGAGTTTCCCTGCTATAATGAAAGACGTGATCATTTATCTGGTTGCTAAATCCAGAAAACTTAATTGTTGTTGTCGTTGTTGTTGTTGTTATTGTTGTTTTCTACTTAATGTTTCTGAGATCCACCCATATCTCTCTATTCCCAGAATTTCTTTTGCTGCATTTCACTCTTCTAGACACACTGATAGCCTCTTAATTGTCTACCTGTCTCTGACCATGCCCTACTCCCAACCATTCAATTTATTACAGCTAGAGAGACCTTAAAACTGGGAGAGCTGTGAACAGGCTAGCCACAAGTTCCCCTCCCCCTCTGACAGATAGGGACCCCTAGTCAAGCAACCCTCCTAGCACAGGAACCAGGCACAGTGGTTGCTTATCCCTGAGCAGCAGGCTTCAGTTACCTGTCAGCCCAAAGAATTATTCAGACA
Organism: Prionailurus bengalensis; assembly: GCF_016509475.1. Lineage (NCBI taxonomy): Eukaryota > Metazoa > Chordata > Mammalia > Carnivora > Felidae > Prionailurus > Prionailurus bengalensis. The sequence continues at coordinate 132,063,655 of NC_057344.1, read as the reverse complement.
AACCAATTACATCCTCCTGTACAATGCTTGCTCATTTGTCCCAAATGCAACCCCCATGTGGCCCTGCATGGCATGTGATGTCCTCAAACTGTCATCAATCTTATCTGTCCAGTGTCAGGTGTTGTGTGTTCAGCCATCTTCATAACCATAGAGTAGGAATCTCTCCCTTACCAACTGGGTAAAGAGGAATTAAATAAAACACATATATACTATATCCTATGTTTTGGAAAAAAAGATTCTGTTGATTTCACTAAATTGTAGTCATCCATAAGAACTCAGTATTGCAAATGAGATGCTCTGTCTCTTTTAGTGATCTAATTTCTTTTTTTAAAATATAATTTATTGTCAAATTGGCTTCCATACAACACCCAGTACACATCCCAACAAGTGCTCTCCTCAATACCCATCACCCACTTTCCCCTCTCCCCTACCCCTCCATCAACCTTCAGTTTGTTCTTTGTATTTAAGAGTCTCTTATGGTTTGCCTCCCTCCTTCTCTGTTTGTAACATTTTTTTAAACCTTCTCCTCCACCATGTTCTTCTGTTAAGTTTCTCAAGATCTACATATGAATGATAACATATGGTATCTGTCTTTCTCTGACTGACTTATTTCACTTAGTATAATACCCTCCAGTTCCATCTGCATTGCTGCAAATGGCCAGATTTCATTCTTTCTCATTGCCAAGTAGTATTCCATTGTATATATAAACCACATCCTCTTTATCCATTCATCAGTTGGTGGACATTTAGGCTCTTTCCATAATTTGGCTATTGTTGAAAGTGCTGCTATGAACATTGGGGTACATGTAGCAGTGCTATTAGTGGGTTATAGGGTAATTCTATTTTTAATTTTTTGAGAACCCTCCACACTGTTTTCCAGAGCGGCTGCACCAGTTTGCATTCCCACCAACAGTGCAAGAGGGTTCCCATTTCTCTATATCGTTGCCAGAATCTATAGTCTCCTGATTTATTCATTTTAGCCACTCTGACCGGTGTGAGGTAGTATCTCAGTGTGGCTTTGATTTGTGTTTTCCTGATGATGAGTGACGTTGAGTATCTTTTCATGCATTTGTTTGCCATCTGGATGTCTTCTTTGGAAAAGTGTCTATTCATCTCTTCTGCCCATTTCTTCACTGGATTATTTGTTTTTTGGGTGTGGAGTTTGGTGATTTCTTTATAGATTTTGGATACTAGCCCTTCATCTGATATGTCATTTGAAAATATCTTTTCCCATTCCATCAGTAGTGATCCAATTTCTGTGCTTCATTTAGATTTAAGCCTTCAACTTAGGAATCCTTTGGCAGGTGTATTAGTCAGAATTCTCTAAAAAAACAGAACAGAGATGTAGATGCAGACATGGATATAGATGAGAAGATTTATTATAGGAATTGGCACATGTAATCATGGAGGCCTAGAAATCCTGCCATCTGCCACCTGCAAGCTGAAGAATGAGGAAAACCAGTGACGCAAATCAGTCTGAGTGCAAAGGTCTAAAGATTGAGGAGCCCAATAGTGTAAGTCCAGGTCTGAGTCTAAAGGTCTGAGAACCAGGAGCTCTGATGTCCAAAGGCAGGAGAAGATAGATGTCCCAGATAGAGCAAAGAACAAATTCACCCTTTCTCTGGCTTTTTGTTCTATTCAGGCCCTCAGTGGATGGGATGATGCCCACCTGAATTGGTGAGAGTGAAATTTACTTAGTCTCTTTCAAATGCTGATCTGTTCTGGAAACAGCCTCATGGACACACCTAGAAATAATGCTTATCAGCTATCTGGGCATTCCTTAGCCCAGTCAAGTGGGCACATAAAATTAACCATCACATCAGGGGAAGTGAATATGGCCTCTTCTCCATCTCTCCATATATTCCAACCCTTCTCATCATCACTTTGCCCATAGGCTGCCACTGCAAGTTCCTGAGTTGGTTCTGGAGAGAGCAAAGGAGGCATGAACAAAATCTTACTTATGAGAAGTGGCTGTAACTTGGTCTTTGGTGCCCTCTGAGTATGGCAGATTTTCAGTGTTCATTCTTTTTCTCCTTAAATATTTTTGTGAGTTTCTTTGGTATTCTCCCTTTGCGAAAAACACAAAAATTCACCTCTTATGCTGTGAGGAAAGTTTCTCCAGTAGTTTTTCCCTACATGCCCTGTCTCCAACTGCTTCTTCATTGGACAGCACACTCTCAACCTCTTCTTGCTAAAGCTCCTTGTTCCTGGGAGCAAACCCTCTTGAAGAGGAGTTTTCCTCTAAAATGATCCTTGTGTGCCTCTTTCCTCTAAGACCACCAGCCAAATATAGGAAGGAATCACGTCTTTCTGACCTACCACTACTGGCAAATATAGTCTTTCCTTTTCATTCTACAGACCCAGATTCAGACTTTTACTTTGGAATTTTCAAGTGGGAGGCAAACACTGGATATTAAGGTTTTCCAAACTTTAGTAGGCAAACATTCGATTCTCTCAGCAGTAGCTTGGTTGTTCCATCCAGTAGCCTTAGTGTGAGGAAGAAGCACTTTCTTCCTTACCCAAGGTGGGAGGGGGGCTCTACTATTTTTGGATAATTTAACCTAAAGTAATTCTCTCTTTCTTTTATTAGATTTATTTAGCTTATTATATAACAGTAAATTAGGTAGTAAGTCAACAAGTGCAAAAATATTTTTTGACTGCTTACTTCGTAATTCTTACATAGATGATTTAACAAGCTACCCTAAACTGGAGGGTAGGTAGCATTAATGGTTCTGTTTTGCCTTTGGGCCTGACTTAAAACTGGAGCAGATGAAGCTCCATTTCAACATGCTGTTATCTTTTGTATCTAAAGTTTACCTTCTACAACATTAACTAATTTATATTCTCAACAGTCTAACTAGACTTTTTCTATAAAGGAATTTAGTTGTCAATAGATTTGCTACTTGAACGAAAGATTTTGAAAAAAACTCGATAATTTATTCAAAACTGTGTTGAGTATATACTTAGTAAGTCCATTCACATTCATACTTTGAAACAGTAAGATCTTATGTTGAATCATATATTCCACGATCATTTTAAAATAAGTAACAATTTTAATAGTATTTGTTATGGATTGTTAAAGTAAGTCCCATCTTGTTTGGCATATTAATCTCCACATTAAAAAAATTTTTTTAAATGTTTATTCATTTTTGAGAGACAGAGAGGGACAGAGTGCAAGTGGGGAAGGGGCCGAAAGAGAAGGAGACACAGAATCCAAAGCAGGCTCCAGGCTCTGAGCTGTCAACACAGAGGCTGACATGGGGCTCGAACCCATGAACTCTGAGATCATGACCAGAACTTAACTGACTGAGCCACCCAGGTGCCCCTAATCTCCAAACCTTAGTGGTAACAACAAAAGAAAGTTTTTCTCCTTCAACATAAATTATTGTGCATTTTGAGTCTGAGACTCTTATATTCAGCTTATCTCTGAATTTCAAAATAGGTCATGATAGGCATTAGGAGTTCTGAAGAGCTCTCTGAAGCTCCTGAAATTAATTATATGCAAAAGTTTGTGCATAAATTTACACATTATTGTCTGATAACCTAATCTTACAAGGACAGTCATCTTAAATGAAAACAATTAAAAAAAACATGCATTTCAAAGGAAACTGAGTGATAAGCAACAGCAAAAACTTCATTGCTTATATATCACAATAATTGTGTTTATGCATTTGTAATGTCATTCTACAAAGAATTTGACTTGACTTATAGAAATAAATTGGGTAAAATAAAATAAAAAAAAACAATGATTTTCAGTTTAAAAATGGAAACATATTGTCAGTAATTTCCCCCTTCACTTCTTAGAAATCACAAGAAGGCAACAATGAAAAGAAAATCTAACGCAAATTTCTTCTTTAATAAAACCAGTTGACAGGCAAAATCCCCGTCTCAAAAATAGTTGGAAAGTGTTCCAGAACCAGTGAAGACTCAACAACAGGGCTGTAATCAATCGCCACTGCAAGAAATTATGAATTTTTATGTAATCTCAGAGAGGAAGTGTACCTATGTATGATATAAAACTTAGAATATATAAAATAAAAGATTGATAAACTCAAGCACATAAAACAAAAGCAATAGTAAAATTTCTTCAAGTAAACCTCTTGAAGAGAAATGACCAGCTGGAAGAAATATCTGCAACCCATTACATTTAATGATCTAGTTTTTCTTTCTCCTTTTCTTTTTTTTTTTTTTTAAGTTTATTCATTTTTGAGAGAGAGACAGACTGTAAGTGGGGGAGGGGCAGAGCGAGAGGGAGACACAGAATCCGAAGCAGTCTCCAGGCTCCGAACTGTCAGCACAGAGCCTGACATGGGGCTTGAACTCACAGCTGTGAGATCATGACCTGAGCCAAAGTTGGATGCTTAACCAACTGAGCCACGCAGGTGTCCATAGTTTTTCTAATATAAAAAGAGATTTTAAAAAATCAGTAAGGAAAGGATAATCTATCCAATAGAAAAAGGGAAAATGATATAAAAAGACAATTAGCAGAAAATGCAAATGGATCTTAATCATAAAAAGATGCCCAGTTTCACTCACAATAAGACAGTACTATCACTATGATATTGTTCTTCACAAATCATATTGACACATGTAAAAAAAATAGCGGGCTAGTGGGAATACAAATTGATAATATTTATATAAAGTTTTTGGAAAAATCTTTAAAAATTTCAAATATTTATATTGTGAAAAAATAATATGCTTACAAGTATTACAAGAATGTAATACTAAGTAGCTATAATAAGAACGTAGGGGATCTGTATGTAGTTATATGATACTAAGTCTCTCTCTATATATATTTAAAAGAAAATAGCAAAGCATAAAATCATGGGTATGGCTTGCTTCTTTTCTGCAAAAAAAAAAAAAAAAGAGAGAGAAAGAAAGAAAGAAAGAAAGAAAGAAAGAAAGGAAGAAATAAAGAAAAAAGCATATGCACATGATTTTACATTCTCTGAAGACCTCTGGAAGAATAAAAAAATGATAAGAGTAGTTTTTCATGATTTGGCAGGGGTAGGGGGTTTCGAGTAGATGAAAGGTAGAGGAGGAGTAAGAACAACTTTTCATGTATACATTTTTACCTCTTTTAAATTTTGGAACTTTCAAAATTCATACTATATTTGTATTTGTATTACATATTCAAATAAATAAAATTAAAGGCAAACTCAACCAACAATAATGGCAATATGCTCAGTTATGATTTTGTACAGTTATTTTTTAGTGGAAGGACATATGGATATATTTATCTTTAGATTAAGGATAGCTGCAGAGTCTTAATAACAAATGGTGATATTATTTGTATTTGTATCTTCAGAAAAAACAACCCCAGTTGTTATTTATCTGCTAGAAAAATAATTAAATGCCTAAATATAGAGTAAAAAATATGATTCCATTTTCAATTTACTTTAATATAATTGTATTCCATGGCTCACTTATCAAATTATTCCTTTCTACAGAAGCTATTTCTTTACTGTCATGCATTAATAACACCACATAATCACTAGACCGTCCAGATACTTTCTTGACATGTAAAAAGCCATATATATTTAATATATACAACTCAACGAGTTTGGAGATATGTATATACCCATGAAACCATCACTACCATCAGAACCATAGACATATCCATCACCTCAAAAAGTTTCCTCCCTCCTCCATTATTTATTATTATTATTATTATTATTATTAACATTGTGGTGGTGGTGATAGTGATGGTGGCGGAAGGGACACTTAACATAGATCTACCCTCTTAGAATATTTGAAGTATACAATATAGTATTGTTAGCTGTAGGGATTATGTGCTGAATAGTAACTCTCCAGAACTTAATTATTTTATATAACTGAAACTTTGTATCCTTTGACCAATACCTCCTCATTTCTCCCTGCCTCCAGACCCTGGCAACCATCATTCTATAAGTTTGACTATTTTAGATTCCACATATAAATGAGATCATGCAATATTCGTCTTTTTTTGTTTGGCTTAATTCACTCAGCATAATGTCCAGGTCTATTCCATGTTGTTGAAAATGGTAGGATTTCTTTCTTTTTGAAGGCTGATTAATATTCCATTGTATGTATATACCGTATTTTCTTTATCTATTCATTTGTTAATGGACATTTAGGTTGTTTACACATCTTGACTATTGTGAATAGTGAGTCAATGAGTATATGAATATAGGTATTTCTTCAAGATTCTGGTTTCAATTGCTTTGGATATGTACCGAGAAGTGAGATTGCATATGGTGGTAATGTTTTTAATTTTTTGAAGAACCTTCATACTGTTTTCCATAATGGCTGTACCAGTTAACATTTCCACCAACAGTGTACGAGGATTCCCTTTTCTCCATATCCTTATCACAACTCATCTTTTGTGTGTTTTTTTAATTATTCAAAATATTTTTAATGTTTATTTTTGAGAGACAGAGAGAGAGAGAGAGAGAAGGGGAGGGGAGGGGTGGAGAGAGGAGGCACAGAATTCAAAGCAGATTCCAGGCAATAAGCTGTCAGCACATAGCCCAATGTGGAGCTTGAACTCACGAGCCACGAGATCATGACCTGAGCTGAAGTTGGATGCTTAACCAACTGAGCCACCCAGGCACCCCTGGTTTTTTAAATGATTAATGATAGGCCTCAGGTTGAGATCTAAGCTTCCTGGTGATCAATGCAAATAAGGATACAAAATTAATTTTGTTACAAAGATTTCTTTTTGCACTGTAAAGAATGGTTCCTAAAGCAGATATCCTTAATGACCCATTTGATCATGAAATCTCAATAATTTTAGTCTGGAATATTTGATTTCAAGCAATATAGCTTCCTGATGGACCTTATAGGATAAAGTTGTAGCAAAATGCACATACATGGAAAGAAGTGGGTATTTTTGTTATGTATGGTTATTGATTATAAATCAAACACATTCTAGGGACGCCTGGGTGGCTCAGTCCGTTAAGCGTCCAACTTCAGCTCAGGTCACAATCTCACGGTCCGTGAGTTCGAGCCCTGCCTCGGTCTCTGGGCTGATGGCTCAGAGCCTGGAGCCTGCTTCCGATTCTGTGTCTCCCTCTCTCTCTGCCCCTCCCCCATTCATGCTCTGTCTCTCTCTATTTCAAAAATAAATAAACATTAAAAAAATTAAAAAAATAAAAAATAAAAAAAAATAAAGTAAATCAAACACATTCTGGAGGATGTCTTCCAAAGTTTATGCATGGAGTTCTAGAACAATTCATCTTTAGCTACTATTTCTGAAATACATGGTGGAACTAGTATCTATTGAAGCTAAATCTCATCATAAAGGTAGACACCAATTATCTTCTATCCCCTATAGTAAGGGGACACACATCTGGCGTTTCAAAAGGAGTTTGAAATAATTAAGATTTTTATTTAAAAAGGAGGGTCAAAACTTATCTGTGCTTTCCATACCTCTAAATTATAATCTGATCAGTAAGTGGTTCTTACCCACATTTATTCTCATTGTGGCATCAAGATATATATGCTGTTTAAATATAAGTCTACAGCTTGACCCAAACTGTCTTCCTCTTTAGAGTTAAAGGAAAAGAGATGATGCTGAGGGTGATGATGATAGTAGCGAGACAATAGCAGCTGACATTTACTGAGCACCTACTGTATGCTAGGCACTCTGATAAGCCCATTACATCCATAACATTCTTTATGCCTCACAAAGACCTGTGCAGTATGTACTATTACTATGCCTATTCTACAGAAGGGGAAAAGTGGATTTTAGAGGGTAATATTCAAAGTCACACGGTTGCTGCACAGCAGACCCCGATACACAGAATTGTGTACTTGGTAAGTTTAGAACAAATTCTAACACACAAAGGGTTTTCTGAATTCTAATTTTGTTCATCTTGAAATGTGCAGATGTTTCTACCTAAATCCATTCACAGGTATGCTTTAGGACCCCCTTCATGGTACCTTTCTTCACCAAATACTCTAACTAGACAAAACCGATGTAATATATTGTCCCTGTTTTGGGTTGTTTTTGAATATTTCTCCCTCTTTAGTTTTGTCATAAATTTTCTCACAAGCTGAGGCATTTTGAAGTGCAAGTATAAAATTTCAAAACTGAATTTTTATGCCAGTGGAATTCCCATCACTTATGTGTTCGATTTGTCCCTTGCGTTTGTAAGGATTCATTTCAGTGTCTTCCTGTTTGTAAGCTCTGGTACATTCATTATAATTCTCCAAAAGTTTCAAAAGTTGAAGGTCTTTTTAAAAATCTCTATTTGTTAAATATTTCAATTAAAGCTTTTTAACTTATTTTTAATAAACTGTGAATTCCACTGTAATGTGATACTGTTGTAGGGCACTTAGAGTGGTTGTAGGGTAGGATGTCTTCGAACATTTTTATTTATTTATTTATTATTTTAAAAACCTTTTTAAATGTTTATTTATTTTTGAGACAGAGAGAGACAGAGCATGAGAAGGGGAGGGGCAGAGACAGAGGAAAACATAGACTCCAAAGCACGCTGCAGGCTCCAAGCTGTCAGTGGAGAGTCTGATGCGGGGCTTGAACTCACGAAACGTGAGATCATGACCTGAGCTGAAGTCCTTAGCTTAACTGACTGAGCCACCCAGGTGCCCCTGAACATTTTTAAATTAAAGCAATAATAGGGACAGCTTTGGTGTCCTTGAAATAAAAATCGGGACTTGTGATTGTGGAACCATGCTTCTAAACAACATCAGAAGGCTCAATTTTCTTGGTTTTATTACCTGGAATACTGATTCCAGCTTTTAGGTTCCATCTCTGACTGGAAACACTGTATTTTTCTTAAAAACACTGAGCAAAGTCCTATCAGGATGGCCTCTGATCTCCCACTGTCTTCATCTGATAATACCATTAGTTTGTGAGACATAAAATCTAAAATGTTATCATAGTTGTCTACTTCGCAAATTGTGATTTTAGTTTATCAGTGTTCCAAATAAGACTTAAACCTTTGCCATTATTGGCTCCTGTTGCAGTTATTATTATCGTGAGGAAAAATCTATTGGGAACAATATAAGACTATATGACAATGCAGCTGTTTAGCAGAATTTACTCTGAAAATTCTCAAGTAGCTTAGCATCTGCATAGAAGGCATTTTCTTAATTATACCCACAAAGAAGAGTTGAGTGAATATATCAACTTCAACTTTATTAACCATTATATATCATTTAAAAAGATTTTGGCAAAACATTTATAATTTTAAATTGTAAAAACAATAAAATTGTATTAAAGTATACTTTTCAGAGAAATTTAGAGCATATTGTATTAGAGACAGATATCACTATGAAACACATTTAAAAAATATGGGGCACCTGGGTGACTTAGTCAGTTGAGCATCTGACTTCAGCTTGGGTCATGATATCATGGTTTGTGGGTTTGAGCCCCATATCGGGCTCTGCGCTCACAGCTTGGAGCTGTGGCTCCTCTCTCTCTGCCCCTTCACCATTTGTGTGCTCTCTCTCTTTTCCTCTTAAAAATAAATAAATAGGGGCGCCTGGGTGGCTCAGTCGGTTGAGCGTGTGACTTCGGCTCAGGTCACGATCTCACAGTCCGTGAGTTCGAGCCCCGCCTCAGGCTCTGGGCTGATGGCTCAGAGCCTGGAGCCTGCTTCCGATTCTGTGTCTCCCTCTCTCTCTGCCCCTCCCCCGTTCATGCTCTCTCTCTCTGTCCCAAAAATAAATAAACGTTATAAAAAAAATTTTAAAAAAATAGATAAATAAACATTAAAAAACATTTCAAATTATGAATATGTACCAAGAGTATTTATTTTGCTTGTTACCTTCTAATATTCAGATAGTGAATATAAAGTTTTAAAATGTTTAGTTAACACAGATATTTAATTTTTAATTTTAGGAAAAAAATTATATACTTTTGAGAATGATGTAAAATTTGTTTTCATTCTCAAAAGTGTCTTGGGGCGCCTGGGTGGCGCAGTCGGTTAAGCGTCCGACTTCAGCCAGGTCACTATCTCGCGGTCCGTGAGTTCGAGCCCCGCGTTGGGCTCTGGGCTGATGGCTCAGAGCCTGGAGCCTGTTTCCAATTCTGTGTCTCCCTCTCTCTCTGCCCCTCCCCCGTTCATGCTCTGTCTCTCTCTGTCCCAAAAATAAATAAACGTTGAAAAAAAAAAAAGTGTCTGGATTTGGACAAAAAATAACACGGTCATTGTTAAGTCATTTCATTTAGGTGTAAACTGAGCTGTCGATACGTGGAAGTCCTGACAATGTTGTCTAAGGGAGAGCCAAGCACATGAGGAAAACCAGTTTCATGCAGTTTAGACAGAGAGAGAGAGAAAGAGAGAGAGGGAGAGAGAGAGAGGGAGAGAGAGAGAGAGATGGGGTGGTTATAAGTGTATTATAGAGAGAACTGTAAGTTTGAGCTGAAATAAAAAAATTAGTATATTTTTATATTTTATACTAAAAAAGTTAGTATAAAAATTATACTAAAAAATCAGTACAGAAAATTAGCATAGAAATGCATATAAAAATTAGTATAGAAATTTTCTGTCAGTTGAATTTGTCCTATTTTTCTTCTATATGTTGTATGAAGTTAGACTGCGACTATGAGCTAAAAGAAAAGATGATGATTTAATTTTACCAATATGCTAAGGTTGTGGAAGAGTAATGATACATGATTAAAAAAATTATAAACTCACAGACTGGAACTCAAAATTGTACTTTCTTAGGGTAGAATTGAGAACCCCCAACTTAACCTAGTAGAAAAATGTTTAGTTATTTCTAGAATTAGGGTGAAAATTAAATTCTAGGCAGAATTTCAAATAATATGCATATATTTATGATTTGCAGTCACGCCAACTGAATTTAATTAGCTCTGAATATTTTGTACTTATATATTAGGCATTTCAAATATGCTGTTTACGTATCTTATTGACAAGTCACAGAAAGGGTTATTTTGAACTTTAACAGAAACTAAACCGAGGGTGTTTTGGAAGGCAGGTGAGAGCAAGAAAGTTGAGTGAAACTGTCTCCCATACCTGCCTTTTCTTTACTGTCACTTTCCTACCTCCTGTGGTCGGGGAAGATAATGGATGTGTTCCCAGAATACTCCTTTACTTACTAGAGGTGCTAAGCGAAAGTCTAGGGCCAAATATGATAAAATATACTTAGAGAGGAAAATCAAAAGTATTTAACAATTTTGGGGGGCTCCTGAGTGGCTCAGTCGGTTAAGTCGGTTTGTGAGTTCAACCCCTGTGTCCGGCTCTGTGCTGGCAGCATGGAGCCTGCTTGGGATTCTCCCTCCCCCTCCCTCCCTGCCCCTCCCTTGCTCGCTCTCCCTGTCTCTCTCAAAATAAATAAATAGACTTAAAAAAAAAAAGTATTTAACAATTTTTAGTGAAGCATAAAACCAATTTTCCAGGGCAAAATAGTGGTTGGTTGTTATTTGTAACTTTTAGAGGAAATAGGGGAAACAGAGATTTTTTTTCTTTTTTTTTAAATCAAAAGCGTAGGGGCACCTGGGTGGCTCAGTTGGTTAAGTTTCTGAATCTTGATTTTGGCTCAGGTCATGATCCCATGGTTCATGGTTTCGAGGTCCATGTCGGGCTCTATGCTGACAGTGTGTAGCCTGCTTGGGATTCTCTCTCTCTCTCTCTCTCTCTCTCTCTCTCTCTCTCAAAATAAATAAATAAACTTAAAAAAAAAAGCATAAACTGATCAGATGTGATAGATCTAGAGATAATAACTTGTCAGTGACCTTGGTCTAAAGTCAGGAAGAAATCAAAAGTAAAGAAAGAATAAACCCAACCCAGAGCAACAGCTTTGAGATGAAGCTAAAAGGAAATTGACTTGAAACTCATATTTGAAGATATTCCCCTTCTATGATCTAAGGATCTGGAGTAAGGAACTCCACTGTCCTGGTAAAAATATTCAAACCCTAGTTTGCAAGGTAAGGCCTTTGTGAGACATCTCAGCTTCTGTTTGTTTCCTACTTGCTTCCAGTTAGCAGACATCCTGAGCTGCTCAGTGTCACATGTGTCCAGACCTTCCTGCCTCCTTGAAGACCCTGCTCTCATATTCCTCCTTTCCTAGACTACCCACACTGCCACTTTGAAGATGCACACACTCCTCATATTTGATCAAATGCATCACTTTTGCCATAAATCTTTCCTGATTCCCTCAGCTGGAAGTACTCTTGCCTTTTTACTTAATCCTCATCTCATTGCTGTGTGTCTCATTCATCTCTTAGGGTATTCTATTTTGATTTGAAATGTTGATGCCTACCTTTTGTAGGCTGTAAACCCTTGAAAAAATAGCATATATTTTATTGGGTACAGGGAAAGCCAACCTTGACAATAAATACACAATAATTAATTCTTATATATGTAATTATTAAATTATTATAATTATAAAAATAATGACAAATTAATCGATTAATTGACATGGGTTATTTTTCTCAAGCAGATCATTGGGCCTTGGGGTAACTAATTTAAAAAAGGATACTGAGGCCTGGAAAACAAATCACAATGGAGAAGGAATTACTTGATACTTTAAAGCTTGATAGGAATTACTTGATACTTTAAACCCATGTAATGTTACAGGAGACTCTAGGTTTGTTTACTTCTACCATATCTGGTTTTTACCATGTAGTAAACTCGAAATGACTGTCTGTTCACTGGATTAAAAAGAGCAAGGTATTTTTTTTTTTTTTCTTCTGAGAATGGGAGAACCATGGTCAATTAGGGAAATATCTTCTCCCTTCTTACCGGAGTGGATGGAAGTAGGTTGTGTTATAGAACCTGAGACCCTCCTATTTTGAGGTATTCTTTGGGAACTATCCCATTTGATCACTTGTTACACTGTTGAAAGCTTCTAGCACAATGCCTGTATATAAGAGATACCCAATTAAAAAAAAAATTGTTTACCTTGCTGTTGCATTACCAGATGCCTCTGAAAAAATTTTCCAGTTATGATCATTACTTATGAAATGAAGTGTTTAAGTCTTTGCAAACCATCAACTGGGAAATAGGTGGAGCATAATTAGGAGTATAAATGATACTTATTTCCTGGTAAATAACAGATAATTTATTTTTTATAGCTAGAATAAGAAATAGAAAGTCAGGGTGACAAGTGATTAGGAACTTTGATTTCCTTTAAAATTGTGATTCTACTGGGGCACCTGCGTGGCTCAGTTGGTTAAGCGTCTGACTTCAGTTCAGGTCATGATCTCCTGGTTTGTGGGTTCAAGCCGTGCGTCGGGCTCTGTGCTGTCAGCTCAGAGCCTGGAGCCTGCTTTGGATTCTGTGTCTCCCTCTCTCCCTGCCCCTTCCCCACTCATTCTGTATCTCTCTGTCTCAAAAATAAATAGAATATTAAAAACAATTTTAAATTGGGATTCTACTGTATATACTACTATTATAATATCAATGATATTGTAAACAGCCCTCAGAAGTGGTTTTCTTTAAATATGACAAAATGCATTTAAATATTCACTTCAATATTTTTCTAATATTTGAACAGAGGCTTAATAAAGTCTTTAAACTGAAATGACATCTTTAAATTATATACTAAAAATTAGGATTTGACAGCACAGACCAATATTTTTATGGCTCCATGAAGCAACGCATATAGAAATTATTTAAATAGCTTTTAAATCTTTTAATGAGGTCTACTTGTATTAAATGGAAGTATCAAAGAAGTTGTAGCCTTGTAAATACAAAAATTAAAAAAAAATGAAATAAATTCTAAATACTGAGGATGGAATGAGTCCATAGCATTTCCTATTTTGGACAGTAGATGTCACCAAAAAGTTAAAGATGCCTGAGTAACAGCCACGCTTAGTACACAGATGTGATCAAGTATTATTTGAATTTATTTGTGAAAATATGTTAGAGTGAGAAAACTTTCTTTATCGTAAATCTTTTCCCCCCTGATGCCTTTATCTACTAAGTGCAATGTTTCCTACTATTGGACAGATTTAAAGCCTCTGAGAGGACAATGTATTTTATTTCTTTTTATTATTCTATCCTTTCCTGTCACATCTTGAAATTCCATTTATAATTTTTATGTGTGGTCTGCAGTCTCTAAGGATAAAAAGTTAACTAGGAATTTCCATAAACTTCTGAGATTCTCAGGTGAAAGGTGTTAAATGAAATGCATGCCTAATTGCAATATATGCCAAATAACTGTATTTTTCTTTTAAACAGGGGTAGAGGACTCTCCATATACTATCAATAATGCCAACATCATCTTGTCTGAATATTACTACCTAATAGTCAATTGAGGGTTGCCAGAGCGGCCTCTGTCAGTAGGAGGCAGAGAAACAGGATGAGAGCCCCACAGCTGCTTTCTCAATTTAGCGAAGGCGGACCAATTCCAACCTTGCACTAATAGTTTGATCCCAAAATATCTCAGCCTCCTGGGCTGAGGAAAGAAAAGACAGGGGTGAGGCAATCCCACCTCCCCAGCCTTGGCAACCACATTGCTTTGAGGAAGTCCTACTCAGCAGCCACAGCCCCAGGAAAAATTGAGCTATCCATGAATTAGAGGGCCCGGAGCATTCCTATAAAGGACCTATTCGCAAGACTTTTTAGATCACTAGTTCATTTTCCCACTAGTTCTGAGTCCTAAAACTCTAAAATAGGTGTCAAGTGTGTCAGCTCCAATGTCTTTGGGAACCGGGAAGATAACAAAAATGTACAGATTGGTCCAGACTGGTTGCTCCATTGTAAGACATTCCAATTCGAATTTTTGTCAGTCTGTGCCCACCCAAACACAAATCTATAAACTAGGTTAAGCCTCCAGGCTTTTAGCATTTGACTTTTGCTCTAATAGTTGGTTTGGATGTTTATGTATACTATTTAGACAAATCATTAACTTGGGACTCTATGAAAACAATCAAAGGATCTATGCAGGGAGACTGAGCTTGCATTCTAATGAATTCATGCAGCAATTTTTATACCTAATCATAAATGTAAAATTATAAAGGATATTATATAGGATAAAATTATTAGGGTAAAATTACAAAGGATATGGAGGAAAGTTCTGGTATCAGTATCAATTTCTCCTCACTAAGCACTTTGAGATCAATATCAATTTCTCCTCACTAAGCATTTGAGATGATTTCTGATTAGAACAGCTCTTGGTCCTGTCTGTATTGCCTTTTTTGCTGTCCTTGACCTGCACCAGACCCAAACCCTTTTGTCAATTATTTCAGGAAAACATCCTGTCAAAACTCATCTGCCTGAATCAACAGCACTGATCAAACATTTTATTGAATATATACATAATGGAAGAACGTTGTTTTGGAAACAAATTGCAGTGCAAGTTTAGTTAGAAGAGCTTATATTTTACTATCTTGAAATTACTGAATTCCAACAGAAACTCGAGCAATCTTTCACCTCTCCCCACATAAGTGAGAACACACTATAGATAAAAATTAGATACAGAATTAGCAATATTTCTGCTTTTAATGATTTTTTTCTTTTTCCACATCCCTTTTTATTTTTGACAGCTATGCAGTTTTTTTGAAAGCCATTTTCACTTAATATTCATTATATGATGCTGTAGAATTCTCACATGTATTTTTATTATTGTCTAATACTCTTCTATCAAGTTGATAGGCCAAAATTTAATTAATCATTTCCTATTGCTAAATATCTAGGTTTTTTTGGAGAGGGGGTCTTCAGTAAATAATTCTGCAGTGAGTATAGGTATCTTTTCTTTTAGATAATCCTTAAGAATATTCCCTCGGAGTGAGAGTATTCCATCCAATGATACTAAGATTTATATAATTTTTGGAACACATAGTAAAAGTGATTTCTAAAATGTTTATCAATTTATGTATATATATCACCAATATAAATAATCACCTTATTTTTCATTTTGCACACTTACTAGATATAACATGCTTTCAAATTTTTAATTTCTAATTTTAATTTTTCCATTTATTTGTTTGCTAATTTTTCCTTACATGTGCTCAATTTTTTTTCTTTTTGATATTATGTCTTTTCCTGAAAATATTTCATTAGCTTTTTCCTCTTTATTTCACTTATGATATATTTTATTATAAAGAAAGGATACTTAATACATAGAAGAATCTATCTTTTCCTTTGTGGTATCTTTTCTCACGGCCTTTTTATCAAGATTGTAAATGAGACCACTTTCCTCCAAGGTCTTTGTTAATTAGTTTATATAATTCTTCCTGGCAGCCAAGCTGTGGGTAACATCCCTATTTAGTTATTAATCTACTGGCTTTGCAGGGAAGGCATGTGATAAAAATTATCTTTAATAATTCTCATTAGCTTTGAAACACTTGCTACAAATAAACTATTATTTACTGTCTTAGCTAATTTTGTTGGGAGTAACTAAAAATAAAAACTTGCTAATAATTAGAAGTACAGCAAATTCAATACAGTGTACTCAGCTCTGTGAATTGCAGACAATATTTTTTTTATTCAACTTCTTTTAATATCCAACTCTAAATATCAAGGAATCAATTTACTGAAGATTTTTTTTCTCCCAACATAACAAAACTATCATTGCTTTAAAGAACACATAACTGGACTTAACCAAACAGCTAATTTCCAATACTAGTTTCTAATTGGTTATTTAAAATGTTAAAATTTGCTTTCAAGTCAGTTTGCTCTTTTTCCAAAAGACTGTTTCAGCAACATGATTTGTGACTTCTTTCTTTGTATAGACACATCTGGCTTTAGATATTCCAATGTATAGATCAAAGAATGCTATTCTTTCCTTATGTAAGAATTGACAGGATGAAATGCTATCATTAGCTTCATAAATATGAAACATTATCTACTATACCACTCAGAATCCAGGAAATATTTTATGCAGAAAGAGATGTACTACAATTGGTTGAGTGCTCACAACAACCCTCCCGACGACAATATTAATCTCTCAGGCTTAGTATACTCACTCAAATAGACTAAAATAGACTGATATTTGCCTTCTTCACACATTTCAGATGTAATTTTCTTCCTCTTGATCTTCCTCCATAACATCTAGTGATCTCCAAATTGAAAGCTAAGAGAACATGAGCATGTGCATGGAAGAGACATTTCTTAAAGCTCACTAAAAATCAGTACAACAGAAAGCACACCACAAATTCATGGGAAAGCATGACAGAATCATTGCATTTCTCATTAGTACCCCTGCCCACTACCTATTAGGACCACTGCCTGTTTCACATTAGGCACCCCCCTGATTTATTCTAAGCCCTATACCCTATGGGCTGGTGTTTATTGTCATGGTCATTATAAGCCATTATTATTTGTTCCTAGAGTGCAAATGAGCCTTTTTCCTTTTAATTCGTCTCTGGAAAAGCACCCCAAGGGAATGATAATTTGCAGAAAATGGTCACATGATTTTTTTTGGCTTAATGAGTTTAATATGGGGTGTTGTAAGGGAAAGGCTAAAGGGACTGGAGCCTTACAATGCAATACTCTTAGATAACAGAATTTCAGGGTCAAAAGATATGTTGAGAGTCTTCTACTCAAGTCACACTAGTCTCAGGAGACTGCTGTAAGAAAAAAGAAAGCTCTAGCAAGGAAAACAGGGTATCAGTCTGTGGGAAAGTCTAGAAACAGGAAAATAGTATGGCATAAATGAATGGAGAAATGCCAAGCTTTTGGGCAGCAATTTCAACATATTGTACTCAGGAAATCCTTATAAAAATGCATTCCTTTGTAAGGCTCTTGTGAGATTTGTTTCTTTGGTATTGCAGTGAAATTGTTAGTGAAGTGAGAGTGTTAAAAAACAAGGTGATCCACAGCTTAATAGAAATGCCAAACCTCCTAAAACATCATAGAAAGAGTGCAGGGTTAAGGGTGACATGACAGATGTTTCATGCTGGTAATTTTGTTTGATGATGAAGTAGCTTCTTTTTGTTTTGTGAGTGAGACCTTCATCTGCCAAACTGCTGAGTCTTACAAAATGGCAGTATTCCAATATTTTCCTTCAAAAACTGAAATCACTTTTTTTTTTTCCATGAGGAAGTCATCTCTTAAAAGCTGGAATTCATATTAAAGTAGCAATCAGTAATGTCTGCACTATTCTTGGTAGTCCTATGATTAAATATTCTGGATACATTGGAATTATGTGTTATTGCCTTTTAAGTTTTATTAGGAAATTCAAGGAGAAGCTGGAACACTTTTTCTCTTTAGCAGTTATGTGTTTGGTCTCCTGTGACTATGACTAACAATATATCCTTAATTTAGAGCATCATTTTCCAGAAAAATGGTTTAGGAAATATATAGCCAGAATATGTGATTCTTTTTTGGCTGTTCTTCCCATTGCAGTGTTTTAGGATTATCACTAGTCTTTTCCTGTGACCCAACACTGTGTCACTTCAGGCAATTGAACACAATAAAATATGGACACATTCTTCTTATTGAAAAAGGATCTTGTCCTGCTTTGTTTAACAGCTTTCATATGAAAATCTCTTCATTTCTCCTTGGCTTCATTAGCTTTCAAAATTAATACCCAGTCCCTAAATACAGCAGGGCTAGGTTTCTATTCTGCCAATTACCATGATCTGAATCTTTTCTACGCTCCTTCTCATACATCATTAAAGTATGTTCTCAAATCTACCTTCAAATAACCACTTTATACCTCCTTTTAAAATCTTCTTCTTTATTCCTGTTTGTGGAATAAAAGTTAAGTCTTTATCTACCTTTGCACTGTGGATTTATGCTGATCTTGAAAGGTCCAGATCATGTACAATTTCTATGGTCTTATCTTTAACTATTCCAGTCATAGGTGATTAATTCTTTTCACTAGATGTATTTTGAACACTATCTATTTGAGGCATTAGACTAGGCTCTGATAGAATGTTTCATGGAAGAGATGTCATTCAGGAGATGCTTTCAAGGATGAGTAGAATGTGACAGGCAGATTTTTTTCTGAACAGCTTTTAGGGTGGAAGTAACTGAGCAAAGTCACATCAGTGACAAAGTCTACAACATGATATATTAGAATAGTCAAGAAGCCAAACAAACTAGGGTACAGGATTTATGAAGGGAATAATGAGTAAAATAGCTGGGATAGTAGGTCTAGGCTAGGTCATGGAGATACACACACACACACACACACACACGTAGGTAGGCATATATATAATTTGAAAAGCAATCTCAAACTTACAAATTTATAAAAAAGTGGCAAGTTTAAGACAAAGAACTCTTATTTTCCTCAACCATTTGAGACTAACTTGTTCATCTAATGTTTCATTAAGCTGTGTACGTTAGTGTGTATTTCATATAAACAAAGATGTGTGTCTCCTACATAACCATCCAATATCCAAATGTGAAACAACCATCCAAATATGAAAATGAATAAAACTATCTCATCCTTATATCTCGTTCAGTTTCCTCCAGGGTTTTTTTTTTCAGTAATATCCTATAAAGTGCAAGGACCCTGTTTAAAATAATGCGTTTTGGGTTTTTTTTCTGAGTATTTCAAATACCCACATAGTCCCTTTGGGAGTCTGTGTGCAGTGCTCCAGGAAAGATGTATTTAGTTTAGCCCTGAGCACCTTACTTTGGTCTCAAATCACTCCAGCATTGTGTTCCTAGTGTGTCGCAACATTTTCTCTATAAAATTCATTTCTTTTTCTTGTAGGAATTCTCTCTTAATGACTTTTCTAGGAGACCATGTGGTTTTGACTAGACAACCAAGTGAGGAAAATTCTGAGTGCTATCTCTGCTCCAAAGCCAGATGATGAAACCTTTCCATGGAGGCTGTGCAGGTGGGTT
The DNA here is from genome assembly GCF_016509475.1 of Prionailurus bengalensis. Lineage (NCBI taxonomy): Eukaryota > Metazoa > Chordata > Mammalia > Carnivora > Felidae > Prionailurus > Prionailurus bengalensis. The sequence goes on along the minus strand of NC_057344.1, from coordinate 132,043,940 downwards.
CTTGGTCAGCTCCACTAGTCCTCCAGATGAGTCCACGTGTCTAAATCTTCATGAGGACAACACACAAAATCCTCTGCTCCACATTTAAACCATCTGGACCCAGGTTTGAAATTTTAAGCCACCTGGCTAATAATTCCTATTGAGCTAGAGTTGTAGAATAAATATACAATCATGATATTTTATGCTAGAGGAAAGACTATAAAAGAATGTTCTTTATTACCTTTGCTTCCCTACAACAGGGTTGCCACAGGCTTATGCATGATTTAATTTTAGTTTTGATCTGAATTGATCTGTGTTCTACCCACAGGAAGGTGCTCACGTGACAGTACGGAATTTTGATCCTCTTTCCACTCTGGTCTCTATGCTCACAGTGGAGTCTCACCAGGGCCTTTGTCTGCATCTTTTGGTGGGACTTCAGATCATTCAGATTTCTATTTCAATTAAGGAAATGTTTTTATCTTGCTAGTAATAAATGTTTAGGCCAGAAAATGATTTTCTTTTGATTTTCAAAACAACTTCTTGGAAAATGAAAATAATGCTCAGCATGGTATAAAATTTCAAGTGTCTTAAAACATTCGAGTACTAATTGTATCAAGCTAAATACATTTCAAAGCTGTGTCTCTATGTTGTGGTTACACTTGGCTATGACATTTCTATTATATTATTTTTCATGATTTTATATATTTCCTTACTTTCATCTGATGCTAGTGGAAAATGTACCTGGAAGCATCACAGATTTCAGAGCAGAATTTTATTAGAGTCTGTGGCTCTCTCTTCTCAATGCCTCATTAGTGAAGAGGTGGCCTTTTTGAAGTTGGCTGCCAAGCGTCCTGCTGATTTTATTCCCCGCTGGTGTTTGGATCTTGACAAGGGCAGGAAGGAAAAGAAAGGAAAGCTATCCGTGACCCAAAGGCCTATGACTTTTGGGGAAAAAATGGTCCCAATGGGACCGTCATGACTAAACTACAAAATCTGTACGCATGTTGAAATAACATTGGATTCACCTTTCAAAGCAGATAATTACTTTTGAAATACACATGTGAAACATAAGCTTCTACATGTGTTTACAAAATGTGTAAAGACCAATACAGAAAAGGGTAAGAATATTACCATTTTATCTGTCTTCTAAGGGGAAGGGGTGCTTAACTGGGGTTTATAAGAAGAAATTTAAGGAGCAGACTTTCCAGTGTAGTTATCCAATCTCTTCTTTCAAAGGGATGACCTTCCATCTTTCCAAACAAGTGTTTCCATTCTTTGACATTTACTAGTAGAATATTTGGTCATAGCAATAGTAAAATATGTTTCTCGTTTCCCTTTGTTAAAAGGAAATGTATCACCTATTGTACTAGTTCTGGATGAAGCTTACAGGTTTACTGGCAATTCCTGATAACAGTGTTAACAACAAATTCCATAGCTACTTAATAGTGAGTTTAAGGTTTGACCTTAAAATGCATACCAAATGTTCCTATTGAAGTATTTTGACTTCTTTATTTTTTTAGTTATACTAAAAAAAGGTAAGTTACACCTTAAACAAAGTAGAACCCACAAACACAGACATTGCTATTATTGGAGTTCCAGTTTGATCACTGAATTCTTTTCCTTCACATCACTAAATGTATCAAAAGTATGAGGTACCTTATATAGCATAAAACATGGGTTCTAATCCATCAAAAGATCACCATGTAGTTTATTTTATTAAAAAAAAATTTTTTTTAATGTTTATTTATTTTTGAGACAGAGAGAGACAGAGCATGAGCAGGGGAGGGTCAGAGAGAGAGGGAGACACAGAATCTGAAACAGGCTCTGGGCTCGGAGCTGTCAGCACAGGGCCTGACGCGGGGCTCGAACTCACGGACTGTGAGATCATGACCTGAGCTGAAGTCGGACGCTCAACCGACTGAGCTACCCAGGCACCCCACACCATGTAGTTTATAAATGGAATCTCTAAGAGGTGAATGAGTAGTTCCTCTATGTATGATTTGATGTACCTATAGTTAAACATTTAAGTATATTAAGTTAAACCTTTTCTAAGTCAGAGTTCCTTTTGCTATCAAGTAAAGGCGATAATAACTGTGTGTCTGCTTTGGTGATTTGTACTGATGATCATATGAGAGATGCTTATAAAATTAATTTATAAATTGTGAAGCATTATATGTATGTGCATGATTGTTATTAATATTACTTAGCTTTATCATTTCTTAAAGTCCCCTTTTTTTCTGTAAAAAATATTGACATTATACAAAACTAATGATTTGGTATCTGTGAATTAAATTAGTCATAAATTCCCCACAGTCCTTCCGTTTCTGGCTCATCATCCAGCCAGGATGGCCATCTCATGGTAAGAATGAGATATGGTAGGTGCTGATAGGCCATACAGTTTTTGGAATAACAGGGCAACTGAGAGGTAGCTCATTCGTGCTTCATCTTTCACATAGCAATTTGAACTGGTCGCTAATAAAATATGTGGGACATAAAACTTTCTCTTTGAAGAGTCATTTTTATTCTTGGGAAAGCCTATGCACACTACATTATCCCATTTCCCTTTACTTTCTTCATTTTAAAGAAATTCTGTCAAAGGAATTTTAACAAACCTAAATAGATTTTAAAATTTCCTTTTAAACTCTTAAACCTTCTTCATAGCTCTCTTAAGAACTACTTTTAAGACTTTTCTAGTTTTAAAGCTATTTAATGAGAAAGCCATGTAAAAAACCCAACTTTGGAAGATATGAACATATATCTTCTGTGTAGGGGGGAAATTTTCCCTTGATCCTCTTAGGGTCTCTGACCTGGATCTGGAAGTTAAACTGACAAAGGTAGGTTTACAGGAGGAAAGCATACACACTGACTTCATGTAAGTTTCATGGAAGCCTCCATAGGGAAGTGCAGACCCAAAGAAACAGTTGAACTTGAGTATATTTATGCTAGGTTTGATGATAAGTGGACAGTCCCGTAGGAAATATGACAGATCAGAATATGAGGTAAGTGTAGTAAATTAGAGGAAACTTAGTAGGGCCTATTTGTTCAGATTGGCCTTGGTGTTCCTTGGTCTTCCGAGATAAGAATGTTCCTTTCCTCCGGGTATGGGGGGCCCTCTCACATGAGGGTTTTATGACCTGTTTCTGAGGAGAAGGGCAGAGGGAAGGGCAGAATGACCTTCTTGCTTCTATTATTTTCTTACATTTCTTCAGCTTAAAATGTTCAGTATTCCAAGGTGCCTATTTTGGGGTAGCTTGTGCTAAGCCTCATGACTCTATTAGTAGAAGTAAAGAATTGAAGGCTGAAAATGTACCTCCCAACTCAGTCTTTAAGAAAGTCAATCCCATTCCTACCCTATTTTACTTCTCTCTTTGGAGCATTTATCGATTCTCTACTAGAGGTGGGAGGATATGGGAAGCATGAGGGAAATACACAGCATGCTGTGGGCCTGAAGGGCCTTAGTTTTAGTATATGTAGAAATGGATATTAGCAGTGTAAGACAGAGGACTATAGAAGGTATGTAATAATGTATTTAACTGAATATAACCAAGTGGGAATTTATATCTTGCAGACAATTAGTGTTACAAAAGCTATCTGTATAGGAATTCATTTTGACCTAAATTGTAAACTAATTAAAACTTATTTTTGCTATCTTTCCAATCTGCTAATATTTGCATATTTGCTTTTCCTGCTCCTTCCCTACTCCTAACTTTTACTTAGATCTTCTAATGATCAGAATGAACCATGCTAAAATTCCAACATGGTTGCCAACACTTTGCTCTTGTCTCCTCCTCCTTCTGATGCTCCTCCTTTTTGGTCAAAGGGCTTTTTGTTTTTGTTTTTGTTTTTTTCCATTTTATAACTTCAAATTTGGAAAATCGGAAACTGAAACTTTTACACACTTAAGTTAACTCACAGATTTTAATAAAGTGATAGTTCTGGATATTTCCAAAACCATTCAGTGAAATACAAAAATGCTACTGCTGAGATTTTGTTTTCATTAAACCTTTTGGAAAGTTGCTTATATTGTACTGCCGAATAAAATTGTCTCACTGTGTAATAAAGACAAGGTAATATGGGCAAAATTGCAAGGTTGTAATTCTAATTTTTAAGCCAGACAAGGAAAAAAAATACTTCCTGAATTTGTAATAAATGTATATCATTATACTTCATGTTCTATTTCCTTCCTCTTTTATCCAGGTACCTCCAGAGAATTCTTCAGATTTTTGCGTTTCCTTTTTTTTTCTACTGTAAAACAATATGCTCTGTTTTTGAAGAGACTTTTTGAAGGTAATTTTAAACCTGTTGTTTCCAATGGGACAGTGACTGCATTGGTGCTTTCTCTATTCAATTTATCTCCTGTTTACAGGTTTATGGGAAACAAGATTATCACCATTTTCAATCCTCTCTATATTGTAGTTTCCTAGGAGACCAATAGGAATCCATTACTAACTTTGTAATGGTGAATGGAAAGGTTGAACTGAACTAAAAGTTGGGAGAAACCAAGCAGTTTCTAGGTTATTCCTGAATTTATTCACTAGGTAGTAAAATGGCTAAACTCTAAATGTTAATATGTTTGTATACATTTTAATCTCACAATGAAAAACTGCTTTCTGGGATTGTTATGAATTACTCAAAACTCCCTTTTTAATTAATTCACATTTATAATTTTCTGAATGGTAACAATCATAGAATACTTTTATAGGAGAGTAAAAGAGATAGCCTTCTCTCCTCTGCCTATTTATGATGTACTTATTTATTTGGGAAGAAAAATGTCATGAACCTTCTAAGCTAGGATTTATCAGTCTATAAAGACTTTTCCAAAAAAAAAAAAAAACAAACTTTCCTCTAATTTTAGGAAGAGTGCGGTTTGTATCACAGAATTTGAATCTTGTCAGGTACTTTTATGTTTTCTAATTTTGTTACATAGTTGACTGAATTATGTCATAAATGCAGTGATCACAAATTCTGTAAAACTCTTAATGCCTTGATCACAAATTATTTCATGTATAATGTATGCCTTAAGTTTCTACCATATTTAAAATTCTGTGAGTTTTATGTATATGTGTGTGTGTATGTGTGTCTGTGTCTTGTGTGTGTGTTGTTGAAACAGTAATTATTAGGTACTATAAAATCTTATTGATTAATATAAGGTAAACCCAACTAGCATAAAAATGACCAAAAAAATCACATTTTAGTCATTTGTTTTAGGAATAAAATAATGACACTAGTTTCCAAGCTTCATAAGGGCAGGGAGCATATCTGCCTTATTTACATTTGTTCTCAAAGAGATTTTGGTACAGTGCCTGGCATATGGAAAGGGTTGAGAAAATTTTTGCTGAGTGAATGGATGGGAAGGATTTTTACTCAAAATGTCATTACTAGATTTCTATATGTTTTATAACTGGAAGGCTTCCCCCATATGTTTACTGAAACAGAGCCAAATACCATGCAAACACACGTATCTTCTAGCAGGAAAAAAAAATACTACAAAGTTTTTTTGAATACAAAGAGTTCTGTCTACAATGCTTTATTAAGCATTGTAAACTGGTTAAGATTGTGTTACTGTAGGGTTCAAAATATTAAGGGAATGAATTACTTGCTTTAAAATAATTAATGTCTATGAAATAATTAAATATAATATTTCAATGGCCATCATCGGCTTTTTGCATATTATTTTCTTAGGAAATAATGAGTCTGTGCAGAAAAACATATGTACAGGCCTTAATAGCCTTTGGTTAGAAACATCAGGGCTGATGTTTTAGATTTGTTTTGTCATATGGTTTAATCAGCATTAATCTCTTCCTTTTAAGTTATTATTTTTGAGAAAAGGATTTTAGAAATCAATTAAAATGGTTTTGTGTTTGAACTACAAGAGCAACATTGGGTAAATTTTATGGGAAAAATACCACTAAATTTAGCCAAAGGATCTGGCTTTCCAGGGCACTTTAAACTGCCTTGTTAATGAATGACCCATTGAGATTTAATTTATACCAGCTCTGCTATACTTTAATAAGCAGCCACCATGTCTCTAAAGCGTGAAGTTAATGAAATAATGCCTATTTGGAGTTGGTTATTACATGCACAGAGATATTTTTTCTTGTTTAAAGCTAATTAACATGAAAGACAACTTGACTGTTTTAAATGAAATGAGAAGAAAATGAGAATGTTATGTCACAATGAGGCAAACAATGGAAATTTAGCTATCAAAGAAAAGTAGAACAAATATAAAGCACAAACACTTCAAATTATGCTAACTTTGAGAAAATGAATGTCTTTTCAGGGAATTTTTAAACCAAGTAATGTCAGCTAAGTGATATATTCTTCACCAAAGTTTAGCTTAGTTCTCTATTTATATTATATATGTGATGCTCAATACTATATCATTAGTCTAGAAAACTGGCAAGAAATTCATTAAAAATAAGGAAGCACATATATGGAAACAGTGTTTAGATGTGTAAGAACACTCGTCAATGTAGCCTTTTATATCTGTGTCTTAGAAGAGGGCTTAACACACCCTTAGAAATGCTGAGATTGAGACACAGTCACGAGACGTTTTATTTTTATGAGTCTTTTATTATGGGGCTAATAGATTCTTCCTACAAAAAGAGTTGAGAGCAAAGCTTTCTCAGCCTCTGAATTGTGGAGCACCTCAGTTTTCACTTGGAGTTAGGAATCTTTAAAAATGTCTCAAGGTCTTCCATAAAAGGAAGCTAAAACTAAAAGTGAAAGTTCCCTTGGGATGTCCTGAGAGGTGTGACCTTTCAGAATGGTGGACAAAAAAAGTCACCTGGGACCAGTGTTTGAATTGGATTCTGGGCCCCACCCCAGTCAGTACGTCTGGCCCAGGAGTCAACATCCCAGGTGACTCTGAGGCAGGTGATCTTCACACTACTCCTTAAGAAACACTGACTTAGGGGCGCCTGGGTGGCTCAGTTGGTTGAGTGTCCGACTTTGGTTCAGGTCATGATCTCACAGTCTGTGAGTTTGAGCTCCACATCAGGCTCTGTGCTGACAGCTCAGAGCCTGGAGCCTGCTTCGGATTCTGTGTCTCCCTCTCTCTCTGCCCCTCCCCTGCTCATGCTCTGTCTCTCCCTGTCTCAAAAATAAATAAAATTATTTAAAAAAAAAACAAAAAAAACCCACACTGACTTAGAAGCAAGACTAAAGAGGTCAGAGTAACTTGAACGCTATCCAACAATGATCAAGTTTTATGCAATTTGTGATGGAAATAAAGCTCTCCTCCTAATTCTTCTGTTCCCTCTCTAAGCAACAGGATAAAGAAAAGGCAGTGATGGCCAAGAAAGGGAAACAGAAGCAGTTAATGAGGCTGCAGGACCTCATCTGGAACTAAAGCACATACCAGCTGAAGAGAAAGAATGTCAAACACTATGAATTAACAGAAAAAGTAATCTACCACAGGTGAATTTGGGATCTAATAATAGATATTAGGTGAATAAATCTTTGAAGTTTTTATCCTGTTGTGTAATGGTGTCAGGTTCGGTATTGCTTGGAAGAAATTTACCCTTGAAAGCACTTAAGTGATACTAATCTTTTATTTGTTTGCACTAGGAAAAAGAAGAAAGCTGATATAAGAAGGCTTCTTGAATTGTCACAAAAAAGCGGAACCACTTTAAATTACATGCATACAACTATCCTAATATGTCCTTGGCATTTTCCTTCTAAAGTACACCTAATTCACACAAATTAAAAAAAAAAATTATTATTTTGAGAGAGAGAGTGAGAGAGAGAGAGAGAACGGTGGATGGGAAGGGGCAGAGAGAGAGAAAAAGAGAGAATCCTAAGCAGGCTCCCCATTGTCAGCACACAGTCCCACTCAGGGTTCCATCCCATGAACCATGAGATCATGACCTGAGCCAAAATCAAGAGTTGGACACTTAACTGACCAAGCTATCCAGCCACCCCACAACAATTTTTTAAATTGCCTGCACGTTATGTGTCAAATACATGCATTGGGATAGTTTCATCCCATATGCTTTTAAATGTTGACTTGTCTTTCAATATAGTTTTTTTTTTAATTTTGGAATAGTTTTAGATTTTCAGAAAAATTGCAAAGATAGCATGGAGAGTCCCATAAACCGTTCACCTAGTTTCTCCTATCATTAACATCTTACATAACCAGGGCATATTTGTCAAAACTAAGAAGCCAATGCTGGTGATTTACTATTAATTTGAATTGCAGGATTTCACTGGTTTTTCCACCAATGCCTTTTTCTCTAGGACTCAACTCAGATAAAATACCATATAGTACTTTGTCATCATATTTCCTTTAGTCTTCTCTGGTCTTGTGACAGTTTCTCAGTCTTTTCTTGTTTTTCATGACTTTGATGATTTTAAGGTGTATTGGTTAGGTATTTTATAGAATATCCTGAATTTGGGTTTGTCTGATGTCTTTCTCATGACTGGAGTGAGGTCATGAATTTTGGGGAAGAATACCACATGAAGAAATGTTATTCTCATCATATCATATCAGGGCACACATGCTATTAACATGATTTATCACCAATGATTTTAACACTGATCATCTGGTCAACGTAATGTTTGTCACGTTTTTCCATGGTAAAGTTATTTTTCCTTTTCCCTATTCTAGTCTTTGGAAGCAAGTGACTAAGTCCACCCCACATTCAAAGGATAGGGGAATTAAACTCTACTTTCTAGAGGGGAGGGAGGGCATCTATATAAATTATGAGAAATTCTTCTTTAAAGGAGATTTGTCTCTTTTCCTCCATTTGTTTACATCCATATAGCTCATAGATATTTATTTTATACTTTAGATTACAATCCAATACTACATTAATTATTTTTATTATTCAAATTGTTCTAGCTTTGATCATTGTGATCTTTCAGGTTGGCTCCTTTGTTCCTTTAACATCTACCATCCCTCCCCTCCCCCTTTTAGTACTTCCTTACTTCCTGGTGCGGCAAAATGTCACGGGTTCACCTTGTGTTTACCTGCCCCATCCATGCAATCAATTGACTTTGATTTTTAACCTTATAAAAACAATGAGTAAATGTATTTGACTTCCTGTATATAATACCTTGTGCTATATCATGAATGCTTTTGGTGATACTGATGCTACAGGCCAACAACAAAACAGCATTTTACTAGATGCATTACACTGGACAAAATGTATTGAATGCTCGTATCTGGCCTGAAGACATTGTTAGGAAAGTGATAAAAGAGACACTTTAGGTTGGATTGCACACTTTCCTTTTCACTTCCTGCCATTATGTAGAAATAGTTTGGAGAGAACACTGTGGGGAAGGGCGGTGGTTTCACTACTTACCACACACAAAATCAGGCATGACCTTAGTGTTTGTTTTATTCAGCAAACTAAGTTTCCATGGTAAACAACACTGGCCCCAGACTCCAAACAGCTGGGAACTATCTTCAGCAAATAAATAAATAAATAAATAAAGTGTAATTTATTGCTTTTTTCTTTCTCTTCCCCTCATCTCCCATTAGTGTTAAAAGCTCTGGTACTTCCATTATTTCAGCCAACAAATAAGTGGAATCATCCTCTTACACCCATCTTCTCGATGTCCTTATCTTTCTCACCATTGTCTATCCAAAACAAGTACAGACTAGTTTTAGCTTCTTTCTACCTTCTGGTACAGCTGGAAATTAAGTCAGTAACTGACTGCCTCCTTTGTCCTTTAACACTGGGAAGATGTACTGCCAAACAGGTAGTGACTGTGCAGTACAGGTTTGAGGGGTCAGCATCTATTTAAAAAGTACCTTCCTGGCCCCAGTCACGGAGCCACTGCTGAGAACTCAGCACCCCCTTTACCCACCCCCCCCAGTCCCCTAGCTTCCCGAATCACCATGCCCCCACCAGCCTTCTCTAGCTGTTGCCTTCCACAGGCCCTTTCCACCAAGGAAAAGGAATCATATCATATGTCTGCCATCCAGAACCTCCACTCTTTGGACTCTTTTGCTTATGCAAATAAGGGTGATGCTCTGCTTCTGTTGGCACTGAGGATAATATCCATGTAAGAATTCAACAGAGAAATGGCAGGAAGATCCTTATTACTCTCCAAGGAATCGCTGATGATTATGATAAAAAGAAACTGGTGAAGGCGTTTAAGAAATTTGTCTGCAATGGTACTGTAATTGAGCATTCAGAATATGGAGAAGTAATTCCCTTACAGGGTGACCAGTGCAAGAGCATATATCAGTTCCTCATAGAGATTGGACTGGCTAAGGACGATCAGCTGAAGGTTCATAGGTTTTGGGTGCTTTTGGCTCACTGAAGCTTAAAGGAGATTTCCTTGCAATGAATAGAATTTCCCTTCTGTTCCTTGTCACAAGTTTTTTTGTTTTTGTTTTTGTTTTTTCTCCCACAAGTTTAAAAACCTCACAGCTTGTATAATGTAAGTATAATGTAACCATTATATTATATAACCATTATATAACCATTAACATATATAACCCAATATAACCATTTGGGGTCTGCTTTTAACTTGGACTAGTGTAACTCCTTTGAGCAATAAACTGAAAAGAGCCATGCAAAATAACAAACAAACAAACAAATAAATAGTACCTTCCTATAATGGTGTTATCTGAGGAAAATAAGGAGTTATTGCCTCTAACAGGTATTAGGAAAAACAAGCAAATGAACAAGTGAGATAAAAATACCTCTGCACAACAAAGGAAACCATCAACAGAATGAAAGACAAGAATGGTAGAATATATTGCAAGTCATATACCTAATAAGGGGTCAGTATGCAAAATTTATAAAGCACTTGTACAACTCAATAGCAAAAAACAATCCAATAAAAAATGTTCAGAGGAACTGAATGGACATTTTTCCAAAGAACACGTGCAAATGACCAAGAGGTATATGAAAAGGTGCTCAACATCACTAAGCATCAAGGAGACATAAATCAAAACCAAAATGAGATATCACCTCACACCTGTTAGAATGACTATCATCAAAAAAACAAGGGATAACAAATGTTGATGAGAATATGGAGTAAAGGGAACACTTGTATGCTGTTGGTGGGAATGTAAATTGGTGCAGCCACTATGAAAAACAGTATGGAGTTTCCTCAAAAAATTAAAAATAGATATACCATATGATCCAGCAATTCTACTTCTGGATATATATCTGAGGGAAATGAAATTACTACCTTGAAGAGATAGCTACATCCCTGTGTTTATTGCAGTGTTATTTACAGTAGCCAAGACATGGAAACAACTATATATATAGCTATATATATATATATATATATATATAATGTGTGTGGGAAAACACAAAAATATTATTAAATATTATAGTTATTTTTTCTAATATTTATATTTATAATAAGAAAATATTATTCAGTCATAAAAATGAAGGGAATCCTGCTATTTATGACAACATGGAGTGATCTTGAGAGCATTATGCTAAGTGAAATAAGTCAGAGAGAGAAAGATGAATACTGTATATGTGGAATCTAAAAATATGAATTCATAGAAAAAGAGAACAGATTGGTGGTTGCCAGGGGTGGAGGTAATCAAAAAGTACAAATTTCTACTTATAAAATAAAGAAATCCTGGGGATATAATATCCAGCATGACAACTACAGTGAACAATACTCTATTGTATATTTGAAAGTTGCTAAGAGAGTAGACCTTAACATTTCTCGTCACAAGAAAAACAAATTGTAACTATGTGAGGTGATGAATTTTGACTAAACATATTTTGGTAACCATTTCAGAATATATCCGTATGTCCAATCATTATGTTGTACACCTTAAACTCATACAATGTTATTTCAATTATATCTCAGTAAAACTGGAAAAAACCACTGTGTTTTTCCTAAATTATAACAAATAAAAAGTGGTCTCAAAGTGGGTTTGAAAATCCACTTGATGTATACTTGAAAACCCACAAATTAGTTGGCGTATTCACATGTATAGAAAGACTGTCAAAATATATTAATGAAACTAAGGTTCTGGAGCCACCTGAAACAGAGCTCTTTGATCATTTCTTAATCTCAATACACAGCACTTGAGATTTCCAGATACTTTCTTCCTAAAGATTTTTTTTTCCCCTAATATTCTTTCAGTTATCCTGATTGTGTTTTAGATAAAGACATAATTAGGTGGTTGTACTAGATTGCAAGGTTGGTTTCAAAGTTTTGGCAAACACAAACACAAAAACCAGATTGTCATTACAATGGCACTAGTAGAAATGGGTTTTAGTACCTACAGAAAGAACTATGACTTTTTGGTCTTAAATGTCATTGCAGAGATGTGTCAACAAAAAGGTAAGAAAAACAATGGACTGATCATTCCTTCAGACAAGTGATGTTCAAACTTGTTGGTACATTAGAATCACCTGCGAAACCACGAAAAAAATAATGATGACTGAGGTCAATGTCTTGATGGGCCCAGGAATTTGCATCTCTTAAGACTTCCTAGGTTATTAAAATGTCATAGAACAAATTGTCAAATTTTAGTGAACATTTGAAATATCTGGTTAATTTGTTAACAGTGCAGATTCTTGGGACCAATGCTAGTATTCCTATTTATAGATCAGGTGTGGCATCCAGTAATCTACACTTTAAAAAGTAAGTCCTCAGAAGCTTTGGTTCTTTGCATAACACTTTAATCTTAACTGCTATAACTTTTTAAAAATATTTATCTATTTATTTAATTTAGTGAGTTGGGGAGGTGCAGAGAGTAATGGAGAGAATCCCAAACAGCCTCCGCACTGTCAGCACAGAATCCAACATGAACCCTGAGGTCATGACCTGAGCCGAAATCAAGAGTTGGCCACTTAACTGACTGAGACATCCAGGCGTCCTCTAACTGCCATAACTTCTTGTGATACCAGTTAAGGCTGTGGCAACAGCCAAGCCCCTAGACTTCCATGCTACTCAGAGCTGTACAAAACTCAACGGAAATGTTTGTTTTTTTGCAAGCTCTGAGGTTTCCTTATTTCAGTATGCCTTCCTTATCAGCTAGATAACTCATTCTTTAACATTCAACTTATATGTTATCTATTCTTAAATATCTTGGTTCCTGCAAGCTCCTTCTCTCTCGGCCCTTGTGTCCCTATGCAATTGTCTTACTGTTTTGTAAACCTTAATATTCTTATCTGTTTTCCATAAAACACTAAATTTTTTCAGATGACCAACTGTGATTTTTGATTTCTGTGGTTCTAGTGTGTGCTTCCATTGCTAATCACTGGGTGCCCCCCAAATTCCAAGTCTTAATAGACAAAACATTATAAACACAATATACTGTTAAATATCCTATTTCAGTGATAAATGCAATATGCCATGGAAATACAGATATTTTTGTTCATCTGTGGATTTAATTTATTCATGATTTTTTTTCCTTCTCCATAATTAGCATGAATAATTCAGAGGAGGCTATATTCTGTCTAGCTGTGAATAAGAAGTTCACATGCAGTTGACTCAATTTTCCAAGCTATTGGAGAGGAACAAAAGCAGATAATCCAAAAATCTCTTACATTGGGTGTGAAATACATTTTGGCATTTCCTTTGGAATAAGTGTGGCCAATGCTCTAGGAATTTCCGGTATTTCATACAAAAGACTCAAGCCACATCTGTAAGACCTGATTCTCCAGAAGCCAAAAACATCCCTCCTGTTTAGTTCTTCCACACACCGCCCATATGGTCTACTTTCCTGAGAAATAAGAGGAAGTTATTTAATGAGATAAAAATAAACCAGAAAGGGATTGGCACTTGTGGTGTGCTGTGTAGTTTTAAACTTGGACTCCTCCTCCTCAAATGTAGTGGTCTCCTATTTCCACAAAAACAAGAATCTTCTGTTTATGTCAATAAAAGAGTTAATCTAGCAAAATAGTTTATGCTATTTAAGATCTTAAATGCAAGCTAAAAGAATAAACAGAAATTTCTGGGGGTAATACAGTGGATTTATATTTTTCCCTCACAAATATTTAATCATTTATAGAGAAACTTTTTTTTTTCCAGAAAGACTTTTAGGTGCTTCTACAAATTAGATAATTTAAATTTACTCAAATAGGTACTTTTAGTAAAAAAAAACAAAAAACAAAAAACAAAAAAAAACACTGGAAGTTTACAAAATCCAGATTAGAATTAGTTATCATATCTCCTATTGGAGCATAAAAATATGTTTGTGGATATGTAAATATGGTGGATTTTTTATTCTTCTCTATAAGATAGTGATATATTACTCAATATTGATAAAGTTTACAAAGCAAATATCCTCACTAAATATTTTAATTACAAAGCAATAATTAAAATATCCTTATTAAAGTTTTGACTTATGTTATAGGCTCGATCAGTTATGGCTCCAGTATTCCCTCTACCCCTTCTCCATTGAGTAAAGGCATGGGGATCTGCATGGGCAGAAACTAAAGAGCAAGTTATATTCTCTTTCTGACTGGTTATTGGTTCAGGGAATTGGACAAAAGTTGATCCACTCAGAGGATAGCCCAGAAATTTTAGTGGATCATTGGGATGGTAAGCGCTCTCCTCTTGCACTAGAAGGAAAAGCATCCGTTATTTCAGTTGCAACTGGCAACTGTCTTGTAACCACAAGAGGAGTCAGTCTTGAGATAAAGATTCTTGGTAAAATCATTTAGTCATCAAATCAGGCATACCTGAAGCCGGCCCTCCTCTAGACTTTGTAGGTATGTTAACTAATAAATCATCTTTGTTGTGTACAACAATGTATTTATAATACCTGTTATTTGCAACTGAAAAAACTCTTAAGAGATATGAGCACGTATGGCTAACATATTTGTCAGATGGGAGATAAGCAAAGTGGTTCTTCTAACGTGTGACAGAAAAAAAAATAATCCCACAATAAAGTATAAAAGGATTTACATCTGTGATATAATGTGTTTGAACCAGGCCTTAAAAATTGTGACTTGATAGAATGAGATAATGTGACACAAAACTTGAGTGGCCTACTGGGAAGTAATGTTTCTTCATAATCTTCTTATGTTTGCTTTACATTCCATCTAAAATATTTAGTCACATAAAACACCTGGGTGACTCAGTCGGTTGAGCATTCAATTCTTGATTTCAACTCAGGTCATGATCTCAGGGTCGTGGAATCAAACCCGTGTTGGGCTCTGTGGTGAACGTGGAAAATGGTTAAGATTCTCTCTCCCTCGCTCTCCCTCTCTCTGTCTCTTTCTCTCTCCTCCTCTGCCTCGGCTCCTGTCTGCCACTCATATGTGTGCTCTCTCCCTACAATAAATAAATTAAGATAAATAAAATAAAATAATTTGGTTACATAATTCAGACTAGAAGATACCTTTCAGATAATCTAGCCCAATCCTTTCATTTTATCAATGAGGAAACTGAATCTTAGTGAAGTTGAATGAGATGGACAAGAGCAGAGACAAATGTTTTTGCCTCATGACTTCTGATGAGTCCTCTTTCCACTGCTGTGTGCCGTTTACAAAAAACAAACAAACAAAATTAAAAAACAAATAACTTAGTGAGGTAGGTTGCCTTATTGTTAGCAATCATTTCCTGTCTTGTAAGAGGCTTATATCTCATTGCCATTGCCATTTGACTCTTAGTGCCTCATCAGCAGCCTTGGCCATGTGATTTGCTGAGGTACATGTGAGTAGAGGTGGCAGAGTCATGGGACGCAATTATGTGGAGCAGCTTGCTCTTGGGCTATTTTAACAAGTCTCAGATGGTGACTGTTTTATCCTGGGTCCTGGAATGAGAAGACCAACTGAGCAGTGCCTTGCCTGGAGTTGAGATGTAGTTAAATTTAACATCTATGGCAAGAAACATTTGTGGTAATAACTTATTGAAACTTGGAGCTGTTGTTACTTTGGCAAAGTGAACTAATATTATGAGAGTCCGGAGCAGGTATACCATGTGTTGTAGAATGAGGAAAGAGGGAAGTCCTGTACATGTAAAACACATCCGTTGCTTTTCACTGGCTGTTTAGAAGATGTAATACTAGTTAGTCTCTTTCTCATGTCACTAACATCTTACAAAACCTAAGTTAACCTATTTCATTCTTTTTGCTTATTGTGAGGAAGGAGAAGAAATAGCATAACACAAGGTACAGATAAATAACATCTATGTTAATATGATATCTTGAGTCCATCCTGTGGTAGGACATAGTTTACTCTGTTACATATTTTTTAACATGTCTCATACTTGACTGTGAGGTTCTAGCAACAGGTACTATTTCAGGCACTAAATTCATAGACTTTTAGAGAGACACAGTTGTTGACCTCAGAGAGATCAGAGTTGATTGTCTCATTCTTGTTTAGGTATTGGGATATATAGTAGAGTACCATGGTTCATGAGAGACAGAGAGAGACAGAGATACAGAGAGAGAAATACATTTGTGTGGAAGAGCCAGAAGTCTCCAAGAGAGTATGATATGAGATCCAAATGCCAAAGAAGGAAAAGGAGTTGTCAAGACAGACTGAAGGGAAGGGATATGCAAAGATAGTGAATCATCAAGTACTACCTCATGGCTGAAGCATAGGACAAATGTGAGGTGATGGGGAGAAGGAGACATTGGCTGAGCTATGACAGGCTATTTATCACATTGAGGACCTGGCCTTTATTTTATGTATAATAAAATGTCACTGGAGGAATATGATCAAAGTACTGACATGGTCAGAATTCAGTTTTGCAAGTATCTTTTTTTTGTGAGAATGAAGAAAGGAAAATCTGGTAACACTGGTAAGAAGACTTTTAGAAGTATCTGTGTTAGTGTGGACAAGAAATGCTAAGATCCTGCATTAAAATCAATGGCTGTGGGATATGAATATTTAAACTTATTTATAAGGTACACTTTGCTGAATTTTGTGAAGGTTGAGGTAGGAGTCACTTTCCCTAGGCAGTTAGATACATAGGAAAGTTATATTAAATATCTTAATGGGGGGGGGGGGAAGAGAGAGAAACAGCCTAGTGTAATGATTTTGGACTCGACTAAGAAAGAATATCATTTATTAACTCTCTGGTTTTAATCATTCTTTTCTAAGTCTCAGTTTCTGCAACTATAAAATGCATACACTAAAGTACCTTTCTTACAGGGTTATGGTGAAAATTAAATGAGATGGGGCATAAAAATATTTTAATGTTGATTCTGAGTCATAATAGGGGATTTATAATTTTTTGGATGTGTCTTTTGCTCCTTATCTTTATTCATTCTGTAACATTGGCTGGGATAGAAGCTATGGGAGATTTGGGGTGAAAGAAAGGAAAGGGGACAAGTTCAATTTGAAAATCTAGAATTTGATTTTCTTGTAAGATATCCAGATAGAAGAATCTAGCAGATTGTCGGCAGTTCAAGGAGGTATCTCGTAGGTGATTTGTAATTCAAATCTGAGGCTAAGAAGAACCAATGGCGGTGGGGGGAGACAGATTATGTTAAAATTGATGCCACAGGTGTGAATGATAATTGCCAGTGAGAATGTATAGAAATAAGAAGAGAAAAGGGGCAAAGAGTTAAGATAGGAGGCTGAGGAGTAGCCTGACAATGGGTGGGTCATCAGCATAATTTTCTATAAAGCAAGGAAGACATTTTTAAAAGAAGGGATTTAATTATAGATAAATACTCCAGAAAGGATACAATAGACTGAAAAAATTAAATATAGAAAAAGAGAAGTTACATGACAGAAGCTAGATGTATTAAGCATGAATTAAAAGTGATTAAATAGAGAACAGTAATTTAAGGTATTTTTTTTATATTTATTTATTTTTGAGGGACAAAGTGAGACAGAGTATGAGCGGGGGAGGGACAGAGAGAGAGGGAGACACAGAATCCGAAGCAGGCTCCAGGCTCTGAGCTGTCAGCACAGAGCCTGTGGGATTCAAACGCACGAACTGTGAGATCATGACCTGAGCTGAAATCCAATGCTCAACCGACTGAGCTACCCAGGCACCCCGGAGGTAATTTTTTTAGGACCCTCAAGTGTGAGAGGAAGAAGACTGCAGGTTCCCAGCTGCTTACTTAGTCTCCACTCTGTCCTTACTGAGTAACAGAACCTTTGTTTATTTTTGGTCACAATAACATGCCCAGTTTAAATTCACATTTCCAAGCCTCTCTACAATTAGATGGCTAATGAGATACAATCACAAGTCAGTGGGTGGGGCTTCCAGGACAACTCTTAAAGGGCTGCCCCAGCTGGGAGCCATACTGTTGTTCCTCTTCACTTCCTCTTTCTGCCTTCCGGAAATGGGATGGAATGGCTGAGGCCAGAGCATCCGTCTTGGGACTTTGAAGAAAAGGTGAGAAAAATCTCAGGTACTTCAGCACTAATATTCTTGAACCAATGTCGTTAAATGTTTACTTCTGTTTTGTAAGAAGAATATGTATTTTAAGTCCCTGTTATTGGAATTGTTTTTAGCACTGAATGCAATTATAAACTGACAACGTGTGTTAGCTTGGTGACATGAAGTTAAATGAAGGAAAAATATATATGTATATTTATATAGACATATGTAAACACATATAAAAGTATTTTGTATATATATATATATATTTTGAAACAATGGCTTACATGGTTTCCAACCTTCTTGAGGTTATTATATTTTTTAGATTATTTTACTATTCTTCCCTCAGTAGGGAACGCTGACACATCAGGAGCTATACTTAATAGATTACGCCCAGTAACCTCATTTACACCTGCACCTGATTGAAATGATTTTTGAGCAGATGCTCTAATGGGATGAAACTCTGGGGAAACTTAGGGGGGGCCAATAAACCCATGAACAGATGCTTCTCATCACTGGTCATCAGGGAAAGGCAAATGAAAACCACAATGAGACATCTTTACACACGCACTAGAAGGGCTACACTGGAAAAGACTGACAATACCATGTGTTGGAGAGGGTGTGGGCAACTGGAAACTGGAAATCTTGTGAGATATATGACTCAGATACTTGGGAAAAAAGTTTGGCCAGTTTTTCTAAAGTTAAACTACACATACCATATGACCCAGCAATCCTATTCTTGTGTGTTTACCTAACAGAAATGAAAGTATATGGGGCACCTGGGTGACTTGGTTGGTAAAGGGTCTGACTCGATTTTGGCTCAGGTCATGATCTCATGGTCATGAGTTCGAGCCCCGCAATGTGCTCTGTGCTAACAGCATGGAACCTCCTTGGGATTCTCTCTCTTCCCCTCTTGCCCCTCCCCTGCTCTCTCTCTCTCTCTCTCTCTCCCTCTTTCTCTCAAAATAAATAAAATAAATATTTAGAAAAAAATGAAAGCATATGTTTACACAAACAATTATACAGAAATTTTCATAGCAGCTTTATTTATAATAGCCCCAAACTAGAAATAATGCATCAAGTGACAGGATATAGGAGTAGGTGAGTAGATAAACAAACTGTGTCACATCGTACATGAAATACTATCCCTAGTCAATGGCTGAGCACAGAGGAGATCTGGATTCAGTCCATTCCTAAGAGACACAGGCCTTCTCCAATGGGAGATTGCCTGAGGACACCTCTGGCTGGCCAAAGCTTTCTTGGAATTGCACTTTACAGTCTAAGAATCTCTTTTTACCCCCTCTTCCGGCATTCCACTTTTCTTTTACAGGTGTCAGAGCTGCATTGCTCTGCAGGCTCTCCACACCCTGAGTCCTCTCTCCTATATCCTTCACATTATGTCCCCTAAATCTCCTTCATGGCTAATCCTATCTTGGCACCTGTGTCCGGGACTATGTGAATTAAGACAATGATTGGGCTGGGTTGAGCTGAGGGTGGGGGATGAAGGAAATTTTGGAGTGATGAGAAAATTTAATATCTTTCTCAATGATATCTTTATCATTGGTGGTTATATTCATTTGTCAAAACTTGTTGAAATGTGCACTTAAGGTGAGCATATTTTATTCCTCAATAAAATTGATTACAAAAGAAATCCCAAATGGTGCCATGGTTTACTGGTCAGGTCAGGAGTCATCAGGTAACATGTTTTGCACAGATTGCTAGGCAAAGGAGATAAGAAATCCACATGGCACTTGTAAAAACATATTCTACACTTAGAGGTTGCATTTATAGATCTTTGGGAATCAGAAGTCTCCTTTCAAGGATAAGCCTATACTAGTAGTTCACGATGGTGACTTATTCATAAGTGGGCATGAAATGGTTAAATAACAAAAGACTGGATGGTGGTAGCAAGGGGATATTTGGAAGAGACAGAGAAATTGCCTTTAAGTAATGGCTTTCTAAAAAAAAAAAAGATACAGTTTTTTTGAGGTAGCTTTTAATCTGAAAATTATTTTTGCTCCCAATCTGGAATGGCCCCTGAATTTGTAACCACTGATGGTGCAGAGTGAGGTGGTATGTTGAGACAGCATCCAACATATTTTATAAAGTACAAACATTGGAGGGAAAAGGCTTTAGCACTTCTCAGTGCATTTAAATTTTCCCTTTCCTTGTCAGTCTTTTCCCCAGATTGTGACTTCCATGAGAAGCACAGGAGCTCTGTCCTTTCTCCCTGTTTCTAGATTAGCTAGCTCACCAAAGGCGAGCAATAGACTTTTACTGAATAGGTTATTTAATGAATAAATAACTTCCCATCCCAATCCTTCTTCTTATGAGGCAACTTCTCAAAACATTCCTTGTTCGTTTTCTTCCAGACTCAGCTGAGTACCTGTAATGACATGATTGTTTTATTGATCTTGTTTTTCTTCATTTACTGTTTATTTATTTTTACTACCAGGCTTTAGCCTTTACTACAAACAAAGGAGTCAGATCAAAAGAGGATCCTGCTATTATAATTGAGGCCAGAGAGCTTGTGTCTCACAACATCCCAAGTGCAGATGGTTTGTGGCATATAATTGAATTGTTAGGTTGCTCAATCTGAATGCAGTCTTTTCAAGGTGACTTACCACGGCAGAACAATTAGAAATGTCAGAATGCATCCCATACAAGATTTTTCATTGTATACCTTTTAAGAATGGCACAGTGTGAAGAAAGCAATAGTTCTCTTTTTAAAAATAAACTTCTGGGGGCACCTGGGTGGCTCAGTCAGTTGAGTGTCCAGCTTTGGCTCAGGTCATGATCTCGCTGTTCATGGGTTTGAGCCCCACATCAGGCTCTGTGCTGGCAGCTCAGAGCCTGGAGCCTGCTTTGGATTCGGTGTCTCCGTTTCCCTATGCCCGTCCCCCACTCGTGCTCTTTCTCTGCCTCTCAAAAATAAAGAAACGTAATAAAAAAATAAAAAAATAAACTTCTAATGTTAGAATACCTTTTGATTACAGAGAAGTTGCAAAGGTAGTACAGAAGAGTTCTAGTATATATACCCTTTCACCAATTTCTCTGATTGTTAATGTTCTATATTACTATGGTACCTTTGTCACACTAAGGAAACAACATTGGTATATTACTATTATCTGAACTCCAGACTTATATGGATTTCACTAATTTTTTTCCCTAATATCCACTATCTATTCCAGGATGTCCCTGCAGGACACTGCATTACCTTTAGTCATCACGTGTCAGTCTCCTCAGGTTCTCCATCTTTCCTAGTTCTTTACGAATGTGGCAGTTTGGAGAGAATATTTTGTAGAGTGTTGCCTCGATGTGGGTTTGTCTAATGTCTTTGTCATGATTAGCCTGGGGTTATAGGTTTTGGGAAAAAGACCAGGGAGCTGAATTCTCATCACATCAGAGCAAGGCTACATGCCTTCACCATCATTTATTAATATGGTGTTAATCTTAATTACCTGGCCAAGGCAATGCTTGCCAGCTTTCCCTACTTTGAAGTTCCTCCTTGTCTCTGCTGTAGTTGCTCTCTTCTTTGGAAGCAAGTCACTCTTGTAGCCCACACTCAAATGTGGGGTGGGGCAGGGGGGCAATGTGAGCTCCACTTGCTGGAAAAGTGAGAATCCATGTAAATTACAAGAGATTCTTCTGTAAGAAAGGGTGGTCTTGGGGCACCTGGGTGGCTCAGTGGATTAAGCGTCCACCTCTTGATTTCGGCTCATGGTTCATGGGATCAAGCCCTACATCAGGCTCTGTGTTGACAGCATGGAGCCTGCTTACAATTTTCTCTCTCCTTGTCTCTCTGGCCTCCCCCATTTTCTCTCTCTCCCTCAAAATAAATAAATAAACTTTAGAAAAAATAAAGAATTGTCTCTTCCTCATTTGCTTACTTTATTACATCATTTATTTATATTAGTATAGACTTGGGATCTCTATTTTATGTTTTAGATTATCATCTAATACCAGGTATTTATTTTGTTGCTTAAATTGTTCCAACTTTGGCCATTAGGAGCTCTTTCACCTTGGTTCCCTTGACAGACCCCATCCTTCTGTTCTCTGAGCACTGCTTTACTTTCTGGCACCCGAAGGTGCTTCTGGCCCCAGCTCTAGAGTCAGCCATTTCTCTGAAGAGCCCTGGTTCTTTCTATTGGAGAATGGTATCAGAACCCAAGATCATGGCACCAGGTAATAGTTCTTTTCTTAAGAGCACAATTATTGAAGTTTCAGTAGCTACTGATATACCAATATACCAATATATCAATGTATGCCTAGTATTAGCTAAAGGAAGAGTTTTATTTCATACATTAGATATATTTAACAGCGTTTTCTGTTTTGTATTATTTAAGTTCTGTTTACAGTTATTTCCTTTTGAATTCTTAAAAGATGTATGGAATATTAGATTATGGCAGGTATGCCTTGGCAGCAAGAAACAACTTTTTTTAAAATTATTTTTTAAATGCTTTTATTTATTTGAGAGGTAGAGAGAGAGCACAAGCAGGGGAAGGGCAGAGAGAGAGGGAGACACAAAATTCAAAGCAGGCTCCAGGCTCTAAGCTGTCAGCACAGAGCCAGATGTGGAGCTCGAACCCATGAACCATAAGATCATGAGTGGAGCTGAAGTCACATGCTTCACCAACTGAACCACCCAGGAGCCCCCTTCCCCTCCCCCAACAACTGGTTTTTAAAAGAACTCATCTCTGGATTGATTCTTCTCCCAGCAAAGTTGTACAATTACTGTTAAACAGAGCAGAGGTCACTGGGTTGAAGAGCCCTGTTACATATATACAAATACATTTATTTGGTGAATTTATCATATTTGGAGTTTGATATGTGCACTAGGGACTGATCCATCTTTCCCAAGTGGGCTTATATTATTCAAGTTTGAGGAAATGGATACACCGCCATTAATTCTGATTTATTCATTTACAGTAAGAAATGCTATGGTAAGCAAACTTCCACTTCCCACCCACTACCCAAGCCCTCCATACTCCTTTCCCTAAAAGAGGCACTTTTCTGTTGTTCCTGTGTAATTGTGTCTCCTTGGGTAACTTATGTAACATCCATAAGTCCTTTTTTCCTTACCTGTAAAATGATTAAAAGTAATACCACTTCAGAAGGTTGTTGTATGGGTTAAACAAGACAAAATACATCAATCTCTTAAAAAAAAAAAACACTGGTGGGGGCACCTGGGTGGCTCAGTGGGTTAAGCATCCCACTTTCGGTTTCGGCTGAGGTCATAATCTCATGGTTCATGGGTTCAATCCCGGCATCAGGCTCCATGCTAATAGCATGGAAACTGCTTGGGATTCTCTCTTTCCCCCTCTGTCTGCCCCTCCCTCAATTACGTGTGCGTGCTCTCTCTCTCTCTCTCTCTCTCTCAAAACATATAAATAAACTTAAAAAGAAAACACTGATGAATATTAAGCATTTAATAAAGGTTAGCTACAGTCAGTAACTAGTGATATCCCAAACAACAGTTTAAAACTATAGTGAACATTGCAAATGCTGCAGCAACAATCTTCATTCTGGCTCAGTGTTGTCCTCTTAAAGTAGTGCAGATAAGCCATATCTATCTAGTGAATAGAGATATGTCAGGCTAAAATATTCATGTTGGAGGCTGAATTTTCTGCATCAATCATCATTGTTGATCATTAAATTCTCTTTTTTAAAAAATACAAAACACATAAAAACTTTGAGCAGTTTTTCATAAACATTTATTCATGCTCAATATAAGTGTCTGATAGGGGTTGCCCAGTGTAGATTAGGTCCATTAAGATACTTTTGTGTTAGAAGACAGTGCTCATATTCATGAATTAATAAGTCTAGGTGTATCATTTTAATCTTATCACTTAAACCTTACAAATTGGCTTTTTTTTTTGAGGCAGCTCTATTTGGAAATTGAATGACTAGCCTACAAAGCAATGGGGGTTGTAGCTGCAAATGGCCTTCCTCTAGTGCTGTGTCATAAATGCAGGGCTGTTATGAGAAAAGCCTTGACAGAATGTCATCCCCTTGGATTATGGGGCACATGGTAGTCTGTCATTTGGGTGCATTGTGCTAACATGTGTTAACATAACTATTTCTTTATAAAAAAATATGCACCAAAGATTATGCTCAATATCCATAAGAGTGTCTCAGTGGATCTTGAATTTTATCTGTTTAATTAGGCAGATATTGGCTCTTAGAATTATTAGTGCTCCAGGAGGACCCACCCAAGTGAAATCACCAATATCGCCTCCCCGTACAGTGGACTGTATCTCAAAGGCATATCTGTTCCAAAGAACAGAAGTTGTGGGGCACACAGCTGTGTCCTACAATTAAAAATTACTCATGCTTAGTGCTTTTGCTCTATTGCCCAAATTTAAACTCCTCTCCAGTTACGACTAATTTCTTCTGTTTTTAGTTTGATTTAAACCCTGAATTCAGGCCACCATGTATATTGGCAGATTCTGCTTTGACCCCTTGCCCATTCTGGCCCTCCCCACACTGAACTCCATCTTCGATTCTAACCATGTTCTCTGCCTTGTGTAGCTATTTGGACAGCAACTCCCTGTCTTTTACCCTTACTCGCTTTGGATTTCAGAAATTTAACTTTTGACTCCTGCTTAGAAATTATCCATGTCTATGTCCATAGTTTTGACCTTCTCACCTTGGATGATACACTCGGGATCCATGATCTAGTTGTTCGAGTCACTCTGCACAGCTGAGTCTCACATGAGCACTGGACAAATAATGTTTCACATATTATACATGATACAGGTGGTGTGGAATGTGGTTTTTCTTTTTGGAAAATCATGAACACTTTTTTTCCTGAAAAGACAGAGAAAAAACTACAAACTATGAAGGGACGCCTGTGTGGCTCAGTTGGTTGAACATTTGACTTTTGATTTCAGCTCAGGTCATGATCCCGCAGTTTGTGGGGTCAAGCCCCACATCAGTCTCTGTGCAACAAACTATGTTATTGGAAAATTTATTTTTTCATTTTTGAGATTTTTGTTAAAAGTTACACAGTGGTAAACATGGTAATTTATTATTTTATTTAAACAAAGATATTCTCTTCAATTCCTTTCCTTCTTATATTTTCCAAACTCACATAACTTCTAAAATGTTTGAAGTGATAGTTATTCTGATTTCAATTTTGATAGCATATAGATAATAAAAGCAGAAATGTGAAAAAAGTATATCTTTAAATCAATAAAATATAGTAAGATCCACTTTCTAGAATTGCTATAAGTATCGTGAGTTTATGCATGTATTTATTTCACTCAGTGCCTTGAGCATGAAGTGTGTAATTAATTACCTATTGTCATTGATCTCATGAAATAAATCATACCATATGGCCTACAATATCCTTATTAAATCTTAAATCTTTAGCCTTATTAAATCTTAAATCTTAAAATCTTAAATTTTACTCAAAGTAGGATCTCTGATGTATCTATGATATTGATCACTTGTTACTAAAAAAGTATTAAATGTGTGAAATGTGTGTGGCACATACACATTATATATACATAGTACATATGCAGTAACAAGAAATGGAAAAAGTAAGCATACACTATATCAGGTGATAATAGGTACAGGAAAAGCAGGGTTGGGGACAAAGGAAGAAAACAAGAATGGGGTCCTATTTAATTTAGTTATTTTATTCTAAATCATTCCATTTATTCTTCTTTTTTAAGTTTTTATTTTAGAGCCACTTGGGTGGCTCAGTTGGTTGAGTGTCCGACTTCAGTGCAGGTCATGATCTCACAGTGTGAGTTCAAGCCTGCATCGGGCTTACTGCTGTCAAAGAAGAGTCCGCTTAGGATTTTCTATCCCCTTCTCTCTCTGCCCCTCTGCCACTCACTCTCTCTCTTTCTCAAAAAAACAAAAAACAAAACAAATCATGTAAGTTTTTATTTTAATTACAGCTAGTGAATACACAGTGTTATATTAGTTTTAGGTGTACAATTTAGTGATTCAACACTTCATACATCATTCAGTGCTCATCTCCACAAGTGTACTCCTTCATCCCCATCACCTATTTCACCCATCTCTCCCTTCTGGTAATTATCAGACTGTTCTCTATATAGTTAAGAGTGTGTTTCTTGGTTTTTCTCTTTTTTCCCTTTGCTCATTTATTTCGTTTCTTAAATTCCACATATGAGTGAAATCATATGATATTTGTCTTTCTCTGACTGACTTATTTCACTTAGCATTATGCTCTCTAGCTTCATCCATGTATTGCAAATGGCAAGATTTCATTCCTTTTTTATGGTTAAATAATATTTTTTGGTGTGTGTGTGTGTGTATACACAACCACTGCTTTTTTATCCATTTATCCATAAGTGGACACTTGGGCTGCTTCCATATCTTGGCTATGGTTAAATAACAGTGCTATAAAAATACATGTTGTATCCCTTTGAATTAGTGTTCTTTGGTTAAATAACCAGTAGTGTGATTGTTAGATCATAGGGTAGTTTTATTTTTAACTTTTTGAGGAAGCTCCATACTGTTTTCTATAGTGACTACACCAGTTTGCCTTCCCATGAACAGTGCACAAGTGTTCCTTTTTCTCCACATCCCCTCTAACATCTGTTTTGGTTTGTGTTGTTGATTTTAGCCATTCTGACAAGTATAAGGTGACATCTCATTGTAGTTTTGATTTGCATTTCCCTGATGGTGAGTCATGATGAGCATCTTTTCATGTGCCTGTGGGCCATCTGGATGTCTTTGGAGAAATGTCTGTTCATGTCCTCTGCCCATTTTTAAATTGGATTATTTGATTTTTGGATGTTGAGTTGTATAAATTCTTTACATATTTTGGATCTTAACCCTTTATCAGATATGTCACTTGCAAATATCTTCTTGCATTGAGTAGGTTGCCTTTGAGTTTTGTTGATTGTTTCCTTTGCTGTGCAGAAGCTTTTTATTTTGATGTAATCCCAATAGTTCATTTTTGTTTTTCTTTCCTTTGCCTCAGGAGACCTGCTTAGAAAAAAATTGTTACAGCCAATGTCAGAGAAGTTACTGCCTACGTTCTCTTCTAGGATTTTTATGGTTTCTGATCTCACATTTAGGTCTTTGATCCATTTTGAATTTATTTTTGTGTTTGGTGTAAGAAAATGGTCCAGTTTCATTCTTTTACATGTTGCTGTCCATTTTTCTCCACCATTTGTTGAAAAGACTGTCTTTATCCCACTGGATATACTTACCTCTGTCGAAGATTAATTGACCAAATAATTGTGGGTTTGTTTCTGGGTTTTCTACTCTGTTCTATTGATCTATGTGCCTATTTTTGTGCCAGTATGATATTGTTTTGATTACTACAGCTCTGTAACATAAGTTGAAGTCAGCAATTGTGATGCCTCCAGCTTGACTTTTTTTTTTTCTTTTCCCAAGATTGCCTTGGCCATTTGGGGTCTTCTGTGGTTTCCATAGAATTTTTAGGATTATTTGTTCTAATTCTTTGAAAAATGCTGTTGGTATTTTGATAGGGATTGCATTAACTGTATAGATTGCTTGTGGTAATATAGACATTTGAACAATATTGGTTTTCTAGTGCATGAGCATGGGATATCTTTCCATTTGTTTGTGTCGTCTTCAGTTTATTTCATCAGTGTCTTATAGTTTTCAGAGTACAGGTCTTTCACCTCTTTGGTTAGGCTTATTCCTAGGTATCTTATCATTTTTGGTACAATTATAAATAGGATTGTTTTATTAATTTTTCTTTCTGTTGCTTCATTATTGGTTTATAGAAATGCAACAACTTTCTGTACACTGATTATGTATCCTGAAAATTTGCTGAATTAGTTTATCAGTTCTAGCAGTTTTTTGGTTGAGACTTTCAGGTTTTCTCTATATAGTACAGTATCATGTCATCTGCAAATAGTGAAAGTCTTACTTCTTCCATACCAACTTGGATGCCTGTTGTTGTTGTTGTCTGATTGCTGTAGCTAGGAATTCTAGTACTATGTTGCATACAAGGGGTGAGAGTGGATATCCCTGTCTTTTTCCTGACCTTAGGGGAAAAGTTCTCAGTTTTTTTTTCCCATTGACTATGAAGTTAGCTATGGGTTTTTCATATATGGCCTTTATGATATCGAGTAATGTTCCTCTAAAGCCTACTTTGTTGAGGATTTTTATCAAGAATGAATGTTGTACTTTGTCAAATGCTTTTTCTGCATCTATTTAAATAATCTCTTATTGATGTGATGTATCACATTAACTGATTTGCAAATATTGTACCACCCCTGCGGCCCAGAAATAAATTGTATGGGGTCTTGTTTTCAAACATATCAGAAAAAGCCTCTTTGGTAAGGTGATATAAGTACAGATATCTGGTTGACATGAGAAAATAAGACTTGTGTTTATCTAAGGGCAGAGGTTTCTTATTTTGCTTTGGAGAAGTGATATATCCAAAGCATACTATGATTCTTGAGGTAAAATGGGAAGTTCTGCATTGTCCAAGTCAATAAAAAGTTTACCCCTGTGCTTTCAAAACAAGAGAAAAAAACCATTCAATTTTCCCTAAACATCTGTGACACATTGACTGACCCATGTCCAAGATTAATTTTCAAACAAACACTCTTAGATAACTGTGTTGCTAGGATACATATTCAACTTGGTAAGAAAGTTGTCTCTCAGATCATTGGCTTAAACTATTAGTGATCCAACAGATTAAAAAAAAATTTTAATGTTTATTTTTGAGAGATAGAGAGAGGGAGAGACAGAGCCTTAGCAGGGGAAGGGCAGAGAGAGAAGGAGACACAGAATCTGAAGCAGACTCTAGACTCTGAGCTGTCAGCACAGAGCCCTATGTGGGGCTCAAACTCACAAACCACAAGATCATGATCTGAGCCAAGGTCGGACGCTTAACAGACTGAGTCATCCAGGTGCCCCTCTAACAGATATTTATTAATAGATTAAAATTAGTTTATATGATTGATATAGATTTTGTATCTATGAAACCAAAATAATAAATGTATGTGAAATATCTGGTCCCTTTGATGTTGTGTGTATATATATATATATATATATATATATATATTTTAAAGTTTATTTACTTTGAGAGGGGGTGCAGAGAGAGAGGAAGGATCCCAAACAGGGTCCATGCCCACAACAGAGCCTGATGTGGGGCTCGATCTCACGACCATGAAATCATGACCTGATCATGATCATGTCCCATCATTGGATGATCATGATAATTGGATCATTATGGTCTGAAATCAGAAGTCGGATGCTTAAATGACTGAGTCACCCAGACACCCCTGTTGTTGTGTATCTTAATCTTATTTCCTCATTAAAACCAAGTAGTCAGAAGACTGGTTAGAAAAAAAAAAATGAGACATGCTCTATTGATTTTTTTATCAGAACAGTGCAATGGGAAGTTCCTAGGAATCATTGCCTGATTAACCTGTTGGTTCATCAAATTCTTAAATACTTAAGAATCATGTAAAGATTATCATGTGAAGGTCATGGAATTCTAGCAAAAGCACTGTCATTAACTAGGTGTGTGATCTGTGGAAACAGCCTCTTTCTGGGCCTCAGTTTTCTCACTAGTTCAAGATGATTTATTAGGTTCTTATGTATGCCAGGCTCCATGCTTGGTATTAGGGACACAGAAATGAACAAAAGAGCATTGTGAAGGAGACAGATATGCAAATAATTAAAACATGAATGTCAAAGTATACCAGTTTTCTGTTTAAAATAAAAACAGAATGCTAGTGATTAACCTGCCAGGGGAAATAGGATTAGAAAAATTTCAGAGGAGAGATGTTTAAGAATAAAAAAGAGTTAGTATGACCAAAAAAAAAAAAAAAAAAAAGTAGAAACTCCTCTTATATAGCTCATTAAGGATAGTTTAAATTTTCATGATCTTCTCAATATACCTTTTGGACTTTTGGAGCAAGACACAGGGCTAGATACTAATAATATCAACTAACCATTAAAAAGTGATATTCAGACACTTTGAAAACGTCAAAAGCCTTATAAATATAACTCTTCATCATATAGATATTTAAAAATTCTGTTTGGGATTTTTTTGGCCTCATTTATACATTTCCTGCCTGAAACATAGAACTCCCTTTGCCATAAAGTTTCAACTTTTCCTTAAGGCATTTGACTAATAGTTCAGAATCATGACTTGATTTTATCTTCTGCTTTCATAGCTATTAAGATAAAAAGTTTTGCCTAAGTACAGGTAAGTTCACTTAAAATGTATATTTCCATTTCTTTGACTATGAAGATTCTTGTGAAATACAGAACTAATATCAGCATTTATTTTTACTGCACCATTGACATGTAGCTTATTCCCTCAAACTGCTGCTTTTGTTTGAGATCTTATAGAATTCACTTTTAAAAAACATAGATCTATTTAAACTACTTCCCCACCCCCTGCCAAGTTATCAGCTGAAGCATTTGGATCCACAAAGATTTTTTTTTAAAGATTACCCAACATTTTCTCTTATCTTACAATAAGATGTATTCCTTTGGGATGAAACCTTGTTCAGTACTAAGACTACTCAACCAAATGGATTTTTTGGTTGGCTGAACTCGCAGACACTTGGACACATCAATGGAAGAGCCATTGCTTTATCCAGTGACTATATCAAATAGCTATTGTTAGGATGTAAAGGTCTCAGTCAATCAGGACTCAAGAGTCTCAAAAAATTTTTTGATTTCTCTTTAAGAGCTATTTAGATCAGACTTGAGAACACAGGACCACTCTTGTTCAATAAGAGATGAAGTTGGCTAACAGACCAAAGGCTTTTACTTCAATGGAATATGAGAAGAATAGGAGTAGATCTCAGAATAATAGAATTTTAACATAGGAAGGGCCCTTAGAAGTAGCTAAGCAAATGCTCTCACTGCACATAGGAGAAAACTGAAATGTTACATGTCTTCCAGGTACACAGCCAGTTTTACCATAAAGGTCCAGGAAGTGCATTTAATGTAGGACTCAAATTTGGGCTTTTGATATTACCTCCAAATCAGTTTACATAAACACACACCAAGCTACAGTGATACCATTGAAATATATTCATCCTCCAAATTTAAATATGCCACAATTTCTATAATCCTGTTTCCTTCACAATTTAAATAGGCGGCACCTTTTTCAATATCCTTTTCAAATATCCTGGAAATTTCCAGATATACATTTGAATCATTATTTTGGTCACTATCCACTTGGAATTAAACTGAAGATGCTGTCGAAAGGATATGGAGTAAATATGCACAAAAAACATACGTGAAAACATAGCTGCAGGCAAGCTGGAAGCAAAAAGTCTTTGGAGCTGTAAAAGATGAGGTCAAGGTAAATCCATGATAAAACAGAGTTGAAGGGAAAGCAAGACTAACATGGTGATGCATCACCCATTAATATATGAGAGCTCTGAATAATCCCTCATGGGTATTTGACTGGAGTGTCAAGGATGCCTATTTTCATGATACTCCTCTGGAGTACAGAGGGGACTGGATGGCCACTGGGGATATCCGATGTATGTTTATCAAGGCCCCATTGCTGCTGCTATGGCTGCAGCCACATTCACCTGCTCGGGGGCAGGCACAGAATAGGCAGATAGTTGAACTTAACCAACAATTTGGTTACAGTCATAAGAAGCTGGAATGATAGAAAAAGGGACATGGAAGCTGAGGCTATGTGCAGGGGAGAAAGTGTGCTGATGATTTGGAATCCAATCCGAGAAATGAGAGAAGTGAGGTGGAGAAAAAGTGATGACAGCATCAGTAGGTTGGATGGTTAAAGATTGTTCAAGCAAACCAGAAAGAGCTGAGGGAGCTGTCAAAGAGGGGGACTTTTGAAAATGAGATTTTGAAGGTGTTGCAGTTATTAGTAATACGAAAGTGTAGGGCAAGGGTCAGCAAACATTAAGCAAAGGGCTGGATGATAAACATTTTCAGCTTTGCAGGCTGTGGGGTCTCTGTCTCAATGACTCACTCTGCCATTGTAATAGGAAAACAGTCACAGGCAATAAAAAAAAAGCGAACATGGGTGTGTTCCACTTAAAAATATAAAATCCATCCTTAGTTTGCAGGCTGAACAAAAACAGCTAGTGGGCTAGACATGGCTGTAGGCCATAGGCCAGCCCTCTGGTTAAGGATATAAACCATGGACATAAGTGGCTGAGAGTGAAGCATAAGACATTGGGTATAAGAGATGAAAAGAATTGAGGATTTGAAGAGCTAGAAGTGCAGACGAAACATCTACATAGATGTTAAACTCACCAGGAGCAATGACAGGAATTCTGTAGGAATAAGCACTTGAAGCCAAGTGCTAAAATCGTCAATGAATAGGGAGTGAGCAGGCAGAGAGTAGTAGACACCTGTGGAAATGAAAGTTGGTATAATGATGACATGTACTTCAAGTATGTGGTGTTTTTTTTTTCTTTTTATGGCAAGAACATTGATCTGGAAGCCATGATGGGAAGCAAAGATGCTGCCAACCCCACTTAGGCCTAGTGTGATGTGGGAAGAGGGAGAACCAAAATGCTCCACATCCAAGGCCTGCAGGGAAGGTAGTGTCCTTGAGGCATAGCCTGGTTTCAAAGACACAGAAGGCTACAGGGACATTCAAAGAACTTGACGATGCAAGCTCTTTTGTGGCTGTCATCCTAGAAGGCACAGTGCAGGTGAAGGGCAGCCTGCTGAGAGGTTGGATGGCTAAGGGGCAATGCAGAAGGAAAGGCTGGAAGACTAGGAGTTCCCGTGTCTAAGGAGGAAGGTTGTAAATATGAGGGTAGTCTGTGTGATTTTTTTTTTTTTTGCAAGGAAAGATAATGTTGAAGAATAATAGGTTCTAGTTATAGTCTCCTTCTAGATACTGATCTCTTTGGCTGTTATGGGGTGACACAGGCAGTATTTTAAAATGGGATAGGGAAAGAGAAGGATTTTTCTTGAGGATTGTGATGATCCCTGTTGAGTCCTCTTAGCTCTGGCTGAGGAACCATGCATCCCTTATCATTGTATTGTCAGTGTCTAGAACAATTACTGCTAGTCCATCTGTGTGTAATAAAGACAAATATACAAACAACATTAGTAAAAGGCAGAATAAAAGAAGGGTGTAAGAAATGTACTGATGATGGATGGGGTGCCTGGGTGGCTCAGTCAGTTGAGCGTCTGACTTCATCTCAGGTCATGATCTCGTGGTTGTTGAGTTTGAGCCCCCCTTAGGGCTCTGTGCTGACAGCTCAGAACCTGGAGCCTACTTGGGATTCTGTGTGTGTCTCTCTCTGCCCCTCCCCCCGCCTCAAAAATAAATTAAACATTTAAAAAATTAAAAAAATATATACTGATGAAGCAATTGGGGAAAAAAGAATAAAAA
This sequence comes from Prionailurus bengalensis, assembly GCF_016509475.1. Classification (NCBI taxonomy): domain Eukaryota; kingdom Metazoa; phylum Chordata; class Mammalia; order Carnivora; family Felidae; genus Prionailurus; species Prionailurus bengalensis. The sequence goes on along the minus strand of NC_057344.1, from coordinate 132,010,417 downwards.
GAATTTTTGATTAAGCATTCAAGAGGAAAATTCAAGAAGGCAATGCCTTGACAGGTGAAATTTTGACAGGGCACCTACTGTGGCTCTGATGCTGCTACCTGAGTGACTGTGAGGGTGTTTATGTGCTTATACAACCATCTGACAAGAATAGCTTCCAGGCATCCTGGTTACATCTGTGCATGGTCAATCATATAGAATGAAAAGATTTGGTCATTCTCAATTTCTGTTTTTTTTTTTTTTTTTTTTTTTTTTTTTTTACATTTCCCAAGAGATGAGGAGCTAGAAATAGCCAAATGAGTAAGAACAAATTGAAAGACACAAATCATCTCATCTGTTGTATGCTTTAAAAGGAAGCTGGGGCCTATTTGGAAAGGTATCCAGGATAGAGACATAAAAAGACCTGGCAGATTATTTCTATTATTTCCTCAAGGAATAAGAATCATTTAAAAAACAAAAACAAAAACACAAAGCCTTCACCTTCCAGACAAGTTTTGGTAAAGTGTCAGTATTGCATAAAGCGCCATGTTCAGTCAGCCTCTTCATAGGTACAATTTAGTGAGCAGAGAGCCCCAGGGCCCTTCCAGATCTAGAATGATATCTTTGTGCTGTCAGAGCAGGAAAGTAATAACTCAATGCTTTCCATTTGGATTTGCTCCTTTAGTCTAGTTTTTAATAAAATTATAGCCATAGGCTATTTTTATAAAATTCCCAAGTTGGTACAAAATTACTTTAGCCTTAAGGGTTCTTTCCCACACTTAGATTCACTTTACCTCAGGTTTTCTATCAGTCCAGATATAATGTGTGCTAGGAAATATTCCCTCTTCACAGATCTGAACAAAATTGAAGAAGGAGTTCTGAAGTCCTCATATCAATCAGATATTTCGCTTTGGAAGTCTTTATGGATAAAGGTTAATAATGCTTAAACCCCCTGTCCCCTCCTTGGAAAAGTGTGCAAGCCACCTTAAAGAAAAAATACATTTTTTTCCATCAGTTTATTTGTCTTTATCTTCAATATTATAGAAAAAAATAGTTAACTGTTTCTGAGTAATAAATTACCCCTAAATATAACTGCTTAAAATAACAAATATTCATTATCACCTAGTTTCTGAGGCTCAAGAATCTGAGAGCGTGAAGAACGTGGCTGGTTCTGGTTCACGGTCTCTTGTGAGATTACAGCTTTCCATAGTTGTATGGAACTTTCCATAGGAGCAGCAGATGTCTCTTGGCTCTGCTGAGGCTGGAAGATCCACTTCTAAGCTTATTCATGGGTGGTTAACAGGCCTCAGTTCCTTACTGGCTGTTAGCTGGAGGTTGGCATTTTTTGCCAAGTAGGTCATGTATTTATGACATGGCAATGGCTTTCCTCAGAGCAAGTGATGGTGGGGGGAGGGGGGCAGAGAAAACCCAAGACAGAAGCCAGCATCTGTTATAACCTCATCTTGAGAGTGATGTACCGTCACCTCTGTCATATCCTATTGGTCACACAGACCAACAATGGCACAATGTAGGAAGGAATAATACAAGGGTGTCAATACCAGGAGGTGGGGATCATTGGGGACCATCTTCGAGGCTGGCTATCTCTAATACTAATTTAATTTTAATGTTATGTTATAAAAGAATCACACATTTTCGCAAATATAGAAACAGAGATTTAGAGGAAATAGTTTATGACTTTACTACCCAGAGACAGTTACTGTTACCATGTTGATATATGCATGTCCTTCTGGAGATTTTCTGTGCATATGTTGATCACATGGTACATAGAAAACTGGTTTTTCTGAATTAAAAATCTCAAATTAATTCTTCCATTACAGACAATTGTTTCATTATATAATTTTTTATTTTTGTCTACAAATGGGACTCCTGCCTTTGTGTGTAAATTACTCACTTGTACTCATGTTGCAACTTTAGTTTCCAAATCTGAATTGCCTGACCTCCCTTGTCGGACTGCAGGGTGTTACTTGGTCAGGAACATTCTCACTGGCTGTAGCAGTTAGTTGTTTTTCATTTTGGCAGAAAACCTTTGGCTGAGCAACAACTACAAGGTAAGGCATTCTGGCTGCCAGCCTTGGGTTGGGGGAATTTGGGGCATAGACCAGGAGAAACGACGAGCCTGGAACTGGATTAAAAATGATCTGCAAAGGCTGACATGGGTCCACAACGAAGATGAAAACTGAGATGCAGGAAAGACCCTCCTTCCCACAGGGCAGAACTAATCTAGTCCTTTTGTCTGCATTATTGTTTCTTTGAAGAAGCTCTGAAAGAGGCATCTCTAGGAGGCAGCTACCAGGGAGAGAAGCAGGGCCTGCCACACAGCAGCCCTTGGTTTCTCCCACGGTGGTTAAACTTTGGTCAGTCCCCCATCTGTGAAGGCAAGGCTGGCGGTGAGGTGAAAGTCGTGGAGCGTATGCCATTTCCAACGGATATTTTGCTTTTTTGCTTCTATTTTTTTAAAATACTTTTTCTGGTGGGGCGCCTGGGTGGCTCAGTCAGTTGGGCGTCTGACTTCGGCTCAGGTCATGATCTCGCAGTTTGTGAGTTGGAGCCCCGCGTCGGGCTCTGTGCTGAAAGCTCGGAGCCTGGAGCCTGCTTCGGAGTCTGTGTGTGTGTCTCTCTCTCTGCCCCTCCCCTGCTTGCACTCTGTCTCTCTCTCTCGCAAAAATAAGCATTAAAAAAATTTAAAAAATAATAAAAAAATAAAATACTTTTTCCGGGGGGCCTGGGTAGCTCAGTCGGTTAATCGACTGACTTCAGCTCAGGTCATGATCTCTCAGTTCGTGAATTGGAGCCCCATGTCTGGCTCTGTCAGCTGACAGCTCAGAGCCTGGAGCTTGCTTCAGATTCTGTGTCTCCCCCTCTCTCAGCCCCTGCCATGTTTATGCTCTGTCTGTCTGTCTCTCAATACTAAATAAATGTTAAACAAAAAATTAAAAAAAAATACTTTTTCCTCATAAAAATAAAATTGCACTTTTTAATAACATATATTAATATTAACCACTGATATGGTATTAACAGCTACTATTATAAAATTATTTTAAGTGTCTTGTTTAATCCAACCAGCATGTTGGGTGTTATTATCATACCCTCACTACTACAGATGAGGAAAGTGTGGCACAGAGTATCAGGTAACTTGCCCTGAATCACTGAGCTAGGAGTGGCAGAGTCTGGCTCCCAAGGGAGTACCCTTAGCCACTCCACGCTAATATTGCCTCTCAGTGTGTCCCAGATACTATGCTAAGCAAGATGCATATATTCTGTCATTTCATCTTTATACGACACTATGAGGTAGATATTATTTTCCACATTTTGGAGATAGGGAAACTGAAACACAGAGAAGTTATTGGCCAAGCTCCCATGGCTGATAGAGGCAGAGCTTACATTCAAACCAGCATTCATCCAGGCTTCCTTTACTGCTCATAGTCTCATATTCCCAGAGTAAGAGAACAAATTATTTTATGCTGAGCAGCAGATACATAGACAGTACTTCACATTAAGGGGAAGAATCCCATGTGAATTAAATAGGAAAAAAGAAAAAAAAAAGGTTTGAACAGAGCATGCCAACTAGATTTTAAATCCTTGGTTTAATCATGACATGATTTCTTAATTTTTCTCAAGGTTGACGTTAAGTCATTTTGGGTTTTTCACAGATGGATGACAGAGAAGATGTGAAGTGTGATTGTGAAGTAGCCAAAGTTACTTCTGATAGATCATCTAGAGTTATCAGCGTAACTCAGTAAATAACGAAATGTAGATATATATACCACTCTCGATGCAGAATTTTCCACAGGCATGCAAATGTACACATAGGAACATGTGAACATACACACGTATAGGCGCACTGAGGGCACACAGTCTTTGGGCCGGTATATATAGAATAAATTTACTGGCAAGTAAATCTAATTGTAAGTTCTGTGTTTGCCTACAGATATCCGAGGAGAGGTAGGCACTGGGTAATAAATACTGCTATTCCTATATTTCTATGTCGCATTCATATAAAAGGAATTTAAAAGATTTCACAGGTCTTCATTAATGAACTGAAGAAGTAGATCAAGGTTCTTTGTAATGGCATATAATTTTCTAATATTTTTGCTGAATGCTGTGTTTATGTGATCATACTTGAATATTACTATGTCCGATGTTTTGCAATATAAGAAAATACTTGGAATAAACCCAAATCACAAGAAGGACTAGGGATTCATTCCATTTTCCATTCTGTTTTTTGGCTCAGTTCTTTCCAAACATGGAAATAAACAGCTTATCTGAAACAAAAATGTTGACCTTTCTTGGAACAGGTTTTGTCATTGAACATTAAAGGTTCACACAATTTCCTTTCTGAAAGACAGACATATACTACAAGATCTGTTTGAATTCTTCCATCCAATGAAGCCTTAAATGGGTATAATTTCAAACAATATGGCAGTGATCTAAGTTGGGCTTTGGGAGAGGTTTTGCCACTATCTTCAAAATTATACCTCTTGGGCAGGCAATGTCTAAACTGTGCATCAGTTCTTGGATCTATCAGCGTTTAAGAGAATTGTGTTTATTTTTTTTCTTCACTTGTGGTGGCAGAGGCAGGCATAGCATTTGAAAAGTGAACAGATTAAAATAGCTGTAACAAAGTGAGAAAAATGGCAAAATGTGGAACCAACAAAAGCTAACACGTGTTTTGTTCAGGCAAGCCAAAATCTCTGGGACTAAATACTCTTAGCATTCCTAATTACATCTGCTCTGACAATGGTGAATGCTCCCCACAGAGAAGGAGTTTCCTCTTGGGGTCTTAGCGATGCTTGAGATTTGTGCTACCAAGGTGACACCCACATTTGATATCTGGACTGCTAGAAATGCTCCTGCCTTTTCACACTCCAGTCATGTAGCTAAGCAAGGTTATTGGTGAAACTTCAGCTGAAATCATTACCTCTCTTAAAACAAATTGTGAGCCAAGATTCACTACAAGAAAGCTACTAAGAGAAAGTGTAATTGTACCACAATACAGAACTCAAAAGAATTCCACTTGCTTGTTTGGTTCTTAATAAGAAATTAAAAGTGGGGCACCTGGGTGGCTCAGTCAGTTAAGCAGCATGTGTCAGCTCAAGTCATTATCTTGCGGTCTGTGCGTTCAAGCCCTGCATTGGGCTCTGTGCTGACAGTTTGGAGCCTGGAGCCTGCTTGGAATTCTGTGTCTCCCCCTCTCACTGCTCCTCCCCCATTCTCACTCTGTCTCTCTCTGTCTTTCAAAAATGAATACATGTTAAAAAAATTAAAAAAAAAAGAAATTAAAAGTTCAGGTTTCTTTTATACAGAGTAGAAAGAAGTCCATATTATTATTATTTTTAAAGAGCCAATATACTTAGAGAAGAGGTTACATCTACATTATCGCAAGGGTAAGAATAGTCTTCCTTTCATTAACTACTAAAAACTAAAGAACATTTTGTATACTGAATCCTCTGTGTGGGCACCCACATTATAATGAAATGAAACTCTTTTTTTAAATTTTTTTAATGTTTTATATTTATTTTTGAGACAGTGAGAGACAGAGCATGAATGGGGGAAGGGCAGAGAGAGAGGGAGACAGAGGATCTGAAGCAGGCTCCAGGCTCTGAGCTGTCAGCACAGAGCCTGACGCAGGGCTCCAACTTGTCAACCATGAGATCATGACCTGAGCCAAAGTCGAACGCTCAACCGACTGAGCCACCCAGGCACCCTGCAAACACTTTCTTTAAACCATTTTTACAAACTTCAGTATGAACAACTCCTTTGAAAGTCAGCTATCAAATGTAGTTAGAAGTTGTGACCTCCCTCTGGGTCAATAAAATGGTTACACTTAAGATCTGCTAGCTCTTTACCTACTAATCCCATTTTCGCTTGGAAGATGAGCCTCATTTTGTTAAACAGAGTCTTGCTTCATGTCAGGAAGCTTGACCTTTCCTTTCTGTTTCCTGTTTAAACTGGCAAATTTCCTTATGTCCATACTTGAGTCAAATACCCTTTGCCCTCTGTATTATTTACTCCTATCAACCATTCTCTTCCAGTTTATTTCCTGAGATTCGTGAAATATTTGTCCAGCTGTTTCTAATAACAGCCTTAAAAATGGACATAAGCTGCTCAAATGTGCACCTGCTCCTAATATGGGAGTGAGTCTGGGCTCATTGTGCACCCAGCTCTCACAGCATCCTTCCCACTGCATAGATGCTCCATTTCTTTCACACAGGCTCTGCATTTCACTCCTTGTCTTCTGACCACCCTTAATGAGTATCAGATATTTAATTAGTAAAGCCATACATTCAAAATTTAACTTTTGACTTTTTGTCGTACTAAGAAAATACAAAAATGGAACTTTATATAAGATAATGCAGTCCACAAAAAGTAGAACCACACTATTTTAGTAAAAATTTTGAAACCAAAAATCACTCTATACAAGCTCTGAAATCCATGTATATATTCTAAATAATAAAACAAAATCTGGGTTTTTTCTTTCTAATTTTATGGGAGCTTACACTAATTCCAAAAGAGATAATTGTGAGAATGAATTTAATACTGCTTTTTAAAGGTACTTGAAGATTCTGAAGTGGAAAGAATTCTCTAAGAGCATTATATAATTTTAAAATATAAAAGTATAGGACATATTTTTTTTCCAACAACATAAAAATCTGGCACCTTAACAAAGGAAAAACAGTCTATCAAGTTCACTGGAGATGTAGTGAATACACATTTTGACTGAATGTTGAATGTTCAAATGTTAAAATCAACAGTTGGCCAAGATGGGTATCATAATATAGAAAAACATGTCAAATGCAAAACAAATCTGAAATGTTACTAAATAAAGTTTAGCTCTTGAGATTTTCTTTATAATTTTAGTAATCGCATTTGGAAGCTTGACATTATAGAGCAGAAGTATTTTTCAGCATTGGTGGCTGGTATATTTTCTCCTACGGTAATTATATTGCATGTTAGACTAAATAGACTTTCATTTTCAGCTGAGATTAGTGGAGGAGCAACTTCCTTTGTTTAACTCCTACAATCTAGGGTACAGCTGATGTAATAATGTGATCAAGTTATTAATACCCACCCCCCAATACCCCTGCCAAACTGTAACTTAGTTTCCCACCTCTTTGGCTTCTGGACTAGAGGGTGATGATAAAGCGATGTTGATGATGTGACCCCACAAACTGAAGCTCTGTATCAACACTGAACAAGATACTTCCTGAATATTTTCAGAAACAGTCTTGCAATTGTGAATCTCACTTATATTTTTATATCTAATTATTTTTAAAGTCATTGTCTGCTTCACAAAACCTCTTGAAAAAAATGTGTCCTTAAACCTGGGATGAAAATTTTGGCAATAGAAAAATATGACTGGCTTTCAGGATAGTGAAATTGTTCTTGAATTTCTATCTGCCACTCAGGTTTCTGTCTCTCACTGACAAGTACTCCTGGAGAGGAATGATGGAGTGATAGGAGGGTCTGTCCATCAGGTAGCATGTAAGAAATACATCTCATGATGTATTGGTTTGATTTCTTCCCCAGGTTTCAGCAGAAGAGAACTTTGCAAGCAACCATTAGTTTTTGCTATATCTGCAAAGTATGTAATGAACTTGCTTTCTTTGCTCAAGTAGCCTTTGAACATGTGATGGTTTTAATTCTATCTAAGTTGAACATCTTAAATAAGTACAAGATAAGGTAGTTTAAAATATCTTAATAACATGTAGCCTGGTTTTGGTGAGGTAGGTTTTAATTGCAACCTTACACTTTACGTTGATTACCAATATTTTAAATTAAATATTCAGATGTTCATAATAAATCCAACATGGATAGATACGTATCCAAAAAAGCAAGTATAGTAAAATGTAAATGGTAGAAGCTAGGTGATAGGTTCATAGTGTTACATACAGTGTTACTGTAATGTTTTTTTAAATCTTTCTATATGTTTAAAAATGTTCATAAATAGGAAAAATAATAATTCTAAAACAACATAACATACATCATAGACCAGGATCTCTGGGGAAGGATCAGGGAGGGGGTTGGATAAGGCAGTTTCCTTCAGTGGGAGGCCAACTCATGGGGAAGGACTCAGCGATGAACCTCATCAGTCCGTTCTCCTGGCTTCAGGAAGAATGAATGCCTCAGTGATGTACCACAGTGTCCATTGTATCTTATTCATATCATTAATGACATTAAAATGACTGTGAATGAAGGTTTCCTACATAATCACATATCCGTTGATCATACATGAGTTCATATTCAGCTGAAGCCACAGTAACACCATATTTGGCTAGTACCCATTCCAGAATCCAAACTTTGGTACAACCTATGCGCAACAGCATTTGAAAAGATCAATGATTTTTTTCCCAAAAAATCAACCTATAAATTAAAAACAAACAAACAAAAACCCCCAACTTAGTACAAGTTAACAGGAATGTATTTTAACTGACTTGGGAACAGCTAATAGAAACTGCTATGTTCACTATGAAAATCCCCATGTTATTTTTCCCTTTATGATTGAGTCATCACGTTACCTAAGTCCAATTAAATGTAGACATATCAGGGTTGATCATACAAACTTACCAACTAAAGTATACCATTAAATATATTTATTTAGTGTGAGAGTTGCCATTTATGACCACTCTGATGCTCATAGAACATGAACAGAGGTGAGAAATGTGCTATCATTGGTAGCTACAGTATTGTGTGTGAGATTAGAGGTCATAACTCAGACCTCATCATTTTGACAATTATGCTTTGACTATAGTGGCCACAAAGATGAGCCAGTCTGTCTTTCTCCCTCCCTTTGTTCATTCATTTGTTCCCTCCTTTCTCTCTCTATCCTTCTCTTTCCTTCCTCCCTCCCTTCCTTTTTCATCCCTCCCTCTCTTTCTATTGTGGTAAAAAACACATGACTTGAGCTCTATGCTCTTACCAAAAATTTAAAGTGTATATCACTGTATTGTTAATTATAAGAACAATGTTGCAAAGCAGATCTCTAGAACTTTTTCATCTTCCATAACTGAAACTTTATACACATTGAATAGCAACCCCCCATTTCTCCTCCATCCCAGCTCTTGGCAACACCATTCTACCTTCTGCTTCAATGAATTTAACCCCTTTAGATACCTCATATAAGTACAATCACAGAGTACTTGTCCCGCTATAACTGTCTTATTTCACTTAACAAAACATCCTCAAGATTCATTCATCTTATAGCATATGACAGGATTTCCCTATTTTATGGCTGAACAATATCCCATTGTATGTATACACCACATGTTGTTTATCCATTCATTTATAGGTGGACACTTAGGTTAATTCCACAACTTGGCTATTGTGAACAACACTGCAATAAACATGGCAGTGCAGATCTCAATATTTTTTCTTCAGTTTTTCTGTATAAATAACAAGAAGTGGAATTGTTGGATCATGTGGTGGTTCTGTTTTTAATATTTTGAGCAACTTCTATAATGTTTTCCATGGCAGCTGTACCATTTTACATTCCCACCAACACTGCACAAGAGTTCTAATTTCTCCACAAGGGATGATTTCTTACAACAGTTTTGTTGCGTTGACTTCAAATCAGTTCAGTGAATCCAGATATTTATTGGGTAGCATCATTGCTAAGAGCCTGATCATCCATCCTGGTGTATGGCTGCCCTAAAAATCTCCAGGTGAAAGAAAATGATGGCTTTCCTTTGCTCTGTACCAGAGTATATTATAAGGAGCCATGGAGTTGTTATCACTAGTCAAAGAATCGCTGATAAAAAAGTTCAAAATGTTGTAGTAATCTGTGTATGGATTTTTTTCCCGTATTATGGAAAGCCAAAAGAGGAACCATAACTTTAGATGTATTGTCTTAAAGTGAAAAGACATATGTGATGGGTAACTCTGTTAAAATTGTTGCTAATAGCAGAAAAGGGTATGCAGTGTTCCTGATGAGACTGTCAACAGGGACTTCCATCAAAATTAAGACATATTTTTTGAGCACAAAACAGCTGTAAGCTCCATTTAAATCACTGTGGAATGGTGTGACTGAGATGTCAGTGAATTCTGAAAGAGCACATGTTATTTCTTCCTTTTGTGATTGAGTCACTGCCTAACAGAACAGTCCAATTAAACAAGCTGATGTTCTGGGTGTTACTTTAGTCTGAGAATCACATTTGGGAAATAAGTACATTGCTAATGAACATCACCTACCATACTGTGTGCTGTGTAAGATCCTTCTACCAGTGTTATGACATTTTGTGCCTGGGATACCACAGTACTGGTGACAGTTTGGAAACAGGGTGGCTAGAACTCAAGAGACTAAGTCAGTAGGCACACTGATAATTGCCAACTGAAATGTAGTCCTGGCTTGTTGATACAAAAAGATTGCCCCAGGCATAGTGGAATTACCTTGGACCTTCTACCATCCTTGAAAGAAAAATGCTATTACAAGCATATAGCATCTCTTTCAATGTATAAATTATTCTTAATCTGAAAATGGAGGAAAGGAAAAACTCTGAAATGACGTTATTTCTGAAGCATGAGGGTGAGAATTTCTGAACAGTGGCTGTAATTTGGGACTGCAGTAAAAGATAGAGAAGGGACAAGCAGGTGCTGAGCATAGCTGCTTAGGATGAATGCTCAGATTGAAGCCAGCTTTCAGTGGGGGGAAATCTGAAGAACTGACAATGACCAAAAAAGGTCTGAAGAAGGAAAAATTAAAGAGTAATCATGTGAGGAAATGTTTTTAGCAGCCTCATTATATTCAGAAAAGGAGGTGGAAGGTCCATGGGTAACACAGAGCTACCATTACACATGTGAGCAGTGATTATAGGGTTCAGGTTTGTTTAAGATACCTCAGGGATGAGGGAGAAAGGGTAGATATTCTGTAATGGAATCTGCTGTATTGCTCATTTCCGTGTTGGCCTGATAAATGTTGGGTCCACTGAAAGAGTAATTTTCTTCTTTACTATTGGGAAAATATAATTAAAAACAAGATCTCCCAACCTGTAAAACCTTTCCACAAAGGCAGTCAAGAAAACAGTTTTATGATTGAATAAACATGAGAATATGATGCACATCACAGGCAACAACTCACTGAGATATTACAAAGACAGAAATCTCTCCCTTTTATAGAGTTAAGCAGATAGGACCCATTACATTCTCAAGATAAATGACACCTAATGCTCAGGTAAGAGGACATGACAGCACCATTTGTCACACAGTTAATTCTAGATTCATCTCATAATTGGGGTGACCATCTTATGGTAACAAATTGACTTTATCCAGAAGAAAAATAAACTTCTCATGTCTTTTTTTTTTTTAATTTTTTTTTCAACGTTTATTTATTTTTGGGACAGAGAGAGACAGAGCATGAATGGGGGAGGGGCAGAGAGAGAGGGAGACACAGAATCGAAAACAGGCTCCAGGCTCTGAGCCATCAGCCCAGAGCCGGACGTGGGGCTCGAACTCACGGACCGCCAGATCGTGACCTGGCTGAAGTCGGACGCTTAACCGACTGCGCCACCCAGGCACCCCTAAACTTCTCATGTCTTTATGGTAGGAGGTAGTTTTGCAACTCGAAGCAAGGGCACTGAAATTACACTCCTACCCTCCCACAGAAACTGGGAGATGGGAGTATTATCTCCTTTGATGTTTATATTTCAAAGAGACTGTTCTCAGATCCTTGAGTAACACAGCCTTGTGTCCTAAAGCAGTCAAAAGTCCTATTTTTCAAAGAGACTTACACAATTTAAGAGAGGGGGAAGTAAATACAATTACAAGTTATCTAAAGTAAATGCTCTAAGAAGTGAAGATAAGTCTGTTACATTATTTTTAACAGGGAGAATTAGCCTGTTATCTTCAATTTGTACTTCTCCTTACATTATTCATGAGTAACATTTCTGGCAAACTCCATCCTCTGGCACAATAGCTCTTGATATTTCTGAGCATTATGAGTCATTCTTAACATTAAGAAAAAATTATGCACCATTTCTCCGTGATAGTAGTTGTATATTTAGTACCCATTTATTGAGAAAATATATACTAATCAAACACTACTATGAATTCAGATACTCTTTTAGGTCAGTTTGCATTTCATTACTCTAGACATCTATATCTATTTAAAACTAGTAGTATTGGGGCTTTTGGGGGTTGGTTGATTAAGCATCCAACTATGGTGCAGGTCATGATCTCGCAGTTTGTGGGGTTGAACCCCGCGTCAGGCTTTGTGCTGAAAGCTTGGAACCTCGGGCCTGCTTTGGATTCTGTGTCTCCCTCTCTCTCTCCCCCTCCCCCACTTGTGCTCCGTGTCTCTCAAAAATAAATAAACATTAAAAAATTTTTTTTAAACTAGTAGTATCTATATATGCAAAGCATAATGGTCTTTAGTTAAGCTATATTCCTTTAACACTTCCCACTCCATCATTGGCTCAAAATATGGAAAACATTAGTTTTAACTAAAATAGTTTCTGATTAGCTGAAATTGTTGCTGAAAAAGCACCTGGGTGCTGAAATTATTGTGTATCAACATCAAATTGCATTTCAAAATCAATTACTCAATTAACCAGGAATGAGCCTCAGGACACCATTTAGCTCTTCCTGATTCTATTTTACACAGAATCTGGCAGATCTGATCATCTGAAGTCTCAGACCACTACTGCATGGAGTCCTTCAAGGTTTAGTTAGAGAGGTCTGAGTGAGAAAGCAAGAGGCAGGAGGCGTAGCTGGGTCAAGGCGCTGTCAGGTTGTATCTGCTCTGTGCTGGTTGCCCCAGAATGGCTGGAATGAAAGCAGGGCAGCCAGGAAGATGTGAGGGAAGGTATAAGAGTCTCTTGATTCTGTTCATAGTTAGCACCACGAGGTTACACTCGAGTTCAGTCCATCACAAAGCTTTTAGGGTAGTATCTGACAACAATTCCTGAAAAAGACACAATAGCAGACAGTTAATGAAACAAATTATTACATCCTGAGACCTTCCTCTTTTATGTGATGAGTGAGTGATCTCATTCCAGCATCCCATACAGAAGATACGCTTTTTTTTTTTTCACATGAGATGGTTTATTTGGAAAATGATCCCAGGGAGATGGACTAAGGGACTGGAGATAGTACAATAGAGAAAGAAAAAAGGCCAGGCATATAAATAGGTTACTGATACTGGTTCTTGGAGTTTGGTCCTGCCACAAAGTTCTAGGGAACTGCTGGAAAGAGCCTTAGAATTTCCCACCTGGATGAAGGAGGAAACATTTATCTACCAGTTCTCATCCTTTTTTGTTTGTGGGTTGTCCCATGGAGTGTTAGCTTCTTTATACATCCAGATCCATTCATATCAGTCCCTCACTGAAACCTCAGGGAAACCCAGAGCAATACAGCTGGGCATGAGAGAGGTGCTGATAACCATCAGGTCACAGTACACAAAGCTAGTTGCAGAAGCAAAGGTTGGAATATAAATTGGGCCGAGAGGAGGTGAGGTAGGGTATAGGAGGTATGCAATACAGGAACTCACGTCCTGGCCTCCTTCAAAGCTGCTATAGTGATAAAAGTAGGCCTTCTCCTGGATGCCCATAGTGCCACTGGGGAAAGGTCTTTGGAGCAGCCTAATTTTTTCAAACTTCCTTTTTTTTCTTAAGACAATTGGGGTATTAGAGTAAACAATAGACATTTTACTGGTAAAACTTAATATGTACCAAACCCTTGATTCTTCCCTGTGACCACTCCAAAATCATCTTTTTCATGGTATATTCCTTCTCAACAAATGGCACCAGTTTTAACTCCGTTTCACGCATCGCACCTTGGAGCCACACTTGACATCTTTTCAACACACCAGCAATCTGCACCTTTGCAATGAATTACAAGCCCTTCACTTCACACCACCTATACCACCAACACACTATTCACGGGCAGCATCCCTTCTCATGTGCATTATCTCAGTGGCCTCCTGACAGTTCTTCATTGTTCCACTCTTGCACTCTACAGTCTGTTCTCTGCACAGTAGTCAAAGTTGCTAGTTACTTTTTAAAATGGTAAGCCATATTATCTCCTGTCTTAACTCTTACATAGTTCCATCAGGTTTCACACAAAAACCCGGGGTACCTGAGTGGCTCAGTTGGTTAAGCGTCTGATTCTTGGTTTTGGCTCAGGTCACCCTCACAGTTTGTGAGTTCGAGCCCCACATTAGGCTCTGGGCTGACAATGTGGAGCCTGCTTGGGATTCTCTCTTCCTCCCTCTCTCTCTGTCTCTCCCATGCTTGTGCTCTCTCTCTCTCAAAACAAATAAACTTAAAAATAAAAAAACCCAAACCCCTGTTACGACCTTGTTGTTACGTGCTCTGGATACACACACACATACATATGTACATATATAGGATATTGGACATATATATTACAAATGGATCCATCTGTATATATTATTATCTGTATATATTATAACTATATATATTATATGGCATAAATATATACATTATATATATTATCAATATACATGTTATGATACATATAAATGATAAGTCTGTGGCTTCACTTCCTACCACTCTAGCTCTTACCCTCTGGCCTCTAGTTTTACTTCCCCGAGGTTTTCAAACTTGCCAAGCATATTTCCATCCAGGCCTTTGCGCCTGCAATTTCTTCTTCTTGGAGTGGTTTATTCTCTACATTCATACTTCAGTTCGTATCCCAAAGAAACTTTCCAGAATGCCTTGTTAAAATAGTCCCCTATCATACTATATTCTCTTATACAATTATATTTTTTCTTCATATAACTTCTAAATAATACATATTATGTGTATAATGTGTGTGTGTGTGTGTGTGTGTGTGTAAATTTGCCTGTTTATTGTTTCACTCAATAGAATATTTGCTATATAAGAGTGTGGACTATGTTGAATTTACCATTCTTTTCCTAATTTCTAGAGCCGTTTTGGGCACATATGGATTCAATTAATCTTGTTAAATAGATAAATTAAACCAGATCAAATGGCATTTGTGTTGTCAGATAGATTTCCCTTTAACTTTATGTGACTAGTTAATAATGGAAAAAGAAAAAACAACAATGCAGCATCTCTGTAGTATTTGTCAGTCTTAACTAACTTCTGTACAACCATAGCCATAATCATATTTAATTTACGTTCACTTCATTGTCTAATGAGGGTCTTCTGGAAGTCCATTAATTTAGGGGTCAAGTCTGACAAATACTCCATTCTTTTTAATGTCCTGAGGTCATCTAAGCACATGGGAGACAGAATTTGGATTGTAGAGGACATTTTAGGAGCTGCTATTGGAAATGGCACACATCATTTCCACCAACACCCCATTGCTCCGAATTTAATCCTTTGGCCCTACCTAACTGTAGGGGAGGCTGGAAAATAGAATTTAGCTGTTTGCTAGGGCGAAATGTAACTCTGTCACAATAGACATACGGATGATCTTCTTTAATCCTTAAAAATCCCTGAGAGATAAGTACTCTATCCCCATTTAGAGATTTAAAAACTGACCCTCAGAGAGGTAGAGCTACAACCAAGATCATAAAGCTAATGATTATGTGGCACTCCAGATGTCCTGTGATTTTCCCTGTCATTTGGGGTACTGGAAATTTCAGAATACCAGTCATTTTGATGAGTCTGACCCTGCCCATGATCTTATCTGTGCTTTCACATCAATTAAGAGTAAATATAAGCCTTAAACTTGAATTTTTTTTAGTGTGTTTTCAGTCCCATTCACTCTATCTTCTTTGATTTTACTAATCACAATATTTCAATAGTAAAGAATTTTATAACAAAACTCTTTATACTACTTTTCCATTGATTTGGATATATATTGAAAGTCTTAGTTGGTGGTCTGAAATACATTAGCCTTATTGATTAATGTTTCTGATTTGTCTCATTTTAGTCACTCCCACTTTAATAGAGTCATGAATTATACTTGATTACCTCCATTTACCAAACACTGATTTTGGGGGGGAAGAATTATATGCCTATCAATTGAGGTAATTAAGTGGATCATCAATGAAATAAGATTCAACTTGAATTAGTGAAAGTTAAAGAATTCATAGCAAACACCTGCAGGGAGGTTTGGTTTATATGGTACCTCTGTCACTCAGTTGCTGGTCCTCTGTGTTATAGGTTGAGAAATTATTAAAAAGGCCTTCAAAATCTCATTCATAAAATAAATTTATGAGACAACAATGACTAACATAGAATCCTAATTCTTCATTTATAGTAAAATATGTAATGATTAATGACTAAAGCATGCATTTCCTTTGTCTAGGGTACCCCTTCCTGCTGAGTAAACAAAATTATAGGCCTTAATGATTTCATAGCAAATAAAAAATTATGAAATTTGGTAGTTTTAAAGGAAAAAATGTCCAGGAATTGTTAAGACTTGACAAATACTTCTATATCATAAAATTAAAACACAAAGCAAAACAGTAACAACAATAAATCTTCCCTAGGGAATGCTAAGCTCTTGTACACTGGATATATTTTCATATGTTGAAGATAGTGAGATAAATACATGGCCAAACTCATGTTATCTCTTTCAACATTTTATACAATTCACATATCCCCATGCAGATCAGATTTTGGTAAGACTCTTCTGCAATCAAAATAATTTTCAGGGGACCAGTATTTTTAATGGAAAGGGCATAGAATTTAAAATTAGGCAAATGTGGGATTAAACCCATTTAACAGCCATTTATCTGATAATTTAAAAAAAAATTTTTTTAAGTTTATTTTTGAGAGAAAGAGAGCGTGAACAGGAGAGGGGCAGAGAGAGAGGGAGACACAGAATTGGAAACAGGCTCCAGGCTCTGAGCTGTCAGCCCAGAGCCTGACACAGGGCTTGAACTCACAAACAGTGAGATCATGGCCTGAGCTGAAGTCAGATGCTCAACCGACTGAGCCACCTAGGCACACCTATCGGATAATTTTTTTTTAATTTTATTACACTATAATAAAAACACAACATGAATCTAACCTCTTTACAAATTTTTCAGTATACATTATTGTTGACTATAAGTATACTGTTGTAAAGTAGATCTCTAGATCTTGTTCATCTTGCTTAACTGAAAGTAATGCTCATTGATTAGAACTACTAATTTCCCCTCCGCTTCCCTCCCAGCCCCTCACAGCCACCATTCTACTCGTGATTCTATGAATTTGACTATTTTAGATACTTGATATTAAGTGATATTATGCAGTATTTGTCTTTCTGTGACTTATATCACTTAGCATAATGTCCTTAAGGTTCGTCCATATTGTCAGATATTGCAGAATTTCCTTCTTTTTTAAAGCCTGAGTAGTATAGTATGACATTGTACATATATACCACAATTTTTTTTATCCATTCATCTGTTGAATGACATTTAAGTTTTCATATCTTGGCTATTATGTTGCAGCAATGAACATATGAATGCTAATATAGCTTTGAGGTCCTGATTTCAACTCTTTTGGACAAATACTCCAAAGTGGGATTGCAGGATCATCTGGTAGTTCTATTTTTAATTTTTTGAGAAACATTGCTAGTTTTTTCCATAATGCCTAAATGACTACCAACAGTGTACAATGGTTCCAATTTCTCCACATCCTGTCAAAAATTGATTGTGTGTGTGTGTGTGTGTGTGTGTGTGTGTGTATAATAGTCATCCTCACAGGTGTGAAGTAATAGTTCATTGTGGTTTTGATTTGCATTTCTGTGATAATTAGTGATGTTGAGCATCCTTTCATATACCTGTTGGCCATTTGTATGTCTTCTTTGAAGAAATGTCTATTAAAATCCTTTGCCCATTTTTAAATTGGGTTGTTTTTTGCTGTTGGGTTGTAGAAATTCTTTATATATTATAGATACTACTCTTTTATCAGATATATAGTTTGAAGATATTTTCTCCCAACCTACAGGTTGCTTTTTCATTTTGTCAATTGTTTCCTTTAGTGAGCAGAATATTTTTAGTTTGAGTTGGTCCAGCTCATCTACTTTCGCTCTTTTTGCCTGTGCTTTTCATGTCACATCCATGAAACCATTACTGGGACCTATGTCATGAAGCTTTTTGCTCATGTTTCTTATAGTAGTTTCATGATTTCATGTTGTCAATTTTAAGTCTTTAGTTTATTTTGAATTGGTTTTTATCTATGGTGTGGGTCAGAGGCCCAATTTCATTATTTTACAACTATCCAGTTTTTTCAATACCATTTTTTTTGAAGACTCTATCCTTTCTGTGCTCTAGATAACATAGCACTTCTTCAGAACCCTCAGAATCTTCTGATACTTGGTCTTACTATAAACACCACATGTATTCTTTTCTTATCCTGGTTATTTCAAGGGACAGACCTACTTGAATCACACCCTGAAACTACTGAGGGATCTTACCTCTTCTGGGCTCCAGTCAAAGCTAGGCTTCTTTGTCATTCAATAAATAGGTCAGAGTACAGTTCCTCTGTTTTCAGAAGCTGCTATTTTCAAAGTCTGAAAATGTAAACCAGATATTATATGTCTCTCTTTGTGCTAGAAAATCTGAGATACAAAAAAATTCCTCCTGGGGCACCTGGGTGACTCAGTCAGTTAAGCATCTGACTCTTGATTTCTGTTCAGGTCATGATCTCATGGTTTGTTAGTTCAAGCCCAGTGCTGTGTTGTGCTCTGACAGTGTTGGGCCTACTTTGGATTCTCTCTCTCTCTCTCTCTCTCTCTCTCTCTCTTTCTCTCTCTCCACCTTTCCCCTCCCCCCCCCCTCAAAATAAATAAATAAACATTTAAAAAATACTTACAAAAATTCCTCCTTTACCTTGGAGGAATAACACAGCATGTCACAGACTACTGGATGATTGAAAACTTCACTGATGAGGCATGACCTTGAGTCTTTGTAGGTTGTGCTATTCAACCTTTGGAGCACATTTATCTTACCTAAGCTGCCAATTTACATTTTAACCAAATTAACATAATGTCATAGATATAGTAGCTGTGGAATGTTGATATGGCTCAAGTCACTCTGGACTATACTTCGGAGAAGAAGAGGAAAATTTAAGGGTAAGATAATACATGCATACTGTTGTCTATCTTATATAAGTATAAACTGTTTCTGATCCTCCTTACTGGTAAGGATGGACAAGAAGGCATTCAGCAAATCAGTGGCTACATAATACATACTGGAGCTGTGTTAATTTGGTCTAGCATAGATGCCATATCTGACACAGAAGCTGAGATGTGGGCTCCTAGTCAGCTAGTTTTCTGTATTTATTTAATTTTTGTAGGGGCCAGACTTTTGAATTGAGTTGAATATGATGAAGACCAATACCCCATCATAGTTTATGCCTTTAGTGTGGCACTAATCTCTTTGATTCATTTGATAATATGTTATTGCTCGTGATTTATTATATTTACTATCTTGGCCAGAGGTAAAGGGGCAGTTTCGGTAGCTTCCACTTGGTCTTTTCCTTATTATTTCTCTTATACCACAGTTCAAGGAACTAATATGGGGCTTCTACCAATTACCAACTATGTCTAATACAATTACACATTTAGAGAATGAGAAATAACTATTGGGTGTGACCACAACTGTGAGTTGAACCTACTCTAAGAGAACATTTATTACCTAGATAGCATCTTTACATATTCTATTAGAGAGATGAAGATGGCACCCTAGACCTCCAAATATCAATGACAATATATCGATATATACCTAACTTTCAACATTTGGAGAAATTCTCTTCTACCAATAGGTGGTTAATGAAGAAAATGGCTGTAGTTCCATTTAGAGAAGGATGGGGAAATTACTAGTGAACATACTTGTCGTAGTTTAATATGATGTTTCCTGGGGTGCCTGGGTGGCTCAGTTGGTTGGGCATCTGACTTGGGCTCAGGTCATGATCTCACAGTTTGTGGGTTCTAGCTCCACATCAGGCTCTGTGCTGACAGCTCAGAGCCTGGAGCCTGCTTTGGATTCTGTGTCTCCCTCCCTGCCTTCCTTTCCCCTGCTTTCACTCTCTCTCAAAAATAAACATTTAAAAAAGAGTTGTTTTTAAATACGATATTTTCTCACAGAATCCCAGAATTTTCTTTCAGCCAATGAGTTCTGGCTCTGAAAACTGACTTTAAGTCCAGAGATTGTGCATAGGATCAATTATATTTTTCCATTGATTTTTTTCACATTTTTAAATAAATTTTATCCAAAATACAGAAAAAAACTGAAAGGATTATTCAGTTTGCTATAATTATTTATCAAATATCCAGTCATCTTATTCATCTTCCATAAATATATCAAATAATTTTTTATGCTTTCAAGGCAATTCACTTTATCAGTACACTTCATCCTTAAACATTTCAGAATTCATATCTTCATCTAGAATATAATATATATGTGAAGAATTTTTTTCCCACAGTATAATTCTAAGCAAATCTATAGAGTAGGGAAATAAATGTCACATTATTCCTTTTCACTTTGTTTTGGTGAATGTCTCCACTGTTTGCATTGCCTGACAAAAGGCTTTAAATGTCTATATATCTGGAAAACAAGAGGAGACAAAAGAGTGTCAAAAACAAATAGCACTTTTGGCCTAAAACAAAACTCTTGCTCTAAAATAAAATAATAGGAAAAAAATAGCTGTTCTTACATTAACCAGTTTGACAAAGAAGATCTATTCTAATGTTAAAAATGTGTCTTTGTTTTTATTTGTATAAGATCCTGTTTTCTTTGATGTTTAACAAATTGTTTGATTCATTTCTTTTTGATTTGTCAAATATGAAGACTAGTGGATATGAAAAGGAAATAGTTGCTTTTCCAGTCAAGTCATTTATTGATCATCCAAAGTTTGGAAGAAAATAACTAAGGCAAAGTAGGACTTGATGAATTTTTGGTTTTGTCAGTAGAAGATTCTGCTCTTAAGGTGGCTTGTTAAAAGAAGTAGGAATCTATTTTCTCGTCTAAATAATATAAACTATCAGGAAAGTAACAACAAAGATATGAGTAGAAATAAAAAGATATTTGTGGTAGCTTGACTTGGATTTTGTTTTTTCTTCAGTTACCTCTCATAATACTGACTCTTTCTTCTCCATACACAATTGATTTGGGCCTTGGAGGATGATGTGGCATAGAGTAAGGATATGGGCCTTATAATGATAAGGACAAAGGTTTGCAAAATTTTGCTATTTTCTATTGCCTAGCTGTGTACTTGAAGGAGTCTCTCACTTTCTCTAAATTTCATTTTTCTTTTCCAAAAAATGGTGGGAAATAATGCCTTTCTTAGAGTATACTTTTGAAAATGTTATTACACAATGAATAGTCTCTATTGATATTGATTATATTATTTGGCAGCATTAATTGAGGAGTTATATTCAGACACTCCAATGTATCTCAAAAATATAAAGTTGTTAAGTTCCTAACCTAAAGATGCATATTGTGTAAAAGAAAATTAAGAAAACCAATAGCTAATATACTTAAAATAATGCTATCAGAGAAGAAGACATTGAATGGTAAAGAACTAAAAAAAGAGTGTGATAAGGAGTAATATCCAGGGGTGCCTGGGTGGCTCAGTTGGTTAAGCATCCAACTCTTGGTTTCCACTCAGGTCATGACCTCGCAGCTTCATGAATTTGAGCCCTGCATTGGGCTCTGTGCTGGCAGTGAGGAGCCCGCTTGGGAGTCTTTTTCTCTCCCAGTCTCTCTGCCCCTTGCCCACTTGCACTGTTTCTCTCTATCTCTCAAAATAAATAAATAAACTTAAAATTTTTTTTAAAGGAATAATATTTAATTAAGCCTTGGTATTGAGAAGATGTGAGGTAAATTGGTGAAAGATTTTATTTTTAAAGATTTTATTTTATTTTTAAGAGGAAGTAAGACTGGAGTTGCTTTTTGAATGATGACAGATAATCAGATGGGTGGACAAGAGAAAAAAAGCTATTCTAGAAAAAGCACCCCTGATGTATAAAGACACAGAGGTAGAAAAGAACATGGCTTGTTCGGGAGCTCTGTATGATTGATACAAAATGTATGTGTAGGGACAAGATAAAGAATGAGAGAAATAGGGAAGACCTATATGATAAAGGACCTTTGTTAAGAAATTTCACCTTTAAGCTAAAGGCCATGAGATACTGCTAAGAAGTTAAAACAAGGAAATTATAAGAATTTTAGGAAAATCACTACATCTTCAAAATACAGGTGTGAGAATGAAATTGGAGAAACTGGTTATAATGTTGTTGTAGCAGTATAAGCATTCAATTTAAGGAAGTAGTGAAATGTTAATTGGGGAGAAATTTACATTATATTTAAGAGATAGAATGGACTTCTTAAATATCTTAGTATATAGGATTTTGTATCTAATTGGTTATGGTAGTGATGGATCAGAATCAAAAAAAGATTCCAACTTCTGACTTGTGGGTTTGAGTGTATGGAAACCCAGAAAAGGGGTAGATTTTATGAGAAAGACAATGATTTCTTCATTGGATATATTGAGTTTAAAATGGTTATGGGGTATTCAAGTGGAAAAACAGTAGGGAATACTCTACAGAGTTACAGCATTCACTATATGCTGATGTGCACACTGACACATGCACAGTTCTGGAGTTTCTGCACCTGGCAAGAGCTAATTGTCAGAATGGAGATTAGCCATAGCCTTGATGTGTATTGGGACTGCTCAGCGGAATTTTATTTGCATAAAAGGAAAGAGAGTGAAAGTTCAAAGTCTGGATAGTACCAACATTTAATGTTGAGAAGAGAAAGTAAAAAAAAAAAAAAAAAAGAAAAAAAAAGAAAAAGAACTGAATGGGGAAGGTGCTGAATTACCAATATTTACTTGTTTGTTTGTTCATTCAAAGAATATATGTTGATCTCTTTCCTAACCTGGGTTGGCCCCAAGTCAGAATCTGAGATGAAAGTATGCATTCAGTAATTTATTTAGAAGTGAGCCCAGCTAGACGGCAGAAATGAGGAATTAGTGGAGTGAAATAAGAGAGCAGTATCAAGGTGGCTCTCATTGCTGGTAACCAATGCTTAACCCTCTGGGATAATTTGAGGAAACTTATGTATATTTCTCAGGACTCTACACTCCAGGGATTAAAGGAAGACACATTTATCTATGGAATTCTGCCTTCCATTGGCCAGCGGTTACCCCACAGGTTTAAATAACTCACACTTCTGGGGTGCCTGGGTGGCTCAATCAGTTAAGCATCCGATTTCAGCTCAGGTCATGATCTCACAGCTCATGAGTTCGAGCCCCACACTGGGCTCTGTGCTGACCGCTCACAGCCTGGAGCCTACTTTGGAGCCTACTTCTGTGTCTCCCTCTCTCTCTCTGCCCCCTCCCCCACTCATTCTGTCTCTCTCTCAAAAATAAATAAAAATTTATAAATTAAAAAAAATTTAAATAACTCACACTTCTGGCTTGTGCATCAGTAGCTTCTGCTAGGTTGAGTGGGTTCACCTGGGGAAGTCATACTGTAGCATTAGAAGAGCCTTCATGTAGGAATGGCAAAATATGTAGTACTGATCTAGGTGAGTACTGGCAAGTTAAACCTTCATCATTTTGGTTCTTGAATGGAACAGGGGCTGGAACAAGAGGTAGATAAATGGATAAAAAGTGGTACAGAAAAGTTTTGGGTAAGGTCCACTCCTTGCAGACCTCAAGTCCTCCCTCTTGTGAGAGTTCTTCTAATTCATCCAAGAGTTTCCTCCAAGATGGAGGCCAGTGCCTCCAGCTGCATTCTTGGTGCAGGGAAGTCCTGAGTCAGGAGGGTGTGTGGTACTGGCCAATGTGAGGCCTTGTCAAATTGCAGATGGGAAAGCTGATTGACCCCTGTGGCTGGAATACAGGTTGAGGCTGAACAGACATGAAGGGGAACAGTATTCTAATACAAGCACTTGCTATCTACATCCAGTTCCACAGTGAGCAAGGTAAGATCATCCAAACCTTCATGTAGTTTACTTTCTAGTAGATTAGAGAGGCAGAAAATATAAAGGAATTGCAAAAAGTGCTGAATTAAGACGAAGACAACATTTAAAATGCATTTAAGTTGTTTTGAGGAAAGAAGAAGCTATAAAAAAGAAAAACATTTCATAAGTCTTTTCTCTTAGACTTAAAATTGTGACTACAGTCACCCAACAATGTGGGTTTGAATCGTGAAGGTCCACTTATATGCAGATATTTTTGATAAATATAGTCCAGTACTCTGAATGTATTTTCTCTTCCTTACACTTTTCTTAATAACATTTTCTTTTCTCTAGCTTACTTTATTGTAAGAACACAGTGTATGATACATCTAACACACAAAATATGTGTTAATTGACTGTTTATGCTATTGGTGAGACTTCAAGTTAACAGTAGGTATTAATTTTTAAGTTTTTGGAGAGTCAAAATTATACGTGGGTTTTTTACTGGGGAAGGGGCGTGGTGCCTCTAACCCCCATGCTGTTCAAAGGTTACCTGTATTTAGCCTTGGAATAGAGAATACTATTTTACTCTCCACCTCCTTTGCCTTCTTCGTGTTTTCCACAAAAACACTTTTGGCAACTAGGCAAGCTTTTGTCACTTCCTTTGAATCAACATCTATTATGAGTTCAGCCAAGGGCTCTTGAAAAGATTTGCTTGAAACTTGGAGCTTTAAGGCCATTAAATAGTGAGAATAGCTCTGAACATTTTGGCTTTTCTCCAACATACTCTCCTCTTACTAAAAGGGAAGAAAAAAAAAAATGAAGTGACAGAAGGAAGAGTACTTACCCTCATGAACACTGACATTTTTCATTCATCGATATTCCCAGTGGAGCAGTGGGTTAGGATTTAAGTATATATAGAACAAAATTTTTCTTTTAATATTATATATATTTTAATATAAATATGTATACTAATGACAAACATATTTTATAAAATATATATCATATATAGGGAATTATGTGTTAGATTTTATGTGTTTACATATATAAAAAATTCTCCACTGTGTTTCTCCTTTTAAGAGTGGTTTAAATTTCATATGTTACACACTTACCTATGTTCATCACACCTTATGCCTTTATGATTCTGAACTAATAAATCACTAAAGACAATATTTTAGCTTAAGTTGCTACATCATAATTTTGCTCTAAATCATTTGAAGGACAGCAACAGCCAATAGAATCTACTTTTGTCTCACTTGGTGACCCTTACCAGCAAGCACATTTAATTATAACCCTCCTCATCTTGATTATAGTACTTTGCTAATTTGAAATTCCACCTAGTCAATTAATGTAGCTCGTGGTATCTGTAGAAAATCATGAACCCGTGGTTACAATTTTAATTATAGCATACATTTTACAAATCTCTGCCATCCGTCTCCAAGGACATTCTCCTTTGTGTAAATTGTCATGAAATGGGTCTCCTTCCTTTGACTTAATATTGCCTTCTTGAAATATAATGAATACCTTTTGATGACAGCATCCCTTTCTCAGTCAGCGTTGGTGAGAATCATGAACTGCACTAAGAGGGTATTTTGCTAAATGCAGTCACGGGAGCAAATGTGCCATTTATAAAATGTCGTCATGACATGTGGCATTTTTGAAACACTGAAAGACCTTCGTGTCTAACAAGCGAACATAAAGGGATAAAGGCCTTTTGAAAAGAAAAAAAATACTGAGAAGAAAAGTGTAAAAAGATTAAAATGTATCATTTGTAAATGTATGCAGTTATTTCCCAGATTTCCACAAATTTAAAAGTCTGAGATTACTGCTGCCTTTCGACCATTAACCAAAAATAATGACAGCAATTGCAGAAAGGATAAGCAAAAGAAGAGCTAAGATTTTTCAATTTTGGTTTCTATGGTTTTATGGTATTATGGTTTGATAAGACATAATATAACTTATAGAGTCTTATAAGCAAAAACATGGGAATTATTTGTTTCCAAATTTTATTTTCTGTTTCTTTATAAAAATACTTAGTATATTTCAATTCTAATTATAAAAATGTAGCATATCCAAGATCCTCATAAAAAAGTCTTAACTTCAGAGATTGTATGTGTAAAGGCAATTAATTTATAAAGTTATGAAAGAATATTGAAAGCTAGTATCTCAATGGTCAATCTAGGAGATAAATATCTTGGCCATTGTAATAGACTCTGTATGATCCCATCGTTACAAATTTGTTCACCAATTAAAATTCTCTGTAATAAGGTTCTTGAGGCTATACCCATGTTTCCTTTGCTAGCTCAGAGTAACAGATGTCACTCAAGAGTTTCATAGTGTCACATTTAACAGTTCAGGAGCCAGACTGTTCTAGTTCAAATCCCAGCTCTGTCATTATTAGCTGTGTGACCGTGGGCAATTTATTCAACCTTTTCATGTCTCAGTTTTCTCATCTCTAAAAATAGGTGTAACAATGATACCTACCTTGAAGGTTTGTAGTGAAGCAAAACCAAAGCAAACCAAACCATAATAAACACTTAGAACACCGTACATTCTCAAATATTATCCATTATCAATATTATTTTTATTGTTATCACCCATAAGACAGTACTTATAACAACTAGGTCTTTGTCATAAATATGTTTGCTGATTTCTATTGTCTGTCAGTGCATGCTGTTTGCCCTACAGAGAAAGAAAAGAAGAGGGTGAGAGAGGAAAAAAGAAGGCTGAGAATTGTGGAAATTAACATTTTCAAACATTTTCATGTCAGATACAATAAAATACTTTTGCTGCACAAAGTGATCCTCTACCGAGTGTATTTTCCTATGTCTCTGCTAATTCTCTCAATCACTTACTGATGCCTCACCTGAGTATTGATTTCATTACTTGAGTAATGTCATTTTGCAGCCTTGTCACTGAGGTAGCAGACTGAGAACTCCACAGACATTCTCACCACTGTAGTTGGGTGCCTGGACAAGCACCCCCAACAGCTCTTAATAAGAACTTATGAAAGACTGAGGTCTTCAAGGATGTATTTTTGAAAAGTCCCCACCATCTTCTCTAAAACCTCCCTCTTCCTCAGGCTGCTTGGAAGCATAAAGACAGAATCATGATTATTCTTACTCATCACCTCCTCCTTTCCCCAAACTTAACAAGTAGGACTTTAAGGCCTCAGTGAAGAAAATGTATATATATATATATATATATATATATATATATATATATATGTATATATATATATATATATATATATATATATATATATATAACTTAGGGAGGAAGCTGGCAAGGCATAGAACACAAAATAATCAAAACTGTAAATCACAAGTGAATATGCTTGGGACTGTGATGCCTAAAACCAAATTATTGAGTTAGCAAGAGCAGCAGGTTTTTGTGGATAACTCATGGACTATCATTTTGCATGTGTTGGTTTTGGGGATCTGGGAGACTTAACACTTCCCTACACTCTTATCCACATGACACTCTGCTCTCCAGACCCGTGAAGTTATCATCACTTCTGAAAAATGCAAACCCATTTCATACACTTGATAGTTCTGTCCTTGTCTAGGGTGGTTCTAGATCCTCCCTCAGATTGGTGTTCAGATTGTAACCCCTCTTTGAAAGCTCTTATCATTCCCCCTTACTCTGTGTTCTCTCTACATCGATTGGTAAGACATCACAGCATTTATTTTATTACACTGTAATTTTCTAGTCACATTTGTCTTCCCTACAAAACTGTGTCTCCATAGTAGGAGATGTGTTTGCTCAACTCTGTGTTCCAGTGCTGGCCCGATGTCTGGAAGCACAACATAGGTGCTTGATAAATGTTTGAGGAATGAATCTATACATGCAGAGAATTTTCTTTATTATTTATTCATCATAATTAAGGGATTGTCAATTTCTTAGTCAACCAGACCCCGAAATTTATCTCTGTATTTTCATTTATTCTTTATCCTTCATACCTATTAAATCAATATTTATATTTCTCAATTTCCTTTCCAATGACAGAGTTTTTGTTTAGATGCCAACTGTCACATGTTTACAATAGTAAAATAATCAGTCAAATAGTATTGTAACTGGTTTTTACCTATCCAATCAATCATGTGCATTTCTAAAAGTTTAATTTTTCCAAAATACCTACTATTCTATTGACTAAAAGTCTCTATTTTCAAATCTATTTTATTTTTAATAGGATGATGCATATGTGGTAAGTAAATTAAAAATCTAATGTAAATCACTCTTCCACCCTATCTCTCACTTCATAGAAAACCATAGTTATCAGTTTCTTGGGTGTCTTTCCAGAAAATCTCTCTGTATACATATCTTTGTGTGCATGTATGTGCAGATGTGTGTAGGAAGCTCCCACTTTTTTCTCTAAGAGCCGTACAATTGTCTATATACACCATTCCACATGTTGCTTTTTTTTAACTTAATATGTCTGAGAGATTGTTCCTTGTCAATATTTTGGATCTGAATAATTCTTTTTTTTTAATGAAGAATCTTTCATTGTGTTTAAATATATATAACATAAAATTTACCATTTATTTTTTTAAATTTTTTTTAACGTTTATTTATTTTTGAGACAGAGAGAGACAGAGCATGAATGGGGGAGGGTCAGAGAGAGAGGGAGACACAGAATCTGAAACAGGCCCCGGGCTCTGAGCTGTCAGCACAGAGCCCGACGTGGGGCTCAAACTCACAGACTGTGAGATCATGACCCAAGCTGAAGTCGGACACTCAACCAACTGAGCCACCCAGGCACCCCTAAAATTTACCATTTAAACTAATCTTAAGTGTACAATTCAGTGGTGTTTAGTACATTTACTATGTTGTGCAACCATAAGTGCCATCCATGTCGACAACTTTTTCATTAACCCAGAAACTCTGTACCCATTAAACAATAATGCCCCATTTCCTCCTTCCCTTAGTTCCTGCTTACTTATTTACTTTCTGTCTCTGTGAATTTGCCTATTCTAGGTACTCATATAAGTTGAATCCATGTAATATTTGTCCTTCTTTGTCTGGCTTATTTCACTTAGCATGTTTTCAAGTTCATCTATGTTATAACATATATTGGAAGTTTATTCCTTTTTATGACTGAATAATATCCCATTGTATATATCACATTTTGTTTATTCATACTTCTGTTCATGAACACTTAGGTAGTTTCCACCTTTGGGCTATTGTAAATAAAGCTGCTATGAACATTGGTATACAACTTGATGTTTGAATCTCTGCTTTCAATTCTTTTAGGTATACCTATACCTAGGAGTAAAATTGCTAAATTATATGGTAATTCTATGTTTAACTTTTTAAAGAACTGCCAAACTATTTTCCATAGGGACTGCAACATTTTACATTCCCACCAGCTATACATGAAAGTACCAATGTCTCCACATCCTCACCAACACTAGCTCTTTCCCCTTCCTTTCTTTCCTTTTTTTTCCCTCTTTTCTTTCTTTCTTTTTTAATAATAGCCATCTAAATAGTTGTGAAGTGGTATCCCATTGTGGTTTGGGCTGGCATTTCCTTGAGGACTAATGATATTGAACATCTTTTTATGTGCTAAGTGGCAGTTGCATATATTGCATTCTGGTCAAAATTATGAAATATTTTGTATATAAAAGTTTATGTTTGACAAGTATGTAATGTAAAGATTAATAATTAAACCCTAGAAAAACCAACACTCAACATAAGAAATAGAGCATTCACCATACTGATCTAGGTCCTTGTACTTACTTCCTATATCACAACCCCTGTGAACCCCCAGTCCAGAAATTTCTTACCAGGAATTTATATTTATTATTTTAACTTTTTCTATCTCTATTCCATATATGTATCTCCTAAAAGAATTTAATGCTTTATTTTGCTTCTTATGAACTTTGTCATACTCTATGTATTTTTCCGATATTTCTTTATTCACTCAACATGTTTCTGATATTCATACATTTGGATTTTTATGATTATGAGTTATTTATTTCACTGCTATATAGTATCCCATTGTGTAACTATACTGCACTCCATTCATTTGCCAATTGATACTTGGGTTCTTTCTAGTTTTCTTGATATTACAGATAATACTATAAACATTCTATACAAGTTTTCTGCTACATATAAATAAAAGTATACCTAGGAGGGGAATTGTTGGGTCATGAAACATGTTTATCTTTAAATTGATCAAATTACTTTCAAAGTACTTTTACAAAGTTATATTTTTACCACTCTCTCATATGATTTGTATTATATAGATTATAACATACAGATTATAAGAATCCTCTCCCCCCATGTTTTATATTATGTATGTTATTTGAAAAATTTTAAGCCTTTTTTGTTGCTGTTGTTATTCTCATATCTGCTTGGTTTTTATAAATGTTTCAAAAATAAATTTGAAGATACTGTGGGAATCCATAGTTATTGTACAGAGTTCTATATCTGTATATGTCAAGAATGAGGATGGTAAAATGTACAAATATGACAATGGATTGGTTGATTTTTCAGTTTTTGAATCTAGGTTATTAGGTACATAATGACTTTAATTTTTCTTTCTTTCTTTTTTTTTTTAATTTTTGCCTGATGAACTGAAAATTCTGTTACAGTGACTCATTCTTTGGCACTGCTTTCAATATTAATGTCTATTTTCTCTTATATCTTTGTGAGTGTTTTAATAGTAACTATGATGGTTAACTTTATATATCAACTAGACTAGGATAAAGGAGGTTCAGATAGCTGCTAAAACATTATTTCTGGCTATGTCTGTATGAGTGTTTCTCTGTTTCTGGCTATGTCTGTATGGGTGTTTCTGGAAGAGATTAGCATTTGATTCAATAGACCAGTAACAAGTTCTACCCTCACCAATGTAAGTGGGCATCATTCAATCCATGGGAAGCTAGAATGGAACCAAATGGCAAAGGAAAGATAAATTCTTATTCTTTCTTCTTGAGCTGGGAAACCCATCAACTCCTGCTTCTCAGGCCTTTCTACTCAGACTGAATTATGCTATGAGTTTTCCTCGTTCTCTGGCTTGCAGACACAGATTGTAGGACTTCTTGACCTCCATAACTGCACAAATCATTCCTATAATGGATTTCATATATCTATCTACTTCTCTATATATCCTATTGGTTCTGTTTCTATGGAGAACCCTAATACAATAATATAGGTATATCAACTATTTTCAATTGTAGTTTTAATTTCAAACTACCTGTGTTCTTATGTTGTACATATTTTTTATAAACACATAGCTGAATTTATTTGTTTGCTTATTTATTTAACTTATATCCAGTCTTTTAACTGGAAAGTCATCGTACCTATGTCTGTTATGATTGTTGATATGTGGATTTATTTGTTCTCTGATTGTTTTGCTGATGTTGAGGAATCAGTTTTGATCTAACTGCTGTTTCCCTGTAGGTAATGTAACTTTTCCTCTCAATGGTTTTAATATTTTATTTTTTACATTTTATATGGCTGCAGAACAGTGTATCAAGATTTAGATTTTTCTTACCCTGCTTGGGATTTTATACCTCTATATGAAGATTTTTTAATAATAATTTTTTAGCATTATTTCTTCCATATTTATCCTTTTACATTGTTTCCAATATGTTCTTTTAAAATTCCACTTAAAGGTTGATTGGACCTTCTACTATGATTCTCTGTGTCTCATAATCTCTTATTATTTTCCATCTCTTTGTTTCTCTGTGACTTTATTTCCTGATATTAGTTCTGAACTTTTTGAGTTTTCTGCAGTGTAGATGGAATTATTTCTAAGCTTTCAACCGATAACGTCAAAGCTTCTAGGTTAAGATGGAGTGTAGATTCAATATCTAATTTTTTTTCTTCTAATGATTTCAGTTTTTTTTAACTTGCTTCTCACATAGTAAACACAATTATTTTGTATTCAGTATCGAAACATAACAATATCAGATGTCTTTGTGGTTTTAGGTTTGTTGTTTATAATTTTCTGCTGACTCTTATACATGGTGGCTTGTTTCCTTTATGTTCTGTGATTTTCTTTTTTCAACTGTGACCTCTTGTATGTTGCAACTCTATCTCTATTCCGTAAGACTGGCATTTGAGGCGGAATTTTAGAGGGCAGTGGTTTCCTCTTTCTACCAATTTCCTAAGGGCTCTACTCATTAGGGTCTTCCTACAGAGTTGTGTCCTCACCTCTCAGAATTAAGGGGATTATTGAAAGATCACTTTAAACGAAATTCAGTAAGATTATTGTTTTTTCTACATAATAATGATCCTCTTTAAATTATTGCAAATATTTTCATCAGAATAAATACAATTTAAATGTCACATAGCTAGTTTTAGATGAGGTACAGTAACTTAAGAAAAATTTTAAAGAATGCATTTATAAGTGCTGCATAAGTACTATTTCTTACTGTACTTTAGGAAAGAAAAATATAATTTTTTCCTTCATGAAATTTTTAGAATAAAACAAAAGAACTTCTAGACACCTTGAAGTCTACTCCTCAATTACTCTCACTGTATATGTTTACCCAATAATTTATGATATTCAAACTAAAAATAATTTGATATCTTTCCAATACAGGCAGCTAGTCCTTTATATGAACAGACTAATTTTATTATTTTGATGGTTTAAAGAGAACTGCAATCTCTTGTGTTAAATGACTCCAGCTTATTAAGTAGAAAGACTTGAAGGGAAACTAAGTGATCTCCATGCTAGCAGATGCCTTCCTGCTGGATTTGGCCAATTAGAAGTACTGATGGAGATTGGAGGGCAACTAAGGAAGAACCAACTAGGCTATTTTTTTCTTCCCTCCCTACCTAGAGGAGCTTCTCTAGCAGTGGCTGTATCTCCTCATTGTTTCCTGCTCCCTCTGTTTGGGCCTGCTGTGGTTACAGCTACTGTCATTTGACTCTACACTTTGGTATCTGATAAACAAACTCATCCCTTTGTTTCTCCAATCTAGGAAAGGAAGTGGCTTTCTGATGTTAATTACTAATTTCTTCAAAAGCCTAGATTCCAATTGTTAACTTGTAAAATTATGCTGATCTTTTTCTCTGGGAGTAATGCCAGTATATTCTAGAATATCATTTTCTTGTATCAAAGCTTTTAAATTCTCTGTCCTCCACATTTACTCTGTTCTTAGAAAAAGATACAGATACTGGTTTCATTCTTTCATAGGACAGAGAATTCAGAACAGGGAAATATCTGAGTCCTAAAAGGAGAATGCTATCTTGGGGTACCAAAGAAGCCAGTAGGAGTGCATAGCCACAGAGTAACTAGATCTAGCAAGATGGAACTAGGAGGCTGATGCTATGAAAATGATTTCAGTTACTGATTTGGGAATCAAATGTGAGAGAGTATCTTGAATAATTGCCTGGAAGAGATTTTTATTGTGGCCTGTTTTCATTGGTAACCTAGAGTATGTTGTGGAGAGTTCAGTTTAAATGCCTCTCTATTCTTCTGTTGTGAACCTAGTCTGGTTCCCACAGGCTGATATATATATATATATATATATATATATATATATATATATATATATATATAATGAATTTTAAATCAAGTCTTGGGTGTAAAATGACATTATCCTAGTTAAGAATAGGTCACATGGACATATCTGGACACAAGATTGGTTGGAGACTGTAGTCCCTATCCTAGCCACTGCATCCTGGCAAGAACTCTATATTATGGAAAGAACATAACTTTTGGTGCACAGAAAGTATCTTTACCATTTACTGTCTGCCATGTGAACTAAAGTAGCATTGCTGAAGAATCAAATAAGGATAATTTCTTTGGGAAAATAAAGTTTGACTGTCAAATAAACAACTACAATACTTCTAAAGTCATGAACCATGCAGTCCAGTCTCAGAATGGTATTGAAGTCAAAGGAACACTTCTGAACAAAGTGCAAAGTAGCTCTAATCCCTATTACTCACTAGGGTTTTGCTTCAAATAAGGTAGAGCTACACTGCCATGACTCAAATAGCATTGCTTCTTTTGCTCTTCTCTTTTAAATCAGGCCACTCCCAGTTTTCTTCCCACCTTGCCAGAGTTTCAGATGTTGACACTGATATACTCCAAACCTGACCCATCCACGCCATTTAAGACTTGGATTGCAGACTGCTATTTTAGGAGACAAACTAAGTTAGTACCATAGTTTTCTTCTCTACTGGTCACAGCAGTTTTAACCTACTGCATAACCAAGTTCTTACAGGTTATTATGTGTAGTACAAGTCTGAGGAAGCATCTCTTACGTGCAGGATAAAGCTTTCTAATTAACTTATGACAGAGATACCAATCAAATCCCAATGGTGGAGACTGGAGTACAGATCAGAAAACAACAAAAGTTGAATCCTGAGCATAAGAAGAAAGGGTTTAACAGAAACCCCGAGGCTTAGTGAAAAATGAGGCACTAACCCTTGGTGGTTAAGTGCAACAAAAATTAACCAAGACCCCACCAGCCAGTGGAGCTAAGCCTTCTATGCATGGCTCATCTAACTGGCCTTAGTTGAAAAACAGTCAGGGCAGCACCTGGAGAAGGAATGTCTGAGAAAGGCAGAAATTAACACTCAAGGAATTGCCTAATATAATGCCAAATGGTTTTGACATAATTGAGAAATTTAGCTTTCATGAATTTATATACAACCAGTTTGGAGTAACAAATAAAATAAAAACTGTCAAATTCAAACAATTGTTTGAGTGCAAGATAAGCTTCTTGTTTAATTGTTGAATATTGCAACAATTCTTAAAATTCCTGAATGTGAAGACTAAGTCTCAGAGAGCTGTGCTAATTGTTCCCTACGAAAAAAACCCTCTGGTTTGTTCATAATTGTGATCTTTGACTCTATGGAGGATAGGTTATCTCACTTTTGAATTATCTTCTTCCCCTTCCCAAATGAGCAGGCTGATCAATCATCTCTAAGCATTATGAGAAAAGCCCCTCATTAGTATATGTAAGCCCGTTTTTTAAATTGTCATCTTAATGTATGTAATTATTAAGTTCATGTTCATCTTTATATCATTTCTAAATTATTACTACAGTTGAGTAAGCTCCATTCTGTTTGTTATACTGTACACATGTCTTATATTATTTCTTTTATTGTGCATAATCTTTGCTTCCTTCTTGGTAATCACAAAAATAAAATTGTTATCTCTTCATAATTTTATACTTCTATTTATGATTACTTTTGCTATTTGATGAAATGCTATGTATAGCTATGTCACCAAATAACACGTTTTCGTCAAATTATAGTTTTCTGAGAAAACTGGAATTCTAAAAGTAAAAATTTGAGTAAGAAAAATTTTTATGTCTTCAAGTTATTCCAGTCTTGGGGAGGCCTAGTATTGAAATTTTTATGTTTAATTTATTTATTCATCTTCCTACTCTGTCTCCCAAAAATTTAAGTGACCATGTGGCTTTATAAATGACTTAGTGCTTTATGCCCTACTGGGAGGTCTGCCTCCACCTAGCAAAAATTTAGCATTTGGAGGGACATTGAATTTTGACCTGATGGAGTTAGGGATCTCTTATTCATTGTGGAGTTAACATTCCATGTGGCTAACATTCAAAGTACTAACCAAAATTTACAAGAGGTGCACAAATGTGTGTACAGATGTGTTAACAAAACAGACATGACTCCTATGACAAAGGAGGATGGGCACCAATTCAAGCCACACAGGTTTTTATTTTCACCATTTATAATGATAAGTAGTGAATTATAGCACATTATGGATGATCTTAGAGCATAAATTTTTAAAATGTCCTAAATCTTACAATTAGTATAGATAATGAGATACACAAAGTCACTTAAAGATGGATACATAAGTGAATTAATCTAGAGTAAAATGTTAATCTAGAGTAAAAACTTATCCAGCTTGACAGAGGTTTGAGTTTATGCAGCAAGGCAGCTGCAGAATTGCAAGCCTCTGACAAAGGTATTTCTGGGAATTTCTAGTCATTCATAAATATCTGAAAAGGATTTGATGGAAAATTTTAATTATTACTATCATTATTGTTTATTGTAATATCTTTTTAAGTCTGCTTTTTTTTAACTGAACTGTTTGTGGTAGACATATTTTTATTTTGAGAGAAGGGATTTAATTGATTATTTTAAATGAACTTTTTAAATTTTGGAACTGTTTTAGAGTTACAAAAACATTTCAAAGATACTACAGAGTTCCCGCATACCTCATACTCTGTTTCCTCTATTATTAATATTTTATATTATTCAAATATTATATTTGAATATAAATATAAGAACATAATAATTATATTATTAATATTTTATATTAGTCTGGATCATTAGTCATAATTAAAAAGCACTACTGATACATTATCATTAACTAAAGTCCATACTTTATTCAGATTTCATTAGTTTTTACTTACTGACTCTTTGTCTATTCCAGAATCCCATCCAGGATACCACATTACATTTCATCATCATGTCCCCTTAGACTCCTCTTGGCTATGACAGTTTTAGTGACTTGTCTTGTTTTTGATGACCTTGACAGTTGTCAGGAGTACTGGTCTGATATTTTGCAAAATGTTCTTCAGATGGAATTTGTCTTTTACTACTAGACTGGTATTGAGGCTTTTGTGAGGAAGACAACAGATAAAGTACGATTCTCATCATATCTTATCAAGGATAACTCATACTCAAATGACTTATCACGATTGATGTCAACTTTGATCATCTGGCTGAAGTAGTGCTTGTTAGGCTTCTCCAATGTAAAGTTATTCTTTTCTACTATTTTCAGACTGCAGCCTTTGGAAGGAAGTATACAGCACACATGTCAAGAGTGGATAATTTTCCTCCCCTTCTTGAGAGTGAAGCATCTGGTAAAGTACCTATATAAATTATTTTTAATTACTCTGCACGGTGATTTGTCTGTTTCCACCCATTTACGTAGCCAATCATTTATACCTATATGGACTTATGGATATTTATTTTATACTTTGGGTTATAATCCAATACAATTTTACTTACCAGTTGCTTCAAGGCTCACCCAGTGTATTTTCTGCCCCAGTCTTAAAATCAGCCATTTCTCCAAGGAGAAATTTTCTTTGAATTTTCTTTATTTGAAAATAGTATCAGAAACCAAGATGTGGATACTAGATTTGCTTATTGCTAGTGAGATGTCATTTCCTTTAGGTCCTCTTCGCTGACAGGGCAGAATATGTGTGCATATACTAACCTGTGTGTATACTATTAAAAAAAAATCAACTGAGTAAGTTTGAGGATCTAATTGGTTTTATTCAGCAATTGATGAATTGAGCAGCATCCTATCTAGCAAATAGAAGGAGCTCAGACGAGTTGCACAAAAGGGAAGGTTTATAGGCAGGAGGATAGGACAAGGAAGTTAAAAGAGTGGATTATTTCAGGGAAAGTTACCTTCCTTTAAGGAAAGGCAGGGGGTTTTATCATGTAGATTTCCTCACTAGTACTGGTCAAGAAATTCCAGACTAATTGTTTTAAAATTCTATTATTGAGAAAGGCTGAAAGTGAAGTTAGGTTAGGTATTAAGTCTTGGTGGGGCTTAGCAAAAGTGACTCCATTTTAGACCTGTTGTTTTTTTTTAAGGAGACATGTTCATAAATATTGTTATATGTAAGAATGTGTATCTATAGCAAGCTAACCATGAATTCATATTGATGTTGAGAACTTTAATTCATTACCATGTGAATCAATATAGTCTTCTCCCATTGCCTCCTCCTACTCCAGCCATGAGAAACCTGGCTCCCACTATTGCCATTCATTTTCTTAAGTGTTCATTTCCATTATATGTGTACTGTGATTTCAGAATTATTAACATAATTTGAACTCAAGTACAGTGCTTGGGTACAATTCCTTTGTCTTTAGCCCTATGAGTGATAAATATTTAGTTGAAAAGGTTTGTAAGCAAATTGCTGAACTTATCGCCTGGTTTCTCTTTAATGCTTATAGTAAAGTGTGAGAGGAGAGCAAGAAATGGAAAGAACTGCTAAGTAAAAAGTAACCACAATTGAAGATTTGGAAAATTCTCAGTCTATGCATATGGCAAAAAATGAGAAAGTATTTTCTGGAGAGAACATCACTGTCCAGTGTGCCTGGGCAATCACCTCATAAAGAGATTGTCCATAATTAAAAAAAAAAATTTTAACGTTTCTTTATTTTTGACGGACAGAGAGAGACAAGAGTATGAGTGGGGTAAAAGCAGAGAGAGAGGGAGACACAGAATCCAAAGCAGGCTCTAGGCTCTGAGCTGTCAGCAAAGAGCCTGACGCGGGGGTTGAACCCACAAAATGTGAGATCATGACCTGAGCCAGTCGGATGCCTAACTGACTGAGCCACATAATTTTAATCAACAATCTCAGCAGAAGCCAGAAATAAAGATGCGATTACACCAATACAGATGCTACTAGTTTGCATTGAAAGGGACAGAGATCAGTTGAAATAAAGGAAGGCTTTTAGACTTCAGGGGTTTCACACATGGAACAATAGAGTTATCCAGCTGTGAGCATGCCATATCCTGTAGGAAAGGGAGAAAATGACGTATATAAAGACATTTCAGAGATAATCAAGGCTGCCACTCACATCCACAAGTCCATGTATACAAGGCTTCTTTCTTCTTAATTTCATAGGGTGGGCCCACTTCCTTGGTGTCAGTAGCCAGGCTATGCTGCAGAGATGAGGTGAGGTGGGGCCACTGTCTCAAAGCCATGCTGGTG
Source organism: Prionailurus bengalensis (assembly GCF_016509475.1). Classification (NCBI taxonomy): domain Eukaryota; kingdom Metazoa; phylum Chordata; class Mammalia; order Carnivora; family Felidae; genus Prionailurus; species Prionailurus bengalensis. Next base: position 131,971,924 of record NC_057344.1, on the reverse strand, counting down.
AGACTGCCGCCCCAGTGGGCCTGGAAGGCAAACCATTGAACCAAAGATGATTATTCTCGAGTCTTAAGATCTATTGGGGAAAAAAAAAATCTACTGGAATTTGTCTTGCTGGGTTATGGGCCTTCTTGAGACACATCCCCCCTTTTTAATTTCCTATTTCTCTTATTTGCAATGAGGATGTCTATCCTGTTCTTGTCCCAGCACTGTGTTTTGGAAGTACCTAATATGTCTGGTTTCATGAGTTCACAGTTGGAGAGGTATTGTGTCTCAGGATAAAGCACAATTTAAGTCTTACCCATACATGATTTAGAGGAGATGTAGATGATATTTTGAGTTAGTATTGATGCCGGGTTTTATGAAGATTTTTTGGAGCTATTGGTTCATGGTGAATGTATTCTGCATGTGAGAAGTACACAAATTTGTTGGTGGTGGGAGGGTTGGGGGAAAAATGTTATGGCATGAAATTATGTTCCCCTAAAATTTATACATTAAAGTTTTAACCTCCTGTCTGACTCTATTTGGAAAGAGGGCCTTTAAGGAGGTCATTAATGTTAAGGAGGTCATAAGGGTAGGGCCCTAATCTATAGGACTGATGTTTTTATAAGAGGAGGAAGAGGCATGGGAGAGTTTCTTTTTCTCTCAGCACATACACAGAAGAAGGGCCATGTTAAGACATAACAAGAAGGTGACTATCTTCAAGTCAGAAAGAGAGCGCTTATCAGAAAATATTTTTTTTTTATGATTTCTATCTTTATGTTGAACTTTGTGTATTATTTTTCAGGTTTCAGTGAGTTGTCTGTATTCTTTGGAAGCTCACTAAACTTATTTAAAATAATTATTTTTGAATTATTTGTCAGGCAATTCATAGATTTCCACATTCAGGAGTTTGTTAGTGAAATTTTATTGTCTTCCTTCTGGGTTGTCTTTCTTCCCAACTTTTTGTGTTCTTTGTAGCCTTGATTGGTGTCTGCTCACTAGAAGAATCAGTGACTTCCTCATAGCCTTTACATACCGGATTCAGTAGGGAAGGAGTTTTATCTGTGGGTGGGCATGAGGCTGCCGTCTAGGATGGGGTGTGCAGTGGCACCCATCCAGGAGGCACCCAGGTCCAGTGAGTGCTGGATTTAGGAGAATGTATGTGTACCAGTTCTGGGAGGTGGGGCATGGTAACACCTGGTTCCAGAAGCATATGTGGGCACGTGGGCAATTGGATTTGGGGCTTCCAAGTCCAGGGGTATGTGGTGGTACTAAGGGTACTTAGCAGTGTCAGCTGAGAGGTGGTGCCCGGTGGTGGCAGTTAGGGAGGACATACAATATCTGCAGCTCTGGAGAGATGTGGCAGTTTGAGCTCCTGGTGGCTCCAGAAGCTGGGGGCTCTTACTGGTGAAGACTGTGGGGTTCCTTAGCAGCAAAGAATCTGGTCCCTGGCAGTGGGAGTACTGCTGGTGTCTTCCTATACTGCTTTTCCCCAAGGGGGAAATCAAAGCTGAAAGGATTCTTACTACTGAGCTGTGCCTGGGGGAAGGGATAACGTGCAACTATTTTTTCCCACTCTCTTGTATATAGTTATCCTTAGTTCTTTTGCCCCACTGGTTTGTTGCAATTTCTAACCTGGACTCTGAAACTTTTCTAGAGTTCTTTTTATTCTAGAAGTGGTTAAGTCATAGTTTTTAGTGGAGAACAAGGTCTGGGACCTCCTAGTTGGCTATCTTGCTCTGCCTCTTTTTTGTCTATAGCCGGTAATCCTATGGGCAAGACACATTTCTGTACATCCTTCACCATAAAATTATTTCCTTGGTCAGAAGTTCTATTATATGAGAAGCTGTAATGATGAATAAGGAATGCCACAAATTCCAGTTGTAGCAGAGACATTTTGAGCACAGAAAATAAATTTGTATGAAGAATATATTTCCATTCCTGTGACAAAAATGGTTGCTTCCTCCCTGATTGAAAGAGCCAATCTCACCCTTCTGGTAACCTTGGGAAAGGTTCTACATCAGAGGCTCAATTTTAATCTTTGCTGTTGGCAGTTTGGCCTCTCCCTTTGAGCCACAGCCACTTTGCATATGTGCCCATTAAGCAATGACCAGGGTGGTTGTTCTATGAAGGAATTTGAGTCTCATTAATTTCCTGGAAGTGGTGAGTGATTGGAGGGGTTGCTGAGGAGAAATGGCCTCCCTTGTGAAGCAGTTTACAAAGAGAACATTCTTTAAAGTTTATGAGCCCTTTGTAGAACATTTGGAAAATACCAAAAAGCATATGGAAGAAACAAATTAAGAGTGGTTCTAGAAAGGAAAGCATTCATCTATACATTGTTAGATAGATTTTTGTTAATCATAAAAAGAAACCCTGGATTTTGAAAATAATTATTTCCCAAAGCTACTATTTTACTTACATTTTAAATCTATGGCCTTGACTGCTAAAAAGATGGTTCACATAATTATATCTATGAATGCAGGCATGAGCATCTGCTGAGCACGGCTTGGAAATTGACAATTAGCAGTAAATCAAAGGATTCAGACAGCCTAATGTTAACATCATCATTAAAATGAACAAGAAGATTACATTGATCAAATATGAAAAGAGTACTTAAAACATTGAATCTATGGGCTTTCCTGCAAATTATTACCTCAGAAGGCTATGTGATCATCTCTCCTTTTCAACTAATTGCCTGCACTCAGATGATTTTATTGCTGCATTATAATTCAAGATTCAATTTTAAAGTATTAAAATAGCAGCTTGTTTAAAAGGAACTATGCTTTTTCTCTATCCAGTTTTGTTCATTTTAATCTTAGACTTTAAGAGTTTGGAGTATTCTGGAAGACACTCCTCAAAAAGAACTCGAACAACACATATTGGGAAACACTGGTGTACTTCAAATGGCCTTTCACATAGGCCTTTAAAAACCCAGGGTCTCCTTCTTCCACCCTCACTGTTGTTTAACATTGTTCTTTTAGTTCTGACCAAGGCAATATGCTCTAAAAAAGAAATAAAACATAATTAAATGAAGAAAGAAATTAAAAAAATTATCACTGTTTTCTGAAACGTTCTGATTTCACAAATGAGGGAATTGAGCACAAAGGGATCACTTGACAAGACCAAGGTTTAATAGCTCATTAATGAAAAAGCTAAGATAATAGAGCTAAGGTTTAGAAAAGTGGTAGAGATAGACTTTTTGTGCATGGTTTATAATCTACAGAGATAAGGTACAGAAGACATAATTTTAAGACTAATCTTTAGACATGGGGTCATTTATTTTACATTCAATAAATTTCTCTGAGAGTGCCTAGTTACACAGGGAGACACTGTGCTAGGCTCTGGGGAGGAAAACACGGCCAAGGCAGATGCCATGCATCCCTGCTCGTAAATTGCCTTCATTCTAGCAGGGTTGCAGATGTTTCAAATGTTTGGCCAAAATTAATTACTATTGTAATAAATACTTCCAGACAGTAAGACACAGTGCTACTAGCCCACAAGAGAGAGGTGATCTGATTTTCTTGGGCAAATCAGAGTAGAAAAAACAAAAAACAAAAAACAAAACAAAACAAAAAAAAACAAAGCACAGTCCCTTAAGCATTTTGGTAATCCAGGTTTTCTTTTTAATTTTTTTAACTTATTCTTTTAAAACATAGGAAATGATACAATGCTACATTTAGAAACATTGGTGGTAATGAAAAAATCATGCAATAAAGTGATCACTGGGTAAAAACATGATATAAGAAAAGTGAGATTAAAAGTCCAGATTGGGGCACCTGGGTGGCTCAGTTGTTCAAGTATCCAACTTCAGCTCAGGTCATGATCTCATGGCTCATTAGTTTGAGCCCCATGTCAGACACTGTGCTGACAGCTCAGAGCCTGAAGCCTGTTTGGGTATTCTATGTCTCCAACTCTCTCTGTCCCCGAACCCCCATTCATGCTCTGTCTCTGTCTCTCTCTCTCTGTCTCTCTGCCTCTCTCTCTCTCTCTCTCTCTCAAAAATAAATAAACATTTGAAAAAAAAGTAGACTCCTCACCAAACTCCGCACCCGAAAAACAAATAACCCAGTGAAGAAATGGGCAGAAAACATGAATAGACACTTCTCTAAAGAAGACATCCGGATGGCCAACAGGCACATGAAAAGATGCTCAACATCGCTCCTCATCAGGGAAATACAAATCAAAACCACACTCAGATATCACCTCACGCCAGTCAGAGTGGCCAAAATGAACAAATCAGGAGACTATAGATGCTGGAGAGGATGTGGAGAAACGGGAACCCTCTTGGCACTGTTGGTGGGAATGCAAATTGGTGCAGCCGCTCTGGAAAACAGAGTGGAGGTTCCTCAGAAAATTAAAAATAGACCTACCCTATGACCCAGCAATAGCACTGCTAGGAATTTATCCAAGGGATACAGGAGCACTGATGCATAGGGGCACTTGTACCCCAATGTTTATAGTAGTACTCTCAACAATAGCCAAATTATGGAAAGAGCCTAAATGTCCATCAACTGTTGAATGGATAAAGAAATTGTGGTTTATATACACAATGGAGTACTACGTGGCAATGAGAAAGAACGAAATATGGCCCTTTGTAGCAACGTGGATGGAACTGGAGAGTGTAATGCAAAGTGAAATAAGCCATATAGAGAAAGACAGATACCATATGGTTTCACTCTTATGTGGATCCTGAGAAACTTAACAGAAACCCATGGGGGAGGGGAAGGAAAATAAAAAAAGAGGTTAGAGTGGAAGAGAGCCAAAGCATAAGAGACTCTTAAAAACTGAGAACAAACTGAGGGTTGATGGGGGGTGGGAGGGAGGGGGGGTTGGATGATGGGTATTGAGGAGGGCACCTTTTGGGATGAGCACTGGGTGTTGTATGGAAACCAATTTGACAATAAACTTCATATATTGAAAAAAAAAAAAGTAGACTCCAGATGAGGCAAACAGATGTTTGCTTTTCTCATTAGTAGCTCTCTCAGGAATCTTTTCCTAAGCCACATGCCTTAAGTAACATGTAGGCTGCAAGCCCCACATCACAGGCTGAATCCTGGTATAATTATGTAAGCCATTGATGACACATTGACCTTAGATGGCACTTCACATGACATGGTACAAAGCCCCACTCCATTTCTTAGGTCAGGGCTCCTTAGGCAAGAGGAGGACGTGTCAGAGAAATCAGGATGCAGCGCTGTTTGCTCAGATTCCAGCTGCTTGATCACTGTCATTGGGGGTCAAGACATACTGGCAATGTGTGAATAAATCCAGAATAATTCTACCCGTGATCCACAATAATTTCTCTCTTGAGGCAGAAAAAGAAATGCTACTAATATGGATATCAAGATTTAAGTACCTGCCAGAAATAGTTAAGACAGTGCAAAATTAATAATAATATTAATAATAAAATAATGCTATAATGCTGCAAAGCAGCTAGGCAACAAGGTATTAGTAGTATGTTATTTTTAAAACTATTTTCAATAGTAGCTTTCTCTCACACACAAAATTCATGTAAATGAGAGACAAATGTCACTTTTGGAAAAATGGGATATTTATGCATTGATTTGTTTAAATATCTGGATAGCTAAATTTCTTTGGAGTTAGATGATTGGTTTATGGAAGTCACTAGATGGCAGTCCCAACTAGTTAGTATGATACTACAGATCAGATTCAGATGCTTTTTAAATAGCAAAACCCAAAAGGAAGTTAGGAAACTAGGTTCATTCAGTGATAACTCTGGGTGAGTGTTTATCTTGGCATGGGGAGACAAGCTTCTAAAGGCAATACTGAAACTGTGAGAAGAGCCCAGAGTTATAGAAATTTCCAGATTTTCTACAAAGTAAGTCTCTGCAGATAGAATAATACCTTGTATTTGTTTGGGGTGTTATGGTTTTTAAGGAACTTTCAGAAACATTTTTCTGATTTAATTCTCACAAAAGCCTTGGGTTTTAGGTATGGTTGGTATGATTATCCTCATTTTACAAAAAAGCTAGAGTCTCTTCAGGCCAGTAGTTTTAAAACACTAAGGCTCTTGGTAACACATAAAGAGCTCGGGCGCACTGCCTCTGTACCTTTTTGATAAAAATTTCACTGTTCTATCATTTCCTTCTCTATTACATCTGTTGTGTCATTTTAATTTCATTGTAGAAGGAACTATTTAAATATTTTGTGACCTAGAAAAATAATTTGTCATTAGCTTTCAAAATTGTAGCCCTCTTTTAATTGACGGATTCCTATCAAAATAAGGTGGCTCCTTCTATTTTCTTGTAAGCCAGCTCAACTGAACTCAATATGCTGTTACTGAGTGCCCTACTGTGAGCCAGGTAGCATTTTAGGTGCTAATGGTAATAACATGAATGAGAGATCTTTGAGCAGCTCACGATAGTGCCAAGAAAAGAAGCAGGAAAAATCTGACAGTAATACAATGTGATAAGTGCAATATTAACAGTTTGAGCAAAAGGCTAGGGAGCACAGAAGCCTGAACGATTAATTCTGCCTGGGGAGGAAGCTTCACTGAACTGGCAACAGAAAAGAGATGGAAAAAAAAAAAAAATAGTGCCCTGATTTAAGCCTTTTATTCCGTTTTCAGGAAATGTGGGGAAAGGCAACATTCAGAAAACAAATACTCTAAGATTCTTAAAAAAGATGTCTAATGACTTATAGAGTAAGAATCACCTAGTTTAGAAGTTGCCCCAAGGTAATTAAATACACACTGAAAATCTTGAAAATCTTAGTAGCCTCTCAAAGAGATGTCTACATCACATTTATGATAGTGAGCCAAACAATAGATGCTATCTGTGCCCCTAGTGCCAGATCTACAAGCCTAGACTAGTGGTATGCTGGTGAATATTTAATAACTGGCTCTCTTATAAACAAAATCCTTGATTTGTAGCATTTGTTGATTTTTGTGGCATAAATATACCCATCATGGTCAATTTTAAATTTTCAATATAATGTCACCAAATGAAGAGTTGAGAAGTATTGCTCACAGTTGGCCCTCATGAACCAGCATGAGACATTTTGAGCAGGTAAGAGGCCCAGAGCTCAGCGCCTAGACTCATACTCATGGCATAACAGAAAACACTCAGTTAGCAATTCCACTTCTGGCATGGTCACTAAAAAGCTGTGAACTCAGGTGATCACCTAAACTCTGACATTAATTTGCTTACAATCTGTTGAGCACCTTGTGCTAGGTGGTATGTCAGCTACTTTACAGACATGTTTTGGAGACTCTGTACAGTTCTGAAAGGTAGGCATGATTATGTCCATTTTTCAGATGAGAAACTGAAGCTAACAGACATTAAGTGATTTCTTTCCTGATGCAATAATGAGTACAAGCAATACGGACCACTATGGAACTTGAAATACTATTATATTGTTAGAACAAATTAAAACGCCCATGCTATGTTCCAGCAATTTGAGCTATTAGAAGATTTGTTTTAGGAAAGATATTCGTTTTTAAAATATACATAGCACTTTTTATTTATTTTGAGAGGGAGGGGGCAGACAGAGAGAGAGAGAGAGAGAGAGAGAGGGAGAGACAGACTCCCAAGCAAGCTCTATGCTGGTAGTGAAGAACCCAACACAGGGGTTGATCTCAACAGCCCTGAAATGATGACTTGAGCCAAAATCAAGAGTTGGATACTTAACCCACTAAGCCACCCAAGTGCCCCATACATAGCACTCTAATTCTAGATCCATCCTCATTTGCTCTGTTAGTTCTGCCATTTCTTGGGAATCCAGGAAGTTGCCTAAAGACTAGTTTGTTGAAACGTTTGCCTTTATTTAAAACGTTCTGAAAAGTTTTATAGTGTTATTGCTCATAAAATACTCATACTAAGACTGCAGAATTTTTTTTATAATGTTAACACTTATTCACTTAAAAATACAGTAGGTACAAAGAGTAAAACGAAATAGGAAAATATCATTTTCCCATTAGATAACGCTTGCTGTTGTTAAAAAGCTACAAAAGTATAGAAATAGAACTTTTAAGTTGTACAGAGAGATACAAAACACACTATGACAGCTATTCCCCTCTCAACACGTCTTTTCCCCCATAGGTAGTTACTATTCTGGGAAAGATAATTCTTAGAGTCTCTCTCCCCCTCTCTCTCTCTTTCATATCATGAGAAAATAGAGCACATAGCTTATGCATGATGATCTTTACCCCTATTTTTGGCATGATTTTTGTATGATTTTTAGATAATTTTAGAAAGTACTTTTTTCTGTTCACACAGTGCAAGTCATTTTTATGGCTGTGTGTGGCATGTCCCCATATCATATGATCATCAATAGCAGAATCATTTAATATCCATAACTAAGAGATTTTATAAAAGCTACAATAGCTCTTCAATATTTCTTCCTAAGCTGTTACTTTTATTATGAATTAATTTGTAATAATCCATTACCACCCTAATAATAATAATTACTGTGTTTGGTTGCAATAATTTTACCGAGGTAATTGTCAGTATTATTCATGGCTTCCATAAATGGTGAATACTAGTTCTTCTGTATCTTAACAGCATAGCCTACAGGCCCTGGAAGTTCTAGCCCCAGATACCTTTCTGGTCCCTTCTCCTACTATTTCCTGCTCCTTCTTTTCTTTTCCAACAACATTGGTCTTGTTTTTCCTCAAAAAATGCCAGATACACTCAAGCTTCAGAGGATTTGCTTTCATTTTTCCCTATGTTGAGAATGTTTTCCCTCCAGATATCAGAATGCATGGCTCTCTCACCCCCTTCAGGTCTTCACTCCAATGCAACCTCAGCGAGTCCTTTCCTGCATATTTCACTTAAAATTCTAATCTACCCACTACATTGCTTATTCTGTTTATGGTTACTGCATACTTTTCTCTTAACCATTCACTTAGCAAGCCTCTTGGTCCTCTGTCCCAGGGCTGACCCCTGGGGTGACATGAGAGCTAGATCACCCTGTCCTGCATGAGGAGCTGGATACTCCATAGGTGAGAAATCAGGAAAAAATATTTCTCTGCTTATGAGGTAAGAAAATTTCCTCCCCCCTTCTCCCTTCCCTCTCCCCCTCCTCCTATTCCTCCAAAAATAAATGGGATTGAATCCTAACTCCAACCTTTGGTGTATAAATAAAAATCTCTCCAAGAGTCAGTCCTTATGTCTCTGCTTTTCCAATGTAAGGATATTTTCATATTTCAGGGCCTCATTCCTCCTTGAAATCTAAATACTTAGAGAGATAGCCTTCAGTTTTCCTTGTACCCTGGGGCTTAATATAGGGACCTCCTCTAGGCTGTATCAGAGCATTTAACCAGACAGATGGCTAGAGATATAATTCTCATATCCTACGAAAACTATCAAGAGGCTAGGTTTCTTTACAAGAATATTGAGAAATTCAGGGAAGTTTTCTCTCACTGTGGAACTGCTAGTGAATACTGGCTTTCAACAACTCAAAGGTTGTTACTGCACTTCATTGATTCATTGCACACATACAAATCTTACCCAGGGTGTCAAGGAAAATGTAAATAAAAACTTGTTTCCTTGTCATATTAAAATTACTGTTTATAATTTTATAGCATAAATGCAGAACCAGGTCTTCTCTAGAACAATAATCACAACAATCCTAGAATGTGATCTCTCCAAATATTGATTGCACTTCTGCCTTACACATTATGCCACCAATGGGGGAACATAGGAAAAGGGCCTATGGATTGAACAAGAACTGTCACTCGAGAAATGTTTTTCCTTTCTCTGGTATAGCTTAAAGCTGACTGGGGAGAGCACATATCACCACATTGATTATAAGCAAGAAACGATATCAATCTGAAGGTTGATTGGCCTTATAGGGTAATTGTCTTGAAAGATGGGGGCAGGCAAACTTGAAGGATAGCCTGATATGTGGCAAGAAGCCTGCAAAGAGGATGAGACATCTGCCCTGGGTACCAGAATTAGGGAGCTCTTGGTAAAGGAAATCTACTGCTACCACCACTGTCCTTGGGTGCTGTAAACTGGAGAAGGAGGCTGCGGTCAACAACAGTTGAAGTAGAATAGTGAGAGCTAACCCTTGGACCTACACATATGGCTCAAGTTCAAAGATCATAGTGGTCCTTTAGTAGCTGTGAGCCCTAGTTGTTCAGTGTGTGTTGTGAGTGAGATTCACTCAATATAGGCAATTTAGTGCTATTCCAACAGCCTAATCTTGTGTGACAGCATGAAAGAAATCCAATGCTGACTAGTGAGAGTTATCTTATCACCAGGTCACCCTTCCAAAATTAGGCCCCAGGGTCTTTGGATGACTATATGGTCAACCTCATACATTATGGTGGTGGTGGTAGAGTTGGACAATACCCTGACAATAGTCTGAAGAGCAATGGACCTACAGGAATCCTGGGCTAAATTAAGCATTCCATCCTGAGGCTACTGTGGGCCCTGGCTCATCCCAGGCACTGGAGACTTTTTCATGTTGAGGAAGTTCCCTTTTATTCCTAGTTTGTTGATTGCTTTTATCATGAGAGGGTGTTGAATTTTGTCAAATGCTTTTTCCATGTCTATTGAGAAGACCATGTGGTTTTTGTCCTTCATTCTATTGCTATGGTTTATTAATTGATTTTTGATTGTTAAACCAAGCTTGGATAAATTGTTGGGTTTAGTTGGCCAGTATTTTGTGGAGGATTTTTACACCTATATTCGTAAGAAGTGCAGATTTCTCCCACTTTCTGAAAGTAGAGCATTCCTAAGAAATCTTTCAGAAGCTGAAATGACATAAAGCAGATAAGCAATTAATTTATGTAGAAAAATTTTGAGCATTCTTGGACCTGAAAAGTAACCTTTGTTAGGCTTTTCTGATACCTTAGGAAACATTTTGGTAACTGATACACACAATAAATTGAGATAAAGCACAGATAGCTGCTCACAGACACAGTCAAGAACTATAACAGCTTTACTCTAAGATGCTGAGTGTAGTTCTAGGGTGGGAGCTTGGTTATGGAATGCTTACTGCTCTGTGTGCATGCTGCCTCCATAAGGAATGGCTTGCTGCAAAACAAAAGCTGAATGCTATTTTTGCTTTTCACCTTTTTTTTTCATAAAAGCAAAATTCTTCTTTGGATTTCTTTCAGTTAGCAAAAATAGGCACAAATTTAGGTCTTTTGCAAAAGCAAAATTACATAATGAGAACTTGAAAAAAGTTGGGGATACCTGTTTTGGTCTATAGTTTTCTTGTGATGCCTTTGGTATTGGTATTGGCATTGGCATCAGGGTAATACTGGCATCATAGAATGAGTTGAGAAGTGTTCCCTTTTCTATTGTTTGGAACAGTTTGAAAAGAATTCTTCTTTAAATATTTGGTAAAATTTATCAGCCGTGTCATCTAGATTTGAATTTCTTTTCATGGAAAGTCTTATTACTAATTCAACTTTTTACTTATTATCGATCTTATCAGATTTTTATAATTTCTTAAATCATTTTTGATAGTTCATGACTTTCTAAGAATTTAGATGGTAGATTGAGTCTATTAGAAACAAGTTTTCTCAGTTTTTGTTTATAGGGAAACGACTTTATTTTGCCTTTATTTCTGAATGATAGTTTTGCTAGATACAAGATACTTGGATGATAGTTTTATTTATTTATTTTTATTTCAGCTCTTTGAATGTGTTATCCCATTGCTTTCTGACCTCCATTGTTTCTGATATGAAGTCTCAGCTTTTAATTTACAGGGGCTCCCTTGTATGGGATGAGTCTTTTTCTCTTATTGCTTTCAGGATTTTTTCTTTCTCTCTGCTTCTGAACATTATCACTATGATATGTCTGGATGTAAATCTTTTGCATTAGGTCATTGAGTGTTTGGATGTGTAGGTTAATGTTTTTCCTTAAACTTGTGAAATTTTCAGCCATTATTTCTTTAAATATTTTCTGCTTCTGTCATTCTCTTCTCTCTCCCAATACTCTTATTGCACAAACGGTGGTACACTTGAGACTGTCCTCTAATTTTCTCAGACTGTTAAATTTTTTTTTTTATTATTTTTTCCTCTATTCTTCAAGTTTGGTTCTTCAACTTTGCTGATTCTTTTCTGTCAGCCCTTTCAAGTTCTAATAAAATTTTCATTTTAGTTACGTACTTGTCATTATACCTTCCTTTACTTATTTAAGCATTGTTTCCTTTAGCTATTTTTTTTAATTCTTTTAAATTTTTTTAATTTATTTTTGAGACAGAGAGAGACAGAGCATGAATGGGGGAGGGTCAGAGAGAGAGGGCGACACAGAATCTGAAGCAGGCTCCAGGCTCTGAGCTGTCAGCACAGAGCCCGACACGGGGCTCGAACTCACGGACCGTGAGATCATGACCTGAGCCGAAGTTGAACGCTCAACTGACTGAGCCACCCAGGCACCCCTAGTTCTTTGAACATATGAGTAATAGCTACTCAAAAGTCTTTGGTTGCTAAGTTGGACATCTGGACCCTGTCAAAGGCAGATGTTGACTGCTTTTCCCCCTACTTATAGATCATTCTTTCCTGTTCCTTCGCATGTCTTTTATTTTTTTTTGTTGTTGAAAAGTGAAATTTTTAGATAATATAACAATTCTGGAAACTGATACCTTTTTTTCTGAGGCCTTTTGTTATTTGCTTGCTTAATATTTTACTGATTTGGCTGAACCATTGTAGTGAAGTCTGTTTCCCCTCAAGTATTCAGCTTGGAGAATGCAGTCTTGGGTACGCTCCCAATCATCCAGGGACGACCATGATTTGGCCTCTTTTTACTGTCTCTTCCCTTGATATTGTTGTTAAGGTCTTTGTCCCTGTTGGTATCACAACCAGCTGTTAGCCTCTACCAGTTTCATGCTATTTGCTCTATTGTTCTTGACAATGTTCCTGGCATGAATTACTCTACACTCTGATCTATTTTTTTTTTAATTTTTTTTTCAACGTTTATTTATTTTTGGGACAGAGAGAGACAGAGCATGAACGGGGGAGGGGCAGAGAGAGAGAGAGACACAGAATCGGAAACAGGCTCCAGGCTCTGAGCCATCAGCCCAGAGCCTGACGCGGGGCTCGAACTCCCGGACCGCGAGATCGTGACCTGGCTGAAGTCGGACGCTTAACCGACTGCGCCACCCAGGTGTCCCGTACACTCTGATCTATTTAAACTCAGTCCCCTTTACAAGATAGTCTGAGGCCAGTCTATGTGGTTTATTCTAACCCTGGGGTGGGGTGGGGCTCTCCTTAACAATTTTTATCCTAGTTATCTCTGGAGAACTTCCATTGGTCTACACTTTAATTCATTGCTCTCATGGAGCTACCAGCCTCCTCTTAATTGTTTATCATCAAAATCTTCATTAATCTTGATGATATATTTAGATTTGAACTTCTTCATACTCTGTTCCAAATAAACTGAGTTCCCATGGGGACAGCTTCAGAACTCTCTGCTTTTATATTCTGCCTTGCCCCTCAGCAAAATCCCTACACCATTATTCTGGATGTGGAAGCAGGGTCAGTGGTCATTTCTCTTAGAGTGGTGTGCCTGCTTTATGAGCAGGGTATTAAGTGGGGATTTTCTTACAGTGAAATCTCTGCCCTACATGTTTGCTGGAGCAAGATCAATGGGGTCCCAGTATTCTCAGCCTTCTGCATCTGGGGTAGAGCCTCTGACCTACAAGTGAGGGCTGAGTAGCAGGAGGCAATCCTTGACCTCTTTTCTGCACTTGCCTGGATTCAGCCTTTAAAACACAGAGCTGGGGGCACCTGGGTGGTTCGGTCAGTTAAGCATCTGGCTTTGGCTCAGGTCATAATCTCTAGGTCTGTGGGTTCAAATCCTGTGTGGGGCTTGGCAGCTCAGAGCCTGGAGCTTGCTTCAGATTCTGTGCCCCCCCGCCCCCCCGCCTCTCTCCTGCTTGTGCTCTGTCTGTCTGCCTCTGTCTCAAAAATGAACAAACATTAAAAAATAAAATGAAATAATACAGAGAGCTGGAGGGGATAAATGCTGGCAGCCTGACCCCCTCTGGGAGACACCACAACCTGGAGTGGGAGCTGGGGGAAGGAATTTCCATTTCTTGGCCACAGCCATGTAAGTGGAACTTCCATTTTGAAGTTGACGTCATGGCTGAAATGTACACGTTCTGACTGTTCTTACAGAGATCTAATAGATTTTTTTTAACTGAATGTTTTCATTTTCTATATGCCCTTAGGATAATTTAGAGACTTAAAATCGTATTTAAACATTTTATTTTCAGCAGTTATGGTTGTATTTGCAATGAAGAGTTTCCATAGAATTCATATCATCATTTTCATATTTCATATGATACTCAAATAGTAATAGAAGTTAAAATTTGTTGAACAGTTAGTATTGCCAGAGAGAAGCTTCAGAATTTTACATGTTTTAACTCATTGAATTTTCACCTCAAATTTATGAAGTAGCTAATATTATGGCTCCCATTTTATAGATAAAGAAACTGAGGGACACAATGTTTAAGTAGTTTAACACAAGCTGTTAGTGGAGAACAGATTTTGAATCGGAGCAGTCTGGTCCCTGAGTTCATGCGCTCAAACATTTTGCTATTTTCACCATTTGTCAAATAATTCAAAGCCTCCAATTTGCTGACACCTACACATAATCACACCAACCCCCCTTCATATTATAATTAAATATTTGCTCCCACATAATAAAAGCCCTTCAAACTACTTTTACTCAGAAATTAGAATTTTAAAATATGTACAACAAGTCTTTCTTCTTTCTAAGTCAAAGGGTCAATTTTGGTTCCTTCTTTAGCATCTATACCTAGACCACCTTCTACTTGTTGGTGAAGCTTGAGTCACTTCTAATGGTAGATAAAACTTATTCTAAATGTTTAATGAATCTTAAGTTTAAAATTCTAGGGGCACCTGGTGGCTCAGTCGGTTAAGCATCCTGCTCCAGCTCAGGTCATGATCTCATGGTTTGTGAGTTTGAGACTCACATTGGGCTCTCTGCTGTCATCACAGAGCCTGCTTCAGTTCATCTGTTCCCCTCTCTTCCCCTCCCTCTCTGTATCTCAAAAATAAATAAACTTAAAATTCTACAGGGTCAAGAGGTTACCACACAACTCAGAACCAGATTTTTCTATGTAGCTTACTTAACTACCACTTCCTTAAGAAAATAGCATTGTCAAAGCTGAAGTGATATTCCCAAAGTCTAAAAACATTTTAATAAAACTCATATTGAGTGTTATGGACTAGATTGTGTTCATTCCCTCAAAATTCATATGTTGAGCCCTAATCCCATATTTGACTATATATTGAAGATCGGGACTTTAGGGAGGTAATGAAGGTTAATTAAGGTCATAAGGATGGGCCCCAAGTCCAATAAGACTGATGCATTTTTTCAGTAAGATTTTTATTTTTTAAGTAATCTGTACATCTTGCGTGGGGCTCAAACTCATGACCTCAACATCAGGAATTGGGTGCTCTAGAAACTGAGCCCACCAGGCACCTCAGGACTGATGTCTTTATAAGAAAAGGAAGAGACATAAGAGATTGCTCTTTCTCCCCATGCCACATACATAGAAGAGACCATGTGAGGACACAGACAGAAGGTGGGTTTCTCCAAGTCAGGAAAAGTGAAGTGTCCTCACCGAAACAAACCTTGACGACATCTTGATCTTGGACTTCCAGAGTCTAGAACTGGAAGAAAATAGATTCTTGTTGTTTAAGCCGCCCAGTCTGTAGCATTTTTGTTATGGCAGCTATAGCTAACTAATACATTAAGCTTAACCCATATTATTTAGAAAGCAGTTATACTTATCACTAGACCACCAATGCTTGCTGCCCATATTAGTTGAAGAAATCAGTAAATAGAAAGAGAACTGAAAGAAAAGTCAAAGCTTTGTTATTTTAGCTTCATCAGGACATTCAATTTTTGCCATTTATTTGGAGTCTACTACCTATAAACTTAAACCTTATTTGGTCAAACCACTCATTGAGTCGTACATGTATTTAGAGAAGAGATTTGAAAGTCAATTCTCATATAACTGGGCTTCTTTGGAAAGCAGCATCCAAGCATTACCACCTTGTGGAAAAAACTGAAGTATTTATGGCAGTATATACTCAAATATCTAAGCTTTCCTGAAGGTTAAATTTTCTCTTTAGCCGTCTACATATGGAGGCTCTACTTAGGACATAGCTTATGCACTCAACTACATGTCTTTTGTGGGGAACAGATAAAAAAAAGCCAAGTTTTTGGCTTTTCTTTTATTTTGAAATTGCCATGTCGTGTTCTTCTCTTATTATTTTTCTAACTCCAAATGAATTTTAAAGCCACTCTAGAAAACAGTATGGAGGTTCCTCAAAAAATTAAAAATAGAGCTACCCTAAAACCCACTAGTTGCACTACTAGGTATTTACCCAAAGGATACAGGAGTACCGTTTTGAAGGGACACACACAATGTTTATAGTAGCACTATTGACAATAGCCAAACTATGGAAAGAGCCCAAATGTCAATCAATTAATGAATGGATAAAGAAGATGTGGTACACACACACACACACACACACACACATATATATATATTTACACACACAATGGAATATTACTTGACAATCAAAAAGAATGAAATCTTGCCATTTGCAACAACGTGGATGGAACTAGAGTGTATTATGCTAAGTGAAACAAATCGGTTAGAGAAAGACAAATATCATATGACTTCACTCATATGTGGAATTTAAGATACAAAACAGATGAACATAAGGGAAGGGAAGAAAAAATAATATAAAAACAGGGAGGGAGATAAACCATAAGAGACTCTTAAATACAGAGAACAAACTGAGGGTGGCTGGAGGGGTTTTGGGTGGGGGGATGGGCTAAATGGTCAAGGGGCATTAAGGAGGACACTTTCTTGGGATGAACACTAGGTGTTATATGTAAGTGATGAATCATTAAATTCTATTCCTGAAATCATTATTACACTATATGTTGACTAACTTGTATTTTAATTTAAAAAGGAAGGAAGGAAGGAAGGAAGGAAGGAAAGAAAGAAAGAAAGAAAGAAAGAAAGAAAGAAAGAAAGAAAGAAAGAAAGAAAGAAAGAAAGAAAGAAAGAGGAAGAAAATCCTAAGGGGGAAAAAAAACATTTAACATAAATAAATTATAACTTCCCTCTCCCATTTTTCTCTTTTGCAAGGATATTTATTAAACCAAGCAAAAAGCAGAGAAAGATTAAAGATGCAAAAGTTATGGTCGAGCTAGGCAGCCTAATGCTAAAAATTTCCTCTAGAGGAGGAAACAAGGGTGAAGAGGTGTTGCTACTTCTAAAGACGATGATTTACAAGTAGTTTAAATCTAATATGTTGTTTAAACTTATTATTTGAAAATTAAGGGTCTCTGATATTTAAAATGAATATTATTTTACAGATATTTTCATTCTTCCTCCAATAAAATCATTTTAGGGTATTGCAATCACAAAAAACTAACTAACTAACTAACTAACTAAAGCCTTTTATCCTGTGTCTATTGATATGTCTGAAGCCTGAACCTTCAGATAGCAAAGGAGGTGCATTGACTTATGCCATGGGCTTTTATCAAAAACCTTGCTCTTTCTCTCTTAGTCTCCCATGATGTCAGCTCACACCTCACTGTGGCTACCTGTCCTTTGCCATGATATGACCCAAGTGACCCTCTGAACTTGGTTCTCAGCTCTGGATAAAACTAAAATATGAAGGGAAAACCATTGGGTTTGCATCAAGGAAACTGTTCTGCCCTCCAACAGCCAACACAACCACCAGCCTAAAATCTGCCTGTGACCTTAGAACTCCCTTTCCCCATCAAAACCAGATCTAACTCACTCCATGCAGATTGTAGCCTGTGAAGATCATGACACACTAGCATTCTGAGGTGCAAACTCTGTCCGTCTCTACCTCTGCCAAGACTAATGAAGTAAGGTAATTTCCAAAACGATGATTTACATTTTTCTTTCTGTATTTCCTTATTTCCATAACCTGCCTTCAAACAACTAGCAGACACCATGGCTCCCTTGTGTGAGGGGAGGTCTGTGGCATGGAAGAAAACAGAATGTACATGCAAGAATGAAGGGCACATCATATCGTGGCTTTTAATTTTTGGAGTCTAAGCCCTCTGAGGAGATTGTGGTAGGCTTCTGAAGGTGAGAAGAGAAGGGCATATTAAAGCAAAACTCAAAAGAAGGAGAATCTCTTTCAGGAAAAGAGTGAGCCTCTGAGACTGGAGATGGCAAAATCTCCTTTTCAGTACCTGTAAGTGTGGCGTAGATCCTGAGTAAGGAATGGCTGTATGGTTTCCCAAAGATTCATTTGTTCTTCACAAGGATGAGAGCCGCAGACCTGCAGAGGGTGGACAACAATGGCACAATGGGAGTTTCTGAGGTAACTAGCACAGATGCTTTATGGTTGGAGTCTTTGGAATGTCTTGCTAACAGATAAAACCATCAGGGTCATTATAGTAAAGTGGTTGAAGTTAAATTTTAAACCAGTCTGGCCAGGTGAGGATTTGGGTTTGAAATCAACATATTGGACTCATTCAGATTTTAAACTAAGATTTCTGTGCACTCTATGGAAAGGTACCCATACATGCAACTGTCCCTACAGTTTGGCATTAGGGACAATAGAGATTCAACAATAGAGATTCAGACTTAGAGAGATTCAACAATAGAGATTCAACAATAGAGATTCAGACTTAGAAAGGAATCTCAATCCTTATCAGTATGAGACACTGACTTCCTCCACAAGAAACACCATCAAATCCCTTTCAGATGCAGGTGTCACCTCTAGAGGCCTTCCAAAGAAGAAGCTTCACTCAGGGAGATTTGGTCTCCTAAAGCCTGGATCACTGAACATATACTTACTTCGGACAGATGAGATAGAACAGTGATGTTGATTGGTTGGGAAAGGTAAAAGAAAGAAAAAATAAAAAGGTGGAGGTGGAGAAATAAAATGAGAATATGAATAAGAACATAAGAACCCACATTAAACTTTAGTTTTAAACACAGGACGTCACAGACTGTTTTATACCCATGGTACCCAGGATTTCTTAACATATTTGCCTTTGTTCTTGCCATCTTTGGGGAGAGTTAGAGGTATTCTGAGTGCCCAAATACCAAAAGTATTTGACTCTTTCCTTTAGCAGACTTTAAACAAATGTGACCTGAAGTCAGGTGTTTTGTTTTTTGTTTTTCTTCATAGACATATTATCAGTGTCTATTCCAGACATATAATAGATACCAAGAATTTTGTTGAGTGAATATATGGGCCATATTTTCAGCCTTTATTTTTTATTTTTTAATTTTTTAAAATTTTTTTTTCAACGTTTATTTATTTTTGGGACAGAGAGAGACAGAGCATGAACGGGGGAGGGGCAGAGAGACAGGGAGACACAGAATCGGAAACAGGCTCCAGGCTCTGAGCCATCAGCCCAGAGCCTGACGCGGGGCTCGAACTCACGGACCGCGAGATCGTGACCTGGCTGAAGTCGGATGCTTAACCGACTGCGCCACCCAGGCGCCCCCATATTTTCAGCCTTTAGAGAGTGACAATGAGGGGGGGCAAGATTAAGAAGATGAATTAAAATCAATTAATTAATTATGAAGATGAATAATTTAAATGAACATTGATAAGAAATAACCTAATACAGTTTTCTCAAGCACCAAGAAAATTATTTCAATTATATGCCTTTTCTCCACATTATATGCCTTTTCTCCACATTTTCTTATGGACTTTGGTGGAGAGTATGGATCTCCTGGTTTTAAGCATTGATCTTGTACTTATGAACTTTGTGACTCAGTGCTCTCTGGATCTGAGTTTCTTCTGTAATAAACTAGTTATAATAGCATTGTTGTTAAAAACTAGATAAAATAGTACCTGTAAAAATATATTATAAACTAAAAAATATTGTATAGTGCTAGGGTGATATTATCACAAATATCACAATGCTGCCTTCTCTCCTGTTGAGATAAAAGACCTGATAAAACAAATTCCTTTTCTGAGGATCTAAATATCTGATTGTATTGCACTTACACACATGCACACACACACACACAATCACAAACACAAATCCTACCACACCCCACACACACATCACTGCTCTGAAAACATTAAATTAAATTTTTTTCCATATGGCTCAGAACATCTGGTGATTAACAGTTAAATAAAATTAACAAGGCCTTCCATTTTTATTAGGCACATAGTTATCCATTGGAAGCAATAGCTATTTCCAAAAGATCTCTGTTTTCTAGTTCCCTTAAGTTCCAAGTTTCCCTGGCTGACCTGGCTTTGAACCTTGCTCCCTTGTAGATAAAGGGAAAGTCTTTGGCTTACTATGAAGGAGCCAACCTTTCTCCATGCATCTCATTGTGAGACTTCCATGCATCCCTGCTGTGCTTGCTATAAATCAGAGGACCTTCAGCTTTGATGTTTACTGCTTTTTATTTTTTTTATTTCTTTTTGTCTGCACTACCAAATATCCTAATTGTGTGTGTGTGTGTGCGCGTGTGTGTCTGTGTGTATTATGTGTGACAAGCTTGTTCTATAGTGCATGTTAATGACTTTTTTAGCCATGGGCATTTTATTGTAGTAGCATCATGTTCAAACTGAGAAATAATTTATATTCCACCATGCCCTGGCAACATTCATTGCTACTAATATGGAAATAGTGTGGAAATGGACATTTTCTTGTGACATATTGCTTAATAAATTATAAACATTATCCTACCAGAACTGACACTGGTACATAAATGACAACATAAATGACCATTTGCAATATCAGGTGGCTTATGGTTCAGCATGAATATTTATTATGATTTAATATGAATACTTAATATCCAGTATAAAAGGTTGTATATGTCATTACCAGTAAAATTAAAGGTGCTTTGGTGATTTTAACATTTAAAAGTCATAGAGTTTAATAGCCTCACTAGGATCTTCATATTCTAAATGATTGATTTTAAAGCTCCATAGGCTTCAAGAGGTGACTAGAGAACTCATTTCAATTGCATTAAACTACAAAGAAAATGTATCTTTAGACACCATCTGGCTACTTATCAAAACAGATATGTAAGAACATTTTCACACTTACCGTTTCAAATGAAATGAATGCAGAGTAAAAATTATTTCCTTAATAGAGTAGGTAAAAATATATGCTGACTATTTTTCTGACTTTTAAAATTCTTCCTTTGCCATTTAACCACAAGTGTTATTTTACAGTTACTAGCACCCAAGGAGCTATTTTAAAGTTCTCTAACTCATTTACCCATTTTCTAGATGAGGAAACTGGCCTTTGAAGACAAGCAACTTGCCCCTGGTTTTGTTAGCTAGGTGGTAGCTTCCGGAAAATGCAGCTTTCTGCAGTTTTCACATATCGTGTTACACTTCCACTGTGCTGAGAGAACAGACAGATTTGGCAATGTCACAAGTCTCTTAGACCTAGGAATCTGACCATTTCTTAAGTGATTTGTATGTGTTCATGGGTGGCTCGATATAATAAAACAACAACCACAACAACAACTACAATGTGTAAAGTACTTTATAGAGGACTTTTCACATTCAATATATTCCTGAATTCCACTGCACTGTTTTTGTCTTTTTAATCCAGAGCCATTAATAATTTTGGTGTTTATAATTACTTTGGGAGACTAAAGCTTCTTGTGTTTGCATTGAAAAGAGTCCTTATGTTTATGTGAAAAAAGTAAAACCCTGAGCCTCTTTCTTTGCGTTCTGGATTTTTGAGTTATGCCTGCTAATCAGGAGTTGTAGTGAGTACAGTCATCTACAATAGTTTATCCTGGCTTGGGGGAAGGTGTGTACTTTGACCAAAGCTATAGAAAAGAGCAGAAAGAATTGTGAGGAAGCTATGTTCAGCGATTGTCCAAGTTTGCTTTCTTAAACTATAAAGACTGAACACACTAGTTAAAAGAGCTGTGTAGACTTCAAATGGCAACTAGGCCTTTTAACAATAACACCGTCAGGCAGAAGAAGGTCTAGAGAGAGGGTGAGTATTGAGATTTCCATCTTATGGCAGGGATGGAGGTAGAAAAATACTCATACCTCTAAAGAGAAAATAATAATTCTGCATCTGCATTATTGTCCACAAGTTCTGGATTAGGTCATGAGCCAAGAAGGAGACGGCTTGAAGGATGGTGTTTTAGTAATCTATTTCTAGATTTAGAGGCTTAAAATTATAATGCTTATTATTTCAAAGCTTGTGTGGGCAAGAATCCTGGTGCAGCTTAGCTGAATGATCTGGTTCAGGATCTCTAATGAGGTTGTAGTCAGGATGTTGAGTGGAGCTGAAGTCATCGCAAGGCTTGACTGGGGAGAGAAGATCTTCCAACATGGCTCACTCACATGGCTGTTGGCTGGAGGGCTCAGTTCCTTACCATAAGGGCTTTTTCATAGGTCTGCATAAGTTTTTTTTATGACATGGCAGCAGGCTTGCCCCAGAATGAATGATCTGAGAGAGAGTGCCGGTTGAAGGCTATAATGCCTTTTATGACATAATCTGGGAGGTCAGCCATTCACTATCACCAGCCTCTATTCATTAGAAGTCAGTCACTAGGTCGTATTCAAGGGGAGGGGAATTAGGCTCCAGCATTTGGGAGATGAACTATAAAAGGATTTGTGGACATATTGGATGTCCACAGATGAGTTCATGAGTGTGTATGTAATTTAATACTTAGAATTAGACTCATTCTGTGCTCCCAGTACCCAGCATGGTGTCTAGCTTCATGGTAGGCACAATGATATGTAATAACAATGACATCATTGTTTTATGGAATTATTGAGTGCATTTGCCGTTTAAAAAAAATACTTGACATTAATCTGACACTTAAAGAACAGGCAAGTTTGTTTTTCATAGAACTATCTATTGTGTGATTACAGGTTCCGCTTTACAACTTCCCACCCAGACTATACTTTTAAAAATTTATTGGAGATACAATTGACATACAGCATTGTGTAAGTTGACTTACACATGACTGCCACTGTAGCATTATCTAACACTTCTTTCATGTCACATGATTATCATTTCTTCTAGGGTGGAAACAATTAAGTTCTAATCTCTAAGCAATTTTATGTTTATAATACAATTTTGTTGTCTATCAGACTACATTTTTAAATGGTTTAAGACAAATTCTCAAATAGAAATCAAACAGTGGTTTTTAAATTTTATTTTATTAATTGGATTCACCGTTTGTGGCACCTCTTTCTCAGTTGAAAGTGACATAGAAAGCAGGCATCTGACAATTTCTTACAGTTGACCTCTCTTGTGTAATTGTGAAACACAAAACATACTGGAGAAGAACATAGCACTACTCTTGACCACCACTAGATGTCCTCTGTTGGCTATTCTTGTCTATAATAATTTTTTGCTTGATTTCTGTCCTTTTGTTTAGTTCTGTAAAATTTTATAAGCACATATATCTTAATGATTTTTTATAATAGCCATTGGAAAAGGCTGATAAAGGCACAGTTAAACACTGTGAGCTAGTCTGAATTAACTGAACAGGTATGTGGAGTCCGTGAGAGATTTTCGAACTCGGTAAAGAAGTTTTTTTGACTTATTTAAACTTTTTTTTAGCTACAATAGTTTTCCCAGCAATTTCCCCAAATTACTTTTTCCTTCTCCCCCTTATAGTGAGTCTCTTTCCTCCCCATATTTATATATTTCTTCATCTATAGAGATGAAGGAAAAAAAAAAGGCCACCTCCATTTAAACTGAACTGTGTCTATTTCATGTTCTTGGCTTTGAAAATTGTCTTTCATGCTATGTGCTTTTCCAGATATAGAAATAATTGGATACTGCTGTAAGTTCAAATAAAAGTATGTCTAAGTATTTCATAAGAGCAAAGGATGATAAATTGTACTAAGAGCTGGCTGCTCATGGGCAAGTGATGCTCAATAAGCACCTCAAAGTTTTAAGTTCTTCACATTTCATTAATTAAAATGGATTTGGGATAGGATCCCACCCCTTTTGAAAAGAATCTTACTTAGACACATTTACTATGATTTCATAACCTCATAGACTATCTTTGACATAAACTATTTTGTAACTCCCTCTTTTTTTTAATTTTTTAATGTTTATTTATTCTTGAGAGAGACAGAGTGCAAGTGGGGGAGGGGCAGAGAGAGGAGACACAGAATCCAAAGCAGGCTCCAGGCTCTGAGCTGTCAGCATAGAGCCTGCCACGGGCTCAAACTCATGGTTATGAGATCATGACCTGAGTCAAAGTCAGACTCTCAACCAACTGAGCCACCCAGGTGCTCCTATAAATCCCTCCCTTTATTCAAGCTTCAACCCTAGGGTCTAATAGAAGCATTTTAATTTTTTTCTTTTGATAATTAAATTTTATTTTATTTATTTTTTTCAATATATGAAGCATTTTAATTTTTATTAAATCCAGAACTTCCTCAACTTTTTTTCCCTTTTTATTCACACCTTACATCTTTAGGATATTATCTCTTTGGATACGATCTTCCCTCCTGATGGGAAATGTCTACATAAAATTCTTCTCTTCTTCTAATTCACCAGTTTTCTAACACCTGGAATGTATTCCATTAAATCACAGCTTATAGAGCAACATAAGGCATAAAATTGTATTTGTCATTATCCCTTAATGAATTAAGTGAATTTAATGGGCCATTACTAACAATATTAATAATAATATTAATCCAAGTGTTAGGAAATTAAAAGCATGACTATACTGGAATAAAGGAGTTGGTACAGATTGGTTCCAAAGAAGTATGTCATGTGCATAATTGATCAAGTAGAGTCACTATTTACTTAGTAGATAGAGACTATGAAAGGGTTGCTAGGGAGTATAGTACTGGGATTGTAGAAGAACAACAATTTGGAAATTGCTAACCATACAGTTAAGGTGATACTTTAAAAAGAAATGAAGAAGAAAAACTCCCAGGAAGCAACAGGTCAAATGTAATACAATGTGGTTTCTGCACTTAGGTCCAACCTCTCAAAAACCCTTCTTGGAGGATTCAGTCATAAGAAACCAAAGTAGGTACAGAAATGAGAGAAAGTGAAAAGATAAAAAAGGGGTATTATAAGGAAGAGATTGAGAGAGACAGAGACAGACACACACATATGGAGAATGATAATCCATTATAAAACTCAGAACAACTTAGGCAACATTCAAAGGGAAAGATTGGACAAGGGTATTGGAGGTCACATTTTTCTTTTTGGCCTACACCTTCCTCAGAGAAAGACATTACAAATTTGGGGATGAAGGGGGCTAGTGTTGAAAGGAACAAAGATAATTTTCAAGAAGCTAATAAGGATATTTTTGGAGGAAATTTTGGGAGACCGTATGTGTTGCCCAATGTTGTCTTTGCAATGAGAATTTACTTTGATTCTGAAAAGCTAAGTAAGAAAGGGAGGTTTCCAAAAGAATAATTAGGAAGATTAACAGCATGGTTTTACTTCTGTGAATTTGAGCTCAGATTTTAGGCATTGAAATAAAAAATGAAGAAAATATTAAGATATGAAGCTCTTTTCATGATTACAGATATGTGTTTCCTATAATATACACTGTGGCCAGATATTCAGAAATGACCTTCAATGGTGTGGGACAGTATGAAAGCCAAAAACAAGGAGGGATCCACCAAAAAACAAAAGCAAGTCCTGGCCAACTTGCTTTTAAGCATTTTTTTTTTTTGAGATATGGAACACAAACAGGAGGAGCAGAGAGAAGAATGAGATATATATGCCGTAATCTCATATGGATCATCTGATCTAAACTCCAGTACTTGTAAAAAGGATATGAGTTGACCCAACCAGCCTTTGAAATAAATAACCATGTGTAAATCAGTAAGCAGAACTCACAAAATTTCACAAAAGTGAAAAGGAAATCAGCGATAATCTGGTGTAACTTTCTTTTTATCTTCTAATGAAATCCTTTTATTGCATTCTTGATAATGAAAACCATATTTCCATTGGAACTTTTTTTTAATTGAGTGAACTCCCTGTTTCCCCAAAATACCAGTGAATTTTCATTCATAGACTCTTCCTTGTCTCTAGGTGCTTCAGATTCACTTAGTTGAATGCAATATCCATGTCAAGGGGAATGAAAAACATGAGTCTACTGCTGAGGTGGTAGACAACATTACAGAGAAAAATAAGAATATAATAATATTCATTTTGAGAAAATTTGTCTAGAAATTCAATGTGACAGCTAGATGGTAGCTTTATCATGTAAAATTACAGCTGGTATAGGTAGCAAGCCACATTATAAATGATGAAGCAAGAGTTAGGTCTCTTAGTTAGAGATTCAATCTGGCAGATCTGCAACCAGAGGTAGAGGTTCAAGAACACACAGAGAGGGCCAGGGAAATGAGCAAGTACTATTGACAACCAGACTGAGGAGAGAGGCAATCTGCAACAAAGCGTACATATAGGCCATCGGTAAATCAGTTTAGATTTATTGACTACTTTTAAAAAAAATGGTGTGGGAGCAATTTGTACAGAACAGATATGGAAAATGATTTTAATAATCACCGACATTCCTTTTCACAAGGTAAATGTTTTATATATTATGTAACTTATATAAACATTTAATGAGTCAAAATTAAAAAAAAAACTAAACAGATATAGTAAAAATTACCAGAAATCACCCTACCATGAGAAAACCCTATTTACTGCTTAGCGATCTTTTCCTTTAGTGCATCTTTCTATGCCCACGCATGTGCACACACAGAAACATACACACAAAATATATTATTTTGTATTAGCACTTATCTTTTCAAGTTAGTTTTTTTTTCCCCTAAACTTCTCTCTTCCTTTCCTTTTCTTTTCTAGCCTTTTGTGCCACCTCTAGGTGATCCATGTTATAAACTTCATGTGTAACTTTCCATGGGCATCTTCATGCTCAAAATAATACATGCATACAGGGTTTCCTTTAGTCACAGTTTGTTTACGAAAGTGGGATCATATTAGATAAGTTGTTTCTTCAACTTGATGTTTTTCTTGAAGTATTTATACTTTATTTGGTGGCTCTCTAGTGCTCCCCCAAATATGGCAGTAGAATACCCTATGATAGAAATGTGTCATGATCTATGTTGCTCATAAATGGCTTCTTTTTGTCTCAGCTTTTTGCCATGATAAATGTGAAATAATCATCCTTGTGTATATAATCTTATTCACCGATGCTCTTATTTCTATGGGGTAATTTCCCAGGAGTGGGATTGCTGGGTTTACAGACATGTACCTTGTAAATTTTTAATTGACACTGCCAGATGGCTTTCCAACAAGCCCACAACTATTCACATTTCCATCTTTTTCCCTACATCCCTGCCAGTAGTGAGATGATTACATTTATTTCATTTCTAGCAGTCTGATGGGTGAGCTGTGATTGCTGTTATTATTGTAATCTGCATTTTCTCAACTACTAGTAACTGCTTGTTCACAGGTTTGGTCATTTTTTAATTATATGCCTGAGATTAGAGTATAAATAAAATTTTAATACATTTTTTACATCATCAGGAATAAATACAAGAGGTGAAAGAAGATAAAACTGTTAAGTATACTCCTTGTAATAGCAAGCATTCCATGAACCTCTATGGTAACACTAAATCCTGATGCAATTAGAGAGTCCACCAACATCCCAGGAGAATGGGTGAGCAGCCTTAAGAGAATTCATTCACTGGTAGAAAGCTGAAGCTCAGATAGTATCTGTTCTATGGGATATACATAATTTTTAAATTAATAAGTGGTTGGGCTAGAGGATTTAAAGATAAAAGGAAGCAATTACATGGGTGGTAGGTAAATGTGGTTGGACTCAGCATATCAATAAAAAAATGTCTAAATCCTGAGGGGGAAAGTGAAAAAGAGAGAGATGCATTGAACATTCTAGAGACCTGGTTGGCGTGAAAAGCCATAACACGGAAGCTAAGGCAAGAATGTACGTGTTCTGATGTAGAGAGTGCATATCTGGGTGAGAGGCCGTGTTTGAAGGTCTTGCTCCTAGTTATCTCTAATTCCACTTCAGCCAACATCTCTCGGTATGTCTCTTGACAGCATGAGACCTGGGTAACCATCTGACTTCTCAGCTGCAAGGCCAGTAGTTTTTTCCATTACTTTGCCCATGATCATTTGTAAAATAACTAGGACTTGTTTTAGGCCAAATGTTAGGCTGGTTTATTTTTTATTCTGAACCCTTTATAAGTTTACATATCTGCTTTAAACTCTTATAGATTAATATATCCATATATTTCGAGGCAATCTAAAGGTGAATTTTTCAAAATCAGTTTGGCCATCTGTCTTCCACAAGAGTGATAAAACATCTTTGACACCATTGATGAGAGCACGCAGGATTCCTCGAACTTCAATAATTCAAATGTGTCTAAAGGTATTGATTTTATGTTCAGTATAACAGAATTTTAAGTAGGGAGATAAAAATAAAGCAACACTAAAAATAGGTTGAATGGATTATATATATACAAAAAAAAATCCTTACATTACAGGTTTTGATTGAAGTTCCAAAGCATGTCTTTACATACAGATCCCCTTCACAAAGGGTAGGAAATATAACAGCAAGGCATTTAAGAAAATTTTCTGATTGATCATTGGTTTACCACTAAGTTACACTGATACAAGGATACCCCCTAGGAAAACAAGCTTAAAAATAAAAACACAATATGCCAGACATGCCACGAGATTTCATTATGTACAATGAGTTCTCTCAGCATCAGCTTATACAAGAGTAGAAGTGGATCTGTTGAGAGAGAAGCTTTTTCAACAATAATAAATAAGGAGAGTGAGGAAGACATTTGTCTTTACCTTAAGCCAAGTGAAGACTCTACCCAGAAAGGTCATCCAGAGGGGCAAAGTAATATAGCACTCCAGAGGCTAAATCAATATCTGTAAGCCAGACCAAAAAAATTGCTGAGAATCCCAACGCCAGATAACAATATGCAAAACAAACTTGAATTCACTCTTCTTCTAGGACAACTGAGTGGAAATGGTGGCTAATAAATGGGGCTGAAGCTGGCAGGGTAAAGAGAGAAGTTCTTCCTATGGGAAATCCCCAGTCTTACACTTCCAGCTTATAAGCCTGAAGGAATAATAAGCTGAGGAAACAGATAACTAAATGGAATAAGAATTTGGTGTTACCAGCGGTGAAGCCAAAGTGGAGGTTAAGGTGATTAAGGAACAGTTCTTTAGATGGGCAAGTCTACTCTAGACTCTGGCAACAACCGTAAGGAGTTAATTTACCTGCAAAATCAGAGGGAACTCCTCACAAGACTGTTTTCACTTCTAACACCAGCTGCAATTTCAAGGGTCCCCAGGGCCACCCTCACTTCCAACCAGCTGGCTACAAATGGGGAGGTCCTCATGGACTCCCCAAGGTTTAATAATTTATTAGAACAATTTACAAAACGCAGGAAAGTACCATACATTAGATTATAGTTTTATTATAACAAAAGAATACAAATTAGAACCAGCCAAAGAAGAAATGCAAAGGGAAGACATGGAACTGAAAGTTACAAACTTGAAATGGTCACGTCTACGGGGCATGTTATTCCCTTGGCATTAGTGATGTGTGGTAATAAGCATATAGAGTATTGAAATCCAGGAGGCTCACTTGACTTTGGTGTCCAGAGACCTTATTGAAGGTTCATTGTTTAGGCAGGATTGATTGAATCATGGCCTGCATGGTTGAACTGGATCTCTAGCCTCATCCCTCTTGGAAGTCATCTGGCTAAATGTTCCAACCTTTTCATCACATGGTTGTTTTTCTGGTGTGGCCAGACCTCATCTTAAGACTATTGATATTGCCCAACCCACACAGTCATTGCATTAACATAAATTGTAAGGTGTGGTCCAAGGACCCACCATGAATGTTAAAGACACTCCTACCCTCTGAGAAATTCCAAAGGTTTAGAATTTATCTCCCACGAGCCAGCAGAAAAGGCCATACTTCTCTCTGGATAAGATTAATTCTTCACTACAGAAGTGTTTTCATTATTTCAAGGATTGCGTGTTCGTATTAAAATGACACTGCTTTTGTGAAATAGAACTAAAAGAGACTAAAATCCAAAGACAGGGAAAGAACTAGCCCAATAAGAGGATTTGAAGCATAGGTGGGAGAATGGATAGTTGCTTATGAGTACATACTCTTGAGTTCACTTCTCAATACATCTGTTAGCTGACACAGGCTTATTTTGAAACTGCATTTGTATAAAATCAAAGTCTAAGCTCTTCCCATTATACCATGTGGTCATATTTTACATTTGTCAACAGAAATGAAGTTATAGTTTTAATTTGAAGAATGAATACAATTCTATCTGCTTAATTTTTCTTATCCAGAATAGGAAGCTTGTACCCATATATTCAAGATGTTTTATTGTATATAATCTTTAATTCATTATAGGACAACACTATGATGGAAGCTGTATGGATAATTCAGAGGACTTTCTCATGTTGAAAATTAAACTAGTGAGGAAGTTGGATTAACAATATGTTTCAGGGGCGCCTGGGTGGCGCAGTCGGTTAAGCGTCCGACTTCAGCCAGGTCACGATCTTGCGGTCCGCGAGTTCGAGCCCCGCGTCGGGCTCTGGGCTGATGGCTCAGAGCCTGGAGCCTGTTTCCGATTCTGTGTCTCCCTCTCTCTCTGCCCCTCCCCCGTTCATGCTCTGTCTCTCTCTGTCCCAAAAATAAATAAACGTTGAAAAAAAAAATTAAAAAAAAAACAATATGTTTCAATATAAACTACTTTAAAAGCCATTTTAGCCACTCTGACTGGCGTGAGGTGATACCTGAGTGTGGTTTTTCATGTGCCTGTTGGCCATCCGGATGTCTTCTTTAGAAAAGTGTCTATTCATGTTTTCTGCCCATTTCTTCACTGGGTTATTTGTTTTTCGGGTGTGGAGTTTGGTGAGCTTTTTATAGATTTTGGATACTAGCCCTTTGTCCGATATGTCATTTGCGAATATCTTTTCCCATTCCGTTGGTTGCCTTTTAGTTTTGTTGGTTGTTTCCTTTGCTGTGCAGGAGCTTTTTATCTTCATAAGGTCCCAGTAATTCACTTTTGCTTTTAATTCCCTTGCCTTTGCAATAGCACTGCTAGGAATTTATCCAAGGGATACAGGAGTACTGATGCATAGGGCCACTTGTACCCCAATGTTCATAGCAGCACTCTCAACAATAGCCAAATTATGGAAAGAGCCTAAATGTCCATCAACTGATGAATGGATAAAGAAAATGTGGTTTATATACACAATGGAATACTACGTGGCAATGAGAAAAAATGAAATATGGCCTTTTGTAGCAACGTGGATGGAACTGGAGAGTGTGATGCTAAGTGAAATAAGCCATACAGAGAAAGACAGATACCATATGGTTTCACTCTTATGTGGATCCTGAGAAACTTAACAGGAACCCATGGGGAGGGGAAGGAAAAAAAAAAAAAAAAGAGGTTAGAGTGGGAGAGAGCCAAAGCATAAGAGACTGTTGAAAACTGAGAACAAACTGAGGGATGATGGGGGGTGGGAGGGAGGAGAGGGTGGGTGATGGGTATTGAGGAGGGCACCTTTTGGGATGAGCACTGGGTATTGTATGGAAACCAATTTGTCAATAAATTTCATATATTAAAAAAAATAAATAAAAGCCATTTTACAAAAATAAATTTAACAAAAGATAATACTGCAGTGGAGATGTGATCCAGCTTTTGTCACTCTGCTTCACACAGTCTGAATATCAACATTAATGTAAAAAACAGTTGAGTTGGTCAGAAAGCCAATTTATGAAAGAGTGCTAATGAGATATAAGTCAATTCATTTCATTGTATAATAAAATGGTCATGGACTGCTCCCGTATGAAAAGAATACATTGTCTTCATGTGGGTAAAAGGAGTTGAAAATGGAAAAGATTGCTTCCAGGGTACTTGGGTGGCTCAGTCAGTTAAGTGGCTGACTTTTGACTTTGGCTTAGGTCATGATCTCACAATTCCTGGGATCAAACCCCAAATCAGCCTCTGTATTGACAGTGCAGAGCCTGCTTGGGATTCTCTCTCTCCCTCTCTTTCTCTGCCCCTCCCCCATGTGTGCAAGCACATGTGTGGTACACTCTCTCTCTTAAATAAATAAACATTTTTAAAAAATTGCTTTCATTGAACTTTTTCATATTTTGTTTAGGAAAACTTATGAGATATTATTTTTCATAATTTGGAATAATTTTAATGATTTTTTAATTAAACAACTTAATAAGTAATTACCAAATGTCATGCTTTCTCTTTCTCCCTTCAAGATTTTAATATTCAAGGCAGAATTCATTTCAAGTATGAATTCTGTATTCCAAAACAAAACAATGGATTGGAATTCTACAAGTCCTTTTTTTTTTTTTTTTGTCCAAGAATGGGATACCAAGTGGTGAGGTTATATCTTTAACTGTTCCATGAAAAGTATGTATTCCAAAGAAAACCCTAAGGTTGATTTTAACCTTCCACCTTCCTGCCATGTTTCATCTGCTGCCTCCTATTCTCATCTCCTATATCTTTTTTTATCTTCTACTTTTACTTCAAGTCCATGACTTCTGTCTATCCAGGCCAATCCTCTTCTGAATGTCTTAGGACACTTCCTGTCTCCGCTCTTTCCTACTTAAGACATTTGCCTCTTCTCAGAGCATAGGTTCATTGGTTAAGATGGATTAAACTATTATCCATTCCAGGTACCTTGTTTGAGTTTTAAGGGCTTATTCTCTAAAAATAGTGGACTTAATCTAAATGCTAGAGCAGAATTCCGGAACAAAATCACTTTTCCTACTTGGAACATACTTGATTTCCTACTCATAGAAGCAGATTTCTGAGGCAGAAGAGGCAGGCTTTGAAAAGTTTGGCACTGAGTTTACATCTCTATCACTTATTAGCTATAAGACCTAATGAAGTTAGCTAAGCTTAATATGCTTAATGAGGTTACCTACCTCATAGGTTTGTGGTGAGGATGAAATGAGATAATGTATGTAAAGTACTTCCCTCATGGTAAATGCTCAAGGAGTGTTAGCTATTATTATTCCTATTTATCTATCATCTTAAAACACTTGGGAATATTTATGAATAGAACAGAATTCATTCTAATTTTCCAAGTTCAAGAGATACCTTAACTAACAAAGGTTAAATAATTACTAGATTGATGCCACCTAAAAAAGCATGTGTTCCTTTTGGGTAGCTGGGGGTTTGGCTGCAGGTTTTTCTTATTAGCTGCAGCAAATTGTGCTCTCCACAATCAGATGGGGCCAATTGCTGATTTGAATGCTTGGTGTGTGCTTACCAATGTGAAGGGAATATAGTACTGTTTTCTGGGTGACGAAAAGTAAAATTAGCTTTTGTATTGGATTTTGCATTATAAAGAAGAATATGACTGTTCACCCTGCCTCTTATTCCTGGCATGTGTTAAATGGGTGGTTAAATATCTCTGATTTTAGTCCCAGTGCAATTTTTAATGGCTATTTTTTGCCCTGTTTAAGCTGATGTGAGTCATACATTTACCTTAATATGTAAATGGTGATAAACTATCTTCAGGTAAATGTATGTAATTTGATGACATAAATACAATAAGTGCAAATACCATGAACTATTATTTTGTTGCTGGATATTCATTCTATTCTCTATCTCATGGTGGCAAAATGTCTAAAGTCCCAGCTTTGTTGCTTCCCTTTATGGAACCAGTGTATAGTAGTCCTGGAAAGGTACTTATAAGAATATCTTTCTTGCTATTTAATTTTCCTATAAAGTTGATAGTGGCTGCCTTGAAAAATCAACTTAGAAACATATAAAGAAAAGAGAAAACCTTTCAGAAAGTTTCATAGTTTTCTGGCAGGGGCTTTACCATTACAAGTATAAATGAGGTTATTATAACTAAATATGAGATTATTGAGCCATTTTGTAGCCCTGTTGCCTAACAGGAGATGCTGTTCATAGTGAGCCAAGTTAAATATATATATATATATATATATATATATATATATATATATATATACACACACACACACACATACACACACATATATACATTTATATATACACATATATACATATATGTATATACACATATATTACGACTATTGCTTATGATGATGCCTTATCATTCAATAGCTATTTTGAAGTTGGTTGATTGATATTGCTCTGACACTGATGAAATTCCTTAGCAATAGAGACCAGAGCACGGTCTTTCTCTTGGGAGTTGTGGTTATTAGGAACAGCAGCTTTCATCAGATCAGTTGCTAAATATTTCATCTACTTTCAGATAATTGGACGAAAACACAATTTACTGTTCTTCAAATAGTGCAGGCTCTTACAGGCCTTCACGAATGCCAAACCACTGCTCCTGATGGGACCACAGCATTCCAAAGGGATATTAAAATGTAACATGTTATTATATGGCAGGAATGGGAATGCTTCTCTTATTTCTGCCTTAAACAAGAAGAGTATAAACAGAGGAGAAAATAGAAGTAAACCCATAAAAGTAAAACTTTGTTTCTGTTAGAATAATCCTAATAAGATTCAGGATGTCTCCACATATAATAAAACACATAAGATTAATGTTTTGACATCATGGGTAACTGGTTTAGTTGTGAAAAACCTAATTGTAGTAGCAACCTAATGAAATATATTTTTAATCCCAGGTAAACAAAACCATTGAGATTTATGCAATTTTCTCACACTTATTCAGCAGAAGAAAAATTTGTAACTCTTCTGGGTGACTCTGATTCCATTCTAGCACTAGGTAGAGACTATTATTTATAATTGCCATGCAATCCTGATTTTTTTTCTTCAAAATTTATGCTTACTTTTCTTTAAATTAGCACCTGGGGCTGAGAACCCAAGAAGTGGGTTGCATTTTATTCTTAAACTCTCTTTTCTCCACCATCATGTTAAAATTAGGAAGTAAAATGCAGGTATCTGGTATCCTTCTTAGGAGTACAAAGGACTAAAATGACATTATTTTTCATTTGAAGAACTGCAAGTCAATTTTGGTTGTAAGAAAAATTAGGCAAAGATAGTTCTATTTTTAATGTTTTGAGGAACTTCCATACTGTTTTGCACAATGGTTGCACCAATTGACATTTCTACCAACCGTGCATGGGAGTTCCTATTTCTCTACATCCTCACCAACACTTGTTATTTTTGTCTTTTTGATAGTACTTAATATGACAGGTATGTGGTGATATTGATTTTGATTGCATTTCCCTGATGATCAGTGATGTTGAGCATCTTTCCATATGCCCATTGGCCATCTGTATGTCTTCTTTAGAAAAGTCTATTTAAGTCCTCTACCCATTTTTAAATCCAATATTTGCTTTTTGATATTAAGTTGTATTAAGTTCTTTTATATTTTATCTTTCTATTAGCCTTTTATTGGATATATGATTTGCAGAAATCTTCTTCCATTCAGTTGATTGCCTATTTGTTTTGTTGATGGTTTCCTTTGCTGTGCAGAAGCTTTTTGTTTGATATAGTTCTACTTATTTAACTTTTGTTGCTCTTGTCTGAGAAGTGTGGTCCAAAAAAGATATTGCTAGGTCCAATGTCAAGAGTTTACTGTCGATGTTTTCTTCTAGGGGTTTTATGGCTTCAAGTCTTACATTGAAGTCTTTAATCCATTTTGAATTTATTTTTATATGCTGTATGCTTATATGCTGTAAGATAGTGGTCCAGTTTAATTATTTTGCATGTGGCTATTCAGTTTTTGCAACACTATTGGTTGAGGAGACTGTCTTTTCTCCATTGTATATTGTTGCCTCTTTTGTCATAGATTAATTGACCATATATGTATGGACTTATTTCTAGACTCTATATTCCATTCCACTGATCTGTGTCTGTTTTTGTGCCAGTACCATGCTGTTTTTATCACTACAGCTTTATAATATAGTTTGAAATCAAAGAACAGAACCTCCAGCTCTGTTCTTATTTCTCAAGATTGCTTTGGCTATTCAGGGTCTTTTGTGGTTTCCTGTAAATTTTAGGATTCTTTGTTCTAGTTCTTTGAAAATTAATTGGTGTTTTGATGGGGATTATGTTGAATCCATAGACTGCTTTGGGTAATTGTAGACATTTTAACAATATTGATTTTTTTTAATCCATTTATTTGTGTCATCTTCTATTTCTTTCCTCGATGACTTATAGTTTTCATAGTACAGTCTTTCATCTATTTAAGTTTATTTCTAGGTATTTTATTCTTTTTGATGCAATTGTAAATGAAATTATTTTCTTAATTTCTCTGATAGCTCATTATTAGTGTATACAAGTGAAACTGATTTCTGTTGATGTTGTATCCTGCAACTTTACTGAATTCATTTATTCTAATGGTTTTCTGGTGGAGTCTTTAGGATTTTCTATATTTATTAGCATGCCATCTGCAAATAGTGACAGTTTTATTTCATCCTTTCTGATTTAGGTGACTTTATTTCCTTTTCTTGCCTAATTTCTCTGGCTAGGACTTCCAATACTATGTTGAATAAAAGTAGTGAGAGTAGGCATCCTTGCCTTGTTCCTGATCTTAGTGGAAACTGTTTCACTTTTTACTGTTATGAGACCAAGTGTAGGTTTCTCATATATGGCCTTTATCATGTTGATGAACATTTCTTCTATATCCACTTTGTTGAAAGTTTTTGCATAAATAGATGTTGAACTTTGTCAAATGTTTTTCCTGCATCTATTGAGATGATCACAAGATTTTTATCCTTTGTTTTGTTAACAAATCCACATTGGTGGATTTGCCGATGTTAAACCATTTTGCATCCCTCTCACTTGATTGTGATGCATAACACTTTTAATATACTGTTGAATTTGGTTTACTAATATTTTGTTGAGAATTATTGCATGTATATTTATCAGGGATATAGGCCTGCAATTTTTCTTTCTTTTTTTTCTTTTTTTCTTTTTTTTTTTTTTTTTTTTTTTTTTTGGTGGTATCCTTTTCTGGTTTTGGTATCACAGTAATGCTGGTCTTGTAAAAATGAATCTGGAAGCTTTCCTTCTCCCTTTTTGAATAATTGGAGAAGAATGAATACTCACTATCCTTTAATGTTTGATAGAATTCAGCTATGAAGCCATCTGGTGCTGGGCTTTTGTTTTTAAGGAGTTTTTAAATTACTGATTCAATTTCATTATTTGTGATTGGTCTACTTAGATCTACTTCTTTATGATTCAGTCTTGGAAGTGTGTGTTTCCTGGAATGTATCCTTTTTTTTAGGTTGTCCAATTTTTTGGTGGATAATTTTTCATACTAGTCTCTTAGAATCCTTTACATTTCTGTTGTATCAGTTGTAACTTCTCTTACATTTCTGATTTTATTTATTTGGGAACACACACACTCCCTCTCTCTTTTTGAAAAGTCTGGCTAGAGGAAAACACTTGTAATTATGTACATATAAGGAATTCACACAAACATGAGAGATTCCAAAGACAGTCTGACAAAATGAGATATCTATGTCATCCTGAACTAAGGAGAACAGGGTAAGGGTGACAGACTTCAAAGGGAAGGAAATCAATTCACGGGAATCAATTCACAATTCAAAGGAAGATAAAAAAAATATTTGCTGGACCATACAGAAACAATGGGACATAGAAATGAATTTTAATAAACAGAACTTGCTAAGTTCTAATGTAGTTTTCTATAATAATAGCTCCCATCCTGGAACTAAATATTTTCAGACAGAGGGAAGGTCAAAAGTCCTTGTGCCTTCCGTTTCTTAAAAATAATCAACCTAGGCATGGCCTGGGTGGCTCATTTTGTTGAACATCTGACTATTGATTTTGACTCAGGTCATGATCCCGGGGCTGTGGGATCGAGCCCCATGTAGAGCTCTGTGCTGTGTATAGAGCCTGCTAAGATTCTTTCTGTCTCACTCTCTGCCCTTCTTCTCTGCATGTGCTCTCCCTCTCTCTCAAAAAAAATACAAAACAAAACAAAAAAACAACAAAAACAAAACAAAAACAAAAACATAAAAACCAACCTAAAATAATCCACATGCTAAAGAGAAACAATTTGGGGTGGGAAATTTTGTTCCTCTATCCTCTGTTCTGGGTTTTCTGCCTGAGCTTTCTTTAAACTATTGGTTTTCATTATTTAAAAGGTCAAAGAGATGCCTCTTCTCATCACTGCCAGAAAAGCTTCTGTTCTGTTTTCTAAGCTTTCATTTCTTTGAAGCCTCTGAGTACTGTTTCCACTTGACCAACACCACAGGGAGTTCAATTATCAAAGAATGACTCCCTTCTGAGAATTCTTAAAGAAAAACACTCCCATTCTGAGATAAGATAGCAGATGCAATAAGTTTCCCATTCACCCCATAGGATATTAAACAATGTCAAATTGAATTCTCTGTAGTGCAAGGTCTGGAGTGGATTTTTTCAGCTACAGAATGGTCAAGGCGCATCCACATAATGCCAATGGAGGCAATTTTGCAAATCCATTCTTGTTTTATATCTGGACACTTTTGAACGCCAGACTGACTTCTCTTTCTGTCTAGGACTTTTCTGAACCATTCTTCATGGCTCAACATCCAAAACACACTCTAATTAATTTTCTGTCAACAGGACTAATGTTTAATTAAAAAGTATTGGGGGTAGGATAATTCTTGTGATGAACCATATCATTTGTTAAAATAAACATTTATTGAAATAAATGTGCTACAAAATGGTGCTTGGGAATCTTCTTTGCTAATATAGAGATTTATATTCCTATAGAATTTTGAAAAGCAAATAGTAAAAATACTCTGATTTGTTTAGGGTGCATGATATATCAAGTGTTTGTTATCTCACTTAATCATCACCACACTCCTGTAAGATAGATGTCTGTGATACACACTTTACTGAGGAGAAAGGGCTCCAGTGCACTAAAGAACTTGCATGATGTCACACACTAGAAATAAAGAATCAGTGCATAATCCCAGGTTTCCTGGATTCTTTGCTCTGTGCTCATTTTAATGACCTCTTCACTAATGCTCACATCAGTTGAAGGGTAAGAAGATAAATCTATCCATAAAAACTTGGACATTATGAAACCAGATTCTTGGTCATTGCCTGCATATCTGAAAATATAAGAACACAAAACCCATATTGGTGATTAGTGTCCATTCTTCTGTGAAGAACAAAATTAAAATTGAGGACATAGATCAAAGAGTAAAGTTGATTTTGTTACTAGGATATTTCAATGTAAATTAAGCTAAATAATGAATGAGAATCAACTCTTTGGTATTTTCTTAAGAAATATGACCATCTGGGGCGCCTGGGTGGCGCAGTCGGTTAAGCGTCCGACTTCA
This sequence comes from Prionailurus bengalensis, assembly GCF_016509475.1. NCBI lineage: Eukaryota > Metazoa > Chordata > Mammalia > Carnivora > Felidae > Prionailurus > Prionailurus bengalensis. Next base: position 131,932,726 of record NC_057344.1, on the reverse strand, counting down.
GCCAAGTCACGATCTTGCAGTCCGGGAGTTCGAGCCCCGCGTCAGGCTCTGGGCTGATGGCTCAGAGCCTGGAGCCTGTTTCCGATTCTGTGTCTCCCTCTCTCTCTGCCCCTCCCCCGTTCAAGCTCTGTCTCTCTCTGCCTCAAAAATAAATAAACGTTGAAAAAAAAATTAAAAAAAAATAAATAAAAAAGAAATATGACCATCTGTTTAATGTTCTAATGCTGTGGTTACAGTGAGAGTATACACACCCCCCCACCACACACACACACACACACACACACACACACACACACACACACTTTAAAAGGGTACATCAGGGGCGCCTGGGTGGCGCAGTCGGTTAAGCGTCCGACTTCAGCCAGGTCACGATCTTGCGGTCCGCGAGTTCGAGCCCCGCATCGGGCTCTGGGCTGATGGCTCAGAGCCTGGAGCCTGTTTCCGATTCTGTGTCTCCCTCTCTCTCTGCCCCTCCCCCGTTCATGCTCTGTCTCTCTCTGTCCCAAAAATAAATAAACGTTGAAAAAAAAAATTTAAAAGGGTACATCACATAGAATGTGAAATTCCAATATCTTCAAACTCCTATTCACAGGGAGTTATACACTTGAAGTCCTAAGTTTGACTATCTGGATCAGGTCTTGGTGGCAACACTTACTTTATGAATGACTTTGGGAAAATCATGTAGGCATCTTAGCATGGTTTTTCCTCTTATATAGAGATAATAATATATAACTCACAGAAAATGTATGTGTATCAAATAGAATGCATGTGTTTTCAAGCAACAGAAATCCCAACTCAAAAGGGAATTTATACTCATGGAACTGAATATTCCAAGAGCAAATCTGGCTTGAGTTAGGACTTCATCCAGATTTCAAACAAGATCATCAAGATCCATCTTTAGGATATGGTTTCTTTTTATTTTGGTTCCAAACATAGGCATGGAGTAGGCTTCTGGCAAATGTTGATTTAGTTTTAAGCCCCAAATTCATATACCCAGTGGAAAATACGTGAATTCATGCACCAGAATTCCCAGAACAGGTCCTACAGTTCATTTATTGAGTTTATTTTGCATCCTTACCCCTAAATCAATTACTGTAGCCAGTTGATGAGATACTGTGTTTGTTTCAGCCGTTAAATTCTTAAGAAATAACTGGGCTGAAGATATACATTTTGGAGTTGTCTACCTATGGAGGATTTAAACTCATTGGATTGGGTACAACCACAAGGGAGTATAGATACAGGAGAGAGGAGGCCCAGGATTTGAGCACTGAAGTGCTTTAATATTAAGTGAGTGAGAAGGAAGAATCAAAAAAGGATACCAGTATGGACCAATCAAGAGAATGTGTTATTCTAAAAGCCAAGTTAATAATATTTATTTTTTCTGAAAGGAGATAATGATTAACTGACTCAAGTTTTACTGATAAATTAGGTGAGAACAACACCAATAACTGAGAAACAATGAAGAAGTCATTAATGACGTTGATAATGGTGATTTTAGTGACATGGTGAGAGTAAAAGCCTGATTAGAGTGAGTTTATAAGAAAAGCAGATATGAAAAATTGGGAATAGAAATAATAGACAAGTATTTCAAGGAATTTTCTGCAAAAAAGAGCCGAGAAATCAGAGTGGTAACTGGCAAAGAAAGTGGAGTCATGAAAAGATTTCTCTATTTGAATGATGATAAAAATGATTTAGTAAAAATGAAAAGTTAATGAGGAATGAGACAGGGGAGAATTGCTAAATTATGTTCTAAAGGAAATGAGAAGAGACAGAGTCTACCAGAGGGATTGGCTTTGGATAGGACCATGGAAAACAACTCTAGTTACTAGACAGAAAAAAGGACAGTAGCAGGTAGGTGGTTAGATGTAGTGGCAGAAATCTATGGAAGATTCCCTCTGTTTCAGTTTCTTGGTGAAGTAAGAAGAAAGATCATAAGCTGAGAATGAGAATGGAGAAGGAGGTGTTGAGAGTTTGAAGAAGGGGAAGAAAGAAGAAAAAAATTTTTTTTTTCCTTAGGACAATGAGAGGGTGAAGGGACCTGAAAGATAAAGAATGTGATTTCTAGGCAGCATTTTAATAGCCTATTGGCAGCTTTTTCATGAATTTAAAAGGAGAGCAGTTAGCTTAGATGTATATTTATCCCCAGTCACATTTAATGTCTTAGGTACAGGTATGGAGTTGACAAAGAATTAGATTTAGCCGGTATTGTAGTATCAATGCTATAGATGAGTAGAAAACAGGCAAGAGAACCAAGGGAGTGTTTGGTTTAAATGACCATCTTCTCTTACTTATCGAAATAATCTCCTAAATGACATCCTTGCCTTAATCCCGCTTCTCTCAAATTCCTTCTCTGCACTATAACCAGAGTAAGTTTTCTGACGAGCAAATTTGAGATCACTGTCTTATTTAAATCCCTTTAATGGATACCCACTGCCTTAAGGATAAAATCCAATATTCTTAACATGATTTTTATGGATCTTGATATTCTGGCATTGCTTATTTTCTTAGGCGCCTTTTCTTTCCACTCCCTCTTTACACTCTTGAATTCAACCAGAGTTAATGGATTTCAGTTCTATGCTCTATCTAGCTTTTGGAACAATCTTCTCTCATTTTCAAACTCTTCTCCTGGTTAACTTCCATTTGTCCTTCAGGACTCAGATAAAACAATGATTTATGCAGGTGGTCTTCTTTGAAACACTATGTAAGTTTGTGGTTTTGCAACACGAAGGCTGTGGTTTTCTGCTCTTACCTGTTTACTCATAAGATTTCATATGCAGAATGTTTTTACCCTACTTAAAAAAAAAAAAGAAAACACACACACATTAACATGTCACTAACCTAGGCTGATTCTTTCATTTTATAGGTGGAGAAACTGAGTTTCAGCTTTATAGATACTTAGTGAGAAAGACAAACTCAGGAATCTCAGTTCCTTTCCTTTTTACTCCAGCATTCTTTCCACTGTGTCTGTGAATGTCTCTCTGACTACAAAGTTCCTTTATTTTCAAACACTCACTGCTTACAGAGCACAAGGTTCTATACCTAGACCTCTGAGAAGCAGGACCTTATACCAGCCCTCAATAAACTTTTAATCTCAGGGGCAGACAGACACTAACAGACAATTTTTAGATCATAGTGTAACTGAACCCAAGTCTATCTGCCTGATACACAGCAAAGCCAATCTAAGATATCAAGTTTGTAGCAGAGAAGTTTATTCGAGGGGCAGCCAAATGAAGAGATGGGAGGCAAGCCTAAAATCTGCCTCCCCGCAAGGGAGAGAGAATAAGTTTTTTATAATAATAGGGGTTGAGATTACATGCATATTGTTGAAAAGCACAGGGGTACTTATGACTATTCATGAGGGCAGATGGAGCATGCATATTAAGCAAACATATATGTAACATACATCCCATGTTCACTTTGGAGTGAAGACTTAACATCAAAAAGATGTTCAGCCCCCGACAGGAGGATCTTATCTGAGGACAAGGAGAAGGAGCTATAGGCATGCTCTGAGAGCTGAGCCAGTACAAACTCATTGAGGTCTTAAAATGCAGGGCCTTGCTTGTTCATAGGTTGAAACCATATCAGTTGACTTTGAGTTCAAGCTTCTGTAGAGACAGCTAATGGATTTGAAAATACACAATTAGATTTGAAGGAAACAGTTCTCTGGGAACAAGCTTTAAACTTTCTACTAGTTTCAACCTCATTAACTCTATGGGGCATTGTTTCAATGAGGAGGTGAAATAGAGCTACAAAGTATTCATAAATTATAATTCTAGTTCATTGTCTATTGTTTTCATGTGTATTGATTGTATTGATCAAACTGCAATGTAAACTCTATGCACATAGAGTGCTTATTTGGTTTCTTTTGTGTTTTCTCTCCTTTCTACTTACTGTCAAATACAGGGTCTGTCTCTTACCAGGACCTTACTGATTGAATGGGGCTAATCCACTGCTTTCTATTTCATGTAAAACAATAAACACATGGCTGTACCAAGCAGGAAATGTAAAGCACTTTCTGAGTCAAAATATCTCTATTAGAAATTATAAAAACTAAGTTGGAAGGAAATTCTTAGACTTGAAGGTGGATGTGATATAATACTTAACGCTAAGTCATGTGCTCCCAAAGTACTTTATCTATACTTCTAATTTAATGATTACAGTCACCCAATTCTGTCATTATAAATTTTCAGACAGGAAACTAAAGTATACAGACTTTTAAAAATCTTTCAAAATCATACAGTCAAAAAATTATAGAGCTGGTATTTTAACCCAGACAGTCTTACTTAGATGCACACACTTAACCAAATTACTACTATCTTTCACCAATCTTCAGGTCCCAGCTAACAGACCAAAACATCTTTTCAGGCCCTATTTTTTCCCCCAAATATACTTTTTCTGGGGCAAAAGGGTTATTTCTGATTAGGAACAGAGACATTTCCTTATATTGTGGGTAGCACTCATATTTTTGCCACCTACTGATATTACAGTACAGATCTTCCTCTACTTATGATGAGGTTGCTTCCTGTTTAGGCCTGTCATAAGTTGAAAATATCATAAGTCAAAATGCATTCAATATACCTAACTTACAGAACATTACAGCTTAGCCTAGCCTACCTTAAACCACTTAGAACACTTATACTAGTCTACATTTGGGCAATGGCATTCAATACAAAGCCAATTTCATAATGAAGTGTTGAATATCTCATGTGATTTATTTAAAACTGTAGTGAAATTGAAAAGTGAAAGTGAAACAGATTGGTTGTGTGGATACAGAATGGTTCTGACTGTATCAATGTTTACTCTCATGACCGTGTGGCTGAACGGGAGCTGCGGTTGGTTCCCTGCTGTTGCCCAGCATCATGATAGAGTATCCACCACATATCACCAGCCCAGGGAAAGATAAAAATTCAAAGTATGGTTTCTACTGCATGCATATGTCTCATGCACCATCGTCAAGTTGAAAAATCATAAGTCAAACCATCGTAAGTGGGGGACCATCTGTAACTACAGTCCACACAATCATTCACATTTTCTCAAACTTCCAATAAAATCAAAAGATTTAAAAACCAGATTCTTCTGGAAAAATTGAAAAGGATCATTTAATCACTTTTGAAAACTTGATTAATATGGATGAAATGCAATTGTGTATTCCCCTCAAATACAACTATCACTAATTTAAAATCCTTTCTGCATTCTGAGGTCAGTCTGTTATGTCGTGATTAATGGATAGGGCAATTTGTTTTTCATCAGACAGAAGCTAATATTAGATAACCTCTAATCCTAAGCAGACAGGCTACTTTAAGCTTTCCTTTTAGAACTGGGCCAGGTCTCCAGAGAACCCAGGCTTCCTTATTTGGAGATGGATCTATAAAATGACTGATACTCACACACACCACAAAGGCTTTTGGGAAATCTTTGAGACGGTTGATCTTCTCACATGCCACTCACCAAAAGATAATGAAGGAAGACAAGATATTTACTTTCTTGGATGAAAGTGTAAGTTCATGCTTATATATATAGGATCTTTCTCTACTTACAGTATACTATTCTCTGTTAAAATAAAAAGCAAAGACCAGTCTTGAGAATTACTCAAGTAGACAAAACCAGTTTAGGTGTACAAATAAAACTCAACTTAGTTTACTTTGCACAACTAACTTAACCTGGATTATTTCTTACTTATGCCTCTGGACATTATAAACAAAACTTGAACTGGTTATCTAAAACTGATAGGAGGTAACCACTAAACAATTCCCTATCATTTAAGAAAATTTTGATATTATAACCAATCCCTGTGAAGAATAAACTGTCACTGCTTTCTCACTGTATCAACTGCTTAATAATAATAAACCACTGAACTTTATTCCATGTTATGGCTTAAGTGGTCCCAACTTGCAAATTGTCTTTTGGTGTATGTGATGCAGGCTAGCTGCAGAGGGGCATCCTGCAGGATCAGCCATGAGGGTCATTAGCTTCGAGGAGGATGGAAATCAAACATGAGCTGGAAGGAAGTGAAAACAGTTAATTGAAGATCTAGAGAGGGGAGATACCAACAGAGTATCTGGAAGACTCAGAAAGGAAAGGAGAATGGGTCTCATCTTTCATTGGAGTCTGGTGTACATGTCCTCTCAGGCATCCAGCAACTGGTTGAAACAAGACTGACTGCTCAGGTGTCCTCCAAAAGCTACCCTGGAGCCATGGGTCTTAGTGTCAAGGTGTCTGGAGTCAGTGGTCTTGGAAAACATACATGAAGGACTTGCCTGATCACTCCTTAGGTGTATTCTATTGTGCTGGAGGACTCCAAAGAAATCATTAACTCCTTGACCTTTACAAGGGGAACATACCTCCTTACTAACTATAAGCCATGTGTACAGGGCAGGGTTGTGTTCCAAGCAAGAAAAGAAGTAGGAAAAGGAAGAAAAAAAACAGTTTTTTTCATGGAATCCCTTTAGTTTCCCTGCAAGTTATGTATAATAACTTACTAATTACTACTTTGGTGATGCATTTGTTTCACTTCTATTATTTATGACCTTTTCAACTTATATGTATGATCTTCCTCTATATCTTGTACTTACAGTATACTATACTATACTATACTATACTATACTATACTATACTCCTGAATTTAGACTTAGGATTCATGGTTGTGTTGTTAGGAAGCTCTACACTACACATTTTCCTTATAATATTTACAGTATCTTAGAGATTTTTCATAATATAGTTTCACATACCAAGGAGACAGCCACTCTGGCCTTTCAGCTAAAGGGCGAATAGAAAGCTCCATTGCCTCTGAAAGGAAAAAGACTGAGAATGTACACATGATAAAGGTTTTTAAAGAACAAATGGCAACTTAACAAGACAAGAAATGGTCAAATGTGCAAAAAAATCAGTAAAAAGCTATTGCCTTTTGAAACATCAGAGGAGTTTCTGCTTTAAAGTCTTAATCTTGTTAAGATAAGAATTTGTCAATGAGCTCAGTGGGAAAATTGGATTATACTTTGACCCGTATTTGGATGAGTTGCAGAATATCTTTCCTGACAAATAATTAAATAAAAAATAAATTCAATTCTTCTTTGATGTGGGACATAAATATTCCCTAGCCACCATCTTCTTTCTACCAAAAAAGATAACATGCTACTTAAATAGAGAGCTCTAGGGAACTATCCAGGAAAAACATTTTTCCCCCTACCCAATTATTACTTGAAATCTTGCTACTTCTGCTAGTGTTTTATTTTCTCAAGCATAGTCCTTTACATTTTCATGGTCTTTTAGATTTTCAGTCACTCACACAGACATTGGTGATTGTCTACTTAATAGCTATTTTTCCCTCTTCTTACTGATGGAACTCTTCCCCCACTCCACGCCCCCCCCCCCCCCGGGGCTCCCAGTTGTCACTATTCCTGCATGTGAAGGCTTGTTTCAGGGAAGACTGGCCCCTGCCCATGCCGAAATCTTGATAACACAATTATGTTTATTGGATAATTATGTATTGATTAAGCCAGTTTTGGTAATCCCATTGCCTATTGACAATGATTGATTAAGGAGTACCATGTAACCTAATGCAGGTCAATGGGACATGAGGAGAAGATAGCTGGCAATTCTGAAAAAGATTTTTTTAGATCTTCAAAGGGCACACAAAGATTTGATCCCCTTTCTCCTTTGTCCCACCTCTGGACATTGCTGTTTATGCACAGTAGTTTGGTACTGGCATACCCATCCTGAGACAACAATAAGAACTACCTGACAAAATGAGAAGAGAAGAAAGGAAATAAGGCTTTCAGTGCTGATTTGTTTTTTCAAAAGAAATTGCAACACTTCATCAAAATAATTTGAAATAAAAGTATGGAGAAATAAAGCCAACATCTGTTAATAGATATAGAAAAGGAATTTTCAAGGGTTTTAAAGATTAAAAGAAACTGTACAATGGCAGAACAAGTCAAGTTGGGAAATTTCCTCATCACTTCTGGCACATAGTAGGTTCTCAATATTTCAATAACTATTTGGATTATTGTCCATCCTTTTTGTTTAATATGTTGCTGTATATGAATTCCTGTAAATGTGTGAAGCTCCTCTTCCATCAACAAGTTTCCTGACTTGGATGTCTACTGCTTAACTTTAGTAAAAAAATTACTCGTAAGTCAGGTATACTCCTAAAAGCACCTTCCTATCTCTTTATCTTCATCTTCTATGACTCCTCATGTTTATTTTCATCTTTAGCTACATGTAACCTGTGTATTTCTTTGACACTACATGTAACCAGTGTATTTCATGTACGCTCTCATGCATCAGCACCATTGTATATGTATATAATATAACCCTAACTTACCTCTGTCAGAGCTACTGTCAGAGCTTTTGGAGCCTCTAAATGGTGATCATGAGAACTGTGGAGTGCGGTGCAATAGAAAGTCTCTTTTCAAATCTGATTGCAAGAATCTAATGACCCTTCCTAAAATAAAAGGAGAAAATGCTGGGGTGCATAGCTGGCTCAGTTAGTAGAGCATCGGACTCTTGATCTCAGGGTCATGAGTTTGAGCCTCACGTTGGGTGTGGAGCCTACTTAAAATTTAAAAAAAGAGAAAGAAGAAAATCCTTCCCTTCTCTCCAGCAACATGGTAAACATGGTAGAGGAGACAAAGAGAAATATGGCTACTGTTCTGAACAAAAAGAAGAAAGTCATTTCAGGGGTTAACAAGGAAAGTTTTAGACAGCAAACAATTTACAGAACAGGTGGATTAGAAGAGAGAGTAAAAGATGGGAGCAAGGAAGTCTCTGTAGAAATTATTTGGTTAAGATTTATTTCTTGGGGGGAAGAAAAAAGATTTATTTCTTGAAAAAAACTAAACAGTGAGATTAGCAGAAACTCAACAATAAGACCTCCAACACGATAAAGTGACACTCCCTTATAGCGTGCATTTGGCACTGGGCACACACCAACAGAGAAAGAACCCAAAGGATAAGAATTCTCACAATTTTCTTGTGGCGATTTCAGTCATTTTCAAAAAATTCTTGCTGTGTTTACAAAAATCTCCCCAGGTATTTTGAAATAAAAGTACTTTTACCCAGTAGCTTGCTTCTATTGTTTCTAATAAGTACTCTACATTAGGAAAACAAAGCAAGTAGAACTCTATTGGTCAGAGTCCGATCAGGAAATGAAACAAAATACATATTGAAATTGAAGTTGTTTGAGGAACATTGAATAAAGAGACCATTTATAGGAGTATTGGCGATATGGAGGGAAATCACAAGATTTCCTTTGGGCTAGTAACAGGATGCTGTTACCATCCCTAGGTTTAAAGGGACAAAAGAAACAGAGCAGTCAATAGACCCCAAAGAGAGAGGGCCTCCTAGATGTAGCCAACCTGCATAAAGGAAAACAAAAACAAAAACAAAAACGAGTGAATAAATATGTTGACCTCACTCTCTTTCTTTACTCTGATGTTCTACTGGTGCTTCCATTGACTAAACCCAACCAGAAGCCTGAAGGCAAAGGAACTTGTTGATCCAGGTCGTGGAGGTCAGCCTTCTGTGACACAGTGCAAGATGGAGAATTGGGGAGAGTAGACATACCACTGCAATCCCTTATAGGATGCTTTCTTGGCAAGCCTCAGTGATTTGAGTCTGAGTGTACTTACAGTACATTTGAACAGCGTTTATTTTGCCTAAAATGCGTCTCTATATCTCCATAGTTACAACAACCTGCCTACCCCTAATACAAACTCTACTTGGCTAAAAATCTAGTTCAAGACACAAACCAAGTGTTAGAATCAAGGTAGAAACTATTTGTGTTTATTCCTGATAACCAGATGAATCAGAGTTAGAATCAGCTGAATAAAGCAGAAAACCCAATAAAATAGTAGCTTAAACATTATAGAAGTGTATTTCTTGTACATGTAAATTGGATCTACTTAGGAAAACTCACAAATCTCTAGAAACTGTCCTGCAGTAAATGGGTGGACTTGTCCTATGTACTAGGAGACTCAGTCCAATGAGAAGTGGTCTACAAAGTTTATAATAGCTCACAACTTTTAAGATAGACACTAATTTATACAGCTTTGTAGTAATGCCTGAAGAATCATTAGAAAACATTGAACTACAGTGCACCATTTTATATTTTAAAATGAAAAAAAAAAAGAATAAGAACAATGATGGGAATAAAAGACTTGAGACATACTGCAAACACATTTTCTTTCAAGAAATGCAGTGAAGGAGGAATCTAGCCATGTAACCTCTAGGAAAATAGTTTTCCCGGTAATTTCTTCCCCAGTAAGGATAATAATTGCCTATCTATATGGTTCTCCAATTGCAAATGCATTTCAGGACTATGAAATGCACATAGGACTATGTGGCACAGAGGACTATGAGGAGTTCTGCTAATGATGGCCAATGTTTTTAAACTATGTGAAAGCTGGGGTAATAGTTGAACGGAGACCCATTTTTACTCACTTCTCCTGAGTAATCACTCTAACTGCCAAGTACATAGGGAGGCTGTACACATCTGCAACTAGATATTGCAAACAGGAAAATCAGCTCCTGTTCTTTGTTCTGGTAACATCAGACCTCATTTAAAAAAGAGATAACATTAAGAGCAACATTCCAGCCATCTATTATTACCACCGTGGATTTTATTAAATAATATTGGTGGCTTGATTCCAGTATTAACTTTAAGAAAGTAACATCCCAAGGACTGAGAGAGAGCTATGTTACATGTTTCTTCTCAATTCTTGAAAAGATGATTTTGAAGCAAGTCAAACTGCTTTTTAAAAATTCAGATTATTGAAAATCATTTTAGTGGGACTAATTTTGTTCATTAGTATGAAGGTGGTGGTGGCCACTTAAACGTTGTGATTGTGCTCTGAGATGTGGTTGGGATTTTGTCAGTGACCTAAATGTCCCTATTGGAACTTTTATGATCTCTCTCTCTCAGTCTCTGTCTCTCTATTTCTCCCTCCCTGTCTCTATCTTTCTGTCTCAGTCTAGTCTTGTTCTTGCTTCTACTCTCATTCTTTTTTCCTCTCCTCTTCCCCCACCTTCCATAAATGTCTCTTAACCTCATATTAAATATTGTACAACATTTTTGGAAAATTTTGTAGAGAAATCATCTAAACATAGCTTCTGGAAGTATATAATTTTTTTTTAATTTTTTTAACGTTTATTTATTTTTGAGACAGAGAGAGACAGAATATGAATGGGGGAGGGACAGAGAGAGAGGGAGACACAGAATGGGAAGCAGGCTCCAGGCTCTGAGCCATCAGCCCAGAGCCCGACGCGGGGCTCGAACTCACGGACCGCGAGATCGTGACCTGAGCTGAAGTCGGACGCTTAACCGACTGAGCCACCCAGGCGCCCCTGGAAGAATATAATTTGAACTATTGAGGGAGGAAAGGGGGTTAAATATTTAGACATTGTTCACACTTTCACATCAATATTACTAGCTAATAAAAATCCAAGAAAGAAGAGGAAAGGAAGTAGGAAAGAAGGAAGGGGGTGAGGAAGGAGATGATTGGAGTTAGAGAAGGAAGGGATAGGGGAGGGAAGGAAGACTAACCCTTCAAATTACAGGAGATGTGTTTGTGAAAGACTAAAAGGAATATACGAGTTCTGATGAGTCCTATGGCATTTGAGATTCTATAATAAGCATTTAACTTTTTTTTAAAGAATTTTAAAAATTGGTAAAACAGTAATTCAAAGAGAAATGTAATATTGTCTCATTCATTTGGAAATGTATTTGGTAAAATTCTGAGCAATTTTTCTCAATTGGCAGAGACTCAACACATTAAACCAATCCATTAAGTCTAAAGAGAAGAAATGAGAATAAAATTTTAACTATACTTTTTTACTGCTTTTGGTGTCAAAAAAGAAAATATATCTCTCCACTTTGATTCATACATTGTTTTCCAGTTGGCTTTATAGAACTGAATTTAAATTAGGCTTCACTATACAGGAGTTTGCTACAGGTGTTCTGGAAATAAATTGTCTTTCTGGTTTAAATGTTAACTCTCAAATAAAAAAGCCCGAGGTTTGCTTTCATATGTCATGGTAAAAATCAGCTAGAAACAGTTTTGTATGTCCATAAAAAAATATTTTAAAATTGGTTCTAAAGTTTCATCTTCCAGATGGGCAGCCTTAAGCAGGCTCTGCTGAGATGGCATATTAAAGGCCTAAATATGCCTTCAGTCTACACATGAATTCCCAGGTTGACAATAAATATTTAAAGAGTTGCTGGTGTGTCACAAAAACAAAACTGCACCTTGTGTCTGTGTAGGAAGGTTTATAAATAAATCTGTTTTCCACTTTTTTCTTGCCTTTTTTTATTTAAAGAGGCCAAACCAGCTGCATTTTTAAGCGCTCACCACTACACTCAGCTACATGGCTGAGTTGCATTGTCATCAGAAGCTACAAGTAGATGCCATTTGAAACCATCCATATGTTCTATGAATGCTACCAATATAGAAATTCATGTTTTTAGTAGAAAATGTTGCTCGCCCTCAGAGATCCAGATGACACTACTTGAGCAGCAGTAAGACTACATACATTCCTTCAGTCACATGCAAACATTGTTCTGGACCTTTTTAAGCTCTGTGGCTATAAAAATAATGGCAATCATGATAATATTGACATTAACAACTAAGCAACCGATGTCATTCATTGAACAACTATTTTATGAGCATAGCATTTTATATCATTTAGTTCTCTCCAAAATTCTTTGAGATGGATATAATCCATTTTTATAGATGTGAAATCTTAAGCCCAAAGGCAATGTTTTTGTTGTCACACCAGGGTAAACCACAGAACTAATATATAGTCTTCAAACTGGGACTTACTGTGTTTGTCTATTTACTTTAAGTCACTAAGATTGGCTATACAGAAAGCCACCTGCAACTAAGATGAGTTGACATCATATTGGATGGAGACAAACTGACCCAAAGAGGCCCTATCTTATAGGGGAAAGATGTGTGCTAGGTGCAAAAAATAGAAGGCCACCGAGAAAGGGCAAGAGGGTACTTCAGCTCTAAGTCCATAATGAAAGATACATAATAATATGGTCCCACTTCTCCATTGGATATTTTTGAAAGCTGTGAGCTCCAGAATTACAAAACCTTTTTTTGTCAAAGATATTCAAGAAAGCAAGAGAAGATTTGCTGCTCTTTATTGAGTGCTAGTTCTGAATTAGAAACTGCGCTAAGTGCTTACATAGTTTATTTGATTCAGTTCTACCTGCAAGGCAATATAGTTGCTCCCATTGATTATTGAGGTTTGGTGAGATGAGGTGGATTCCTGAGGTTCATGTAGTTCAGAGCATAGCTAATCTGACAGGTATGAAGTGATTCCTGAGGTTCATGTAGTTCAGAGCATAGCTAATCTGACAGGTATGAAGTGATGTCTCTTTATGGTATTGATTTGCATTTCTGTAATGATGAATGATGGTAAACATGTTTTTATGTGTCTGTCAACCATCTGTATGTCTTTTTGGGAAAAATGTCTCTTCAAGCATTCTGCTCATTTTTTAATAGGGCTGTTTTTATTTGTTTATTTGTTTTTAAGCTGTGTAAGCTCTTTGTATATTTTGGATATTAACTTCTTATGGGATATATGATTTGCAAATATGTTCTCTCATTTAGTAGGTCACCTTTTCATTTTGCTGATGGTTTCCTTCACTGTGCAGAAGGTTTTTAGTTTGATGTAGTCCTACTTGTTGATGTTTGCTTTAGTTGCCTTTGCTTTTGGTGTCAGATCCAAAAACATTCATCACCAAGACTGATGTCAAGGAAGTTATGGCCTATGTTTTCTTCTACTATTTCATCGTTTAAGATCTTACATTCAAGACTTTAATCCATTTTGTGTTAATTTTTGAGTGTTGTATAAGATAGTGGTCCAGTTTAATCCTTTTGCATGTGGCTGGGCAGTTTTCCCATCACCATTTATTGAAGGGACTGTTCCCTCCCCATTATATATTCTTGGCTCCTTTGTCATAAATTAATTGACCGTATATAGGTGGGTTTATTTCTAGAATCTCTATTTTGTTCAGTTGATCTATGTATCTGTTTTTGTGCCAGTACTATGTTGTTTTGATTACCATAGCTTTGTGAAATAGTTTGGAATCAGGGAGTGTGATGCCTATTATTCTACTTTTGACTTTATCTCCATTCCCCTGAGATGACAGCTCTAGACATTTCAGATAGAAATCAAGTACAGAAAAAATTTTATCCACCCCATTATAATGACAAATATTTATTGAGCACTTACTGCATGACAGTTATTCAGGTGTTTTATTTAATCCTGACCAAAGTCCACAATGTAATTATTTTTATTTTTTCTTACTTTACAGATGGGAAACTTGGACATATTAATTTATTTCACAAATGCATTTATATCTATTTCAGTGTAACAAATTAGCACAAAGTTAGCAGCTTAGAACAACACATTTAATTATCTCAGTTTCAGAAATCCAGACATGATTTAGCAGAGTCCTTTGATTTAAAATCTTACAACGTTGTGGGATGCCTTAAGTGTTATGACTCCTGATTTTGGCTCAGGTCATGATCTCATGATTCCTGAGTTTGAGCCCCTTGTCAGGTTCTGTGCTGACAGCACAGAGCCTGGAGACTGTCTGTTTCAGATTCAGTCTCTCTCTCTCTCTCTCTCTGCCCCTCCCCCACTCATGCTTTGTCTCTCTTTCTCTCTTTCTCTCTCAAAAGTAAACATTAAAATAAATTTAAAAAATACTAGTAGTGGGGCGCCTGGGTGGCTCAGTCGGTTAAGCGTCCGACTTCGGCTCAGGTCATGATCTCGGGGTCCGTGAGTTCGAGCCCCGCGTCGGGCTCTGTGCTGACAGCTCAGAGCCTGGAGCCTGTTTCAGATTCTGTGTCTCCCTCTCTCTCTGACCCTCCCCCGTTCATGCTCTGTCTCTCTCTGTCTCAAAAATAAATAAACGTTAAAAAAAATTTTTTTTAATTAAAAAAATAAAAAATACTAGTAGTAATAACAATGATGTATAATAATAAACTTGCTTTTTATTTAACAATATTTCATAATATTTAACATCAATAAATATAAAACTATATCATCAGGCTTTTTTTCTATGTTCCTAGTATTCTAATATATCACGAATAGTTAACTAACCCATATTTTTAGCTGTTTTCTTTCCCCACATTTTCCCGATGATAGCTAATACTGTAGCAAAAAAATATAAATTTAGATAGTGTTCTAGAAGTGAAATTCCTAATTCAGATACAATGCCAATTCAGGCAGAATAATACATATCAAAATGTCTACCAGAAAAGTGGTATCAAGTTACATTACTTCCAACAGGATATGAAAATATGAGTATTCTCACATCCTTACTAAGGCCTAATATTACCAGGGTTTTAAAATTTTTCCAAACTGAGAAAATATCGTATATTTTTATTTAAAATTTTCATTTTTTCAGTTGGTAATGAATTGAAGGTATTTTATGAACCAGGTATTTTATGAACTAGCATTTCATATATATGTTCAGTGTTTATTTTTTGTTAAATTATTTGCGGTATATATTCTAAAACATACTGTAGTTTGTCATTTACATTTGTATTTTATGGTAATTTTGTTTTTATAAAAAAGAGTTAAATTTGCATAATCAAATTTATGCTTCTAATCAATAAAAGGTCCATCTTAAACTGCTTAAACTCATAAATGAGATCATGTGTGATCAACTGTGCTTGGGACTCAAGCTTGAGACTCCTTAAAACATTTTCTATTCATAGATTTTTCCACCAAGAACATTAAGAGAACTTTGCTAACATTTCTTAATATTTTCTAGGCTCAGTTATTAGGACTACAAAAACAATTTCATAATGTCAAGTTGAAACTTCAGGAGTAAATGAAATAACATTGATCTAGTTATAAGTATACCATCTTGTTATATTAACTTGGTGCACTTACTTCACTAGAGGCCTGGTTAATAAGCCCACTCCTGTATACTTGTAATCTTTAGATTCCCCTTTTGCTCGTTGGAATCATATTGTTATACACTATTATGACCGTTAAATACTTTAGGGATCACTTCCTTTATTTCTCAAATGACATTAACAACTTACATAAGTTGAGTGTCTGAATTAAAATTGCTCTGTAGTAAGACTAAAAACTAGGTCTTTTGATTTTCAGACTATATTATGTTTCCCCTTCATTAATCACCATAGAGATATTTACTGACTTTACTTTCACCCAATTCTTTGATTTCTGACAAAACAAATGTAAAATTCTGTGGGGTAATTGAAAAGATAAGTGATAATTCTAAAAGGGACTCATTCTGTTGCTGATCAGAATTCAGAAGAAGGATTCTCAGTTGCTTTATTGCCACTCCTAACCCTGGAATCCCTGTTTTAATTAACAATGCCTAGGAGAAGAGAGTCTCTACATGGGAAAGCAGCAAGAGCTAAATTCTCATTTATAGGAGATTCTTCATTAAAAAAAAATAATAGAGGTATTATAAAATAATCCAAACTCCTGAACTCTGTGAACAGCACTAGGACTCAGTATTATAGTCCAGGTAACTCAAGATAGTCCAGAGATAAGGGCAGGTGTACAGAATATAGCTGATGGGGGCAAATGAAAGTATGAGTCAGGTACAAAAGCAGGGGTGGAAGGCAGATCAATTTGGATAGAAATTGGCAGTGAAGTAAAAGGTAGATCAGAAAGCTAAACTAAATAAGAAATTCTGTAAGAAAGTATTCTGATTACTTGGACTGATTCTCTGACCCTTTCTGGCTTTCTTTTAACATGGTGAGGGGCTGGATGCCTTGGGGAGATGCTTGGTTCCTGGCAGTCCCAAGCCTTTCATTTGGGATCAACATAGTTCCCAGTCCAGTCCTTCAGTTACCAGTTAGTTAATCCCACTCTGACTTCATGGCTGTTGCATGGGCTTTGAGGTAAGAAAAACTCAAAATCGAAGCCTCAGATTCACTATTAACTATGTGACTTTGGTATATATTTGGCTTAGCTTCTAAATGCCACAGAGTGCCCAATAAATGATACGTACTTAGACTTTGACTCTTTCTATCGTAACTACTTTATTAAACCTTTATATTGTTTTTAAATTTTTTCATTGATACTAAGTGGTCCAGTTAGATTTCTCTTTAACTTTGGGGATGTAAGTTAAAAATAAAATCACATAAAGGTAATAAAAATAAACTGTTTTGCCATAAAGTTTCTTGCTCAGTGTTTACTTTGATACATTGAATGAAAACAGATAAGGCATTAATTCTGATTAAAAAATGAACTGGAATCTTTAAAAAAAAACAACAAAGAAAACTTCACAATTTCTTAACAAATTAAAAGTCTCAAGAGAAATGAATCAATGACAACACAGTCTTACATCATGTACATACCCTTTTTATTATTTCTGGTAATAATTTCTCTAATTTGTACAAATGGCCAGCATCTCCCTAGGGCTTGAGTCATCCAGCAGCCTGATAACAAAATATTTGCAATCCTGTAATTCAAGATAAATACCCGTTGCAAATACAGGAGAGTTACATCAGTCCTTCCCTTAAATTTAGATATCACAATTACAAACATTCAAAAAAATAAGTAAATTTATTAAAGTCAGACACAGTATAAAATTCAATGTGATAAGGGAATAAATTCACTTAAGGCACAAAATTTTGTATTAGTAGTTGCTTAGTATAAAATTTCTAAACTCTCTTGAAATTCAAATATCACGTTTAACATTTGTTTCCTAATCTATTATATTCAGGTATTATTATGAAAATTCTTCTATTTAAAAACTTACTATCTTTTCAGCTTTGCCTACTCAACAATTTGTGGAATTTCTTTGAAAAATAAAGTTAAGAATAATTAAATTATTAACATTATTATATTTCACGTCTATCCTTTTATCTTTAAAAAACAGTGTCCTGATAAACGGTATTTAAAAAAAAAATTTTTTTTTCAACGTTTATTTATTTTTGGGACAGAGAGAGACAGAGCATGAACAGGGGAGGGGCAGAGAGAGAGGGAGACACAGAATGGGAAACAGGCTCCAGGCTCTGAGCCATCAGCCCAGAGCCTGACGCGGGACTCGAACTCACAGACCGTGAGATCGTGACCTGGCTGAAGTCGGACGCTTAACCGACTGCGCCACCCAGGCGCCCCAAATGGTATTTTTTATATGTATGTATACCATCTTTGTATCTCTCACTTTCTCACTGACTCACACCCACGTGGTAAACCAGTAAATATCCCCGATTTGGGTTAGTAGCTCCAAGCCATAGCAACATTTTTCTTGACTCAAAAGGGTTTTCTAAGAGAAATCTGTTTTTAGTGTTAACATAATTATAAAAATAGAGGCTATTACTACATGGCCATGCGTTCCCTTTTCAGGATCAGTCATAAGCATCTTGTTTTCAAAGATAGAGTCAATTAGGAAACATGAAATTCAACTTTACAGTTACAATTAAATCCACTGAAATGGGTCTTACTGCTTGGGAAAGTAAATGCAAAATGGGACCAACTTTCTGGAGGGCAATTGGAAACTCTCCGTTTTTCTCCTTAAATTTTTATATATTTTGTTAAATTAACTTCACTGCTAGAAATGTAGTTAATAGGGGAAAATCAGAAATGTGTGCAGATATTTATGAAAAAGACAGTAAAAACAACAATATTTTACTGTAACAAATGAAATGCCTAAAATATCTAGTAGTATGGAATTAAATAATTCTAAGATCTGTCTATATAATACAATATAGAATTTAACTGTTTTTATTTCATTTTTTACATGTTTGTGTAGTTAGAGACAGAGAGTGAGTGGGGGAGAGGCAGAAAGAGAGAGAGAGAGAGAGAGAGAGAGAGAGAGAGAGAGAGAGAATGAGAATCCCAAGCAGACTCCATGCTCAGCTCAGAGACTGACACAGGGCATGATCCCATACCTGAGACCTGAGCCGAAATCAAGAGTCAAATAAATGCTCAGCTGACTGCACCACCCAGGCAACCCCATTTAACTATTTTTAAATTAATATGTAAGGGCATGGAAATATGCTTATCATATAAAGTTAAGAAAGAATAAACATTATAACTCCAATTTTGGGAGGACATAAGCCTAAATTATCCCTGTAATTATTAACAGATGGTAGGATTAGGAGGAACTTTTATTTTTTATTGCATACATTTTATGTTTTCCATAATGTATATGACTTATATAATCAAAATAAAATGACAAGTGATGCAAATGGTATATAAAATTTGTATCTATAGCTATAGTCTCTTATGAGCACAGGGGCTTCATTGACACATGGCTGCTGAATATTGGACAATTTGTTATTTTCTTGAATAGCTCAAGCTCCACATATACCTCCAATTTGCTACTCTTGCATCATTTCATAACTCTATTTTACTATTATCTGTTTAGTCACCAGAAATATTATTTCACACTGATCTTCTTTCATTGTTCAAAAATAATTAGTACCAAAGTTTGTGTCATTATTTCTCCTAAATGCTTCTTGACTGTGCATTTTTTCTCTAAATCAAGGGCACCTATAGAAAAACCCTAAAGTTGTAAACATATATATAAAGTTCACAAAAACATATTGAGCTTAATTTTTTGGAGAGTCCAACTCAGCCATATGTTGTAGCCACACTAAACCCTTCACCATTTCCTAAGCAAGAAATGTTATTCCCTTTAAAACTTCCACTTGCTATATAAAACAGCAAAAATGCCTCTTCTCTGAATTCTCTGAGTATTTTGGGGACAGTTAACTGAGCCATTTTTTTTTTTTACTCCTCAAATTCTCAGCACGACCTACTTTTGAAGAACTCAGCTTACTGAGTTGTAATTATTTGCTTTCGATAAGTTCTCTTTACTAGATTGTGGTGTACTTTTTAAAAAGGGCCATACTTTAAATCTTAGATTTGAATCTTTTTTTCCCCTGTCCCCTATATTAATGGAGGGTGAAATATATGGTAGGCATTTAATTCTTTTTAACTGTATAACATTATTTTGAATGTTACTCTGTGTTATACTTCTAAATTCAAAGTGCAGATTTCTACTGATCAGTTGATAAATGTATCTATTTCACTTTAATCTCTGTTCATACAATACTTAGAATTTACATTGATGTCATTTAATAGTCAGGAAAGCAGCACATCTTTAAGAAAGATACTTTATATCATCAAGGTAATTATAGTGACTTTGGTAAGAAAACCTATCTTTGCTGAAAATCTAAGTTCCGGGATTTTGCCAGATATGTTAAATGTATAATTTTGATTGATCCCTTACTTAAAAATGAAGAAACTGAAGCCCAGGATATTTAAATAATTTTGATAAGGTCTGAAAGCCAATGACTATTGGATTATTTTTTTTTTCTGAGCTCCACCAAAAAATTGTTAAGAAGCAAAAGATAATAGTACTATGACATTTAAATTATCTTAATATTTTTAAGAAATATTACCCAATTAGTAAATGTGTGGCTTGCTCTTGTTTCCCTTGTGTATCTGCAATTGATGAGATATTTGACAAGGTATCTCAAGATATCCTTAGGGATATACCAAGAAACACAGGCTAGATATTAATGTAATTAAGGAGAAAATAAAGTGCTTGTGACACTTAGATTGATCCCAGTCTGTTACATTTTATTCTTTGAATAAAGAATTAGGATACTTATCACATTTGCAGATAAAATTGTGGATGTAAAACATTATACTGGAGGAGAGAAGCTGGGTGAAATAATAAGGAGAAAGATTAGAAGATTGGCCTAAATCCTTAAAATTTCATTTAAAAGCAATCAATATAAATTCTTGGTTTGGGTTCCAAAGGTAAAGATAACTAAATAGAAAACAGAGGTAAAGAAAATAGAATAAAAAGAAAGATTTGTTGTTTTCTTTAATTATCAGCTCAAGGCAAATCAGTAGGTAATGCGGCTCCCTCAGACAAAAAAAAAGGGGGGGGGTAGGAGATAAGTAATGCGTGACTGAACTAACAGTTTGTAAGAAAATCATTTCCACTAATGCATGCAGAATCTTTCAGATTTTAGCAGCTAGTAACAAATGAGGGTCTCCACATGGGGAAGGGCATCTGATAAAACAGACCTTATAAACTTGTCAGTACATTTTGCCTTTTTGTCAGAATTCAGCCACTTAATATGGTGTCCATCATAAAGTTGAATGCTAGTGTGCATTGCTCTCCTCCAGTACTAGCAAAGACAAAACTGTTTTGTATGTGCATTACAAAATTGAGCCTGGTTGGAATTTTCAGAGATTGTACTGAACACTAAAACACAAGAGAAATTATCAGAGACTTCAAGAAATATAGAAACAGTTTCACTCACAAGATTTCAGCCAAGGCCCAAACTCTGCCTCAGTTTACAGGTTGTCCCAAAGCTAAAAAGAGCTTTCTATCCTGAATGAGTTCATAGTGCTTTGTACGTACAGAGCCAAAGTTTCCTCTTGGAGAATTAAAGTCACCTCTAGCTCTTAACTTGTCTGCACTTGGAGAATGCCATCTTTTGACTCATTTTCCAGGAACCAACTGCCCAATACCATACTCTGTTGACAAATCCTAGACTTCTATTCAGTTCAGCATTTAGGACTAAAAAATAGGAATCTTCCATGATAATTAGTCAGATTTGTGTTGCATGACTAACTTCAGTTTCACCTTTCAGATGGCTGCGTGCCTCCCATAATTTTTCGTGCTCCAAAGAGTAACAATATTCTAATTCAAAATATGCACTGCAAGACATGCTGTTAAAAGGGATCTGGTGTCAAAAATGTTTGGGAAACACTACGCCATGTTCATCCCTAAGGGAGTCATCAGGCACAGTAGCACGTTAAAATTACTGATGTGTTCTATTTAAAAGCCTTTTATTTTTTATTTATTTATTTTTTTCAACGTTTATTTATTTTTGGGACAGAGAGAGACAGAGCATGAATGGGGGAGGGGCAGAGAGAGAGGGAGACACAGAATCGGAAACAGGCTCCAGGCTCCGAGCCATCAGCCCAGAGCCCCACGCGGGGCTCAAACTCACGGACTGTGAGATCGTGACCTGGCTGAAGTCGGATGCTTAACCGACTGCGCCACCCAGGCGCCCCAGGAGCTTATTCTTTTTTAAACTACATCAAGCTTAGTAAGTTGATTTTACCATTCATTTGATTTCTTAAATTCTTTTTTTCTCTTCCTGAATTCAGTCAAATTAGAATAATTAAACAGAAAGCATTTAATTTGAGTGATATATAACAATTAAAGCCAAAGTAAATCAATCCAGGCTAATTATTTTTTTATTGTTCACTACTTAAGATTTTTCTATAAAGTATTTTCTTCTGCTGTTGTTTTCAAATGCCATTTTAATGAATACTATTCGTAAAGTATACATGTAAAGAAGAGGCTAGACAATTAGAGATTTTCAGAATTGGAAGAATAAAAATAATCTTAAATAACCCTAGAAATAGTTGTACTACTTAAAGCTTTGACTGAAATGAAAAATAAATTGATACACAAAGTTGTACAAATCTCTGTAAATTCTCTCTGGCTAAAAAACCCCAAATACCACAGGCAGGTAATAAATCACAGAGGGAATACAAAGTTCATTCAAAATTATGGATTTCCATTGAAACTAAGATATCTCAGAACCAATCAATTTCTGGGTGTTTGGGCAGAAATTAAGGGGAACACATTACCTTAAAAATGTACAGAGCTTGCCCCTCTCAGTGTGGTAATTGTACCTGGCCTTTTATCACTAGATACTGATACAGAGAACATAATTACAGCTTGGTTAAAAAAAAGTCATTAGGAAGTAGATTAGGTGTGATATCCATAATGAGAGTAGACATTAAATTTTAGCCTCTGAGGACAAAACAAGACAAAACAAGATGGCTCTCTTGTGAACCTCTTACATCTATCTCTATGTTCATTAATAGACCTTAACTTCAGAAGAAACAATGCTAGAAACTGAACTT
This sequence comes from Prionailurus bengalensis, assembly GCF_016509475.1. Lineage (NCBI taxonomy): Eukaryota > Metazoa > Chordata > Mammalia > Carnivora > Felidae > Prionailurus > Prionailurus bengalensis. The sequence goes on along the minus strand of NC_057344.1, from coordinate 131,909,809 downwards.
GAAAGAAGAGAAATAACCATGTTCCTCTTAATATAAAATATTTAAGAAAAACACGAATATTAATTCATAATTGATTTTATGGCAGCAAAGGTTGATTGAGTATATTATTAAAGTCCAAATATAAACTAAATTGTTCCTGTATATGAATATGTTTATGTTTATGCAAATGTGATATATTTCATCTTAATCATACAGAACAATAGAAAATACTCACAAGATCAAATATCTATCCAGCTTTTTCTAGGTCAGTTTGGTACCAAGTGCTGAGTATGGAGCCTGCTTAAGATTCTCTCTCTCTGCCCCTCTTTCTCCCTTTGCCCCTCTCCCCCAATTATACTCACTCTCACTCTAAAATATGAAAAGAAAATTTGTCATTTTCCCCATTCAGGGCAGCAGTGTGAAGAGATACTCATATAAAAATATATAAATTTTCCAGACAATTTAGTAAACAAATACAGAGATGTATTTTTTAACAATGTAAAAGAATTATTCACAAAAAGTAAAAATACCCTGAAGAATTAAAACAAGTATCCCCTCAGCATTTTAGAATTTTTATCTACATAACCCCAAAAGAGTGAACGTGTTTGTGTGTGTATATGTGCATGTACATGTGAATTATACTTATGGGGAAAAAAAACCTAAAATTATATACTATGTTTTTGTAGGAATGTAGGAATATGCTGTATTTTTAAAAAATTCTTCTGAATTTCCAATTATTCTATATTTTGTCATAGTTAAAAACTATTTTCCCCAAAGATAATTATATATATGTGTGTATATATATACATATACATACTTATATATATATGCATGTGTACACATATATGCATACACACGCACATATGTGATGCACACACTTTAACAAAGAGGTCAAATGTCTAAGTGTCAAAAATCAGTGTTTGGCCAAAGCAGTCTATTGTCTTCTAGAATGAACATATAGAATAAAAGAATAATTCTGAAATTTTAATATATAGGTCAATTATTTTAATAACTAATTGTTTGGCTTAATAGTACAGAAACAAGAATATCTCATCACCATGAAGTCCAAGACTGTTTCTTCCAGTTCCCACACCACACTTGGGGTGCAAATTGATGTAAAGAATATTTTCGTTCATTTTCCTTAGATTCCTGCTTATGATACTGTTGCCACCTGTCACATGTGATAAACAAAGGAGGCCAAGTTGGTATCCCATCTGTTAAATCAACTTTTCTAAGACTACAGGACTACCAAATAGAACTTTTTATTGAAACGCTATGGTTAAAATGAGAATTAAATAATTGAACATTAAATACAGTTCTTAGAGGTTGTTTTATTTAGTGTTACATATACTAGTCCCCAAACACTTCTACAAAGATAGAAACATACTATGATCTAGTCTTTATTTTTTATTTATTGGTAATTAGATTACTTAGAGCAGTTTGTTGGCTCCAAAAGAACACAGCGCTCTTCCTAAAATTTATCTTTGGAATACATTTTCTGTTAACATTCATAAAGGTCAATCTATTAAATCTATTTCCCTATTTATTTCACAGTTGAAAGTTGTTAAAAAGCTTTATATAAATATAATTCACAGCTTGCACAACCATCACTAATTATTACTCTATTTTATTACTGTAATATATATTCATACTTTAAATTAACCAATAGAACTTTATTATAAATATATTTTCACTCCAAGTTACCTATATTTGCAAGTGAATAATGAGACATTAACGATGCATCAGAAGTGTATGTCCTTGTTTCTTGTTCATATCATGTTACTTGCTTAGATATAGATGGTAATCTATTTGATCATACACCTACTGACTATTCCAGAAATAACACTGCAGCAGACATTTGTCTGTTTGGGCTTTCAGAAGATAAGACCAAAGATGAATCTTAATGTTAGAGTTGGGCCAAATCCAGAGGCCAGAACCAAACTTGGACACATCCCTAAATTACATTCATCTTCTGGTGGTTGTCCCCCTAATCACCATGAGAACTGAGTGGTACTGTTGCAAGGCAGAATAACGAAAAGTCACTTGGACAAGTAGCACTCCTTGACATAACACTAGGAACTTGAAAATATTTGTTGATTGACTCATTAAACAATGAATATACATCTATATATGTACCCTGAGGCCAATGTATATTACTTGAATGTTTCATCCCTTTTAGTTTACTTACTATGTACTATTTTTTTTCTTTTGAAGTCATTTTAAGGTTTTTAAAAAGTATTACAGTAAACTATAAAGTTGTAGAATTAACCTACTATAACTTCAATAATGAGAAATTGAAGCTTTTTTAAAAATTCTGAACAACATCATTACATTTTCATTCTGAAAGGGAAAAAATTATTTTCAGTTCTCAAGTAGTATTTTTAAAATCTTTTACTATCAATTCTCATGGAACCATTATTTGGAAAATTTATTAAATTCACTGACAGTCATGTTTTAAACACAATTCTAAGTAATTACTGTTTGACACTTGCTTTTTTGGAGTAGCTTGACCATGGAATATTTAAAAAGGCGATATTCACTCTGATCATTGACCAGAACTGTTTTCAATGCTATCTTGACACGGATCAGTATGATAGCAATGCTTGGTGGTCATTGCTTCACAGGCAGAACAATGTGCTTTGAGAAGCTCAATCCAGAGTGAGTGGAACCACTTCTCTGTACATGGCTTTAGGCACATCTGGTGCAAATCCATTAGAAACCCTGAATTTGTGCTCCAGATCTTGCCCTCTGACCTACTCATAGTCACGTGAGAATGTGACTTCCACTCTAATAGGATAATAACATGTTTAAATGAATCTATAAACATTTAAAATTAAGTCCTAAAATCAAAATAATTTAACAGTCTAAACACCATCTAGTCTTAGTTTATATCTTGTGTCATATTTATTTGGCCAAGGCCAGACCTCTCCATTGTCCACAGTACTTAGGTTCTCTTGATACACTGCTTAAGTACTGAAATGAAGACAAGGACTTAGTATCTTTAATGTGTCTGTAATTAGCTTGCTAGTAAGAAATGCAAGTGATGTGTTCCAGGTCCTTGCTTATTCCAGCACAACCATAAAATCAGTCAGAAAGGAAGAGATAATAAGACAATGGGAGAAAGATCCAAAAGTAAATGAAAAAAAAATATTACCTAATGAAATATCTGGAAAGCAATTGTTACATTTGTATTAGACATTCATTATCAACAGAATCTATTCTAGAAAACAACCTCTCCCCAACACAACAAACAAACAAACAAACAAACAGTATACCTGGGTGGCTCAGTCAATTAAGCTAAGCATCCTACTTTGGACTTTGGATGAGGTCATGAACCTGAGGTATGTGAGTTCCAGCCCTGCAACTGGGCTCTGTACTGATAGTGTGGAGCCTGCTTGGGATTCTCCCTCTTCCTCTCTCTCTCTGACCCTGTCTCTCTCTCTCTCTCAAAATAAATCAAAATAGACTTAAAACAAAAAAGAAACACCACAACTTGTAAATTCCAGGTATTTTTTTTAGCTTTGAATGTATGTATTATCATTATTTCATCACAAATATCTAAACATTTAACTATTTTACACAGTTATATTTATAAAACTCATGAATTTTTCTCTAAAAAAAATAATTTCCAAAGAAACTACCACAGCCAGACATTGTAGAACATTTTCTCTTTAAGTATTTATTTTCCTGAATAGTTTTGGAATAAAAGAAATAGTTTATCTTTTCGTGTGTGTGTGCTTTTGTCTTAGTTCTAATCTATCAATATAAAATAAAAAATTTTAGTGGTAGGATTATTGGTCTCAATTTTATACCCTTCTATGGTGATTGAATTTTAAAAACACCTCCTCTCTTTTTAGAAATCTTGATAACTAAGTACAACCAAAAATATCCAAAAATGAATATTATTTTCAAAATTTGAAATAAAATATTGTTCACTGTCATTCTATATGATACTATATATGATATATATAATAATATGGACTTCATATATGTTATATATGAAAACACTTAGCAGACAACTTTTTTCCTCAAATGGCAGTTTTGAAACAAGAATACATACATGTTCAAAAGTAAAATGTAAAAATACAGGCTATTAAGAAATTAAATATTCTTCCAGGAATATAACTGGTTTGTATTTGGATTTCCACATCATTTTGTTTAAAAACATACAGAGCAGTTGGATGTGTTTCTCATAAGATTGTGGTCATGTGGGATAAGAAAGCTAATAGGGCCCTGTAGGAATCAGACTTCTACATTTGGGTCCATTAACTTTTATTTTTCATTTCAGTTGAAGAAAAATTGGAAAGCCATCAATTAAGAGATTTCTCATTGGTTTTCCATAGCTGACACATTGATACATATTACTTGAGGAAAGGCTTACCTCTTTACCATTTCACATTTATAATTTCAACATTAGTGTTTGTGATTATTACATTTATCTCCAGAAGCTGTGGTGCTTCCATTCTGTTGGCCAAAGTGCTCCATCGCCATATGGAAAATGTTTGATTTTAATGAAGAATCTGGACAATCATGCTGATTGTTTATCTTGACTAGTGACAGCAACAGCTTATACCACTTGAGTTAATGTTTTTCTGGACAAACGTTTTACTTCAAGTGTCTGTGGGGGCTCCCTGGCTTAGGTAGCAAATATCTGGGCATGAACTGTAGGTGTATGAGGCTCAGTCAGATGTCATCTCCAAGTTCCTGCAAAATTCTGTGGTGTTGATCACCCAGCCTCAGTCTCTAATACTCGAGAGATTTTCTCTCTTGGATGAGAAAATCAAGTCTGATTGTTCTGACCCTCATTTTCTATCTCTTCGAGCAACTCATAAGTTATGGTTTTGGTTTTGTTTTGGCTGGTCTTGGACTAAGAAAGCTTTTTAATTTTTTCTTTAAAATTAGTATATAATTTTGCTGTCTTAAATAATTTTGAAAATAAAATTAGGATTTGCCTTATTAGAAATATGAGATTTAAAACACTTAGCTTAAAAAAAAATTGGGTCTTCAAAATTCTCTAATTAGATTTATTTTGCTGATTGCTAATCAATCTTATGGTTATGACTCTAGGTAGCTGATTATATGTGGAGATTGTAATAAGGGATATATTGACTAGAAATTATATTATCAATGAACTAAAATATTAAGGTCTCCCATAATCTTAGGATTTAGTAAACAGTGATAACTGTCTTTAGAGGCTACAGATCCCTGTAATTATCAAGAGGTGGGATTTGAGTCTCCTGGCTTAAATAAAATTCAAGTGAGAAATAATAAACCTATTTTGTAAATAACTATTTACTGACATAAATTTTATAGGAAATTATCATTGTATTTTAAAACTCTGACACATTAACCTATATACCAAGATTTTGTTTGGGATATGTCGTTGCCATCTAACTTAGTTGTTTTCTTTCTATTAGTATTTATCAGTTCCTGCTTTGATCCCTGCTACCTGCTGCCTCCCTCTCACTTACAGCTAGCCTCAAGTTGACACAGACACCAAGCAGCCTGACTGACCCCCAGCCTTTGAGAAGGGACAAGTCATTTTATCATGAATATGCTAAACATACCAATCATTCTATCCTGCCACCTTATTCCAGAAGCTAAAGTGTTTCTTCTTTTCTTTTTGAGAGAGAGAGCTGGAGCAGAGGAGGAGCAGAGGGAGAGGGAGGGAGAGAATCCCAAGTAGGCTCTGGCACTGTAAAGTGCCAGCCAGATGTGAGGTCCAGTCCCATGATCCTGGGATCATGACCTGAGCCAAAATCAAGAGTCTGCCACTAGGTAGACTGAGCCACCCAGGTGCCCCCTTATGCTGAAATAATACTAAAGACTACTCAGTATATTTAATTTATTACATTTCAAAATAGATTTTTTTTCAATAAAGAAAATAATTTTTAAAGAATTAGAGAAAGCTAATGTGCTATGAAAAATTCTTGTTTACCTGTTCAAATATGGCTACTTCCAAGTTCCCATAGTCTCAGTCATTAGAAAGATGGTGCCATTATTGAACTGAAACAACTAAGTGTTTTAGATCAGAGTTCTATTTCTAGCTCTTCACTGAGCCATTATATGAAGGTGAAAGCAAGGAATCAGATTAGGTGCAATGTGAGTTCCTGTCAACCCTCGTTTTACTTGAGTGTATCTAATGACAGAACTTCAGCCAGTAGATGGCACTATTTATTTCAGTGAGTAAAACTTTCATTCTCATGAAAATAAGCAATTAATTGCTGAATATGAAAATGAGTGGACTCCTTCACATTTTATTGTGAGTGTCCCCCAATTGATTTGCATTCAAATATCACAAAAAGACATAAAATAAACAGAGATTTCCTCACTTAAGAATGAACAAACATTGGGGCGCCTGGGTGGCGCAGTCAGTTAAGCGTCCGACTTCAGCCAGGTCACGATCTCGCGGTCTGTGAGTTTGAGCCCCACGTCAGGCTCTGGGCTGATGGCTCAGAGCCTGGAGCCTGTTTCTGATTCTGTGTCTCCCTCTCTCTCTGCCCCTCCCCCGTTCATGCTCTGTCTCTCTCTGTCCCAAAAATAAATAAACGTTGAAAAAAAAAAAAAATTTAAAAAAAAAAAAAAAAAAGAATGAACAAACACACTTCTGGGACTTGGTATATTTTTCAAATAATGATGTAAGGACATGAGAAATTTAAAAATATTAATTTGAAGATTTTTTCAAATGTAAATTATCATTTTTTAATGTTTATTTACCCATTTTGAGAGAGACAGAGACAGAGACAGAGATTGTGAGCAGGGGAGGAGCAGGTTGAGAGGGAGAGAATCCCAAACAGGCTCCATACCCTCAGCACAGAGCCTGTTGCTGTCCTCGATACCACAATCCATGAGATCATGACCCTAGCCAAAATTAAGTCAGTCGCCTATTATGGCTTAGCTATTTTCAGAAACATGACAAGTATTTTTGTTGACCAGAAATGAAACTGAAACACAAAGTGATAAATAAGGTAGAACTTGCAGGCCCACAAGGCTTTGGGGCCAGAAGCAAGCTGATGCTTTAGGAAATTTGACACTTTGGGATAATGGAAACTAAATGCACATCCTGTAGATGGAGGACAGAACTCTGTTCACTGCCTGAAACCAAAGATTTCTATTCAAATGGAAGAAATTTCAACAAAGCTGTGGCTTGCCCCTGCAGCTGTGGCCTGAGGAGAAGGAAGCAGGAAGCCTCCTTGTCAAGACCTGAGCCAAAGGGTCTCCTGGCTCAATGGCTACTCTGAGGTGTGGTCAACATCACAGTGCCACACACACTCAAATTCACCAGTATTGTACAGGTTACTGGGTATAAAATCTCTAGGCAGGAGGGGTGGGGCTGAAATGGAGAATTACGGTCAATATTACCTGCAAATCAATATTCCTAACCATGTGAGAAAAAATTTTAAAGACAGCCATTGCATTAAATTTCAGTAATAAAACATTTATTTTGGTTTTAGAAAGAGGGAGAAAAAGTATTCAAAATTGTAATATTTCAGATTTTAATAAAACTAAGAGACTTAATCTTGGCAGTTAACTTTGAGTGCTAAGCAAGAAAATTAAAAATGTATCTACAGCTAGATACATTCTATTGAAACTAGGGTAATCAAAAATAAAGAAAAAAACACTTGAAATCTACCACAGAAGAAAGACAGATTCCCATACAAGAACCATAATCAGACTACAGGTAGACTTCTCAAGAGCAGAAAAGCAAGCCAGAAGACAGTAATACTTTACCACTAAAGAGCTGAGGTAAGCTAATTGTTCACCTAGGATATATTCAAAAGAGAAGGGATAATATAATTTCAGACACAGAAAGCAAAAAAAATAAATAAATAAGTAAAAATAAATAAAAATTACTAATCATCTTTTTCCAGAAAGAACTATTCAAAGATGTACTGTAGAAAGAAGAATAAATCCAGAAAAAAAAAAAAGAATAGGAAGCATGAAAAAAACAGGAAGCATGAAAATTGGTAAAATATGTTGACAAATTTATTTAACTATTGATTACAATAAATATATAGGGGCTAAAAAGATGAAACTAAAATATTTGTCAATAAGAACAGATTGTTTGGGTGGGAGGAGGCAGGTAAAGCCAAGATCCTTGTTTGATTTAGGAGGAAGATAAGGAATAACTTTGCACATCACAGGAAAAACAGGCAAAAAATGGATAAACGGAAAATAAAACCATACAAATGCATAGTAAGAAAAATTGGAAATGGAAGGAAATGACTCTCTCAGAATAGTGACTGTCTTCTAGGTAGGGAGGGTATCAGAAAGCAAGAAGTGAAATAGGGGTTTTACATTATATCTTAACCTTTTGCACATTAAATGACAAAAAGGGGGCTCCTGGGTGGCTCAGTGAGTTAAGTGTCTAACTTCGGCTCAGGTCATGATCTCACAGCTCATGAGTTCAAGCCCCGTGTCAAGCTCTGTACTGACAGCTCAGAACCTGGAGACTGCTTGGGATTCTGTGTCTTTGTCTCTCTCTGCCCCTCTCCCGCATGCTCATGCTCTCTCTCTCCAAAATAAATAAACATTTTTTAAATATTTTAAAAAAGACAAAAAGATATGAAGTAAATATGCTAGAATGTTAACATTTGTTGAATGTGGGTGGTTGGTACATAGATAGTCCTTATATTATTCTTTGTATTTTCTGAATGACTAGAGTATCACAAAATGTAAAATGATACTAAAGAAAAACAAAAATAAAAAGTATCATCTCACTACAAATTTATTAATTCCTTTTGTTCTTAGGCTCTGCTTCTGAAGTTTTAAGAGATATCAAGTATTTACCTAGAGCTCATATATTGGAGATCCGTGAAAAACTGTTTTCTTTAAAAAATATATCAAACAAAATGGAATAACAATGAAAAAAAATCTCATATTCTTTTATATATTGCTTGCTTCTTTTTACTTTTGAAATCCTTAGTCTCATGTTCATTTTACATTTGTTTTAGTTGACTCCTGATAATTAAGCAGAGGATCATTGAGATGCTTTGTGCTACACATATTTAAGACTATCTGGCTGCATAAGTGCAAATAGAGAATCTTTCTTTAGCACTAAATTTACCTTAAGAAATAATACTGGAGGTATTATAATTGTACATTTTGGAGTCTGTTTCTAGGAACCAGAAAAATCTAACTGGACTACTTGTGGCATTTGGAAAACCATTGGCAGTTTTTAAAATTGGCAGTTTTACTAAAGACAGATTAGCTGTCTCCTAAATTTAAGGGCTTTCATTGATATACATGAGTAGCTTGGAACATAAAGATAATTTAAACCTGAGCACACTAAAGGATATTAAGGAATTATTCTTAGGTTGGGAATATGAGTCCAATACTATACAACCTCTATTTCTGATATACATGAGAATTTTTAAATTTAAGCTTGCATGAAATCAATTAATAATTCTCCTGTAGAGGGAAGAAATACCTGTTTATATTCAGAACCAGCCACACATTTTGCATCCTGGACAAAGTCAAAAAATTAACAGAAAATCTTTTAATACCAATATGGCTTGAAAGACCTGATTGGAAAAAATATAAACTCAAGTAAATAAGTAGATTAAAAACCACCAGTGCCCTGACTCATAATGACTGACTGAACACACACATTCACTCCGTATGCTGCTGGCAATTCTATTGATGTAACAAAAAGAAAATATATTTATGAAGCACAAACCTGTAAAACAAGAATGGCTTTTGACAATAGGTTAGATATTACCTATGCTGTACCTTTTGTTCTCATGACTTATTCATTTCATAATTAGAAGCCTGTATCTCCCACTACCCTTCACCCATCTTACTCATCCCCCTACCCCCTTCCCTCTGGCAATGATCAGTAATTCTCTGTGTTTATAGGTTTGATTCTGTTTTTTGGATTATTTGTTTTCTTTTTAAAATTTTTTTATTAATTATTAATTAATTAACTAATTAATTGTTTTTTGGTGTTGAGTTGTATAAGTTCTTTTTATATGTTCTGGATATTAACCCTTTATAAAATGTATTATTGGAAAATATCTTCCCCCATTAAGTAGATTGCTTTCTTGTTTTGTTGATGGTTTTGTTTGCTGTACAAAAGCATTTTATTTTGATGTAGTCCCAATAGTTTATTTTTGCTTTTGTTTCCCTTGCCTCAGGAGATATGTCTAGAAAAATGTTGCTATGGCCGATGTCATAGAAATTATTGCATATGTTCTTGTCTATGATTTTTATGGCTCAGGTCTTGTCTTTAGGTCTTCAATCCATTTTGAATTACTTTTGTGTATTGTGTAAGAAAGGGATCCAGTTTCATTCTTTTGCATGCCTCGGCACCATTTGTTGAAGAGACTGTCTTTTTCTCATTGCATATTCTTGCCTCCTTTGTCAAAGAGTAATTGGCCATATAATTCTGGGTTTATTTCTGGGTTCTCTATTCTGTTCTATTAATTGATGTTCTACTTTTGTGCCAGTACCATACTGTTTTGATTACTACAGCTTTGGTGTTTCTTGAAATACAGGATTGTAATACCTCTAGCTTTGGTCTTCTTATTTAAAATGGCTTTGGCTGTTAGGGGTCTTTTGTGGTTCCACGCAAATTTTAGTATTATTTGTCTTAGCTCTGTGAAAAATGCTGTTGGTATTTTGCTAGGGATTGCATTAAATCTGTTGATTTCTTTGGGTAGTATGGACATTTAAAAAATATTCTTCTAATTCATGAGTATGGAATGTCTTCCCATTTCTGTTATCTTCAATTTCTTTCATCAGTATTTCATAGTTTTTAGAGTACAGGTCTTGTCTTTCACCTCTTCAGTTGAGTTTATTCCTAGGTATTTTAATTCTTTTGGTGGGCAATGATAAATGGAATTATTTTCTTAATTTTTCTTTCTGCTACTTTGTTGCTAGTATACAGAAATGCTACCATTTTGGGGGTGTTAATTTTATACCTTGCAACTTGACTAAAAGTAATAAATACATTTTTTTTTGGTGGAGTCTTTAGGGTTTTATATGTATGATATCATGCCATCTGCAAATAATGAGGTTAATTTCTTCCTTACTGATATGGATGTCTCCTATTTCTGTTTCTTATATGATTGCTATGGTTAGAACATCCCTTACTATGTTGAATAAAAGTGATAAGAGTGGACATCCTTGTCTTCTTCCTGATCTTAGAAGAAAAGCTTTCATTTTTTTCTTCAATGAGTGTAGTGTTAACTGTAGGTTTTTTATATATGGCCTTTATTATGTTGACATATGCTCCTGAAGACTAGAAGTCTTAAACCAAAGTATCAGCCAAGACTTGTTCTGTTTAAAGGCTGCAGGAGAGGATTTTTCCTTGCCTTTTCCTAGTTTCTCATGATTGATGGCAATCAATCCATAGCATTATTTGGCAGGTAGACACATCACTCTAATCTCTGCCTCTGTCATCACAGGGTATTCTCCCTGTATCTGTCTGTGTCCAAATTTATCTCCTATTATGAGGAAGTCAGTAATTGGATTAGGGCCCACCCTTAATGCTTTATGACCTCATCTTAACTTGACGACATCTACAAAAACCTTATTTCCCAAAAAGGTCACATTCACAGATACTAGGGGTTAGGACTTAAACATATATTTTGGGGAGATATAATTCAAATTCAAACCAAAACATCTAATAATAATAATAATAATAATAATAATAATAATAAGGAATCAAAAGCTTCCAGAATGGCCATTACTATCAACAAACAGACAAGTTACTTACAAGGAAACAAAAATAGCAATGGTCTACTCCTCAACAACACTGTGTGGGAGAAATAAAATAAAATAATATCTTCAAAGTATTGAAAAGATATAATTTGAAGCTAAATACTATAACCCCTCTCCCCCAAAAATTATCAAATTGAAGACAAAAAAATTTTTGTTCAATCATATAAGTCTTCTAAAAGTTAGCCTTTTAGATCAAATGTTTTTTGGTGAACCCATCCCTTCTTTTACATCCGCTTTTCCCATAGCCTAATTACAGCTAAGTTTGCTCACATTATATAATTCTGGCTAATGATAAGGGATTTTGTCATAGGGTTCATGAAAAAGGTTGTTTTATTATTTTTTTAAAATTTCTTGATGAAAATTCCATTGTTTTCTTTTTCTGTCTTTCCTACTAGAAGGTATGCATTGAGGCCTGAGGCAGTAACTTTTCTATAATCACGAGGAAAAGAAAGTGGTAGAGCTGTTGGTCTATTATTATATAGCCCTGTACGAAGCTATCAGCCACCTATATCCAGTATTCTAGTTACAAAACACAAATAAATCTCTATTTGTCTAAGCTATTGTTACATATGCATCTTACTAGCAGACAAAGACAGTCCTCATTAACACATTACCATTAGATCCTTTTTGAAACTATTATTTGAGGATTTATTCCAGAAAAAGGAAGAAATTCTAGGAAAGATGAGATGGAAGGCAAGAAACAGTGATAATAAAAAAAATCAACAACAATATTCAAGTCTTAATGGAATTATGAACAAATTAGTAACATTTTCAAATTTAAATTCAAAATACCTTCAGGTAGTACTTTGGGAACATAGTGAAGGAAAGTACAGATACAATAAGGCTTCTGATATAGTTGGAGCCAATATTAATTGTACATTTATTAATGGCATTTTTTTAAATTAAGAATTAAAATGATGGGCACCTGAGTGGCTCAGTCAGGTAAGTGTCTGACTTGGTTTTAGCTCAGGTCGTGATCTCACGGTTCACGGGTTTGAGCCCCACAATGGGCTCTGCACTGATGGTATAGACCCTGCTTGGGATTCTCTCTTTCCCTCTCTCTCTGCCGCTTCCCTATTCACACTCACTCTCTCTCTCTCTCTCTCAAGATAAATAAATAAACATTAAAAAAAAGAATTAAAATGGTCACACAAAAGAATACAAAATAGATTAGTTTATAAACTGATAGAAAAACACGACCGCAGAAACACAATTATTCCAATAAGCTGTACAAATAGTAAGACAAAGAAACGGCAAAAAACATGGTGAATAAAAAAATTCGTAAAAATTAATAAAATAAAAAATAAAATACAGAAATAATTCTAAATGTATCACTTCCCATAATAAGTGTTCAACAAATTACTCTATTAAAAAGAGGGTTAATCACATTTGGTAAGAGATAAAATATACAACCACAAGGTGTTTGCAGGAGACATACCGAATACAAAAAGAATTAAAAGGCTGAAAATAAAGAGATGAAATAGAAATCTCAGAATCAGCAAAGGCAGCAAGAACAGTAGAAGTAGTGGTATAAGTAACATACAAAAGAATGTATGACATCTTTGACAGCAAATATAAAAGTCTTTGACACCAAATATATCATCAAGAGAAATTAAGAAAAATATGATATAAATGTAAAGATAATTCAATAAATTCTCAGTTTTAATGGAGAACATAAACATATTTTTCTCAGAAATCAACAAGTTAAATACATAAAAATAAATTTAAAAATTAAAGATTGAATAAAGAAATCGTAAAGGTTTATTTATAGCCATATCTTAAACTTTGTACCCAACCAAGAGAACCTTTCCTTTTAAAGTATCCAAGGGATATTTGTAAAATTGACCATATGTTAATTCACTAAGAAATTCTCCAAAGCAGAAATTATATCAGTATTTTCTGTTAATACAATATATTAAACTAAAAATTAAAAAGAAAAAGAAAGAATAATTGTAAAATAAAATTATAAAGAAACTTGTCTACATTAGGATCAAAATTTAATAAAATATGTACAATACTTATACACAGAAAATACAAAACATTGCTGAAAGAAATGGAAACCTAAATAAGAGGATAGATAGACCATGTTCATGGATTGGAAGATTCAATGTTATTAAGATGTAAAATACACTAGCCAAAAATACACTTATTAATAAAAATGTTTAACATTAAATGAACCAATGAGTTAAAAGAGTACATTAAACTCACATAATGTAAGAAGAAAGAAATTGATAGGTATACAAGGAAAACAAACTAAACCAAAAATGGTCTGATCAATAAAAAACAATGCTAATTACCTTAAAGATAAAGTAGATAACCATTGGATAATGTGATAAAAGAAAAAGGACAATGGATCAAACATTAGGAATAAGGAAGAGGGTATAACTATTGATACATATTCACGTGTTTTCATACAAAGGAACTGACATAATTTTTAGTGATTAGTTTGACAATCTAAATGAAATGGATAAAACTTCAGGAAAATATAAACTACCAATATGACTGAAGAGATTGAAAATGTTACTCATACAATAACTGTAGGTAATAATTGTATTAGTTATGTGTTATCATTATTTTTAATAACATTATGATATCAGTATTATTTCCATTTTAGAAATTAGTATTCTAAGACATAGAGAAGTCAAGTAACTTGATTAGGTAACATAACCATTAAAAGGAAGAAGTCTTGGGGGCACCTGGGTGGCTCGGTTGAGCTTCCGACTTCAGCTCAGGTCATGATCTCACGGTCTGTGAGTTCAGCCCCGCATTGGGCTCTGTGCTGTCAGTTCAGAGCCTGGAGCCTGCTTCAGATTCTGTGTCTCCTTCCCTCTCTGCCCCTCCTCCGCTCATGCTCTGTGTCTCTCTCTGTCAAAAATAAACATTAAAAAAATTTTAAAAAAAGGTAGAAGTCTGTCTACAAAATCCATAATATTATATACTACATTATGCCATTTAAATAGAATTTTTGTTTCTTTCCTTCCATAAGAAAGATTTTATGCTTTAGCTTAGGAAATAACCCTGCATATTATACATAAAAAAGAAAATTCCTTTATCTATGCAAGTATAATTGGCATAATATGATACATTCACTTTCAATCATCCCAGAAGGTATTAAATAATATATTCATCAATTTAACAAACGCTTATTAAACATCTATTTACCCATTAGGGAAAATGGACACTGGAAATCCGAAAGTGATTAAATCACAATTCTTCTCCTTAAGAACTCTCAGTTTGGGGCGCCTGGGTGGTGCAGTCGTTAAGCGTCCGACTTCAGCCAGGTCATGATCTCGCGGTCTGGGAGTTCGAGCCCCGCGTCAGGCTCTGGGCTGATGGCTCAGAGCCTGGAGCCTGTTTCTGATTCTGTGTCTCCCTCTCTCTCTGCCCCTCCCCCGTTCATGCTCTGTCTCTCTCTGTCCCAAAAATAAATAAAAACATTGGAAAAAATTAAAAAAAAAAAAAAAGAACTCTCAGTTTAAGGTAGAATTGAGTTATATTCTCATATTAATACTTTAATAGTATAGTGTTGTAGGAATGGCAATAATAATAATGTGAACAAAGTTCAATAAGTGAACAAAGAAAGGAATGAATAACTCTGTGTGGAAATCAGGAAACATCCATAATTTTCTAGACATCTACTGAGTTCTAGATGAAGTAATATGATATGATAAAAACTTACCGGAAATGTGTAAAAATATCTAAAAAATATAATGTATGTGTAACATCCCCTACACTGCAAAAGAAACCTGTCATTGATGAAAGGCAGTGACTGGAAATTATTTTTCTTCATTTAAGAGCTAATTTGTCTTGAAGACTGGACTGTCAACTATTTAGCTGAGGTTGCTTTATATATGTTAATGTATTAATCTCCACAACACTGTTATGAGATAGGCATTTTTACCCATTTTACAAATGAGATAACTGAAGCCCAGAGACACTAATTATCATTCTCTAAAAAATATAACTACGGCAAACAGAAGAGTAAGAACTAAACTCTAGGTTACTCTTCTTGTGTCTGTTATATAATAATGGTGGGAGCAGAGCAGGCAGATGATATTGTTTTAGGTTGATGATCCTGGAGAAAGATATGGGAATTACAGAAAGGGAGCTCCTTTAGACTGACAACCAAACTGGATCAAATGGAATATGATAAACAGACTAACAGGTGGAAAAGGTCTGGGAGAAATTTACAGATTCTGGGGTGTCAAAGAGGAAGAAATGCAGTATTTTCTGTTCCAACGTACACACTGTATGTGAAGGAAGTTGAGACTTTCATGAGTATTTGACATATGAAAGAGAAAAGCTGGCTGGAAGGCAGGTAAACAGGGAAGAGCGACCAGGGACAAACCTGGAAGATGAGCTTTGCAGACATGACTACTTTGCCTAGGGTTTGTTTTGCTTATCCTCACCTGGGTGGGGACAAAGCAAGCTGTATTTAAGGAAACTGTCATGTTCAGCTGTGAGTGGCAGCTCTGCTTAGAATAAGACTTTATTATAAAAGTAGCTTTTATCCAGGAGATGTGGTTGCTTGAGATAGTTATTTAAACCAGGGATCTTTACGTTTTTTCGGCGGGGGTGGGGGAAGTCAGAGACTCCTTACTAAAAAGGCACTTCCTGGAGGGCAGAGAATGGGAGACTCTGGAGAGGAAGCAGGAATACGATGAGAAGGACTGGCTGTGAGGTTGGTGGGTTTCCTGGTTTCTCTCTTAAGTATGCACCCATCAGCAGATCACTTGGTCAGGCATAAAAGTTGGTTAGAACAGGTGAAAGACCTATAGGCAAAGAAAGGGTTTCTGCATCCAGTGGTCTTAGACTCCTCCTCCTCCTTAAAGTCTCAGGAAGTCTGAGATTAGACTTGAAAGATTAATAAGCCCATTCCTCTTGAGGTCCTTGAAGCAGCATTATTACATCTTCTTATTATATAATCCAAATTTTAAGTTTTTTCTACATTCAGGACAGAGGCCAGATACAATGATAAGATAGAAAAAGTTTGATTTGGGCTTTGCTTTTTCAACCCATACAACTTCCTTTCTCAGACCCACTCTGCCAAGTTCCTAGAATAGTCATGCTGCCATTCACACATATACTTAGCCTCCTGTCATCACAATTGCTTGTCTTTTGTGTATTATTTTAGTAATCCCATTGAGGGAAAATCTTTACAGGTGTTGGAGGATAATAGTCATTGTATTATGCCTAGTGGGGCTGTTTGCATTTTAACTAAAGATCCTTATGATGTGCAAGTAATATTTAAAAGAGGAATTTCAGGTACCCTAGAAGCCTATGGTAAAAAGATTTGTGAAGCTTAAAAACAATTTTTTCTTGGAAGGTTTTTTTTTTTTTTTTTTAATCCACAAAAACTGAGGGAAATGGACCTGAATTTCTTCACAGGCCCTATGAGAACTAATGCTATTTTGATCTGCATTATATAGTATTGGGAAAATACATTCCTTCCAGTTGTACCCTTAATTCTAATACAGAGGATTACTACTACTACAAAGCTGCATACCTCATCTGTGCATAAGACTAGCTCTGGCTACTGCCACCAGATACATAATGCAGACAATGCCAACAACTCATTTTACCCCTCTCTACCTTAAGGTCATGAGAGGCCATATGATCCTCCATTATAGAGTTTTCAGGAGAGACATGAGAACATAATTCAACAGACTGTATTGCTCTCCTTTATTACATTGGAATAGCTTTAATTTGGGAGGAAATCCAGAAAGGTGATAGCTGTGACAACTCACCCGGTAAATTAAAATGGCCATCTGTTTAAAAATAAATAAATAAAAAGCATTTTCAGAGGATCAGGCAGAAATATAGCAATCACAGCCAGGATTGATATTTTTAGTAATTGTCATTCTTACTAGAATAATTTATTCCTGTCACTCTTCAAAGCACAGTACATTTGGTTTTTTTTTTCCTTCATAAGCATACACATTCTTATTGAACCTTTCATAAAACATGACATATTTCTATCCAACTGCCTCCCTTTCCACTCCCAAATTAACCTTTGACGACCTCACTGTTACCAATAATTTAAAGATAATTCCTTGATTGACATTCTTCCTACCAAAATGATAATTTCCCAGTGACAGATGGTATCCCAATCCTAACATCAATTATTAACTGGGAAAAGTTTTTTTTTCTTTCTTTCTTTTAATGGAATAAGGCAAATCAACTAGTTAGTGAGATTCTACCATGTGTTTACCTTTGGATGACAAAAGACAAGATAAAAGTAATTCATAGTTTGGGAGTATCTGCTATGGTTTTAGCATTTAAACATACATAACCTTACTTGAAGTTCAGAGTAGCTAAGCAAGCTTCCCAAAGTTATATACCCTCATAGCTTTGAAGTAACAGATTCAGGGTTCAACCTCAAATCTGGGTAATTTGAGGACTGAGAAAAGACTCAGCAAAATATCCTGCTTCCAGGTATAGAAAAATCTCTTAGAGTGCAGAAAGTTAGGGGTATGACTAAATAGCAAAGGTAAAGCCTCAGCAGCCCAAAACACTTCAGATGAATGTGTAAAAGAGTGTGTCCCACTTGCCAAAAATTATGTGACTGGAAATGCGGTGGAGCTTGCTTTTCTTGAAGCAGGGAGCAGAGGAAAGGACGTTCTATGGATCCAGGTCCTGGAGGCTGGAGGAATACTGGAAGAATGGTTTTAGTGTTGGGGGTTGAGGTGGCCTTGACACTGAAGACAAGCCAGAGTGAGCAACACTGTCACCAAGTCTCTGGGCTACCTCCTGACACCCCCATGGTGAAAATCCTAGGTCATGTCTAACTTCCAGCATCATAAAATAATTAGTGAGATTGATTCTTTGGACATTAGAAAAGTAGCACCTTCTCCCTGAGATAATAGGAAAAGGATGTTTCTGAGCACAGCATGTGGATGGCATAGACCATCGAACATCTCCATCACTATCCACCTGCATAAAGAAACTGGATGTCTATGTGGAAGAGAACAAAAAATGCTATATCTGTGACATGCTCTAACACAGAGAGCTCATGGTTTGGGTGGCATGGAGTGACCGTTGCTTACTGGAACTCTGGGGAAGAGAAGCATTTTCACTATCACCCTAAAAAGAGAAACCACTGCCAGACCAGCAGAGGTAGTTTCTGCCTCATTCAGTCACTGTGCTGATCAGT
The DNA here is from genome assembly GCF_016509475.1 of Prionailurus bengalensis. Lineage (NCBI taxonomy): Eukaryota > Metazoa > Chordata > Mammalia > Carnivora > Felidae > Prionailurus > Prionailurus bengalensis. The sequence goes on along the minus strand of NC_057344.1, from coordinate 131,890,953 downwards.
CAACCACCCTTGTCTCACAGCAATATCACACATCCTTGAGAACATAACACAAACAAGCTAAGAATTCTTCCCTCCAGGCAAATGGCCAATCAGATCCTTTGCAGCTGTTAGTGGGATGATGCTAACAAGGACAAATACCTTGGATAAAGTAAATGCTGCATCCTGTTATTTTTAGGCAATTGTAGACAAGATAAATGAGATACCACTACTGACGGAAAGTTCAGAGTCATTTAGTTTTTACATATGAAAAACAACAGTTTGTATCTCAAGCTAGTATGTGGAACAAATCAGTTATAGTAGCTACCTTCTTCTAGCACTTTCCTATTCAAATACTATATAAACTTAACTAGAATAGTAGCTTTTAAATATTTCTGGACCTTGTACGTAAAATAAGAAACAGGGATGCGTGTGGGCTCAGTCAGTTAAGCGTCTGACTTTAGCTCAGGTCATGATCTCCAGGTTCATGGGTTCAGGCCCCGTCTTGGGCTCTGTGCTGACAGCTCAGAGCCTGGAGCCTGCTTAGGATTCTGTGTGTCCCTCTCTCTCTGCCCCTCCCCCACTCGCACTCTGTCTCTCTCTCTCTCTCAAGAATAAATAAACATTAAAAAATTTTTTTAAAAGTAATGTATCTTATACTGTGAAGCAGAAACATATATATATATATATATATATGTATATATATGAAATGGAAATACAAGTTTCACAAAACAATACTATCCTTGATCACATGCAGTACACTCCAGTATTTTCTCCTGTTTTCTTTTATTGAAAAAATTGTGAAATAGATTAGAAACTATCACTTGAAAATGACTGGCCTAGATTAAAGAGAAATTCAAATTGGCTGGATGTGCTTTGACTGACGGAATGAACATACATTGGTTTCATGGAATCACCCATTTCTAAAATGCTCAAAAGCATCTTTATAATACACCATTTTAAAATTTGTTTGCGACAATTTAAATTATACTTATAATGAAGTTATTATTTTCCTACTTTAAACATCCAATCTCTAGCCCATCTCTACCTTCCTAAATATTTTGTATTTATATATTTCTTCAGATTTCACTAACTCTGGTTCTATGATGTCTCAGGCTTCTTTAATGTCCTGTTTTGTCTATGCATTTTATCTATTAATCTAGACTCTATCTCATTCAAAGAAGATAGTTGCTCAATTAAAATTTTTTAATATACATAATTTTAAAGCAATTTCAAGTTTACAGAAAAACTGGGAGGAAGATAGAGAGGTTCCTCATATGCTCCCTGCCTTGCATAGTCCTTTCCCATTATCAAAATTCCTCCCACCAGAGTGGTACACTTATTGCCATCAATGAACCTACATTGATATTACCAAAAGTCCATAGTTTTACAGAGTTCACTCTTAGTGTTATACATTCTATGGTTTTGGACAAATCCACAATGACATATATCCACCATTACAGTATCAAGAATATTTTCACTTCCCTAAAAATCTTCTGTTCTCTGCTCTTTCATTCTTCCTTCCCCCCAAAGCCCTGGCAATCATGGACATTTTTATTTTCTTCATAGATTTGGCTTTTCTAGAATGGTTGGAATCATAAAGTGTGAATTCTTTTCAGATTGGCTTTATTCACTTAGGAATATGCATTTAAGATTTCTCCCTGTCTTTTCATGACTTGATAGCTCATTTCTTTTTAAGCACTAAATAATATTCCATTGTCTAGATATACCAGAGTTTATTTATCCATTAACCTATTAAGGAGTATCTTGGTTGATTCCAAGTTTTGGCCACTTTATTTTTTTATTTCTTCTTTAAATGTTTATTTTTGAGAGAGAGAGAGAGACAGAGCATGAGCAGAGGATGGGTCAGAGAGAGAGGGAGACACAGAATCCAAAGCAGGCTCCAGGCTTCAAGTTGTCAGCAGCACAGAGCCCGATGTAGGGCTCGAACTCACAAACTGGGAGATCATGACCCGAGCCGAAGTCGGAAGCTTAACCAACTGAGTCACCCAGGTGCCCCACCAAGTTTTGGCAACTTTAAATATAGTTGCTAAAAACATCCATGTGGAGGTTTTTGTGTGGACCTGTTTTCAACTTTGGTAAATACCAAAGAGGGCAATTGCTGGATTACATGGTAAAAACATGTTCAGTTTGGTAAGAAACTGCCAAACTGTCTTCCAAAATGGCTGTAACTTTTTGCATTCCCACTAGCAATGAATGAAAGTTCCTGCTGCATCACATCTTCAATGATATTTGCTGTGTCAGGGTTCACAGTTTTGGCCATTCTGATACTTGTGTAGTGATATCTAATTGTTGTTTTAACTTGCATTTCTCTGATGATATGTGATGTAAAGTATCTTTTGGATGCTTATTTGTTACGTGTGTATTTCTCTGGTGAGGTGTATGTTGCTGTCTTTGCCTTTTAAATTAGGTTGTTTTGTTATTGTTGATTTTTAAAGTCTTTTTATATATTTTAAGTCACAGTCTTTTACCTTTTTTTTTTTTTTTGCAAACATTTTCTCCCAATCTGTGGCTTATCTTTTTATTCTCTTAACTGTCTTTTGAAGAGCAGAAAATTTTAATTTTAATTAATCCCAGCTCATTGATCCTTGCTTTTATGGATCATGCCTTTTGTGTTGTATCTAAAAGTCATTTCCATTCTGTAGGTTATCTACATTTTTTCTTATGTTATCCCGTAGGAGTTTTATAGTTTTATTTATATTTCAGATTTGTTTTGTTTTGAGTTAATATTTTTGGAAATGGTGTAAACTCTGTGTTGAAATGGTCCTCCTCTTTCTCGTTCTGAATGTAGTTGTCCACTTGATCCAGCACCATTTGTTAAAAAGACTATTTTTGCTTCATTGTACTGCCTTTGCTCCTTTGGCAAAGATCAGTTGACTATATTTATGTAGTTCTATCTTTAGGCTCTCTATTCTGTTCCATTGATTTATTTGTCTATTCTTTTTGCCAATGCCACTGTATTGATTAATATAGCTATATAGCAGGTCTTTAAGTCTGATAGTGTTAGTTCTTGAATTTTGTTCTCTTTCAGTATTGTGTTGGCTATTTTGATTTTTGCCTCTTCATATGAAATTTGAAATCAGTTTGTTGATATCCACAAAATAACATGCTAGGAATTTAATTGGGAACAAATTGAACCGATATATCAGGTGGGGAAAAACTGACATATTGACAATATTGATTCTTCTTATCCATAAACACAAAACATCTCTACATTTATTTATATCTTTGATTTGATCAAATATACAGTATTTTCCTCATATATATCATGTACATAATTTGTTTAATTTATACCTAAGTATTTCTTTTTTTTGATGCTAATATAAATGGTATTACTTTTTAATTTCAAATTTCACTTGTTTATCAATAGTGTATAGGATGATATGGGTGTGTATTCGTCAGTTCTATCCAGTTTTCCACATAAATGATCATGTAATCTGTAATGACAGTTTTGTTTCTTTCTTCCTAATCTGTATACTTTTGATTTAATTTTCTTTTTTCTTTTTTTGTACTAACCATGACATTCAGAAAGACATTGAAAAGCAGTGGTGAGAGAGGACATCTCTGCCTTTTTCCTACTCTGTGTGGGTAAGCTTCAAGTTTCTCACCATTAAGTTGTTTTATTGGTTTGTTGGCTTGTTTGATTGTAGATATTCTCTATCAAGTTGAGGACCTTTCCTTCTACTCCTAATTTACTCAGAGTTTTTATCATGAATGGGTTTTAGATTTTGTCATCTTTTTTCTGCACTTAGTGATATGATCATGTCGACTATTCTTCTTTAGCTTATAAATATAATAGATTATATTAACTGATTTTCAAATATTGAACCAGCCTTATATACATAAAGTAAACGTTACTTGGACATGGTGGATAAGTTTTTTATATATTGTTGGATCCAATTTGCTAATATTTTATTGAGGTTTGTACCTATGTTCATGAGACATATTGGTCTGTAGTTTCCTTTTCTTGTAATGGCTTTGTCTGGTTTGGATATTAGGGTAATGGTAGCCTTATAGAATGAGCTAGGAAGTATTCCTTTATCTTCTATCTTCTGAAAGAGATTATAGAGAATTGATATAATTTCTTCCTTAAATGTTTGGTAGAATACATCAATGAACCCATCCAGGCCTGGTGCTTTTTGTTTTGGAAGGTTATTAATGATTAAATCAATTTTAAATAGATATAGGCCTATTAGATTGCTTAGTTATTATTGTGTGAGTATTGGAAGATTATGCCTTTCAAGGAACTGGCCCATTTTGTCCAGGTTATCATATCTATGGGTTGTTCTTGGTATTCCTTTATTCTCCTTTTAATGTCCATGGGATCTGTAGTGATATTTTGTCTTTCATTTTTGCTATTAGTAATTTGTATTCTTTTTCTTTTTTCCTTAGTTAGCCTTAGTTACTCTAAAGTTTGTAATATGCATTTACTACTAATCCAAGTCCACCTCAGATCACACTATACTACTTCATGGGTGGTGCAAGTCCATTATAATAACAACATAATCCTAATTCCTCCCTCCCATCTCTCATATCATTGATGTCATTAATTTACTTCTGTATAAATATACATTAGGCTGTGCATGACACACATGCACACACACACATATACATATGCATACATAATCAAATATATTGTTGCTATTATTATTTTGAGGAAAGTATTGTCTGTTGGATTGATTGAGACTAAGAAAAATAAAAGGTTTCATTTTAATTTCACTTCTCCAGTTCTTTTCCTTTATTTTTATATATTCAAGTTTCTGACATATCATTTTGTTTCTTTCTAAGGAATTTTTTTTTAATTTTTTTTTCAACGTTTATTTATTTTGGGGACAGAGAGAGACAGAGCATGAACGGGGGAGGGGCAGAGAGAGAGGGAGACACAGAATCGGAAACAGGCTCCAGGCTCTGAGCCATCAGCCCAGAGCCTGACGCGGGGCTCGAACTCACGGACCGCGAGATCGTGACCTGGCTGAAGTCGGACGCTTAACCGACTGCGCCACCCAGGCGCCCCAGGAATTTTTTTTTTAACCATTTCCTAAAAGGTCTGCTGGCAACAAATTCTCTCAAGTTTTGTTTTCTGATAAAATCTTTATTTTTCCTTTACTTTTGAAGGATAATTTTTCAGAGTAAAGAATTATAAATTGAAGTTTTTTTCTCTCAACACTTTAAATTTTTACTCTATTCTCTTCTTGAATGTATAGTTTCTGAGACATCCAGTGTTATTCTTATCTTTGTTCCCTTACAGATAAGATGCTTTCTTTTGGTATCTTTCAGGATTTTTTCTTTATCTTTAATTTTCTCAAGGTTGAAAACTGATATTTTTATCCCTCTGAGTTGCCATTCATTTAATTAATTTGGTAACTGCTGCTTTCCAACTATTCATAAATATTTATTTAATTTTTGTCACTTAAAAATTGTGTATCAATGGTGATAATATTCCTAATAACTTTTAAAATTTTCAGAAAAAGGAACTGATATAATGACATTTAGTATAGCATTTTTAGAAACTTTGAAAAATTAAGTTTGTTAATTTATTTGTATCTGTTTTAAAATAAGTTTATAAATTATAAGCTTTCAATTAATTAATTTTTATTTTTAAATTTTATTTTTTATCATTGACTAAAATTTATAAGTTACAGTAAATGCACAATTTTTAAGTGTTCACCTTTGGCAATTGTGTACCCACCCAAAGTGAGAAATAGATCATTTCTTTCACACAGAAAGTTACCTTGTGCTTCTTTCCACTTAAATGTTTTCCTTCCTGAAGGCAACCACTTTCTGATTTCTGTGTTAAGAACTGAAAAGTGTATGTAACTTCAGTCTTCTTGAAAATTAGTAAGTTATCCTGCCAAAGTTTCACAGATTCTAAATTTTTTTTTAGGTTTATTTATTTATTTTAGAGAGACAGAGAGAGTGAGCAGGAGAGGGGCATAGAGAGATGGGGAGAGAGAATCCCAAGCAGGCTCCACACTGTCAGCGTGAAACCCGATGTGGGGCTTGAACTCACGAACCATGAGATCATGACCTGAGCTGAAACCAAGAGTCGGATGCTTAACCAACTGAGCCACCCAGGCACCCCCACAGATTCTAATGGAAGACATAAATTATAATAATAGTGAAACAATTTTACATTCCAGGTAAAGAAGGCATGAAAACTGATTAGAGCCATTAAAGCGAAGACCAGGACAAAAACATTATAAGAGATAGTGAACAAATAATAGAAGTGTTCCAAGAAACACTGTGTTATGGACAGAATATTTGTATCATCCCTCTAATTCCTATGTGAAAATCCTAACCCCCAATGTGATAGTATTAGGAGGTGGGGACTTTGGGAGGTAATTGGATCAAGAAGTGAAACTCTCATTAATGAGATTTGTGACCTTATGAGACAAGACTCAGGAGCTTGCTCAGGCTCTCTGCTTTCTGGTATGTGAGGATAAAATGATACATCAATAGTCTGCAACTTTTCTTTTCCAGAAGAGGGCCATCATCAGAACCCAACCCTGGTAGCACCCTGATCTCAGACTTTCAGCCTCTTGATGGAGACTGATTGGTGTGACGTTCACCAAATGATGTGATGTTCACCAAATGACTTCTAAGATTCTTAGTTTCATCATTTGATTCTAATTTTATTTTGAAGTACATTAATTTAAAAGGCAAAAGTCCAATTTAGCATATTGCAAAATTAGCAAGACCTATGTGAGGTAATGATATGTTTTCCTTAAAAGAAGATTTTTCACTTGATACAATAGTATAAAAGTGAAGTATAAATGCCTAAGACTAATAGCCATGATGAGACCTAAACTGAGGCAATTTTTATCTATCATAGGGAACCATGCTAAACACACACACACACACACACAAACACAAGCATGTATGTATATATTCATTTATTTTATTTTCCTATAGTTTAATGATCAGTGTTGCTATTTTTATATTACATAATGGATTTATACCACCTTGCTAGAGAAAGTCAATTGCTTTTTATTTTTTATTAATTTATTTATTTTTATTTTTTTTATAAGAATGACCCTTCGGAAAGAATCAATCCTTCCTTTATTTTTTTAATTTTTTTTTTAACGTTTATTTATTTTTGAGACAGAGCATGAACAGGGGAGGGTCAGAGAGAGAGGGAGACACAGAATCGGAAACAGGCTCTAGGCTCTGAGCGGTCAGCACAGAGCCCGATGCGGGGCTCAAACTCACGGACCGCGAGATCATGACCTGAGCCGAAGTCGGACGCTTAACCGACTGAGCCACCCAGGCGCCCCATCAATTGCTTTTTAAACTGTGAATGTTCAGGTGACACACTCCTGACCTGTAATACATAACAGGAAGTCAGTGGATGGAGCTTTCTTGAAGTTTTTTAAAAGGATCTGATTTAGCTCGTTTGTTCAAATGGAATTATACTCATAGAATAGTTTCACTATCAGAAATTAATTTAAAAAGGCCAAAGTCTCTCCCGAAGGAAAAAAAAAATCAGCATTTAACCTGAAAATCTAATGATAAATTAGGAAGAGACAGAAAAGAGCCTGGGAGGGGGGGGCGGGAAAGGCAAGTAATGGATTTGTGGGCACTTATTAGGGCAGAGGTGAATCCATCAGACTTGAGGAAGTACATGGCAAAAAATTTTTCTGCACAGAAATTCTTTTAGATGAAGATTGTTAATTCTGTTTTTCATATCTTATTTCATTATTTTTGTCTGCTTTCTACTTAGGCTTTTGCTACTGAGATTTAAATTCACACAGACCATTTTTTGGCAGAATGTATCAGGATGGTTCTCCTACCCTTCCCCAAGTTGTAGCCACGACAACAATTATATTCAGGTCTGAGGACTGTGTTGAAGTGACTTCCCTCCCTACTCAGTATTGCCAAATTAGCTGAGCCCTCGCTCTGGTGTTTGATTTATGAATTCTTTCTTCAGTTTGAATTCTTCCTTCAATTGTGTGTGAAGGATTTTAGCCTCCTTTTTCACAGAAGAGATGATTCAATCAAGCAAAGGTTAGCTGTTACAATGATTAACTTTGGAGATTTGGTCCTCATGGCCTCAGCGGCTTTGGCAGTAATAGTTCTGCTCTAACAGCAACTCTGCTCTATGGGGATGGACTCCCTCTACCGCCACTGGGGTGACTTCTTGACAGCCACCTGCATGTAGAGTCATGGTCTAGTGAGGAGACACTGTGGGGCAATAACAAGTTGTTTTTTGGTTTTGTTGTTGTTGTTGTTGTTTGTTTTTTTTTATAATTTGTGGTACCTAAAAGAGAATTGCTTCTTCTTCCAATTAAAAGCCAACTTATAATTTGAGATGAAATCGGGAACTTTTTTTTTTCATTTGCCGGTAAAAAAAAAGACTACCTAACAGCTGCCATGTACCAATCAATCCCCACAGAGGCTTACAACAACAACTATTCATTCAGCTCACATATCTTCAGATTAACAATTTGGGCTGCGATCAACTGCATGGTTTTTCTAGGCTAATTATGTGTGAATGGTCTGCTGTTGGGTTGATTGGGGGCTGGTTGTCCAGGATTGACTCAGCTGGGACAGTTTCTGTCTTCATTTGGACGTCTCTCACCTTCAGCAGACTTTAGCCTGGTCTTGCACACACGGTAGTGGCAGAGTTCTGAAATATATGGTTACATGCAAAGCCTCAGGAGATGTTGGCTTGGAAACGGCACACCGTCACTCCTACCACATTCTCTTCACTAGGCCAGGGCAGGTATACAGATGAGAAAATAACCTCTACCTTTTAAGGGGAAGAGCTGAAAATCACATTGAAAAGGGCACGGATACAGAAAGTAGCGAGGATTGTGATCACTTTTGCAAAGTGCCATGTTTGCCGTTGGCCAGGAAGATTGATTGCAGATCAACACTGGAAAAACTGATCTTGATCGAGGGCAGCAATTTAGCTAATATTGCATTCAAGTAAGGGATTGCTCATATGGTGTGGTGTGGAGCAGGCATGAGGCAGAGAAGTATATACACATTAATCTCTGCTTTGTCGGCAGATTGTACTTCTAAATCGTGTATTGTTTTTGTTGTTTGTTTTATTGAGGAAAAAACAAGATATTTCTAAAATGTAGCAGCATGCAATTGTATGCTTCAGGCAGCATTTAATAAAAATTTCCTTGAGACAAGAGAAAGAGATGAGAAAGACCTACAGACAATCAAGACTGTTCTACTAGATTAGCTTCTTCATGTTGAAAATCTGTCAAATCTATAATTCATTCAGATAGCACTTGTTTTTGGTATAATAATGAAATTGCTGCTTTAGTCTACTGCATTCTCCTCTATTATTTTGTTCAAGCAAGATACTGTGCTGAATTGAACCATGAAATGAACTGTATTGAACAACATCAACAACAAAAATGTTCTGAGGTGACATCTGAATTTTCATTTGCTTGTTCAATTCCTTTTACAGTTATTACCTTGTTAATAATGTAATGTTTTTTTATGAGATATCAAATCAGAGAAGAAAACAACAAAGGTGAGTTAAGTTAGCATAGTTTAATATGATAAAGGAGTCAATAGCATCAGTAAAAGCAGTGGGCACTACACAGAACTCTCAGTTCTGTTCTTTTACAATGTAGTAATGTTCACTGTTCTAATCACATAGCTCTAATAACCAAGGATCACTCTTCAGCCTGAAAATATGATATTTTGAAGCAGATGAGGATATCAGGGGAAGAGAATCTCAGTTGTTAGAAAGGTCAAGTTAGGAGAGATTCATGTCCTCTAGGAACAGCCAGCTGATTACTGCGGCTGGAGAAATTTGAGTTGCGGGGGAGAAATGAGAAGAATAGGTCAAAGAGGCAAAGAGCAGGGAAGGAGCAGGTCATAAAGAAGTTGTAGGCTACAATAATGAGTTTGACTTTTATTCTGAGATATGAGAAGCCAATTACAGAATTGTGAGCGGCAGACTGAAATGATTTGTTTTTATTTATAATAGGATCACTTTGCCTACTCTGTTGGAATAGAACATGTGTGTTGGAGAGTGGTAGTGGATAGATAGCTATATAATGGAAGCTGGGGGCCAAATTAGGAAATATGTTCTTTTTTTTTTCAAATCCATTCATGGTACCTCCTCTGATCAGATTTATATATTAGAAGTCTAATCCTTGAGAAGTAGACTTCCCAGGTTATGATGCTAACAGGTTTCAAAGCTAAATTTGAATAAAGAGAAACACTGTCATGAATTTAAAGGCAGAAAGAAAGAAGAACTAGGGTACTGCTCCCTCTCTTAATTGGTTCTGGTTTGTGGTTCTAGTGTCTGTTGCACATATTCCTTTGTCTAGTCCTTGCTGGGCAGACCGCTCTGGTAGCCACTTTATTTGGGTAGTCTTGGATCTTGGGTTCCAATAAAACTAACTTTAGGGGTGGGGTAGCAGCTGTCTGTAATAACTATCACCTGGATTAATTAAACTCTTTTGTTTGTTCTTTCAGATATTCTAAGATTTTTTGTAACTAATTGGCTTCTATTAATACCCCAAAGTAGGTTTTCTTATTCCACTGGACCTTGACTAATAGAGTGGACTATTACAGTACTCAAGACTAAAGATGATGGTGGTTTGAAAGAGAATGGTAGTAATGGAAGTGACAAAAACCATTGCATTCAAGATATATTTTGTAGGTAGGGTGAACAACATTCCTGATAGGTTCTACAAATGTTATGAGAGAAATGAAAATGATTCCTGTTTTTTCCTGATAAATTAAAAATTGTATAATATCCAATAACTAAAGTGAGAACCATGTGAGTAAGACTACAATGGAGGAAATCAGGAATTCAGTTTTGGGCATGCTATGCCCAAACAAATGAGCATATGTAAAAAAATAGAAGACTACAGGAAGTGAATGAGAGTTCCATTTACCACAACTTCGATTATTTAAATTTGTATAAATCAATGCTGTCCAAAGCAACTTTCTGAAATGATAGAAATATTTTTCTGTCTGCACTATCTGATATGGAAGCTGTGTTGTTCTTATATTTCTACCATAACAACTTAACCTCAAATTTGGTGGCTTAGTCAACACAGACTTAGTATCCTGAAGTTCTGTAGGTCAGAAGTCCAGCACAGTTTCACTGGGATAAAATCAAGGTGTGGACAGAATAAAATTCCTTCCTGGAGGCTTTAATAGAGAATGCACCTGTCCTAGCTTCTAGAAATCACCTGCATTCTTTGGCTTTGCTCCCTTCATGAAATTTCTAAGCCAGTGAGGCTTGTTGATTCCTCCCAGATCTCATTACCCTGATCTTTTCCTCTGCCTCCTGCTTCCAATTTTAAGGATCCTTCTGATTATATTGAGCCCACCGGTATAAATGCAGGCTAATCTCAGTGTCAATTTAATCACATCTGTAAAGCCCCTTTTGCCTTGTAGGGTAACATAGTCACAGGTTCTGAGGATTAGGTGTGGACATAATGTTGGGGGGACCATTATTCATTTTAGTTGTGTGACCACTATCACCATATGGTGATTGGACACTAGCCATAGCTAGTGAAGCTGGGAACAATATTTTTTTTTTACTTTAATTTTAGTTAAGTTTAAATTTAAATGCCTACATGTGGATAGTGGCTACTTCATTGGATAGCACAGATATATAGGAATATAGGAATGAATAGAATAGGAAAATGTAGTATGATTACAGACAAGCATTAAGAGCCTATGTAGGGTTTATAGTTGACTTTTAAGTAAGACTGGAGCATGATTGTATTTCTGCAGCCATTATTTAGCTAGTGATGGCACCCATACACTTGGTTAGAGAACACAATATCAGAAAAAAGATAACTACAACCAAGGAAGAGGAAAGTTTTGGATTCAAGAAGTAACGATGAGCAAAAAGGCCAGAAAAATGTTCAGTTAACTAAATAATTATTGAGGATGCTACTCCAAAATTTAATGTAATTCTCAAAAGAGAATTCATAAAACAGATGATCCACAATGTAATAAACAATTTGAATAATGTATCGAAATTCAAATGATCAATTCTTGGCATTGAGGAAAAATGGATTGAAATACTTTGTTCAAAATTTAAGGATAACTAACAGAATAATAAAAATAAGATATAGAATTTACAATTCATTAGAGAGAAAGAAGTAACGAAGTTAGATTAAACACAGAAAAGTTTTTTTTTTAGAAAAACATTCAAGAACATGAACAACAAGATGGCAGCAAAAAGTTTAAACATATTGATTAGATAAGTTCCTCTTTCAAAGACAAAAAACATAAGTTTTTACTCTTTTTAAGAGTCACATTTAAATGACACATGATGTTAAAAATTGAGCAGAGTAATCAGAAGCTAGACAATAGAGGCATGGAATAGAATTTTGAATCCACAATGCCTGTGGGACTCAAAAAAGTTCAACCCAAAATTTAATTTAAAGAGGTGCCCAATTAGCAGTTCCCAAGATGGCAGAAACAAATACAAATCGTTTTATTGGGGGTGAGGTGAGGGTCAGTGTGCCTGGCTTAGAGCTGCCCGTGAGTGTTCTAAAACAAAAACCTAAAATTCATAAGCCTTCCTTATGCAGTCCAGAGATTGTATGTTTTTTTTATTTTTTAAGAAAGAAGACCCATAAAGAAACATATGTACATAAGGACCATAAAACCCTCTGCCAACACCAATATTAATCATATTAGTTCTTCCTTTATAATGAAGAAAAAGAAACGATCACCAAAAATTTGCAAAAACTCAATTGCCCGAAAGAAAAACACAACCAATTATAATTTATAGTCAAAGGTCTCTAAAAGACTTGATACTTTTGAGGATATGTTGCAAAAAATATATTTTTTTGTTAACAACAAAAAGGAGGATAATTAAAAAATACCAGGAAAAATATCAAAAGCTGCACAAAAAAATGGTCGTAATATTAAAGTTAAAACGTGGCATGATTTTGAGATGTCAAAGAAATATAAGAGTAAAGAATCTATTTGAACTTGATGTTTCAGAGTCGCAGGGGTCCATGCATTATGCCTATCAAAAATAAAGGGTAAATCTAATACAGTACTTGATTCAGGAGTCACCAATACATAGATATAATGAAAATACAGTTTGTTAGTTTTAAACAATTTGATCAAACTTATGACTAAGCACAGAGAAATTAAATGTAATATTATTATCCTTTTGACATAATAATGAAAGTGTCTACATGGAAGCTTGAGACAAGAAGACAATTAAGCTGTAGGGTCAATGATATCCTCTCATTACATAGTGGGTACTTGAGCTCCTGGTCTAAAGTCATATATTGTCATAACAAACATAAGCTTAGAGATATTATTTAAGGAACGCCAGAGTGGATAATTGGCCGAGTGTCTGACTTTGATTTCTGCTCAGGTCATGATCCCAGGTTGTGGGATTGAGTCCTGTGTTGGGTTCCACACTGGGAGTGGAGCCTGCTTGGGATTCTCCCTCCCTCTCTCTCTCTCTCTCTTTCTCTCTCTCTCTATCAAAAAAAAAAAAAATTACTAAGGTAACCACAGAGGAGTTAAAAATAAAATATCTAGTGTAAAATGACAAAGATAAAAAAGACATGACGAGTAATGTGAGCAAATCCTGATCTTTTGAAAAGAGACAATAGACAATGTCTAAAATTGTTAATCCACAAAATAGAGATATAAATAGTTTATTCACAGTTAAGGAGATAGCCATCAGCATAGCACAAAATTGAAGTGGAAAAAGCAGTTGCCTCTGGGAAATGTGATTATGGATGTTATAATATTGTACTGTCAAAATCTGCTTTTAAGAAAGAGGAGGTATAAAAAGAAAGGTTTTGTTTGAAATTTGTATCCTTAGAGAATTTCAACAAATTAATGTATCCAAAAAAGAATAGTAGCTATTTGAAAAGATAAAATGTCATATCTTTGAAAATCTTTTTTTTTTCAGTTTTGATTTTGTCTTTAACCTACAAGTTATTTAGAAAAGTGCTTTTTTGTTTGTTTCAAATTAGGTACGTTTATTTTACTACTTTCTCTGTCTTTTTCCCCCATTAAACTAGAGATTTATTGTGCTCAGAAAATGCAATGCATTGAAATTCTACTTAGGATAATTTTTAGAGATTTTCTTCGTAGTCAAAAAGATTTTTGTAATTGTTCTATAAGACTTTTAAAAAGACTGTAAATTATAATTTTTGTCAGATGTAAAGATTTCTTTTTTTAAGTTAGATTTTTTTAATGTTTTATTTTTGAGAGACAGAGTGCAAGTAGGGGAGGAGCAGAGAGAGAGAGGGGGACAGAGGATCTGACAGTGTAAGTTGGGAGGAGCAGAGAGAGAGGGGGACAGAGGATCTGAAGTGAGCTCCCTGCTGACAGCAGTGAGCCTGATGTGGGACTCAAACTTTTGAACCTGGAGATCATGACCTGAGCTAAAGTTGGATGCTTAACTGATTGAGCCACTCAGGCGTCCCAAGATGTAAAGATTTCTGAAACCTAGTTATAATATTAAACTACAATACTATATAAAGTTAGGCTATGTATAATTATTTCTAAGAGTAGTATGTTAAAGCCTTGACCATTATGGCTTTATTTCTCCCTCTACATCTTTCGATTTCAAAAGCATGTTTTTTACAACACAAACACCATAATTACTTCATATGTCATCAAAATAAAATACCTATTTTAGCCATTAATATTTTTTCATACTTAAAGACTTCTTGTTATCAGCTTTAGATTCACAGCAAAATTGAGACAAAAGTGCAGAAAGTTCCCATGTACTCCTTGCCTCCTCACTTACAAAGCCTCCCCATCATCAATATCCCCACCAGAGAGATATATTTGTGATAATTGATGAACCTATATTGACACATAATTGTCATCCTAAAGCCATGGTTTACATCATGGTTCACTCTTGGTTGTACCTCCCATGAGTTTGACCAAATGTAGAATGATATGTATATATCATTATAGTATCATACAGAGTATTTTCACTTCTCTAAAAATCCTCCATGGTCTACCCATTCATCCCTCCTCCTTCCCAAACTCTAGCAACCACTGACATTTTTACTATCTCCCTAGTTGTGTCTTTTCCAACATGTCACATAGTTAGAATCACACCATATGTAGATTTTTCAGATTGGCTTCTTTCACTTGGTAATATGCATTTAAGGTACTTCCCTGTCTTTTCATGGCTTGATAGCTCTTTCCCTCCCTCCCCATCCTTCCTTCCTTCCTTCCTTTTTTTAAATACTGAATAGTATTTTATTGTCTAGATGTACATCTTTATCATTTACCATTGGAGGGTACCTGGGTTGTTATCAAGTTACAAAACTAAACATAAAGATGCTATAAATACTTGTGTGTAGATTTTTGTATGGACATAAGTTTTCAGCTCCTTTGACTAAACGCCAACAAGCACAATTACAGGATTACATTATAAAAATATGATATTTTATAAGAAATGACCAAATTGTCTTCCAAAGTGGCTGTATTATTTTACGTTCCCACCAGCAATAAATGAGAGTTCCTGTTGCTCCATATCTTCATCAGAATTTGGTGGTGTCAGCAATCAGGATTTTAGTCATTCTAACAGGTGTGTTGTGGTATCTCATTTTAATTTACATTTCCTTGATTGATAATACATGATGTGGAGCACTTTTTCAGATGCATACTTGCTATCTGCATATTTTCTTTAGTGAAGTATCTATTAGGGTCTTTGGCTCATTATTTATTTTGTTGTTTGTTTACGTATTTTTGAGTTTTAAGAGTTCTTTGTATATTTTGGATATCAGTCCTATATTAAATATGTCTTTGGCAACTATTTTCTCCCAGTCTGTAGCTTATCTTTTCATTCTCTTGACAACATCCTTCACAGAGCAGAAATTTTTTATTTTAATGAAATCTAGCTTATCAGTGATTTTTTTTTTATGGATCATACCTTTGATATTGTATCTAAATTCCATCAACATCATCTAAGTTTTCTCCTATTTATGTTCTACAGGTTTTACAGTTTTGTGTTTAACAACATTTACGTCATAATCCATTTTAAGTTTATTTTTGTGAAAGGTTTTGTTTTTTAGCACATGGATGTCCAGTTGGTGCCATTAATGTTTTCACCTTGAATTTTATTTTGTTGAATATAAACACTGCCTAGTATACATATTTTCATTATTATTGTGTATATATATTATATATAATATAATATGTATATATTATATATAATATATATACATACCTTCCTCACCTTCTTCTATAATTGTTAAAAAAAAAAAACAAAAAAAAATGAAAGGAAGAGGGATGGGGCGCCCGGGTGGCTCAGTCGGTTAAGCATCTGAATTCAGCTCAGGTCATAATCTTGCAGTTTGTGGGTTTGAGCCCTGTATCACGCTTCATGCTGACAGCTTGGAGCCTGGAGCCTGCCTGGGATTCTTTATCTGCCTCTCTTTCTGCCCCTCTCCCACTCACCCTCTGTCTGTCTGCCTGTCTCTCTCTCTCAAAAATAAATATGTAAAAAAAAAGTTTAAAATGAAAGGAAGAGGGAGAAACATTGACAGAATGGTGAAGTAAAGCCCTCCAAGACCATTCTTTCATAAAAGAAGTAGAAACAACGGGAAAAATTATCAAAATTAAATTTTTTTAGAAACCTGGAAGCTAACTAAAAACATTCAACAGTTAGAAGAAATTTATTTAAAAAAATTTTATTGTTTATTTATTTTTGAGAGAGAAAGAGAGACATAGTGCGAGCAGGGGAGGGGCAGAGAGAGAGGGAGACACAGAGGTAACCACAGAGCTGTTAAAAATAACTTAAGCAGGCTCCAGGCTCTGAGCTGTCAGCACAGAGCCAGACATGGGGCTCAAACTCACAACCTGAGCTGAAGTCGGACGCTTAACCGACTGAGCCACCCAGGCGCCCCAGAAGTTTATTTTAGAAAAACCATTGAATCTTGGTAAAAAGTGTGAACTTTATGATATTTTACATGTCTTATTCTCATTCCCATCTCACCATTTCTGTGGTAGCATTAAAAACAAACAGACTTGCAACTGCAACCATGGTAGCTGTGAAACCACTAGCATAGAAGTCATTGGAGGGGGGAACAGGGGCTCAGAACTTTCTTTATAGAAGCTGTCTGAAAAACTCCATACTCTATGCTTATCTAGCCATATCCACAGGGTATGTGTCTAAAACAATCATTGACAGTTATTTCAAATCACGACTTCCTGAGATGAAGATATGGAGCTCATAGAAAGTTGACAAATATGGAGCTCATAGAAAGTTGACAAAGAAATTTATTTGTTTTAAATTCCAGGGTAGTTAACATACAGTGTTATATTAATTTTAGGTATACAATATAGTGATTCAACAGTTTCATATATTACTCAGTTCTCATCAAGATAAGTGTGCTTTTAATTCTATTTCATCCATCCCCCATCCTCCTCCCCTCTGGTAACCATCTATTTATTCTCTATAGTTAAGAGTCTGATTTTTGATTTGTTTCTTTTTTTTTTCTTTGTTTGTTTGTTTTGTTTCTTAAATTCCACATATGAGTGAAACTATATGGCATTTATCTTTCTTTGAGTGGCTTATTTCTCTTGTCATTGCAAATGGCAAGATTTCATTTTTCTTTATGGTTGAATAGTATTCCATTGTATGTATACCACATCTTCTTTATCCATTCATCTATCAATAGACAATTGGGCTGCTTCTATAGTTTGGCTATTGTAAAAAATGCTGCAGTAAACATAAAGGTGCATATATCCCTTCAAATTAGTATTCGTTTTTTGTATTCACTGGGTAGAGACCCAGTAGTATGATGCCTGGGTTGCAGGGTAGTTCTATTTTTAATTTTTTGAGGAGGCTCCATACCATCTTCGACAGTGGCTGCACCATAGCATACCCACCAGCAGTGCATTTGCCAACATTTGTTGTTTCTTCACAACATTTTTTTGAGTTTTTGAGTTTTTAATTTTAGCTATTCTTACAGGTGCAAAGTGATATCTCATTGTGGTTTTGATTTGATTTTCTTGATGATGAGTGATGTTGAGCATCTTTTCATGTTTCTGTTGGCCATTTGTGTGTCTTTTTTGGAGAAATGTCTGCTCTTGTCTTCTGCCCCTTTTTAAATTAGATTATTTGTTAATTGGTGTTGAGTCTTATAAGTTCCTTATATATTTTGGATACTAATCCTTTATTGGATATGTCATTTGTAAATATCTTCTCTCATTACTATGTTGTCTTTTCATTGTGTTGATTGTTTCCTCTGCTGTGCAGAAGCATTCTATTTTGATGTAGTTCCAAGAGTTTATATTTGCTTTTGTGTCTCTTGCCTAAAGAGACTTATCTAGAAGGATGTTGCTATGACCAGTGTCAAAAATCCCTGCCTGTGCTCTTTTCTAGGATTTTTATGGTATCAGCTCTCACATTTACATCCTTGATCCATTTTGTGTTGATTTTTGTGTATGTTGTAAGAAAATGGTCCAATTTCATTCTTTTGCATGTAGCTGTCCAGTTTTCCCAACACCATTTGTTGAAGACACTGTATTTTTCCCATTGCATATTCTTGACTCCTTTGTCAAAGATTAATTGACCATATAATTCTGGGTTTATTTCTGGGCTCTCTATTCTGTTCTGTTGATCTATGTGTCTATTTTTGTGCAAGTACCATACTCTTTTGATTACTACAGCTTTGTGATATAATTGAAGTCTGGAATTGTGGTACCTGCGGTTTTGTTTTTCTTTTACAGGATTACTTTGGCTATTTGGAGTCTTCTGTGATTCCATACAAACTTTAGGATAATTTGTTATAGTCCTGTGAAAAATGCTGTTGGCATTTTGATAGGGATTACATTAAATCTGTAGATTCCTTTGGCTGGCATAGACATTTTAATGATCTTTGTTCTTCTAATCTATGAGCATGGAATGTCTTTCCATTTCGTTGTGTTATCTTCAAGTTCTTTCATCAGTGCTTTATAGTTTTCAGAGTACCGGTCTTTCACCTCTTTGGTTAGATTTATTCCTAGGTATTTGATTATTTTTGGTCCAATTGTAAATGAAACTGTTTTCTTAATTTCTCTTTCTGCTGCTTCATTATTAGTGTTTAGAAATTCAAGAGATTTCTGTACATTGATTTTGTATCCTCCTGCTTTACTGAATTTATCAGTTCTACTAGTTTTTGGTGGAGTCTTTAGGGTTTTCTCTATATAGTATCATGTTATCTGCAAATAGTGAAAGATTTACTTCTTCCTTACCAATTTGGATGCCTTTTATTTCTTTTTGTTGTCTGATTGCTGGAGCTAGGGATTCCAGTGCTATGTTGAATAAAAGTGGTGTGGGTGGACATCCTTGTCTTGTTCCTGACTTTAGGGCAAAAGCTCTGTTTTTCCCCACTGAGGATGACGTTAGTGGTGGATGTTTCATATAATGCCTTTATTATGGAGGTATGTTCTCTCTAAACGTGCTTTGTTGAGGGCTTTATCATGAGTAGACATTGTACTTTGTCAAATGCTATTTCTGAATTTATTGAAATGAGCATAGAGTTTGTATCCTTTCTCTTATTGATATGATATATCACCTTGATTGATTGGCAATTATTGAATCACCTTTGTATTCCCAGGTATAAACCCCACTCGATCTTGGTGAATGAATTTTTTAATGTATTGCTAGATTCAGGTTGCTAATATTTTATTGAGGATTTTTACATCTGTGTTCATCAGAGATATTGGCCAATAGTTTTCCTTTTTTGTAGTGTCTTTATCTGGTTTTGATATCAGGGTAATGCTGGATTCATAGAATGAATTTTGAAGTTTTCCTTCCCCTTCTATTTTTTTTTTTTGGAAAATTTTGAGAAGAACAGGTATTAACTCTTCTTTAAATGTTAGCTAGAATTCCCCTGTGAAGTTGACT
The DNA here is from genome assembly GCF_016509475.1 of Prionailurus bengalensis. Taxonomy (NCBI): domain Eukaryota; kingdom Metazoa; phylum Chordata; class Mammalia; order Carnivora; family Felidae; genus Prionailurus; species Prionailurus bengalensis. Next base: position 131,871,125 of record NC_057344.1, on the reverse strand, counting down.
AGGCCTACACTTTTGTTTGTTGGGAGGTTTTATTTTTTTTCTTACTGATTCAATTTCATTGTTGGTAATCAGTCTGTTCAAATTTTCTGTTTCTTCCTGCTTCAATTTTGGCAGTCTATATGTTTCGAGGAATTTATGCATTTCTTCTAAGTTGTCCAATTTGTTGGCATATAGGTTTTCACAACATTCTGCTACAGTTTTTGTTTGTTATTTATCCTCTTTTGTTCATGATTTTGTTTAGTTGGTCCTTCTCGCTCTCCCTCTCGCTCTCTCTCTCTCTCGCTGTCTCTCTTGCTCTCTCTCTCTCACTGTTGGTATGTCTGGCTAGAGGTTCAATTTTGTTGATCTTTTCAAAGAACCAGTTCCTGGTTTCATTGATTTGTTCTATTGCTTTTTACTTTCTATATCATTTACTTCTTGTCTAATCTTTATTATTTCCTTCCTTCTGCTGTTTTTGTGTATTGTTTGTTGTTGTTCTAGCTCCTTTAAGTGTAAGGTAAGCCTGAGATTTTTCTTGTTTCTTGAGGTAGCTCTGTATTGTTATAAACTTCTCTCTTAGAACCACTTTTGTTGCATTGCAAAGATTTTGGACCATTGTATTTTCATTTTCATTTATTTCCTTAAAGTTTTCTATTTCTTCTTTGATTTCTTGGTTGACCTATTTATTGTTTAGTAAGATGTTGTTTAGCTTCCATGTATTTGTGCTCTTTTCATATATTTTTCTTATGGTTGATTTCTGGTTTCATAGTGTATTATGGTCAGAAAAGATGCATGGTAAGACTTTCATCTTTTTAAATTTGTTGAGACTTGTTTCATGACCTGATATGTGGCCTTTTCTGAAGAATGTTCCTTGTACACTTGAAAAGTATGTTTATTCTGTTGTCTTAGGGTGGAATTTCCTGAATGTATCTGTTAAATCCAGCAGTCCAGTGTGTCATTCAAACCATTGTGCCCTTGTTGATTTTCTGTTTGGATGATCTGTCCATTGATATAAGTGTGGTGTTAAAGTCTCCTACTATTTATTATTCTATTACTAGAGATTAGTTCCTTTTTGTTATGAACTTTTTTAAATGTATTTGGGTGCGTTCATGTTGGGTGCATAAATATTTACAATTTTTATATCTTCTTCTTGGACTATCCCCATTATTATTATACAGTGTCCTTCTTTGTCTCTTGTTACATTCTTTGTTTTAAAGCCTTGGGGGCCCTAAGTGGTTAAGCATCAGATTCTTGATTTCGGCTTCAGTCATGATCTCACAGTGGTGAGACTGAGCCGTGTGTTGGGCTCTGTGATGGGCATGGAGCCTGCTTAAGATTCTGTCTCTCCCTCTCCTCTACCCCTCCCCAACTCATGTGCGTGCACACACTCTCTCAAAAAAAATCTGTTTTGTCTGATTTAAGTATTGCTATTCTGGCTTTCTTTTGACATCCATTTTCATGGTAAATGTTTCTCCATCTCCTCACTTTCAATCTGCATGTGTCTTTAGGGCTGAAATGAGTCTCTTGTAGGCAGCATATAGATGGATTTTGTATTTTTATCCATTACATCACCCTATGTCTTTTGATTGGAGCATTTAGTCCATTTACATTCAAAGTAATTATTGATAAACATGTATTTATTGCCATTTTGTTATTTGTTTTGTGGTTGCTTCTGTAGTTCTTCTCCAATCCTTTCTTCTCTTCCTCTCTTTCAGTTTGCTGGCTTTCTTTAGCAATACATTTGGGTTTCTTTCTCTTTGTTTTTTGCATATCCATTACTGGTTTTTTATTTGTGGTTACCATTAGCTTTGTGCATAACATCTGCATATGGCAGTATGTATTAAATAGATGGTGACTTAAGTTTGAACTATTCTTTATTCTTTCTCTCCTCCATAGTTTAGGTATATGGTGTCATATTTTACATTTTTTTCATTTTGTGAATCCCTTGACTGATTTTTTAAGATAAATTTATTTTTACTGCTTTCCTGTTTCCTACTTTCCTCACTCTTACTTATGGTCTTTCCTTTCCACTCAAAGAGTCCCCTTTAACAGTTCTTGCAGGGATGGTTTCATGGTCATGAACTCCGTCAGCTTTTGTTTGTCTGAGAAACTCTTAATCTCTCCTTCTAAACTGAATGATAGCCTTGCTGGATGGAGAATTCTTGGCTGCAGATTTTTCCCATTCAGCACTTTGAATATATCATGCCATCCCCTTCTGACCTGCTAAGTTTATGCTGAAAAATCTACTGATAGCCTTATGAGGCTTTCCTTGCATATAACTGTGTTTTTTTTCTCTTGCTGCTTTTAAAATTCTCTTTCTGCCAATTTTATTTACTATGCGTCTTGGTGTGGACCTCCTTGGGTTGATTTCATTTGGGTATTTCTTTCCTCTTGGATCTGGATATCTGTTTTCTTCTGCAGATTAGAAAAGTTTTCAGCTATTATTTCTTTAAATAAATTTCCTGACCCCCTTTTCCCTTTTATTCTTCTGGGATACCTATCATGCAAATGTTATTACACTTGATGGAGCTACCGAGTTCCCTATTCCCATTTTGCATAATGTTTTTCTCACATCTGCTCAGCTTAATTACTTTACATTTCTCCGTCCTCGAGGTCAGTGATTCATTTTTCTGCTTCCTTTAGCCTGCTATTTATTTAGTGCATTTTAAATTTTAATTATTGTGTTCTTCATCTCTGCTTGCTTTGTTAAGGGTCTCACTCTTGTGCTCCATTCTTTTCTCAAGTCCAGTGAGCATCTTTATGATCATTAATTTAAATTCTCTATCAGGCATCTTATATCCATTTTGCTTAGGTCTCTTGCTGTGGTTTTTTTCTTTTATTTGGGACATATTCCTGTGTCCAACTCTCTGTGTCTGTTTCTCTGTGTTAGGAAAGTTAGCTATATCTCCTGATAATTTAAAAGGCTAGATACATGTGCAGGACTGTGATCACATCTAAGAAACAGCTGAGAGGGCTGTTTCTCACCTATGGTTGACTTTGAGTCTGCATAAACAATAATTGAAGGTTAAGGCAGAGTTGTAAATTGTCTGCTTGGGTGTTGAAGATGTGCCAAAACATTAACACAAAGAGCCTTACAAAGTGTGTGAGACTTAGTTGTCCAAAACATTTAAGAAAATCTGTCTAATCATTAGTTTATGACTAAACTAACAAAACAAGTACTTAAGTGGCTGCATATAACAGGGATTAACTAATTCAGATTAACTGAATTAGTTCAGGAAAGTCACAAACAAAAGGAAAGCCATACAAAGATAACTATCCAATAACAAACAACAATACCAACAACCTTGGAAAGTGAAAGACATGTAATTTTGATCTGATTTCCAGAGTTGCTAAAATTAGTTATTTTAAATGTCTGTCTTTGCAATAAAGTATCCACTGTATATACAGAGGAAACAAGTCAATAGAACTGCCCCTGAAGAAGAGCCAGACATGAGACTTAGTAGACAAAGATTATAAATCAGCGTTACAAATATCTTTAAGAACTAAAGGTTAGCATATATAAAGAATTAGAGGAAAGTATGAGAATTATATCTCAAACTAAGAATAGAAATAGAAATAAGCAAAAAGAAGAATTAAGTAGAAATATTTCACTCAATAACTGATAAAAAATTTACTGGAGGGACTCAATGAAAGATTTGAAATGGCAGAAGAAAGAATAAGTGGAATTTAAGACAGATCTTTTGAGATGATCTATTCTAAAAACAGAAAAGAAATAAAATAAATGAGTAGAAACAGAGACATGTGAGACACCATATACAAATTGGGATTCCCAGAGGGAGATGAGTGAGAAAAAAAGACAAAATGAGAAAATAAGTTAGTAGAATATAATTTTAATGAAATTACCAAAAATACTCATAGTTAAATGAAGTGACAAGATACAAAATAAATATACAAAACACAATAGTCATATATGCAAGTCATTAGCAGTGAGATACTATACTGGAAAAGAAAATGTGTAATTCATGATAGTACCTACTGTGCAAAATATATGTGAATAAATAAAAACTTGGAACAAAGATTTATAATCTATATAGTAGACTAAACGTTAATAAATATCCAGTAGAAATAAACATACATTAGAAATATTACTTACAAATCATGATGAGGACAATACAATAGAAAAATAGCACAGTATACAAAATTTATCAGATAAACAATTTAAGCGACAAACCACTTTAAAAGTGTGAAAGATGATCAACTTTGTGAATAAACAAGAAAGTAAAATTAAATCAGATCTCATCTCATATTGAACAGTGTATAACCGCACTGTTCAATATGTAGACACTAGGCACATGGGCTTTTTAAATTTAAAAATAATTTAAATGAAACTTAAGATTTGATTCCTTAATTTTGGTGCTAAATTTTAAGTGTTTAACTGTGATGTGTAACTAATGGCTACTGTATTAGCATGGATATAAGACATGTCCATAATTATAGAACATTCTAATGTCCATAATTACAGAAGATTCTATTGGGCAGAAGTGGTCTATAAGATTTAAATTGAGGTGGAAGAAAATGGATCTTCATTGACTACTGATGGGAGTGTAAATGTTTTCTAGCCTCTTTGGAGAGAGATATGGCAATATCTAAAAAGTTAAAAATGAATTAAGTGCATTATGTTTTTAGGAAACTCTACCATAATCATATTTTTACATATATACAAAAATATGTAAAAGGATACTCATCCCATTATGTTTTTAATAGCAATTGGAAATACCCTAAATATCACTGATAACAATTTATCTAATGTGTATAGACTGTTGGGTAAAAAAGTAAGTCACAAAATAATGTGAATAGTATGCTATAGTGTGTGTGTGTATGTGTGTGTGTGTGCGTGTGCATGCTTGCATGTAAGATCTGTGGGTATTGTAGACTTTTAAGAATACCCAGTAAACTTTTATAATGATTTAATGGTCAACCTTAGATGGAGTAAAGGTTAACAAAGACTATCATGTTTTGCTTTTTTTCTGTAGCATTAGAGGTTTAATCCATTTATGATTAAAAAAAAAAAAAGGTTTATAGAAACCAAGTAGTGCTGAAAGCAATGCCCTAAGTATTTTTTCACCATGGTAGAGATTTCCTCCATATCAGAGAAATATATTAGGTAAACATTGCCACGTATACTAAGATATTATGAGTGTCATGCATCATTTGTCCTCACACATTGTTTCATTTAGATGTGGCATTCTCAATAATAAGGAATTGCATATACTTGAAAGAAAATGTTAAAGAATGCTTTCATGTTTTCTAATGCAGTGCCAAAGACAGTAAATTCAAATAGAATTCAAACAATGGCTTGATTGTAGCTATACCAAAATGGCAGCAGAATGAACTACTATGTAGTTTGTCATGTCAGACTGATTTATGCTGTTTGCTTTAAGCCTGATTCTTCTCTTGAGGGCTCAGGGTGACATACCCACTTATGTAGGGCTATTTTAATAGATAGCCAAAATAACAGAAAAGAAATTTGAATAATTGTTTTTATAGAATTGAAGAGTATACTTATTCTAGCTGGAACCTTAAGTCAAGTAGTGGAAAAAAAGAGATTTCATTATAACATCAGAGCTTACAGTGCATTAAAAAAATATAGCCAATTCTCTTTTAATAATACAAATAATTTTTATGGGAAGACATTTATATCCTGTACCTCCCCATCCCATCACTTTAATATTAATTTTAATAATTTTAGTATTTTTTAATGAGACTCACACGTAACATTTTTGAAGAATTTTATTTTACTATATATATGACAATAAAATAGTAGTAATGTACTTAGTAATAGTAAATAGTAATAATAATAGTAAAATAGTAGGATGTATTTCTAAGATGTTCTTCTCTGAAACCTTTTCAATATTTCTCTCCCCATTTTGATTTACTGCCCTCTACCACCCTCTACCCTTAACTAAGATGTGTTACTGCATTAGGTCCCATCGTAATGGTCCATAAAGACCAGCCCTTCCTTACCATGGTTTAATGTGTCCTCCAACAAAATTTAATTATCCTGTGTTTTATAACCTTAGGATGGATGTTAGTTTCAGCTAGTCTTCTGTTGGGAAGCAATCTAAAACACTGGTGGTAACCAAACACCCTTTTCTGAGATGTTTATATCCAGATGTAACCAATAGGAATAAAAACAATGACAATATTAAAGACAGCCAAAGAAATAGGGACTTTTGAGAGGGGGGATGTCTGGGGTATGCTAAGACATACTACCCAAAGCCCTTCTTAGCCCTAAATGATGTTTCAAGTTAAGTGTTTAAATTAGTACATCCAATGTGTTCTATTTGTAATGTTGAATTTTTCCCATTCATTATATTTCAACAAATAAGAGAATGGATATGTTACTGGCTATAGCATTATTCTTGTCCTGTAGACGGTAAGACTCAATGCATATAACCGCTGAAAGGCATTTCTGTCTAAAAGCAGCAACAGAAAATGGACACCAGAAATCTTATTAAACAAGTTATTCAAAGTTGTTTCCGAGATTTCAAGGTTATTTGCCAAAAGATTCTTTCCTAATGTATAACATAAAGTGATTTCGTGAAATTCTATATTAAGAATCACAAAGATTGTTCATAAAAAATGGTCATCTCTATAAAAGTCTATAGATACAAATACAGCAACCCCAGAGTTAGAACAATAAAGCATACTTAGATGTCAAGGACTCCTCTTCAAAAATCTACTTATATTTGGGTAATAAAACCAACTGGGAACTAGGACACAACATTTTTTTCTGACTTGATCAATAACTAGCTACATGTTGCCTGTCACTTAACAGCATTGAGCTTCTTTACACTTACACTTGTGGAATTACTCATTTATATGATTTGTTAAATAATGGTGAGTAAAAAATTAAATTTTTTTTTGTTATTTATTTTTGAGAGAGACAGACACACACGAGCAGGGGAGGGGCAGAGAGAGAGGGAGACACAGAATCTGAAGCAGGCTCTAGGCTCTGAGCTGTCAGCACAGAGCCTGAGTGGGGCTCAAACTCATGAACCACCAGTCCATGACCTGAGCCTAAGTAGCACGCTTAATTAACTGAGCCACCCAGGCTCTCCCCCAAAATTGAATTTTTTAAAGATTCTATCAGCTGTGGCACTGTATGAACTGAGGTTCTCCTTCTCACTAGACTTTTTAAAATTAAACTTTTTGTTTTAAAATAATAGATTCACATGAACTGTAAGCAACACAGAGCCATCCCATTTCCTCTTTACTTAGTTTCGTCCAAAGGTTAACAACTTGTGAAAATATAGTACAATATTACAGCCAGAATATTTATATTGATTCAGTTAAGATACATACAGCTTGTTATAAATTTGATTCTTTAATATTTATCAGACAAAAGGATTAAAATTTTTGAGAGCTTAATGTATATTGTGTTTTATATGCATTATTTCATTTAATTCTAATTTCATTAGGCCCCTTTGGAAATGAGGCCCAGCTAAGTAGTAAAAGAGTCCGGTTCAGGTTCTGTTGACATCACAGCCCTTTTTCTTTCTACTATAACATGCTTCCCCTGGGAAAGATCTCCAAGGTCTTTATCACTACTTTGCATGGCATTAAGTTGCACCACACATATAGCTGCCTATATATGTGCATCTGTTTCCATCAGGAAGCCTTGGCTTTTCCAGCTTTGCAGAGCCACATATGTAGGAAATTTTGAAACCTATCCAGGTCTAGGTCACCCAGCCCATCATCCATTTAGTTACAATTAAATTTGTCTTCTGGACTCCCTCCTTTTTTTTTTTTTCATCTTTTATACCATAGCTTCATTCTCTGAATGATAAATGATGTTAGAGCACAGCAGAGAAAGAAGCAAGGTCATTTTAAAAGAAGTCATTTGTATGTTCCAAAGGAAGAAGAAGAGTTTACAATAAAATCTGCTCAGATGAGGTACTTCTTTATGTAACAAACAAACATACATACGCTTAACTAAAATAGGAATGCAAAATGGAAAATTGGGCTGTTCAGTCTTCTACCATTACCCTTTCAATCTCCTAGGGCAACAAACACAATCGTCTTTCTGAGCATCTAGGAATTCTCAGAACATTGGTGCCTCAGCTCCTTAGAAGTAATATTGGAGTAATTGGAATAACAATTGATTTACATAACAAATATGTACTGAATGTCTCCTAAGTATTTTAATTACAACACTAGGGACACAGGGCAAACCAAAAAAGAACCCCTCCTGACCTCTTTACCGTGGGGAGCACAGAATTTTTAATGAATAACTATAGAAATAGATCTATACTTCTATTCCATATGCATCACGGAGGGAATCCACAAAGTATTATGATAATGTATAAAAGGGCAATTTAATTAAATATGAGAGTTCAAAAAAACCTCTGTGAGGGAGTAACATTTAATTAGAGAACTGAAAGATGAGAAGATAGGTTTTACACTCAGAGAAGAGCCTTGTAGCCTGGGGACTGGTATCATCTGAGTGTGTGCCCATTTATTTACCTGTCAGCCTTGTCATATATACTCAACTGGAATTAGCAGCTGGAACACTTACACTTGGCATCTCCTTATAGCCTGGGAATCCTCACAACAATAGTGGCTAGGTTTCAAGGATGGGGAAGGAGAAGGAGTTAATGCAGGATAAAACCTACTTGTAAATCTGTCCTTTAATCACTTCCTTCCTAGAGATCTAAATATAAATGATATTTGACAAATAAAGTTCATGGAAATTGATATATGAAAAAATGCATATATGTGACAAATGTTCCATTTTTTATTGAACATAAAATCTAGAATTGAAATTTAAGTTTTGTATCTATGGTACCAAAACAGACTTGCATGTTTTTACAACTTGGCTAAACGTGTTCAAGGTGGCATCTGACCTGTGCTCTATTTTATAGGTTTGAAGTATGATAGTTAATTGTTCTCTACTTTCTGCCCTTCTGAACAAAAAATTGTTTGTCTTCTAAATGAATTGGCTCAATTCACATTAACCAGTTATCTTCTTTTGGTTACCTCTATCTTGCAATTTTATTTATTTCTACGTGAGCAAACATAATATTTGACTGCACTAGACACATTCACCTGTCCTAACAGAGAGATTCCCAAGTGAAAATGGAAATAAACAGTGAAAGGAAAAACACAGTGCAACATGGTTAGTGGTTGCAGTGCACAGGCTCTGAGGTCACCCACCTGAGTTTGAAATCAAGTTGCGCAATTTACCATTTATGTGATTATTTAACCTCCTTGTCCCTTGGTTTCCTTTATATGACAATAAGATTAATAATAGGACCAAACAAATCTTTAAGTATAGAAGAAGATAAAGCTTAAAAAAAAACACAGCCTAGCATTTGGCATATTTTAAGCTTTCAGAAAATGTTAGCTCTTATGGCATAATTACTTTTACTAATAAGAAAAATGCCACCCAGTTTCTTTACAATGAGGGTGGACACATGGGGAAATAGGGTTGAGAGTGTTAGTATATGTTCCATCCTCAGACATGGAATCTTCTAGCAGAATGGGCTTCAGGGAGACCTAGGAGAATAATCTAGTATCATTGAGAATACAGCATGAGGGCAACTGACGTTGGCCTCTCTATGCACCTTTGTGTGACCTCTCAAGCCTCCCCAAGAATCTCTTGGGTTAGTTTCATTATCATCTGCACTGGCCTCTGCAGTTTCACCTAAATATAGTTACTTTAGCAATGTGTCTAGTCAATTGAGGTTTGTTTGCTTTTCTCACGCTGGCTCAAGACAATCATTTGTTCTTAAAAGGGAACTGTGGGCCTGGCAGTCTTCTAGAGTTTCATTAATTCTTTCTGAAAACAGTCAGGTTGGGAAAAAGAATACCCAGCTGGGTTCCTATCCATCTCAGGGAGAAGAGGAATGCCTGCCTCCAATGTTCTTGTCACTGCTGTCAGTCGCTGGCCATTTAAAAATTGCCTCATTCTGTTGTGAGGCTGTTAATGCTCAGCCTTGCATTCTGGTGACTGTTAAGTCCCAAGCTGATTGTATTAGTTAGGGTTCTCCAGAGGAACAGAGCTGATAGGATATATATAGTTAATATAAAATACTTTTTGTGGATATTATGAGAGGGGATTATTTATTATCTCCATTATGGGAATGAGAAGTCCCATGGTCTGCCATTAGCAAGCTGGAGGACCGGGAAAGCTGGTGGTATAATTCTGACCGAGTTCACTGGCCAGAGAACCAGGGTACTCAGTGGTGTAAATTCCCTATCTGAGACCAGAGGCCTGAAAGCTAGAGGGCTGCTGGTGTAAGTCCCAGAGTTTGAAGGTCAGAGAACCAGTATCTTCAATGTCTGAAGACAGGAAAAGATGGATGTTCCAGCTCAAAAAAAGAGAACAAGAATTTACTCTTCCTTGACCTTTTTTATTCTTTTTTGGGTCCTCAAAGAATTGGATAATGCCAGACACTTTGGGGAAGGTGAATCTTCTTTACTCAGTCTGATTCAAATGCTAATCTCTTCTGGAAACACTCTCATAGACACTCCCAGAAATAATGTTTTACCAGCTATCTGGACGTCCCTTCAGTCAGTCAAGATGACACATAAAATGAACTATCTCATTGACCAAATGCCTGTCATTCATTATCATGCACTGATCTTTGGGACCTAAGATCAATCTTATTCCCATTCTTATTTTTTCAACCATTATTTAAGTGTAGATTCTTGGGTAAGTGGTGCTTTGTCTTATCTCATATCAATACCACTGTATGTTTCTGTTTCTTGACCCATACACCCTCTTCTATTCCTCCTACACTCCTTCCCTGAGTCTCCAATTCCATTAGTAATGGACTTCAGATCCCAAAACTCTTTACAAAATATTTTGTGCATAATTTGGATTTAAATAAATTTTGTTTTCCCTAGAAGACCTTGATTAACCTCTTCTTCTTTCAAGCAGAGCTACATGTTCTCTTATCTCTCGGGGTTGAGAGGCAGCATTGCCCACTCTGTGCTCTTCACTGGAACTTTAGACTTAGTCTTCTGTTTCCTTACTACAATTTTATGATATTTCGTGGCTCATGCCAGCCAGCTATACAATCTGCATCTCTGTTGGGGCTAAAAACCAACCCAGTGTGTGTGTGTGTGTGTGTGTGTGTGTGTGTGTGTGTGTGTTTTGTGTGTTTTGTTTTTAATGGTGTTTAATTCTCTGCTGTAGGTAGGTAGTATTCTCTAGTTCCAAAATCTTTAGGATTTATGCTGTGTAATTCCAACTAGGACTTGCCAGAAATTGCATAAAACATATTTTTTTCCACCCCAAATGATGGGTCACATTTTTAAGTCTGAAACTGTGAAGGATCTGAGATGTTATTCTACTGTGAAGTTAATGAGTTAGCTGGTCTTTCTTCTACCAATCTAGCTACTAACAAAAACTGCAGGCCTCTGGATAAGACAGTTTATTCACCGAGCATTTTAGCAGGGCCCTAATTCCCCTTTGAGCCACACAGTGAGGGACAGATATTACTTGGCACATACAGAGGTTGCGATATAGAAGAGGAACTCTGAAATCATGGCACATCTGCCTTCTTCCTCTCCAGAAGAGACTTTTGCTCTGGGATATAAACAAACCTTCTCCGGGGAGGAGAGGAAATCATCTCTGGGTTTTTTTCTACACCACTTTGGAATATAAACAAATGGCTCCAGGGGATATCTGTCTTTAGAGTTGTTATTCAACCATCCTTTAAACCATCCTTTACTTTAACCTGGACCATGCAGAAATGTGAAAATAGTAGTTTCACATGACAATGGCCCTAGTTGTAGAACTGCTTTCATATCAGCTTGGACTTGCTGCAGGGTACCTTTCTTCCCTGGATTCCATTCCAGTTTGGCAGCTTCGTGCCATCTACTGAAGGTCAGGGCACTATTCCCACCAGTGGGATATTCTGCCACAGACTCAAAAGTGCTATCTTCTTAGCTTGCATGACACCAAAATCCTCTTACGTGTGAGATGCAATAGTTTTGTAGGGGACATCCAGCATGACCCAGGTCATTGAGCCCCTCAAAACTTTACCAATGTATTGGACCCTGATTCTTCATAAGGTCTGTCTCCTATCCTCTGTAGTTTGTGCATTTAATCAAAACTTCTCACATATTTGTGACTTCTTGCTCAGCCAGTTCCATTAACATGATATTACCCACAAAGTATACTCACATGTGCTATTCTATAAATATTCAGACAGTCCAGATCACTTCCAAATATATTATAAAAGATGGTAGGAGGGTTAATGTAGCCCTAGGGCAAGACCATAAAAGTATATTTCTGTCTGTTCCATATTACTACAACTTTGTTTTTTATCCTTCTTCTTAATAGGAATAGAAATGAAAACATTTGTTAGATCAATGGCCACACACCATGTATCTGAGCCCATGTTAATTATCCATATCCTACACAGCAAACAGAATTCATCTACTGGACTAGTGAATTAATCTGGAATATAATGGGGGCCATCATTCCTGTCCTTTGAACCTTTAAATGTGGCACTAATCACTGCCATTCCCTCCAACATGCAACATTGTTTTTGATTTACCGACTTGACCAATGGGGTTGGGGTGCGATGATGTCAGTTTTAGATGCTTCCATGTGGCCTTTCTCACAACAACATAATCTATGAATTAGGAGAAGGAATTTATGTGGGAATCCTAAGAACAACCATTTATTCAGGACCAGGTTCCAGAGAACTAAACATTGGATGGTCTGGGAACCCAGTGAATTCCCTATAAACTGAACCTCAGAGAGTATTACCGTTATTATATTCTTCACATTACTGATGATCACATTAACTCAGGCCCCGTGACTAACCTTCTTTGAAATATTTTTGTATTCCCTTTTCCTCATTATTATATGGTTACTTGAGTAAATGTCTATCTCTCTGAGGCCTGTAGGGGTAATTTTTCTACATATTCTCCCAATTTTAGAGTCTTGCAGGGCCCTTTCTCCTGGGGACTTTAGTCAATATTTCAGATCTGCAAAATGGCTTAGATCTGAAATCTGAGCAAGCATTTGAATATTTTATTGGGCCTGGTGACCTTAATCTCCTTTCTTGATTTCTTTTGATTATATGGATTGAACAATACCCTTGTTGGTTGCCCATCTAGATTACCCCTAGGGAAACTGTGTTTTATCAACCGTTTCCATGGTACCTTGTGGTTCAGGTCCCCTGTTTGCCATACCAACCTTGCAGCTCATTGCATTCATTCTAACAGCCTAATGTTGAGTTTATTTTATTTCTGACAGTTAAGTGCCACTACCTGGCATCTATTATTCTGGGATTCTAAAATTCCCAGTTCTACAATTGAGCCCAATTATAACAGAATCTCCTACTGTTTTCTTCTAGAGGAAAAGTAACCACTGATAGTGGTTTTAATGCTCTCCTCTCACTGGCATAATTTATCATTTTGGTAGAAGTATCCTCCAACTCCACCGATGAAACATGGTCAGCTAGTAGATTTTCTAACTCCTGTAGATACCGATCTAGCATTCCTGCTTTCACTATCTGCTACTGCAGTTACTCCATTTCTTTTACATACTGTGGGTCAGTGTTCTCTCCAAACTTCTAAGTGTCAACCAAGTTAGAATTAGAACCCTCTAATTAGCATACTGAAAAATCAGTATACCAGCACCATCTTCTGAGGTCCTTGCCAGATTAGGAGATCCTGTACTATGGGAGGATATTGCTGTCAGTAAACTCTTAATTTTACAACCTTCTGTTTCATCCACACCCCCACCTCCCTTCCCCACTTGCAACTCCATGGTCTGCCACCTTCAGAATCCAGCCCCATACATAATTTCTAGGCTTCTGCTAGCACATGGTGCCTAAATCATGCAGCTTTTTCAGGATATAGCCATTTCTTCTCCTCTAGTCCCAGCACTTGACTGGCCATGCTCTGCTGTGTCTTGATGCTACATCTTGATTTGGTGGCTAGGAGGGGATGTGGGATTATGTTCTTTTGGCAGCATGGGGTACAATCTAGAGGATGATGCATTGTCTTTATGCAAGGGGAAACTAGAACCCTTTGATTCTTCCTCTAACAGAGAGGGGCAGAAAATTCCTATAGACCCAGGGTGTTGAAGGGGATCTGAGGCTTTGATATTCTCTACTTACATGGCCTTCTCATGTCTCAGAGTTCCACCTCTATCCAACTAAAGCCTTGACTTTATGTAGTTGAGATTTCAACCCTTGGAGATCTGCTATTGGCTGGGATCCTCTACTTTCTCTGTTGTAGACTGTAAATGATAAGAGTTACTTTATATGCAGCCTTAGAGGCTGAATTTCACATTGTGCTTTTGATTTGTGAAATTTCCTTTAGGCATTCAGTGTCTTTCTCCAATGCATCAATTATGCTCAGCAAGAGCTATCTGATTCCATTGTCCTTATAATTAGTACTTCCACTGAACCTTCCAAAAGCCTGATATGTTGTACCAGCCTGTACATTTCTCTTTTCTGGCGTTTCATCCATTTCAACTGAATAAAGTTTAATAACAACCAATTGCATCAAACTTCATTCTATCTTTTTACTTGATGCCTTTTCCAGTAAACAAAATTCAAACTGAGTTACAAGCCCCTACTTCAGCAAAGAGCAATTACTCTATTAAATATGTAAATATTAGATGTTTTTGGACCTGTGTGAGGATTTTCACTAAGTCCAATCACTTATTACTTTTTAATATATTGCAAATAGAATAAGGCTAATTTTAATAGCTTGTATTGGAATTTGATTCTATCTACTGGAATGCCTCTGATTCACAATAAGACATAGATTGCAACTAAGCTAGTGGTTTCCACTGATCTAAAACTGGCCTAGCCAGGACAACTTGATGTGTTGGGGTATGATCCAGAGAGCTCTAGGCCATAGCTGTTGCTCAAGCTTATTAGAAGTAGGCACTAGGATTCTTGACAGACCTAGTAATAGTTCTAGGTTAATTTTAGAATCAACTGTGTCAAAATTCTAGTAAAGCTGCCTTAACCTGTGGAACGTAATGGAATCTGTTTTCACACCCTCCCTCATCTATATTGCCAGAAATCTTTGCTATTCATTCCCAGTGCAATTCCTTTCTAGGCGGCTTGGCATGCTCTCACAGAGGCAATGCCATTCTTGCCAATTTGCATCCTTGAGGGTGAAGGTCAAGGGCTCCCAATTTAATTGATTTCCTTCTTTGATGAAAGGCAGGACAAGAAAGATGGAACTTCGTGAAAAATCCCTGGTGTTCCCATGCATGTCATTTGCCAGTGCGCAAAACAGCAAGGCTTTCATCTCCTCACAGACATCCATGCTTGGTTCCTGTCGTCCGTTCACTGCTAGTATCTGGCCCTGAATCTAACATGCCACTGAATGTACAAAGGAGTCTGTTGTATTTTTTTGTCATTTGTTTTGGCTTGAGCCCCCCCGATGTTGCTCTGGCCCAGCAGTCAGCTGCTCAGACAAAGAGAGTCTGTCTCTTCATCTTGCAATTTCCTGCTTTCCATTCTTCACTCTCATGATCCAACAAAAGGATTTCATTAAAGGAGTTAAGTGCTTGGTTATTATCAGAGGGGAGAAAACAAATCCAGCTATTTTTGACCGTGGAAGTCTTTCACAAGCCACTGAAATCAGCTTTCTTCACCTATAGTAATCATAAGGAATCACCCATGATTTCTATTGGTCATCTCATTATGCCACGGTAGAATGGGCAGATTTGTGTTGTTTAAAAACCAAGGGCAGATTATGTAACTATTCAAAGAACTCAGTGTTTTTGTTGCTGGGTTGGTTGTTGTTGTTCATTGCTTATTTATGTGCTACTTGTATAGCCACTGAAGTTTTTGGTAAATTCTGAATGCTAAAAACACATGAGGCTGTGGTATTATTATTTCTTGGAAAGCAAGTAACAAAACAAAACAAAAACAACTTCTTCACTAACTCCATCAAGTACATTCAGTAATAGAGTAACATCCTTTAATCTAAGAGCAATCAGAAACTCTAGTATTTTGTAATGTTTAAAAGGGAACCCTAGCTTTTTCTTTTCTTTTCTTTTTTTTTTTTTTTTTTTTTTTGCTTGCTTGCTTGCTGGCTTATTTATTTATTTATTGAGAGAGTGAGTGAGCAAGCATGTGAGCAGGAGAGGAGCAGAGAAGAGAGAGAGAGGTAGAGAGAGAATCCCAAGAAGGCTCTGCGCTGCCAGCAGAGAGCTGGTTGTGGGGCTCAGTCTCACAAACTGTAAAATCACGACCTGAGTTGAAATCAAGAGTCAGACACTTAACCAACTGAGCCATCCAGGCACTGTCCCCCCACCACAGCTTATTTCTTAAAATTTAGCACACCCACATATTACTTTATATACACATTAGTGTATAAAAAAGTCACCATATTCTTTTTTCATACCGTTAGGTTTTCAACTTTCTATAAAATTTAATAGAGTTGAATGATTGCATTTCACATCTAAGATTTTGGAAGGCACAAAGAGAAAAATTAAAGCTTATTGAGCTGGGTTTTAAAAATCTGAGTGTTTACTTATATGAATAAAATTGAATTCATTTTATACTGTATCTCTCTGTGTACTACAAAGGAAGACTGAACACACATTTTAGTTGTGTTGCTGAACTAGGAAATATTCTGCCCATAACTGCTGAACAGATATTCTTAAAAGTATAATCATCAACTTTAATTATCATTAAAACGGAATTTGATAAACTATCACACTCTTTTCTTTTTGGTTTTAAGAAACATCTTTTGGCTTAGTGTCTAGATGACAACTATTCTCTACCTTTGGAAACTGATACAGAAGGGGGTCTCCACCAGTCATGGCTATTCTATAGGCCTGCTGTGGTTGATTGGGTCTGAGGTGGACACCTCATATAACCAGTGACCATTGCCTGATCCCAGTGATTTAGGAAGCTGGAATGAGAGACACAGAGACTAGGAGCTTCTAGTAGTTGAGTTTTATTGATGGCAATACCCTGAGGCCTATGAACTCCCACAGAAAGAACCTGCTCAGATATTCTGAAAGAATATCTGCTTTACCTGAGACCTACTTCAGCTCTAGCTTAGCTTGTGTGAGATGTGGCAGTATCTTCCTAAAAGTATGTTTATTTGTTTAATCTACCTCTGTTTGGTGTCTGTTACTTGCAAACAAATATATCTCAAGTAATATATTTAAACTGTATTTATCATGTGTTTGCATCTATTTTTGCATTGTAAATATTAATGTCCCCCTTTACATTTCTCCTACCTCCTGACAAATGTATGACAGATACTTCTCCACAAAATTTTGTGCTCAAATTAGAATGCTTACATTAACAACAATGAAACAAAATTCCAAGGATATCCATACTACAAAGTCCAAATTTAATATTACAGTTTACTGCAATAAAATTATTGACAGAATATGCCCTTAATCTAAGTATACAGAAAGTATTCAGTCAGTATCTAATGAATTTAAATCAATTCATTTATTATATTTTTGGACAACTATATTCTTACCTCATTTCAGTACATTTCTAATATACCACATAAATGTTTTTGTAGTTCAATATCCTATCTAATAACAGCAGTATAAAGATTGCTATTAAAGGACACAGTGTAATAATAATCAGCTCAGCATTTTAAATAATATTATATGTGTAACATACAGCTTTTTAACAATGAAGATTTTCTAAAAACATTTGTAATTATTTTTTAAATGTAAAGCTGCTTGCCATTTTACAAATGAGAAGTAATAGCTTCCAAAGCAAACCTTAGGTAATATCAAAATAGCCTTTTATGAATGAGAAATCAAGGAAGTGAATCCCTATCTCATTACTGCACACACAAAAAAGCCACTTATCAAAAAATTCATCTTACTCTTGTTGGATAAAGTAGCAGCTATTTTTGTCCTTTGCTCTCTTGTAAGATCGTTAGCTTTGTGAGTCTTGAAAGCAATTTTCCCAAATGGATATTCAGTCTCGTGCTCATCATGGGTGCTCCATAAATATTGTTGTGTAAAAACTTACCGCCCTGGGAGGCTAATGAAGAACAGATGCAGGCAAAAACAAGATGGTGCAACTAGAGGAGAACATGGAAGCTTAAAAACATTAGTATGAGCAGAGGGAATAAAAGAAAAATGCCAGTTGTCAGCTTAAATGGTGTTTGTGGATATAATTGAACAGCTCATAAAAATAGGTAGGAAAAAAGGATGATCTGCACTCTTATTTTCTTTCTTTAGGCTACAGCTGTGATTCTTGTAGAAGTAAAATGTGTTTCCAACTCATTCACAAGGGACATCAGTCCTATAGGTCTTTGTAACACTAGAAGCAGTTACACAGAATGTTTGAGTCTTAGGAAGTATGACAATGTAGATCCACTCCTCTTCAAGTTTTTTTTTTTTTAATTTTTATTTTTTCCAACGTTTATTTATTTTTGGGACAGAGAGAGACAGAGCATGAACGGGGGAGGGGCAGAGAGAGAGGGAGACACAGAATTGGAAACAGGCTCCAGGCTCTGAGCCATCAGCCCAGAGCCCGACGCGGGGCTCGAACTCCCGGACCGCGAGATCGTGACCTGGCTGAAGTCGGACGCTTAACCGACTGCGCCACCCAGGCACCCCCCTCTTCAAGTTTAATCAGCAGAGTTTTTCTTTTCGGTTTGGTTTGTTTTTGACATAGGTTTCCAATGGACTAAACTTCAAATTCTGGTAATTCTGTAGCAAAAAAATATAGCTCTTGGCTATACTTATCACATTTTAAATTTCCCCAATGACTCTAACACGTGCAGCTTGCTGATAAAAAGGTCTTTTTGTTTGTTTTGTTTTTTTTGTTTTTTTTCTGCCCTGTCTTTAGCTCTTCTGATGTGTTGGATTTTTGTTGTTGTTGTTGTTGTTTTTCCTGTTCACCTAGTGACCAGTTAGGGAGGAAGAAGTAAGGATCCAGTGACGACAGAGCCAGGCAATATACTTTTCAAAGGTCATTTACCCAGATAATTAAAGAATATGCAAAGAATTACTCATCAATTGGGACCTAGCAGTCAGCTTACCCAGTTGTGCAAAACTATGGTTATTTGGTTGTTGGAAAATAGCATGATGTCAAAGTCACAGTTGCTATTTTTCTCACTAAAACTTGGTTGATTTGAATTGTATTATAAAATTTTTCCTTGATTATCTATCACTGAATATTTGGGCAGGAAATGCACTTTTATTATTTTTGTTTGTTTGTTTTGAGTGGGGAGGGGCTGAGGGAGAGGAGATAGAGAATCTTAAGCAGACTTCATGCCCAGCATGGAGCTCAACACAGGGCTCAACCTCACAACTGTGAGATCATGACCTGAGCCAAAATCAAGCATCGGACACTCAACAGAATGAGCTACCCAGGCATCCTTATTTAATTTCTTAACCTCTCCTGAGTCACATCCACTTTAGAAGTAGACGGTCATAAATATTTTTATCCAGAAAAAGCTACACATATATGTGTATATTAAATTTTATATAAAATTCAAATTTTGGCATATATTTAATGGTGATTGTTAAAACCTACCATTGGTACTTGAACCTCTTAGTTCACTCACAAATTAAACCTCCCTTTTGGAACTGCTACTATGAAGATTAGTCAGCTCTTGATAACTGAAGTTTTGCAATTTTACTCCTGCCCTTTACATGATATAATGTGTGCCTTTGCCCTTGTCACTGCCCTTATGAATCACCTGCAAGTGGAAAGATAGAGGCATTTATCAGATAACCAAGAACAAGAAAGCCAAGCATTATTTCCACCCCCCTTGTATATATTCTGAAATACAGTATTTAGAATACAAAATTTTAAATGTATTTCTTTAGTGGATAAAGTTTAAAGATATATTAGAATTTCCTTACTGAATTTATATTACTGATACTCACAAGCATAATATTTAGTCAGTTTAACAGCTTGTAAAACATTTCTGTGCTCTATTACAGCCAAAAGTACAAAATGCATGCTATATTTGGGTAGTGTGCAGTCTATTTCAAATGTATGTCTAAGGATGGAGTATTTATAGTTTTCTGTCATTTTTCTTTTTCCTCTACATAAGTTAGGATGATGTAAGTAAACAATAAGATTTTACTTTGCAATTTAATTTAAGTTTCTTTGTTTATGTGTTTCTTACTGAATCAAAAGGCTTTTTGGAAATTACCCAGTTCTCTCCAACATAATGTATAGAAAAGTAAATTTACCCTGATAACAAAGTTGGAATGTATGTAAAACATTTTTCTTTCTGTTTCTTCTGCCCTAAGCTCTTATTGTTCAAAGTGTTTTCCCCCCTCTTTATAATATTCACCATAGTAATGTAAGGAATTACTACGCATTAAACCCAAACAGATATATTTATTTGTAATTCATATTTATTTGAATAATATCTATAACATTTTAATTATATTCCATCTTTTAAAATTTTGAATCAACACTGAAGATGAGAAAATGGAAATGAAGAAATACTAGATGTTAAGAGTAATTAATTATAGTAGATTTTATTTAATCTTTACAACAAAGTATGTGAGTTCCATTATTTCTAATTTACATGTTATTTTCAGAGGGACTAAGATGTTTCCTAGGATGTCATAGCTAGAATGTGGTAGAGGTAAGACTTGAACCCAAAGATTCTGATTTAAAAATAGTCAATATGTTTTCATTTTTTGGACAATTTCAAAATAACTGATAGAACAAGTATCTGGGATGAACTTTTCAAAATAAATAAGATTTTGCCTTTAGAGAAGCATTTGCCTAAGGTTAAAAGTACAGTAATTGAGTTAGTTTACATAGTAGTCAGGAATAAGTTTCCTCTTTTTACTTTGGTATCTCTTACCTCTGTTTTCCCATGCTTATTGTCTCTGTACTAGGATCTAGATCCATGGCATGTCATAAAAAAATTTATAAATTTTAATGCATTACACACACACACACACTATTTGATGTATTTTCTAGTCTATCCACTGTCTTTGATATCCTTTGATATCTTTTCTAGTCCTCAATTGTCAAAGGCCTTAAGTGACTGGCCTAGTTTAGAATCTTATCTCTTGTATATTTGCTGAGTTCACACCTGCTGCTATTCCATCTGCTACAATTTTAGATCACTAAGACCTTCTTGAAATATGTGGAAAATGTCAAACATAGTCCCAAAAAAGTGCTGCCTCCTTTTAAGCTGATGGTGTCCTGAAATGACTGAGTTTTTCTTTTCCTAAAGATAAGCACTTACCTTTTTTTTTTTTCAGTGACCTAAAGTCCCTTTATTTAAAGGATCAAGGTAACTTGGTCATGGTTTAAAGGACAGAGAAGTAGCATTTCAAAAGTAAATGTCACTCTACTTGATGGTAGGCACTTGAAAGTTTATCCATGCCATACTTATATTAATTTTACACCTGAATGAAATAACAAATTTTAATCATGTTTTCACATTTAGTGAATGTACAAAAGAGTTTCTTTCTATCTCAATCTTAATATATCCAGGACAAGATATTTTATGTTTAGGAATAACATCTAATAGCTTGATTCATTCATTCAGATATTTACTGTCTGCAAGATTCAACCTGGAACTGGACTATAAGGGCCTGAGAATATGTTCAGTAAAGAACCTGATAAGATAACATTTGTATGAGTATATGGGTCATTCTTTACGTGTATATTTAGTTCTTATTTTTGTGTTTAAAATTCAGACACAAAAATTTATGTTTATTTTCTTGTATATTTGTATATAAATTTACTATACTTTTTTTTAACGTTTATTTATTTTTGAGACAGAGACAGAGCATGAATGGGGGAGGGTCAGAGACAGGGAGACACAGAATCTGAAACAGGCTCCAGGCTCTGAGCTGTCATCACAGATCCCGTCGCGGGGCTCGAACTCACGGACCGCGACATCATGACCTGAGCCGAAGTCGGCCGCTTAACCGACTGAGCCACCCAGGCGCCCCAAATTTACTATACTTTTTAAAGAAATTACTTAAGGATTACATTTTTTCCTCTTAAGCAATAAGGAAAGTATGGGGGTAGGAATGGATACAGTGGCTCCAAGGACCAGGTAATAGTAAATCCAGAATCTGTTGTACGAATAATTATCACCATATGGGAGCATTATTATGCTTCCAGTGTATGTTGGAGGATTTTTAGTGTTAATATTTTTATGCCTTCTAGAAATTATGTTTTAGAGTATTGCTATGAATTAGGGTAGAATTCACCTTTATTAGCTTTCACTGCAATATTTTATTGGTTGAAAGTTTAATTCTGTCCAAAATGGCAAGACCATACAATCTTGGGTGTTTGCTTCTTTATATAAAATAAAGGAATTGGACAATTACAAAATTAGATAGTTTTCTGAGCCTTAGTCCATAACTTTGTGGTCATGGTGGGCAGGGCTTCTCTACTACTGGGAGGAGCTAATGGGGGAGGAAAGGTAGAATTAATCTTCGGAGAAAAGCTGTCAGCCCTCATTGATAGACTGACGTTCAGAACTATGGAGATTGATTTTTCTTCCTACATCTGCATTGGATTCTAAATCTTGAGCTGGTCTCACTCCTTGTTTTTGTACCTTTTAACAATCTAGACTGTTTTTGAACAGTTCTTTCTCTTTGCTGTCATGTGGGGGAATTTCACTACAATAAACCTAATCACAACTCCTGTATGAACTTAACAAGATGAAGGCATCCACCAAAAAGGAAACTAACTAGATAACCCCAGGAAACACAAATGCCGTCAAGGTTCTAGCCAGGAATTTAAACTTTTTCAAATGTGTACTTTGAGGATTTTCAGAAAGCACAATGCCAATTAATCTGCTCCTTGGAATTTATATGTTGGGGGCTTTGATTCTTCCCTGCAAGAAAACAAAACAAAAAATGAACTAAAATATGCATTGTATCATAGAGATTGTAGGCCCAAATACATGGGAAAATGACATTTTTCATACTTCTGCTTTACCTCAGCCTAAGATATATATGACATCATTTGCTTCTACATAAGATTCTCAACACTAATTCTTAAAATTTTTAAATTTTTCTGAGTATCGAAACCATGGTAAGAACTTTGCTTAGTATTTTGCCAAGTGCCTCTCAGTCAAGGCTGACATTTTGGGCTATCTAGGCTGATAAGGCACTTTAAGTAGAGCTTTTTGTTAATCTATTCAAAACCCTGGTCTTTTGGTCTGTAGCCTGACCCTAATATTGCCAATGTATCGAAAGCTCTGGAATTCTACTGCTAGGTTCCTGGCTTGGGGTGGACGGAATGCAGCTACCTGCTATCAGACTTTCCTTTTGCTGTCCGGACAAACAGTTCTTGTTCCTATATTCTTAGTATTGTATCTCACATGCATGTTCCTGGCTTCTTGTCATTTGTTGTACAGTTATCTCCCTATTGCCTCTCTATCTAGACTTCTTCCCAGCATTTCCTTCTTTCTGTACATGAGTAAATTTCACAATGTTGTTCCTCCCAATAATGTCCTATACTACAAGTATCTGAGCCTGTTATACCTGAATATCATGAGATGCCTTCCTAATTTGTATGGATCACCTCACAGGGCCTTCTCCTCGAGGAAAAGTAATGCTTTTAATTCTGTCACTGAGTAGGCAGTGCTTGGGACTTTGGCTCACTGCTTTTAGAAACCTAGAAGAGATGATAAACTGAAACATCTGTCCCTGTCTGTTCTGCCCATAATGTGGGCCTGCTTTGAAGAGGAGGACAGTATAATTTTCCCAGCCACCCATCCTTAGGATGGCCTAGGACTTTCACTATTTCTTCTTCAGCAATGATTCTGGTTATAAGTATGTC
Source organism: Prionailurus bengalensis (assembly GCF_016509475.1). Lineage (NCBI taxonomy): Eukaryota > Metazoa > Chordata > Mammalia > Carnivora > Felidae > Prionailurus > Prionailurus bengalensis. The sequence goes on along the minus strand of NC_057344.1, from coordinate 131,847,414 downwards.
TCTGACTACCAGGAGTTATGATTTTGAAGGGTTCCATTTGCTGTGTTTTGTTTTTAAAATAGTTGTTTGGGGATAAATTTCTACTGGATATAAAAACAGGAAAAAATAAAAGGACTTTTCTATTCCTCTGCAAAATAACGATACTAACCACCTCCATCAACAAAATATCTTCCTTCTTCAGACACTGAAAATTATACAGTCTTTGTGTTTCCCTTTCAGATAGTGCTACCAACAAACTTAGATGTCAGTGTAGGGCTTAAATATATTATTCCACACCATATTCTCAGTAGATTTATTTATCAACTCTCTATAAAAAATTTGTCACTTAAAAAATATCAGCCTTATTTTACAATTCACTGTGATGGGTTTTTTTGTTCATTGGTTTGGTGATTTGTTTGTTTGTTGTAATTCTTGTCTGACTTTGTTGAAGGTATATTTGATATAAATGGTAAATGCATTCAGAGTCAGAAACATTATACAGATATTAAGTGTTAAAAGATTACAACATCAACGCCTTCATATTGAATGTATTCCACAGTTAAATATGCAACATTATAGATTGGTCTGTATTAAACTGGTGATGGGTGTTGTGTGGGAGTAAGGATGGGAAGGTTTGTCAGTAAAGAAACAGCTCGAGGAATTCAAGTCAATTACAAACTGTCAATATGAGTTATCATCTATAAAAAGGTGTCTATTATGTGAAAATCCTTTTTATTCCAGAAAGAATTACTTTGAACGAACTACTTCTGGTGCATCCAGGAATTGTTGGCATGAAAACGATGACTGAAAGCTATGTCTAATGGCCTGGAACTCAGGCTGATAGTGAAAAGCCAACAGAGTGTAGCATTAGAATGTCTATCCTCCCCGTGGGCGGTAACAAAACAGCCAGATCAAAACTCCTTAATATTGATTTCCAGAGCTGTTCGTGGACATAACTTTGAGTTGTGCCAAACTTCTTATTAGAATGGCATTCTTATTAGAATGGCAGTGAGTATCCACTGTATTTCATATCTAAACATTGCTGTGATAGAGCTCAGGATCAGTTATTAACAAGACATAATTTACAATTGCTTTAAATCAGGTATTTTCTTCTGGTTCAGATGAGATTTTAAAATTTATGAAACAGGTCTTTATCTCAGTTTTACACTGTTGCTCATAATTTTCAGGCAAATGTCGTAGCTAAAAGTTTGGTATAAGCCACCAGGGGTACCCATGGCTTATTGCTGGGGACGTTTGCCAAAACAACTTGCCAGACTTCTCTTCATTCAACATGGCACTTCATCTTCAACGGTAGGAGTCGGTCCTGCTGAATTACAAATGTTTGGCAGCCTCTCAAAACTTGTCTTAACCATTTCCATAGAGATTAGGGGGAGGTCTCACATCACAAATAATATGTTCTAGATGCTCATCTGTCTGGATTTAGTCTTCGGTTATTTTTACCACAAGGGTTGGTTTTTGTTGGGAAATACAGTACTGAATAATACTTTTCTGCTACTATAATTTAGTTTCCTAGTCTGTGCCAAACAGTCCCGAGGGTAAAAGGACAAGCGTGCATGGTCCTACTGATTGACGTTTAGTATTTGCTACAGAGGATGATCTGACAATATTTTACCAGCTCACTTGCTCTTTTTGCAGCAATGATATCCAGGGACTCACTAAAGACATAAAGAGAAACAGTACTTTTCCTGGAACCATTTGATTGCTGGTATTTCTGTTGCTTCTAGTGTAATGCAGAAGTTGTCATGTAAAATGTTGCCTCTTTTGGGCCCAAGATGAACCTACCAAATGGCAGGTGTTTGGGGAAAGATATTAGGGAATGGATGAGATTTGGGAAATGGATGGGGATTCAATTGCCGTTTTTCCCCTTGTGGTTGATGATAACCTGTTTTGGACCAGTGTGTTTTAATTTTATATATGCTTCTCCTTTTTTCTGGTGATCAGAACCAAAATCAGTGAACATATTGTATAAATTGAACAGCAAAATGTATCACTTCAATACGAAGATACTGTGGCTTGGTGAGTATAGCTGAATCTAAAGATAGTTGTGTTCTGTAAAGCTAGTATTTATGGTTTTGGTGCATATTTACCTCTTACTTGCCCGATGTATTTTGGTGCTAGTTACTAGTCTACTAGTATCCATACTGGTTATTAAACCATTAAAATGCTCCCGTAGCTATTAGTAAATAGCCTCTGTTCAAGTCTCCTAAGTGTTTTACATCATCCTAATCTTGATTAATACAAATATAAATTTATTTGTGGGATATAATTAACACATAACATTAGTTTCAGGGGTACAACATAATGATTTAATATTTGCATATATTGCAAAATTATTACAATAGACCTAGTTAATATCCATTACCACATAGTTACAGATTTTATTTCTTGTGATGAAAATTTTTAAGAACTACTCTTTTAGTAATTTTCAAATATATAATATTATTCACTATAGTCACCATAGCGTATATTACATCCTTATTCATGACTTACTCATTTTATAGCTGGGAGTTTATATTTTTTGACTACCTTTTCCACCTTTATACCCTCCCCCTCCACTCACCTATTTTCTGCATCTATAAATTCCACTATTTTAGATTCTATGTTTAAATGAGATCATACAATATTTATCTTTGTCTTATTTCACTTAGCATAATACCCAGTTATCTCAAATGGCAAGATCTACTTCTTTTTTGTGGCTGAATAATATTCCACTATATATACATATCACACCACATTTTCTGTATCCATTCATCCATTCAGGGACATGTAGGTTGCTTCCATACCTTGGCTATTGTAAATAATCTTGCAATGAACATGGAATGCTTATATCTTTTTAAGATAGTGCTTAATTCCTTCAGATAAATACTTAGAAGTGGAATTGCTGGATCATATGGTAGTTCTATTTTTAATTTTTTTGAGGAAACGTCACATTATTTTCCATAGTGACCACACCAATTTACATCCCACCAATGGTGCACAAGGATTTTCGTTTCTCCCCATCTTCTCCAATGTTTGTTATCTCTTGTATTTTTGATAATAGCCATTGTCACAGGTGTGAGGTGATATCTCATTGTGGCTGATTTCCCTGATAATTAGTGATGTGGAACACTTTTTCATGTAGCTGTTGGCCATCTGTTTGTCTTCTTTATAAAAATGTCTATTCAGATCCTCTGCCCAGTTTTAATCATATTGTTTTTGAATTGTGTGAGTTCTTTATATATTTTGGATATTAACTCTTTATCAGATACAGGATTTGCAAATGTTTTCTCCCATTCATTAGGTTGCCTTTTCACTTTGTTAATGGTTTCCTTTGCTGTACAGAAACGTTTTAGTTTTATGCAGTCCCACTTGTTTATTTTTGCATATGTTACCTTTGCTTTTGGTGTCAGATCCAAAAAAATCATTGTCAAGACTGATGTCAAACAGCGTATAGTGTATGTTTCCTTCTAGAAGTCTTATGGTTTCCAGTCTTACACTTAAGTCTTTAATATATTTTGAGTTCATTTTTATGTATAGTGTAAGGTATTGGTCCAGTTTCATTCTTTTGCATGTGGCTGTTGAAAACGCTGTCCTTTGCCCAGTTTATTTTCTTGACTCCTTTATTGCAAATTAGTTGACCATATGTAGGCATGGGTTTATTTCTGGGCTCTCTATTCTGTTCCGTTGATCTATGTTGTTTTAATGCAATATCATACTGATTGGATTGCTGTAGTTTTGTAATACAATTTGAAATCAGGAAGTGTGATGCCTCCAGCTTTGTTCTTCTTTCTTGAGATTACTTTGGCTATTACTTTGGCTAAATATTTCTTACTAACTATATCTGAATATTTTAAATATTTCTTATTTCTATACCCTACTACTGCTACCATACTACTGGTATTACTACTCCTAATAGCATCACTAAGCCATTGATCTTGGGCTAGGCATATTTCTAAGTATTCTACTTATATTAACTCATTTAATCCATATGACAATGCTCTGAGGCAGTATTATTATGTTTTTTACAGACAAGGAGATAGAGGCACTGAGAGATTAAGTAACTTGCTCAAAGTAGAAAAGGTAGGAAGTGACATAACTGAAAGTCAGCCTGCCTAGAATGGTTTTAAATCCAATATTCTTCCTACTACTCCTGCCAGCTTAATTAAGCAAACATCCTCGACTATTCTAGGTAAAAAGTATTATATTCTTTTCTAAGGTAAACACATAGACTTGCTACTATTATTTGTTTAGATCTGACTTTACTGGAGCCAAGCTTAGCTTTGACATTTGCAGACATGGGTTAGCTTTCATCTCACTGCAAGATATAGGGCAACCTGGTATTTAGTTTACCTACAAAAGGCAGTTAGGAAGCCCTAGAGGAACCTAATTAAAATGCAGCACATTTCCAAGGCACCATATCTTGCTGTGTTGCCATAGAAACAGTGGGAATTTCTGGTCATTGACCTTTAATGGAAATTGAGGATAAATTTTCATAGGGTTCATAAGAGAAGCAATCCCAGTATATTAACTTCTAGTTGCAGGACAACTTTGGAAATCCCGTATGCAATCCCACCTGACTTGAGAAGTATATTATATCAGCAACACTTATTAGAGGCTCAAACTCCCACTTTTTGAAGAAACATTTTTTTAACTACTTCCAATACACCATCTGTGCTATTGGACTTAAAATAATCAAAGATAGTGTTGTAGCAACAAAGAAACATTAAAGGAAATCTTAGATAATTATACAAGAAACATCAGAACTAATATTATATTTTGAAATAGTTTGCATTACATCTATTCTATTCCTTTTGGATTATGTAAATCTAGGCTTACTCAAATATTAAATGCAATATTACTGTATCAAAAAAATATACCTAGAAACTCAAAGCATTCTGAAATGTTAAGGTGTCCACATTTAAAAATACAAATTCTTAATGCTTGCCCTTTCTAGTTTATTTATAAATTCAGGCATTATATTCCTAAGTATGTATCATTGGAAATACTACTTACATGATATATATGTATACTTTGTGTGTGGCATATGTATATGCCATTTGACAGAAGGTAAGGGCCTGTGATTCAACAGAAAAAATGACAAAGTGTACCTTACTGAGGACTGCTTTTTACTATATTAACATTTTTATTTTCTACTAAAATAAATAACTTAGTTCTATCGTCAGGATATGCACACTTAATTACAAGGAAATGTCAATCAGGGAAATCAGGGTCTCACTACTTTCTCTTAGAAGTATATCTCCATATATATATATATGAGTATCACTTATTCTGGACATAGACATCTGAAGAAAAATAGGAGTATTCTAATAATTATATGTAGAAAACCAAGGCCACTACCCCAGTCCCTAAACTTCTCTCACACAGCTGGGTTCTCTCACACAGCTGTATGTTCTTACTCTCAGAGACAATGTGGGCTAGGGGCTGAGAACACAGACTCTGGCCCTATAATAACTGGGATTCCTGGCTTTGTGACTTATTAGCCATGTGGCTATGAGAAAGTTACTTAGCCTGCAGGAACCTCAATTTGCTCATGTAGAAAATGAGGATAATAATGGAACTTCTTAGGGTTGTTTTGAGAATTAAATGAGCTAATATTGATAAATGACTTAAATTTATATTTGACACAGTAATAAAAAAATATTTCCTCTTCCAATGCCAGGGCAGAGCTCACAGGGAAATGCCACCCCCATTGCCCTCCTGCCCAAGACAAAGAATACAGTGAGATGACATCCTGGATAAAACAGAGTAATGTCAGTACAATGGACAGAGGAGTCTTTAGAGTTTGCTGTTAGAAAAGTGTGCTTTTCTTCCTCAGTACGGATGTAGACAGCACTATCTCTGAAAATTGATGGTTGTCCATGAGATATGTGTATGTTTAATCCAATAGTTGCCTACACCATGAGCCAGAAAGATGAGAAAACATATTTTGCATCTCATACTAAGGGGGAGATTTTGATAACAATCCAACTTATAAGGCCAAATCATATATTGGATTGTTATGTCGTCATTTGGGTGCCAAAGCCCACCCTGACTTGTTTTGTTAAATTCCCCATAGAGTCATATAAGGCTGAAGAACTCAAACTTGAGGGAATGGTATCTGCAAAATAAACCTAGAACCAGTCTAACGTTCAGACCACTTCTCAGATGGATGCCTCAGCAGTGGCTAGGAGATAAGCTTTCTGAAAAGGCTTGTGTGTCTTATACAACTTTTTGCTTAAGTGCTTGGTACAAGATAACCACCACTGGTGTATATTAGTACTAGAATGCTTTTTGAACAAAGATATTTTAATTTTTCATGTTGTTCTAATTAAAAATGCTCATTAATGTGTTGAAATCAAACACGAGACATCACTTCTTTCCAATTTAAGACCACATAGGCGGTTTAACACTCACAGAGGTCCCTTTCCAATTAGGCAAAAATGGAAGTTTCTATGGTGATCATGCTTAGAGTCATTACAGTCATTCCTTTCTCTTTCCTTGCCAATGCCCAATATACATCAAATTACTCACAATCACATAAAAACTGCCTAGCACCTCTAGAATCTTCTTAAAAATATACTTTGTACTGGTGACTTTAAAAAGTAACTGCTATTTTTCTCCTGAATAACTAAAAAGGTAAACCAAATAGTTTTTCAACTAATTCATATAGGGTTTTCATAGTCAAATTTACTATCGGCACCCCTAGGGAGTTAATGAATCTTTCCTAAATAGAAAACCTTTGCTTAAAAAAGTATCCTGAGACTCATATATGTAGCAGAATTCAAAAGTCATAAGATTTTTATACACCTAGAGAATCAATATTTTTCTCATTATCTCTTATGCTGTACTTTTAATCTGCATGACTCGTCTTGTAACTGAAAGTTTGTACCTCATAATCTCCTTTACCTACTTCACCCATTCTCTTACCCACCTCGCCTCAGGCAACCACCAGTTTGTTTTCTGTATTTAAGAGTCTGGTTTTTGTTTTTGTTGTTGTTGTTTCTTCATTTGTTTTGTTTTTTAGATTCCACATATAAGTAAAATCAGATCATATTTGTCTTTCTCTTATTTCACTTAGCATAACACCCTCTAGGTCCCAGTGTTGACACAAAAAGATCTCATCTTTTTATAACTAATATCCCATATACCACATCTTATCTATTCATCTATTAAAGGAGACTTGGAAAGCTTGCATATCTTGGACATTGTAAATAATGCTATAATAAACATAGAAGTGCATATATCTTTTTGAATTGGAGGTTTTCTTTTTTCTCCCCCCCCCCCCCCCCCCCCCGCTTTGGGTAAATACCCAGTAGTGGAATTACTAAGTCATATTGTACTTCCATTTTTAATTTCGTGAGGAAACTCTATACTGTTTTCCAGACTGGCTGTACTAATTTTCATTCCCACCAACAGTGCACAAGTGTTCATTTTTCTCAACATCCTTGCCAACACTTATTTCTTGTCTTTTTTATTGTTAACCATTGACAGGAGTCAGGTAATATCTCATTGTGCTTTTGATTTACGTTTCCTTGATGATGAGTGATGTTGAACATCTTTTCATTTGTCTGTTGGCCATCTGTATGTCTTCTTTGGAAAATGTTTATTCAGGTACTCTGCCCATTTTCTTATTGAACTGTTTTGCTTTTTTTTATTGAAGAAGTTCTTTATATATTTTGGGTATTAGCCCCTTATCAGATATATCATTTGCAAGTATCTTCTCCCATTCACTAGGCTGCCTTTTTATTTTGTTGATGGTTTCCTTCACTGTGCAAAAGCTTTTTATTTTTGTGTAGTCCCAATAGTTTATTTTTGCTTTTCTTGCCCTTGTGTGAGGAAAGTGACCCAAAAATATATTGCTAAGATCAGTGTCAGGGAAGTTACCGCCTACGTTTACTTCTAGAACTTTCATGGTTTCAGGTCTTATATTAAGTCTTTAGTTCATTTTGAATTTCTCCTTGTATATGTTTAAGATAGTGGTCTAGTTTTCTTGACACTATTTAGTAAAGAGACAGTCTTTTCCCCATTGAATATTTTTGCCTCCTTTCTCTTAGGTTAATTGACCATATAATCATACGTTTATTTCTGGGCTCTCTATTCTAGTCCACTGGTCTGTTTTTGTGCCATATCATATCACTGTTATTATTATAGTTTTGTAATGTGGCTTGAAGTCAGGGAGCATTATACCTTCAGCATTTTTCTTATTTCTCAGGATTGCTTTGGCTATTAAGGATCATTTGTGTTCCATAAACATTTTAGGATTCTTTGTTCTAGTTCTGCGAAAAATGCCATTGGCATTTTGATAGGAATTAAATCTGTAGATGGCTTTGGGTGGTATGGAAATTTTAAAAATATTAATTCTTTCAATTCATGAGCACACTATATCTTTCCATTTATTTGTGCAGTGTTTAATTTTATTTGTATAGTGTTTAATTTTTTTCCTCCAGTGACTTAAAGTTTTCAGATTACAGTCTTTCATCTCTTCAGTTAAATTTATTTCTAGGTATTTTATTCTTTTTGGTACAACTGTAAATTGAGAAATGAGTAATGCTGGCCTTCCAGAATGATCTAAGAAGATTTCCTTTCTCTTCTATTTTTTGGAATACTTTGAGAAGAACAGTTATTAGCTTTTCGTTAAATATTTGGTAGAATTCCCCTGTGATGCTATCTGGTCCCATACTTTTGTTTGTTGGGAGTTCTTTGATTATTAATTCAATTTCATTGCTAGTAATCTTTTTTTTTTTTTTTCAAATTTTCTACTTCGTCCTGATTTAGTTTTGAAAGATATCATTTCTAGGAATTTATCCACTTAAATGGACATTTCTTAAGGTAATGGTCTGGTAGTTCCCAGAAATGTTTAAAGGCATTTCCTAGGGTGAGTGATAGAAAGGTTTGATTTTAGAAATAATAAAAATAAAATGCTGGGTTAAACAAAGTTAACCAGATTCTCTCAGAGTCTTAATGTACTAATATGTTTTATTAATATCTGAAGCAGACAGTCAAAATTATTTCTTAAAATCACTGTTCGGTGGAACCCATTTTTTCTGTATAGCTTCTCAAGAAACCACTGCACATCAGAACATACTTTGGGTAGTGTTGCTTCAGTGAATTCCCAGAGTAGGGTTAATGTTCCATCTTGTCTGCTTAACTCTTCCAAAATTCCTTCTCCTTCAAATGGCTGTCAAGAACTTTAATTGTGGGAGTTCTCAGTTCACATCGTTATAAGCATGATTTTATTATTTAAAATGAGATGGGATTAAATATAAGATCTTTGTAATGAGACATTTTAATTTTCACCATTTATATATAAACATAAGTTAATAAAACACATCACAAAACAGTAAAATTTTATAGTTAATATTTATAGGTGCATAGTTTCATGCTCACATATTTTTAAGTATTGTATATATTAACAAATTTCACAATACATCATTATTTTTAGACAGAATCATTAAAAGACACCTAGAAATCTTATAATATATGACAATAAATCACAACTTCTCAAGAACAGCAACAAAAAAATAGTGAAGATTTAGAAATAAGTGGTAGTCACTTAGGTGTTTTAATTTAACTTTTAGATTTGAAGCCACAATATCCACACAGCACACAAAGACCCTGCTACCATATATTCACTTCAGTGAGAGGGAAGCACTGAAATGCTGAGTAAGGGCAGGTACAGATAATTTCAATCACTGCTGATGGAAGAGTTTAAAATACACTGTAAAAACTTTGAGAAAAATATCATGACTGGGCACGTTGGAACTGAGTACTTGTACAGAATGGAACATCTCTCAGTAGATCTCAAGAAACTGCGAGTAAAAGTATTTCTTATGCTTCGGGTTCATAGTCTTGATACCCTTCCTAATATGAAGAAAACCAAAAAGAAAACATGCAGTGTTAATATTAGTCATCAGGAATCAAGGATTTAGGGTGAATGAGATAGGACATGGATCACCACCTTGAATAAAGGTTCTGCAACTATTCAGTTATACACAATATGATCTTATTCTGTAACAGTTTTGTCTTCCTGTCAAATATAAAAGTGAATTTTGCTGCTCAGAGTTAGGGTATCCAGATGCTATTTAACAATCATATGGTATTTTTTTTTTAATGCTTATTTATTTTTGAGAGAGACACAGACAAAGTGTGAGGGGGGGAAGGCAGAGTGAGAAGGAATCCGAAGCAGGCTCTAGGCTCTGAGCTGTCAGCACAGAGCCCGATGCAGGGCTCAAACCCGCAACCTGTGGGATCATGACCTGAGCCAAAGTCAGATGCTCAGCCAACTGAGCCACCCAGGCGCCCCAATAATCATATGTTCTAATCGTATAGAACAAGTTAGGTGATCTATCTTGCTCCCAGTTTCCTCAACTGTAAGTTATGAGAGCCAAATCAAGTGGCCTAAAATCCTCTTCCAGGGCTAAAATGTTCTAATTCTTAAAGGGAGACAAAGACATTAAGGCAAGTGATGTTTTGAAAATCTTTTCTTCATCCTTGGCTTCAGTTATTACTTTTATTCTAAATCCCCCTCTCCCCAAACAATATGTAGATAACATCCACAATAAAAATATTAAAGGCCTTAACTAAAGTGCTCAGAATAGTCCTCCTAAAGAATAACTTGAATCAAGATCCTGCTTTAAAACAAATAAATGTACCTTCAATAATTCAAGTTGCTTTCTGAATACAGTACATACTTAAATGCGAAGGTTCTTCTAGTATTCTACAATTTGTCGTTGACTCATCTCTGCAGTCTTAATCTGTCACAATTCTCTCTGTTCCCTAAACTGAAATCCTGTTTAATTATTCACTGTTCCTCAAACATATCCTTATACATGCTCAGACATGCCTTGCTTCCAATATTACCTGTTCTAGAATATCTTCCTTTCATTTTGGCCATCATTATCTCCCATCCCCTACGACACCAATCAACACCAACTCTTGTATAAAACTCCCGATGACTCTAAACAGATTCTGTAAAATATTATACTTTTTTGTGTATCTTGCATATTTTGCCTCTGTGATGCCTGATATATAGAAGACAGTCAATGTCTGTTAAAGGAATCATCATGAATAAATGAAACAGTAAATTTGTATTTGTTTTTATCAAACTTATTAGGATGGACTACTTGTGTCCTGGTACTACCAATTAACCTTCTTGTATTTTCTATAGTGTTTAGCATTGTGCTGAACTTAAAAAGACTCAAAATTATTGGTAAAAATCTAAGCAAAAAAAAACAAGTTAATTTCAATTTCTATAAATGGGATTATCAGTATGTCTTTTACTAATGCCAATATCTAACCTAAGTACTACTAGTTTTAACTTAATTTTTAATGAATACTACATGTTTTTTGCTTATGATGTCTGGTTTTGGCATCAGTGTAGTATTGCCCTTATGGAATTAATTTGGGAGTATTGCTTCCTCTTTTTTTTTCTGGAAGAGAAATTAATTGGTATTAATTATAATTAATACTTATTAATTAAATGTTTGATAGAATTCACCAGTGAAGCTATATGGTCCTGGGATTTTTGTGGGTGTGTGTGTGTGTGGGGGGGTAGATTTTCTTTTTCCTTTCTAAAAGAAAAATATTTTAATGTTTATTTTTAAAAGAGAAAAAGAGACAGAGCATAAGCAGGGGAGGGGTATGGAGAGAAGGAGACACAGAATCTGAAGCAGGCTCCAGACTCTGAGCTGTCAGCACAGTGCCTGACATGGGGCTTGAACCCACAAACATGACATGAGATCATGACTTGAGCCAAATTCAGTCGTTCAACTGACTGAGCCACCAGGTGCCCCTGTGAGTAGATTTTCTTAACAATAATTCAGTCTCTTTACTTTGTTATAGGTCTATTCAGATTTTCTATTTCTTCTTGTGTCAGCTTCATTAATCTAAAAGTATTTTTCAATTTTCCTTGTGATACATTTTCTATTAAAAAAAAAACTTATTTACAAATTAACATAGGTAAATTAGCTGTTTAAAATGCTAAATTGAAATACGTCAATGTTGCAAACCATGCATTTCTCATATGTTTACTCTATAATTTTTGTGGGCAACTTTTATTTTACTATGAAAATATCTTTCTGGAAATGTATGGCAATAATAATTACTTTCCTTAGGCATTCAGTTGATTTATACAAAGTTCCATCTGGGGATTTATTTTAGAAAGTAAGTTTTTGAAGGGAGTTAAGATGGCAGAGCTTGTCTTATCCTTTGAACACAGCTAGATAATTATCAAATCATTCATAACACCCAAGAAATCAATCAGAGGTGTGAGAGAACAAAAATGGCAAGTCTACAAGTAAAAAAGCAACCACCTTCCAGAAGGTGGGAGATGCAAGGTGTTGACTTGGGGGAGACAAAGCTGTGAGTATGGCGGCTGGGAGGAAACCTGCTTATGGAGGGTACTGCAAAGTATTATAGCAGTGGGGTACAAAATCTGAACTTTTAGAAGTCCCTCACAGTGGGGTATGTGCATGGCTTAAAGGTGCTTGCATGGCCAATTGGAGCAGAATCCAAGGAGTGGCAGTGTGGCCTGAGAATCCCATGGATCCCATGGTCTGAGGATCACATGGGTCTGAGAGGCACCAATATGTTGAGCTGTGTCCAGGCATAGGAGCTGGGACTTGGGCTGAGGGCATCAAGCAGGGGTGCCAGCTTTCTGCTCTTTGACATAAACTCTGAACTGCCATGGGGTCTTATGACTGCTTTCCTAGCATGGGCTTGCAAAAAATGCAGCAAGGAACAGAGCAGGTGTCGTGGGAGTCTTTACAATTTGGAGTTTTGAAACTCAGTTATGTGCCTGAGATAAAAAAGTTCAAACACAGCAGAGTGAACACAGGGTTCTTACAGAAACTGGGAACACAAGAAGAGTGATTGAATACTCTTCTGTGAGGGCTCCCTGAAGAGTGGGGGACTGATCTTTCAGTTCCAAGGCTAGAGAGTAGGATGTTGCTATATTCATCCCACCCATCAGCTCTGAAAGCCTTCAGGGAGAAAACAAGCACCACCTAGTGGAGGCTGGAGCCCTATCCTTCTGCCTCTTAGAGGCACATTTCTAGGAAAACAAGTCAGCCTGAGAATCCGTACAACAGGCCTCTCCCCCAGAAGAGCAGCATGGAGTCTCTTGCACCAAGTCTACTAATCATAGAGTGCACCAAAGCTTCAGCTCTAGGGGAAATAGGATCTAGTTTCCTCTTTATTTTGATTCTTTATTTTTTAATTATTATTTTTTCATTTACTTTCTTATTTTTAATTCCTTTTTTATTTTTATTTTCACATATATTACATATATATTTTTTATTTTTGGTTCTAGATTCCTTTAATAAGCAGACAAAAATAAACCCAGGATCTAGGTTTGTTGTTTTTTTGTTTGTTTCTGGGGAATGTTTTGTTTCTGTTTTTGTTTTGATTTCTCTCTTCTTTTCTGGACAAAAGGATGAGACAGAGAAATTCACCCCAAAAGAAAGAACAGGATTTAGAACTCATGGCCTATTGATTTAATCAATACAGATATAAGTAAGATGTCTGAGCTAGAATTTAAAATGATGATAAAGATATTACCTGGGCTTGAAAAAGCATGGAAGATACCAGAGAATCCCTTTCTGCAGAGATAAAAGAACTAAAATCTAGTCAGACTGAAATTAAAATACTATAATCAAGATGTAAACCCAAACTGATGCCATGACAGCAAGGACAGATGAGGCAGAGGTATAAATTAGTGATATAGAAAATAAAATTATGGAAAATAATGAAGCTAAAAAGAAGAGGGAAACAAATGTCATGAATCATGAAGGCAGACTTAGGGAACTCAGTGACTTGTTAAAATGTAGTAACATTTGTATGAGAGGAGTCCCAGAAGTTGAAGAGAGAGAAAAAGGGGTAGAATGTCTATTCAAGCAAATTATAGCTGAAAACTTTCCTAATTTGGGGAAAGACACAGATATCAAAATCCAAGAAGCACAGAGAACTCCATTAAACTTAACAAAAGCTACCATTGACAAGGTATATCATAGTCAAATTCACAAAATACACAAAGAAAGAATCCTGAAAGCATCAAGGGAATAAAAGGTCTTAACATTCAAGGGAAGACAGATCAGTTTCTCAGCAGATCTGTCCACTGAAACTTGGCAGGCCAGAAAGGAGTGGCAGGATATATTCAACTTGCTGAATGGCAAAAATATGCAACCACGAAGTCTTTATCCAGGAAGGCTGTCATTCAGAATAAGAAAAGAGATAAAGAGTTTCCCAGACAAACAAAAACTAAAGGAGTTCATGCCCACTAAACAAGCCCTGCAAGAAATTTTAAGGGGGACTCTCTGAGTGAAGAAAAAAAAAAAAAGACAAAACAAAGACTATAAAGGACCAGAGAGCATTACCAGAAACACAAACTCTACAGGTAACACAATGGCACTAAATTCATGTCTTTCAATAATCACTCTGAATGTAAATGGACTAAATACCCCAGCCAAAAGATATAGGGTAGCAGAATGGATTAAAAAAACAAGATCCATCTATTTGCTGCCTATAAGAAACTCATTTTAGACCTAAGGATACCTGCAGATTGAAAGTGAGGGGATAGAGAACCATCTATCATGCTAATTGAGGTCAAAGGAAAGCTGAAGTAGCCATACTTATATTAGACAAACTAGATTTTAAAACAGAGACTATAATAAGAGATGAAGAGGGTATTATATCATAATTATGGGATCTATCCAACAATAAGATCTAACAGTAAATATTAATACCCCAAACTTGGAAAACCCAAATATATAAATCAATTAACACCATAAAGAAACTCACTGATAATCATACAATAATAGTAGGGGACTTTAACACCCCACTTACAACAATGGACAGGTCATTTAAGCAGAAAATCAACAAAGAGACATGGCTTTGAATGATACACAGGACTGGATGGACTTCATAGATATATTCAGAATATTTCATCCTAAAGCAGCAGAATATACATTCTTCTTGAGTGCACATGGGACATTCTCCAGAATAGATTGCATACTGGTCATGAATCAGCCCTCAACAAGTACAAAAAGATCAAAATTAAAGCATGCATATTTTCATATCACAGTGCTATGAAACTGGAAGTCAACCACAAAAAAAAAAATTGGAAAGCACTCAAGTACACAGAGGTTAAAGAACATCCTATTGAAGAATGAATGGGTTAATCAGGAAATTAAAGAAGAAATTTTTTAAAAAATACATGGAAGCAAATGAAAATGAAAACACAACAGTCCAAACCCTTTGTGATGCAGCAAAGACAGTCCTAAGAGGAAAGTATATTGCAATTCAGGTCTATCTCAAGAAGCAAGAAAGGTCTCAAATACACAATCTAATCTTATAACTAAAGGAGCTAGAAGAGGAAAGGCAAATAAAGCCCAGCCAGCAGAGGAAGGCAAATAATAGAGACTACAGCAGAAATAAATGATGTGGAAACAAACAAAAAGAACAGATCAATGAAACTAAGAGCTGATTCTTTGAAAGAATTGACAAAATTGATAACCCCCTATACAGACTTATCAAAAAGAAAAGAGAAAGGACCTAAATAGATAAAACCGTGAATGAAAGGGGAGAGATCACAACTATTACCACAGAAATACAAATAATTATAAGAGAATACTATGAAAAATTATATGCCAACAATCTGGGCAATCTGGAAGAAATAGACAAATTCCTAGAAATTCACAAACTACCAAAACTGAAACAGGAAGAAATTGAAAATTTGAAGAGACTCATAACCAGCAAAGAAATTGATCAATAGTAAAAAAAAAAAAAAACAAAAAAAAAAAAAAACCTCCCAACACAAGAGTTCTGGCTCAAGTGGTTTCCCAGGGGAATTCTATCCAACATTTAAAAAAGAGTTAATACCAATTCTCCTCAAACTGTTCCAAAAAATAAAAATGGATGGAAAGCTTCCAAACTCATTCTATGAAGCCAGTATCACCTTGATTCCAAAACCAGATAAAGACCCCACTAAAAAGGAGAATTACAGGCCAATATCCCAGATGAACATGGATGCAAAAAACCTTAATAAAAGTACTAGCAAAATCAAATTCAACGGTGCATTAAAAGAATTATTCACCATGATCAATTACAATTTATTCCCAGACTACAGGGCTGTTAAATATTCACAAATCAATCAACGTGATACACCACATTAATAAAATAAAAGATAAGAACCATATGATCCTGTCAATAGATGCAGAAAAAACATTTGACAAAATTCAGCATCCATTCTTGGTAAAAACCTTCAATAAAGTAGGGATAGATGGAACACACCTCAACATCATAAAGGCCATATATGAAACCCCTACACCTAATATCCTCAATAGGGAAAAACTGAGAGCCTCTCCCTTACTGTAAGAACCAAGACAAGGATGTCCACTCTCACCATTACTATCTAACATAGCACTGGAAGTCTTAGCCTCAGCAATTAGACAAAATAAAGAAAGAAAAGAAAGAAAGGCATCCAAATCAGCAAGGAAGAAGTAAAACTTTCATTATTTGCAGACAACATGATATTCTATGTGGAAAATTCAAAAGACTACACAAAAGTTTGCTAGAAGTAAGAGATGAATTCAGCAAAGTTTCAGGATATACAATCAACATGCAGAAATTGGTTGCATTTCTATACACTAATAACAAAGCAGCAGAAAAAGAAATCAAGGAATTGATCCCATTTGCAATGCATGAAAAACAATATGATACCTAGGAATAAATGTAACTAAAGAGGTGAAAGATTTGTACTCTGAAAACTATAGAACACTTATAAAAGAAACTGCAGGGGAGACAAAGAAATGGAAAAGAATTCCATGCTCATTGATTAGAAGAACAAGCATTTTTAAAATGTCTATGCTACCTTAAGCAATCTACACATTTAATGCAATCCCTATCAAAATATACACTTTTCATAAAACTAAAACTAACAGTCATAAAATTTGTATGGAACCACAAAAGATCTCGAATAGCCAAAGCAATCCTGAAAAAGAAAAATGAAACTGGAGGCAACCCAACTCTGGATGTCAAGCTATAGAAAAAGCTGTAGTCATCAAGACAGTATGCTACTGGCACAAGAACAGACACATGGATCAGTGGAACAAAACAGAAAAACACAGAAATGAACCCATAACTATATGGTCAACTAATCTTCAACAAAGCAAGAAAAAGTAATGGAAAAAAAGACAGTCTCTTCAACAAATGGATTTGGAAAAACTGGACAGCGAAATGCCGAAGAATGAAACTGGACCACTTTCTTACACCATACGCAAAAATAAATTCAAAATGGATGAAAGATCTAAATGTGAGACAGGAAACCATCAAAATCTTAGAGAAGAACAGAGGCAGCAATTATTTTTTTTTAACGTTTATTCATTCTTGAGAGACAGGCAGAGACAGAGTGCAAGTGGGGTATGGGCAGAGAAACAGAGAGGGGAGACCCAGAATCTGAAGCAGGCTCCAGGCTCCAAGCTCTCAGCACAGAGCCCAATGCTGGGCTGGAACTCACAAACCATGAGATCATGACCTG
The DNA here is from genome assembly GCF_016509475.1 of Prionailurus bengalensis. NCBI lineage: Eukaryota > Metazoa > Chordata > Mammalia > Carnivora > Felidae > Prionailurus > Prionailurus bengalensis. The sequence continues at coordinate 131,829,902 of NC_057344.1, read as the reverse complement.
AGGCAAAGTCCTATGCTTAACCGAGTGAGCCACCCAGGTGCCCTGAGGCAGCAATCTTTTTGACCTCAACCAGAATCACTTCTTAGTAAGAAGACATGTTGTTGAAAACAAGGGAAACAAAAGCAAAAATGAACTATTGGGACTTCATCAAGATAAAAAGCTTCTACACAGTGAAGGAAACAATCAACAAAACTAAAACTCAGCCTATAGAATGGGAAAAGATATTTACAAATGACATCTCAGATAAAGGATTAGTATGCAAAATCTATAAAGAACTTATCAAACTCAATACCCAAAAAACAAATAACCCAGTTAAGAAAATGGGCAGAAGACATGAATAGACACTTTTTCAAAGAAGACATCCAGATGGCTAACAGGTACATGAAAAGATGCTCAACATCATGCATCATCAGGGAAATACAAATCAAAACCCCAATGAGATACCACCTCACACCTGTCAGAATGGTTAAATTTACAACACAAGAAACAACAGGTGTTGGCAAGGATGTGGAGAAAGAGCAACCCTCTTGCACTGTTGTTAGGAATGCAAACTGATGCAGCCACTCTGGAGAAAAATATGGGGTTCCTCAAAAAAACTAAAATAGACCTACTCTAGGATCCATTGATAGCACTATTAGATATTTACCCAAAGGATACAAAACTACAGATTCAATGAGATACATGCACCTCAATGTTTACAGCAGCATTATCAATGATAGCCAAACTATGGATAGTGCTCAAATGTCCATTGACTGATGACTGGATAAAGAAGATTTGGTATATATACACAATGGAATATTAGCCATCAAAAAAATAAAATCCTGCCATTTGCAACTACATGGAGTTAGAATGTACTGTGATAAGCAAAATGAGTCAATCAGAGAAAGACAAATACCATATGATTTCACTCATATGTGGCAATTATGATACAAAACAGATGAACTTCTAGAAAGAGGAGGACAAAAAAGAAAAGAGAGGGGAACAAACCACAAGAGACTCTTAATGATAGAGAACTGAGGGTTGATGAAGTGGAGATGTGGAGATGGGCTAGATAGGTGATGGGTATCAAGGAGGGCATTTGTTGTGATGAGCACTGGGTGTCGCATATAAGTGATGAATCACTGAATTCTATGCCTGAAACCAATATTGCACTGTATGTCAACTAACTAAAATTTAAATTAAAAAACACCATATTTAATAAAATAATTTTCCAATGCAGTGTTCACCAAACACTTTCTGTAGAGGTTAAGCAAGTACAAATATTAGTTTGTGTGGACAACATAGTGTCTCTGTAGCTTTTTCTTTTTTTTTTTAAACAATACAAATGTAAAAACCATTTCTAGTTTTCAAGTTGTCTTCACAAAACATTCTGGATTTGGCCAACTTATCCCTCTAGAGAGTAAAGAGTTTTCAATAAAAACAAATGTAACAAAAATCTGAGAGGGACAGATTTTTGATACTGCTTATTAGAAAGACCCAACTTGAACTCCTGAAGTTTACTTTCAGAGTTGTATGTATATAAAGTTTTACCTCAGAAGGCATTTCGTATGCCTCATTGTCAGGATCAACAGGCATATCTTCCAGAATTCCTTCCTGTGGGCCTCCTTCTTCATTCTAAATGGGAAGCACAAGGGAATATGATGAGGTACCATTTTTTACTTTTTAAAAATTAAGCACACTTTGAAAATATCTTATATACCAAATGGTAAGAATGTTGTAAAAATGGTACTCCTTAATATTACTGCTGGCATTCTAAACTATGCAGTACCTTTGCAGAAACATTATCGTGGTGTATTATTAACCTAAAAATGTACAGAATTTTTTCCCAAGTAATTCACTACCCAGGAAATAGTCCAAAGCTATAGTCCAAATATGTTTCTTTTTACTGGATCAATGACAGCAGTGAAAAAATGATAGTATATTCATGATATAATGTTTAGAAAGATACAAAATTGTATATATTATAGACATCACCAGTGTATAATTCAGATACAAAGCTAAAAAGATAAAACCCAACAAAATATTAAAAGTAAGTTTTATCGGGTAGTTATGTTTTTACTTTTTTGTAAGTTAACTTATATAACCATTTGTAAAGAAATTGTTTTCTGAAGTTTCAAAACTGAAACCATACATATATATATATATACACACACATACATATATACATACATACACACACACACACACACACACACACACACACCCCAAACACATGATCCTCAAATTTACCACATCTCTCTCTTTAGAAACAAGATGCCATAAAACTCAGCTTGAACTTATGTCTCTACTAGTATCCTTCATTAATACCTTTTGTTGTTTTGCATTGATTCCAGTAAAGTAATTATAAAAAGATAAAGTTCACTGAAAGTTGAAAAAGCAGAGGGGGCAATGGGAGCCTAAAACGGACTTACTCAAAGAGATCAAATAGTCCCTCAGCCAATGTAGGTTATGTTTAAAAATATGTCTTGTGCAAATAATAGTTCTTCCTATCTTTATCAGTGACTGACAGGAAGGCAGAAGGAAAAAAAAAATGGATGCCCACGAGAAAAGGTCAAACTATAGCTCATGCCTACATTAGCAGGGCTGAGGAGTTTATATATCATCTTCTCCTGCCCTCCCTTTTTATACACCAAAAAGCCCATTTATTTTTTAAATGTGGAATAAAGATATTGTTTTTATAGTGTTTCACCTGTTAGCACAAACCAAGAATACAGGTTCTATTGAATAGTGATTAGCTATGAGGTCTGTAGCATCACAAGCCTTGAGTTCAAATCTTAGCTTTTCTAGATTCTAGATTCTTTTATTGAAATATAATTAACATATAGTGTTATATTAGTTTCAGGTGTACAACATAATGATTCAACAATTCTATACATTATTCAGTGTTTACTATGACGAGTGTAATCACCATCTGTGACCAAACAAGGTTATAAACTCACTGACTATATGCCCTATGCTATACTTTTCATCTCAGTGACATATTCATTTTATAAATGGAAGTTTGTGCCTCTAAATCCTTTACCTATTTCATCCATTGCCCCACCCACCTCTCTGCTGGCAACCACCTATTCTCTGAATTTCAGAGACTGTCTTTGTTCATTTTTTTTTGTTTCTTAGACTCCCCATTTGAGTGAAATCATATGGTATTTGTTTTTCTTGTCTGACTTACTTAACTCAGCATTATACCCTCTAGATCAATATTGTTGCAAATGGAAACATTTCATTATTTTTCTTGGGTAATATATCATTGAGTGTGTGTGTACATACACCACACCTTCTTTATGCATTCATTTTTTCCATGGACACTTAGGTTGCTTCCATATATTGGCTATTGTAAATAATGCTGCAGTAAACATAGCAGTGCATACATCTTTTTATGCACTAGTTTTAGTGTTGTTATTTTCCTTGGGTAAATACTCAGTCGTGGAAATACTGGGTCATATGGTATTTCTATTTTTAATTTTTTTATAAAACTCCATATTATTTTCCAGAATGGCTGCAGCAATTTTCATTTCCATCAACAGTGCACAAGTGTTCTTTTTTCTCCACATCCTCACCAACACTTGTTATTTCTTGTCTTTTGGATTCTAGCCATTCTGATAGGTGTCAGATAATAAATATTATGGTTTTGATTTGCATTTCTTTGATGATTACTGATGTTGAGCATCTTTTCACATGTCTGTTGGCCATCTGTATGTCTTCTTTGGAAAATGTCTACTTAGGTTCTTTGCGCATTTTTTTGATTGTATTGTTTTAGTTTTAGTTTTTTTTTATATTGTATAAGATATTTATATATTTTGGATATTAACCCCTACTGGATATAGCATTTGCAAATATCTTCTCCCATTCAGTAGGCTCCTTTTTGTTTTGTTTTGTTTGTTTACTGTTTATTTATTCTCGAGAGAGAGAGACAGAGGGAAACACAGAATTTGAAGCAGGTTCCAGACTCCAAGCTGTCAGCACAGAGCCTGATGTGGGGCTCGAACTCACAAACTGTGTGAGCAAAGTCAAATGCTTAACCCACAGAGCCACCCAGGTGTCCCAGTTTTATTGACTATGGTTTCCTTCGCTGTGCAAAAGCATTTTATTTTGGTGTAGTCTCAAAAGTTTTTTTTTTTTTTTGGCTTCAGTGCCGTTGCCTAAGGAGACATATCTAAAAAAAGTGTTTCTACAACTGATGTCAAGGAAATTATTGCCTATGTTTTCTTCTAGGAGTTTTATGGTTTCAGGTCTCACATTTAGGTTTTTAATTGATTTGAGTTGATTTTTGTGTATAGTATAAGTGGTCCAGTTTCATAATGTTGCATATAGTTATCCAGTTTTCCCAATACCATTTATTGAAGACTTTTTTCCACTATATACTCTTGTGTCCTTTGTAGTAGATTAATTAACCACATAAGCATGGGCTTATTTCTGGGTGCTTTATTCTCTTTGCTTTATCCATGTGTCTATTTTTGTACCAGTACCATACTGTTTTGTTACCACAGCTTTGTAGTATATCTTGAAATCTGGGATTGTGATACCTCCAGCTTTATTCTTCCTCAAGATTGCTTTGGCTGTTTGGGGTCTTTTGTAGATCTATACGAATTTAAAAATTATTTGTTCTAGTCCTATGAAAAATGCCATTGGTATTTTGACAAGGATTGTAATGAATCTATAGATGGCTTTGGGTATTATGGACACTAACAATACTAATTCTTCTATGAGTTCTTTCCATTTATTTGTGTCATCTTCAGTTTTCTTCATCAATGTCTTATAGCTTTCAAAGTATAGGTCTTTCTCCTTGGTTAAGTTTATTCCTAAGTATTTAATCCTGTTTAGTGTGATTGCAAATGGGACTTTTTTCTTAATTTCTCTTTCTGCTGCTTTGTTATTAGTGTATAGAAATGCAACAGATTTCTGTACATTAATTTTATATCCTGCAAATTTACTGAATTTATCAGTTTTAGTAGTTTTTTGGTAGAGTCTTTAGGGTGTTCTATATATAGCATCATGTCATCTGCAAATGGTGAAAGTTTTACTTCTTCCCTATAAATTTGTATGCTTTTTATTTTTCTTGTCTGATTACTGCAGCTAGGACTTACAGTACCATGTTGAATAGAAGTGGTGGATGGACATCCTTGTCTTGTTCTTAATCTTAGGAAAAAAGCTTTTGTTTTTTCTCCATTGAATATGATATTATCTGAGGGTTTTTCATATATATTCTTTATTATGTTGAAGTATGTTCTCCCTAGACCAACTTTGTTGAGGATTTTTATCATGAGTGGATGTTGTACTTTGTCAATTATTTTTTTTTTGCATCTATTGAGATAATCATATGGTTTTATCCTTCCTCTTGTTAATGTGATGTATTATACTGGTTGATTTGCAAATAGTGAACACTTTTATCCCTGGAATAAATTCCAATTTATTGCGGTGAATGATTTTTTAATGTATTATCAAATTTGTTTTGCTAATATTTTATTGAGGATGTTATGTCTGTGTTCATCATATATATTGGCCTGTAGTTTTCTTTTTTTTTTTTTCCAGTGTCTTTCTCTGGTTTTGATATCAGAGTAATTTTGGCTTCATGGAATGAATTTGGAAGTTTTTCCTTTTCTCCTTCTTCTTCCTCCTCCCCCCTCCTTCTGCCCCTCTTCTCCCTCCTCCCCACTCTTCAACGCTCTCTACCATCCCCCTTCTCCCCCTTCCCCCTCTTTCTCTTCTTTTTCTTTTGAACACTTTCAGAAAAATAGTTGTTAACTCTTTAAATGTTTGGTAGAATTCACCCATGAATCCATCTTATCCTGATTTTTGGTTGAGAGTTTTTGATTACTGATCTAAGTTCATTGCTAGTAATTCAAATTTTCTATTTCTTCCTGATTCCATTTTGGAAGGTTATATTTTTCTAGATATTTGTCTACTACTTTTAGGTTTTCCAGTTTGGCATATAATTTTTTATAATATTTACCTATGATTTTTTTTGTATTGCTGTGGTGTTATTTCTCTTTCATTTCTAATTTTATTTGAGTTCTCTCTTTTTTCAATATTGTTGATCTTTACAAAGAGCCATATCTTTGTTTCATTGATCTTTACTATTGTTTAATCTTTATTTCATTTATTTCTGCTCTAATCTTTATTATTCCATTCCTTCTATTCACTTTGGGTTCTTCCTTTTATAGGCCCTTCTGGTATAAGATTGGTGTTGTTTATTTCATATTTTTCTTGTTGAAAGTAAGCTTATATTGCCATGAACTTTTGTCTTCAAATTTCTTTTGCTGCATCAAAAGATTTTGGACTATTGTGTTTTCATTTTCATTTTTTTCTGTTTATTTTTCCTCTTTGATCTTGGTAGGCCCATTCATTGTTTAGTAGCATGTTGTTTAGCCTCTGTGTGTTTGTGTTCTTTCCATAATTTTTCTTGTAATTGATTTCTAGTTTCATACCATTATAGTCAGAAAAGATACATGAAATAATTCCTTTCTTCTTGAATTCATTGAGATGTTTTTTTGTGGCCTAACATGTGATCATAATGGAGAATGGTTCATGAGCACTTGAATAGAATGTGTTTTCTTCTGTTTTTAGATAGAATATATTTATATATATCTTGTCTAATCTGTTGCTCAAAATCACTTTTTCCTTCTTGACTATCTTTCTGGATGATCTATCCCCTGATGTAAATGAAATGTTAAAATCCCCTATTATTACTGCATTGCTGTCAATCTCTCCTTTTATGTCTGTTAATAGCTGCTTTATATATGTAGGTGCCTCCATGTGGAGTGCATAGATATTTACAATTGTTTTATCCTCTTTCCTTTATATAGTGCCTTTCTTTGTCTCTTGCTAGTCTTTGTTTTAAAGTTTATTTTATTTGAGAAGTGTTACTGCCCCAGGTTTTTTTTTTTTACATTTACATTTTCACGGTAAATGTTTTTCCATTCCTTGACCTTCAATTTTCATGTATCTTTACTTCTGAAGTAAGTATCTTATAGACAGCCTATAGATGGGTCTTATTTTCTATCTATTCAGTGACCCTGTGTCTTTTCATTGGAGTATTTAGTCCATTTGCATTTAAAGTAATTATTGATAGGTGTGTACTTACCGCCATTTTTTAATTTGTTTTATGGTTGTTTTTGTCATCCTTCTCTGTTCCTTTCTTCTTCTCTTGCTCTCTTCCCTTTGGGTATGATGGCTTTCTTTTGTGTTATGCCTGGTTTCCTTTCTCTTTTTTGTGTATTTATTATAAGTTCATTATTTGTGATTACCATTAAGTTCATATATAACATCTTATGTGTATAGTAGGCTATATTAAGTTGATGGTCAGCTAAGTTGAACTCATTCTAAAAGCACTAAATTTTTACATCATGGACTCCCCAGTTTTTATATATGTGATATATTTTATATCCTTTTGTTTGTGAATCCCTTGACTGATTTTTGTAAATATAATTGATTTAACTGTTTTGGTGTTTTAATCTCCATTCTGGTTTTATAAATAATCTACTACCTTTATTATATGTTTGCATTTACTTATGAATATTTTTCTTCCATAACTTTCATTTTTTAGTTATGGCTTTTTCTTTCCATTAAAAGAATTCCTTTTAATGTTTCTTAGAAGATTGGGTTAGTGATGATGAACTCCTTCAACTTTTTTTGTCTGGGAATCTCTTTATCTCTTCTTCCATACTGAATGATAACCTTGCTAGATAGAGTATTATTGGTTGCATGTTTCTTTCTTTTAGCACTTTGGATATATCATGACACTCTTCTGGCCTACAAAATTTCTGCTGAAAAATCAGCTGATAGTCTTATGTAGGTTCTCTTGTATATAATTGTTTTCTCTTGCTGCTTTTAAAATTATCTGTTTATCACTATTTTCTTGTCATTTTAATATTTTGCCTCGGTGTGGACCTCCTTGGTGATGGTAGTCATTCTTTGTGTTCCTGGATCTGAATGTCTCTTTCCCAGATTAGGAAAGTTTTCAGCTATTATTTTCTCAAATAATTTTTATCCCCTTCTTTATTCTCCTTCTGATATCCCTATAATGCAAATGTTATTAGACTTGAAGTTGCTGAGTTTCCTCAACCTATTCTCATTTTTAATTTTTCTTTTTGCTGTTTAGCTTGCTTTCCCTTACCTTGTTTTCCAAATCACTGATTCATTTTTCTGTATCTTCTAATCTTCTATTGATTCCCTCTAGTGTATTTTTTAAATTTCAGTTATTGAGTTCTTCATCTCTACCTGGTTCTTTTTTTATATTTCTGGTTTGTTTGTTGTTTTTTTTTGATGGTCTCAATGAGATTCTCTACTCTTTTTTCAAGTCCAGTGAGTTTCTTTATTATCATTACTTAGAATTCTCTATTAGGCATATTGCTTATCTCTATTTCATTTAGCTTGTTTGCTGTGCTTCTGTCTTGGTCTTTTGTGATATATCCCTCTGCTCATTTTGTCTCACTCTCTGTGTTTGTTTCAATGTATTAGGATGGTCAGCTATGTCTCTTGGTCTTGGAAGTAGTGGCCTTATGAAGAAGTCCTGTGATGCCCTGTAGCACAATGTCTCCTGGTCACCAGAACTAGGCATTTCAGGGGTGTCTCCTATGTGGGCTGCGTGTGTACTCTCCTGTCGTGGCTGAGCTGCATTTGCATTCAGTCAAGTCAGCTGTAATGACCCAGTTTTCCCACTGTGGATGCAATAATCAGTATTTGGTTGCTGTGCTGTTGAAAAGTCTGTCTGAGGATGCTACAGGCTTTTAGGTAGGGCATGTCAGCAGGCAGGTTTGCTGTCTGCTCTCTGTCTGCCACAGGTGCACATGCACCAAACTGCAAAATGCTCTCCCTGTGGAGCCCCTGAGAGGCTTTCAATGGTGGGCAAGGTTGTCAGTCAAACCCAATGTCTGCATCCAGTATGTCTGCCAGGGCTGCAGGTGAACCAAAAGGCAAAGCACTATCCCTGCACAGCCAGCTAAAAGACTCAGGTGCAGGAACTGTGAGTTTACGGGTATATATGTTTTTTTCTTCTCCTCATGCCAGGGAAAGAATCACTTTGCAATGGCAACAGCCTTTGGTGAGGCTGCTTACAGGGTGTGTTGGGGCAGGAGCTGCTTTGGAGGGATGCCCTGTTGACACAGGTGAGTTGCATAGGGTGAATCTGCAGGGGAATGTGGGCACTTGGCACATGGTGCTAGCAAGAGAGGTGGGATGTGTTCACATTGATTCTGGCAAGTGTCCAGCTATCTAGTCTTGCAAGGAGGAAGATAAGTGGTATCTTCTGGCACTTTTGTTCTTGTATAATTCTCCTGAAGATCCCTGTCCCTTCAGTACGTGTTCTGAGATTAGTAAATAACTCTCCTTCATAATATATAACAGTTTTTTGGTTTGTTGTCTGTTTGTTTTTTAACTGTGCTTCTATGTTTTTACTCCCATTGGTTATTTACCATGCTGGTTCTTTAAGGACAGGGACTCAGTATCTTATCACCCTCTAGCTCTCCCAGAACTATGTCTACTGATTTTAAAAGTGCCTGGAATTAAGCTCTGCTGATAGCAAAAGCTCACTAAGTTAAGCCCTGCTGGTTTTCAAAGCCAAATGTTATGAGGGACTCATCTTCTCAGTGCTGATCCCCCCATTCTTCTATCTGTGATGTCTCTCCCATTTGTGATTGGTCTCATTGGGGGGTTTGGTTCCCAATTATGTGTCTTCCTTCTACACTATTCCATGTGGCCTCTGCTTTATGATTAACTATGGAAGGTTTGTTGTACCATATAACATATGTAGCTGTTATATTGGTGTGTCCATGGGACCAGGTGAATTTAGGAACTTACTACTCTGCCATATCTTCCTGATATCCCAGATTCTAGATCTTTTGTGATGTTGAGCAAGTTTCTTAAGTTTTTCTAAGCACCAAATAGACAGTGAAAAAATGGGGCAATAATACCTTTTTTAACAGGGAAGAGCAAATGACATCATTAATCCACTACTGGTATTTAGGTAACTTTTAGTGATAGTTAAGTATGAGGAAAATAAGGCAAATCTGTTGTTAAAAAGAAAGCCACAGGCCCCAAATAGAACCACTTATGTTAAGGACCCATGTCAGTAAACCCAGTCTTAATACCTAACCTAATTGCAGTTTTAGCACCTCCAAGAATATAAATGTTAACCATCCAAACTAATTTTGGTCAACACTAGAAGTAATCTGCTATTAGACCATTTCTGTTCCCTTCAAGCGGGTGATCTTGCCTAAACAACGTTTTTTTTTTTTTTTTCCTTCTCCTGCCATTCCCTCTCTGCATTTAAAAAACTTTCCTTTCCTGCAGCTTATGGAACTCCTTTCCATTTGCCTAATTCATGAAACATTGAGTAAAGCCAGTTAGATCTCCAAATTTACTCAGTTGAATTTTGTTTTATAACAAATTTTGTGGCAGTATTGACAACTGACATAAACTTCTGACAACGTTCTGAGATAAGAAACAGAAGCCAAATGCCTCACCAACACTTTTGACTTCGTTGTCTTTTTCACCATTTCTGAGGGCCATTGGTGATTCCTCTGAGTTTGATCTCTGTTCTTTTTGCATCTAGCTCCCAATCTAATTTCCTTTGCAGTGTAGACCGACAGGAGGATCACTAACAGAACGCTAGTCCTTAGCTCTTATTTCAGTCTGCAATTTCAGTTTGGAATCCTTTCCCAGTTACAGTCCACAGTCTCCATTAATGGAGTCTGCTGGTTTAGTCCACATTGGGAAATGCTGTTGATGTGTATAGGAACTTCTATTGGCAAGTTCACAGTAACTTCTGAAACCTGGCCCTGGGTTCTATCCTCAGATTCCACATTAAGAACTGCTGGTGGCAGTTACATTTGGAATTAGTCCAGAGTCCCCATTCTCTGAGGTCTGCTAGTTCAATCCTTTTTGCTTCCTGCTGGTGTCCACAGTTTTGTTTCCTTGGTAACTATTGGTTCCTGTTAATGTGCACATGAGATAAAAACTAATTGCTAAAGGGAATCTTGGACACCAAAAACCTGCAAAAATTGGTGGGCATGGGTTGAACATTTAAGAGATGTTAGTGTGCACACCACCTAATACAAAGACTACCGCATTAGTATAAGTTGGTTACACAGTGGGTTAGATACTAGGTAAGCCACTGACTTTAAGAACGTTTCTGTGCAACAAGGTACACTGTAAAACATGCACGATTCCCAACCCACCTGCATATCCCTTTTAGATAACAGCTTGGCTCTGAGAAACCCAAAGACTTGGCATCCTTTTCTAAACAGTCAAGCACACCACCTTCTAGCACACCTGCTTATTTCTAAAAACTATGGTCCCAGAATGTGTGAATATCTACAGAAATGGGAAAATTTTATTTAAAACAATAAAATTACAATGGCCACTATGAGGAATGTTCCAATTAGATAAGATCATTTAAAAAGTGTACTTAAAAGTAAAACCTTCAAAATTCCAAAAATAGCTTCACTGAAAATTTCATAGCAAAAAACATAAAAGAATAAAAAGATGCAAAAAGTAATGCAAAAGACTGTAAGACTCAGACAATTCTTACTACTTCCCTCTATCCTCTTTTAGTTCAATACTCATCCTATTCCTCTCTCTAAATTGCCTTACATGAGCATAAACAGAAGTCTATCAAGTTAATGACCTTACAGGCACTCCCATATCTACCTTAGAATGAGGGCCCCCTGTGAGTTTTGCATTATCATACTCATCTCATGGCTAAACATTTTTAAACAATAAGGTTTCTGATTATATGTTTATGTGTTTCTATTATAGAATGTGATATTTTCTACCTCTGGATGGTACTACTAACATTTGTAAAGAGCTCTGTTTAATTGGCCTAAATATAAGTGCTTATAACTTAAGAATTTTTTAGAAAAATCTCAGAAATATAATAGAAACTAAAGGAACTGCTTGTCAATTTCACCAGACCTGGGAAAAGTTTTAGTATTAAAGGTAATTTCAGTTTGCTCATTGATTATAATAAACATATCTTAGTCTTATCAACACTGACTATAATACATAGACTTTTTTATTCTGCCTAGGCTTACTATTCAAACAGGTTCACACTATGTTGCAAAATTTTTCAGAGGAAAAAAAAAATTAGAATAGAGCTGATTTGTCTAATGTTCCAAATCTAAACATAATTAAGAAGCAAACTGAATAGGCATAAATTAAATAAAAAAGTTTAGGTGACATTTTAAGATCATTTCCCTAAATCTTTTTGATAACCTTAAACTTTAAAGTTTTGCTAAGTGATGAGTTAAGTTAAATTCATTAAGTATCAAAATTATTTCCAAGTAAAATACTGACACATTAATCACTGAACATAGGCTTATTCACTTTTACAGAGGAATCAAAAATATTTGCACCTATTAGTAAACATGTTTTATACCACACTGATAAATTTTCTGTGAATAAAGCAGAAACCATAAAAAGTATAAGTTAATTTTTCTTAGGAAAAATTAGGAAAATTTTGGTCTGTTCAAATTTTCTGTTTCTTCTGGATTCAGTTTTGGTAGGTTATATGCTTATAGGCATTTATCCATTTCTCTAGGATGTCCAATTTTTTGGCATATAATTTTTGATAACATACTTTTATAATACTTTGTATTTCTGTGGTATAGGTTGTTATTTCCCCTCTTAATTTCTGGTTTGGTCTGAGTCCTCCCTCTTTTTTTTTTTTCCCATGATAAATCTTGCTAGAGGTTTATCTATTTTGTTGATCTTTTCAAGGAACCATATCCAGGTTTCATTGATCTCTATTTTTTAGTTTCTATTTGGTTCATTTATGCTCTAATCTTTATTATTTTCTTTCTTCTATTGGTTTGGGGTTTTGTGTGTTCTTTCTCTAGCTCTTTTAGTTGTAAGAGTAGGAGACAGTAATTTGAACAGACCAATTACTAGCAATGAAATTGAATCAGTGATCAAAATACTTCCAACAAAGATCCAGGACCAGACAGCTTCACGGGCAAATTCTACCAAACATTTACAGAAGCCTTTTACCTATTCTTTTCTCAAAGTATTAAAAAAAAAAATAGAAGATTAAAAAAAGCTTCCTAACTCATTTTATGAGACCAGCATTACTCTGATACCAAAACCAGATAAGGACACACACAAAAGAAAACTACAGGCCAATATATCTCGCAACAATCCTCAACAAAATACTAGCAAGCTGAATCTAACAATACATTAAAAAATTATACACCACGATGAAGTAGGGTTTATTCCTGGAATGCAAGGGTGTTTCAATATTCACAAGTCAATCAACATGATGTATTATATGGTTTTTATCCTTTGTCTTGTTGATATAATCATTATAATAGCATCAGAAAAAACATGTGGCAAAGTACAACATCCATTCATTACAAAAACCCCCAACAAAGTAGGTTTAGAAGGAAGATAACATAATAAACGTCTATATGAAAAATCCACAGCTAACATCACCTTCAAAGGGGGAAAAGTCAGTGCTTTTCCCTTAAGGTCAAGAACAAGACAAGGATGTCCACTGTCATCACTTTTATTCAACATAGTACTAGAAGTCCTAGAGACAGCAATCAGACAACAAAAAGAAACAAAAAGCATCCAAATTGTAAGGAAAAAGTAAAACTTTCACTGCAGGTAACATAATATTCTATACGGAAAACCTAAAAGACTCCTCCGAAAAACTGCTAGAACTAATAAATTAGTTCAGTGAGGTCACAGGAAACAAAATCAATGTACAGAAATCTGTTGCATTTCTATACACCAATAATGAAGCGGCAGAAAAATTAAGAAAATAATCTCATTTACAATTGTACCAAAAATAATAATATACCTAAGAACAAACCTAACCAAAGAGGTAAAAGACCTGTACTCTGAAAACTATAAAACACTGATGGGGCACCTGGGTGGCTCAATCAGTAAAACATCCAACTCTTGATTTGGGCTCAGGTCACAATCTCATGGTTCGTGAGATTGAGCCCCATGTGGGCTCCACGCTGACAGAACACAGCCTGCTTGGGATTCTCTATCTCCCTCTCTCTCTGCCCCTCCCACACTTTCACTGGTTCAAAGTAAATAAAACAAACAAACAAACAAAAAACATTAATGAAAAAAATTGAAGATGACAAAGAAATGGAAAGACACTCCATGCCCATGGGTTGGAAGAACAAATATTGTTAAAATGTCTATACTACCCAAAGTAATCTATGGATTTAATGCAATCCCTATCAAAATATCAGCAGCATTTTTCACAAAACTAGAACAATCCTAAAATTTGTATAGAACCACAAAAGTCCTTACATAGCCAAAGCAATTTTGAAAAAGAAAAGTTGGAGGCATTATATTTCTAGACTTCAAGTTATATTACAAAGCTGCAGTAATCAAAATAGTATGCTACTGGCACAAAAATAGACACACAGATGCATACAACAGCAAACCCAGAAAGAATCTCACAACTAAATGATCAATTAATCATTGACAAAGCTGGAAGAATATCCAGTGTGAAAAAGACAGTCACTTCAACAAATGGTGTTGGGAAAACTGGACAGCAACATGTAAAAGAATGAAACTGGGTCAATTTCTCTTACCATATTCAAAAATAAGCTCAAAATAGATTAAAGACCAGGCACCTGGGTGGCTCAGTCGGTTGAGCATCCCACTTCGGCTCAGGTCATGATCTCATGGTTCATGAGTTCGAGCCCTGCATTGGGCTCTGTGCCTGACAGCTCAGAGCCTGGAGCCTGCCTCAGATTCTGTTGTCTCCCTCTCTCTCTGCTCTTCCCCCTCTCATGTTCTCTGTCTCTCAAAAAAAAATAAACATTAAAAAATTCAAAATAGATTAAAGACCTAAATGTGAGACCTGAAATCATAAAAATCCTAGAAGAGACACAGGCAGTAATTTCACTGACATCGTCCAGATCAGCTTTTTTTTTCTAAATAATTCCCCTAAGACAAGGGAAACAAAAGCAAAAATAAACTATTGGGACTACATCAAAATAAAAAGCTTCTGCACAGCAAAGAAAACAATCAACAAAACTCAAAGGCAACCTACAGAAAAGGAGAAGATATTTGCAAAAGACGTATCTGATAAAGGGTTAGTATCCCAAATATATGAAGAATTTATACAACTCACTACCCAAAGAACAAATAATCCAATTGAAAAATGGGCAGAAGACATGAACAGACATTTCTCCAAAGAAGACATACAGATACATGAAAAGATGCTCATGATCAGTTATCATTAGGGAAATGCAAATCAAAGGTACAATGAAATATTGCCTTACACCTATCTGAATGGCTAAAATCGACAACACAAAAAACAACAGGTGTTGGCAAGGATGTGGAGGAAAAGGAACCCTTTCACTGATGGTGGGAATGTAAACTGGTGTAGCCACTGTGGAAAATGGTATAGAGGTCCCTCAAAAAGGTAAAAATGGACCTATCTTTTGATCCAGCAATCACACTACTGGGTATTTACCCAAAGAATACAAGAACACTAATTCAAAGGGATACATGCATCCCTATGTTCATTGCAGCCTTATTTACAATAGCCAAGATATGGAAATAACCCAAGTGTCCATCAATAGATGATGAATGGATAAAGAATAAGTGAGATATATATATATATCAAATATATATGTATCTTATATATAAATATATACATGATACATATATATGTATATATATATCCACACACATACATACATAATGAATATTATTCAGCCACAAAAAGAATGAAATCTTGCCATCTGCAAGGACATGGATGGAGCTAGAATATATTATGCTATGTGAAATAAGTCAGAGAAAGACAAATACCATATGATTTCACTCATATGTGGAATGTATGAAACAAGTGAGCAAAGGGAAAAAAGAGAGAGAGAGAGACAAACAAAAAAACAGACTTAACTATAGAGAACAAACTGATGGTTACCAGACTGGAGGGTCCTGGGGGGGAGGGGTGAATAGGTGATGGGGGTTATGGAATGAATTTGCTGATCTGAGAACTGGGTGATTACAATAAAACCTTAAAAAAAAATTCATGTTATCCCTTCTGGTCCAAATTTAGACCTATTAGGTTTTTATTCTTTCCCTCCCAGGCCTAAGTATTTTCTTTGTACTTTTTTCATTTTACATCTTAAGAAATGGTTTGAGTTTCTGCCTGCCTGGGACATTCAGATTGTCAGTTCTTTTTTTGGCTATCTATGGGAGTAATTCCAGATATCGAAAAATTGTATCTTTTACACCTTTTTTGAGGATTCCTCTTGGGTGCATGAAGTTGTTTGATATTGCCAGAAATATTTACTGTTTGTCCTAGCTAAAACCTGAGAAGATATTCGAAAAGACTTAACTGTATAATCAGAAATTTGGCCAAATTGGAAACTGATATTCAAAACCTGATATAAAACTTTTAAGCCTTCTCAGCTAAGCTCAAAGTACCCAGAGGAAAAGAAGACATTTTCATAGGTGGATGGGTGTGTCAGTCTTTTAATATCATTACACAGCAACCCAATTCTTTAAGGAATTTAAAAAAAAAGCTGTTCTTATTTTATGAATTTAGTCTTGGCAGGATCAGAAGTGATTACAGAAGCAATTCAAAGGTCACCAATCTTTTTTGCCCATCCCACAACCTATTTATCTCAAAATATGTATAAATATTGTAAAAATCCTGGCCTTGAGAGAGTAAGTCATTCTAGAAAGTGGTTGCATTTTTTTTTTTTTCCTATGCTATTGAACTGTAAATGTTCAGTGTGCTGCCTGGTCTTTTCCAGGAAATTAGTCCATCTCTTTAAAATGCAAATTTCAGAGAGGTAATTTTTATCAAGAAAAAACAAGGGCTAAAGCCATTTAGAACTTGACTTGCCAAGGACAAATACAAATCTTTAAAAAATTTTTTTTAATGTTGATTTATTTTGACAGAGACAACACACACAAGCGTGAGTGGGGAAGGGCAGAGAGAGAGGGGGACAGAAGATCAGAAGCTGGCTCTGACAGCAGACAGCCCGATAAGGGGCTCAAACTCATGAACCGTGAGATCATGACCTGAGCCACAGTTGGACGCTTAACCTACTGAGCCACCCAGGTGTCCCCAAATACAAATCTTAATTGTCTCCTCCACAAATATTAAAGGAAACTTTAGCTATCTAGACCAATAACCTTAAATTCAGTACAAAAAAGTAGTTTTATTAGAGCATAGAAAACAAAACTCCCGGAGACTACTATGAAAGACTATGTGAAGCATACCGTGCATACACCAGAAAGTCAACAAGTGGTAAATACCTCCTCTGTGGCACAGGCTGCCCTAGATATCAGAAGCAAACTCCAGAAGTTGGAGGGCTTTGCCGGGATGATTATCACTCAGCTGATAGTGGTCGCCAATAAAGTTTTTATGAACAGAGAAGCTGCAGCCGAAAAAGAAGTGAACAGAAGACTAAAAAAGAAGGCCACCCTTCTCGCAGCAGCACTAAAAGAAACAGACACTGCAAAGATGGGAAGACCCCAACCACAAAAATGGGGGAAGCCCAGAGCCCTCTTAGCAAAGGACCAATGTGCATAGTGCAAAGAGAAGGGACACTGGAAGAATGAATGTCAGAATCGGAAGGGTCCCTCAAAACCCAGCCAATATCAGGAGGAACGCTGAGAAGGGGACCTTATTGGTCTGGCCGACAGAGAATCAGACTGAAGGGGACACTGACTCTCTCTCCCTGTTCCTCTGCCTAATAATGTGAAGGATTCTCCCTCCTTTCCCAGGTTAATAGCTATAATTGGGGCCAACTGTGGTTAGTCTGCCTCGGGATGGGGACTTTAAAGAATGTTCCCAAGCGGTTGCTGAAACTCCATTTGTTTCAGGGAAATTCCTGGTCTTCTTTGGCCTGATGTGGATATTCCACTTTGGTGGAAAAACATGGTGGGTGCTCCTCTGAGTTAAGGTTTTAAATTAGGTTTTCCTCCTCTGCCTTCCCCTCCCCCTGCTGTTTCTGCATCAACGTAGGTGTGGTCTACATAGCTGGTTCCTATACCCTCCTCAGTGCCTGAGGCACCATTGGCTCCTCCTCCCATCCTCAAGGTCAAGGAGTAAAGTACGCCCCCCTTGGACAACTAGGTCTTTTCCAAATAGAATGAATTGCTAAAGCTTTGATTACTGAACATAGGTTTGTGTTTTTAACTTCTTACTGCAGAGAAATGAAGGCTATTTGGACCTATTGGAAAACATGCTTTGTACTTAATTGGTTCATGAATTTACCATCTAAAAAAATTCTGGTGTAAACACCTCTCAGTTGGTTACTAAGTCCTCAATTGGAGACTAAGGTTTCCTAAGAGTTAAAATTCTGCTAAGTGTATTTAAGACTGATGGAAATACGGAAAGCAACCCTGTATATAGGAAAGTAGGAAGTATGTAAGAAAGATATAAGGGATGGAAATTTGTTTTTGTTGATGGTAGAAGAAAATAATTTTGTCCTATATGAGACTGGTTATTTGGAGAGAAATGGCTTTGGGACAAAGTTTGAAGGCAACGGAAAGTTGTAGAAGGTTCATGAAGGGAAATCTTTGGAAAGGAATTTTATGTGTGCTCAGGATGTACTGAGGTTGAGATGAATGGAAGTTTAAAAGTACACTGGTATAAGGTTGAAATTCTGCTTTTCTCTCTGTTCAAATGACAAAGTTTTCTTGGACTGTTGATCTGCTCTTGATAAGACAATTCAAACAAAGGTTTGTCTTCTGGGAAAACCAAAGTTTTAGGTTTCATCTTTATCAGGTCTTTGATTATGTTAAAGGAGATAGGTTTTGGTAACAACTATATAATGCTATACATTCACCTTTAGGATCTTTTATTGTCACCTTGGTTGAATAATAAAGTTTTAAGATTTGTAATGATCTGTAATCCTATTCAGGATGTACTTATAACTTCCTAAGGTTTTAACAAACTTCCCAGGATTTAAATGGTAAATTAAGTCTTTTTGGCCAATTAGGCCCTTTTATTTTGGGTGCTAAGTTACTTGGAAAAGCACTGTCATACAATGGTAAACCTTAGGTTGTATTGCACAGGTAAATGCTGTAACTGCCCATATATATATGCAATTCCTAAAGTTTTAGTGTTTTGGTATAATGTCATCACTTAATATTCTGATTACTTGAAGTGTTATGTGTCACAGAAATAACTGAATTTCTTTGTCGATTGCATCATAATGAACTCTCATCAGATCTTTAACAATGTCTATTTCTGAGATTTTGTCATTTATAATTGTTCTTATTCTCTCACAAAACGTGTTTCTTCAAGGAGATTTATAAAAAGGACTTTGGGGACAAATACAGGTATTCAACATCTTTAAGGTTGATACTAAAATGGGTAAGAATTTCCAGAACTAAAAAGCTGCATTCAAATTGAACAAGAATTAGGAACATGGGATTAAATGAACTGAAGAAGATTATAGTTTTATGATTCTTGTTGAAAATATTGCTGGTTCTCTAATGTTTCCTCTTTCAGAATAAGGAAAGTTTCTTTTAAGATATCTATGATATACAGAAATGTCATAAAGCATTCATTTGAAAACTGAAGCATTGGGGCGCCTGGGTGGCACAGTCGGTTAAGTGTCCGACTTCAGCCAGGTCACGATCTCGCGGTCTGTGAGTTCGAGCCCCGCGCCAGGCTCTGGGCTGATGGCTCAGAGCCTGGAGCCTGTTTCCAATTCTGTGTCTCCCTCTCTCTCTGCCCCCCCCCCCCCCCCGTTCATGCTCTGTCTCTCTCTGTCCCAAAAATAAATAAAAACGTTGAAAAAAAAATTAAAAAAAAAAGAAAACTGAAGCATTTATCTTTTCTCTCTACATAACTTCCTAAAATTCAAAAACTCTCGGTGAGTATTCTTTGTTTCATGGCAATTACAATTGTTTGCATAAGTTCAATAAGAATCTGTTCATTCTGTAATAGTTCACCATTGGAAATACTGGTTATTTTACCAAGGCTTTGACTGGAATGTCATATTTCAGAGTGACATTCATAGACTCAGATATCACCAGATAGCTTTAAGGAACTAAGGTTGGCTTTATGAAACATGGAGCCATAAAACCCCTTGGAAATGTTGGCCTGATACCTTGCTTACAGATTTCCCAGAAGCCTCACCAGATGAGTAATGAAGGTCACTTCCAGGCAGGTGCAGGAACCTCAGGATATTTGGGGGACCTCATGAAGAGGAATATGCCCAATTCTACAGGTATTGTAGGCCTGTCTGATGGCAAGTATTTGGCAAGTTTTTTTTAAAGGCTTCAAAGCGGGGAATGATGGAGAAATGAATAAAGTACTGCGCCAAAGATGGCCGAGGGGACTAAAACAAGCTCTGGTCTCTAGCTTAGAGACCCCTCTTCCGGGTTCTTCTTGCCCTGTTTGCTGCACATGAGAAAACCCACCACAGATATGGAAGCTGACAACTATAAATTACACATCCCACTTGCATTCGGCGCTCAGATTTTTGGAGAAACGGTCTCCTCTGAGCCTGCTGGTGTTAAATAAATCTCCAATCCACCAAGATCTCCAAATTTTGCTTGGTTTTTCTGCCAGTGTTCCAGCCTGGTTCCATAACAATATAAATATCTAATTTCCAAATAAGACAAAATACTAAAATATTAATTAATAAACATAGGTTTTTCTACTTTTGGCTTGTTACAGAGAAACTAGAAGATATTTGGAAATGTTAATGCTACATTTGAAAACTTTAAGAGACATGCTTCTAGAAATTTTAACATATATTCATAAATTTGAAAATTTAAAAAATGCTGATGTGACCCTTCACAATTGCTTATTCTTAGTTTTGACTAGAAATTAAGCTTTCTAAGGGTTAAAGTTCTAATTAATATTTGTAATTAAAACTACTAAAAATAGGGGAAACATCTCTGTATGCCAGGAAAGGATACATTTTCAGCATAAATAAATAAATAAATAATAAAATAAATGAAAAATTAAGACGCATTTTTTTGTTGACGTGGAAAAAAAGTAATTTTGTCCTAAATAGAGGTTAATTTAAGGATAAAAAGACAAAGGACAAAATCAGAATATAAAAAATAATTATAAGCAAACCTTTAGAAAATTAATATATGGTCAAGCTGGCTAAGATTAAAAAAATTATTTTTAAAATAGATTTAATATCAAAAGCTGGTGCAAAGTTAAAATTTGGTTTTGTCTTTTTTAAAAGGACAGTTTTCTTGGACTTTTAGTCTGGTTTTAGTAAAATTATTGTAGAAGATTTTTTACCTTTTAAATATTAAGTTTCATAATTATCTGTGATCCTATTTAGAATAAGTGCTTTATTTAAAAGCCCTTTTTTGGTATTTTTGACAAACTTCCAAAATCAAATTATTTTTAAATTTAATTTAATTTTCTTAGTTTTATTAGTGTTTATTTATTTTTGAGAGAAAGAGAAAGAGACAGAGCATGAGCAGGGGAGGGCAGAGAGAGAGGGAGACACGGAATCTGATGCAGGCTCCAGGCTCTGAGCTGTCAGCACAGAGCCTGACAGGTGTCTTGAACTCATGGACTGTGAGATCATGACCTGAGCTGTAGTCAGATGCTAAATCAACTGAGCCACCCAGGTGCCCCCAAAATCAAATTCTTTTTTTTAAATGCCTTTTTAACTTGGAATATTCCAAAAGATTTGTTAAACAAATTGGGCATTTCATATGTAATTTACATGGAAGCACTGTCAAATAAATAATACTAAGCCTTTTTTATATTTATAGGATTGTGGTACATGTAGATGAAGTCCATTCTCCTGCAAAAATGGCCCCTCATTGCCAGACTTTTGCCATTTTAATGTCCTCTGACATGGCACCAGTTTGCTTCTGAATGAGAAAATTTCATATGGAGAAATAATGGTTGTAAATTCAACAAAACACCTGCAACTAGACTTCACTAAATTGCTACCTAGTATGGGTTATCAATATGTTCTTATTATTGTATATGCATTTTTTTAGATGGATTAAAGTCTTTCCTTGTTCCAAGTCTGATGCCCTCACGGGAAAAGCAAAAAAACAAAAAAACTTAAATGTGTTTCCCATTTATGTGTACTTTCCACTATCTCCAGTGATTAAGGCATCCACTTCACTGGCCTAATCCTAGAAGCCTTACCAAAAGCTTTATCAACTTGAAATTCTATCAGTATACAGCCTTTTGCTGATCCCTTGTTGTTTCATGCTAGTATGATCAGCTACTGTAAATCTCTAATGTTTTATGCTCAAGCCTGTCATCCATAGGATGTCATCCATAAAGAAGGTTTGCTAGATCCTAATTTAAAAGAACCTGTTAGTCACCCTCTTTAGACCAGGTGGCTGGTCTAAAATGTCATCAGAGGAAGACAACCCTTGAGCCCCACTGAAAGGGACCTTAACAAGTGCCTCTGACCACTGACACTGCTGCAAAACTAAAAGATGGTAGAGACCTCTAAATCAAATTGACAAGGAAGAGAAGTAGCTGACATTGAGGTAGATGGCTTCCTGCCAGGGTTCCAGATTAAGACTTAATACATTAACTGAACATAAACCCCCTTCTTCCTCTTTTCCTTTCCTTTCCTTTCCTTTCCTTTCCTTTCCTTTCCTCTCCTCTCCTCTCCTCTCCTCTCCTCTCCTCTCCTCTCCTCTCCTCTCCTCTCCTCTCCTCTCCTCTCCTCTCCTCTCCTCTCCTCTGGCATTGGCCTAGAAAGATAACACCCTCATCTGTATCTCTCAGGCCATTGCTAAGGCAGGGAATAATGTCTTTGATTTCAGGCAAAGAGAAAATTATGTGCCCCTAATTTTTCACAAGCAAAATAAGACATCTCATTAGTTGTTTCTCCTAAATTTACATTGTTGAGTTAAATAGGACTTCTCAGGAGGCTTTTGTGACTCAGGATTCACTCCTTTTGGCAGGTCTATATTTCCCCAATTAGGGATAAATATAAATGAGGCTACAATCAAAAATGTCTCCCTACTTCTTGAAATCATTAAAAAATCTGCCAAAGTAATAGTAGCCCAACAAACGTCTTTAAACTCTCCAGCCATAGTTGTCCTTGATAACAGAAGAGCTC
Source organism: Prionailurus bengalensis (assembly GCF_016509475.1). Lineage (NCBI taxonomy): Eukaryota > Metazoa > Chordata > Mammalia > Carnivora > Felidae > Prionailurus > Prionailurus bengalensis. Next base: position 131,806,893 of record NC_057344.1, on the reverse strand, counting down.
TTGATTATCTTTTAGGTGATCAAGGAGGTGTCTGTCCTTTGAACAACATCACCTGCCATGTCTAGGTTGACAATTTTGAGGAAGCTAAAACTCAAAATAAGGACAAGCTGCTTGACTTTAAAAAGGTATGCCTTTCCATGGGCATTTTCTTTGACTTATTTGACTTTGATTGGTTTGGGTCTTGGGGACCATGGTTCCAAGGTATATTCTAAATTTGGGGAATTATCCTGCTTATAGTAATCATAATAATCTCCCTGGTCCATTATATTCTCTCAAAAAACTTTAAATGTATGTTTGCAGCTACTAACCACCAAGCAAATTATCCCCCTGAGACTGGAACATCTAAGGAACAACAACAACAAAAATTATCAACTTAAAAAATGTCAACTGGAAAATGTGACCTATGAATATCACAGAGGTTAAGTAAAAATGTCATGGCCTATTGATGCCTCACAGAGGAGCAAAGTTGTAGGAACTTCAGTGAGATAGGTTAGAGAGAAGCCAATACCTTCAAGCTTGATAACATCTGTCAGTTAAGCTCAGAGTCTGCTCAAAAGTGAAGAATTGTTATGAAGAAAACCACAGGCCCAAAATGGTGTCACTTAGACTAAGTTCCTATAGCATGGCTTGATACCTATTCTAATTTCAGCTTCAACCTCCCCCAGAAATGTAGTTTTCACCAGTCAGGAATACTGGTCAGTGCCAATCAGTCTGCCACCTGGGTCCTCTCCATCCCTCAAAGGAAGAGTAATATGCATGATAAAAAAAATAAAAATAATAAAAAAAAAACAAAGAAAAAAACTGTGTTTTCCCCTAGAAAGTGGGCTTACCTGAAATCTTTTTTTTTTTTTTTTTTTTTTTTTTTTTTGCTAATAACCTTCTTGCCTCACACTTTTTCTATGAAAACTTTTCATTTTGTGTATCTCCCTGGACCCTCCCTCTACTTGCTAGGTGGGATGCTGCCCCATTCAGTAATTGTTTAATAAAGCCAATTAGATCTTTAAAATATACCCAGCTGAATCTTTGTTATCTAACAGAAAAAAGAGGGGAAAAGATAAAAGTAGGCAATCAAAAAGAATCCCAGGGTATTCAACAACTATCAGCATGTAACAAGAACGGGTTTATACTTTCAGAAACCTTTAACTCATTAAAGGGATAAATATATTGTGTTCACAAGTCTGACTGCTGGACTTTGTAAGTGTTGTTCTCTGGAGAATGAGATTATTGAATACATTAATATTTGAATAATTTTTTAACTGACTAAAAATCTTAAATAACTTTTGTATTACATAGAACAGGGACAGCTCACAGAACTATGGACCAACTATCCTCAACCACATCTTCCATAGGAAACTTGGTCTTAGAGAGGTTTAGTAATTTACTCAGAGTCAAAATGGCACAGGTGACTTATGCTCTAAACCACTGTTCTGAAGTTCTCAGAGAGTTCTGGCATTCAAATGTTTTAATTGAAAAGTACAGATTTCAGTAACTGAGAAATTTGACTTTCTGTTATGTCCCTATGTCCAATTTATCCTTTTAAGACCTAGTTAAGAGTCTATTTTTGGTAAATGAAATTCTTGTAATTTGATTGCTGAACCCATCAAAGAATTTTATTCAGTAATATATATTCTATGGGGCCATTGCATCTTTCATATTATAGAAGTCTACCCAGAAGGAAACACAATATTAGTTAAAGCATAGGTGAAAATTGTCTTTATCAAACTGCTCTAATGAATCACCTGTGTGTATAAAAATCTACCTCAAAGACATGCCTGGGAAATTAGTGAGGGTCAAGGAACTGGTAGGAATGAAGTGACAGTGTAAAAGGCCTACTCCCATGATGATTCTTGCTACATAAGTAAGCAAAATCCTTTAAAGACAAGGATGACTGTTAATTCAACATCCTGTTTTCTATGGAGTCCTGTGCTACAATATGATTTCACTGTCCCACCTTCCCCCCTCGTAGCCTGGTGTCCCCAAATCTTCAGTAAAGTTTATTACACGGTAATCAGAATAGGATGCTGTGGGATGAGAAAGGCACAGAATAGGTGGGAGATAGATTATTTTATGGAAAAAATTAGAGTCAGAATTGACAAGGAAAAATGTAATCTCAGAAATCATCAGGAATGTATTTTCCTTTCCTGTACAAACTATACTTTAGGTTAAACAAATAGTTGGTGAGTACAAGCTTTTCTCTTTAGATATACTCTAAAGAAGATAAAACAGAGTATCATGCTTTTACATGGAATCTAGGCAATGATTGGCAGTGGCTGCTAACAAGACTTGAGATATAACCACACGTTCTGTGTTCCTTATAAGATATCCTTGCCAAACATCTGAACCGGATTCACATCTATCACTAGATCTGACAATTTACAGCAATGCAAGGGGCTGAAGAAGCAATGCAAGGGCTTCTTCTTTGAAGAAGCTATAGATTAAAGTAGATGAGAGCGTCAGAAAATTGCAACTTAAGAATGTTATTTTAGTCTTATTTGAATCTTGATTTAAGCAAATATGAAACAGGGAACTCTGAACACTGGGTAGAGAGTTACTTTTTAAGGATGATCATATATTGGGCTTTTGCATTAAAAAAAAGTGTCTTTAACTTTTAGAAATTAAATAATCAAATGTTTGCTTATTAAATAAGATATCTAGGTATTTGCTTTGAAATTATCCAGGTTTGGGTGGGGAGAAATGGATGGAGTATAGAAGAAACAGCATCTATCAGTTGATGATCAGTTGTGTATGTCCTTTTTCTTAACAAATTTAAAAAAATTCATTTCAGTAGTCTCTAACACTAATATGTTTTTCAGAATATGACTATGTCATCTATATTTGCCAACTCCATGTATTAGTAGATTTTTAAGTATACTAAAACATTTAGCAGCTATTCCAAAGAGATTATCACAAGAAACACTTTAATTACCAGATATAATTTTATCTTTAACTTATATATTTGCCACTTTATCTCTTAATAAATTTCAATTTTAACTCCAATTTAGAACTGTGCCTAATTATGCTTTGAATGTTAAATAACATTAATATTTCATATTTATGGATAGTAAGGACTTGTTTTCAAAACATAATCCATATCGTAAAATATGAAATTCAGCTTCTATTCATTTTTACCACACCAAAAACAAAAACAAACAAACAACAACAACAAAAGTTATATAACAAATGTTGAACACTTTTGGAAACATTTTTGTTCCCAAGTTTTTATTATAGTGTATCAAGCCAGAATATATTACAGTAATAAGATACATGGGAAAAACACGCCTAGATTACGCATATACCTGCATGTTTAGGAAAAGAAGTTGCATGCAAAGTTCAATAGAGTGTATAGATGTAGTAAGAGAAACCTTCTTTTACAGAGGAATTAAAGATAATTGGGTCTATTAGTAAAGATGCCACATTGGAAAATTTACTACAAGAAGAATATGCTTCTAGATAGTGTTAAATGGTTTATAAATTCAATCCCACAGAATGCTGGTGTAACAACCCACAGTTGCTGACTTCTTAGTTTTCACTAGGAATGAAGAATTCTAAGAGTTAAGAATTCTAATCAATGTATGTTGTTGAAACTACTTAGAAATAATAAAGATCAAAGGAAACCACTATATATGAAAAGTTGCTAAGGAATGTAAAATAATTGTTTCAGAATGAGAAAGAGGAAAACATCTGAATGGCTACATGAAAGTTGTAGAAGGTTTGTGGAAAATGAATATTGGATAAGGAATTTTATGTGTGGTCATGATGGCTAAGATCAGAATGGATTTAATTAAAAAAAATAGTTTTAATATCAAAAGTATATGGTACAAAACTGGAAGTTGGTTTTGTCTGTTAAAAGGAAAAAATTCCCTTAGATTATTGGTCTGCTCATAATAAGACATTTTAAACATAGGTTTCTCTTTACTTTTTAAGTCATTTGCTTGGTCAGCAAAGATCTTGTGTCTTACCAAAGTGACTTATTGTGCTTCACATTGACTTAATCAGGTTTTTGATTACTTAATAAGACCCAATCTTCTATTAAGAGAGCTAAGTTTTTGTCCATCACTATGTAGCCTGTGTATTTGCCTTTAACATCTTTTGTCACTTTTGTTAAATAGATAATTAAGTCTTATTTTATAATGGTTTGTAATCCTAATTAATCAAACCTTTTGACATTTTCTTAAAATCAAATTCTAACTTCAAACTAATTTTGAGAATTCCTAGAGGAACCCTGGAAAATCTCAATGAGGTTGTCTCTCACCTTGTAAAAGAGAGATGATAAAACAATTAGGTTTATTTGGTATGTTAAATTATGTGTTAAGCATTATTAACTAAGTGATGATAAACCTTCTTAGATTATATTTGTGGACATATGAATATATATTTATACACACATATATATCTATATACATATATATCTATATATACATCTATATAGAGATAAATAGATGCATGTTATAAATATGTGTTCTCAAATTTGTACAAAATTCAAAAAATATATGTTCTGGTGTAATGTTATAGGTCATAATTCCAGCTATTATCTTAAAATGTATGTCACAGAAATAATCAAGATTCCTCATCAATTCCATTATAATGAACTGTCATCAGATCTTTATGGGCATTTTAAAGTCTTTTGTTATTTATAGACCATCATTGTGTTACTCTAATGCTTTTGCAAAAATGAGATTCATGGAAAGAACCCTACCAAGGACTCTTGACCACTGACATTGCAGCCAAATTCCAAGCTATAAAAATTCAGGTGCATATCTCACACCTCCTATCTCTGTCATGTCAGACTCCCTAACACTAGAGGTCCATTTCCCTATCTCTAGTTAACAATCCCAATCCGGAGAATTTTGCAACCAGGCTCTATACAATGAGAGTGAGACAAGGCAAGGGTAAAGAAAATAAAACCACTTAAGTTGTCTATAGACCCTTACATTTTACCAGCCTCCATGGCTGTCATGCTTCCAGTCCTGAGCCACAGGCTCAAACAGGAATTACCAGAAGGCATACATGATTCAAGATTTACTAGCTTTGGCAGATCTCTACTCCCCTGGCTAGGAATAAGTATAACTGAGGCTATCTATTTTCAGGAACCACTCCTGTGGCCAACAGCACTTGCTGCACCTAGATTAACATTTCTGAGGAAGCTGAGACTCAGCTACATAAGATTACTGAACAATCCAATTGGCTTAAGAACGTGACCCCTTCAAAGGGGTCTTTCTTTGACTTGAGTCTGATTGGTTTGGGTCCTGGGGACCATGGCTGTAAAGTGCACTCCACACATCAAGAATGATCCTGCCCATAATAATCATAGTAGTCTCCCCGGTGCACTGTAGTTTCTCAAAAGATTTAAATGCATGTTAACAGCTGCTAACCACCAAGCAAATGACCTCCCTAAGAATAGAACATCATAACAGGAACAAAGAAAATGACCAACTTAAAAAATTTGAACTTGACGTTGTGAGCTGTGAGTACTATGCAGAGATTCAGCAAAAACCATGAGAGCTCCAGAGTGGTAACTGGAAGTAGTGCTAATGCCTTAAAATATCAAATCTCTTAATTAGGTTGAGAATCTGTTCAAAAGGAGGAAATGGTTAATAACAAACAACAACAACAAAACTGAGATTGGCCCAGAATGGAGTCATTTAAGCTAAGCCCCATATCACCAAACCAAGACTTAATTTCATTAAAGTTTCAGCTCTCCCAGAAATGGGAATCTTAAAGGAGTCATTTGGGAATCTCCTGATGAACACTAGTTAGGTTCACTGCCTGATAAATGCCCCGCCATCTCCTAAAGGAAAGTAACCTTCCCATAACCAACCTGCTTTTTTTTACTTATGTATTAATTTCCTTGTTCCCACTCCCTTCTGCCTACTAGTCTTTCATTTTGTACAATTCGAGGTCCTTTCTACCTGCTAAATTGGAAGATTCCTGATTCAAATTAATTTTTTGTTCAAATAAACTCTTAAAATTGTTAATATGCCTCAGTTTATCTTTTAACAAATGTAAGTTAATATACTTGGCATAACAAAACTATTTTTGTTCAATTGTAGGACTTTTAGTTTTTTGTATATTTATTCTAATGCACAATGGAGATGAAAATTGCTTCTGCAAACAATCCTCTCAAGCAAAACCTACCATCATCTGGGGTTGTTGTTAACAATGTAGGTTTCTAGGGCCCTGCGAATGTTTTATATGTTCCTTGGAAATTATTACTCCACATCATCAACTGTTTGTAAACTCTGCAGCATCGTTTGGTTTACAGTAGAGCAATGTACTTGCTGTCAGTGTGAATATATCAAAAAACCACTTTTTAAAAAATCTTTCAGTTGGAAACCTATGAAGATTGTTGGCAAATGGATAGGGTGTTCTAAAGACTCTAAGAAGCAACACCTGATCATGTTTTTAATAATGGCTTCATCCACTGCCAGGCATCTAGGCCTTAAACATTTTCCTCACTGTGTTTACATTGAAAGATATTTTGGGTAGAACTGTTATTTTGCTGCATTGTAAAACAATGTTAACCAACCCCAAATAACTCAACAGCTCAAACAAAAGAGAGTAACCCTAATGATAAAGAAACTAAATAAAGAACTCCAACTTAAGAGAGAAAAAAGGTTCAACATAGCACCCATCTTAAAGAATCCAGTATTTGATATAGCTTGATTTGAAATCAAGCTCAGAACTCCTGTTCCAAGGAAAGTGACATAGACTGTTAAAATAATGTGCATATCATATACTCTTGATTTTTAAAAAGGAAGTAAATGAAATGTGTGTAGACAGGGCTAAGCGACATTGATTTTATTGAAAACTAATAAAATGAAGTAGGCAGGTATAAGAATCGTTTTTAAAAATAAGGCTAAAATATATTCAATATTTTCAAATTTTTGTCAGTTCTTAGTGTTCTAATAATGTCATTTGAAATGGAGAGCAAAGAGCATCTGATTCAAAATCAGATTCTTTTTTTTTTAAACAAATAAGGAATTTTATAAAGAAAAGAAGTTGAATAATACTAATAAAAAAACTTTGGACAATGTTATTTAATCTTTAAAACCAAAACAATATTTGTACTTCAGAAACACCACGGTATTTTAAGTCTTAATGTTATGATCATATTTGTTTCCAGACTATAAAGAGTGTTTAAATGCATTCTAGTAATTAAGTGCATGAGAAACCATGAAAATTGACATATTCTGGTGTAATCAATACCTAAAGAAAAAATATAGCTAAAGAGACACTTAATGAACTCCTACCCCCTTTTCCAAATATGTATGGTTAAATTAAAATTCTATTTTTTAAGGGTAGGGTATAGTTATGGTTTAGATCTAGGGCAGAATTAAAATGATCAACAGAATTGGTCCATTCAATGCTATACCTTTAGGAATGCATAAAATAAGGCAGGATAAACATTAATGGCTATTTGCCATTAGAGACCTTGGGGTTGAAGCCTATTGGACTAATCTGTTCAATTATGTAGTGAGATAGATGTAAAAGAGAATGAGTTAGTGGGAGGGCAAGGCATCAGCAGGAATTAAAAGGTAATAGGCCTGGTACAGCCATAGAGACAAATCTGTAAGTACAATATTTTGAATTTTTTGCACTGCTTTTTCAATATAGTATTTTAGATTCTGTTGGCCTAATTTTCCAACAAGATAGAACATTTTAGTTTTGATAATATGATATCCTCTTGTCCTTTAGATGTTTTAGCCCACAATTTTTCTGTCAACATTTACTACTCACTTGTATAAGACATGCTTTAGGATGTGGGAAAACACACACATACCACATGTATTATATTAGACCACTGATTATCTCTGAGGCTAGCTCCTGAGACCATCATAATTCTCTTAATAAAAAGTGCAACTACAGCACATGATTTTCATCATAAATTGCATATGCCACAGTAAACAAAACCTAGCAACAAGGCTGAGGGCAGATATAGCTCCTGGTCATCTGCTAGGCTTTCTTAGTGGCAAAGCAACCTACACTCTTCATGTTTTATACACCTACTCAGATTGTCTCAGCAAATTTACAAATTACTATGTCATCAACCATCTGTATCACTTGGGTACAGTCAAATTGATGAACACCATAAGTGTATAGTAAACACATTATACACTATACATAGTTCATACCTACAGGGGAATCTTTTCAGATTAAAAATGCAAATCTAGGGGCACCTGGATGGCTCAGTCAATTAAGCAACCAACTCTTGATTTCAGCTCAGGTCATGATCTCATCGTTTGTGAGTTCAAGCCCCGTGTTGGGCTCTGCGCTGACAGCATCGGGCCTACTTGGGATTCTCTCCCTCCCTCTCTCACTGACCCACCCCTGCTTGTGCACTCTCTTTCACTCTCAAAGTAAATAAACTTTTAAAATTCAAATCTATTTTAATTAAATGATACTTTTAGAGAAACCAGTCTTCAATAGAAATATGTATTTAGAAGCCACTTATACCCTACTTTGGATAATTTATTAGCATACTATTTATTTTCTTCTGCCCTTTTATTTTTGAGTCTTGGCAATCCCCTCAGAGAGAGAAAGATAAAGGTAACAGATACAATTAAAATTAGTTTGACTTTTTAAAGGCTTAAAATGAAGGAGAGTGCAAAATTAATACATTAACCTATTTGGGAATTTTTTTGGATGCCATTTATCAGTATTACCTCTCAACCCATTTTTAAATACATTGAATCATAAATTACAAAATAACTGTTCTATAAATCAAGAATTAGTGTGAAATCATATTTTAGAAGAAATTTCCATTGTATAGCCAAGTGGTAATATTCTATCTTAAAACTTTATTCTTCTTGGTAAGCATAGCAAGCAGCTCAGTCACTGCCATATTTATGACCATGCCATGTAATTAGCTGACTCACCTAATAAGACTTCACAGAAGAGCAACACTGCCAGCTTTTTTTTTCCTGTTAACTTGGTTATAGACCTAGTTCCAAACACTAATGTACATTGGGAGGTCTAGGAATAAACTATTTTTTGTTTTCACATATAAAAATTAATCCTCTTCTTCAATTAAGGAAAAATGCTACTACACACACACACACACACACACACACACATTTTAAAAAAAATTTATTATTTAAAATTTTAAAAACACCCCCTTGGATAGTGATTGAATGAGACATCAAAATAAAAGTAGGTCAACCTAAGAAAGATCTCTTGTGTTAAGCTCATAAGCAGCCATTTTATCTTTCAAATGCACTGATATATGGAGGCAAGTCTTAAAACTAGCAACTGGGTACAGAATCAATGAGGAGTTAGAGATTAGGAGTCTTCTTCTATATTTTAGGGATGTTGGGAATGCTAAAAGGCTCCCAGAAAGAAAAAATCTGCCATCAAAATCTTAGTGATCCAAGATACAGGTATTTGTTTTCAAAACTTGGGAGGGGGGGGAAACTGGTCTTAATATCTGACTGGGAGAAAATATGTCAGGCAAAATGAACTGCTCATACACCAAAGACTGGATAGGACCAATAGGGCTCTGAAGCACAGAGTGAATACAGTAGCTTCAAGACTAGTGGATGTTAAATCTAGGAGGAGAATCTTAAAGAGCAATATAAAGATGTGTCTTCTTCATCTAAGAAAGTAAGACTAGGAAAGGCCCTAAGAAAGCCAGAGCACAACACAGTACATGTAATCAGATGCATGTGATATCTGAGGTTCCAAGAGTCTCCTTACTACTGGGAACAGAGGCCAGTGACATGTGAAAGGCTTTGAAGAAATGGAAGAAAAACTCTTCAAGTGGATCTCAGCCTTCAAGTTGGAATATCTTTATATTCCATAGTATCTGGAATCCTATAGTGTATGTATACATAAACCATGTATATGTCACAGTAGCATCTATGACTGACAAAAGAACTCTGGGAACAAGGCCCCACAGTTGTCACTTTCTGTGGGTGTTGCAATTACCTTATCCTGTAAATTCTCTCATTGTTAAGCTTTGTCACACTATTACGGTCATTACTTTCTTTTGGTTACTTAGAAAAAGTCTCCTCTGAAAACCTCTATCCATGTTTCAACAGATCGAAGATAAAATGAAATCTACTTAAAAGATTATCAAGAAAGGTAATGGCCTGGGTGTATCCTTAGAAGGTCATTCAAGTAAAATATTAAAATGCTTAATTTTCCATTTTACAACTAAGGTTCATTTATAGCTTACTCTATATTTGGTACTGTCTCAAGAGTTTCACAAGCATTATTTGATCTTAGAAAACAATTCTATGAGAAAGTTACTGCTATTATCTCTATTTTATCAATGAATTAACAGAAATAGGCAGTCTGGCTCCAAAAGCACTTAGCTATTATGCAATATTATTTGTCAAGATTCTTGAAAAACAACAAGAAACTTCTTATCGAAACACTAATCTGAGCTTACACAAGATAAAATCAAGTTTCGAAAAATGAAGAGTTTAAAACACTATACAAAATATTTTATGATTAAATATCTGAAGTCTATTACTACTTAGAAATTTGTCCCTATTTTTATCAGAATAAAAAAAATAAGGAACTAAAAGAATTGCCTATCTCTTTGTCTATGAGAAATGTATTTACAAGGACAAAACCAGATAGAATGTATTTTTTAACCATATAGCTATTAAATCTGCAAACACTAAGCTAATTCATTTTTATAAAGAAAAACAGCTTATTACTAGTTCAATGCATAGCATTTTTCTGGTTTAAACCTTTTCCTTAGTGTCTTTTAACAGAATAAAAATGATAAAATTGTCAGAAATACTGTTCATTTTGCCCCCAAATACGTGGCACAGAAACCAGTTTTTTAGAATGCTTTGCAATATCATCACTTGAGCTTCCTTCTTCAATCCTTTTGATCAACCAATAAAGCTTCTGCCTGGGTCATAGCCTTGTCTTCCTTAGCTTTACTTTGGAAATGGCAATCTCTCCCAAGCCCCTACACCAAATTTATTTTGGTTATCATAATAAAACATAATGGCCCGCTAAGTCCATGGGGCAGATATTACACTTAGTTATGATGTTTATTTATTTACTCTGCCTTATCCCACAGAGAATTTGAAGGGGAATCAAAGATTATTTCCTCATCACAAGTGAATACCCTTTGCTCTGTTTAATGTTGTCTTTTTTTTTTCCCTTTCTTTAGGCACCAAATATTTATTTGTGTTCTTTAATCACTTTTAAAGCATCCATTATTTCTGGAGTTCTGGATTTAATTTTCAACCATTCTCATTTCTTTGATTTATTTATATCTCTTTTTGGCTTTTATTAAGTGGAAACTCCTAAATTTCTGTATAAAAGGGAGAAAAAAACCACAGAATATTCTGTATTTAAGATGCTGCAACTGTCTCTACAGTTACAAAGAGTAGGTGGGGTGGGTTCACGTGCGTGTGTGTGTGTGTGTTGGAAACTATACATTAAGGATGATTTCTAATTTTATTACTCTTGAGGAACTAAAAATGTGGTTACACAATCACTCTAAATACTTTGTGTCATAGTCCCCTCCCTCCAACAATTGTATATATTATTTGTTGTTGGGAAGACAAGGAAAAAATGCGCTTTTAAGAGCATGGGATTTGGTAGCCAACTGACCTAGTGGTAGATGGTATCTGTGAGATTATGAGATGTCTCAAATGGAAAATGATAATAAAACCTGTCCCAGACTGTTGTAATAAATGAAATGATATACATAAAATAGCCTATAATGACCAGTGCAGTCAGAACAATACAAATATTTACTAGGCATCTACTTGGTTCTGGAGTGTCTTAAGCATTTTATTTTTAAATATATATATTATATATAAGTATATATATAATATATATTTATATAATATATATATTATATAATATAATATATAATATATATTATTATATATTAAATATATTTATATTTAATATATAATATATTATATTATATAATATATTTTATATATTATATATTATATATATTAAATTTCTGATATATATTAAATTTCTGATTTTATATATTAATATATATAATATATATATTAAAGTTTATTTATTTATTCTGAGAGAGAGAGAGAGCACAAGTGGTGGTGGGGCAGGGAGAGAAGAGAAAGAGAATTTCAAGCAGACTCCACACTGTCAGTGCAGAGCCAGATGCGGGGCTTGAACCCACGAACCATGAGAACATGACTTGAGCTGAAGCTGGACACTTAACCAACTGAGCCACCCAGCTGCCCCTAAGCATTTTATTTTTGTGATCTAAGTATCCCAATAAATGTACATCCTATATTGTCTCAATACATATTACCTGTTATATTTTCATCTTGTTGCTAATTTTTATAAAGATTTTGTGTGGGGGGGAATGATTGAAACAAACAACTGTTTTAAGAATTGAAGCTTTTGCCTTTTTCATTGACTGGCTACATGCAACTCTCCATTGGACCTCAGAGTTTTGCCTTTCTCAAACTGGTTCACAAGTCATCCTTTTTGTCTCCTTTCTCTCAGCTGCCTAGAAATGCAGCTGAAAACTTGTAGTAGATTGAGGTTGTTATATTCTGAGTACATCCAAGTGAGATAGCTCTATAGCATTTGCCTTTTATATATCAGTGCAAATGCTACAAGGACACTGTCCTAATTGCTTTTAACTAAAGACTTACAAGTAATGTTATATTTAGACAAGACCGAGGATAAGAAATATTCACAGCACCAGTACTTAAAGAACAACGTACTTTTCTTGATGTTTATAATGCTGGTAAAGAAGCACCTCTTATCCTTGCAATAACTAACTTCTCATAATTTAAGAAAAGCAAAACCTATATTGACTTATTTTTGTAGACTCTTGGGTCAATCTCACAGAAGGGTTAGTAATGTGTCTATGACACTGTAGACAGCTATATCAGTCAATTATAACCTTGACATAGAGACATACATGGGAAAAAATATAGAGTACAGAGGTCTTAAAAATGGCAAATACCTATGCTAAGTTAAATTAGAGAAAGACAAATATCATATGATTTTACTCAGATGAGGAATTTAAGATACAAAACAGATAAACATAAGGGAAGGGAAGCAAAAATAATATAAGAGCAGGGAAGGAGACAAAAACATAAGCGACTCAAATATAGAGAACAGAGGTTGTGGGGGAGGGGGACGGGCTAAATGGGTAAGGGGCATTAAGGAATCTACTCCTGAAACCATTGTTGCACTATATGCTAACTAACTGGGATATAAATTAAAAAAGAAATTATTAAAAAAATGGCAAATACCAATATTGCAACATTAGTATTTAAGAGGAGGTGTCACAATAAGTTGGTAACACTGTGACTTGTTTCCAAAAATGTGCAATGTATTTGTGTTTAAGGGGCTATACAATTTGAGAAGACAAATGTAGAATTAACCCTATTTTGTACAATGAATTGACCAATGATAACTTTTATATTATTTATCTATAAATTCCTCCAAATTATAAATTATGAAACAGAAAATGTTGTTTCTCTATAATCTAATTCAGAGATAGAGCTTCCATTAATTTTATGTTATATTATTATCAAACAGGCAATCTTATTGCCAATATCAACCTACTCAACTAATAGAAATTATTATTAAATGGAAGGATTATGAAGTGGATTAGCCACAGCAATAATCTGGAAAGAGGTGGTCTGGTGACTAGAGGAATGGGAACGGAAATGGAGCAAAGGGATTGCCTTGGTGAGATGTTGTAGAAGTTGAATGGACAGAATTTAGCCACTGATATTTAAGAACTGTGAGAAGTCTGAGATTTTATCCTACTTGCAAGCTAACAAGGTAGTCTCCCACAGTTTTACAGATACTGGCCAAAAACACAAGAGTTCTGGGTCAGAGGTAAATGTCTTTTTTACCTATAACAACAGTAGTAACCAAAGTATCATTTTCTTGAGTTGATTCTCTAAATCCTAATTCCTACAGGGAAGTTCAGGTGACAACTACAGTCAGTGAATTGCATTTACAGAGGAGGAATCCAGGGTCTAGGAACCTGAATCTTTTATAGTAGGCAGTGAACATGTCTTTCCTTTGCTCCAGAATGGTACATTATCTCTAACCAAGGCTATAAACACACTCACCCTTTGCTTTAGACAAAGAAACTATCTCTATCTTCCAAGGCTGTTCACTTTACAAAAATCCTTGAAATACAGTCTCCAACAGAAGGCAGCTAGTGCCTCGCTTTCAAAATGTACAAAAATATGAGGCTCTTAAGCTCCCACATTACCTGAATGCACAGATGACACAAGAAAAAGGGATAAAAACAAGTTTTGAGTTTGACTAGGAAGATGGGGACCATTAGTAGTTGTAACAGAGAAAAAGAGGACAAAGTAAATTTTAATGCCAGTCACTTTTTATTATATTGACGCTGAGGTGCCTCCATAAATATATGTTGAAAATATGAGATTAGAGTTGAGGCTTTGGAAATATAGGTATATTTTGAATATTTACTCCATAGAAGTCATCAGAGCTCACAAAACTAAAAGAAAAAGAGACAAGCAAAAGAAAACATTACAATATCACATGAAGAAACTTCTTAGCTGGAAGGCAAGGCAGGAAAAAGAGGTAAAAGCAAAGGCAGACAGGAAACAATATTTTAGAAGCTAAATGAAAATAGTTTTACTGACAGATTGGTACTATCACTGGCGGTTTCAAAAACTGAAAAAAGAAAATAAGAGAAGAACACAGGTACACTTTTAGTACTAAGTATTTTATGCAATGGAGATGCATATATGCTTATTAAATATTTAGGTTTGTTGAATAATCCAGAAAAGTTGAAGAAGTCAGATTTCAGGGAACAAAAGAATAAATAGGACAGTGGGAGGCCAGGATGGCAGACAAAACTGAGAAGTTATGAGTAGAGAAAGTTGTTGGGACAATTAATTTTTGGGTAATGGGATTTGCAATGACTACTAGTCTTTTGCGTTTTGTTTTTTGTTTTGTTGCTTTGTTTTTATTTTAAAGAAACAGAGAGGGGCATCTGAGTGGCTCAGTTGGTTAAGCATCCGACTTCAGCTTAGGTCATGATCTCATGGTCTGTGAGTTCGAGCCCCACATCAGGCTCTGTGCTGGCAGCTCAGAGCCTGGAGTTTGCTTCAGATTCTGTGTCTCTCTCTCTGTCTGCCCCTCACCCACTTGCACTCTATCTCTCTCTCAAAAATAATGACAACAAAAGAAATGGAGAGATTTTAATGATTTCAATAGGGATAGAGTTTCACAAGACAGGGATTTTGTTGGTAACATAAAAATCTCAAAAGAGAGAGAAAAGGATGGAGTCAAGAACACAAGATGTTTACTTTGGAAGAAGCAGGACATGTGTCTGCACATATATTTCTTAATGGAAACAAGAGAACCCAAAGGAGCCTGAAACATATGGTCTCTATTTTTACAAAAAGATAGGTAATGAGATTATAAATATGAAGGATCTAAGGGTGACAAAGGCAGGGGAAGCAGCTTATGTTTATTGGATGATCTCATGGTTAATCATCTCATTTTATTGATGATAAACATGAATATCAAAGATTGCATGTTTGCCTAAAGTCACAAAGATGCTTAACAGCAAAACTGACTTCAAAAGCATCATCTTATGCTAAAGATATGTTTTTAATTGCTATGGTGGTGTTGTGGTCTTAAATAGAAAAATTTTATAATGGATTCTGAAAAATGAAATATCAGAAAGAAAGAAACAGCTGCTGAGAAGTAATGAGTGCCAAGTGGAATCTGGGTATCATTATTTTTTCGTTGAACCAACCAGCACAATATCCTGATTTTTCTTTAGCAGGCAAAGGATTTAGTCTAACGTTTGAACTATGCACATGGATTGAGTTCATTGTCAACTGTTTTACAGCAATAATAGGATTTAATAGATGAAAAACCACCACAGCATTCTACTGCCAGTTTCTTGTCATAGAGTGACTTTCTGGACCCATAGCTAGTTTCTAAACAAATCATTTGAATGGCCCGACTTGTTACATTAACTAAAAGCCAAGTCTAAAGCATAGATATATAGATAGACATACGTATGTACACACACTATATTTATATACCAAACCACTTTCTATTCACCCAAATTCCTAAATCATACAACATTTTTTAATAATTGCAAGCATTTGCAAACAAGAAAAAAAGCTACTTTGGCATAAAATTGACATATGCAAAAGAAACTATCCATAATACATTTTAAAATGAGAAGAAATGAAATTTGATTTTTAAGATTAAAAACAATTCAATATAAATCTATATTTAATTATTCTGAATGACTATTGTATTTGTTTTGCACATTCCTATACAAACTTTTATTGCTTAATTTACCTTCATTTAAAAAAAGTTAACATTATTCATTTTCTGAGAGACAGAGAGAGAGAGAGAGAGAGAGAGCATGAGTGAGAAGGGAGATACAGAATGTGAAGCAGGCTCCAGGCTCTGAGCTGTCAGCACTGAGCCCGACGCGGGGCTTTAACTCACGAACCGTGAGATCGTGACCTGAGCCGAAGTAGGATGCTTATCCGACTGAGCCACACAGGTGCCCCAATTTACCTTCATTTTATACTCCTCTTCTAATTTTAATATCTCTGGAATTTAAGTCTGGGGAACTATTTAATCTTCTCTTGCCCTAACTTTTCCAATGTTCTGGCATTCTTTTTTTTTTTTTTTTTCTTTTTGTTGGCACCCCGACAAGCCAATCATTTTAAACTTCTGTATCATTATCATAGCATAATTGTTATTGAGTATAATATAACTATCTCTTCACAAGAAAGTTTTTTAAATCTCTGTGTAAATAGATAGATGTGGTTCCATCAATTCCTCTCCGCCTGGGACAGGGTATTTAGGCACATCAAAGGAATACAGAGTTCCTCGAAGCAAGTATGAAAACCACAATGATCAACTAGATACATACTTCATCAAAAGAAACATACAAACATTACTTCAGGAAAAAGGGCAGCATGATACAATAGGGTATCAGTAGTTTAGAAACTTGAAGCTTCTTTCAAGGTATAAATTATAATTTAACAGATTAGATAATCTGTATTTCATCTGCATACCTATAAAACAAGACTTTCAAACACATACATCAGTTACAGGTAGGTGTTATACAATATGTATACAGTGAGTGTCTAGATGTGAATTGTTAGACTCAGTTTTATTATCTTCACAGTATAGCACAATATGTATTGATGAATAAGTAAATCAATAAACAAGATTAACATGGGTTAGTTTTAATCATATTTAGAACAGAAATCACTTCCATAAAACATGTAAAGATGGACCTGTAATCATATTACCCCTAAATCTCTGTAACTGATGTCCCAATTTCACTATTAGCTATTCAGCCTTGGGTGTTAAAGACTGCTCTCTCGTCTGGTCCTCTCTTTAAATGTCACAGCTATTTCTGGCAGGTAAGACAACTGCCTTGGTTAGTGTGAACACACACCACTGTGGAGTGCAAGGCACCTGAGAGAAAAGGCTGCTAAAATAGGGAAATAACTCGGGGCGGGGGGGGAGATGGGAAACTGAAAATATAACATCTATGCATTTTTCAGCTTAAATCTCATTGACATGCCAGTCATTTTTAAAAGAATATAAGGTATTTAGAAAATGTAGTGTTGCCTCTGGCTATACTTAATACTGGGGCCACTTAATACAAAGCAGTGTCCTTGCCTGGTCTCCCGAAGGACAATTCAGAATTGAGAGCTCAATCTCCAAGGATGGTTTATATTCTCTGTATCTTGAGGCACACCAAGCAGAGAGTTTATCATTTTCAGAAAACATGCCATTATTCACGTTAGAGAGAGGGCTGATAAAAGGCCTTTTAAAGATTTAGAAAGATCACAAAGGCAAGCTGGCTTTTCACAAAAACAAAGTATTTTTATGCAGTTTCTGACTGAATTTATGAAGTCCAGAAACTCACCCAAAGGCTTAATTTTTTTTTTATTTAATTGCAATGGAGGGGGGGAACTGAATATTATTTGGACTATCAATTGTGAATTAAGCAAAAGGGAAGTTTTGCTAATGGGTGGTTTAATATTCATGAATGTGATGGTTCAGCATTTTTTCCAATGTTTCCCACAGCAAGAACACTAATTAATGATCATCTACACAAATGGAACATATCATTTCCTGGTACTATTTTTTTCCCTTGCCAAGAGTTAATACTTCTTATTTTGAATATGTTTTATTATTCCACTCCACGTTTCCCTATTCCTACCGGAGCATTACTTGATTTTCTTTCCACTACATCTTCTTATCCTCACTATTGGTTTTTTTAAAGACTGGTTCACTATATTGAAATCCTCCAACTGTGAACTAAGCACTGTCTTTCTTTCCTGATCCATCTGATATCAGGCTGACTTTATGAAGCATAAGCATCAACATGAAAGAAAAGACTTTTTTAAGTTTTTATTTATTTTTGAGAGAGAGACACCGGTGTGAGCAGGGGAGGGGCAGAGAGAGACACACAGAATCCGAAGCAGGCTACGGGCTCTGAGCTGTCAGCACAGAGCCCGACACAGGGCTCAAACCTGAGCCAAAGTCGGATGCTTAACTGACCGAGCCACCCCGGTGCCCCGAAATAAAAGATTTTTAAAACAAATGCCTGAATCAAATGAGAGGTCAAATTTGGCATAGTGTTTTGTGTCTTGAAAATCTTCCTGCCGTAATTATCTGAAGCCCTTGGCTAGATAATTATTAAGGGACTCTTGCAATTGTCCCTTTTCTCCACATAGATCACCACATTAATTAAGAGAGGATCACTGGAGACAGGTTGCTGTTCTGCATCTTTAAGTATTTTTAGTTCTTCATTTTCAGAAGAGAAAAAAATACATTAAGAAAAAGATTGCTTCTCAGCCAAATTTTCTGATATACAGATATTCTCAAAAAGATCTCCGGAATGTGCTTTAATCTTATTTCTGCACATTTTTTAAAGGAGGTCATTATGAATTTCGCACACATTTTATAGCCTGTAATGTACTTATCTAATCAGATTTCAACTGAGCTAGTAAAAAAATATGAATCAGGTGCTTGTTGTGATCAAGATGCTAAAGTTATACCTAGACTAGATCACCACCGTAAGATGTGAAAACTTAGCGAAACAAGAAGCAAACTGATAATTCATTAGCGTGAGAGTGGTACAACATTACTTTTGGGGATGCGGGGGGGGGCCTTCCCAGATTAATGTAATGATCAGAGAACCTGGCTCTTGGTTACAGGAATGTCAACCAAAGTTGACCCATGGATATTTGGAAGATATCTTATTACACTGTGCTGTGTTAAAATAAAAACGCAAATAAAAGCAAGCAAACTGAGTGATAAGAACTTCGGTTTCCTCACCAATTTCCTTAGTTACCTATTTCTAAGGCCAGTTCTCATGCCCACCAGAAGAGAAGGTATCTAAGAAGAGTGACCTAAAGTCTTCATCATTACCATATCCTTAGATTCTAGAATAATAAATGCACCTAGTAAAAACAATCATTGAATAACTATACCTCTTCTATAAAATTTTCCATGATATCCTCTGTCAGAGCTAATCTCCCTTTGCTATGTGTCATGCTAAATGCTTTCCCCATGGATCTAGCTCAGCATAAACTGTCATAAGATTATTGGTGTAGGTGATGTCCTCTAGGAGGTTTTAAGTTCCTAAGAGCAGGGATAAAATCATATTCATCTTTATCTTCTATAGTTCTTTGCCTAGCAAATAATGCCAAGAAAAAAATTAAAAATGAATAAATATATATAAAGACACCAGTGGAGAAAACAGAAAACCAAGAGTTATTAAAAAATAAACTGAATTAAATTGTGTAAAATAGCAATCCCTTGGTGATTTATAGCAGAAATTAGGATTCAGATCCAAATAAAAATAGATACTAATGCCCCATAATATGATTTGTTGTATAATACGTACAAATATATATTTTTGATATTAAATGTTTATGCCAAATTTAAATTTTTAAATTTATTTTCCTTTTATGTATAAGCACTTATGGTACATTAAAGCCAATATGCCTGCCCATCACCTGAGGTACTCATTATAAATGCAGATTTCTAAGCTTTGATGGTTAACTACTAAATCAGAATTTTGGGGGGCTAACCAATAAGAATCTGAATTTTAAAAATAAGCTCTTAGGATGATTTGTTAGGATTAAAAGTGACTCTTTGTTTTTTACCTGCTATTGCAAAATTTATATTCATTGGCTATTAAATTTCCTTTCTCTGAGAAAAGAATTTTTCTCTGGGGAAAATAAAAATGTAATCAGCTTTTCTGAGAGATTACACTTCTACAAAGACCTTGATCCCAGTGACTATATCATCCAAGGCAGTGAAGTGGCCTCTAGTCCTTAGCCCCAATTTCCTTGCAGAAGTCTCCCAAAACCATTACAGATGGTCCATTCTGGATAAAAAAGGAATGCATTAATTATAAAGTATTTAAAAATGGAAAAAAAAGTGGTTTTTCAAAATTACAAAAAATGAATGAGTATAAATAATGCTTAAAGTACCTTGATAATAGAATGAAACTATAGGCCAGGTAATAATGGTACCTAATGATTTTTTGACAATTTACTACTTGTTATTCATCGGGCTATTTCCCATAATCTTAGGATGTAGGTACTAAGATGAGGTCCACTCTACAAACATAACTAATTTACCCCAATTCAATCCACTTATAGGAAATGGAACCAAGTATGTGAGCTCTGGAAGCCATGCTCTCCAGTACCAGGCCACATTGCCTTTCAATGAACACCTGGATATGTGTGGGTGTACCTTTAGGGATACATGCATACCAGCATGCTACTTGTGTTTAATCTGTCTACCAGTGTTTACATTAATGATTGGAATTCCAGGCAAATGAGAAAATATTTGTATCTTCTAAACCATCAAAATTTTAGTGGGATTCATTAATAGTCTGTATCCCTTTCAGCGGTACCTTTAAAATTTAACAGGTGAGGACCTTTCTATGAATCAAACGCAAGTACAAGAGACATTGAAGAAGAAACACTTTCCCCATTTAACGTCCACTCAAAAATCTCTAGTTTCTCCTGAAGATGACTTTTAAGTCTTGCCACATTTCCCAGAAACTGCTACCTTCTGACTTCTATTAAAGAATTTAGAAAAAGAAAACAAACTGAATACAAGGTAAGTAATTATTATAATAATGTTTCATTCTCCCGTCTTTCTTTCTCGACCACACCATCTACTATAAAATCAATTAATAACAGTCTCTAAGCATCACTTATTTAGTTAATATACAGATACACAAACAAATGTGTAAGTACACATACATACCATAGACTAGAATGCCTTTTTGGAGGTGTTTAGGAGCCTATGGGATGTCTTTATTGTTTAAAAATTTTATAGCACTTATGCTCATGAGGAAATTTAAAGCTGGGGAACAAAGAAAAAGGATTACTATAGATTTTTAAAATATTTTTAAACAGCTTGCCAACAATTAAATTATCTAAGAGGCGAGAGCTGTTAGACTTTGCAATTAACTATTTTATTGGAGCCCAAACACTTTGAAGTTTTATGTTAAATTGCAGACTTTCATTCAGTAGAACACATAATTCCAAAGGTTCATTGACAAGTAAAATATCAACCAGTTTTGCATCTATTAGCCAATTCATTTTAGAATTTCTTTGACTCACTGTTTCTGTGAATCTTTATTCCTCAATTTCTCCTTTGAACCAATCTTACCGGCTTCCTGGCTCTTTTATTAATTAGTTGAATAAAATCTTTGACTTGTATTCATGCTACTTTTGTCTGAAAGACATTTTTTACTGTTGAAACTATAATACAGTATAGAAAAACCATTTTCTATATTCACCCGAAGCATTGTTGAATTATTTTTTCCTCTTTTAGTTTTGATATTCTATATAATTTTAGATTACCTAAAACCTCAGAAAATGTTTTATTTATAATCTCCCCAAGTAATATAATTTGTTACCTGAATTCAATAAGTAGAATTCTTTGGAAACTTTCACACTGAAAAGTAAATATATACAAAGGTATGAACTATTTTCTAGATATCTAAGTTCTCCTCAATATAATACACTTAGTAGGAACTCAGCAAGAACATTAGATGGATTTTTAAAAACATACATCCCATGGGGTGTTTCTATAAATTATTTTTTAAATATATTTTCTCTTTCATTTCCCTTTCCATTTGGAATGTATTATGTACTTTGGTGTTTTCAGAGAAAGCATGTATCTATCCTATCCCAAGCATCTTTTCTGAAGAGCACAGGTAAAAATATGCCAAAATATGAACAAGAACAATGGCAACCCATCCAATCAAGTGGGCTCAGAAGGACAAAAGCCAGAGTATCTAAAGCAATGAAGGATTCTGACCACTGGGGAAGCCCCTGGGAAGTGGCTGCTCCATTTCCTTTTCCAAAAGCTTTTTATATAGAACATCAGTCTGCTCTCCTATAAAGATGAGGTCAACTCCCTTGACAGCGGCCCCTCCTCCCCCCTCCCCCATCTCTAGTCTACATACACACCCACAGAGATTAATTAACACTTGCTCCAGGAAGAACCACAGACAATAGCATCCGATATGGGAATAGTCCTTTGTGAATAAGTATAAAACTTACAAAGGAGGAGGGAGATATTCTAAGAGAAAAGCATTGGACTTTATTGCTTAAAGCCAAAGAAATTTGTGATAAAAGTATGAAAAACATACATTTTAAAAAAATGTTTAAATATTTATTTTTGAGACAGAGACATGGAGAGAGAGAGTGGAGGAGGGGCAGAGAAAGAGAGAGAGAGAGAGGGAGACACAGAATCTGAAGCAGGCTCCAGGGTCCAAGCTGTCAGCACAGAGCCTGATGTGGGGCTCAAACCCACAAACCATGAGATCATGACCTGAGTTGAAGTCAGATGCTTGACTGACTGAGCCACCCAGATGCCCCAAACATACATTTTTTTTGGAAAAAAAAAAGTACACAACAATGAAATTTTGCACTGATAATCTACTGTTTTTGTGCCAATTTGGGTCTATTTCTTAAGAGGCTTATGTAAAATGAACAACAGTAGCTAAAACATTACTATTATGGCAATGTGGTCAAGATCTGAGAACCTTCAATAAATGGAGAGTTGTGATGCCACAGACAGATATACTTATAAAGGCACAAAGAGAATGGTAGTCCTTTTCACTATGATATAAAGCATTTTATATGATACGGTTATAAGTATAGTTTGTTTTTTTCAAAATATAATACAGTCAGATTTTTTTAATAACTTAAACTCAAGATTCCTTGTGTTTTGAAGAAATTTATGAAAACATGTTCACATTTACATGAAAAGATTTTTACATTGTGAAAATGGGTATATAAGCATTTTGCATCCAAAAATATCACCACAATTTTGTTGTTCCTTTTTTTAAAAAAACTTGTTTTCATACATTTTTGGTTTTTTATCATAAATGACATAAATTGGGTAATGTTAATCCCCTTTGTAGAAATTTTAAATGCCTTCCCACCAGTCTATACATAAATCCTTTTTACTATAACTTATACAACCTGTGGTCGTTTTTATCTATAGCCTCTGTCCCTTTCTCTCTCAAAGCTTGTAGCTAGTCTGGCCCCTTTCATGCCATTAAAACGACCAGATTCTCCCCTTCTCAAGGCCTTCACATGTCCTGCCTTCTGTCTCGCATTTCCATCACCCCACCCCAAAATTTCATATTCTCTTTCTCTCTCTCATCACATAGTCAGCCCCTTCTCATTCTTTCCATCTCAATTTAAATGTGACCTTCCTGTATGAAGTTTCCATAAACTGCATTGTCTGAATCCAAATGGCTAATAGGCTCCTATTTTCATTATGTGCTCAAAGTATCTATTTTATGATGCTTTGTTCAAAAAAAAAATGATAAAAGGGAGGTAGTCTCAGGAGGATAAAAGTGCTGGTATAGAGGTGCAAAAGTGTAAATAGTAGTCTGTTAGTCTGTTCGCCAGCTTGGTTCTAGGGAGCTTAAGGAGGAAGAGAGAGAGAACCACAGCAAATGCTGAAGGCACTGTTTTGATTGAGGGCACAGGAAGCAAGGTCACTGGCCAGGGTGGCAGTGGAAGGATTCCTCCCTTAGTAACTTGGGGGCAGCAGATTTCAGCAAGCAAAGCAAAGCAGATAAAAGTGAGCAGACTTGTTCTCAAGCACAGGTGAGATACCCTTGGAGATTCCAGTACATCAGTGGGGAGCCAGAGGGGAGGCTCAGGCCCTGCAGATGGAGTTCTGCAATGGAGGGGAATCATGTCTATCCTCAGGCTGTCAGATTTGAAGTTACTTGGGTTAAGTAAGTGACGCCTGGGATAGTAACAGCCAGCGATTATCAGCAGTTGCAGATCTGTTTCTATACTAAAGCAGATAAAAGCATCCAGGAATTATCAAAAGCCACAAATCAATCCCAGTGTCTTGTCATGCACCCACACAGCACTTTTCCCTTTCCTCACAGCTACTTAATGGATACTGGCAAGCCGTCAAACAGACAAACAAAGAAGTGAGGATAAATGATGCTTTCCAAATTTAAGGTGAGTCATCAGTCAGGCTGGGTATCTCAGGGAATTTAGTCTGTTTTCTAAGTAGCTTTATTTTAGCACAGCCATAAATCTAGCTGTAATTAGTCACTAAGTCCAATGACTCAATACATTTAAGCATTTCATTTGATTCTCAACCATGAAAAATTGCAACTGATTTGACAATACTGATATGCTCTCACTGGCATGCATATGCTGCTGTCAGCACAACGTGTGCTACCAGTATCTTTGTCCATCTTGTGATATTGATGAACTATCATGAACCATCTTCTATCTCTCCTACTTCCCTATGGATCTAGTAGGATGCATTGGAGAGGAAAGTGATGATGGTAGAGTTTATGGCCATGGCTAGATTCCACCCCTCCCCACCACAGATGAAACAAATAAGTTTATGTGGAAACTGAACAGAGCATGGAAATTTTTCGTTTTTTTTTTTTTTAGGGTTAGCTACTTGAAATATTACCTTAGTTAATGAAGTAATTCTACATTCTGTAACTGATAAAGATTATTTTTAACTAAGCTATAATAGGCAAATTGCTTTTCTCATCACTAGAATTACCATTTTAAACAAAGAAGTAAACATTTACTTTTTAATCTCGAAACAAGTTAAACTATATGATACTTTATATTAAATCACATGTAACACGTTTTAAAAGTAATAGTAAATGTTTGCAAACCTTTTAAAAACTGTATTTGATACCTTGTGGATATTCTTGCACATGTTCCAAGATTTTCATTTCTCCAAGGATTTTTATTCACCCACAGAATCAAAATATCAAGGCTTAATAAGGTTTCATCAAATGCTAATGAAACATCTAAGTTTTTTTTTTTTTATTAATTAACTGGTAAAGGACATAATAATGACATTCAAAGGAGGAGGCATCATCTGTGGAATGTTCCATTTGCAGATTTCAAGAAAACTATTAAAACATTTATAGCACTGAGGCTCAGATGGGTTCGTGTGCTCACTTGTGTGGCCATGTTGTATAACAGTGGGGGGTTTAAAGTGATAAAGTTCAGCCATCCATTTTGTCTCCAATTGGGGCTCAGGCAACTGTCCTCTATTGTTTGATAAAATTTTTTTTAAATGCACTGTTTGTAGACCCACATTTAAAAACATTGAGTAGAACTAAAAAGTCACATATTTTGACAGTAAAAAGTATATCTTTTAGAAATATACAAATGTAAAGTAAATTATTGGAAGATTTTAAAGGTTCGTTCTAAACATAATTATCATAAAATGCAAATATAACTCAGAATATATTTGTTATTATATTTTTGTTTCATCAGCTCCACTAATGAAGGCAAATATGTGAATTCTTTGTATACAAAAAACCCCAAACAAACAAATAAAAAAAACTTCCACAAAGTATATCCTATATGACCACTGGGTAAGACTCTTTATGATTATTAGCATGGGAAAAGTATAAACACTTAGATACCTTTCATAACTTTAAATTAGTAAATATATTTAACAAATGAGAAATCTTATTTAACCAATAGTTTGGGATCTTCATTACATGTATAACCCCAAAACATGCAATGTTAATGTGTCCTGAAAATAACAGCTTTAAAAGAATTTCAGCTTAAATATTCTCCTACATTGCTTTGTGAAACTTAAGACAAAATTTAGTCTTTCAGAATTCCTAACAAAAGGGGATGGAAAAGAAGTGTTTAGAGAAAGTTGAAAGATGACCTTTGTCATATATTCCTTACATTGTAGAAGAGTAAATGGTGGTTTTCTAGGGAGCCTGCAAAATTGCTAAAATTAAATGTTTGGGCATAAATGTGGAATGCAGAGTTATATTCTTTAATAATTTCAAAAGCAATTTAAAAGACATTTTAAAAAATCATCCAAGTCTAAGTAAATGTTATAGGAATCCTAGACTTATAAGAATAATACATTTTAAAAGGCCTAGATAATATACAATATAAAAATAAGTGTTTATAAATAAGGCATTTAATTTCATTTTAAGTACAGTTGTCTAGGCTTTTAAAAACCCTTCTCTCTTTAACTGGTTTTATTCTGATATTCAGCAAATAGATGAGCAGCAAAAAATTAAGTGGAATAGTTGGAAAAGGCCATAAAATTCAGCATCTGATAATGTAAACAGTAATAATAGGAGATAGAAATTTTATTAGTTATTTGGGCTTATAAACAGCCTAATGTTCTAATAGTAAACATACGGTTTATTTAACTAATTGCAGCTGTCATTCTTAGAGGCGATTAGCACCTGAAAATAGTGAATTACACCCAAATAAAGGGTGAGTTTGTATAGATATTGGTCCTTATTGCTAGCCATTTATTCAATAATAGCTTTTAGGCACCAGTTACAAAGATAGCCAGAAATATAGATTCTGTGTATATAAAAAGAGAACCAGCCATTTAATAAAATCAGGTATACAATGCCCCCCAAAATATTTTTTATCTGGAGGCTAAGGCAATCTGGACTGGACAAATGTATTTCTTGTTGGAAACGTTTCAGTCTATAGTTTCAAACACCTCCCACACATTTACACTGGAAGTTTTGTTTGTTACCTCTTTTCACCCCGTGTTGTAAGCACAGTATGTACACTTGCAGAAGTATCTCTACACGAGACATTTTTGATGGAATGAGAAAGATTAAAATATAGATGTTTATTTCAGAGATCCTGAAATGAAATATAAACATTCTGTGACTATAAGGAATATGTGCATAATGCAATGTATGAGGAAAGAACAAGGATATCTTTAAAAACAATAGGTATGTGTTTTGAGAGGTTGGAATTCACTGTTCTAGGTCACTTTTTAAGGTGTGCTTGACTCACTGACAGCTTTGGCATGAAATCACCTTTAAAACAATCTCTGTTTGAATGCAATGAATCCTGATATGGATTTTTTTGGAGCTGACCATGTTACCTATTCTAGGCAAACTACTTACAGCAGGAAAAGAAGATTTGAAATTTGGGTGCTAGGGGGTTGCTATGGATAGTTACTCTGAACAGTTCAGTTAAAAATTGAATTTGTCAGTTCTATTATTAAATATTATAAAGCATGAGATAAAAACATTGGATAATTTTAAAACTACAATAAAACTTATTTCGGAAGACTGCTAATTTCCTAATATGTGCATTGTTTTCAGTACCATTGATACCATAAACTTTGCCTGTGTGACCAGCAGATGATGAGCAGATAGCCTGTGTAATATTATCAAATCACACAGTCAGAAATCAGTCTTTTTCTCCCACTTTATAAGCTATTTGGGAAGAAAGGGTATGGGTGTATGCATGTGTGTGTGTAACTGAGAGCCAGAGATTAACTTGTAAGCCATCATCTGATGCAAAAACAGACATTTAGTAAGTCATCTATGAAGAGATGTTTCAATAACAGCTAAGCATTCATATAAATCTTCAGAGACCCAAATGCTCTCATGTGTGACAGAACACACATCTTAACTGCCCAGAACTCCTATTTTAAAAGATCACATTTGGCAAATAGCTCTAGTATTTGGAGTTCTGTTCAGTGACAGATTTGTTTTCAATGTGATTAACATTACCTGAGGACTAAAATGACCTTCACTTAAAATCCCTTTTACATTTTGTCCATGTGAACCCTACCAGGGATGGTGGGCTTTGGCTGTACTTTAAGGATGATTAAAACATTCTAAGATGGTTATGAAAGAGAGGTCTTCAAAGACAAGAAAATAACCGATGATCAATGCTATTCTGTGCACTATATGGGAGCACAAAAATTTATCCCAAAGAATATAATCTAGCCATCAGAGTTCAAGTGGATTCAGCATTAAGTGAGCAAAGCATAAAACAGATTTGTGGTGAAAAACAGCGATGCTCAATTGCCTAGTCTAATGTTCTCACTCATATCCCTTCCATCATCGAATTTGTTTGACATCTAGTCTTTTTTATGATGCAGTATGTGGAAAAAAAAGCCATTATTACAGAAGTTTTAAACATATGTTACACATTAATCGTGCTTGTATAATCACAAACAAGCAGGCAAACGCTGGGCTACATCAGCTTCTTTGCCTAACTTCCACATTGGTTTTGTGAATTTTGGAACAACATACATCGGGAATGGTTCCCTCTATTTAGGGCCCCAGGAAATAAATAAGGGCCCAGCTGATTTAACTGGAACTTTTTATATATTCTCACAGGGTAAGAGAATCTAATCAATCATCCATCTTTTGAGGAATCCATTTAGAAACACGTATAGAAAAAAAGCATGCTATCTACTTTGGCATTCTTATTTATGAGAAAAAAAAAAAGACAAAGCTTACATGCACACAGAGGAAACATTCCGAATTACAGACACATCTATTAATATGTTTCCTGACTTATGCCTGAATTGTACTCTTTTAAAAAGTGTATTTGTTGTTGTTTGCTTGTTTTTTATTTTAGAGAGAATATGCATGACTCGGGGAGAGGGGCAAAGGGAGAGAGAGAAATCTTAAGCAGGCTCCACACATAGAGTGGAACCCCATGTAGGGATGAGTCTCAGGACCACAAGATCATGACCTGAGCCAAAATCAAGAGTTGGATGCTTAACCAACTAAGCCACCCCAAAAGTGCTGTTTTCTAAGTGTTTTTATTTATAATGCGGCCCCTTTCTCTACAATAGGTTATTTTTATACATGCATACTATCATCATTTTCATTATATATAGGTAACACAGATATCCCATTTAATTTACCCTTTTAACCCTATTTTACATATTTGATGATATTTTAGTATAATTATATTTGATACTATTAACAGAACATGAAAATACAAACTACTACCATTAGGAAGGAAATGGTTAAGATCTTAAGCTCTTTTATGCCAAGGAAGATAGTGGTTTGTGGAGAGCCACAGCTTTTGAAACTTGACTTTGACCTGTGCCAGCTGCAATTTCAGAAGAAAACCATTTGAAGGGAAGAGATGGCAAATCAATGGGTCAGTTGTCTGGTGGATTATTCTTCTTCATGCTACTTTATCTGTTAAGTGTTGCCTTTCCCCATGAAACCATAATAATAAACACCATGAACCTGGGTAGGCACAGCCAGTCACTATCCTACGGTCCACTTGGTAGGAGTTATATGCATGAGGACTAAACGGGGTATGTGAACAGTATGGTCCCACTCTGGGATTCAGAGTGGATATGTGTCTGAATATAGTCTGGAACAAAAGGAAAGTATTAGACTCGTTCCTAAAATGACATCCATTATTTAGGAACTAGGTCAAGAAAGCCTATAATTACATATCTACTATATTTACATGGTGCTCCTTCATCAGAGAGCTCTTCTAGAAAACAGATGACAGTGCATAAAAATAAATTCTATTTCTTTCTCAACCCCAAAGTACATAGAACTTGACATGGGATATTTTCTAGCTAAAAAGCACTTATATAATCTAGCATCAGCTTTAATTTCTCAAACATCCATTTTCTGCTACAATAAATTGATAAAGCCATTTATATTTCATTCACATTTGTTATATCTTAGTCTTTGTTTTTCATTTAGATAAATAGGCTTTTATACTCTAGACAATATAGGAAATCCCAAAGCTCAGAAAAATCACTAATGAGGATGGAAGAAATTAACCATTATGGAAGCTGAAGCATGTAGCCAGTATACAACATCACTTCGTGTTCATGTAACAAGGTCATCAGAGTAGCAGCTATTCAGTGAGCTTGATTTTTTAGTATTACATCCTAAATCTGAAACATCTACTCTTAGTAAAGGTGGTAACTTGGGGCGCCTGGGTGGCTCAGTTGGTTAAGCAACCAACTTTGGCTTGGGTCATGATCTTGCAGTTTGTGAGTTTGAGCCCCGCATCAGGCTGTGTGTTGACAGCTCAGAGCCTGGAGCCTACTTCAGATTCTGTGTTTCCCCTCTCTCTACCTCTCCCCTGCTCACGCTCTGTGTCTATCTCTCAATAATAAATAAACGTTAAAAAAATTTTTTTAGTAAAGGTGGTAACTTTATGCCATGCAAAAAAAAACCCCAAAAAACTAGTGCTCAAATGTCATTTTTTAAAATTAATTAACCCTTTGTCTTTCCTCAGACCTTTTATTTGTCAGTATCTTCATTAATATTTCAAAGATTAACCTACATAACAGTGTAAATGCTAGGCTAAATACAATGCCTTATACATTGTAGGCATTCAATAAGTTCATTCAGTAAATAAGTGAAGGTTGGACGAAAAATATCATGAAATTTTAAATGGGTTTAGATATCACCTCTAAATTAGCTGAATTATGCAGGATTAGAACATTGATATATTTTCACTACTAAATTTAGTATTATTCACTAAGGGAATGTGGTATTGGATAGTTATATAATTGATAGAATTATCGGTAGCTTCTAATATACCCACAGATCATGATTTTTCCCAACATCTAACTTTCAAAATATAAATTCTATAACATTTAAAGCTATAACATTTTTGATTAGCCTTTTCAGTAACTGCAGATCAATATTTTTTCCCATGAGTGAAAGCTTATTTATATGTACAATGAAATTTAGTACTTTATAAATCATTTGTAGTAATCCTATAAGAAATCTGTAAGAGTGAAATTATGATTATAAAAATAAGTGGATTCTAACAAATAAAAACATCTTTCAGTAAAGTTTATGGATACCAAAAGGCATTCAACTTTTAAAAACCCCACTGTATAAAATCAAATGGAAAATGGTAACAGGGCCAAAGCTAGTAATATAATTGCTACCTAACTATAAACTAATTTAATAGTTATGCTGAAATCAGTATGTTCACTCTTTTAACCTCAGAGAAAGAATATACACACCTTACTATGCAGAACTATCTTCAATGGGATTGCACCATTGAGGAAAATAGAAAATGGAAAGCTATAAGAGTTCTTATTTATTTCTAGTCCCAACAGATAATATTTCATTGATATTGGATTTCCATATACATTCAGGTAGAATATTAACATTTCTTGCTTCTCAGTTTTACTAACTGTAAAATTGCACAAATTATTTTCAGTAGTATCCAGAGATACTGTACTGTTAATTGGCATCATTAACATTTTGGAATTATGATTTTAAATATACTAGCTGAGGCACGATTGGACGTTGGTAAGTCAGGTACTTGATCTCTAAAGAGATGGAATTCATCTCTTAAAAGGTTTTTATCCTCATGTTACCTGTCACAAATTTGGAACTCATTTTCTTTTAATTTACAAACTTTATTTTCATATTGCAAACAAGCTATAATTTTAGTAAGTAGAAGACGATTTGAAATGCAATGCTATCCATAGTTGCCTCTTATCCTCTGCGTTTCTTATAGAATCGTTTTTAGGGATAGGAATTATCTGGAAACCAGATGCTACAATTGCCCTAATTTTTAAGTCCCAAATTTCTCATTTCCATTTTGGCAAAAGAGGCCAAAAAGACATGATAGCTTTTTTGATCTGTCGTTCCCCAACACTAGTTCGGCAAGACCAGTGGCTTCATTCTTTCTGCTATTGTGGGTTCACACTTTGGTGTCCTTATTTATTCTGCCATCACTACCTTTGATTATCCCGAAGCGAATTCTTTCCAGGTCATTCTGTCATTAACCTTCGTTTTATAGCCATAGATCTACACCCAGCAAACTATTTCAAGCACAAATCAATAATCTTCTCATTATAATAACCACCACTACCACTAAATCTGTCATTGTTATGCTAAACACTTATTCAACACTTAACACATGTACTGTGCTCAAAGCTTTATGAAAGAAATTGAGGCACGTAAAAATTAAAGCATCTTGTGGTGCCTGGGTGGCTCAGCTGGTTGAGAGTCTGACTCTGGATTTCGTCTTGGGTCTTGTGAGTTACTTCAGTTTTGTGAGTTTGAGCCCCTACTAGGGATCTGTGCTGTCAGTCGCCTTCTCTTTGCCCCTCCCCCACCCCACACTCTCTCTGTCTCTCTCAAAATAAATAAATAAAACTTAAAAAAAAAGGAAAAGATTAAAGAATCTTACCCAATGTCTCATAGTTGGCAAATGGTATGTGAAACGGTAAAGAGCAAGCTTTCACCCATTATGCTATAAGGCTTCCTGCAGTACCAATGTAAAAATTTCATTGCATCATCTTTTGGGATCTTCAGCTTCAAATTTATTTATAATGCAGTCATGACTAGGTCTGCATTGTCATTAGAAGTCAATTGCTAGAAAATTAGTGTGAAGAAAACAAAGCTAGGTCATAGAGTATCTGGATGCCTTAAAAAGATGTCTGGACTTTATTGTGTGTGTGTGTGGTAAGTAATTATGGAAGTGTTGTAGCTGGGATTATGCACAATTGCATTTTCAGAGAGCCTAGGTAGAGACTAGGGGAGAGATGAGGAGGTCTGAACTACATGAATGTTGATAAGCTTGGGAGGAAAAATGGAATCAAAAAATATTTGGAAAGTGAAATTTCTAGGCCCCCATGATCAACTGGATGGAGGGACGAGGGAGTCTTTGATGGCTACACCTCCAACACTTGGGCCATCACAGTCTCTGCACTACAAAGTGGCTTGCCCTAATTCCACTCTCTGCCTGGACTGAGCCCTCTGCATGGCTGCTCCCCTAAGCAATAGAACTCCTATTTTCCAATTACCCAACACATCTGGATTATAGAAATGAGAGAAAGAAAATGAAGTCTGAGAATGCTGAGCTGTGACTGAACAGGTAGGTTGCAGGTTTGCCGGTGTATTGGTATATATTTCAGCCACTGACAGACTTCTTTTTAAATAGGATTTAAATGGTTCCTTACATTCTAAGTAAAACTCCACTTTGCACTGAAGCAACATTAGAGCACCACAGATGCTTACCAAATTTAGATAACTAATTATCATGGCTATGCTTCTATAACTTAAAGGGATTTATAGCTTATTAATACATGTACACACAAATCCTATATAATTAAAATTATGTGATCTGCAAGACACTTAGCTATTTGCAAAAATAAAATAGGTATCATAACTCTACCTTACCACTTCAGCAGAAGACCTGATTTTAAAATATGTCTTTTTAGATTTACATAGGAAATCCTGTGATAAGCCACCATGCTTCATACCAGGCAGCCCAGGTTAGAAGGCTCTGGAGTCCCGTAATGTTCAACTAGGTTAATACTCAACTAGGTCAAGACTCAACTAAGACAATATCAAGGAATCAGGTAAAAAGCAAAATGGGGTACAATACATTAATATAAGAAAATCCCCCAAAATTATGTACATGAATATATTTGTCCAGATACAAACAAAAATTTTCTGAATAGTACACCATAAACGCTAGTTTCATTAGGATGAAATATACATTTTCAATAAAAAAAATATGGCTTGTTTAAAACATGGTTTTGATGAGAAGACAGATTTTCATTTTTTTTACTTCGTATGTTTATGGTTTGAAGAGTGGGGCAGCAGAAGACAACAATATAAGAAAAGGCAGATCAAGTCAAGGACTTGGCCCATAGTAGGCACTTGTTGAATAGCTGGTAAATAAAGAACGAAAGTCAAGTTAGTAGCAATTGGGGCTTTTATGCAAGTGATACACAAATCGACTCGGTGATGTGTTGACCTAACTTATGACTTTGACTCTGGTTCCTGACTTTGAATATTTTATTCCCAGAAACTGCAGACCCATATAGTAAAAATATACTACACACAGAATTCCCTGGACTTAAAAATATATCTAAGGGTGCCTAGGTGGCTCAGTCAGTTAAATGTCCAACTCTTGATTTTGGCTCAGGTCGTGATTTTGTGGTTCATGGGATCGAGCTCCACATCAGGCTCTGCTCTGACAATGCAGAGCTTGCTTGGGATTATCTCTCTCTCTCTCTCTCTCTCTCTCTCTCCCTCACCCTCTCTCCCTACCCCACTTGTGTGCTATCCCTCTCTCAAAATAAATAAACTTATATATCTATATATAGATATCTATATATATCT
Organism: Prionailurus bengalensis; assembly: GCF_016509475.1. Lineage (NCBI taxonomy): Eukaryota > Metazoa > Chordata > Mammalia > Carnivora > Felidae > Prionailurus > Prionailurus bengalensis. Next base: position 131,772,497 of record NC_057344.1, on the reverse strand, counting down.
ACATATATATAAGTACATACATATATAATCACACACACACTATATATATAGTGGGCTGGATCAGACTCTGGGGCTACATGGAAGGGGGGTGTCTACTTCCTTTAGGAAACTTTTTGCAGTAGGGGCACCTAGTGGCTCTGTCGGTTAAGTGTCTGACTCCTGATCTCAGCTCAGGTCATGATCTCATGGTTTGTGGGATTGAGTCCCATGTGGGATTCTGCACTGACAATGCAGACGGAACCTGCTTGAGATTCTCTCTCTCCCTCTCTCTGTCCCTACCCTGCTTGTGTGCTCTCTCTCAAAATAAATAAACTTTTAAAAAAGCAGATAAAGTGGGGCGCCTGGGTGGTGCAGTCGGTTAAGCGTCCGACTTCAGCCAGGTCACGATCTCGCGGTCCATGAGTTCGAGCCCCGCGTCAGACTCTGGGCTGATGGCTCAGAGCCTGGAGCCTGTTTCCGATTCTGTGTCTCCCTCTCTCTCTGCCCCTCCCCCGTTCATGCTCTGTCTCTCTCTGTCCCAAAAATAAATAAACATTGAAAAAAAAAATTAAAAAGCAGATAAAGATTTAGGAAATTTTTTGCAGACAATGAAAACTCTACCTTGTCCCATCAAAGCTTCTGTATCTCAGGATGGAGGCAAGAAGGCTGACATTGAAAGGTAAGAACTCAGATATGCCCTTTCATCAGAAGCTGAAGTGGAATGGTCTTATCCTAAAAACACATGCCAATCTCTCTTAAACAGACCCATAATTGTTTCCAAATCTGTCACTTAGGAGAATTTTAGAAACATAACTTTGATAATCCCATGCTCCATTTCCAGAGTATAATAAAATCCAACATGCATTGGGTGCTCACTGTGTACAAGACATATTTCTAAACAGTTAATAGCTTTTTGTTTGAGGTGAGTATTCCTATTGTTCTTCTTTGGGAAGAGTTGAGAGAGAGGCAAAGTGCCTTACCAAGATGACATAGTTGGGAAGTGGGAAAGCAAAACTCTAACATCAACACCAACCCAGAGACCACTGTTCTAACATGTTTGCTATCTGCCATCTAAGAAATTAAAGCAAATTAAAAGTATGTCATGTCCTATTAATCTAAAACAGGCAGAAGAGATCTCAGAAAAAAATTTGCAGTATTTGACAGAACATTTTAAGTAGTTATGGAACATAGTTTGTTTAAACAAAGTGGTCTTTTTATGTACTTTTCATGAGAAATTTTAAGTGTGTTTTGGTTGTTATTTTCCTAAGTCTGTGACTGAAGGGCCTTTGTTTACTGGAATACTTCACATACTTCCTTCCTCTGTTGTAGGGTATTTCTTTCTCTTCAGATACCACAGGCCTAATATCTATGTATAGAGTTTCATTTTTTGTTATTTTCTGCCATTGTGAAACAGCATAAGAGATAGACATATCTGTAACCATGCCGGTGCATATTTATATATAAATAAGTTCTTGTTACATAATATAAAAATATGCTATGCTTCTTAATCTATAAACTAAATAAAACCACAGCTTGAAGATAAAGCTTAGTAAGTAGATACAATGGTGCCTCTAAGTTTATGACTTGCCTTTTAATATTTGGGTTGCAAATAAATTTGAGAGCTAATGTAGCGAGTATGATGGTTAAAAAGTATGAGATTTGGAGTTGGATATTTCTGAATTCTAATTAGTAAGTCTTTGAACAAAGACAACTTGCCTAATTTCTCAAAATGCCTACATCCTATGTTATTGTGAAAATTAAATGAGATAATACATATAAAGGCCATAACCCAATGCCTGGTACATATTACGTGCCCAATATAAGTCAGTGATTATAATAATTTGCTACCAAGTCATAGTAAACAAAGTAGTTTAAAATACTGTTTCTTTGATTCAATGACCCACAATTTTCCATATTTTCCTGGTTTCTAATATTGGGATACATTTATAAAATTATTACATATAGTCTCCTCTCTGCCTGTCTCCCCAAGTTCTTCTAAAAGTATTATTAATAGTATATCCTAGGAGTAGGTGTTAGATTCAAGACACACGGAAATAGTATAGTGCTGCATGTGCCCTTTGATGTGGAAATCAAAGGGCAATTAAGCAGGAAATGAGGAGATACTACTTTTTGCTTTGAGGATGAACCCTCCAAAGGTTCTCTTTATCTTTTTACATCTCCTCCAACAGTGCTAATTCTGTCCCTTGTATATATCCTTATTCAATCCATCAGCACATATCTGCTCTATGACCAACACAATGCTAGATGTTAGAGATTCTGGACAGAATGAGATGCTAGCACCTACAGGATCTCAAAATAATATGAAAGAAGAATTTGCTTGAGGAATTCTTACTGCATGTTTGAGTGTAATTAAAGTGCCTAGTCACTAGTAGATGACAAATTTATTATTTTGGTAGTCATGTGGGACCTTCAGTCTTGAAGATACTAAAGGTCTTTCTCACTCAAATGTGGTGATGTTGTTAATTCCTTAGATGAAAGGGGTACTGCTCCCAGTCAAAATACAGTGAAAATTAAAAATGAGTGCAAATCTATTTTTGAAAGTGAGGAGAATTTATTGTAATTCACTTAATTCTTTATAGATCTCCACTTTTAAATTATCTTTGATTCTGTATTAATTATTCCTAAATGTATAAATTATATTCAAGGTGGTTACAATTGATTAAGCAAGAGAAGATTAAGAAACACAAAACAAAAGGCATTATTTGAGTACAGAAGGAGATTTTTCCCCATGAACTGGCATTCTGTTTCTATTTTACCTTAATCTGAAATATGTACTTTGTCATTACCAGTATTTCCACAGGATAAGATTGAGGTCACAAGCATTTACTGAAAGACTTAAGCAAAAATGAGCAGCAAGATTAAGAAAGAAATAAGGTAAACAAATAGATGGCTACAAGAGTGGCCTTATTAAAGTCTTCAGTCTGCCAATACCATGCTGTCTGTTTCGTGGCAATGAGAAAGAATGAAATATGGCCTTTTGTAGCAACGTGGATGGAACTGGAGAGTGTGATGCTAAGTGAAATAAGCCATACAGAGAAAGGCAGATACCATATGGTTTCACTCTTATGTGGATCCTGAGAAACTTAACAGAAACCCATGGGGGAGGGGAAGGAAAAAAAAAAAGAGGTTAGAGTGGGAGAGAGCCAAAGCATAAGAGACTGTTAAAAACTGAGAACAAACTGAGGGTTGATGGGGGGTGGGAGGGAGGGGAGGGTGGGTGATGGGTATTGAGGAGGGCACCTTTTGGGATGAGCACTGGGTGTTGTATGGAAACCAATTTGACAATAAATTTCATATATTAAAAAAATAATAATAAAAGATAAAGTCTTCAGTCTGTTGGAAATACTTGATATTTACACAGAGAGCAATTGCTTTGTATAATTATTTGTATAACCTGAGACTAAAAAGGCATAACTATAAATGTATAAAAACTATAAACTGATAAAAAAGTTTAGATGTGTTTGATGCTTCTCTTTTATTTTTCACATATATATGTGAAATATATATATATATATGTGTGTGTGTGTGTGTGTGTGTGTATACGTATACACACACACACACACACACACACACATACAAACTTGCCCAATTGTAAGCATCCTGAATCTATGCTCAGAGACACAGAAACGTATACACACACACACACACACACAAACTTGCCCAATTGTAAGCATCCTGAATCTATGCTCAGAGACACAGAAACTCATCCTTAAGATTAAAGACTTGTTTTTATCTGGGTGGAGTCACAGAGTTGCCTTGGTAACAGTTACTATCACTAAATTAAGTGTTAACAATGGAAAATTTAAAAAATACAGATGCTAAAGTGGGGCAGCAAAGGGAAAGAACATTTTAAGTCTCCCCCCACATCTATTTTATACTGCAAGATACTTTGAGCAATTTTTGAGTGTTTAAAATATATACATATACAGAGTGCTTCTTATGGAAGTAATCACCTTAAAAATTATGAAATGTAAAGAAAATCAGAATGGTAAAGGATTAAAAAGCAAAAGACACTGAATCTGAAAAACATGAAGGGTCACATAGAAGTGGCATTCTGCCTCTTGCTCCTTGTAAATTCTGTAACCAGAACCAGAACATTTCTGGCATTTGGTCTGGAATCATTTTGAAGGGTAAGGCTGATTCTGTGATACTAAGCACAGACAATTTGGCATTTGGCTCCAAAAATATGCTCAGGATTTGTTACTTCTTCCCTCAGCAACAGGCTCCCAGCCAAATAATTTTTAACCAAATCTCAGAGCCCAATTTTGCTTTAGTTACTGAGATCCTATTTCAAGTTGTTATCAAGATAAGGGGAGAGAGAAATACTGATACTTGTGAGATCCCAGGACAAACTGAATCCATACAATTTCTTTTTCTGCATTAAAAATAAAAAGAGGCAAGAAAGTGTGATATTTTCAAAACACTTAATTTTTTTCTTCCACCTTAAAGTCCAAGTAGGTTTTATTTTTTTAAACCTGGACTTGGTGGAAGAGAGAGCATGAACATTTAAGGAAAATATTATTTTAAGTGGATTATTTAAAATCAAAATCTTAGACTTTCCTTAAACTATTTCACTATTTTTTTTCACATAAAGGGCAGTTAAAATTTACTTCTAAAATATGCAAGTGAATAAAAGATACTTTTCCTCTTTCATACACTTAATACTGATTTTTTTTCTTTTAGCAGTGTGTAAAAATTCTGGGTTTTGTCTTTTTAAAGGACAGTAAAATGAAACATTTTCCTCTAATGTATAACCAGTAAAATTTAATTAATAGTTATGGAGTATCCACAGTATAACTGTGTAGCTGAACTTCTTTGGCCTTGTCTTTTCTTTAAACATCAAACAACTGTTCCACATCAGAACTATGTCTTAGATTAGATGTTTAAATCAGGAACTACTACCATCATTGATTTAATCTTTAAAATTTTAAATAAATACAGCCTGATGTTCAAAAGATGCATCTATAACAGGTGTATTATACCTATAACAGGTGCATTTTTTCATTGAATAATGTATTTTTTTCCTTTAAGATTTTTGTTTGAGGATCATATTTCATAACCCACCTCTGAATCCATGAACACTGGTATAGGTGTATGATATGAAGTCCATTAGACAGACTTTCTGTGTACTATGTTCTTTCTGTTTCTTTTTTAATAGCATTAACTTACATTTTAAATTCTGTGCTTTCACAAGTCATCAAATAATACTTATTTCTAATGAAATTCAAAGGGATATTTACATAGTTGAAAGGACTGTGCTTTAAAAGGAACAATGAATTTTAAATTCCTAACTGGTAACGAAATTGTTATGATCTTTTCTAAATTCTTTTAGTATTATGCCCACTGAATTGTCTTTTAGGATTTTTAATTATATTCATTTCCTATTGACACTATAATAAATCACAAAACATGTACTGGCTAAAACAATAGAAATGCATTCTCTTACAATTCTGGAGGTAAGAAGTCAGAAATGGGTCTCACCAGGCTAATGTGAAGATGTCCACAGGACTGCATTTCTTTCTGGAGGTTCTAGAGTAGAAACTATTTCCTTGCTGCTTCAGCTTCCCAAGTCTCCTCATATTCCTTGGCATATGCCCCTCTGGGTCTATGGCTTTTCTTGGAAAGCCAGCAATGGCTGGTCAACACTTTCCCAAGTGGCATCACCTTGAAGCTCTCTCCTGCCTCTTTCACTTATAAGGATCCTTGTGATTACATATGCCCCACCTGGACAATCCTTGGTAAGCTGATTAGCAACTTAATTCCAAATGCAACCGTATTTTCCTTTTCCATAAAACAACATATTCTCAGTTTCCAGGTATTAGGATGCGGACATTTTTAGAGGTTAAAGAGGGGGGGAAGGGAGGGGCATCTGGGTAGCTTAGTCAGTTAAGCATCCAACTCTTGGTTTCTGCTCAGGTCATGATCTCACAGGTTGGTGAGATTGAGGCCCGCATTGGAGCCCACTTGGGTCTGATTCTCTTTCTGTTCCTCTCCCACTCGCATGCTCTTTCTCTCAAAATAAATTAAATAAATAAATAAATAAATAAATAAATAAATAAATAAATAAATATCAAATAAGGGGTGGCTGGGGGGAACAGAGAGCATTATCCTGCCCACCACATTAATATGACATTCTTTTTTTTTTTTTAATTTTTTTTTTCAACGTTTATTTATTTTTGGGACAGAGAGAGACAGAGCATGAACGGGGGAGGGGCAGAGAGAGAGGGAGACACAGAATCGGAAACAGGCTCCAGGCTCTGAGCCATCAGCCCAGAGCCTGACGCGGGGCTCGAACTCACGGACCGCGAGATCGTGACCTGGCTGAAGTCGGACGCTTAACCGACTGTGCCACCCAGGCGCCCCAATATGACATTCTTAAAAACAAAATTTGTTTTTGTTGTTTTGTTTTTGTTTTTTAGTATTATGCCTTCTATTTTACTAGGAATTAGGTAGAAACTAAGATTAACAAGCATTAATTAAGTAGTAAAATGTACGGGTACTAGCAGTAAACATCAAAACTAGTCCTACTATTTCAATAATATTAAATAATGATGACATTTGTGTTGCACCCAGCACTGGCTTCAATATAGATTTCACCCATCAGTAGCTGACTTCCAGCTGACCATCCTTTCTTAATTCCAGGTCTGTCCCACAATCATAGAAAAGAGCCCACTATGACACAAATAAAAGGTCATCTCATCATTTTCTGGATTCCATTTTCTTCAACAGGCTCCATGTTTTGAATTATCATACACTACTAGTTCTAAAAATCATTGAGTCACCTTCTTTTGAAATTCTTCAGGCAATTTCTTTGTTTTTAATTAGTATATAGTATAAATTTATGTTTATATGACATCTCCAAGTGACCAACATTCTACATGAAATGCTCAGGGACATCTTTATCCCCCAATAATAAAAGAGTCCCAGGACTTCATTGAAGATTAGAGACAAAAATCTGCCTGTTTTTCTCTTTCTTGCGTTCTGATGCAACAAACACACCATGCACCAGGTTCTGCTAATTATTATTTCTTTGGTTTCAAATCATTCCCCCACTCCAAACCACCTGTGTCCATACTAATCTCCTTATTTGCTTACCAGTCCCTTTTCAGATTACCCCCCTACATAACATCTCCACTTATGGTGTCCTGCTTTTCTGAAACAGGATAACAGATGAGGTTTTAAGACTAAATAGAGAAAGAGGGCATTAGTCCCATCTGCCTAGGAAGAAAACAACCAGCAAATTGTCCCTTATTTAAATTTTTTTTTTCAACGTTTATTTATTTTTGCGACAGAGAGAGACAGAGCATGAATGGGGGAGGGGCAGAGAGAGAGGGAGACACAGAATCGGAAACAGGCTCCAGGCTCCGAGCCATCAGCCCAGAGCCTGACGCGGGGCTCGAACTCACGGACCGTGAGATCGTGACCTGGCTGAAGTCGGACGCTTAACCGACTGCGCCACCCAGGCGCCCCAACAAATTGTCCCTTATTTAAGGGAAGGTGGCTTCACCCCAATAAAATTTCAAGGTATTTCAAAATTGCAACAGATTCTTGGGTGCTTGGGTGGCTCAGTCGGTTGGGCGTCTGACTTCAGCTCAGGTCATGATCTCAGGGTCCATGGGTTCGTGCCCCATGTCGGGCTCTGTGCTGACAGCTCAGAGCCTGGAGCCTATTTTGGATTCTGTGTCTTCCTCTGTCTCTGACCCTCCTCCATTCATGCTCTGTCTCTCTCTGTCTCAAAAATAAATAAACATTAAAAAAAATTTTTTTTAATTGCAACAGATTCTTTTCAGTTGTTTTTTGTTTGTTTGTTTGTTTGCATCTTTTACAGAAAGGCCAACGTTTCAACTGAGGCTGTGGAAGCTGAGGACATTTTTACTGGATTGGCCTTTGTGCTTGAGAACTGACTGCTACTTCAACTATACTCTAGTGATAATTCTTCCTCTGTATTATTCATTGTACTGAACACCTAAGAGCTGCCTTTCTCCAGAGCTAGAACTGCAATTGCAAGTAAATAAACTATAGATTTTTCCCAAATCTGACGGGATTTTCTTTTTTGTGCCTCTACATATTAGCCATGCAGATTGCATAGTTAAATATGTTTTTTAAAAGTTGTCAGAGATGATTATTTGATCATAGATTTCTAAGTTTGCAAAAAATGGAACATTAAAACATATAACAGTGGTAGCAGTACTTACAAAGAGAAACACTTTCCAGTTAGCAAAATGTGAGTCTAGATATAAGCATCATGTACAAAAATCACAAACCTTATTGCCAGCAAAAAAATTAAACAAGGTCTCTCCCCTCTCCCCCTCCAGAGAATTTTTTTATGCTTTAAATGTTTTTCCTAACATTTAAACTTGTTTATGCATTTTAAATATATAAGGGCTTACTTGTCTCATCAAAGAGACAAGTATGAATGCCCAGAACTTTCTGGTATAAGTGTGTATAGCGTTCATCCACACTTGGAGAGGAGAAGTGGAAAGACAAAAACAAAAACAAACAAAACAAATGACTTGTTTGCTGTTTCTCCCTTCATATCCAACCTGTTAAATCTTCTTGATTATATATCCTAGGTAGCTTCATGCTTTGGTTCCAGATGATACTTTTCTCATTTCTGCATCATCAATCATCAGAATGGTCTTTCTGCCCTTAGTTTTGCTGCCCCTAAGTCAGACCTCAATATTGGTGAGAAAGGTCCCATTCTAAAATACAAATCTTAAGATCCTTCAGGAGCTTTTCTTCCTCTGTAGGATAAAGTCAACTCTCTCCAGCCTGAGGTCTCACCCCACCTAACTTTTTATCTCAACTTCTTCCTCTTTCACACACATTCTCTTTCTGACTCTCAGAGTCAGGAAAAGCACATCACATCTTGACTTTTCCTGAGTTGAAGACCTACTCTTTGCTGCCATGTTTCTTCATTTGTTAATCCACTTGTCCAGCATGCTTTTACTCACCTCTACACAGGAAGAACTACAGATCAGATCAAAAGGAACATCAAAAGTGCCACTCGCACAGTCCTTTGCCAACTCCTCAGATTCCAGCCAGTGCTGGATGCAGTTTCCCATGGGCTTTGATTTATTTTGTGCCAGCATCTTGCCTTAAAATGCTGTGCCTTTTTTATTTCTGCCGAGGCGCTTCTGCAGTGCCAAACCTAAGAGGGACTCCGGCAGCAAATCACGGAATTCATATCCTAGTGGCAGCTTTCACATGATGGGAGATAGAAGTTCATGAGTTTCTTTCTCTTGTCCTTCAACAGATAATTCAGGGAAACTGTCCATATGATTCTTGAGATAACAGAGAATTTGAGACTCCATTGCCCTCAATAACATTGCTTTATATTGGCTTTTTCACCTGACCTGTCACACTCTCCCCTCTTCATAGGGATTTCTACCCAGATAAACTACCTGCATCCTCCACTATACTGCAAAATCAGCTTCCAGCTTCCAACAAAGCTAAGACAAGGCCCCGCTCCTATTGAAACATATCCTGCCTCTGTGCTCTCAGGTCCCAGAACCTACTTCTACTATAAAACTTAGCAACAGAAATTTCTTTTAAGTATGGGTTTTCTCATGTTCATCTTTGACTCACTAGTGTTAATACAATCTCTGACAAACTACAGATGTCCAGTAGATATTTGATGATTGAATAAATGAACTCAGAATTCTCATTTGTAAACTTTTTGTTCAACTGTGGGCTTTAGGAAACCTGTAAAACCCACTTGCAACAGTTACAGCATCAAGTACTGAATGGCAGCTCAGAAATATTTGTGGGATGAAAGAATATGAAGGAAGCTGACTCACCAAAAGAACACATATGGCCAAAGTCTTGAAGAAACTAATATTTCCCCAATGTAACTTGAGATACGTGGTGAGGGAGAAAGAAAATGAGATGGGCATCTTTTCTCAGGATTCACAGCTACAGATAGTAACCTGGGGAAGGGGTCAAGTGCAGTCTGAAGGAAAAAGGGACTAGAACCAAGTGTCACTTTCGTTCACCTCTGTCAGTCAGCCTTGCTGCAAAGCAGTCCCAATACAATGGTGCCTGGGCAAGTTGCCAGCGCTCTGCAATTTACATTTTTATTCATCAACACCCAGAGCTGTCAATACCTAGTGTTTCCCAAGGTTTCTTCTTTGTCTTTTAAAGTTTCAGAAAAACATTACAGAAGAGCACAGATGTGGATGTTTTGCTGGATCATGCATCCATCCCTGTTTCTTTGACCCTCTGAATCCTGCAGCCAGCCTTAATGTTCTGCCTATGCGGTATTCACTAATTCTTACTATTCATCATCTTCCTGTACAGTATTCACTAATCCACCAACGAATGGTCTCAGATTTTTAAAAATCAAGCCCAGGGTCTTCTGGCCATTTTCTTTATCAGCATTCTATGGGTTTGAAAATAAATTCTGTATTTTCGGATTGAACATAAAATACAATGCAATTATTTGCTTGATGGTAAAACTCACGCATATTCTTACAACTATGTTAACAATAGCCTTAAGCTAATAATGTTTATTTAGATATAAGTGTGGATTCCAGGATGGTGGTCTGGGGTATACAAAAGTATATCTTATGAAGATTTGAAGAAAAAAAACTGTAATAGTGGTATAAAATGGGAAATTATATGAAAAAACATCCTGAAATAGCTAGCAGATGAAACTGAAGTATTTTTTTAATCGTACTACTTTTAAAGTGACCTGTCATATTTTACATAATAAATATTTAAAAATTATTTAGTTAATTTTTGGAGCACCTGGGTGGCTCAGTCGGTTAAATGTCGTCCGACTTCAGCTCAGGTCATGATCTCACCCTTTGTGAGTTTGAGCCCCACGTCAGGCTCTGTGCTGACAGCTCAGAGCCTAGAGCCTGCTTCAAATTCTGAGTATCCCTCTCTCTCTGTCCCTCCCCTACTCACTCTCTGTCTCTCTCTCTCTCAAAAATAAATATCAATTTTTTTAAATTATAAAAAAATTGATTAATTCTAAAATGATTTATTACAACATTTCTATGTTTCTTATGGAAAAAATACTTTTACCCAGTTATAATTTTTTTAGTTAGGGAAATGATTTGTTTACTTGAAACAATGATGTATATAAATGGTTATAGTAAAAATTTATTAAAACATAGGTAAAAGTTCTACCCATACTTAGAGACGTGGTTAGAAAAAAAAAAGGCAATAACTTTTTATATAGGATTCTTGGGGTAAGTAGAATTCATTTGTTTTGTTAGCTTTGGATTGTAATGGAGTTTGGAAGCAATGGAACCGGCTGGACTCTTTTGTCAAATCCAGTATATGAAGGTGGTTGTGAAGTGAAGATTTATATGTATATTTCTTAGCCCATGGCTGAAATGTAAGTTGCCAAGCATTTTACTTTTTCCAAAAGTGGGTATTAGGCCAGATTAACTCAAATACTCAAATTTTCATTTGTTCCTTAAAAACAGTTCCACACTTAGTATTCTTCACACCCCTCTCTTTTCCTCCCTCTCACCCCTCACACTCAAATTACTACCTATTTTATCCATTGCCACATTTGAAATCTGGGTCAGACCTGCAGTGATCTCTCACCCATACTTGTGCTTAAATTTCTTAATTGGAATTTTTATTTCTAATCTCTTCCCTTAATTCTATGTTATGTCTTCAGAATTTTCTTTCTAAAATCGAAATGTGATTTCACCTCACCCCTTTTGAAACACTGTCAATGTGTTCATATTGCTACCGGCTAGAGTTGAGATGCACATGACATAAAGAGTGACTCGCTGTATGGCAAACCCTACTTCCCACCTTCATCTCCGGGTGTTCCCTCTCAGGGTCTTAGCATGGTGTCCAGGATGAATGTCAAAGGTGAATGTAGTAGTTGTTGCTTTCAGTGAGCTCAGAGTCTAACTGGAGGAGACAGAAAGGTAGTAAAGTAACTTGGTAGTGCAATGACAGCAGTGAACACAGGTGCCACGGAAGCAGAGAGGAAGAATATATAATAAGCCAGGCTGGGAGGAAGAAAGTTAGGGAGACTTGACTGGAGCATGCGATGTCTGCAGGAAGTCTTGAAGTAGAGGGAAGAGTTGGCTAAAAGAAGGGGAAGGAAGGCAAGGGAGAGACTGGTACAAGGGTACCAAGGCAAAAAAAAAAAAAAAAGCCTAGTTAGAAGTGATTTGCTGCTGCAGATGTTCAATACTATACCTATCACATTGTATTGCATACTTTGAGACACCATGACCTGTTTATCTTTGTATCTCTAACCCACAGTGTGACCCACAAATGTTTTGTGAATATATGGGTTGCATAAGATTGGATGGTTAAGTGGGTTTGAAATTTTTCAAACCTCCTGTTATGGAATCACAGAGATATGCAGAGAAAAAGTCCCAGCTGTTAAGAAGCATGTGCTCATAAACTATGCTTGTAAACTATGTTGAATCTTGAAAACTATGTTTAAAAAAATGAGGCAAAAGATCATATTAAAAATATCCCCAACAATTTAGTATTTGGGATCTCAATTGTGAGGTTAGTTATAATCAAAACAACAAACTACTCCACAGCATTTCTCTGAAATTCTTGGAATTGCCAGACCTACTGATTTCCCATGATGCTTATTCTTCTCTCACATTCCAGAACCAGGTTGATTTAAGGTTCTAAATACTTAAGCAGGTGAAAATGTCTAAGATATCAGAGTTTAATGGGTCTCTTCCCTATTTCTCTGTCCATATCTGTTATTTTCAAGTTTATTTATTTTGAGAGAAAGAGACAGCATGAATGGGGGAGGGGCAGAGACAGACAGAGAGACAGAGAGACACAGAGAGAGAATCCCAAGCAGGCTCCATGCTGTGAGCACAGAGCACAACATGGGGCTGAAACTCATGAAACCGTGAGATCATGACCTGAACCAAAACCAAGAGTCCGATTCTTAAGTGACAGAGCCACCGGTGCCCCTGTCCATAATCTGTTCTTAATTTACTTCTCTTTGGTGATCAGATCTGGGGCACAATGGACACAAAGTCACCTTTCTATTAGGTTCATTATGGAAGTGCACAGCACTGGTCATGGGGCATCTGCTTTTTTATCTAAGTCCTCCTTAATGTTTATCTGTTCATAAGCTAATGGCCACATCCTGGCTTATAGAATCATCTCCCTGCCATCTATGTCCCACAACACACATACAAACCCTGCATGGGATGGAAGGCCCTGTCCAAAGAGGGGTGGGTATTTTTAAACCCATATTTCAGTGACATAGTTCCCCTGTCCAAGGTTCCTCAATTTGTACACCTAAGATCCTGCTTTGAATCCTGCCTCTGAATGCCAAGTACTTATAATAGCTTAGGTTGGGTCCATGCCATGTTCCTGTGGAAACTTGAAACCTGTTCCTAAATGGCCATTCAGAATGCTTGTCTGTACTATCATGACCATCCCTTCCTACCTCATAGAGGCCTACTGGTCCAGTGTGTGTGTGTGTGTGTGTGTGTGTGTGTGTGTGTATGAAGGTGAGGGTATGTGCATGGTTTTCACTCCAGAGGAAGAACTTTCAAGGATCTCTATCCATGTGTTTTGTTACCTTTTGGTAAGTCCTCAGTGTAGACCTCTGGTGCCACTGGGTTTTCTGACCCATGTTATACCCCTTAGACACTGATTGTTTTTTCTGCTATTAGGAAATATACATCCCTACTCCAAACCTGAACACAGAGATAACAAGTGTTAAAGAGGACAAAAATTTCTAAAGAGTTTTCGGGAAACATATGAATGTATAGAATAGTTTGTGGTTAGTACCTCAGAACCAATGACAAATATTTCACATATTATTTATAACAGGGACCTTAAAAAATACTTTACCAGGTTATCATTTTGTAAAAGTCCATCAATTAGTAATATGAAAATCATTTCAAAAGCCTTTCTAAATCTATTGCATAAACTAGGGAAAATACTATTTTAAAATTATTATGGATAAGCCATTGTTAGCAGAATTTTATTTTCTTAAAGAAACTATCCTTTAAATATTTAACTGACAGTTATATAAATAAGCACTCCAAAATCTTGAGATTTCAGATGACTCTGTTATAGCCTTCAAATTTTTATTCCTACCCCTAACTTCTCTCTTCAAAGCATTTTTATGCATTGCCATCAGAATATTTGAAGCCTTCAATACTATTTCTCTCATTAAAAGTTTTCAAGAATCTGATTAAAATCCACTATTGTGTGACTAGTTTTCAGAGAACCAACCCTTTACTATCACTATTCTCCAAAGTTATTGCCTATAATACTCATAAAACATTTATTAACACATTGATTTAATTTATCATAGTTCGATTATTAAAGAAATTAAGTATTAGTTATTAATTGGTTTGTTTAAATGGTTAAGTGATGGATTAATTCATCTCCACTTGTCAATTAGATTATAAAATCTAAGGGCAGTTGAATAGAGGTCCAATACGTGATTGATGAATTGAATTATACTTTTTTGTATAGAGAGCCTCATATAATAAGGCATTACGTATATATTACATCTAATGCAAAATAAAAAACAAAACATTGATCAACAGGTTTTAGTTTGTAACAAGATTGGCATAAATAAGATGTTATGGGAAAAGAGTGAAATATGTTTCATTAACTTGTACGAATGCAACTGAAGTCTTATGGTTTCCTGTTTAGCATCGAGCTCATAGTCACACCCCTCTGGACCCATAGCTTCACACCAGGTATCACTCTTTCACACACTAAAAGAGCGTGTCTAAGCCTAGCTGCCTGCACTAGAACAAAGCTGTGGCCACAAAAGAGGTACGTATCTCAGTATCATTCAACACCACGTATGGAAAAAGCAAACTATGTATCCTAGTGAAGGTAGAATCCTGATTGTATCTGACATTTAATCCTAAACAAGAGGTACTCATATTTTCAGTTAAATAACTTTATAGTAAGATAATAGTACACTGTTTCACCTAATGTCATTGGCACCCAACTTTCCTTTACTTTAGGCATATATGCTCGCCATAGATATTTTTAAAATCCTTTATACCTTGCTCTTAAACAAGAACATAAAAGGAAAACATTTCCTAATATTTATGTTATAAACATATTCTCAAAGTAAATATAGCTGAATAACTGACTTTCTTATTTTTCCTTAAGATACGTGTCAAAAAGGGGCGCCTGGGTGGCTCAGTCAGGTAAGCATCCAACTTCAGCTCAGGTAATGATCTCGCAGTCTGTGAGTTCAAGCCCCGTGTCGGGCTCTGTGCTGACAGCTCAGAGCCTGGAGCCTGTTTCGGATTCTCTGTCTCCCTCTCTCTCTCTCTCTCTGACCCTCCTCCGTTCATGCTCTGTCTCTCTGTGTCTCAAAAATAAATAAACGGTAAAAAAAAAAAAAAAATTAAGACACATGTTTAAAAAAAAAAAAAGAGCCAGAAACCACTTAGAACTAGTCTACCCAAGTAGCATAGATGTCACTTGATTCCTTTCTCAGTCTCAGAGGGGAGTATTTCATTAGGAATTCATCTTTAAATATAATGATGTGCAAGGTGTTACTTTTACAGTTTTCTTGTCTTTAAATATAATGAAATCATATCAGTATTGTGAGAATGAGTATAATCTAGCAAAGAAAACAAAAATTTTAGAATTGAGACCCGATGGTTAAAGATCATGATGAGAAAGAACATACCCAAGGTTAATGATCTACATACTGAACTTGTTTTAATTTTATTTTTTTTTAATTTTTTTTTTCAACATTTATTTATTTTTGGGACAGAGAGAGACAGAGCATGAACGGGGGAGGGGCAGAGAGAGAGGGAGACACAGAATCGGAAACAGGCTCCAGGCTCTGAGCCATCAGCCCAGAGCCTGACGCGGGGCTCGAACTCACGGACCGCGAGATCGTGACCTGGCTGAAGTCGGACGCTTAACCGACTGCGCCACCCAGGCGCCCCATGAACTTGTTTTAATTTTAAAAGCCACTAACAATGGAAAATATCCTGCTTTAGCTGAAGCAACACATAATTTTTTTAAATATCTTTTTACCTTTAGAAAAATACTCTTGCTGCTGGGAAGCAACAGTGGGATCCCATGTGGTTACTTATTTGTGAATAAAAATATCCATATGGAATTGGTTGTTTCTGCGTGCGTGGGCAAACATGTTGTGTCATACAAATGACTTAACTGCAAATTTCCCTAGAATTATTTTACTCCTTAGAATTCTAAGCTTAATTTTAATTGTTCTTGGACTAATTTACCGCTTCCATCAGCGGTTAAATTATTTTCTGCTGACCAAAGGGTACATTAAGATCGTAATCACTATGATGTTAGAGGAATCAGGTAAGACAAAAATTATTTATTCCAGTAATCAACAGAATGTTAAGAAAGATTTTAAGAATGAGAATGGTAGCTCCAGATTCCAGTTATTTGATACAGCCCACCACGGAACAGGAAAGGCATACAGATTGAGTTTGTGATGAATTTTCAAGGACAAACTTCTATTCTCACATTCAAAAATTTTTAGAGAGCTGACTTGAGAAAATACACATTTCTTTCTAAATTTTGGTAGATCACATTTTTTTTAGATCAAAGAAAACTATTTTTTTCTTTTTTTTAAATTATTGACCCACATAATAGGGAGGTAATAAAAACTGCTTATATTATTTTTATGAGATCTATATCTTTTTTCAATGTCTGTAATTTCAATACCTTAAACTATAAATTTGACATAGTATTATAGTCATATAGTCTATGACATGATCTTTGGATAATTTTTCTAAATTACTTTTATCAGTGAAAAAGGGACCCTTTGCCATCTTTCATGAACACTCCAAATCTCTTAGACAAATTACATATACACGCTTCCTTCACCTGTGAACAAAAAGACTTAAACACAGACACTAGGAGAACATGGGACCACAATACTCAGATAGCTATAATAAGGGGGGGGCATGAAAATTCCTTGTTGAAGAAGATTTTTGTACACTTAATAATACATAATATTTCTATTATCAGCAGAAAAACCCCGACTTGGAGAGAAACATTTGTACGGGATGCATCACTATCAATCATCTTGCAGATGATATATGTATATGTATACGTATACGTATACGTATATCTATATCTATATCTATATCTATATCTATATCTATATCTATATATCATCTATCTATCCTAAGTTCCTTAAGCTGGATTGGAAATAGGGAACAGGGGGATTGTATCTCAATTGCTTAAAAATATAAAACAAATGACAAAAAATACGAAATATATCAATGAAAGAACATCAATAGCAGAGATAGTCTTCGATACTTTTAAAACATAGAAGGCTTAGTAGTAGGAAGACTATATAGCACTTAGGAGAGTAATACTTGTGCTAGTGCCCATGCCACTACCTTCTAGCTTTGTGATCTTGGGAAGATTAGTTAATTACTCTGGGTTGAAAAACGAATCTGAAGAAAAGGGCCTATTATGGTCCATTCCAATGCTAAGACTGGAGATTCTGCAATCACAGTTATGTCTGAAATTTCCCTGACATTTTTAAAAAAAAATTTTTTTAATGTTTATTTATTTTTGAGACAGAGAGAGACAGAGCATGAACGGGGGAGGGGCAGAGAGAGAGGGAGACACAGAACTGGAAGCAGGCTCCAGGCTCTGAGCCATCAGCCCAGAGCCCGACGCGGGGCTGGAACTCACGGACTGTGAGATCGTGACTGAGCTGAAGTCGGACGCTTAACCGACTGAGCCACCCAGGCGCCCCCCCTGACATTTTGGAAGCTTCTCAAGGGTATTAAGAATTTAATATGTGTTTATAAAATGCCTATGGTAGTATTTCCTAAACATAAAACTGCCACATGTATGAAGAGATGTCTTTATTAAAATTTCCCTTAAGTTATTCCTTCCTAAGGTAGTGGAAGCTGAACAAACCTTAGATACTTATTTAAGATTGATCATTCTACTTGACCAAAAATTTAAGAATCTAATTATTTTCTTTTAAGATATCAATATATTTTATTTGAAATACATGAATATGTATTTCATCACTTTAATCTGAATACATAAATTCTCTTTAAAGGAACTATTTTTAGAAATATGGAATGGGACTATCAACCAATATTTATCAAGAAATGTTTACTTTTCTAAGTTAGTGTGGGCAGAGACTGTGAAAGTCTAATAACATAAAAGAGATTGGTCCCAGAAATCCTATAATATAGATTTGCAGTACGGAGTGACAGAATTCTATTGCTATTAACAAAACATGCTGATCTTCAAAAGCAAGAACACTGAATTCTCTGGTTTTCTTCTAGTTCCACTGTGCCCTTGGCATCATGTAATGTGCTGATCAACTGCATCCAGAAGGTGGGATAAAATGCCAAATTATACTTTTGGCAGGATCCCAGAAATTCTTAGCTTTTTTTTTCTTTCCTTTCCTTAAAACTGTATCATATGAGCTATGTTTATTTTGAAATGTCCATGAAAAACAAGTCAGACATTTCTTGAAATTGGCCCCCTCTTAGAGATGAAATGTTTTGGGACATGCTTCATATAAATTCATTTGTTCATTTCATTAGTTTTAATCTTGTTCATAAATTTATCCTGTATACAGAGCTTCAAAATTTCACTATGTTTTGGCATTACTATAAAAATGTACCAGTATGTTCATTGAAAGACAGTGGCCAATATATTTAAGAGAAATGTCTTGGGGCGCCTGGGTGGCGCAGTCGGTTAAGCGTCCGACTTCAGCCAGGTCACGATCTCGCGGTCCGTGAGTTCGAGCCCCGCGTCGGGCTCTGGGCTGATGGCTCAGAGCCTGGAGCCTGTTTCCGATTCTGTGTCTCCCTCTCTCTCTGCCCCTCCCCCGTTCATGCTCTGTCTCTCTCTGTCTCAAAAATAAATAAACGTTGAAAAAAAATTAAAAAAAAAAAAAAAAAAGAGAAATGTCTTATTCATTGATCTCAGGAAATGTTAGAGGGAAACCAGTGTAACCAGGAATTGAAAATACAGATCATTCAGTGAAGCTGAAAGTTTTATCTATCAAACATTAATGACAGTAATAAAAATATATATATTGTTTTACCACTTGTAAAGTGCTTTTGCATGTATGTTTCCATCTGATTCTCATATAACACTGCCTGCTAAATAATATTATTCTCATATTACACAAAAGATTGAGGGATGGTAAATGACACAAAAAAGTCACAGAGCTCTTAAGTTATGTGATACTGAATATATTTCCTAAAACATTTCTACAGGATTAGCTACTTATATAGACATCAAAAGAAATACTCCGTTATATGACTTTGTACAATTCTGCTAATTTTTTAGTGACTTTGTATGTGTTTGTTCAGGAAACTACTACAAAAGCAAGAAGGTGGATAACTTTTTTTTCATGAAGAAGTATTTTGTTACTTTAATTTAGCCCATAATTTACAACTGAACAGATTTAAAACAAAACACAGTAATCCATTATAAACAGGAAAATCCACTCTGAACTAATTTTTGCCACTTTGAACTTAAGCCTATCATTAAAGAAAGGTATTTTCCTATACAATCTTTTGTTTGGCCTTGGTTTCCTAAATCTATTTTAGATTATTTTTTTCTTAAAAGATTTGGCTTTAAAATTCCATTTATTTTCTATATCTCATTCTCCTCAACTTTTCTAGACCAAAATCTTACATGTACCCAATTTTTTCTTAATGAATTTAATACATCCCACTTCATACTTTTCTGCTTCAAACATGTTCAATTCCTTACTAAAGTAGGGAAAGAAAGAAAGAAAGAAAGAAAGAAAGAAAGAAAGAAAGAAAGAAAGAAGCTAACTTATCTTTTCTTGACTCCACTACTTTTTAGAATTAAAAGCCTAATCTTTGTTTATAGACAATCTAAAATTCATCTGCTTTATCTGTTTGTTCATTTATATCAGCTCATTCATTTGTTCATCTATTCAATTCAAAACAAATGTGCCCTGAATTTCAATCACTTTTAAGAGCTAAGTCCAATACTCTCATTTAAGCAAGTCCTTTTCTGAATAAATTTAAAAATGAGAAATATTTACTAAATATCATTACATTTATTGCACATAAAGAGTTTTAAATATTTTGAGCAGCAGACATGCATCTTCAATTTATTTCTCCAGTCTTTCCTAAGGAATTAATGAAGATATAAACAAAGATTTAAATGTAAGGATGTTTATCACAACATTATTTATAATATATAAAATTATAAATAAAGAGTGGCATTTTATTCATAAGTAAATTGAAATGATAAGAGGTCACATGATTTGATCATAGACACAGCAGTAGTTAGGAACAGATTTGAGACTCAAATTTATGTTAGATATCACTAGATATAGAACTCTCTCTACCAGGATACTCTATGTCATATTCTAACTGCAGTACTGGTGGTTTTCCCAGATGTTTGTTGGATGTGGATGTATGTATAATTGTGATGAAAATAATTCTTTTTTTAAGCTAAAAGAAAGGGAGGATGAATAGGTTATAGCACAGTTAATAATAGGTTGTTATGCTGCCATGTGTACCAAATGCTTTGTAATATACTTAATTTTAAATATACTTTTCAAGGTGTAGAAAGAATGTACCTCAACATAATTAAGGTCATATATGACAGGCCCATAGCTAATATCATACTTAGTGATGAGAAGCTGAGTCTTTTCCCTAAGATCAGGAAAAAGACAAGTATACTCACTCTCACCACTTCTATTCAACATAGTACTAGAAGTCCTAGCCAGAGCAGTTATGCAAGGAAAATAAATAAAAGACATCCAAATTGAAAAGAAGACAAATTGCTTCTATTTGAAGATGATGATTTTATATATAGAAAACCGAAAACCTCCACTAAAAAACCTCTTAGGACCAATAAACAAATTCAGTGAATTTGAAGGATACAAAATTAACATATAATAAACAGTTGTGTTTCTATACACTATCAAAAAACTACCCAAAAAAGAAATTAAGAAAACTATCCCATATACAAGAGCATTAAAAAGAATAAAATATTTAAGAATAAATGTAACCAAAGAGGTGAAAGATATATACACTAAATACTACCAGATGCTAATGAAATAAATTAAAGAAGACACAAATAAATGAAAGATAGCCTATGTTCATGGATTAAAAGAATTAATATTGTCCAAATGCCCATACTACGCAAAACAATCTACAGATTCTGTGCAATTCTTACCAAAATTCCAATTACATTTTTCACAGAAATAGAATAAATAATCCCAAACCTCATATAGAACCACAAAAGACCCCAAACAGCCAAAGCAATGTTGAGAAAGAACAAAGCTGGAGGGATCACACTTCCTGGTTTAAAACCATATTACAAAGCCATAATAATAAAAACAGAATGGTACGGGGAAAAAAACAGATGCATAGATGAATAAAGAACTCGGAATTAAGCTCATAATATGGTCAAATAATCTTTGACAAAGGCTCCAAGAATACACAAGGGAGAAAAGATAGTCTCTTTAATAATAAGGGTGTTAGGAAAACTGGATATCCACATGGAAAAAAATGAAACTGGACGTCTATCGTATACCAGTCACAAATAAATTAACTTGAAACAGATTAAAGACTTAAACATAAGGCATGAAACTGTACGACTTCTAGAAAAAAATATAGGGAAAAATTTCCATGATATTGGTCTTGGCAATGATTTTTTGGCTATATCAAAACAAGGAACAAAAACAAAACTAAATAAGTGGAACTACATAAAAAGCTTCTATACAAAAAAGGAAGTAACCAACAAATTGAAAAGGCAACATATAACATGGGACAAAATATTTGCAAACCATGTATCTAATAAGGGGTTAATATATAAAATATATGAAAGTCTCCTACAACTCAATAGCAAATAAATAAATAAATAAATAAATAAATAAATAATAAAACAAAAAACCAGAAAAAATCCCAAATAATGTAATCACAAAAAGGACAAAAGACCTGAATAAACTTTTTATTTTTCTTCCAAAAAAGATATTCAAATGGCTCAGGTATATGAAAAAAAGTATTCAACATCACTAATTATCAGAAGAATGCAAATCAAAACCACAATGAAGTATCACCTCACACCTGTTGGGTGTCTGTTATCAAAAAGAAAGGAGATTATAAGTGTTGATGAAGATGTGGAGAAAGGAAGAACGCTTGTATACTATTGATAGGAATGTAAATTGGTACAGCCATTATGGAAAACAGTATGGAAGTTAGTCAAAAAAAAAAAAAAAACAACTAAAAATAAAACTGCCATATGATCCAGAAATCCCAATTCTGTGTATATATCCAAAGAAAATAAAAACAATATCTTGGAGAAATATTTACACAGCCATGTTCATTGTAGCACTATTCACCATAGCCAAGATATGGGTAAAACCTGTGTCCGTTATGCATGAACAATTAAAGAAAATGTATGTGTGTGTGTGTGTGTGTGTGTGTGTGTGTGTATGTGCATATGTGTCATGGAATATTATTCAATCATGAGGAAGGAGGAAATCCTGTCATTTGTGGCCATATGGATGAATCTGGAAGACTATGGTAAGTGAAATATGCTAGAGAAAGACAAACACTGTATGGTCTCACTTATATATGGAATCTAAAACTATGGAACTCATAGAACTACAGAGTAGAAAAGTGGTTACCAAGGGACTGGTGGAATAGGGGAGATGTTGGCTAAATGGTACAACCTTCAGTTATAAGATAAATAAGTTCCAGGGATCTAATTTAAAGCATGGTGACTGTGGTTAATAATACTGTATTATTAGCATTGTATTAACATTGTATTGTATATTTGCATTCTCACAAGTATAAAAAAGGAAAATGGAAACTATGTGGGGTGACAAATGTGTTAGTTAATTTGACTGTGGTAATCATTTCACAATATATATGTATATTAAATCATTACATTATATACCTTAAAAATCATGCTGAATAATCTATATACAATTTTTATCAATCATATGTCAATAAACCTAGAAGAAATAAATATATTTTTAAGGTCTTTTCTCCATGAGCAGTCACAGTATAGTATGATACTCTGGTAGGAACTAAAAACTGAATGCAGAACTTCTCATTCATATCAAAACTAAGTGAGTTAAAAAGGGTCTTAAGGCTAAGTTTATAAGAAGGTAAGAGCTAAGCCAAAGTCAATACTTCACCTGGTTTTTCTTCATAAATTTTACTTACCAAAATAGTACCTTGGATTCCTTTAGGAAAATCAGAGAGGTAACTTGAAGATAATAAATAGAATAAACTTTTCTTCTACTAAACAAGGCCTGTCCTCAAGACAAACTATTAAAAAAATAAAAAAACAAAAACAAAAAAAAAGAAAAGAAAAGAAAGGAAGTTCTGAGCTAGCTAACATCCATAGAAGTTTTCAATGTTCTTCTGGCACTAGATTCTGCTAAGAGTGAATTATTTCCAAGAAGCCAAGTTCAAGCTGCTACAAAAGCTGTATATTAATTACTTGAAAAAACTCCCAGTAGGGCAAATCTAAAAATATCTCAGTGAGAATAGCATATACATTTGTTATAAAAGTGATGATCCAGCCAAGAGGGTGTCTGGTCTCCAAAGTACATTTCTAATAAAAATTTAAGGAGCATTTGGATAAGAATGCATAAGGAAACTTACAACACAGATGGGCTCTCCACATTTGGCCACGTCTGCACTCTTAGCCAGATCAATCTTAATGGTCAGTTCAGTCCAAAGCAGGTAACGTGACTTAGTTGGTTGTAAAAAATGTAGCACTTGCATTATTACCATGTTGTATTTTTGTCATGATTGTAAAACCACAGTCTCTACCTTCTGAATGTTAGAAGGTATAAATATGTTTAAACATAGCAAAGTAAGACTAAAAAATTTAAGAACTGTTTTTAGCTATAATTATTAACTTCCAAACCCAAATCATCTTCTCCTTTGCATAACATTTAAAGATGACTTTTTAATTATCTCACAGAAACTTACTGCTAAAAATTATACTCATGAATATTCATTTTACTTAAATGACACAAGCCCTACGTAGGTAGGATATTTTTACACATATTCATCCTTTCTGAGCTCACTGACAAGAATTACTATGTCTGTTTATAAAATTTTGATATCCCCAAAACTTAATTCAGTTCCAACAAAAGAGAAGTTGTACAGTATATGTTTGGTGAAACAAAAAGAATCTCCTTCTAGTCAACATGTATCTATAAACGTGCTTAATAATAGGTTGTATCAGAGGTTGGTAGTTGTCTAGTACAATCTGTTTTTCCTTCTTTGTCAGGGCATGTGGCTATCTACTGCATTTTCCAGTCTGTCTTGAATTAATTGTGTCCAATATCCAGTGGGGAAGAGAGGAAATAATGTATGCTACTTCAGACTGGGAATAGATATGTCCCCTTAGAGGATGGTGAAGCTGTAAAATGGGAACAGTTTGGGTCCCTCAGTCACCTTGTGCAGGAAACTCACCCCCTAGCCCAACATACCTACCATGGACTTACACGAATGAGAAATAAACTTTTATTGTTTTTGAGTATTTTTATAGAAATTCATAGCATGATTTTTAGTATACACATGTTCAATGGATATTCACCGAATTAATTATTTTTTGTTTGTTTCTTTACAAACAAATTCTATTAAATCAAATTAATTTTTTTTAAAAAATTCCTTTAAAACAAATTCTTTTTTAAAAACTCAAAATACATATACAAAATACTTAAGACACCTATATGTATCTATATATGTATAGGCATATGCATATGTATATCCCTATATATACATGGCATGCAACATAACTATAGATTTTTTTCCAGCATAAAAATATTTTTCCCAACAAAAACCATTAAATACCTAGGAATAAACCTAACAAAAGAGGGAAAAAATTTACACATTGAAAACTATAGAAACTTTATGAAAGAAATTGAAGAAAACACACAAAAAAGGAAAACATCCATGCTCATGGATTGGAAGAAGAAATATTATTAAAATGTCAATACTACCCAAAGAAATCTACATAATATTCAATGCAATGCCTATCAAAATCACATCAGTATTCTTCACAGAGCTAGAACAAACAATTCTAATATTTGTATGGAACCAGAAAAGACTCTGATCAGTCAAAGTAATGTTGAAAAAGAAAATCAGATAAATAGGGAGAAGATGGCGGTGTAGGAGGACGCTGGGCTCACCGCGTCATGCTGATCACTTGCATTCCACCCACATCTGCCTAAATAACCCAGAAAACCACCAAGTGTAAACAAGAGGCCCACGGAAGAGGGTAGGAAGGGTGGAGAGGCGGTGCGCGCTACACAGACTGGTGGGAGGGAGCGGGGCGGTGGAGGGGCAGCCCAGCCACCTGGCAAAGCAGAGCCCCTGAGTCTGGCTTGGAAAAGCAGAGGGGCCGGACTGCATGAGTTCTGACAGCTAGCGGGACTTAACATCTGGAATGTTAAAAGTCAGCAGCTCTGCTCGGAGAGCAGGAGGGCAAGAAGACACCTGGAGGGAGAGGTGTTGAGCCCTGGAATACAGAGCTCAGCTCGGCAGGGAAACAAAGGCACTGGCAAGCACCATTTCCCTCTCCCATCCTCCAGTCAAAATTCCAAAGGGAACCAGTTCCCTTCACAAAACTTGCTTGCACTGAGCAAACACTCAAAGCTTTGTTTCTATGGATCCATCTCTCTGACGGGTCTGCCTCCCTCCTGGTGCTGCAGGGTGCCTCCTGCAGGGGACCACCAACACCAAAACAATCTAAGCCTGCCCCTCCCTCCGCTGTGCACCTTGCAGATCCACCCCGGCCAATATGCCAGATCCCATCAAAGCAGCACCACAAGTTTGAAAGTGTGCAAGTAGCCCAGATAGAGGCCACACCACTCCACAGTGAATCCTGCCCCTGGGAAAAGGGAAGATAAGGTACACACCAGTCTGACTGCAGCCCCGCCCACCAACACAAGTTACTCCAGACAGCACAGGAGAAGTGCCCTGCAGGTCCACGCCACTCTAGGGACTATCCAAAATGATGAAACAGAAGAATTCTCCTCAAAAGAAACTCCAGGAAATAGCAATAGCTAACAAATTGGTCAAAACCAATTTAACTAATATAACGGACCATGAGTTTAGAATAATAGTCATAAAATTAATCGCTGGGCTTGAAAAAACTATAGAGGACAGCAGAGAATCAATCACTACAGAGATCAAGGGACTAAAACAGTCATGGGGAGCCAAAAAATGCTATAAATGAGCTGCAAAATAAAATGGAGGCAACCACGGCTCAGATTGAAGAGGCAGAGGAAAGAATAGGTGAATTAGAAGATAAAATTATGGAAAAAGAGAAAGCTGAGAAAAAGAGATTAAAAAATACAGGATTTGAGGGGAGAATTAGAGAACTAAGTGATGCGATGAAACGCAACAATATCCATATAATAAGGATTCCAGAGGAGGAAGAGAGAGAGAAAGGGACTGAAGGTGTACTTGAACAAATCATAGCTGAGAACTTCCCTGATCTGGGGAAGGAAAAAGGCATTGAATTCCAAGAGGCAAAGAGAACTCCCTTCAGATGTAACTTGAATCGATCTTCTGCATGACATATCATAGTGAAACTGGCAAAATACAAGGATAAAGAGAAAATTCCGAAAGCAGCTAGGGATAAACATGCTCTAACATATAAAGGGAGACTGATAAGACTAGTGATGGATGTCTCTACTGAAACTTGGCAGGCCAGAAAGGAATGACAGGAAATCTTCAATGTGATAAACAGAAAAAATATGCAGCCGAGAATCCTTTATCAGGCAAGTCTGTCTTTCAGAATAGAAGGAGAGATAAAGGTCTTCCCAAACAAACAAACACTGAAGGAATTCATCACCACTACACCAGCCCCACAAGAGATCTTAAGGGGGATTCTGTGAGTGAAATGTTGCAAGGACCACAAAGTACCAGAGACATCACTACAAGCATGAAACCTACAAACAGCACAACGACTCTAAATCCATATCTTTCTATAATAACACTGAATGTCAATGGACTAAATGCTCCAACCAAAAGACATAGGGTATCAGAATGGATAAAAAAACAAGACCCATCTATTTTCTATCTAGAAGAGACTCTATTTGCTATCTAGAAGGTGAGGACACCTTCAGATTGAAAGTGAGGGGATGGAGAGCTGTCTATCATGCTACTGGAAGTCAAAAGAAAGCTGGAGTAGCCATACTTATATCAGATAAACTAGACTTTAAATTAAAGGCTGTAACAAGAAATGAAGAAGGGCATTATATAATAATTATAGGGTCTATACATCAGGAAGAGCTAACAATTATAAATGTCTATGTGCCAAATATGGGAGCCCCCAAATATATAAAACAATTAATCACAAACATAAGTAACCTTATTGATAAGAATGTGGTAATTGCAGGGGACTTTAATACTCCACTTCCAACAATGGATAAATCATCTAGACACAGGATCAATAAAGAAACAAGGGCCCTGAATGATACGTTGGATCAGATGGACTTGACAGATATATTTAGAACTCTGCATCCCAAAGCAACAGAATATACTTTCTGCTCGAGTGCACATGGAACCTTCTCCAAGATAGATCACATACTGGGTCACAAAACAGTCCTTCATAAGTATAAAAGAATTGAGATTATACCATGCATACTTGCAGACCACAGTGCTATGGAACTTGAAATCAACCACAGGAAAATGTCTGGAAAACCTCCAAAAGCATGGAGGTTAAAGAACACCCTACTAAAGAGTGAATGGGTCAACCAGAAGTAGAGAAGAAATTAAAAAATACATGGAAACAAACGAAAATGAAAATATAACAATCCAAACGCTTTGGGATGCAGCGAAGGCAGTCCTGAGGGGAAAATACATTGCAATCCAGGCCTATCTCAGGAAACAAGAAAATTCCCAAATACAAAATCTAACAGCACACCTAAAGAAAACAGAAGCAGAACAGCAAAGACACCCAAACCCAGCAGAAGAAGAGAAATAATAAAGATCAGAGCAGAAATAAGCAGATACAGAATCTAAAAAAACTGTAGAGCAGATCAATGAAACCAAGAGTTGGTTTTTTGAAAAAATAAACAAAATTGATAAACCTCTAGCCAGGTGTCTCAAAAAGAAAAGGGAGATGACCCAAATAGAAAAAAATCATGAATGAAAATGGAATTATTACAACCAACCCCTCAGAAATACAAGCAATTAACAGGGAATACTATGAAAAGTTATATGCCAACAAACTGGACAACCTGGAAGGAATGGACAAATTCCTAAACACCCACGCACTCCCAAAACTCAAACAGGAAGAAATGGAAAACTGGAACAGATCCATAACCAGTGAGGAAATTGAATCAGTTGTCAAAAATCTCCCCAAAAATAAGAGTCCAGTACCAGATGGCTTCCCAGGGGAATTCTACCAGACATTTAATGCAGAGATAATAATTATCCTTCTCAAGCTGTTCCAAAAAACAGAAAGGGAAGGAAAACTTCCAGACTCATTCTATGAAGCCAGCATTACTTTGATTCCTAAACCAGACAGAGACCCAGCAAAAAAAGAGAACTACAAGCCAATATCCCTGATGAATATGGATACAAAAATTCTCAATAAGATACTAGCAAATCGAATTCAACAGCATATAAAAAGAATTATTTACCATGATCAAGTGGGATTCATTCCTGGGATGCAGGGCTGGTTCAGCATTCCCAAATCATTCAATGTGATACATCACATTAATAAAAGAAAAGATAAGAACCATATGATCCTGTCAATCAATGCAGAAAAAGCATCTGACAAAATTCAACATCCTTTCTTAATAAAAACCCTCAGGAAAGTCAGGATAGAAGGAACATACTTAACCACCATAAAAGCCATTTATGAAAAGCCCACAGCTAATATCATCCTCAATGAGGAAAAACTGAGAGCTTTTTCCCTGAGATCAGGAACACGACAGGGATGCCCACTCTCACCACTGTTGTTTTTTTTTTTTTAATGTTTATTTATTTTTTTAATTTTTTTTAACGTTTTTATTTATTTTTGGGACAGAGAGAGACAGAGCATGAACGGGGGAGGGGCAGAGAGAGAGGGAGACACAGAATCGGAAACAGGCTCCAGGCTCCGAGCCATCAGCCCAGAGCCTGACGCGGGGCTCGAACTCACGGACCGCGAGATCGTGACCTGGCTGAAGTCGGATGCTTAACCGACTGCGCCACCCAGGCGCCCCTCTCACCACTGTTGTTTAACATAGCGTTGGAAGTTCTAGCATCAGCAATCAGACAACAAAAGGAAATCAAAGGCATCAAAATTGGCAAAGATGAAGCCAACCTTTCACTTTTTGCAGATGACATGATACTATACATGGAAAATCTGATAGACTCCACCAAAAGTCTGCTAGAACTGATACAGGAATTCAGCAAAGTTGCAGGATACAAAATCAATGTACAGAAATCAGTTGCATTCTTATACACTAATAACGAAGCAACAGAAAGACAAATAAAAAACTGATCCCATTCACAATTGCACCAAGAAGCATGAAATACCTAGGAATAAATCTAACCAAAGATGTAAAAGATCTGTATGCTGAAAACCATAAAAAAGCCCATGAAGGAAATTGAAGAAGATATAAAGAAATGGAAAAACATTCCTTGCTCATGGATTGGAAGAATAAATATTGTCCAAATGTCAATACTACCCAAATCTATCTACACATTCAATGCAATCCCAATCAAAATTGCACCAGCATTCTTCTCGAAGCTAGAACAAGCAATCCTAAAATTTGTATGGAACCACAAAAGACCCCAAATAGCCAAATAATTTTGAAGAAGACCAAAGAAGGAGGCATCACAATCCCAGACGTTAGCCTCTACTACAAATCTGTAATCATCAAGACAGCATGATATTGGCACAAAAACAGACACATAGACCAATGGAATAGAATAGAAACCCCAGAATTAGACCCACAAATGTATGGCCAACTCATCTTTGACAAAGCAGGAAAGAACATCCAATGGAAAAAAGACAGTCTCTTTAACAAATGGTGCTGGGAGAACTGGACAGCAACATGAAGAAGGATGAAACTAGACCACTTTCTTACACCATTCACAAAAATAAACTCAAAATGGATGAGGGACCTGAATGTGAGACAGGAAACCACTAAAACCCTAGAGGAGAAAGCAGGAAAAAACCTCTCTGACCTCAGCCGCAGGAATTTCTTAATGACATATCCCCAAAAGCAAGGGAATTAAAAGCAAAAATGAACTATTGGGACCTCATGAAGATAAAAAGCTTCTGCACTGCAAAGGAAACAATCAACAAAACTAAAAGGCAACCAACAGAATGGGAAAGATATTTGCAAATGACATATTGGACAAAGGGCTAGTATCCAAAATCTATAAAGAGCTCACCAATCTCCATGCCTGAAAAACAAACAATCCAGTGAAGAAATGGGCAGAAAGCATGAATAGACACTTCTCTAAAAAAGACAGACAGAATGCCAACAGGAACACGAAAAGATGCTCAATGTCACTCCTCATCAGGGAAATACAAATCAAAACCACACTCAGATACCATCTCACACCAGTCAGAGTGGCTAAAATGAACAAATCAGAACTATAGATGCTGGCAAGGATGTGGAGAAATGGAAACCCTCCTGCACTGTTTGTGGGAATGCAAACTGGTGCGGCCGCTCTGGAAAACAGTGTGGAGGTTCCTCAAAAAATTAAAAATAGATCTACCCTATGACCCAGCAATAGCACTGCTAGGAATTTACCCAAGGGATACAGGAGTGCTGATACATAGGCGCACTTGTAACCCCATGTTTATAGCAGCACTTTCAACAATAGCCAAATTATGGAAAGAGCCTAAATGTCCATCGACTGATGAATGGATAAAGAAATTGTGGTTTATATTCACAATGGCATACTATGTGGCAATGAGGAAGAATGAAATATGGCCTTTTGTAGCAATGTGGATGGAACTGGAGAGTGTTATGCTAAGTGAAATAAGTCATACAGAGAAAGACAGATACCATATGTTTTTTTCACTCTTATGTGGATCCTGAGAAACTTAACAGAAGACCATGGGGGAGGGGAAGGGGGAAAAAAATTACAGAGAGGGAAGGAGGCAAACCATAAGAGACTCTTAAAAACTGAGAACAAACTGAGGGTTGATGGAGGAGGGAGGGAGGGGGGGTGGGTGATGGGTATTGAGGAGGGCACCTGTTGGGATGAGCACTGGGTGTTGTATGGAAACCAATTTGACAATAAATTTCATATAAAAAAAAAAGTAAAAGAAAACCAAAGATAGAAGCATCACAATTCTGGACTTCAAGTTGTATTACAAAGTTGTAATCATCAAGACAGTATGGTACTCACAAAAAAACAGACACATAGATCAATGGACCAGAATGGAGAACCCAGAAATGGACCCACAAATGTTAGACAATAAATCTTTGACAAAGCAGGAAAGAGTATCCAATGGACAAAAGACAGTCTTTTCATCAAATACTGTTGGGATAACTGGAAAACAATACGCAGAAGAGTGAACCTGGACCACTTTCTTACACCATACACAAAAATAAACTCAAACTGGATGAAAGACCTAGACATAAGACAGGAAGCCATCAAAATCCTAGAGGAGAAAACAGGCAACAACCTCTTTAACCTTGGACACAGCAACTTCTTACTTGACACATCTCTGGAGGCAAGGAAAACAAAAGCAAAAACAAACTATTGGGACCTCATCAAGATAAAAAGCTTCTGCACAGCCAAGGAAATAATTAGCAAAACTAGTTGTTGCCATTTGCAACAACATGGATGGAACTACAGTGTACTATGCTATTTGAAATAAGTTAGAGAAAGACAGATATATGATTTCACTCACATGTGTAATTTAAGAAACAAAACAAATGAACATAGGGGAAGGGAAGCAAAAATAATATAAAAAACAGAGAGGGAGACAAGCCATAAGAGACTCGTAAATACAGAAAACAAACTGATGGTTGCTGGTGGGGTGTTGAGTGGGGTGATGGGATAAATGGGTGATGGGCATTAAGGAGGGCACTTGTTGACATGAGCACTGGGTGTTATATGTAAGTGATGAATCACTAAATTCTATTCCTGAAATCATTATTACACTATAATGTAACTAACTTGGGTTTAAATAAAAATTATATATATATATACATATACATATATATGTATATATATATATGTATATATATGTGTGTGTGTGTATATATATGTATATATGTGTGTGTGTGTGTGTATACACACACACACACACACATATTTCTTTTTTCCCTGCACAATAGTGCATTAACCTAAATACCCCAATATCTACCTCCTCAAAACAAAAAGACACCATCCAACTGACACTATACAACTCTTACAAACAGTAAGTCAACAATGCTACAACTCTACCATCCAAGCCAGATTATTAAAATTATTATGCACTTATGGTTTGTTCAATTATTTGTCCAGTGTGACAAATATGATAATCACTCTGGCTGCCTCTTCCACCAACCATCTCGGGCTCTCTCCTTTCCCTCTCCCACTTCTTTGGCTCTGGGCACACTGCAGTTGAGCTGTCTTTGGCAACCCCTTTCCTCAGGCTTGCTCAGACATCAGGCACCCATGTTTGTGTGTCTCCATAGCAAGAGGAAAGGGAAATGAAAAAAAGAAGAAAAAACAAGAAGAACATGGGAAGATGAATGAATTAATTCATTTTTAACATAGTGCATGAAAGAAAATGTTAGCAAGTAACATTTTAAAAGTTGATAGTAAAAACATCCCCCGAGAGACTACCTAATATGAACATTTATATTTCTCTCAAAATTCTGTCTGAATTGAAAAGAATACCTGAGTTGTCTGAAAAATCAGAGCTGGCTGCCTAGACTTATAATTGCCTTTGATGACCAGCATCTTGCTACTTTCCTAAATAGCAGGGTCAAGCACACAAAAGTGTATTTTTCAGTCAGATTAAGGTAAAAATATTTATTCTCTTGTCCCTTCGTTATGAAATATCTTCCTAGACTCAGAAAGTCAAGGGCCACATGAGAACATGACATTTTTTCCCCAATTTTCCAGTAGCATAACTCAGATTACAAAGAAGACCTTATTTATGTGCTTAAAATTTTAATCTTTTTTTTTTAATCACAAACTAAAACACTGCTTACTTATAGCACATATGTGTAAGCCAACATGATTTTTCTGGTAAAAGCAAATGCAGTCACAAAAGAGGTTATAGGAAGTGTATTGCATACATTCTAAAACATTTTGTCTCAGTTGTTTCAGTAATTACTCCATTTCTGTGTAGGAGGTATACAAGATTCCTGCTAAAAATATATTCCCTTCCTTGAATATTCACAATAAATGCCAAAATTTATCTCAAATGAATAAAGACAGGGCTGGTTAGCAGTATTTTATTTAATGCAATAATAAATTAGCCTTTATATAATAATTTCAGCATCTATTAATTATTCTAAGTAATCTTATAAGAAATCTCATGATTAATGGACTACATATAAAATTTTACTGAGGACTTTGATAAATTAACAGAAAAGTAATATCTGCAATACTACAACCAAACCGGGCTAAAAATAACCAATACATGTGAGGGTATATAAGAAAACTAATTATGACATGATTATAACAGAAAGAGAACATTGTTGCCTAGGGCACTGTCTGCTCAATTATAAATGTGTCTGCTCCAAAACTGTGTTTGTAAGTCATTTGCTGAAACAATGACCTTATTTCCACAGAAATTACATTAAGGATGTTTTTTAGTTCCCAAAGCAAGTCCACAACAGGGTGTCTTATTCACTGTCATGAAACTATAACAGTGTATCATCAGTACTATATACCTAACCAAGAAATATTAAGGGTCCATTCTCAACACCCAGGTTTCTCTACTAGTGACTAGTTGTACTAGTTATCCTAGTCCTCAGCAGTAAGTTTTCCTAGTTCTCAATAGCAAGATAAGAAGTCTTGAAGCTCTAGGCAGGGGAGAGGGGTTCCTGGCTGTTGCAGAAAGGGACTGAGTCTTCATGAGCAAACGTGCAGGATTCATGGTCTCATTCTTGGTAGGTAGTGAAAGCTGTCTAAATTTCCATATCCTAGATCTCTAGTAGCACTTGGCAGGGAGAGGACCATGTCTTTGTGACAAATGATGGTAGGAGAACAATGGGAACACATATAAACAATGGCTAAAGACAATGGGATGAAGAAAGGACAATTTCAGCAACACCCTATGTGGGTAAATGAATCCCGCCCTCTAGGATATCACCTCTGCTGTGTATGTATATGTATACATACACATGCATGTGTGCACACACACACACACACACATTCATCAGTTATCAATTTAATATTGACAGTTGGAACATCACAAACTAGTTCAAAATAATAGTTACTATTCAATATTTCTAAGTGCTTTAGTTCATTATTTTATAAAATGCTTTCTGATTTAATGAGTACTATTTGTACTATACAGAATTTAAGTAATGTTTTGGTATATAACTGTTGTTAAAGATTTTGTGCTATATAATATTTGTGGTCCTGTCTCACCTATCTCAGGGACATGCTGACATAATTGGGGCAGCTCTGCATGTCATATGGAAAAATCTCTCATAAAATAAAGGTCAAAAGATTAAATAGATAGCCATTGAATTAATTTGTTTTTCTTAAGAGGAGTTATTCCACAGGTCAAAAGTAAAGTCACTGATAGATATGTTTCTCATCTTGCTTTCTGGGTGTGAGGAGAACAAGTTGTTGATTTCCTCTGGTGGATTTTTCCTTGCCTCACAAGAATACATTAATAAATTCTGCACGGCTGTGATTTAGCAGTGTGACAAAAATGAAGAATGTGTTTCTCTGTCCACAAAGAAAGCACAATACAAATCCCGTCCCCTTGCTACCCTGCCCCATCATCATTACTTAGCCTGGTGAAATGTTTTTAACTCTAACCACTTTCAAAAGTAATGATATACAGTTGTTTCAAATCATGCTGATTATAATTTTCCAGCACTTTATAAATATACCTACAACTGAATTGCTTGCTTCTATGTTACATGACAATGGTTTCTATGGGTAAAAATGTTTTGCAAACAAGTAATTTTGAACTGGCTACCCTCATACATAGACATTGACCCTTCCAAATTTCTTTCATTTGGGAAAATAAAAAACACTCAAAATGAAAAGGGCTTTCTAGCTTCAGGAGAGCAAAATTTTCCAACTTGTGCTAAGAACATCATGACACTTTTTCACCTCTGAGTTGTTTGTATCATGGAAACTTTTGAAGGGAAATAAAGACATATAGAAACTAAACATTATTTGTGTTTATTTCTTGGATGCTTATTTTTTATTTTATTATTTTTGAAATGAATGTTCCTCACATTCCATACATTTAGAATAATTGCGATATAACAGTAAATGCCCACTGTGGAGACAATGGGAAGTTGTACAATTTTACAGCTAGAAAGAACCTTAGAGATCCTGTAATACATCCTCATATTTACAAATGAAAACAAGGTTTATGAGTTTAAGTGACTTGCCTACACCATAAGCTAGTGGTGGACCTGGATTATTAAGCCCATCTTGGTCAATTATTCCCTGGTGAAATCCAGTGATGTAGTATGTACAAAATTCCTTCACAACAGCCCAATATCTGGCCAGAGAATCATTCTGTGGACACTCACATATTAACACAATCTCCTTGGTTTACTTCTGATATCCTTTATTCCTATGCTAATTCCCTGGCCATCACTGTCACACGTATATACAGTGTGTCAATCTAGTTTCCTGGTATTTCCATCATGTCTTTATTTATTTTTAAAAAAAAATTTTTTTCAACGTTTATTTATTTTTGGGACAGAGAGAAACAGAGCATGAACGGGGGAGGGGCAGAGAGAGAGGGAGACTCAGAATCGGAAACAGGCTCCAGGCTCCGAGCCATCAGCCCAGAGCCTGACACGGGGCTCGAACTCACGGACGGCGGGATCGTGACCTGGCTGAAGTCGGACGCTTAACCGACTGCGCCACCCAGGCGCCCCCATCATGTCTTTATTTTTATACATACTGTAGTCAGAGATTAATCTATCCTTTAGCCTGCATTTTCCTCTCAAAAGCCTACAATGGATCTCTTATTGCCTTTTAAATTAGATTTAACCCAAACAAACATTCAGCTTCTTCTTATTTGATAGCTGTTATCTATCAGGATATACTCTATTCTAACCTCTACTTCGGCAAGAAAATCTTATATCTCCTTACATGTATGCCAAGTGTTTTAGCCCCTAGACTTTGACAATGATATTACAGCATGCAACACTTTATGTCAAATACTGTCCTTAGAGCTTTAATCCATTATCTTCTTTAGCATTTACAATAACTCCATAGGTACTGCCATATTTACAGTTTATTGTTCCATGATACAACTATTTTGACATACTATTATTCCACTGTGGCTGTTAAATACATTACCACAAACTTGGTAGCTTAAAGCCATGCAAATTGATGAGCTTAGAGTTCTGCAGGTTAGAAGTCTTATAGGGGTCTCACTGGGTTAAAGTTAAGGTGTTCACAGGGCTCGGTTCATCTCTGGAAGCTCTCAGGGGGAATGTTTCCTTGACTTTTCTAGCCTAAGACCATTCATAGCTCTTATCATAATCCAACATCATGTAATTATACTTGTTTTCTTTGTTTTATGTTTGCCTAACCACTGTAAAAGTGCTCATTTTTTTGTGGGCAGGCATTTTGTTTGTTCTGTTCTTAACTGTATCTTAGTATCTTAGAACACTGCTGGACAAGCTCTGTCAACTTGCATTAATGAATGAAAGCCAAAATTTTTATACTGTCACTTAGTAACCATATTATCAGAAGGAAGTTTTAAACCTCAATTTTTTTATATGTAAGCTAAAGGTATTAATACCAAGATATTGTTTTGAGGATTGAGGTTATATTTATGACTACTTGTAGCATAGTACCTGCCACATAGTATCAACAAATGGTATTATTATCATTATTAATATTATTAATTAAAGTAACATACATTCTTTTTTTTTTTAATTTTTTAATGTTTATTTATTTTCAAGGGAAAGAGGGAGAGAAAGACAGAGCATGAGCAGGGAAGGGGCAGAGAAAGAGGGAGACACAGAATCAAGAGCAGGCTGCAGGCTCTGAGCTGTCAGTACAGAACTTGATATGGGGCTCAAACCCATGAACTGCAAGATCATGACCTGAGCTGAAGTCAGATGCTTAACTGACTGAGCCACCCAAGTGGCCCTGCTTTATTTTCTTTATAGCACCTACACCTATCCAAGTTACTTTATTTCTTTATTCATTTATAAATTGTCCCATGAAAGTAAAATCTTGTGTGCTTCATCTCTGTATCTCTAGTACCTAGAATAGCAACTGGTACAAAGTAGGAGATGAAAAAAATATTTGTTGAATTAGTATTAGTTGTGTGTAGGAAAAGAACCTCAGAGAGGCTTTTATCCTACCATTTAAAGCTGGTTCTGTGTGTGTTTTCTTAAAAGTTTTGTTGCAGAACTCAAAATAGGATAAAGAGTGATGGCTGAGTTGGTGACGATGATGAAAAGAAGTTTGAATTCTCCATACTGTAAAAGTTCTTAATGTTTTAAGTGTTATTTAAACCTATTAAAACCTGAAAGCAGGCATGAACACTTCCTTCAAATTGCACATCCCTACCAAACTCACATTATTTTGCATAATTCCCAAAGGCCCCTGAGAGGTCCTGAAAACTATTAGTCAATGCAACAGATGTTCCAAGTCTCAGTCACTTAGGGCAGGCTCTTACCTTGAGGTGATAGGGTGCGACCAATACAATGTATTATGTTGATGTAGCAGGAATGTGTATAGTTACAGAAAGCAATTATAAAGTTATTATTACAAGCCAACTGAAAAATTTTGAAGACCTGAAAAGACATGGAATGTTGGAGGTAGAGAAAACACTTAGGCAAAGCCAAGTCAGTAGTCTGGGTGTTTTGGAGAGCAAGAGGGAAGAAATCATCCTGATTCCAATATTTTTATCCTCAATAGACACATATTTTGTGTATTTTTCACATAAAATGTAGCTTTTTTTTTTTTAACTGGGCTATGAGAAGAAATTGTGAAGGAAGAAATAAAAGTTCAGGAGCACTTTAATGAAATTTTCCTCTATTTAGTTTGGACATAATAAACTTAACGCCAGTTTAGTTCTTACCATTTTACAATCTAGACCTCATTTACCACAGGATTATTATTTGGGGATTCCTTGATCTATTAAACGTGGACTTAACTACTGTTAAAAAGCCCGTAATGCCCATGGAACCGCATCTATTACAACTGCGTACAGTATTATAGCTAAAAATATCACCAGGTCATGCAATGGACAAATATTCCTATTTCTATTGTGAGGGGGCTAAGGAAAGACTCTGAGCTACTTGAGCAGCAGATAGAGATAAAGAGCAGCTGTTCACTTCACATGACACAGCCTCCAGTGCCCACAGGGCAGGGTAAATCTTGCTCTCTTTGGATGGAAGGCTGACAACTAAAATTGGCTCAAGTTCACATGGAGGAATTCACTAGGAAAATTAGGTCCTCTTCTTAAATAATCCAAGAGAAAAAAATAAACCCACTATCCAAGAAAAAAAATGCCAGTTTGGAAGCCTTTGTATAGTGTTCCAATGAAACTACTCGACATTATAACAGAAAAATCTAGATTAGAGTCTGCCCCTAATAAATGTGGTGAGAATTCAAATAGCTCCTGAGCGCTATTTGTCATAATAGCACTTCATGGATGGATATTGAAACTCATTTTTTTCTATTATTTTGCATCTTGTGGAAAAACAGGAAGCTTATAGAAAGAAAACTTTCAGGAAGAAATATCTCTATTTTTCCTAAAATTTATGTCAAACTCATATTATGTATTTTACATAATAGAAAAGATCACAACTATTACTTTTTATTAAAATCATGTAAAGCAAAAGAGAAACCACCCACTAAATAAAAATTGACTTATTTCATTTGGGGCTCTTCTCCGTTTAACAACTTGATAAAATTCTGAGGAGTTTTTAAGAATGAGAACAACGCAATTGATCCTAGCCTTTAGGAAGATCCTTGTCAAATTTTGGCAAACAGCATTTAACAAAGTTACCATGTATCATCAAAGATGATAAGCTATGCAGGGCATGCTGAGGGAGCACCAAACAAGCAGAGGGGAAAATGCAGGGCAGCAGAGATAAGAGATGAGGTAAGAGAGAAAGCCTGAGCTGGCACACAGAGGGGCTCCTAAGTCAATACCTAGGAGCCTGTCCTGAACCTGAAGGAGAGCTGCTGACTGCATGTTAAGCAGCGGACAGCTCCAAGTTATGAGACATGAATTTGGATGGCTGCAGGGAGAGAAAAACAGAGCTGAGTTAGAGACAACCGCAAGCATCCACCAAAGAGATTTTGAAGTCCTGAGGTGAATCCCAGAAATTTTGTATATACAAAATAAAATCACAGATTTTATGACTGACTGTGAGTGAGGGAAGTCAGTAAAGAGAGAGAGTTGAAAAAAATGAAAACAACAGATTATGGGAAGGGGAACAAGCCTAGCACAAAGAGGATCAATTCATCATGTGACCAGTGATAGGAAAGCACCACTGTGTAATTAACATGACCTCACCCCACATGTTCTGAAAGCCAAATATCTCATCTAGCAAAGAGATCCTTCATATTTTGCTTCTCCAGACCCCTCAATAGATCTTCAAAGTAAAATCTCAACCTTTCATGGACCCAAAATTTATACTGGGAAGAAAGACACCGTGGCCTTCTCAAAATGTATATTATTAGCGGACCTTTTGAAGTTTGTGAACTTAGGACAGGTCTAGCCTCCTACCCACCCCCCCCCCCACCTGCTAAATATCATGTTTCATTCATTAGTCTTTTATAAGGTAACTCCTGCTGGGCTGATTACTAGGCAACTAATTTTTAGAGGGAAGGTTGCTCTTAGATTTGTTCTCCTATATAAAGGAAAGTCTATAATTTAAAAATTAGTCAACTGTACTGAGGTTTAATCTACTTCAATGATATACACAGTTTAAACGTCTATTTCTAGAGTTTTGATTTTGATTGTATAATTCCAAAAAACCATTACCACAATCAAGAACTCACGTATTTTTCTGATCTCCCCCAAATCTCCTTTGTGCTTTTTTCTAGTTAATCCCCGCTCCCCAGGCCCCTCAGCCCTGGCCCAGTGTGGTGGCCATGAAGGTACATCTCTTGGATCTCTACTCAGAAGCCAAAGAGCAACAGGCAGTGCTGTCAGTCTCCTGCTACAGTAGCTATGGGATCCACCTGCATATGAACCAAGGCAGCCTCCTGCCAAAGACCGGGAACAGCATGGAAACTAATGCTGGGAGATTTCTGCCCAGCGCGTGATTGAACCACCAATCTATGTTCCAGACCCCACTGTCAGAAGCCATGACTGCCTCAGAGCTGCCCAGCAGCCGGGGGCTCTTCCTACCCAATACTTCCCTCTACCTCCCTTTGCACAGATAGTGAAACTGCATTGTGGTCTCAAGATTTTCCTGGCCTAATTTTGCTCCCATTCTCTTTTTTTAGCTTTCACGGATATTGCCCCCAATTAATC
This sequence comes from Prionailurus bengalensis, assembly GCF_016509475.1. Classification (NCBI taxonomy): domain Eukaryota; kingdom Metazoa; phylum Chordata; class Mammalia; order Carnivora; family Felidae; genus Prionailurus; species Prionailurus bengalensis. Next base: position 131,731,934 of record NC_057344.1, on the reverse strand, counting down.
TCTTGTAATTCTAATACCATCTTGTCATCTGCCTCCAAGATAACTTAATCAATACTCAACTCCTGCCCCCAGCAGCCACTGATCTACTTTTTGTTTCTGGGAATGAGATCTGTGTGTTCTAGAATTACAGTATATACTCATTTCTGCCTGATTCTTATACTCAGCATTTGAGATTCATCCATGTTGCTGAGGTTATCAGTTCATTCCGTTTCTATTGCTATGTGGTATTCCACTGTACAATATACCACAAAATTTTTTATTATATTACATATAATCTGTGATCCATACAGGGTACATTTTTACATATGGTATGAGGAAAAGGTAGAGATTCTTCCCCCCCACCCCACCCCTTATGGATATCCAGTTGTTCTAGCACTGGCTGTTGAAAAGACTTTCTTTTTCCCAGTGAATTTCATCTTTGCTGAAAATAAATTGACAATATACAAGTGGGGCTATATCTGGATTTATGATAATATTTCACTTATCTTCAGGCCTATTATTTTTTTAATCAAGGTTTAATTAACATACAGTGTTATATTAGTTTTGGTGTGCAATATAATGATTCAATTCTACACATTACTCAGTGCTCATCTAGATAAATATACTCTTAATTCTTCCTACCTATTTAATCCTTCCCCTACCCACCTCCCCTCTGTCAACCACCAGTTTGTTCTCTATATTTAAGAATCTGCTTTTTGTTTTCTCCTTTTTTGTTTGTCTTGTTTCTTAAATTCCACAAATGAGTGAAATCATATGGTATTTGTCTTTCTCTGACTTATTTCACTTAGCATCATACCCTCTACATCCATCCATGTTTTTGCAAGTGGTAAGATCTCATTCTCTTTTATGGCTGAGTTATATATATAATGATATATATATATGTGTGTGTGTATATATATATATGTATATATATAGATACATACTAAAACCTTGAATTGCGAGCATAATTTGTTCTGAAAACATGCTTGTAATCCAAAGCTCTTGTATATCAAAGCGAATTTCAAGAACCATTAGCTCAGTTGTGATCATGTGATGTTCAGTATCATGGACTACTCATATCACAAGACTTCACTCATTTATCAAGTTAAAATTTATTACAAATGTTTGTGTGTCTTGCAGAATATCACAGAACAAGTTACTCATCTCCATATATGAGTATTTTTTCCAGGCATAAAATGTATATTTAAAATTTTTTAATAAACATGTATTTCTAAGTGAAGATTTCCCCATATTTTCAAATAAGATAATGCTGAACACACATTGTAATCAATTTTATATTTGACCTCACTGTTTTGGTAAATACAGTTGTGAAAACTGAGTTACAGACTCCTTATTTTAAAATATTCTCCCCTTGGGGCGCCTGGGTGGTGCAGTCGGTTAAGCGTCCGACTTCAGCCAGGTCACGATCTCGCGGTCCGTGAGTTCGAGCCCCGCGTCGGGCTCTGGGCTGATGGCTCAGAGCCTGGAGCCTGTTTCCGATTCTGTGTCTCCCTCTCTCTCTGCCCCTCGCCCATTCATGCTCTGTCTCTCTCTGTCCCCAAAATAAATAAACGTTGAAAAAAAAAATTTAAAATATTCTCCCCTTAACATGCACCTCTTTCCAAGATTGGTCAAGGCAATTTGGCACACTAAGGCAGCAATGTCCAGGAAGATCATCTCCCCCACTTTTTGCTTTAGTTTGAAGTTTTAATGTCAAAATAAATCTTAAAATAATCCTTTCACAAAATACAGCAACTTTATGCTGTAAAAATGTCATTTCTTTGTCAAAGGTTTATATATATATATATATATATATATATATATATATATATATATATACATGTATTATTTCCTCTAGCTATTTACCTATCAATGGACACTCAGTTGCTTGTATATCTTGGCTGCTATAAATAATACTGCAATAAACATAGGAGTGCATATCTCTTTTTGAATTAGTGTTTCTGTTTTCTCTGGGAAAATAGTGGAATTACTGGGTCGTATGGCAATCCTATTTTTAAATTTTTGAGAAATGTTTATATAATTATCCACCATGGCTCCCCCAATTTGTACTACGCCCAACAGTGCACAAGGGTTGGTTTTTCTTCACATCCTCACCAACACTTGTTATGTTTTGTGCTTTTTATTTTAGTGATTCTCTATTGGCCATCTGTATGTCTTCTTTGGAAAATGTCTATTTGGGTCCTCTGATCATGCTTTATTTAAATTATTTGATTTTTTGGTGTTGACTTGTACAAATTCTTTATCTGTTTTGAATATCAACCCCTTATTGGATAGTTCATTTGTAGATTATCTTCTCTCATTCAGTGTTTTGCCTTTTCTTGTTGTTGATGGTTTTCTTTGTTGTGCAAAAACTTTTTATTTTGGTGTAGTCCCAATAGTTAATTTTGCTTTGGTTTCCCTTGCCTGAGGAGGCATATCTCAAAATATATTGTAAATGCCAATATCAAAGAAATTACTGCCTATGTATTCTTTTAGGAGTCTTATGGATTCAGGTCTCACATTTAGGTCTTTAATCCATTTTGAGTTTATTTTTGTGTGTGATATAAGAAAGTGGTCCAGTTTCATTCTTTTGCTATATGTCTACTCATGTTTTTTAAATTTTTTTTAAATGTTTTTTAAATGTACTTGTTTTTGAGAGAGAGAAACAGTGGGAGAGCGGCAGAGGGAGAGAGAGAGAATCCCAAGCAGCCTCCACACTGTCAACGGAGAGCCTGGCACCGGGCTCAAATTCACAAACCGTGAGATCATGACCTGAGCCAAAATCAAGAGTTGGACACTTAACTGACTGAGCCACCCAGGTGCCCCACTATATGTCTATTCTTGTTAATACCACACAGTTGTGGTTGTTGTAGCTTTAGAGTACATTCTAAAAGTTGTTAATGGATCTCTTCTAACACCATACCATCCTTTGCTCTTTCAAGCCTGTTTTGGCTACTTTAGGTCCTTCGAGTATCTTTATAAATTATAAACTTAGTTTGTCAATGTCTATAAAAACCCAGATGGAAATTTCTTGGTCTTTAGTATAGAAGTTTTGTATATCTTTTGTTAAATTTATCTCTGAAATAGTTTATTATTTGACACTATTAGAAATGACATTTTAAAAAATTCAGGTCTGAATTGGTTTTCCTAGTATACAAAAATTCAATTGATTTTGTATATTGATCTTATATTTTCTGTCTTGCAAACTTGAACCATTTTACCACTTGTTTTATTGATTTATTAGGACTGCCTACACACGCAAACAGATCATTGGTGAATGCAGACACTTTTCATTCTCCTGTCCCAATTTTTATGCTTTTAATTGCTTTTTCCTGCCCTATTGTATTTCTAGGACCTACAGTATGGACCCACTATCACATTGTCGAATTTATTGGCATATAGTTTTTCCTAATATTCTCATTAAGTAGAAATGGTGAAAGTAAGCATCCTTGCCTTATTCTCTATCTTAGAAAGTGTTTAGTATTCCATGTTTAAATATGATGTTAGGTTTCTGATAATTGTCCTTTATTAGAGTGGGAAAATTCCCTTCTATTCCTAATTTTCTGACTTTGCTAACTTAAAAAAAATAAATTAGGAATGGATGTTCTTTTAGGTCACATGCTTTTCTGAATCTATTGAAATGGCCAAATGTTGAATAAATTATATCAATTGATTTTTAAATATTTATTCAATCTTTCATTCATAGGATAATCTCCACTTGGTCATTACACATTATCTTTTAAAAATGCTGCTTAATTTGATTTGTGAAAATTTTGTTCAGAAATTTTACTTCCAATGGTGTTAGAATTCATAAAAGAGGGATACCTAGGTGGCTCAGTCGGTTAAGAGTCCAACTTTGGCTCAGGTCCTGATCTCGTGGTCCATGGGTTCGAGCCCTGCGTTGGGCTCTATGCTAACAACTCAGAACCTGGTGCCTGCTTCGAATTCTATGTCTCCCCCTCTTTTCCCCTCCCCTATTCACTTAGGCATGCTCTCTCTCTGTCTCTCCCCAAAATAAAATAAACATTAATTTTTTTTTAATTCATAAAAGATAGTTGTCTTTAATTTTCTTTTCACAGTATGTTTGTCAGGTTTGGCATTAAGATTATGCTAGCTTCACAGAAGGAGTTGGGAAAATTTTCCCAATCCTCTATTTTCTGCAAGAGCTCATTTAATTAATACTGGTGTCATTTTCTTCCACAAATATTATATGTAATTCACCAGTGAAACCATGTACACCAGGAATTTTCTGGGTGGGAAGGTAACTTTCTCCCCTCTGTATACATCTTATTTTTTGAGTTTTTTTACTTTTAATTCCATTATAGTTATCATACAGTATTATATTAATTTCATGTGTACAATATCATGATTCAACAATTCTATACATTACTCACTGCTCATCAGGTTACGTGTACTCTTTAATCTTCATCACCTATTTTACCCATTCCCCACCCAACTTCCTCTGGTTTGGGAAGGTTTAAGGTACTTACTACAATGCCTGCAATGGATAAATTTTAGATTTCTATTTCATCTTATATTATGTGATAAACTGTATTTTCAAAATAACTTGTCCCATGGCACCTAAGTCGTTGAATTTGTATGCGTGAAGTTGCTCAAGCTATTCTGTTATTACCCCTTTAATGTCTGTACGATCTGTAGAAATATGCATCCTTTAAGTTTTCACATTGGTAATTTGTGTTCTCTCAGTCAACCTGGTCTCTATCACTTCTTTTGGTAATTTCAAAATTACCAAAATTTCAAAAAGGCTTTTTAAAACTTTTTCTAGTTATATTTTGTTTTCTATCACAGTTAATCTCTGCTCTTATTGCTATTATTTCCTTTTATCACTTTAGATTTAATTATTTTTCTTAGTTTTCTACCTTATTAAGATAAAGGTTTAGACCAATAATTTTGGACCATTCTTCTCTTTAAAAAAAATTTTTTTTAATGTTTATTTCTGAGACAGAGAGAGACAGAGCATGAGTGGGAGAGGGGCAGAGAGAGAGGGAGACACAGAATCCAAAGCAGACTCCAGGCTCTGAGCTGTCAGCACAGAGCCCGATGTGGGGCTTGAACTCACAAATTGTGAGATCATGAACTGAGCTGAAGTCGGTCGCTCAGTCAACTGAGCCACCCAGGCGCCCCTCTTCTCTTCTAACATAAGGATTTAAACCTACAGATTTCCTCTAAGTATTATTTTGGCTGCATTCTACAATTTTTTTTATTCATTTTTATTCGTTAAAAAATAATTTCTTATGTCTCTTGTGATTTCTTTCTTGAGTCAGTAATTATTAAAAAGTTATTGTTTAATTTCTAAATATTTGGGGGCTTCCCAGACATCTTTCTGTTATTGATTTCTAGTTTATTTCTGTTGTGATCAGAAGATACTTTGTATGATTTCAACTCTATTAAATAAATTGAAAATTGTTTTATAGTCTAGAATGTGATCTCTCTTGGGCAAAGTTCTATGTACACTTGAAAACAATGTCTATTATTCTTATTTTAGGTGGAGAGTTCTATAAATGTTTATTAGGTTTTAGCAGGTATAAAAATTCCCAGCCTCTGGCAGGTGACCACTTCTGTTTCTTTTGTAATGCAATTTTTATAAATGGTGCTACATCTAAGTTCTTATCTTCCATTATACCAGCTTAATTAGGAAAGAATAAAAATGTGCACTACACATAATGCAGGGATTGGTAAGATTTTCAAGCAAAAATTTTTAAAGGACAGAATTGAATAGATTTCCAACATAGAGTTCTCTGAGTATTTCAATTCCTGTTATTCTTGGTAGACTTTTAGGTTTAAAAACTTATAAAGAGGGGCGCCTGTGGCTCAGTTGGTTGGGCGTCCAACTTCGGCTCAGGTCATGATCTCACACTCTGTGAGTTCAAGCCCTGCATCGGGCTCTGTGCTGACAGCTCGGAGCCTGGAGCCTGCTTTGGATTCTGTGTCTCCCTCTCTCTCTGCCCCTCCCCTGTTCATGCTCTGTCTCTCTCTGTCTCAAAAATAAATAAAAACATTAAAAATTTTTTTAAACTTATAAACATACATGATTAATATGTTTGAATAATGAAAATAATCAAAGAGTTAATAATAATAAAACCAATTTAGTAAATAACAAGATTAATAATAAAGGGATTAGACAGGGTCCTTGTGAGCACTGATACACAGATTTAGGATGCTCTCAGAAAATTCCACACTATAATTTTACCTTGTGCAACTTTACTTGAAATTTCTTGTAAGTAATTTGATAGTCTCTAAATGCAAGGTCAGGGGGTACCTGAGTGGCTCCATTGGTTAAGCGTCTGACTTCAGCTCAGGTCACAATCTTGTGGTTTGTGAGTTCCAACCCCACATTGGGCTCTGTGCTGACAGCTCAGAGCCTGGAGCCTGCTTCAGATTCTGTGTCCCCTTCTCTGCCCCCCCTTTCCAGCTCACACTCAGTCTCTGTCTCTTTCTCAAAAATAAACATTAAAAAGAATTGTAAAATAAATAAATATTAAATAAATAAATAAATAAAAGATCAAATGTTACATTATACTTTTCCTATTAAATTTTAAATCAATGTTCAGAAAATAGTAAATGTGCACTGTACTTGGAAACTTTTCATTGTTTATCTACAAGTTTTACATGAAATATTAACTTTAGCTTTATTGATAGAGAAGAAGCTGAGATACTTAAAGGATTAAAATACCAATAGTGATACCTAACATTCTTTGAAAGTTCACTATGCATCACATATAGTGTGGATGCTTAATCTCGTTTAATCCTGTAGCAACACTCTGGAATCTATTGCTGTTATCATCACTCTACAGGTGAAGAAACAGTACTACAGCAGGTGTGTAACTGCACAGACTGGCAACACAGGTTCGCTGACTCTAGATCCAGTACTCTTAACCACTACACTGTATAGCTCCTCATAGGAAGGACAGTTATTTTTGCTGAGCCACTTAGAAATTCCATAATGTTTAATCAAAATTTTAAATATGTAGGTTAAAAACAGCAAAATCTGGGATACAAGTTATATAAAACTCAAATAAACACCCCAGGGGTTTGAAATATTAGAATAATGAGCATCTGATACATGTAGTACCCATTGTGCAATCAATCAAATTGTGCAACATGCGGTGCACAACCCTAAATGTTTTTGGAAATCACAGTGATATAAAAAGGCAATCTCAGAAAACAGGGATAGGTTTGAATACCATATACTCAGTTCAAGGAAAAGTCTCATTGAGACAGAAAATTAAAAGCAGTATGAAGGTCCATAAACATCCTTGGAATTCTTCAAGTGAATGAAAATTACTTAAGTATTCAGATACTTGGGGTATCACGTATAGCTTTACAAGTTAGTAAAAAGGATGGAAACCTGCTATTACCCTGCTCTCTCCCATTACCATTGTTAACTATATACATACACGACAGAATCAACTTTAAGAATAATGTGCCATCAAGGGATATGAAATATTTTGTCTGATCACATGCTTATAGTGCACACTAACTACTCATGCACATTATTGCCTAGAACAGCACTGTCCAATACAATTATTAGGTAAGTCACATATGTAATTTGAAATTACATTCTAGGTAACACATGAGAAAAGCTAAAAATAACAGCTGAATATTATACTTAATTTAATGTAACATTCAAAATATCCACATGTCATCTATATAAAAATTATTAGGAAATTTTATGTTCTTCAAGTTTTTGAAATCCTATGTGTATTTTATACCACATGTCAATTCAGGCTAGCTACATTTCAAGGGATTAATAATATTATGTAAGTCTAGTGCCTACCATATTGGACAGTGCAGACAAGGAGGTGAACAGGAAACACTGAGCACCTATTATGTGCAAGAAATTGTACTAGCTATTAGAGAAACTAAGAGGAAAAAAATCACAGTCCAACACTAAAGTAATTACAATGAAGATAGGGAAAAATATTTTGCACTGAAAAGATAATTAATATGAACAGCCATTTCTGACAAGTTCAATAGGAGTACTGTAGGCAAATGGTTCTATAAAGATTTATGACAGGAATTTTTGTGATCTTGAGCAAAAGTATAGGCCTGAGATATTTGTGAATTAAGAAAAGATTTTAAGTATATACAGGAACATAGAAAAGCCTGATATGTTCTGGTGACGATGAATGAACTGGCATTAGAGACTTCATATGATACATACTACATTTTGTGGATGTTCAAATGTTAGCCAACCCTTAAATGTGTGAATAAAAAATGAACAAAAGATATAACAACGTAATAAAAAATGTGAGCACTAAAATATTGATCTGATGGCAAACTTTTGCATATATTTGAATGGAAAATGATGTATGAATCAGTGCAGATGGTAGTTAAAAATCTACTGGGAGGACAAGGTAAGCCACAGATAGATGAACTGAGTGCCTATGCACTAATGTAGGCATGAGTTAATAAGACTCCTATCCAAACCATAATGGAAGAGACAGGAAAGAGATTAAAAGAACAAGCGGAAAAAATAAGGATCCTTAGAATCATATTATGGCCAAATGTGAGAAGGAGATTGTGAATACACCAAAGATTTATGCCATAGGTCATAGAGAAAATACTGATGTCTTAGGTGATAACTGATATGGAGGGGATCCTTGTTTGAGAAAAAGATTAGGCCCAACTTTAGACCAAAGTGATGATGTGATATCTAAAGTAAAATGTGCACTAGCCAAAGAGAAATATGAGAGTGTATATTAAGAAAGAGAGCCCACTAGAAATATATAAAGAGATAAACATTAATGAGAATATATGATATTGCTGAGGAAACAGCAAAACTCAGAGAGTAAGTCAGTAACCTACACACCTTAAATTGTAAAAGCATGAGAAACAGTTTTTGTCGAAGAATGCTCTAGGAAATAAAGTAGAGATAAATAAAAAAATCAAATATCCATTAAGTGGAAAGACCATGAATTTTGGTATGTGCAAACATATAGAGCCGTCTAAATGTCAAGTTTACCGTTTTACGTGGCTGTTGTACAATGTACACCATAGAGTTTCAGAGTACATAAATGAAAGGAAGAGAGAATTGCCTGCATATTCATGAAATTCTTTGTTCTATTATGTTCTTGTCCATGATTTGCATAACATGACTGACTGTAATCTGATGATTGTGTGTGCCCTTTATTAATCAACCCTTGTATAAATCTCACAAGGATTTCTATTTCTCTAAAGACAAACCTGGTCTGCTAAATATTATGCACTTCAGGATGAATTTTAATAACCTCCGTAAAAGATTACCAGTCACATATTTGACACTTCTATGTTTTCAGTCCTATCTCTTCCCATGTCTGCTATTTTTATTAGTTTCTTTTGTGAACTTTGCTGGTTTCTTCATTTTTCCTCCTTAGAAACTCACTCCCCTCTACTCTTGCTCTGCGCCCTGGGAAGATAACTTGCATGAACTACATCAGGGTTTCTCACCCTTGGCACTAGTGACATTTTGAATTAGATACTTCTTTGTTGTTGGAGGAACTTTAGCAGAATGCCTGGCTTCTACCCACTGGAACCCATTAGCACCTACCTCCTTCCTCCCAAAGTTGAAACAACCAAACATGTCCCCTGGGAACAAAATTGCTGCCTTCATCTTCCCGCAATGAGAAGGTTATATCATAGGATTATATCAATGTGGCTACCATGTGTGCTTGGCCAATGGGAGCATCAGAAGAACAAATGGAAGGAGGAAAGTAGGATCAAGTTGTTTGTTTCCCAAATATCCATTCCCTTCCAGGTCAGTGTAAGCAATCTGTGTCCAACCAAATATCACAGATCCTGGCAGGCAGCTGTCTTTAAACAACCTCTGCTTATTCACATGTTTTCTCCTTCTCTCTCTCTCATGCTCTCAATTTCTCTCTCTCTCCTTCCACACACACATATACCTGTTCTCTTCCTCCTCCCACTCCCTCAGAACCTGTATCTCCTCTCCTGCCCCTCCTCATTTAGGCCTAGTGGTTATAATGATGTACACTGTTACTATCCTGAAGTACTACATTACATCCTAATTCTATCCAACCCTTCATAACTACTCACTTTATGGAAGTCTCCACAAATTACCTAATTTGTGTGTACCATCTGTTTCTGCAGGAATTATAACTGATACAGAATAAGTTCATATCAAAATATTTACAGCAAAGCAAATTACATTTGCTTTAGCAATAGTCATTGAGGTGTTTTCTCCACATTAGCCCCAATTATGGCAATGTTTTGTGCAGACAGCCTTGAAATAATCACTGATTCACACCGATATTACCTCTTACACTTTGATTTAACAAAAAGCGTTATGAATACAAAAGTTTACTAAGAATGCTTTCTTGCCCTTATTACTCTCATGCGAAATAGAGATATAAACTTACACTGAGGTTGACAGAGGGAAGTGGACAGGGGGATGGGCTAGATGGGTGATGGGTACTAAGGAGGGCACTTGTTGTGATGAGCACTGGATGTTGTATGTAAGTGATAAATAACTAAATTCTACTCCTGAAACCCATATTGCACTAACTAAAATTTAAATTTAACAAAAAGGAAAAAAAAACTTACAATGAAGAGCAGTAAGCAGGTAGAACTATAAAACTGCACTATTCCCAAGAAGAAAGTATTGAGATCATAAAGAAATGAGACGGTTTCAGTATTAATGGTCACACTCTGTAAGAAGCAGGAAAGTATATGAAGATGTTTGTTAATTTAGTCATGTACTCATTCACTGAGTCAACAAATTCTTGGAGCCTATTGTTTTTGAAGGCATTGTACTAGATACTATGGAGGTTACAAAGGTGACTAAAATGTAGTCTTTATCCACAGAAGAACTTACAATCTCCTGAGGTGCAAACAAAACAGAAAAAAACAAAAACAAGCAGACAAACAAAAACCAAAGTAAGACTGTAGGTAAACATGGTATTTGTACATTCTATCACCCTGATGGCAAAGAGAGTATTGTCAGTACTCGGCGAGGTGCCAGATCCCAAGCCCACAGTAAGTATTAGTTTAATGTGTGGCTAAATGAAATTTGAAGGAGGAAGGAGAAAAATACCACACGGTGCCCTAAAGTTCTGTGTGGGAGCTGTCAGTATACCATCTCCCAGTTTCTAAATGCATTCCTGGCATATCTTATGTGCATCAATCTTCTGTGAATAAACGAAACATGAACTGCTCCATTTGTCTTAGTTGAGAAGACAATTAAGGATTATTTTGGAATTCAAATAATTTCCCCATAAACCTTAAATCCAGATATTTGTATGGTGAGTCTTACCAAAGTGAAGCATAATTATATATATTGCATAGGTGAAATAATGTAAAATAAGGTTCCTACTATATTGGTACTAAAGTTCATCTGGCTTTACAATGTTTTAAATTGATTTTATTTTTTAGGGAAGTTTTAGATTTATAGAAGAATAGTACAGAAAATACAGAGAATTTCCATATACAGCCTTTCCCCCTTCTCCCAATTTTTCCTATCATTGACATATTACATTAATATGATACATTCATTAAAACTGATGAACCAACACTGATACATTACTGTAACTAAAATCCATCATTTATTTTAGGGTTCACTCTTTCTGCTGAATAGTTCTATGAGTTTTACAATTGTGTGTCATGCACGCACCATCACAGAATCAAAAAGAATAGCTTCACTGCCCTAAACAAGCTCCATGCTCCACCTATTCTCCCTCTGTCCTTCCCCCAAACCTCTGGCAACAACTGGTCTTTTTATGCTTTCCATGGTTTTATTTTTTCCAGAATGTCATAGAGTTAAAATCACACAGTCTTTAGACTTTTCAGACTTTCTTATTTGACTTAGAAACATGAATTTATGCTTCCTCCATATTTTTGTGGCTTGATGCCTTATTTCTTTCTATCACCAAATAATATTCCATTGTTTGAATACACTACAGTTGATCCATTTGCCAACTGACAGACATCTTGGTTTCTCCCAACTTTTGGCAATTATGTATAAGGCTTCTAGGAACATCTATGTTCAAGTTTTTATGTGGATGTACGTTCCTTTTTTTTACTATAATTTATTGTCAAATTGGCTTATATACAACACCCAGTGCTCATCCCAACAGGTACCCTCCTCAATGCCCATCACCCGCTTTCCCCTCTCCCCCACCCCCCATCAACCCTCAGTTTTTACTCTGTATTTAAGAGTCTTTTATGGTTTGCCTCCCTCACTCTCTGTTTGTACCTATTTTTTTCCTCTTCTCTTCCCCCATGGTCTTCTGTTAAGTTTTTCAAGAGCCACATATGAGTGAAAACGTATGATATTTGTCTTTCTCTGACTGACTTATTTCACTCAGCATAATGCCCTCCAGTTCCACCCATGTTGCTGAAAATGGAATGATTTTATTCTTTCTCATTGCCAAGTAGTATTCCATTGCATATATAAACCTATGTGGATGTACTTTCAACTCTTTTGGGGTAAATACTGAGGAATGTGATTGCTAGATTATACGGTAAGAGTATGTTTAGTTTTGTAAGAAGCCAAAGTGACCTCCAAAGTGGCTGTACCATTTTGCATCCCCACCAGTAATGAATTAGAGCTCCCATTGCTTCACATCCTGGCTAGCCTTAGGAGGTGCAAGTGTTTTGGTGTTAGTCATTCTAGTAGGTGTACAGTTGGCTTTACAGCTTGAAATGGACAGGCGAGTAGCCAAGAAAAGATCAGACAACCAAAGTTTTGCTTTTTAATTACAGTGACAAGAAAATGTGTTGAAATTATAAAAAGGTTGTATGTTAAATATAAAGAATTTTCTAACAGTTTCACTGTCTAACTAACGAGAGACTGAAGAAAGTCGATTTGTGACATGCACAGGATATAAACCTCTCTTCGTCCTTTCTTGCACTGATATCAATGTATCATTTGGTAAAGATTTCAACAGTAATGACCATCAGTACCTGATAATTGTTAGCAATATTGAGTAGCAGGACATTTTTTTCTGATGTATACAAATATATAGCTGAGAATCATGTGATACAGCATTGGAAACATTCTTGGGATATGTGATAGTCTCAACGGGAGAGTAGAGTACTGAATTTAGAGTCAGTGGATTCAGTTTCCTCCATCGGAGCCACTCACAAACATGTGACCTTTGTTCACTTGACTCCTTTCAGCCTCGAATATGCATTTGCAAAATGAAAAATATATTCTTTCATTCTGCCCATCTTAGCATGAAACTGTTGTAATAACAATATACATTTAACTATGCTATGTATTTGATACTATGCAAACAACTGAAAATCATAAAACACTATATAAAATATAGGGTCATATCTGTGATGGCCCTTACCCCAAAGAGCTCACAATTTAGCAAGAAAGCACTCAACTAATGACATTACAACTGATCACTGCTATAAACGTGGTACAAGTTTCCTTTGGAATACAAAGAAAGAATCATTGAAGGCTATAGATACTAAGCTTTTTTGTGCCAGGTTCTGGGTCCATATTTATCTCATGTACAGTCTATCACATCTCTTAGATGTGAATTTTATTATTCTCATTTCTTATAGAGAATGTAACTAAACAATGAAGCAATTTGTTCATGACAACAAAGCTAATGAAGTTAGTACAATTCCACTTTTCATGGAAAGTTGGAAAAAGCTACATTATATATCCTTAACTAAAGGGACCATTTCTAGAAATCAATTTACTATAATTCAAACTGCACTACATACAATAGATTACTTCATAGCTTGTTGATAGTTGGTAAGTATAGGATCTTTACATGGAAATTCTTTTTTTCTTTTCCTTTTTTTTTTTTTTTTTTGAGAGCCAGTGGAGGAGGTGGAGAGAGAGAGGGGACAAAGGATCTGAAGCGGGCTCTGCACTGACAACAGAGACCCCAGCGTGAGTCTCGAACCCAAACCATAAGATCACGACCTGAGCCGAAGTTGTATGCTCAACAGACTGAGCCACTCAGGCATCCCTACATGGAGATTCTTAAGGGTAGGATCCCTATTTACTCAAGAATCAGTTCCAGACATTGTCTCTGTATTCCTATTGGTGTTTGATTTTGTTTTTCTTCTATCAGTGAAAGAAAGAAGGCAAGAAAGCAAGCAAGCAAGAAAGACCAACACACATAAAAACTATCTCATTCTCTTTATGACCTTCAGTACCAAGTAAGACTGATAGAATATCAGGATAAATTTGTGGCAGATTTAGTATCCTGTATGTCTCATTTTCATGGTTTCCAAGAAGTTAATAGGTTTGTAATGATTATAGCCTGATAAGGAGAAAAAAAAAAAAAAGAAAACACTGAACTGTCTAGAGTATAAAACAGATTTGAGAAAACTATTCCTTAGCTTTCCTGAGATTTTTCAGGCTTAACTATTACACAGAGATGCTATATTCTTTTTCCCTAAGATTTAAGAGCATTTCTTACTCATTCTTGTATCCTAAAATTTACCATAGTGTATGGCACCATATGGAAATTCATCAAATATCAGTTGAATATCAGATGTGAAAGGAGTTAGTGATGTAACTATAATTTCATATAATTTTTGTGGGTTCACTTATGTTCTATATTTGCAACAAGGTTCCTTTTAAGTTATTTTGCTGTTAGAATCACTATTGGTTGCTATTTAAGAGATCACCTCAACCTTTATTCAAAATACATTTAAAAAGAAAGAAAACTAAACACTTAAATGTGTGTCTAACAGAGATTACATAAAGATTCTGAAATAGGCAGGTGAAAGATTGCCAAGTTTTAACGTCTGTGTGGTAATAGGCCCTGAAAAGAAGTACTGGCTCTATCAGCTTGTGTTAAATGTACCCCCAGTGAAGCCAAACAATGGTATTCCCAGAAACAATGCACCTTAGAAGAGTTAATACCAGCTAAATACATTGTTTTTTTTTTTAACGTTTATTTACTTTTGAGACAGAGAGAGACAGAGGATGAACGGGGGAGGGTCAGAGAGAGAGAGGGAGACACAGAATCTGAAACAGGCTCCAGGCTCTGAGCTGTCAGCACAGAGCCCGACACGGGGCTCGAACTCACGAGCCATGAGATCATGACCTGAGCCGAAGTCGGACGCTTAACCGACTGAGCCACCCAGGCTCCCCGCCAGCTAAATACACTGTAACAGTATCATGCCAACTTCTGTTCCAGTAAGGCATAGAGAAAATAACGTATCTCTAACAAGAAAAACTTCAATGCTGTATTAACTGGTGATTGCATTTAAAATATTTTAAAACACATTCCAGAGGCACCTGGGTGGCTCAGTTGGTTAAACATCTGACTCTTGATTTTAGCTCCAGTCATGATCTCCTGGTTTGTGAGAGAGAGCCCATGTTAGGCTCTGCACTAACAATGGGGAGCCTGCTTGGTATTCTCTCTTCCTTTCTTTCTGTTCCTCCTCTCTTCCTTCTCTCTCAAAATAAATAAATAAACTTTAAACACACACACACACACACACACACACACACACTCCCTAAAGTAACGGATATAATTCTAAAAAGAACCCAAAAACCTAATAAATCTTCTTTCAAAAGTCTGAAAAGAAACAAGTAGAAAACAAATTAAGCAAAGAATATTAGAACTCAGAAGTTAATAGAAACTAACATGAGAAGCAAGTTGATAATCAAAAGTAAACCTTTGGGACTTTATCAAAATAAAAAGCTTCTGCACAACAAAGGAAACAATCAACAAAACTAAAAGGCAACCTGTAGAATGGGAGAAGATATTTGCGAATGAAATATCTGATAAAGAGTTAGTATCCAAAATATACAAAGAAGTGATACGATTCAACACCCCAAAACCAAATAATCCAATTAAAACATAGACAGAAGACACAAATAGACATTTCTCCAAAGAAGACATCCAGATGGCCAACATACATGGAAAGATGCTCAACATCACTCATCATCAGAAATGCAAATCAAAACTACAGTGAGATATGACTTCATACCTGTCAGAATGGCTAAAATCAACAACAGAAGAAACAAGTGTTGGTGAGGATATGGAGTAAAAGGAACACTCGCGGAATGTTGGTGGGAATACAAACTGGTGCAGCCACTGTGGAAAACAGTATGGAAGCTCCTCAGAAAGTTAAATATAGAACTACCCTATGATCCAGTAATTGCATTACGGTGTATGTACTCAAAGAATCAAAAACACCAATTCAAAGGGACACATGCACTCCTATGTTTTTAGCAGCATTATTAACAATAGCCAAGATATGGAAGCAGCCCAAATGTCCATTGAGTGACAAACAGATAAAAAAGATGGTGCTATATACACACAATGCAATATTATTCAGACATGAAAAAGAATAAAATCTTGCCATTTGTAACAACACGGGTGGAGCTAGAGAGCATAATGCTAACTGAAATAAATCTGTCAGAGAAAGGCAAATACCATACAATTTCACTCACGTATGGAAATTAAGAAAACAAATGCACAAAGGGGAAGAAAGAGAGAGAGAGAGAGAGAGAGAGAGAGAGCAAGAAACAGACTCTTAACTATAGAGAGCAAACTAATGGTTATCAGAGGGGAGGTGGGCAGGGAGGATGGGTGAAATAGGTGATGGAAATTAAGGAAGGAATCTGTCATGATGAGCACTGGGTGATACATGGAATTTTTGAATCACTATATTGTACACCTGAAACTAATATAACACTATATTAACTACACCAGAATTGTAATTTAAAAAACATTAAAAAATTAGAAATATAAATTAGAAAACAAACAAAAAAGTAAGTCACAAATCAATTATACATGTATTCAAAGGAAAAGAAAAAAGTTCATGAAAAACATTCAATAAATATAAATTTTAAAGTATATTTTACCAATTTTTTAAAAGTAATTTTAAAAGAATTAACCAAAAAATACAAAATAAAAGAAGAATTAACCATGATGGCAGCAAAAGCCATTTCTTTCTATATGTTTGGCTGATATGGGTTCAAAGTTTGGGTAGAGAATAACTAAGTGAAAATTTAGCGCTGAATTAATACCACTCAAAATGGATAAACAAAACAAAATTTGGCACACTGACTTATATAACTAATTTCCCCAAATTTTTACTGTGGTAGAAAGTATTAACTCCAAGCAAATATCCAAATTTATCTGAACATAAAAAGTGAGGATGATCACCATCACTGTGGCCATTAATTCTACCTTTGTGAGGTGTAATGGAAAAGGCCACAGTGGTCTGCTCTCTGGCTCATCACATTTTACTAAATCAATTAGAAGGGATCTGGGGACAGAAAGTAGAAAAAGACTGTGGCCCTGAAGCATTTTTGCTCACTCAATTTTCACTGACATCTAGATCTGAGAGATATATTTTGGATTAAGAAAGATCAAATATATGCAAAATCTGCATTGGATGTGAAACTAGGGGCCCTTACACATAATTTTGCTGTAGGGTATCCATTGATCCCCTCTTATAGAGAAGGGATTGTTAAACTAAAATGGTTTCGACCAGATCAAACATTACAGTAGGTAGAATTTATCTGTAGTTTTAGACAGATCCTCATTTGTTGTATCCAAAGATACGTCCTGAAATTAAAATTTTCTAGATAAATCAGTGTAACCTATGGATGAAATAAGTTACAAAAAGCCTTCTTTTTGACTCTTGATCAATATTCTGAGATGACTGCTCCCCATCACAAAGGCTAACTGGTTTTTATGTTTTTCTCTGCTCCTAATGAAATCTGTATTGCTGACGTATTCTGGAAGAAATAAATAAAGAAGACTGGTATCTCAGCCAGTGCCTCCCGGAGTTCCACATGGCTGATGAATCCAGGCAGTGACAAATGACACACTATTCCTCCATATGCAGCCTTTCTCTCCCTCTCATCTTCTCATAGCTGAACACTGTCACATTCCTTGCAGAGGAAACACATTTCATAGCTGTCATCATTGCATAAAAGGCAGAGGGAAGGGAAAATCCCTTTATCAATCTGCCTAAACATTCCATTTTATTATTTACATATCAATTATCATGAGAAAAACATTGAGTGTGTGTTTAGATAGAAAGTGTGGAAAGTTGCTTTGGAAGGCTTTACTTTCAAAGGAAAACATGTAGTGGAGAGTGAGGAGCAAAAGAATCCTCTTTTTCGAGAGCAATAGGAAGCCTCCTGCCTTGATATTCCTCATCTTCTTTCTGGCATCTCATGCTCACCAACTGCCTAATATTGGATGCATGTGGATCTGCCCATCTGTCCAACAGTCAATCTAATTTATGTGACTTACTAGGAAAACATTTAATGGAATATGAATAATATATAGTGATAAACAGTTTTTTAAATCTCCAAGATTTATCTTACGAGTAAAAACATTACTTTGTTCTTAGGGAGAAAGTTAATTTCACATACCCATGTAGGATCAACTAGAATTGTTATACAAGCATGGAAAAGCAAGAACTTTTGTGATAAGTATGCGAGATATAAGTAATTTTATTAGAATCGGCCCATATTCTATAATATGCTAACTTACTAATATGCACCAAAAATCATACAGAAATCTGAAGTAGAGAATGACCTTTGCCATTTTATACATTCTTGAAGTTTGTCTTTTTAAATGAAGATAAAAAAATTTTCTGGTTATTTAGTTTTTTTGCAGAAGACTATAACATTTGCCTTTGCTTTCAGAAGAAGAAAACAGTCCCTATTTAAATGAATAAAATTCATTTTATATACATTTATTATGTATTGGAAATGTACTTGGAAGGTCAGCATAGCTGGAGGGCAGTGCACCAGTGGAAAAGGGAAAGGACATAGAGCTTAGTGAGAGCCACCGGATGTAGGGTCTGTAAACCACAGTAAGGATTTGGATCTCATTCTGTCTGTGAAAGGAAGCCACTAGATGGTTGACAGCAGGGGAGGGATGATTTGGGTTTTGTTTCAAAAGAATTACTGTGACTGGTAGGGAACAGAGTGGGGTGTGTGAGTAGAAGCAGGGAGGTCACTTCAGAGGCCAGGGAAGGAGTCCAGGTGAAGAAATGATGAACACCTGGCCAAGGATGGTGGAACAGAGAAAGGAGCCATGGTAAGATCAGGGGTATATTTTGAAATACAGGTGAACTGATTAGCTATAGAATTGGATGGAGGATGTGAAAGAAAAAGAATCAAGGAGTCTTTCAATGTTTTCACCTAAGCAACCAAATATGAATAGTATATCTGCAGATGCTAGGAACACTAAGTAAGGTGAAATTACTACACATTTCAGCAGTTACAGAATGCTGTTTTGTATTTCTGGAGGCTTGAGCTGGACTTTTTAGACCAGGTAAAATTCAGACAGGAAGCCTAAAAGCCTTCTCGAAGGTAAAGCAGAGTTAAAAACTACATATTAGATGAGGTAACTGGAAAGTATTTTGAAAACACTTGTCTGCCTAGACTGAAGAGTTCTGTCGAGCAATTGTGACATCTCTGATTAAAAAGAAAGAGAGACCAAACAAAATTGGTCTTGAATAACAAGATTATGTCTTGGGGCTTGATTCTATAGATAGTGGACAGCCACTGGCTAATTTTTCCAGAACTAATCTAGCTAGTAAGTTCCAAATTATGTTAAGGGAAGTACTGCCAAAAGCCATTTCATAGATTCCAAAGATAGATCAATGTAGATGCATTTATAAAATGGCTGAACTCTGAGAAGGACCAAGCAGATTTCTAAATTGCTACCATAAATTTCATCACACACACACACACACACACACACACACACACACCTCGCACCCACCCTCATGTACATACACACATCAACAACACTAACCCACCACTCACAGCATAAGATAGTACCTTCCTCAAGTCACATTGTTTGTAGTTTCTTTTTAGAAAGGTATCAATTACTTTCAAATTTCTATTTGCAACTGAATTCTACGTCTCCTCAATACATATGTCATTCTTATTATGTTTTAATAAACTCTTAGGTCCAAAAATACATTTTAAAATATGACTTTAGGCATTTGGGATGATCAGATCTTCTAGTTAGGACCAAAAGGCAGTGTCTGTTAATGAGATAATCACAGGTTATAGGAAAGACTAAAGCATATGAAGGTCTTCCTAGTCCATGTACAAGGCCTTTGTTCATATATAAAATAAATTGTACACTGTGGATGAATTTATCTAATTCCAAGAGAAGTAAACTCCAGTTAAAAAAAGTATATTTTTACAATTTTCTTTTTTTTTCTTTTGTTTTGTTTATTTATTTCTAGAGAGAGAGTGCACACGTGAGAGCATGTGCATGTGTGTGCGCGAACAGGAGACGGGCAGAGAGAGAGGGGGATGGAGAAAGAAAATCCCAAACAGGCTCCTCACTGCCAGCATGGAGCCAGACACAGGGCTGGAACCCACAAACTGCAGGATCATGACCTGAGCCAAAATCAAGAGTCGGACGCTTAACCGACTGAGCCACCCAGGTGCCCCTACTTTTACAACTTTCTATATGTCATCAGATTAACAAAAACATTAAAAGTTTATTTGCAAGCTTAAGGAGATCTGAGTATACATGAATATTAAATGATGACAGCTTTCTCAGAGCCCAAAAGATTTGCATTAAAATTTTGCAAAGTCAAATTGTAAGGCCCCAAATGATCAGATAAACTTGCCAAAAATGAAAGAACAAATAAAGCATTAAACTCATTCAGGCAGTATAACTCATTACTCTGCAAAAATCTTTGTTCAAATTTATCTTGAAATTTGGGTGTAGTACCCAGTATTATTAGATAAATAAAAAGACAATCGCTGAAATGGTATTTTAATTTGGTTTGACAGTTGGGATCAAGAGAAATAAGGACTATAGCCAGATATATCTGAGAAATAATAAGAGACTATGAGTGCTATGATACCTCACTCAGAGACAGCCTTTCTCTAAACTTAAACGGAAGGAGGTTGGGGAAGCAATCTTCAAGCAGTCTGTGAAACCAAAAGACTAGCAAACTCCTGCATATACTCATCATGATGAAGAGCTAGATATCAATGCCTAGAGCACAATAAATTGGTTTTGTACATCACTATATTTCTGATGATGCCTGGCATAGCATTTCACACACAGCATGACTTTAACAAATACAGACCAGATGAATGGATGAGTAAATGGGTGAATGGATGAATAACTAATAGTATAGCTATATTTTTAAGTACCCATGAAACTGATTTTTTTTAATTCGTTGAACAAACATAAACAGAACTGGGACACTAAGAAGGAAAATTGGCTTCTTTAAGTTCTAATTATGGTCAAACCAGCAGAATGTTTAGTCACATAAATGTTGAATATAGTGGAATATTATAAATATCACTTATTATGCTTTTGTTATGAGTCTGATACATACTTATTAAAGGAAATTAAAGAAAATATAAGTAAGCAAGGGGAGCCAATAAAATGACTATAATCCGTGACCCAGAAAAAGTCTACTGTAGTGTTTCCTCAAGGACATCGTGGGAGGACTTTTTGTGGTTGCTGTAATGCCTGAGGGATAGTGCTGGCATCTCACAGGCAATGCCTGTGAATGAGAGAGTTCTCCAAGGCAAAATATTATTCAACCAGAAATGCAAAGAGTGCTTCACTGAGAAAAACTGAGAGCCTGATGCATTTACTTGAGGTCTTTATACACACGTACACCAGGCACAGATGGTTTCTAAATAGAAATAGGTAATACTATACAAACTGTTCATATTGTTTAGTAATCTGTTCTTTTCACTTAATGCAACAAGAGCGTCATTCCACTCCATGAAGTATTCTATTCTTCTACCCCAATATTTTAATGGCTGTTCAACATACCACTGTATGGATCACCCATATCTTAGGCCTTATCAACCTTATCTAAAACCCTATTGTCAAACTACTAACAATTTTCTTCAACTTAACATTATAATCAATGCTGAGATGAATATCCTTATATTTAAATTCGTGATCAGTGGGGCACCCGGGTGGCTCAGTCAGTCAAGCAACCAACTTCAGCTCAGGTCATGACCTCACAGTTTGTGAGTTTGAGTCCCACATTTGGCTCTGTGCTCACAGCTCAGAGCCTGGAGCTTGCTTCGGATTCTGTGCCTTCCTCTCTGTCTGTTCTCCCCTGCTCATACTCTATCTCTCTTTCAAAAATAAATAAACAAAAATATAAATAAATAAATTCATGATTATTTTTTTTTTAATTTTATTTTAGAGAGAGAGAGAGAATAAGCTGGGGGGAAAGGAGCAGAGGGAAAAAGAGGGAGACTCCCAAGCAGGTTCCATGCTTAGCACAGTACCTGATGTGGGGCTCAATCCCATGACCCTGGGATCATAACCTGAGTCAAAATCAGGAGTCAGACGCTCAACTGACTGAGCCACCAGGTGCCCCTAAATTAATAGTCATTTAAATTCTTAGAAGTGAAACTGTTGATTGAAAGAATATACACAATTTCAGTGCCTTTAATATAGATTTCCAACATGTACTCAAGAATGATATGTATCAATTTGTGCTCCAACCATCACGTTGGTGATTGAGTGGACATCTGTCACATAAAGTTGCCAGAAATGTGAAACACCAACTGAAGGCACTGTAACCTTGGGTAATAGCTGTAATAGGCAATTCCCTATCCCACATTTAAACAGGTGTGAGGATTGCTGTGAAATAAGATCACAGTTGAGCCACTGAAAGTAAATTATAAAAGTTCAAGTTCCAGACCCTTTTCCATTGTTTTCCCAACAGTAAAGTATAAAAAGAAAGAGGAGAGAGATTTCTAGGGAAATAGATTTGAAAGAAAGTATTAGTGGAGTGTCGGAATCTGTATTTTGCTCTGAATACTTCTCTCTGAATATTTCTCTATGAGTGGCAACTCATGAAGTTGGAGAGATCTGTGAGCTGGGCAAGCTCACATCTCATTCTCTGGTGGGATTCTGCCTGAAGAGTAAGACCAAATAACTTTCCTAATGCTAATAGAGTATGAGCAAATAATCACACAGACATGGGGGGCTGACATACCAAGTTGGAGAGTTTAATCTTGCTCCCCTCACACCTACATCCCCTGATTCCTGAGAGTTGAGGCTGGTGTGGCAGGGGTTCCTAAGTTTCCCCTGAGCCCAGATCAGGTAAAAAGAGGAGTATATGGGCTCTGGTGGCCAAGTGTGGATGACAGAAGCAGGGGATGAAAGGAGAACAGGAGTGGATAGATGGGCACATTTAGACCACACCACATACCACATCAGAGAGTCACCCCAGGACATTAATAGCTGTCCTAAATGAAAACCAGACCCATTCAAGAGCAAGGATATTGTTCCTATCCTTCCTTCTTTCCCCCTTTGCAGACATATCACCTCATTTTCAGGTGAACTTGGGGAGAGGAAACTTTGAGCTCATGTTAAGTTCTGGCAACAAGTAAACCTTGCATTTGGTTGAATATTTATACAATAAGTCTGCTTAACATGGGAAATAACTAAACATTAAATGCAAGGCCTTAAATGTTATAAACTAAGCATTAGTGCTTATCATGAAGGTGTCACAGTCAGATAAGCTTGGGATTGTACCTCCTCTGGAAGCTCCCATTCTAGAAAGTTTTGGCATAGAAGATTAGCTTCAGGAAAAACTCTCTGGCCTTCTTCCCTTCAATGGACTTTCCTTCCTTTGAGTATAAGGGAAGGAGCCGAGAAGATACACGGGCAAATCTTAGACATGTCCCTATACAGGTCAGCAGGGAGCTTCATCAGCATTTGGTACAAAAACTTCATAGGAATGAAGAAAGTCATTTCTTTTGCCTTGTTCAAGAGATTTTATAGAAAATGCTATGAAAGAATAGGATTTAGATATGAGATGCTTAGTCCTGGTGATCTCTCTAAATATCTCTAACCCAGGACCTACACACCAACCTTATTAAGAAAAAGACAACAAGAGTGAATGAGAACAATTTCAGTCAGCCTGAGCTCCAGACCTGAGCTCCACTAAATGCCCAGAACTACTCTCCATGGCTTTGGATTAAAAAGGCATTTAGAAAAGACAGCACCTCTACTCCTAATAAGATATTAGGGCTCTTGGATTTTCTTCTATTTCAAAGAAAAAAAATTTTTAACTTCATTTACACCTGTTTCCCTAAATTATTTCTATTTATATCATGTGTGTAATATTTAGTAGAACCCCATTGAGGAAATCAAAGGAAAAATAATAGTAATGTAACTTCATTTTATTTAGCTAAATAAAGTAGGATGTTCATTGAATGGTTTTTACATTTTCTGTGTTTACAATTTACTTATATAAACGAGACCTATAATTATATATCTAACACAATTCAATGAAAATATAGCCTCTTCATAATAAAATGTCCCCACTGTGTAACATGTTACAGTTCATGTTTATCTTTTGTGTGCATGATTTCACTTCATTCACAAAGACTCTGTGCGGTGGCTGGCCAGTTACAGACACTCAAGTAGCTTTGGTTTAGAAAGGTTAAATGAATTCTGAGGTCTGGCAATGTGTAACTGAACAAACTGGCCTAAAATTCAAGCCAGTAAACATACTTAAAACATTTTGACTTCATTTAATCCAGCCCTTTTATTTCACAGATGAGACAATCCATGCTCAGAGGGGTGAGATGATATCACTCAGCAGAGGGAGAGAGACAAGACCAATTCCATGTTCCCTGACTTAAAGCCCATGCCCTGGGCTTTGAGCCATGCCTTTCCTACTCATGACCAAATCAAATGATGTAGGTAAATCAGAAACCCAGTACAAAGATAAAGGTCAGTGGCTATCATGGGGAGTCAAAAGAACAGATATAGAGCAGCTTTAATTAGAAAACTTGTGAACTGCTTTTGTTTTAAATTCCCAAGTGTTAGTTTCCCTTGCAGAAAGACTACGAGGGCAAGGTTATTACTTTAAGCAGTTATTAGTATTTAGTGAAGATTACTTTTTAAGGTGCCTACTTTACATACATCATAATGGTAAAAATTGAAGATGAAGTATTTTTAATGCCATTGTATGCTTTTCATGACAATTATATTAATCTTCAAACTCAGTGATGTAGCTGGAGCACGTGCTTTCTCCAATTTCACTAGATAGCAAATAATACACAGTCTACTGGCCAAAAACTGGGCCCTTCAGACAAAGCTGTATGTACATACTCAGAAAACTCCTGTGGCATAAATTAGCACAGTGTATATTTAAAGGACAATTCTCCACTTTTTTGAGGATTTCCAACAATTAAATAGGATAAAGTGTGTATATGTATGTGAATTGGAGATAATTTGCTATTATGGCTTGTCAGACAGTTAAATTCTAGTCTTAAACTCTTAAATTCTAAAATTCATAAATTAACAGTTCACACATTATAGTTCACAATTTAAAAAGCTGCCAAATGAATTCATTCTTATGAATTGAGTTCCAAATAAATTTATTATGTTGTGTTAGTGTGAAGAACACAAAGGAAAAGTAAGGTAGTTTCTACTTCTAACCAGGAAGATAAAATATATATTCTTTTTTAAAAACTGTTTTATTCATTCAATTATTTATTTATTCAAAACACATAATTTCTAGCTCAGTGTTCCTTGCATTAATGTACCACCATAGCCATATTAAGAATTAGTTACTACCTTGAGAATTTTCAAAATATCTGTTTAGTGATTCTAGAATCACCTGATAGAGGAATATTTAAATTGTAACTTGCCATTTGCAACAATGTGGATGGAACTAGAGTGTATCCTGCTAAGCAAAATAAGTCAGAGAAAGACGGATATGTGATTTCACTCATATGTGCAATTTAAGAAACACAATGGTTAAACATAGGAGAAGGGAAGAAAACATAAGATAGAAACAGAGAGGGAGGCAAACCATAAGAGACTTAAATACAGAGAACAAACTAAGGGTTTCTGGAGGGGCAGTAGGTGGGGGGAAGGGTTAAATGGGTGATGGGCATTAAGAAGGGCACTTTTTGGGATGAGCACTGGGTGTCATATGTAAATGATGAAACACTGGGTTCTACTCCTGAGGCCAAGACTGCACTGTATGTTAACTAACTTGAATTTAAATTTTAAAACATTGTAACTTAAATATTACAATGTTTTGCAAAGTTTTGATAAAATTTCTTATAAAAGAATTACCTCCTATTTGAATTTACAAACTACTTATTTTCTCCTCATCAGGGAACAATTGGGTTGATGAGATATATCATTCAACTCTAGTTCCATAATTGTGTAGTTGCATGCAAAACACAATTGGCATCTCATTTACCTTATTTCTATTCCTTTGAATTCAAGTAAATATATTTTGCCCTAGATTTTTGTGTTTTTTAAATATCCATTTTCTTTTGATAAAGCAAACACCATCAACTATCTCCCTGAAAATTGGAAAACTAAAAGCCTGTATTTGAAGGGGCAGAAATTCAAATTATTCTTACTTTTTAGAAACAAAAAAAACTGATTATCATTGAAGTTTGGGAAATGACTACTGTATGTCATAATGAAAAAAATACATCTATTACCTTTATTCCTGTCACCGAAACATATTAATATTCTTTTTCCAGGTTTTCCATTGAATTACGAGGTGGAAATACGGCTCAGATGGTAGCAGAGTTTTAAAATGAAAACACCTTAGCTTGAAATCTTTCTACATATAATAGTATCTGATTCATGAAACTATCCAAATTATCATGTTCTTTTTGCAGGTGAAGGGACATTTGCAATAGGTGTTAGCCACATGCACAGTAAAGACTGATCCATAAAAGTATGGTTATTGCTTTCACGGTGCATTCACTGAATTTTAATTCACATTAAGCATTTATGAGGGAATAAGCCAATTTCAGAAATATGGTTTAAAGCTATTTGCTGGTGTGCCTTGAAGCAGTTCTATCAGACTCTTCCTATAATACATTTTCTAACAAACACAACTACTATCACAACTGGTTCTTTGAAGACTGAAATTGGATTTGTAGCCATGTATCTATTGTGGGGTTATAATCCTTACACATTATTAACAACTGGTCCTAGACTCAGGTGGGAGAATTTTTATGTTTCTGTCTAAACAGCTAAAATATTGTGGCTGTTATCTCTATGTGTGTGAGGTAATTTCATGGCCTGCTGACAAAAACAAAATTTAAAGTAGAATATATATTGAGAGTACAGATCTCTCTCTCAATTTTATCAACAAGCATTTTTTTCCCTTATGGTGGATATGTACTTTTTACAGATACATACACAGTCTCAAAGAGCAGAAATGCTCCTTTTTCCCAGGGATAAATATGTCAGTGCTATGCCAAGACCCCACATTTCTTGAAGGCTGGAGCTATCCGTGTGTTATCCACCTCTGTATTCCTCATGGTGTCCAACTGAGTGTCCAGCACATACAAGGTACCCATTAAATGAATGAATGCTATTGAATTTTAATGAAAACATAACCATAAGCCTATGTTCCTTACAACTTCATGTACAATTATTGTGCACCTTCCCATTCACAACCTTACAAGATTAAGTGTCATTAGGAATCATGATTAATCCTTCCTGAACCCAGTGAAATATTATTAGATATAAAGTCCAACATAACAGATGTGTTTCCAAGTGGAGAGACTTCATGTAATATTAGTGGACCTTCATATGAGCTTAAAATATTGATTTTTTATATGCCACATTGCAAAATATTACTGATTATAGACATGTTAAAACAAAGAAATCAGATCAATTAGGTTTTATCTTTAGTTACAACATGCTTTAAGCTAAGATTACGATGCTGTTAATCTTGACATCTCCTGTTACCTTGTTATAAACTATACACTATTAAGATTATACCTATAATAGGTATATGCTTCTTCAAAGAAATCTGAAAGATTGACTGTCACCTTTGGCTTATTTATGAAATCAGCATAAATGAGTTAGCTGATGTCAACATCCATCATCTGATTATTTGATTAGAAGGTCTGTAATGCTCAAGTGTTTAAAAATAAGTCTGCATCAAGCTAGACATCATAGCTCTGCTAAGTCAAAGGAAAGTTAAGTAGAAGGACATTTAAATGTTATAAATTATGTCAAACCTGTTATTTTTCATTCCTGCTTTGTTTTACTCCTCCAGCACAAACTTGGTTAGCTATCTTCTTATGAATTAATGCAGGAGCACAGAGTATGCATGCTACTATCCATTTGAAATCAATATTTTCCAGATAACTAGGCTGGAGCCAGTAAAAATTCTTAAAATCTGATCTATTTTTTTCAAAATGTTTCATACTGTTTAGGCACTTCACTCTGATTCTGAAGAAAAATAAAAACAGATGAACTTGAATATTTCAAGTATCTGAGGCTATAGATATTTCAAGCTTATTTCCTGAATGAAACCTATTAATTTCCATGCAGATAGTTCAATGCCTAAATGGCATGTGATAATGAAGCTGACTGCTGTACTATTTGTCAGGCAGTGGCTCTATAGGAGATGTAGAACTTTCACTCTCTAGAAATTAAAAAATATATATATTTTACAAAAGTATAGACTTCAGGGACACTGAGGATCCAGCTCTTCTAGAGTATTCCAGAAAGCAATAAATAAACACTCATTTGTTCAGCAAGGATTTATTTAAGCAGTAACCACATGCAAAGCACCGTTGAGGGGTTGTAATGGAGTCAATGTAGTGACTAGCTGTATAATGCACACATAAATGTACTACAGAACCTCTTACTTGATTGTTTGTTTGTAATAGTCTTGGTATCAGCAGATAACTTGTTCTCAATAGAAGTAGTAAACAAATTTTGTCTATATAACTCTGTTTGAACTTAAAGATTGAGTATTTCTGCCAGTGCATTTGCAGCCTGTTTTCTACCATGCCAATCAAATAAGCTTTAAGAAATAAATTGTGTAGCTATAACCTCTTGTGTGCACACAGGTAAAAATATAGATCAGTAGATGTATTATTCTAATGTATTCAGTAGAGGAGCTAATAATATTTGATAAAGCAAATTCTTAAAATTCAAGACATCCTATTTGTCCTTTAATCTAATGTCTTATAATTAGAAATTAGATCTAAGGATAGCTTCATTCATATGAAATTCAAATTGAAAATAATACTTACATATCTGTCATTATATCTCTCTGCTAACATCAAAAGGAGATAGAGTACACCAAAGCAAACATTCCCAAAGAAATAAATTTATCAAAAACCGGAAAAACCAAAATGAGCTACTGGAGCTCTTGATTAAAGAAAGAAAAAAAAGAAAAAGGAAGAGAAAACACCACAGGGAGGAAATAAAGAAAAGAAGGAAGGGTGGAAGGGAGAAGGGGAGGAAAAGAAGGAGAGAGGGAAGGAGGAAAGAAATGGGCGGGTGGGGGGTAGATTTGTTCCACTAATCAGGGAGTAATGAGCCAAATACCCTCAAAGGGCATGAGGGCTAAACATCAATATAGCCACTCCTTTTGCAGTGTTCTTGATATTCAAGAGAAGTACCAACTGCCAACAGAATGGCACAGTCAGCAGTCCACTCCAACAACCCAGTAGTCCTGCTAATCATATCCCTCTTCCCTCCAGTATCATGAAATGAACCACCAAATCTTGTTGATATTACCTCCAACATAGTTTTCAAATTAATCCTTTCCTTTCTCTTCCCCCACTAACATCTTAGAATATGCACTCATCTCCTCTTTCCATCATAGCCCACTCACTGTCCCTGGTTTCCACTCTTCCTTCCCGTTAATCTGTTTCCTGCCTGACAGGTAGAGACATCTATTCAACAGGCAAAATTATAAGCTGACATCCTTGCTTAAAATTTTTTAATAGGTTCCTTCATTCCTAGAATAAAGACCAACATTCTCAACCCAGCCAACCAGGATGTGACCTCCACACACCTCTCCAGCTCCTTCTACCTTATTTTCTGTGGCTCCAGCTACAGTCCATAGTCCCCTCCTACCACATGAGATTTCCTCATGTTGTTACTTTTGCCTGCAATGTTTTTTCTCCAAATTCCACTTGCTTATTAATTGCCAGCCATTTTTCTAGATCTCAGTGCAAACATCACTTCTTCAGGGAAGCCTTTGTAATGTTCTTCCTTACCCCTATTGCATACTAGCTGGGATATACTCAGCATTATGTACTCCATAGCATTTGGCAATTAGATGCTTATTATTAATCTTTGTCACTAGACTGTAAGCTTAATGAAGAGAAAAAACAGTGTATAGTTTTCTGACATACAGTGAGCAAGCATTATTTCTTTAGTGAAGAATGAGTATGTCGATGGAATCATTAACAAGTGGTTAAAGCTTTGATAATTTGCTTATTTCCATTTACCAGAATCATTTTGATCAGAGTTTAAATGATGAAAATACACTACTTCACAATCTCATAATGAGTAAATTGAATGATTTATCTAAACTCTCTAGCATTTGGGGGATTTCATAGATACAGCCACAACGGAAAGATTATTAGCATCTTTCTTGAGTTATAATAGAAACTCAGAACATTGTTGCTAAATTGGGCTTTAACAGTTTTCTGGTATAGTTTATCATTATTTGAGAAAGAGTTTTAGGAGATTCTCAAAAGGTCATCCAGCCTGTTGGTGATAGAGCAGGGATGAAAATCAGCTATTTAAATTCTAGTTTAATTTTTTTTATAGAACTATACTGCAATTTCTAGGTATTATGGCTTCATTTTCATATTAAAAACTTGGAAGAACTTGTAAGTACACATAAGAGAAATATCTCCAAATGGTTAATTTTGTTATATCATTTAGATTTCTGCTTAAAGTATGAAGATAATATTAATATTTTTAGAAAAGTAAAAACCCAAGCCCAATTTCTTAAGAAATGAAGCACTTTCATGCCTTATTTGCAATTTACACTGTAGGCCTTAAGTAGGGGTGAGAAGCGGATGGTACATGTTTTCCCTGTTTTTTTAATATTCTGAAGCACAGAATTTTTCCAGTTATTTCTGGTTGTCCACAAGTCAGCTATAAAAGCTCAAAGGGAAGGTAAGTGATTAGGGAAGGGACATAGTGGATGGGAAAAACCGTACTGGTATCCAATCAATTACAATTGGCCATGTGATCTTGGACTGCTCGCTTCCCCTCTGCAGATTTCATGTTCCCCATCTTCACAGAGAATTGGTCTAAATCATGGACTCTGTCTATTTATGGGCTTCCAAGACCCCCCTAAGCCTTTCATTGTGTATATTTCTGAGAAGAGAGTCCACAGCTTCTATCAGATTTGGCAGAAGAGTCTAAGACACCAAACAGGTTAATTGCTTCTGTCCTAATACCTGCAGACCCTCCTAACTTTTGAAAACTACTAAAGCTACAAATATAATTATAAATTGAGACTGAAAGTAGAAATTTGTATGACTATTAGCACAAGAAATATGATTATTTGAAAAGCGTAATCCACACAAAAGAATACTACTTTCACCAGCCATACATTTCAGTGTAGGCTGAAGAACTTCACTAGAAGCCCAGCCCAGATTTTCCATAACTAGCATAAGTTTCCTAGATGATATAAATACATGTGATAAATTTCAGTCTGTCACAGGTTTTTAGTCCTGTGTTCCTAATATCAATGTTTTAATGATCCATCAAAGCAGGCCTGCTACATAGCATTGTATGGAGTGGAAATAACCCAGAGTAGTTTGCCAGCAAGTAAAGCTATTTTCTTATAGTTTTTTCAAAATATCTATTCCAAAATCTCTTTTGTTATAACTTTCAGATAGTTGAATAGCTACAGTTGCTATACTATCCACATAATTATTAGATACAGAAATAAAAATCACTTTGCTTATTTACTTATTTCCTTCTTAATAAATATTCCTAATTATCTACTATGTGTCGGGTACTGTTCCAGACACTTGTGAAATATCAGTGAACCAAAATCAATATATTCCACCCTCATGGTGCTAATATTTTAGGAGGGGACAAAGAAAATAACAACAGATATTTAAAAAAAGTAAGTTATTCATGATTCTTAAAGGTGATACATGCTTTGGTATAAAAGGAAAAAAATAAACAGTAGGGAGACTGGGAATACCAGAGGTGAAGAGAATGACTCCAATCTCAAATAGTACAGGGTAGGCCTCACTGAGAAGGTGTCATTTAACAAGACCTGAGAAGATGAAGCCGTGAACCAAGTATACAATCTTGGGGAAGAGCCTTCTCGACAGAGAGAGGAGCCAGGGCAAGGGAGTTCTTGGTTTGTTTAAGGAGTAGCAAGGAGGCCATGGTGTCAGAGAAACAGCAAAAATGTCTGTTGCTGTGGTCTCGAAATTTATGAAATTTCATATTCCAGTTGACATCTAATTTTCTATCACTTACCTGTCAAAATGAAAGTCCTAGTATCTTTTGTATATTCTTACTAGCGTCTCATATTTGTCAAGAAATGCACTCAAAGTTCTGAGAATTTTAACATCACCCCAAAAGCACAATCTCCGGTTGGTATACAATTTAAGTCTCTCCGTTCCCACAAACATGTATTTGCAAATGAACTGCTATGCGATAAGCAAATGTACCATTTAATAAGAGATGATGTCATTATAAAGAAATCAACTAAAAGATCTTCATTTTGAAAATCTGTCATTTAGGCACAAAGCATTTGTTATGTTTCAACAAAGAGAGATTGCAAGACTCATAGCTAACGTGAAAGCACCCATTCTTTCTGAAATGTCATAGTTCTTTTCATATTTATTACATTTGTTCATTTCATTAACTTTCTTCCAGAAAATGAAACAATCATGATTACTGTACAGTTTTCACGGCATTTATCTGGATTAATGCCTCCAAAAAGAATGCATACATGAAGGTAGATCTTTTTTTTTTTAACGAGAGGAGGGTGAGTCAGCCCTCCCTCAAATAAGCATCTTATTCCTGCCTTCCATGAAAATGCATTGTGATCCCGAGACTTTGCAGATGCAACATAAAATGTATGCAACCATACCTTGCCCAACTGATCCTTTTTGCCAAAGCCAGTGGCAGCTGCGATGCTCCCTGCTCCCTCCACTGTCTTTTGTGCAACTGCTGTCACCCCTGTCACCACCGCCTCACCAACATTTGTCACTTGCTCTTTGGTCTTCTCAGCCACTGGGATAAATCCAGAACAGCAGATTAACAGTGGGACAGTGGAACAACTGGGACTTAAAATAATTTCACTTCCACTAGCTGTTAACTTCTAAAGACCTGTGTTTACACATACCATAAATAACTGAGGTGTCAGAAGAAATAAAAACTACAGAGATTTTTAAGTGAGTGTCATTTAGACAAACATTAAATCTTTGCTAAGATATGTTGTTGTAATCCTGCAAATATTAAAATGTGCTTCAAGTGTAATGATCACAAGTTGAAAGCCTTTGAGCAATTGAGGTTTGGTTAACATTTTATTAAGGAAAGTTTACAGAAAGCAACGATTCCAGGTGCAGTTATTGTGAGATGAAGTAATTATTTATTTATTTATTTTAATTTCAATGCCAATTCTTTAATCTCACCGAGCATGCCCATTTTCACCATACCTTCCTAGTCACATAACACATATGTGCTCATGTTACCCTCTGAAATGAACAATACAGATGACATGGTACTATTTATAGAAAATCCAAAAGGCCCCACCAAAAGACTACTAGAACTGATAAATGAATTCAGTAATGTTGCAGGATACAAAATAAATCTATAGAAATCTCTTATGTTTCTATATACCAATAATGAAGAAAGAGAAATTAAGAAAAGAATCCCATTTATAATTGCGCCAGAAATAATAAGATACCTAGGAATAAACCTAACCAAAGAGGTGAAAGATCTGTACTCTGTAAACTATAAAACAATGATGAAAGAAATGGAAGACAACACAAGGAAATGGGAAGACATTTCACGCTCTTGGATTGGAAGAACAAACAATGTTAAAATGTCTATACTACCCAAAGCAGTGTGATGTGATCCCTTCAAAATACCAATGGTATTTTTCACATAAGCAGAACAAACAATTCTAAAATTTGAATAGAACCACAATGGACTCCAAATAGCTAGAGTAACCTTGAAAAAGAAAAGCAAAGCTGGAGGCATCACAATTCCAGACCTCAAGTTATAAAGTTATAGAGATCAAAACAATATGATACTAGCTCAAAAATAGACAATTAGATCAATGGAACAGACTAGACCTAGAAAATAATCCACAACTATATGATCAATTAATCTTTGCAAAGCAGGAAAGAATATCCAGTGTGAAAAAGACAATCTCTTCAGCTATTGGTATTGGGAAGACTGAATGCAAAAGAATGAAACTGGACCACTTACACAAAAATAAAGTCAAAATGGATTGAAGACTCAATGTGAGACCTGAAACCATAAAAATCCTAGAACACTGGCAATAACTTCTTTGACATTGGCCAGAGCAACTTTTTTCTAGATATGTCTCCTGAGGCAAGGGAAACAAAAGCAAAAATAAGCCACTGGGAATATATCAAAATAAAAAAAAAAACTTCTGCACAGTGAAATAAACAATCAACAAAACTAAAAGGAAACCTATAGAAAGGGAGAAGATATTTGCAAATGACATGTCTGATAAAGGGCTAGTATCCAAAATATATAAAGAACTTATAGCACTCAGTACCCAACACCCAAATAATCCAAATGAAAGATGGGCAGAAGACATGAACAGATATTTCCCCAAAGAAGAGATCTGGATGGCAGACAGACATATGAAAACATGTTCATCATCACTTACAATCAGAGAAATGCAAATCAAAAGTACAAGGAGATAGCATCTCATACATGTCAGAATGTCTAAAATCAACAATGCAAGAAACAAGTATTGGTGAGTATATGGAGTAAAAGGAAAACTTGTGCAGTCTTGGTGGGAATGCAAACTGGTGCAGGCACTGTGGAAAACAGGATGGAGTTTCCTCAAAAAGTTAAAAAAAATAGAACTACCCTATGATCCAGCAATCACACTATTGCATATTTACTCAAAGAGTACAAAAACAGTAATTCAAAGAGATGCATGCACCCCAATGATTATAGTAGCATTATGGAAGCAAACTAAGCGTCCCTTGACTGATGAATAGATAAAGAAGATGCAATATATGCGATGAAATATTATTCAGACATAGAAAGGAATGAAATCTTGCCATGTGCAACAATATGGATGGAGCTAGAGAGTATAATGCTAGGCAAAATAAGTCAGTTAAAGAAAGACGAATATATGATTTCACTCCTATGTGAAATTTAAGAAACAAAGAAATGAGCAAAGGGAAAGAAGAGAGAGAGAGAGAGAGAGAGAGAGAGAGAAATCAAGAAGCAGACTCTTAATTATAGAGACAAACTGATGGTCACAAGAGGGGAAAGGGGGGGCATGGGTTAAATAGGTGACAGGGATCAAGGAGTGCACTTGTCATGGTGAGCCCCAGGTGATGCACGGAATTATTGAATCACTACATTGTACACCTGAGACTAATATAACACTGTCTGTTTACTAACTGGAATTAAAATAAAACTTAAGCCAAAAAAAATGAACAATAGAGCAAGGTATGGTTATGAAGAAATTTTAATCCTTTTATGAAACTTCAAGCGTCGAAACAGGGTTTGAAATAAAAAGATTGATTTTCAACAATTTTAATGGCAACAAAAGAGCTAGGTGTTTAGTATGAAAATGAAGTTTGTTGAGCAAACTTATAATTTATTTTCATAAAACAAAATACAATATAGTGATTCAGTAGATTTTTTAATAAGGTAAAAATTTAGAGAAGACAGTGTAGTTTGGGATTAGATTTGGAAGCAAAAACTTAATCTCATATCAAAATTTCTCTAAAGCCATATCTAATATAATTGCTGTTTTAATCTTTGTATATTACCTCCATGCAATTCCCAAATAAAGGAAACTCCAATAAAAATGTTTGTTTCAATTAAATGAAGATTTCTATGAAAAAACAAAACACAAGATCTTCTGCTCTGTTAATAATCTCAAGGTTGATAGAGAAATAAAACAATCTCTCTTCATCTAAACCTTATAACACTTATAAAGTCTACATCTTGCATCTTTTATCTCCATTTATGTAACGTTTGCCTTCATTTTGCCTCATAAACTCTTTTCTGCTTTTCCCCCAGATTTCAAGAATTTGGGGTTTTGAGTGATACTTTTCCTCAGGCCCTCTCCTAAGCAAATAGAGACACTTTTGGGGGGGGGAGGTTATGTTTTAGGCTTGTGTACATCCTACCCAGATAAGTCCCACCCCAAGGAATTCGATGAGTTACAGTGTCAGCTGTTAAGTCGGTGTGATATGCTAATCACATGATTATTGTACAGATTTCATGTCACTCATTGGAGGAAGCCAATGATTGAACAATGTGGACAAAGCAATTGGCTTTTGAAATAGCAGGTCATGGAAGTAAGGTGGTCTGTAAGGATAGATGCTTACTCTTCAGTTCTAGGCAACGTGGCAAAATTGAAATGGCCCTAGCGTCTAAAAGCAGGAAGAGTCCCCAGAAGATGTTGCTTGATATTTGCCTTTTGCCACTTCTAGGGATACCGTTGATGCCTCCTAACAAATAATGGCTATTCCCAATGCAAAGTTCAGTTTCAGTGTCAGTGAGAAGCTGTACTGGAGATTTCATGTTTTAAAACATTTCCAGAATGTTGATCCTTTAAAAATAGTGAATTATGGGCTTTAACTTGTCATTTTTTTCTTTTCCAAGAACATCAATAGAAAATTTTGCTTGAAAAATGAACACTTTCTTGTTACAGTATCTCAAAGACAAGAATAAATTTTGATCTTTTTATAGACTCGTATTTTTTCTGCCAGCCGTGAGAGGTTATTTTTACAATATCTAGACCATGCTTTGTATATGTATACACATTAATTTACTTTTAATGCACATAAAGTTCACAGTAAAATGCACTTTGTACTTTATTATAATTCACCAGGTTTTATCATTGTAATAATAAGTAAATTAGTTACATTACAAAATGACAGAGCATACCTGTAGCAATAATGGACACATTTTAAAAGATTTCATTGGACTTGATTTATCTAGTGAATTATCCACTGATCTTAAGCCCCAAGTCCCTCTCTTAAGAACATTGTTTCTCCTTTGATATGCCAAACAAAAGATGACAAAACAAAAGGAGACACATTCAAATTAGTCATTTTTCATCTGATAAATAATATTCATTTTTAAGGGAAAAGACCTCATAACCAGGGTCAAAACAGATACTTCCTCCCAACTTACTGATAGTATAATATTTTATGTTTTCCCCCAAATGTGCCAGTCTTTCCCAATTTCTTTAATATAGTTCCCTCTGGCCAGAAGCTTTGATCCTTCTCAGATATCTCCCTATTTACTCAGCAAATTCAAACTGCTGTTAAAACCCACCTCAGATGTCCAATTCCATGTTAACATTTCCTCCCAACAGGTGTCCTGTTCCTCCTCCCGCAATCTCATAAAATTTTAGATATATCTCTGCTATTGAACTGTGTGCCAGAATTATTCACTTCCCATTATGTCTATCCACCTCCATCAGTCTATTTGGAGTTCATTAAAATCAGAGATCCTGTTATTTCTCTTTATATTATTTCACAGCAGACACCAATAAATTATTTGAATGTATTAAGAGAAATGTTGTGTATTCTGTAATTTATTCATTAACTTCAACCATTAGATTTAAGTCAAAAATAAAATTTCAGAAAGGAAACGTGGCACCAACTTTTCAAGTAGATATAGTAAAACCAAACCTTGTTATTAAAAACAATTATAAAGTTAAGAATACCTAGCTTTTAACAGTACAAATTATATATTTGATGAAAATAAATTTATATCATAAAACATTTTAATATGGTAATTTAAATTATAGCATGTTGAAATTGGCTGTGTTTATTATCATGTAATAAACTTTTGTTTCTAAGAATCAAAACCTTCAGAAAATCTCCAATAGTTGGAATTTCTTTAAACCATACTTCCATGAGAAAAAAAAGTAAGCTTTTATCAACATTTATTTTACTTGTATGTTTATTTATTTAGTTTGAGAGTGAGAGAGAGAGAGAGAAGGCAAGCAGGGGGAGGGGAAGAGAGAGAGGGGGAGAGAGAGAATCCCAAGCCAATTCCATACTACCAGCACAAAGCTGTTTGCGGGGCTGGATCTCACAAATTATAAGATCATGACTTGAGCAGAAATCAAGAGTCAAGACGTTTAACCGACTCAGTCACGCAGGGGCCCCAATCAGCATTTACTTTTTTTAAGCACTTTCAAAGATTTGTCATTCAGTAAGTCCAGATTAAATACACTCTCATATTTTTCTATAACATAATGCATTAAGTTGACCACTCCAACAATAATGAACTGAGATAAAAAAAACTAGGGTTTAAGGTAGCGATTTTTAGATTTTATCATGAGATTATCTAACTGGGGGGATTTAGTTTTCTTGGAATTTCTGAGGTAGAAAACTCCTGGTCTAAGTAAGTTTATTGAAGCCGATATTTCTGCAAAAATAAGTAATGGGATGAATCTTGAGGAAATTTTTCCTTTCACATTAGCTGATAATGTTATATTCTATATAGTAGTTTCTCATTTCTCTGCTTTAAGACCAATTCTTCTCCTTAACCATTGAGGTAATTATCTTATTTATCCTTACACTTGGAATTTGGATTTTATATTAAATAATCCTACTCATTACCTGATATGGGAGAAGGATGGTAGTATTTATTGCAGATTTATCCCAATGCATTCCTCCTGGTCAGACTACTTATGGCATTTTTGATATCTTACTATTGCCAGGGTAGTTGATTGATACAATGGCTGTAAATATTACCCACATCAAAATCATCATGGCCTTGCAGCTTAGCAGCATTTTCCATAGTGTTGTGTGGAACCCTGGTTTCATTCAATCCTAGTAACTATTGAAATAAGGTCAAATACATTTGAGAAGCCCTGGATTAAACTAAATTATGAAAACATCGTTACTATGGGTTATCTTAGATTCCTCAGTATGCTAAAGACATGATATGCAAACTTCTCAATATTATAAAATCAGGGAAACGTAAGGTGGCAGGCTAAAATGTTGCCTTATTGTACAAACTTCAGTAACACACACACACACACACACACACACACACACACACACACACTCATTTACTTTCTGTCCTTCTGGAGAATGGCACAGACTCCAAATTGGGCCACAAGCTTATCTGCTTTCTAAACTACAGGGATTCTTCAACTACCAACTGGAACACCACTAATCTAGCTGTGCCCTTCAGATAGTAGTCTCCAACTGTCTGCTGTCCAGGTCGTATTAAAATCATGCTTCATAACATCATATTTATGGAAAGGTCCCTACAAGGCAATACAGTTCATTTACTTGCTTAGTTCTGGGCATTACATATTGATTGGATTGCCAACACAGCAAAACAAACAGCATACTTTAATTTACCTTCTAGCAGAAACAGTTTCAAAGGGTTCTGTTTTAATTTTGCACCCTCACTTACTTATCAAAAGTATATATAAAATAGTCATATGAAATATTTTTCTCCACTATCTGTAAAAATGTTGTTCAAGATAGACCCAGTATACAGTGAGGATAAATAACACTTACATAGTACACACTACTTGCCTTCATTACTCTAGGTGTTTGTATACATTAATTCTCTTTATTCTTTTATAGATGAGGAAACTAAATCACAAAAAGGTTATGATTCCTGCAGAAAATCACACAGCTGATAAAGGATAAGCAGAAATTTGAACCATGGAAGTCTGGCTCCAGAGTTATGGGATCAACCACAATACTATACTAATACTCCCACTTGATTTTCCCCACTTCCATTTTTAATTCAGTAATAAGAACATGGTATATTTCTGAGACACTATTACACTTACTGCTTTCTGATCCTATGAATTATATTTCTCATTATATACCCTGTTTTACCGCATCTGCCAGACAGCCTGGAATACATACAACGTGAAACTGAATCACAGCAAGTCTGTGGGCTCTTAAGATTATTAAACTTCAGTTCCCCTATCATTTTTTCTATTTCTAGCCCTATCATACTCCTCCTCCTCCTCATCACTACCATCATTTTCATCATTTTGATATTAAGTTATTATAATCTTCTAATAGATCTATTCAGATTCTTGGTGAAATTATGCCAAGTAGAGATAAATACAATAAATACTTCACTGATCATTCCAAGGGTGTTTCCAGAAATGCTTTCTGAATCATCAAGGAAATATTATACTGAGTATAGTTCAATATCAGAATGTTTCAATATACTCTACAGAAAATTTTATATTAATCCTTCGAAACATGGCAATTCCTGTATGTAATTTATGGCAGCAGTTTGCCAAAAATGTTATGTTGGTCAGAATATTCAAATGCTATTACTACCATAAATTAAACCTATCTGGTCAATTCAGAGCCATCATTTTTGACAGTGAAATATTTTGTGTTTTATTTATTGATAATAAATATTGACCTAGTAAAAAATATGTAATAAAGAATTAAGGTTAAACAAAGCTGATGTTCCTTTAGAATGCTTTCCTATGAACACAGTGGTTGCTTACAATTACATTCTGAATGATTAATGCTTACTAGTTTCCATATCATTCTTGGATATAAGCCCCATGGAGCTTACCTGTTGTCACACCATGAACCACACCTTCCTTGGTTTTGGAGCCTATAAAAAAGCAAATTTAAAACATATATAAGTCTTAAATTTTCCTTATATTGCTGATTAGCTAGCTTTAAATACAACTAATAAAAAAAAATTCCCAATCTGAAGAAGCCCATATGGAAAGATATCCTTAGGTGTTAAAACAAACAAACAAACAAAAAAAACTAAAACAAGGAAATCCAGTAATCACACAACAAATAGAAGAAAGCAAAGCTAGCAGGAAGTTGTCTCCCATTAAATTTTAATCTCCAATTAAGACATTTTTTTTTAAGTTTTTATCTTAATTCCTGTTTGTTAACATATAGTGTTATATTAGTTTCAGGTGTACAATACAGTGATTCAACAATTCCATACATTGCTTGGTTCTCACTGTTTACTAAATATTTTTATGAAAATATATAAATAAGGCATTAAGTGAAATTTGGATGTATCGCATTTAAACTTACATTTTGCTAAACAGTCAAGAAAAGTACCATATTTAATAAAACAATTTCAAAATAGTTAAGAAGTTTCAATTTGAATATATTTACGGACTTCCAATGAAGATAAAACATAAAATAAACTATAGCATTGTAGTTGAGAATGTACTTTTTCCCCAGAAATAAACCCACTCTACATGGCCAATTAAACTATGCAAAAGGAGGCAAGAATATACAATGGGAAAACACACTCTTTTCAATAAATGGTGATGAGAAAACTACATGCAAAAGAGTAAAACCGAACCACTTTCTTACACAATATGCAAAAATCAAGTCAAAATGGACATCAATCCTTGCAAGATATTTATGCATACGTATCCTGAAGTAGTTAACAAAAGCAAAAACAAACTATTGAGACTACACAAAAAGAAAAAGCTTTTGGCACAGCAAAGGAAGCTATCAGCAAAATGAAAAGGGAACCTACAGAATGGGAGAAGATATTTCCAAATGATATATCTGATAAGGGGTTAATATCTAAAACATATAAAGAACTTACACAACTCAAGATCAAAAACAACAAATAATCCAATTTAAAAGTGGATACAGGATCTGAATAGACATTTTTCCAAAGACATACCGATGGCCAACACATACATCAAAAGATGCTCAACTTCACTGTCATCATGTAAGTACAAATCAAAATCACAATGAAATATCACCTCACACTGGTCAGAATGGTGAATATCAAAAAGAAAGAAATAAATGTTGGCAAAGATGTGGAGAAAAAGGAATCCTTGGGACACTGTTGGTGGGAATATTAATTGGTGTAACCACTTTGGAAAACAGTATGGAAGTTCTTCAAAAAATTAAAAATGTAAATACCATATGATTCAGTAATCAACTACTGAATATTTACCTGAAGAAAACAAAAGCATTAATTCAAAAAGACATATGCATCCCTATGTTTATTGTAGCATTATCTATAATAGCCAAGATATGAAGGCAAGCTAAGTGTCTTCTTTATCCATTCATCTACCAATGGACACTTAGCTTGCCTTCATATCTTGGCTATTATAGATAATGCTACAATAAACATAGGGATGCATATGTCTTTTTGAATATATATATATATATATATATATATATATATATATATATAATGGAATACTACTCAGTCATAAAAAAAGAATGAGCTCTTGCTATTTGCAACAGTATGGATGGACAATAGAGGGTATTATGTTAAGTGAAATAAATCAGATGGAGAATGACAAGTACCATATGATTTCACTTATATGTGGAATCTAAACAACAAAACAAACAAACAGAAATGGACTCATAAATACGGAGAACTGGTGGATGCCAGAGGGGAGATGGGTGGGAGATGGGTGAAGTAGGTAAAAGGGATTAAGAAGTACAACCTCTTCTAATTATAAAATAAATGTCACAGAGATGAAAAATACAGCATAGGGAATATACTCAATAATATTACAGTAATATTGTATGGCAACAGATGGTTGCACTTAACCGTGGTGAGCACTGAGTAATGTATAGAGTTGTCAAATCACTATTACAACTGTGACTAATGTAACACTGAATGTTAACTATATTTCAATAATAAAAATTAAATTAAATTAAATTTTTTAAATGTGGGCCCTGGGTTTAGATTTCTTGTATTTAAACCTTTGTCACAATAATCAAATATACATCATGTTGGTTAACATGAAACTAAAGGAAATATACATATAAAGTTTTTAAAACTGTGTTTAATACACAGCAAATAGTAAGAAATCATTATTATTATTTTCATATAATATTTGTAAAGGGATTTGTAGGTTAAATATAGGACAAGTCATTAATCAAAAATTCACATAAATGAAATTGTGCAGTTATTAAATATATAAAAGGATACA
This sequence comes from Prionailurus bengalensis, assembly GCF_016509475.1. Classification (NCBI taxonomy): domain Eukaryota; kingdom Metazoa; phylum Chordata; class Mammalia; order Carnivora; family Felidae; genus Prionailurus; species Prionailurus bengalensis. The sequence goes on along the minus strand of NC_057344.1, from coordinate 131,689,103 downwards.
AGATAATGTTTTACATATATATATATATCTATATATATCTCATAGGACGTGTCAATGTGTTCGTGTATGTACACGTGCATATTTTACAGTCAATGTTCATTTTGCATGGTACTGTGGGATTGTAAGGTGAGCATGCATAAGCTGAGGTGAAGCTGTAGAAAGTGGTCTTAAAAATCAATGAAGAAAATGACAATTAATTGGTGATAAACATTACAATTGTCCCATGACCTTTAAATGTTTTTTTCAAAACATTAAAAATTCTCATACTCACTTATAAATTTATAGGGAAGTGAAAAACTAGCAAAATCTTTACTTTGTTTACTGTAATTTAAGACATTGAGAATTAAACTGTTTCATTTCTTTGTAAAAAAAAGCTTATCAAGAGCAGTTGAAACAGTGCCGCTGTCTTCTCATTATATAGCTTTCTATATGGAGTGAGCATTTTTCCTAAGTCTTAAATTGTCATACTCCTTTGTAAGTTTAGATCAGTTTCCAAAATGTTACCCTTTTAGCATCACGCTCTATCTCTGACTGTTCCTCTAATATGGGGTACTTTTGCAGCAGCACTTCCTCTGGAACATCTTCAACTTATTCATGACAACTTCTTCCATTTATTCAGTCAGCTTGGATCAGTTCCACTGGCTATCTATTCCGTCTCCTGAACAGTAGCAGTGTCACCATTCCCAAAGTCAGCTATTTGTTGTATAAATAAAATATTTTTTATTCAAATTTTACCTCCAGCCATTTTCACTTCATCTCTTTGCTGCATTTCCATATTTTGTGGCCAATTTCTTTTTTTCAACTATGCATTTTGCGAAATATCACATGGGTCTATCACTGGGAGAAGCAATACACCTAGAGGCTTTGCCGTCTGTATGAGCTGAATAGCAGATGTACAATGACCAGTCACTGAAAAACTTTGAAAGAAGTGATGTAACTTGATCATGGATTATAATGGGTCTCTGTTGTTTATGTAGCATTTTGTGGGCTGAAGGGCTAGGAGCAAAGTTTGTAATGTATGTAATCATAGTATATGTACTATGGTAACAGAAATTCCAACTGTGTTGTGAGGAGCTGGTATTATTCAACTAACTGGGTGTCGGAAATTTCTTGCATCCTGGAACTATACAAGGTGAGAACACCTTTTATTTAAGAGAATACTTCTTATCACTACTACTCACTCCTTGTACCCCATATTTTTAAAAACAACTATTTGAAATAAATGTGTAACAGTTGGTCTGTGGTCTTTCCTCTCTGCCTGAGTAATAGCTGAGAATTTGACCTTGGGCTAAATCATGGAATGTATCCTGATTCAAAGATAAATGAGAGTCTTAACGAAGTTGCTTCATATCAAACCAATCACCTGTGGTTTGCCGTCAATTGTTTGTTAGTATCTGTAATTAATAATTAACATTTTATTGATGAGTAATCTGTCATTGAAAACCTATAGCTACAAAGTAGGTACCAAGTGGCTAAGTGACTAGTAAATTGAAGAGAGACCAGTGCTGATGGCTTGCATGAGCTGAGGTGGCCAAAACTATCCCATCTTATCTCTCATGACTTCACAAAGGCACAGAGTGGAGAAGGATGAAAGTAATGCCTAGGAGTTGCAAGAACTCAAATATACTGCTATTGTACATGTTATGTTGACTCTCAACTTGATGCAGCTGGAGCATATTGTGATTTGAGAGCTTGATATTAATCCATGCTCCTGACTATTGCTGCTTGCTGAACAAAGTGGCATTGGGAGAGTTGTGAAGGTAATTATTTTGCCTTTACAGTTATAATACTTGGCATTACATAAAGAAAATGAATGTTTTTTACTTTTCAATTTGACTCTATACTTATAATGTCGGACCCATTTGATTGAGATAATTGTTATTTATTAAACTGAAGTATATTGATTGAATGTTTGTATACAAATATATCACAAATGAAGAAAAATCATAAAATAACACTGATTCTTATGGTAGTTCCTCACTTAGTTAAAAGGTAGTTGCCAAAAATATATTATAAAGGAATAAGATTACTTTCATCTGTAGGTTTAAGAAAACTGTGTGCTAAACATCTTCAGCCACACTGAAATTACAAAACTTTCTCCAGCCACTTCCAGTATTTCACTCTAGCTATTGATGAGTTTTGTAATGAAGAATGAAAAGATGAAAAGAAAATATGTCGGCAAAGTAAGTATTCTGTTGGACAGCTTGTTTGATAATAATAACCATGGTTCCTATATAAAAGAGTGCTTTACAAAAATCCTCAATGAAATGTTAACAAATCAAATCTAACAACATGTAATAAGAATTATACTCCACAACCAAGTGGAATTCACACCAGGTACACAAGTTGGTTCAATACTCAAAAATTAATTAGAGTAATTCATCACATTAACAGGGTAAAAAAGACAAGTCACATGATTATATCAATAGATGCAGAAAAAGCATTTGACAAAATGCAACATCTATGTATGATTAAAAACTTTTGGTAAACTAGAAATACAAGGGAACTTCCTCAACTTGATAAATATTTCCAAAAAAACCTACAGTTAACATCATATTTCATAGCAAGAAACTAGAGCTTTCCTACTAAGATCAGGAAAAGGACAAGCATCATACTGGAAGTCCTAGCCAGTGCAACAAGACACAAAAAGGAAATAAGAGGTAGACAGATTGGCAAAGAAGATATAAAACTGTCTTCATTCACAGATGACATGATTGTCTATGTAGGAAATCCTAAAGAATCAACAATGACAAAAAAAAAACAACAAAGAAGCAATTATTGTAAGACTGCAAGATAGAAGGTTAATAAACAAAAGTCAACCACTTTCCTATATACCATCAATGAACAAGTGAAATTGAAATTTTAAAACATGATACAATTATCTTAGCACCAAAAAATACTGAAACACTTAGGTAGACATTTCATAGAATATAAAATCTAATATAAAATCTATTCTATAAGAATAGAATATAAGATCTGGATGAGGAAAAAGCTCTGATGAACAAAATCAGAGGACTAAATAAAAAGAGGTATATTCCATGTTCATGGATGGTAATACTCAATACTATCAAGATGTCAGTTCTTCTTAACTTACTCTATAGTCCAATGCAATCTTAGTTCTTCCAAATTTGATGTATATTTCAGTGCAATATATTTTTTAAAATTTTTAAATGTTTATTTAGTTTTGAGAGAGACAGAGACAGAATGCGAGTGGGTTGAGGCAGAGAGAGAGGGAGAATCTGAAGCAGGACCCAGACTCTGAGCTAGAGCTAGAACTCATGGACTGTGAGATCATGACCTGAGCTGAAGTTGGATGCTCAACCGACTGAGCCACCCAGGTGCTCCTATTTCAGTGTAATCTTAATAAAAATCTCACCAAGTTATTTTATAGATATCAACAGATTCTAAAGTTTATGTGGAGAGCAAAAACTATAGATATCAACAGATTCTAAAGGCCCAGAATAGCCAAGATAATATTGAAGTCAAATAATAAAATCATAGGTCTGACACTATTTGCCTTCAACCCACAGTAATCAAGACAGTGTGATAATAGCAAGAGAGTAGACAAATAAATCATTGGACTAGAATAGAGAGCCTATAAATAAAACCACATAAACATAGGCAACTGATTTTTGACAAAGGAAAAAAAGCACTACAATAAAGCAAAGACAGTCTTTTCAACAAATGGTGCTAGAACAACTGGACATCCACATGCACAAGAAGAAGGAGGACGAGGAGAAAGAAGAGAAGAAGAAGGAGAAGGAGGAGGAGGAGGAGGAGGAGGAGGAGGAGGAAAAGAAGAAGAAGAAGAAGAAGAAGAAGAAGAAGAAGGGGGAGGAGGAGGAAGAGGAGGAGGGAGGAAAAGAAAGGAGAAGAAGGGGCAACGAGAAGAAGAAGAGGAACAAAAGAAGTAGGAGGAGGAGAAGGAGGGGAAGGGAAAGGAGGGGAAGAAGAAGGAGGAGGAGAAGGAAGAGGAGTCAGGGGAAAGGGAGGACAAGAGTCTAGACACCACCTTTACACTCTTCACAAAAAGTTAATGCAATAAAGATCATAGACCTAATTGTAAAACAAAACTATAAAACTCCTAGAATAACATAGGAGAAAACCTACATGACCTTGGGTATGCCAATGACTTGGAGATATAACACCAAAAGCACAACCAATGAAATAAAGAATAAATAAGCTGAACTTCCTTAAAATTAAAAATTTCACCTCCAGGAAAGAGTCAAGAGAAAAGCTATGGACCGAGAGAAAATATTTGCAGAAGATATGTCTGAAAAGGAACTATTATCCAAAATATATAGAGGACTCTTAAAACTCAGTAATAAAATAAACAATCAGATTAAAAACCAGACCAAAGAACGTAACAGATACCCCACCAAAGAAGATATATAGATAACAAATAAGCTTATGAAAAGATGCTCCACATCAGTTGCCATCTGGGAAATGTAAATTAAAACTATCAGACACCACTGCATGCCTCTTAGAATGGTCAGAATCCAGAAGACTGAAACACCAAATGCTGGCAAGGATGTGGAGCAACAAGAATTGTCATTTACTGTTGGTGGGATGCAAAATGGTCCAGCCACTTTGGAAGACAATTTGTTACGTCCTTATAAAACTAAGCCTGTACTTATCCTATGGTCCATCAGTAGTGATCCTTCCTATTTACCCATAGGAACTGAAAACTTACATCCACTCAAGCCCACATATGGATGTTTAACTAGAATTTTTATTCATAACTGCCAAAACTTGGAAGGAACCAAGATGTCCCTCAGTAGGTGAACAGATGAACTGTGATACATCCAGACAATGGGATTAATATTTAATGCTAAAACGAAATGAGCTATAAAGCCATGAAAAGACAAGGAAGAACTTTAAATGCATATTACTAAGTGAAAGAAGCCAATCTTAACAGTCTCTATACCAACTATATGACATTCTGGATATAGTAAAATTGTGGAGACAGTAAAAAGATCACTGGTTACCAGGGGTTGATTGAGGAAGATGAATAAATGATGTACAAACAATTTTTAAGACACCAAAAATATCTAGATGATACTATAATGATGGATATACTTCATTATGCATTTGTGCAAACCCCGAGAATGTATAGCGCAAGGAGGGAATCTTAAACTATGGATTTGGTTGGGGTGATCATAATGTGTCAGTGTAGTTCATTAATTTTAATAAATGTACCATTCTGGTGGGAGATGTTGACCATGCGAGAGGCTATGCATGTGTGGGGGCAAAGGGTACATGAGAAACTTCTGCTAGTTGCCTCTCAATCTTGCTGTGAATCTAAACCACTACAAAAAAAAAAGTCTCTTTTTTTTAAGTGTACTTTATCACTCATGTGTTTTGTTTTATTATGACATTCTCACAAAAACTCTGCAAGGTAGTTGCATTTATCTAAATCACATTGTTACAAATGAAGAAAGTAAAGCTCATAGATGGTAGTTAAGTTTTATAGTCTTCTGAAGGCAATAAATGATATAGCTTGGACTAGATTTGAGGTTTGTCTGACATCAAGTCTATGTTCTCTCTACTTTTCCAGGACTCAGTAAACTGCAGTCTATGGGCCCAATCGACTCACCACCTGTTCCAGTAGTAAGATTTTACTGGAATACAGCTAATTATTGTCTATGGCTGCTTTCATTACCACAACAGCAGAGTTGATTAATTCACACAGAAATCTTATGGCCTAAAATAGTTACTGTATAGCACTTTACAGGAAAAGTTTCCCAACCCCTGACCTATATACTGTGTCTTCTTAGGGTCAGTTTTCATCCTAAAACCTCTGTTTGAGTTCAAATTTTAATTATCCTTCAGGACACAACCAATACACAATTTATAGAATGCACTACATATTAAATATCACGATAAATACTGAAGATGGTTTAAAAATACATGTGACATAAAAAATTATAATTTTATATTATAATGTCAGAGTAAATAACAGAATTAATCTCTAAGAAATAAAATCATTCTATTTGCCCAAACTCATAGTTGACAATGAAAACAAAGTTTTCCAGATGATGAAACGTGTTTATTACCTAGCAAAGAGCAATGTATTAAATGAATACTCAGTAGTTTCTGGACTCACTACAAACTAATGGCGTAAATACCAGCATTGTAAAAAATATTTAAAGTTACAAAATTATAAACTAAAATCAAAAAGTATTTCTAAGTATACACTTTTACAATTTAGAAAACTGAGGACAAGTATAAAGATACCGATTATCTGCACATCACTGATTCAGTATTCCAAATTTCATCTAAAAAGATCTAATTCGGGGCGCCCGGGTGGCTCAGTCGGTTAAGCGTCCGACTTTGGCTCAGGTCATGATCTCGCGGTCCGTGAGTTCGAGCCCCGCGTCGGGCTCTGTGCTGCCAGCTCAGAGCCTGGAGCCTGTTTCGGATTCTGTGTCTCCCTCTCTCTGACCCTCCCCCGTTCATGCTCTGTCTCTCTCTGTCTCAAAAATAAATAAACATTAAAAAAAATAAAAAATAAAATAAACTAAATAAAAAGATCTAATTCACACTTTACAAAACCACTTGAAATTAAGTCATCACTTTTTCCTCTTGTAACACTCTTTAGTTCAATGATTTTCTGAAAATATGTCTTAAGATAGAAAAAGAAGAATTTAACTGAAGATTTGCAGTAAACTCAAGCCAATATAGAGTTTATGGACAATGAGAAAAAATAACATGAGAAGCATTTTTAAAAATCATTCCAAGTGTAACTCTTCTTCAGTGCATCCATGTTGGAGAGACAGTGTATCTGTCCTTCACCCACAGACACAGGCATAGCGCCCTTCGCCGCCCAATACGTTCATCCTCCACCTTATGCATACTCTGTGCTACTGCTGCTACAGCTGCCACCAGAGAATGTGGAAGAGCTTGGAGGAGCAGAAGAGAAAGAGGGAGAGGCAGAATGGGCCGAAAGTGAGCGTGTGCCTGTGGAAATGTGTCCATGTGGACGAGTGTTTGTCTATGTGTGTGTCTATTCCTTCCCCAAAGAAGCCGAAGGGATTTACAAAATAACACTCAACCAAGCACCGTTCAATTTAAGAGGAGCATCAGGATCTGCATGAATACTACTAAGTGGCAATTTGGAATAAGTAGAAATAAGCACCCATCTCATTATTTAGTATGTGTGCCATTTGACAAATGAATTATATAAATGTCTCTGAGATATTAGTAGCAGGCTTCAAGCACTTTTGGGGGTAATTAATCTTCAGTTTACCAAGTAGTCACAAGGATGAACTGTACCAAAGATTTTTCTGTCCTTTCCTTTTTAGGGCCACAGTAGGTCTCTTTTTACATATCCCAGGGCCATATCAAAAGGTCTTATTTTAAAATGTGAATACACTAAAATTTGCCAATATTATTCATGATGATAAAAAATCAAAGGTCTATGAATGATTTCAATTCTTAAAAATGTTAATTATTTTTTGAGACTGACTTTTAAAAACTTTTCCTGAAACATAGTCACTTATACACAGAAGCATTCACACCAAAAAATGAAATCAGCTGAGAAAACAAATTATCTTCACTTTTTTACTATTGGCTCTAAATATACGCATTTATTTACTCACACAGTCCCCTGACTCAGTTTATCCTTTTGACAAGTGATGATGCAAAAATGAATCAAGAAAGAAATACCAGCCTTTAGAGCATCAATCATCATAACCCATCAGTCATAAATAAATATCAAAATGATATTTGGGGTTTACCTACCTACATAGAGAACACCCTCTTTTGTCTTTCCTGCGGCTTCTGCCACACCCTGTTTGGTTTTTTCAGCAGCAGCCACGACTCCCTCCTTGGCCTTTGAAAGTCCTTTCATGAATACATCCATGGCTAATGAATTCCTTTACTCTACACTGGAGAACACAAAATATAATTTCAATGAGAACTTGTGAGTAGAATATAATAAAATTAGAACCACCCAAGGTAAAAACCACAGAAAGATCAGTATAACTCCCAAAAGTGTGTGACACTTTTAACCATACTCTTATTTCAACCACTGGGTAGGGAAGGGGGAGCCTTTTTTTAGCTTTTGCATTAAAAATGTAGCATTCCTCATCCATCTTGGCTAGTAAAAGTCTAGCTGCCCAAACATGGATTAAGATGAATCATCTAGTTGTTCTTAATGTATCTTCGAAGTGTAGTTGCATGAAAAGATGGACCCCTCTTTGAACTTCCCAGAGTCCAAAGAGCGACAAGACAAGTTAGAAGTATGGTTCAGGGGCACCTGGGTGGCTCAATCTGTTAAGCCTGTGACTTCCGCTGAGGCCATGATCTCACAGTTTGTGGGTTTCTGAGTTCGAGCCCCAGGCGGGCGTAGAGCTCTGTGCTGACAGCTCACAGCCTGCTTCGGATTCTGTGTCTCCCTCTCTCTCTGTCCCTCCCCCACTCACGCTCAAAAATAAACATTTAAAAAAAATCTTAAAAAATAAAAATAAGTATGGTTAAAAGATCACAGGAAAAGAAAATGAAAAGAAGCTAGAGGCATGGGGTCGGAGTCAGTCTTAAAATGAATTCCAGAAGAGGGCTAACTGGTTGATACCGGAGAAGGGAGGGAAGAGAACTACTCACTCTGGGTGTGGCCCAACCTCAGGCCCACAACGAGCCCACCCGCACCCGTTCTAATCTACCCGACCATCCACGCTCGCCCCCAGCTATCTGCCAGGAGCAGGCGCCTGTGCACACTCGGGAACAGTCTCCTGACTCGCGCCTGCCACCCGAGGGGGCGTTCTCTGCGCGCCTGAATTCACCACCCACCAGGCACCCGCACCTGTTAACCCCTTACCACCTGTTGACCTGCCTTCCCTGCACTTCCATTTAATCATTTGCCAAACGCAGCTTGCTTGCTTGACCGAGAACGCTGAGAGGGCCGACTGGGGGATTTAAGGTAACAGAGAAATAAAAGTTGGCACCTCGCGCTCCATCGAGCATCCTCGCGTTTCCCCAGGGGAAAAGCGCACCCCGGAGCAGCAGCCTAACCTCTCGGTCTTTGGGGATGAGAAGAGCCGAGTCGGAAGCGAGAGGTCAACTTACTTTCGTCCAGCTCGCTGGAGAGATAGGGACCCACCTGGGAGAGACTTGACCCAGCGGGTCCTCATTGCAGCAACACCTCCCCCCTCCCAGAAGCGCACGACTCCTCTGCCCCGGGTTTCCCCCAGCATTTCCAAAGCTGCCTGTTCGGATCCATTGGTCCTTACCTGAGTGCCTCTGATCCTCAGAAGTACAATTCCTCCCCACCCGCCCCTTACACAAAATTGTTCAAAACAATTCCCCGATGTTATTTAAATGGGAAGGGGGAGGATAAGAAGCGCACAGGAAGGGAGGAGGCGGCACCAGGACCCGGGTGGTCCCCAGAGGAGGCTGCCGTCAGCGCCGCCGGGTGATGAGAGGCTGGGGGCGTGGGAGGCGAACCCACGAACCTGTCGTCGAATTGCCACTCCCCGTCCCCCGCACAATTGGATCCGAGAGAAAGAGGCAGAGGGTCGGAAGGGAAGGCGGGGAGAGAGCGCCCAGGATGCCAAGGGCCGGCTCGGTCCTCGGGTCCGCCCTGCAGCTAGCACACACCTCGCCCCTCGTCTCGGCGCTGGGTCTCTCACCCCTTCGTTCGGGTCCCCTCTGGTCGTCGCGGTCTGCCTCCTCTTCCTTTCTCTCCTCCTCCTTCTCCTCCGCTCGCCGCCCCCGCAGCTGATTTGTCAGCGCCTCTCCCCGCCCTTCTCCCGGCGCTCGCCGCTTTCCCAGCCGCGTGCACTTCACTCCTCTCCTCGGATGGGGATGGGGGCGGGGGGAAGGCCGCACCTCCGGCTCCAGACGCCAGCCTGGGCCCGGGGGTGGGGAGGTGGGGTAGTCTGCGCTTCCGCTCTAGTTCAGGATCAAGGGGACTCTCGTGGCGATCGGGAGCTGTTAGGCTGATGTTTCTCCCTCTTTCCCACCCCCCCTCCTTCGCTGTCTCCGCCTTCCCCTCTGGTTCCTCCCTGGACCCCCTTGTAGGAGCCAGCCTGGGGGAGTGGAGGCCTGGGAGCTCGACCACCAAAGATAGAGCCGTCCTCTTGGGAGGCTACCGAAGGAGGCAGGCGGCTCAGGAAGCCCTCCCAAGAAGAGCACGTTTCCCTGGGATCGCTGTGATTTTTATTAACGGCCGTAGGACACAATGTTTAAGATGCTTTTGTTCAAACATCCTTCAGATCTTCCCTTGCTCTTAACGTCAGGTGAGCTCGAAAGGGTCCGGCGGATGGAGAGGAGACTAGTAAGGAAGAGTTACAGGTTGAGGCAGGAGGAGGCTCTCGGAGTCCTCTTCCCACCCCACTGTCACCATTTTCCTGTCCACCAATCAGCGGCTGCCAGACGCCGATTTTTTTTTTCCCCCATCCGTGGAATACGGAATCAATATTCCCCAGACGTCGATATCAAGCGGTCGTAAGGTTTTTCGTCTCTAAATGGAATTTACTTTCCACACTCAAGTGCCTGATGGAGGAGACAAATCTAGCGGGGTTTATTCTCCCGAACCATCACATTCAATTTCTTGGTCCCTCCCACACACGGCTCACCTTTCTGATTTGATGCACGTTGCCCTCGGAGCTGACACCCCACCCACCCCATCCCGCACGCAGACACGCATACATACGCGCGGACTTGACAATTTTTGCATTGGTTAACACATTTTCACCTCTTTCAGAGCTGGAGGGAAAACAGCTGTTCCTGGATCACACCAGAATGGAGAAGCAATCTCCTCCCTCTAACAGAATGCATTTGCTGTTTTTGCCTGAATTGAGAGGATGATTTTAGCACTGAAAGGGGGAAAAACAAGTCTTAGCTGTATGTTTTTTGTTGTTGTTGTTTTGTTTTGTTTTATCTGAAATTTGAGTAAAATACAGTTAAATCTACAAAACAACCCCTTGAAACCAAGAGAAACAGGAAGCAAATTTAACTAGCTTAAACAAGTCCTTGCATTATTGGTGTGCCTTTTTCATTATTTTTTAATAATTTTTAAACGTTTATTTATTTTTGACATACGGAGAGACACAGAGCATAAGCAGGGGAGGGGCAGAGAGATGGGGGGAGACAAAGAATCTGAAGCAGGCTCCAGGCTGTCAGCACAGAGCCCCACGCGAGGCTCGAACTCACAAACCATGAGAGCATGACCTGAGCGGAAATCAGACGCTTAACCCACTAAGCCACCAAGGCGCCCCTGGTCTGCCTTTTTTAAAAGCAGCCTTTCCAAACGCTATTTTGCTTCCTTGGGATCAGAAAAAGGTTAAACTTAAGAGCTGGTTTGCAGTCTGGCTTTGAGACTTTAAACAAGTTATGTCCTCTGTTCACAGTTTTCTCTTGTAAATGAGATTAATGCAGATGACCTCTCTCTTTTCAACTTTTTATTATGGAAAATGTTTAAACAAAAACAAAAGCAGAAAGAATAAATGACTCCATGTGAATATCACCCAACTGCCACCATTTTTCAACGCATGGCTAATCATGTTTCATCTATATTGCTCAACCACTTCCCATTTTTCATCACCACCCCACATGTTTTACTAAATCCCAAGAATTACATATATCCTTTTATCTGTAAATATTTCATCCCGTATGCATAAAATTATAAGAACTATTTTTAAATAACCACCATAACACTTAGATGGGCTTTTTAAAAATTCAATTATAATTTACATACAGTGAAATCATCAGATCTTCGGTGTTCCTAATAATTAGTTTTGAAAAACATGCATTAGTGTAATCCACACTGTTTTGCAGACAGAACATTTTCATCACCCCAGAAAATTCCCTTTTGCTCTTTTTAGTTGTACGTATTTTAGAATTGCACACAAATTGCATCATACGGTATGAAATTTTTCCCCTTCTTTGTCTCAACATATTTGTGAAGTTTATTCATGTTGTTGCATGTGTCAGTAGTTTCCTTTTATTGCTTTTTTTTTATTATTATTACTGCAATAATGTTTTCCACTGTGAACTGACACTGCAAGTTACCTTGGTAGACTATTATGACAATTATTTAATATATGATATGATATATTTATAGTTTAAAAGGGACCTCCTGGGAACCTAGTGCTTTAGGTCAAAGGGGTATATTCTTGGGTCTCATGGCAGACCAATGAATTATTTGGGAGTGGTTGTTAAATTTTTGTGCTTCTTATAGCACAGCATGATACCAAAACACCTTTATATGATACTTTATGCTTCACAAAAGACTAATGTACTGTATCATTTCATCACAACAAGTGGTAAATTAAGTTTTATTATGTACCTTTTATAGTCAGAAAATCTGAAGCTCAAAGTATTTTGGTAAAGGCTGAAAGTGGCAAACCTGAGATAATCTAGCAAGAACTGTTCCAAAAGGTGCAATAGTCTCCTCCATTGACAGTTACTCTCTATAACCCTGCAGATTGGATGTGGTATGGGGTGGGAGGAAAAAGGTGGGACCCAATAGCCTTTGAATTTGGATTTCACCATAGAAATCAAGAAGAACTTAAGTTATTAAAAAACAGAGCATTCATATTTGAAAATTTGCCTTTTCTACATTGGTAATTCTTTGTAGGGGAAGATGACGGAAGGAAGGAAGGAAGGAAGGAAGGAAGGAGAAAGAAATAACAAAAGAAAGAAAGGAAGAAAGGAAGAAAGAAAGAAGAAAAAAGAGAGAGGACAGAAGGAAGGAAGAAAGAAAGAAAGAAAGAAAGAAAGAAAGAAAGAAAGAAAGAAAGAAAGAAAGAAGAAAGAAAGAGAAAAGAAAGAATTGTAAACCAATTTTTGTCATTTAGAATTATAGTTATAATTCTATATTCTGCTCCTCTTTTCTTCCTTCAAAGTGCCTTGAACATAGTAAGCATTCAATAAACTTAATTACTGGTGATATATGAAAAAAAAATTAAAAAAAAAATTACTGGTGATATCAATAGTGACATTGCTTATGTTCTATTTATAGTCTCTTAGCTTTGTATTCTTTTTTTTTTTAATTTTTTTTTCAACGCTTATTTATTTTTGGGACAGAGAGAGACAGAGCATGAACGGGGGAGGGACAGAGAGAGAGGGAGACACAGAATCAGAAACAGGCTCCAGGCTCTGAGCCATCAGCCCCAGAGCCTGACGCGGGGCTCAAACTCACGGACCGCGAGATCGTGACCTGGCTGAAGTCGGAGGCTTAACCGACTGTGCCACCCAGGTGCCCCTTAGCTTTGTATTCTTAAGGAAATGGAATTACTCACGGACAAAAAAGGAAACTGGAAGTTAATGAGATATTATTTTTCTTTTCATCATTGATTGACAGCATACTCTTAAGTAATTTTTTAACTGTACACGTATAACTTTAAATTTTAAACTCGAAAAAAAATTTTAACTCATTGAATGGCTTGTACTTCATAAAGAATATGGAAGAATAACCTATTGGGAGACATTACTGATGTGCACATTTTCTTAACAACTACTACATATATGTTTGCTTTTCTCTTTGATAAATGAAATCTATATATTTTGCTACTCTTTAATAGGATTGTTTTATCTGAGTTTAATACAGTAATTTAACTAGAGATAAACATTATATGAGATGCATGGTTAACCTAGACTCTCTTTGTCTTCCCCTTACAACAACTAATTTTCTAGGTGTACCATGTGGTAAGCTTGTGCTGCAAAATGGAAGGACATGATAAATAAGGAAGCTTCTTAGGACCAAGTACTAAAGAGCTGATAAGAGCTGATTTAATGTGTTTAAGTGAGGAAAATACAATCTTTACTATCTTTGGACACAAGGGGCAATGCAATGTTGATTCTTGGGTCACTTGTATCTTACTCTCTGTCAGTACCTTTTTCTCATCTTCTGCAGATGTGTGAAAAGTATCTTGGTAGGCTTCTCTTGTAATTTCACAGTGAAATTAATCATTAATTTCATAGTGAGCACAGGAGGGAAAGCCTAGTGGATACAGTTGGGATGACATTGCATAGGATTTTTAAAAGGGGTTGAGCTTGAGACAGGGCAATAGAATTACTCCAAAAGATATGAAGAACAATGAAGAGGGAGCATAGTGTCTGAAGAAGATTCTCTAATTTGACCCCATCAACAACTTCTACAATACTGTTTCTACAATACTGTAGGCAGCAAAAAATAATGGACATTTGTTCTAGCATGATGTAATTTATCACATCTACTAATATTGTAATATATCCTCAAAAATGTAGAATAAATATAAATTGTGACCATGAGAAAGTGCCCTGTGAAATAGGTAAAATTAAACTGCATATCATTTTGAATATCCCTGCGGTTTTTGTGGTGCTAAGTATATAAAGACATGCACAATTGTAAGATACAGACTTTGAAGCCAGATAGGAAAGATATTTAAATATTTTAGGATTTAAAAAGTTCAAATGTTTTAGTATTAGAAGAAAAAAACATATTAATCAGCTCAAGAAATGCACTAAACCCTAGTGAGCCTGGTAGATTTCTGAGAATAGGGGTACTAGGTACAGGTTAAACACAGAGACTTACCAAGTTTCTACCACTGAGTAGCAGTGACTGAGAGCAAATATCCAATCTCTCTAACCTCTAATTTTCTCATCTATGAAATGAGGATATCTCAGTTGTGTGATTGTTGTAAGGAATAAATAATATGGTTCTTAGCAAAGAACCAAGCACAGTGGAATCTCTCAGTATAAGTAGTTGTTATTATTGCCTAGTCCCCCTATTTTAAGGTGCCTTTGGAAGCACTTTTTCACTACAGCAGTTTCAACATTATTCTAAGCCTTCCCCAACCTCCTGTCCCACCCACAACATACCTAAGATATCTGATACGTATCAATCACTTTGGTTTACTATGGGAAGTAAAACATTTTCAGCCAGGTAGAGAGGTTGTGGGATGTTAGAGAGAGGGTATCTCTTTCTCTCCTTAGTGTATGGATTACAATAGCAACATCATTCATAGAATTTGCTTCAGCAGCCTGAAGAAATAATAGTGATAGCAATAGAATTAACATTTACTATCTTTTATCGGCAGTTTTGCGTTCTTGAAGCCTGGTTTCTTTAAAAGGGTGGTGGCAGAACTCTGTATGAATTATGTTGATTTGCCATGGGAGAAAAATAAAATGACACAACAAATGGTTTCCAAATTTTCCAGACTCATTGAGACAGCAGCTCTGAAAAACTTCAGAATGAATATCCAATTGAGATAAACTCAGCCTCTAATGTTCCAGGTGAGTGAAAAATGGACAGACTGATAACACAGTGACAGACCTGCTTCTACTTTTCAGGAGCATTTGAGTTCAGCAGGGGAGAAAATAAATGGATGAAAAAAAAATATTTTAGGAAAAATTATAATGTCTTGTGTGGTGTTTTGAATTGAAGTTATAATGCTTTGTAAACAGAAATCACAGCAGATTAATAAAATGAGCCTGTTTTTCTTCTAATATCAAAATTATACAGGCATCTAATATATTGCCCTCTGTAGATAATTTGATTGTAGATAATAATAAGTGGCATGTAAGAATTTTTCTTAGGGTCCCTGGGTGGCTCAGTTGGTTGAGCATACAACTCTTGATTTCAACTCAGGTCACGAGCTCAAGGTTTGTGAGTTCAAGCCCAGCTCCATGCTGACAGGAGGGCAGTGCTCGCTCTCTCTGTCTCAAAATAAACTTATTTTTTTTTCTTCAACTGTATATAAAAAGCATGTCATTAATATTTTGGAAGCTTGCTATCCGACCCAAAATTAAAAATTTACATTATTAAGAAATTAAGAAAAGGAAATTATTCAGTGAAGAAATTATTATTTAATGGCTACTTGATAAACAGTTTAGCATTAAAACATAATGACACCAATAAATACATATTTGTAACACCACTTGACTAAGAAAATTATATTGTATCATGTATGTAATCAATCATCCTTTTAAAATTAATTTTCATTTTTAATTTTTATAAATATCACTTGAATTCAATTTATTTTCTATTATCTTCACAAGAAGGGGACAAGAGCTTGTCTATATATTCAGCCCAATAATTGTTCATATATATTTATGTACTATGAATGAGTTCCTCTTAAATCAACTTCTCTGGTAAGCAATGATTTTTCCTTAAGTCTCATGGATTCTCTGCTGAGCCCATTTTGACTTAAATTCCCCTTCGTGAGCAATGGGTATTGTATGTAAGCAATGAACCATGGGAATCTACTCCAAAAACCAAGAGCACACTTTACACACTGTATTTTAGCCAATTTGACAATAAATTATATTAAAAAAATAAATCAAGAAATTCCCCTTAATTTTCCTCACAAAAATATTAGACTCAAAGCTCTTTTTGTTTTTGTTTGTAGATCAGGATAGGAAGAAATTCTGAGTAATCAGATTATCACAATGAAGGATTTTTTTTTTGATAGCAGTGGATATTGAACATTTGAGGATGGTTAAAAAATAAATTATGTTTCTATTTTACATTATCAAAATTTACAGTGCAGAAATAAATCTGCTTCAATATGTAAATCTTTAATTCCTACAGGAAATCTAGCTAGAGATTTCACAGGTATTTCTTCAAGTTCATATATAACAAAGAAAAATAACACTCAAACATCTTCACACAATCACCAAAAGGAAAATCTAATTCACATAAAAAAAAATCTCACTGATGTTACTCAAATGTGTACAGCCAATTTTCAAGTAAGGAAATAGCATACATCCATAAGATCATTAAAATACTGATAAAAGATTTTAATAGACACATATACACATAATGTAGATGTTATGTGCAGTGAAGAAAGAATAGCAGTGAAAAGATTTGCCAGGTAGTAAAAGCAACTCATGTTTAATGGCTTAGTTTATCTCTCTGTGTCTATAACAACAATCAATTAAATGAGAATTCAATCTCCTTAATCATCTTGGATTATTGTCTTAACCTGTAGGGAACATTTAAATGATTAAAATAACACTCTCACACATGTGAAAAATCAAAGTGGGTTTCCATGATAGGACTGACTGAAAAGATACACAGATATTAGTTTTTGTTGTTACACAAATAGCACAAGCTTATTAGAAATAAATGCATACAAGAAAAGGAAAACAAAGTATCACTGTGTCAGCCACATGAGATAACCTGTTGACTCTCCTGTTAAGAATTACCTTTTCTAAAAAGATCATTTAAAAATATGTACCCAAAGCATGCAATGTCTGTACATTTGAGCAATTTCACTTCTAGAGATCTATGCTCAGAAAATAATGAGATCTATCCTCAGTACACTCAAAGAAAGGTATTTATGCTGTTTACTACAATTGTAAGAACATTCCTGCATTTTCCCATAAAATTAGCAATGTAATTTTCCAAGTTAAGTTTCTGATTACATATTGTGCTAAGACCACTTACTCTTTATGTGATATGTGACATAAGTAGTAAATGATGAAGCCTGTGTCTCCATATTTTCTTCTTAAGTGGCACAATACGCCCAGATATTTGCAGTTGACTTTTTCCTCCATTTGCCCTCTGCTCTTTAAGAAGGAAAGGTTAGCTATGTTTACCTAATAAACTTGTGAAAATGTAGAGCTAACGTATGTAAATAACTACCATGATGGTGTGTGAAATAGCTAATTCTACTTAACTTATAAAGCATACTTTAGTGGAAAAAAAGGGAAAAAATCATTTTACTGCTCATCTCCTGAGACAAATGCCACCTATGATGAAATAGTGTTTGTGGAAGTAAAGAATGGATTTAGTTCTGGACAGGAATGAGCTACTAACTGGATGAAAAGGAAGCGAGGTTGAAGACACTTTTCCATTTAGGCAAAAAAGCACCAAGACAAATGTGAAGCATCAAAAAGAGTCTACCTAGGGGCACCTGGGTGGCTCAGTCCATTAGTCCATCAGTCAGTCAGTCCTGACTTCCACTCAGGTCATGATTTCACAGTTCATGGGTTCAAGCCCTGCGTCGGGCTCTGTGCTGACAGCTCAGAGCCTGGAGCCTGCTTCAGATTCTGTGTCTCCCTCTCTCTCTGCTCCTCCCCCACTCATGCTCTGTCTCTTTCTCAAAAATAAATAAGCATTAAAAATAAATAAATAAACAAAGAGTCCACCTAAAAGCAAAAGAGAAGTGGCCCAAGTGCATCTTGTATTTATTACAAATTTCTCAGAATAACTTGTTTAAAACCATTCAATTTTGTTGTTGATAATTAAAACTCCTCAAGAAATGATTGACGTCAAATGATTGACAGACATTGGTTCCACTGTTTCCTTTTGTAGGAAACTGTCTACTCACCCAAGCAACTCCTGTGAGGACTAGGGTTCTTCTTTGACTTTGACAGTATATATCTTTAGAACTTGGCAATTTGCCCCCAAAGCTTCTTAAATGGCAAATGTGTACGTGAAAATATTCAAATGTTATTTTGACTTTGATTCAAAATATTATTCAAAATATTATTGTACCTTTCTAGTTTGGCTATTTGGTATTTTCATTAGAATAAGGATCATTCAGGCATTTTGATTCTTTCCCTTTCTAACCTGTAGTTTCCACCTTTACTGATTTTATCATTCTTAATCTTCTATGATGAAACAAATTTATCCAGCCGGTAGAATCATTTATTCTTGTAGGGTGAAAAAACATCAGAATAAAAAAAAGGAACAAACGTGAAAAATGTATTAATCTTTCTCCACTCTTTTTACCTGGATGTTAGATTGTTTGCTTCCCAGACTCAGTTCTGAAATTATTAATCTTGGCAGAAACACTTTCAAAGACAGAACTATTGGACACTCTGCAAAGAAAAATAAAACTTGAAAGATACCATCCAGTAAGGTGTAGATTCATGGATCCCTTGGGAAACATTAGACTACTCTGGTTACTATGTTGGTTTTATAGTATATTCCTCAGATTTCCTGTCCTTCCAACTGCAATAGACTGTGTTTTGGTTCCTACTATGTATACTCCATGATAAAATTGTGATTCAAGTGGAACTTTTAAATAAATGCAGGCTCATAGGTGTTGAAAAGAAGCACCGAAAATAGAGATAATTACACAAGCAGGAAGCAGTTTGGCAACCTTAAGGGTTAGTCTCCTTTGTATACTAAAAACAAATACATATGTGCCTAATCAAATCACTGTCACATTTTCCTCCATTGGACACATTAAATAGAGATGCTTGACTTCCACACTGGGCCAATTCAGGACACAGGATACGGTTGTATGAATAAAGACCATAGCAGGGTACTTGTGCAGTAGATGTAATGATATGATGATGATGATAACAATAATAAACTATTACTTAAATTTTAGAGTCCTAAAGTAGAAAATATATCTTACTAAGGAATATCCAAATTTTGATACAAAAGTAATAATTTACCAGAATGAATGCCAATTTTACAACTAGATTCTCATATTTGAGTAACGAACAGATGACGGTAATTTGACAGTTCTCTGTATCTAAATCAAGACAATCAACATTGCATTAAAACTTGTATTAAGATATTAATTTGCTTTTCATGAACACCAAATACTCAATTCCTTGTCAATGAATTATCACAAAATAAACACCTTGATATACATTTTTATTTTATTTTATTTTGAGAGGGAGAAAGCGCACATACACATGTGTGAGCAGGGGATGGGGCAGAGAATGAGGGAGAGAGAGAATCTTAAGCAGGTTCCAGGCCCAGCATGAAGCCTGAAGAGGGATTCGCTGTCATGACCTTGAGATCATGACCTGAGCCGAAATCAAGAGTCAGATGTTTGCTTAACGGACTGAGCCACTCAGGCACCCAACACGCACTGATATCCAAATAAGTGAATGTGCTGAGCAAAACTGATGATGAGAGAGATTTTTATAAACTTACAACCCATCACTGTGCCAGTTACAAAGCTACTGCTCCTCAGTCCAAGTGTGTTTTTCCTTTCTTTCCTCACTGGTGCTGGGCTAGGATCCACAAATCATGTTCCTTTGCCTGCTGTTAGATTCTACCAGTTGAGGACTTGAGAGACATAGTGGAAGACAGGAGAGAAGGGATTTGATCCTTACTTGCTGGCTGTTATCACCCGACTCCAACCATCTTCCTTCATGCCAGTAGGAGCAATTGGCTCCATGATGTGCTTCATAGATTTCCGGTAACAATCTTGTTGCTGCCCTCAGGGTTTCCAGGACGAGGAAGGCAGCGTTCTTTCCTCAAATGCCTGAGGTGAACCAGGTGGGGCTCTTCTCCTGAGCTTCTGAGTTATTAGCACCAGCCAGCCAGGCACTGCCCCTTCCTCGTGGGTCTCATTTCCTCAGGGGTCTGATTGCAGCTCTGAACTCCGTAGATGCCAGCACCCTCTCCTCAGAAGTGTGCATACCAACTTGACAGGAGTCCTGCTTTGAGATTTTAGGTTCTGGTAACTCAAATTTGACCTTCATTGCCCAAGCCCTATGGGTAACACCTGTTTCTTATACTTACTAATCTCTGTGTTATCCCATTAGGTTCTTTTTCAGCCCTTCAACACAATGTAAACAATTCTTATATTAGGTTGTCTCTATTGAAAAATTTATTATTGATCCTGTCTTCCTAAATAAAACTTTACTTATATACTCAGTGATATGGATAAAAGAAAGTTGACACTATTCTTTTTTTTTTTAATTTTTTTTCAACGTTTATTTATTTTTTGGGGGACAGAGAGAGACAGAGCATGAACGGGGGAGGGGCAGAGAGAGAGGGAGACAAAGAATCCGAAACAGGCTCCAAGCTCTGAGCCATCAGCCCAGAGCCCGACGCGGGGCTCGAACTCCCGGACCGCGAGATCGTGACCTGGCTGAAGTCGGGCGCTTAACCGACTGCGCCACCCAGGCGCCCCAACACTATTCTTAACTAATAAAATTATACAATAGTTTACAAAAAATTTATCGTAAAAACAAACAGATTCAGTAAACAAATCTTTCGGATTATTAGCCTTATTTAGTACCTAAAATAATTAATAATAAATGTATGAATTAATCAAATGTGCAATAATATTTCTAGTATGTTTTTCAATGTAATTTTTGTAGTTCTTTCAATAAGGCCAAAAGAGGTAAACTTTAGTCTATACCTCAGTAACTAATTTAGACATTTGAATTAGGAGAATATAAACAAGAAAAGGCATTTTGAAATTCCACAGTGAAAATCCCGCTTAAACATACAGATGTATAAAATCCTATTTTACTATTGCCACACCAAATCTCACAAACTAATGCTCTTCACCAGCTAGTATAGCACACTCAGTGGACAAAGATGATTTGATTGAAAATATATTTTCTCCAAGTCATAAATTTATAAATAACTCAAGAAACTTTCTTGCCTTCCCATACCTATATGTAAAACAGACAAGAAAATGTACAAAAATTAAGAACCCACTATCTCCCGTAGTGAAAAAGAAAAGGGATAATATTTCTTGAACACTAACCTGGGGCAGGTAATATGCTCATGGCTTCATATAGCACTTAATTCTCACATTACCTTTTGAGATATGAATCATTAATCACTTTCTCCTTTTCACTTGAAGCATGAGAAAACAGAGTCCTTAGAGAGCTTTAAGTGTCAGGCCCAGATTTCAACCAGATCTCCTGCCTTCAGTTCCTGTGCTTTTTCTATTATTGTATCCCTAGCCTAGTTGGTACTCAATACAGTCACTACACAAAGAACAAGTCTAACCTGTAGCTGCCAGCAAGTCTCACTTTGTATATTACATAACATTTTCAGAGTGCCAATTTATCATTCTGTTTATTGAAGGGGTACTTCCCATATCCCTCCTCTCTTTCCTCCCCTTCCTCTATCTCCAGCTCTTTCTCCACCTCTAGCTTCTCTTCTTTCTTCATTTCACAAGTGTTTGCTTTTAAAATCTGTGAAAAGTTCAAGTTTTTTTCCTACTAATGCATAGTTGTTGTTGTTTTAAATTCTAGTTACATATAGCATTCATCATATACATATATAAACATGAATGTACATGTATTTATGGTCAACATAGTGATCATCAGAAATTCATAGCAATAATTCATAACCATAATTTTCATCACCTATATTAGTTCCTAAAATAGCTTTCTCATAGTAGATTCATTTGATTTTTAATTGGCAGACAGTCTAAATTGAACTACATGATTTAAATTGAGAACACCAAATTAAATTCTCGTTTGTGTCTGAACAAAAATTTTGTTTAGTATCAATTGTCGAGAAATTTTTGACTCATCCCCTTTTCAGAAACAGCCAAGTATATTAATATAAATATCTTATGTTTCTCTGAACTCATTTCAGTAATTTAATAAAGCTGTTGCTTGAGTGATTCAATTGTCTCACACATTCTTTGTTTTTGTTCTTTAAAATAATAAATTAGGGACTCCTGGGTGGCTCAGTTGGTTAAGCGTCTGACTTTGGTTCAGGTCATGGTGTCTCAATTTGTGGGTTCCACCCCCACGTCGCGGTCTGTGCTGACAGCTTAGAGCCTGGAGCCTGCTTCAGATCCTGTGTCTCCCTCTCTCCCTTCCCCTCCCCTGCTCATGTTTTCTCTCTCTCTCTCTCTCTCACAAAAATGAATAAACATTAATTTTTTAAATAAATAATAAAACAAAATAATAAATTATTATTTATTGTTTATTGGCAAGACATTTGAACTTTTAAAATTATTGAACTATATCTACAATGCTCTGAGATTTCGATTTTTAATCTATTGCATGTTTTTCACCTGATTTTAACTTTCAGAGCTGACAGGTGTTGAAAATCTCAAAATGCCAAGACGAGATTTGACATGCATTAACACTTAGTGTTTACTTAAAATATAAGGAATTCCAACAAGAAAAAGTGTCAGTTTCTACCTAGAGAGTATGCCGAATTCAGAGGAGCTAGCAGTACTGAATTCATAATGCTAGATTTTAAGTGATCAAAATGACAAATGGCCCCTTCCAGCAACTTTCTCAGTAAATATGGAATGTTCACAAGATAGAAGAATGATATTTCAAGTGGTTAAAGTAGGATTTTTCCCCCAAAAGTAATGACTCCACGTAAGATTTTCATGGTGCTGTCATCTCTCAGGTTCAAGAAGTAGCTCTTCCTCATCTCCAAACACCTTTTTTTTCAAGCCCCATAGCCAATTGACATTGACGCTCCATTATACAAAGCTTTCAGAATTAGAAACGCTCCAGTCTAGTTTATCGGTCACCCTTAAAAATTTACACACCATAGGAAAGTTTTATGATGCCTTGGGTAACATAAACTTGCTCATGTTTAGAATAGCTAAACTGTTGCTACTATAGTTAAATTCAATATTATCACCAACTGTGGCTGTTAGAAAATCCTTAAAGGACCTGAAATGGAGAGTATTTACAAATACTCTCAACTCACCTCAGGTTGTAAGCCACAGACTTGGCATTCTGTGGAGGAAGAGGAAGTTTTGAATTGGTATGCTATTGAAGCTTTAACATCTTCTGGACTGAATAACTGGATAGCTGAAATTTGTCAGGAAAATATTATTTGTACCAAGATTCTACCAAAGGATTGGAAAGAAGAAGTGAACATAGTATGGTTAAAGGCAATAAAGAAAAAAAAAAAACCTTCACATTTGTATTCAGAAAAGGTGAATTTGGTCAGTAAAGTGGCTACCTGGGCTTACATGTTTGACTTGTTCTTGTGGACCATGAGTCCTTGAAGCAAAGCTTGGTCCTGTTCATGTCAGTATTCATGGTTCCTAGTCTAGAAGCTGAAACTCCAGCTAAAGAGAAGGCACTGGTGGTGAGAAGGCACTAAAGGGAGGAAATATATTTGGCAAACATAGGAGGTGTATTGGATATAATTAAAAGATAGTTTGCAAGTTAGAACTGAAAGAGAAGGAAGTCAAAAGGCTTTCCAGTTTCTGTATTGGAAATTTGTGAGGATGTTAAGGGATTATGAGTAGAAGATGGCTACAAGACATATTTGATAATGCTTTTAACTCAATAAATTTTTTATTTAAAAGAAAGAATAGGGGTGTCTGGGTAGCTCAGTTGGTTGGGCATCTGATTCTTGATTTTGGCTCAGGTCATGGTCTCAGGATCCTGGGATTGAGCCCCAGGTCGGGCTACAAGCTAAACATGGAGCCTGCTTGGGATTCTCTCTTTCTCCTTTTGTTCCTCTCTCCCTCGTTCATGTGCTTTCTCCCATTCTCTCTCTCTAAAATAAATAAATAAATAAATACATACATACATAAGACAAATCTATTTTGTTCTTGAAAATGTGGTCTGAACTAATTTGAATAAAGCATGGTACTTATAATATTGATAGAACTTATAAATGCTTATTGCCTTTTGAAAGTATATTTACCAGTTTTAAAATAGATTCAGCTTTTCATCACCCCTTCTTAGAAAACACTTCTTTATCTGTAAAGTTGGCCTTAGCATTCCCATGCTACCGTGTATGCTCTTGTTATTATGCCAATGACCACTTGAGTTCACACTCTTCCAATGCAAGGAGCATACCCTATTATTGTTTCTACCTAGTCCTTTGCCAAATGTCTGGTAGGCAGTAGGCACTCAATAAATATTTGTGAACTCAAGTAAGCACTGGGTATATGCTATTTTTGCAAAAAATGGTGGGCATTTCAGAGTTTTACGTTTGAACGCTGGTGGTGTTCACTGTGTGCCTGTGTTGTGGTGTGTATTGCTTTGAAGAAAAGGCCTGCTCACAATCTAGTGACAGGATATTCAATAAAAAATATTACATAATAGAGAGATAATTAATTTAAAAACAAAGCAGAGGGAAGTCTTGGAAAATTCTTGGAGGGAGGGGAGCAGCTTTTTATAATGGAGTGGTTAGAGAAGGACTCTTGAGGAAGTTCAGAGACTCTACTGAAGAGACGGAGTGAAGATGTGAAAAATATGAAGAAATATTGGTCTGGGCAGAAGGCACAGCATGGACACAGAGCCACCACTGCTAAGACAGAGAATCTTTCATTCCCTGTGGCGGCTTTGTCTTCAGGAGCTGCTCTGGGCTCTCTTGTAGCAATGAAGGCTCTGGCTGTTTAGACAGGGAAAGAGAAGAGGAATGCTTTGGACAGCATATTTGGATAGAAGGGTAGAGCAGAATAAGCTCAGGGCTCCAGGAAAATGAGTTCTGGGAGGCAGGGGAGGAGAGTGGGGTCCAGGGAGAAGGCGGCAGGGGGGGTGAAAAGAGAGACATATAGGTAGAAAACAGGCTGATCCTGAGTTTATATCTGGGTTCAGGGATGAGCATTTCCCTAAACATAGATCACAAAAGAAAAACACATTGTGAAAAAAACTTAAAACTTTGTTTGTAACAATATAGTCAGATCTGGTTTCCGTAAGAATAAGTACTTAAAGGTTGAGGAAGTACTTATCGATACCAGATTTCTTTTTTCCCTGCATGATGCTAAATAAAGTGTTTTGGTTGATTTTCCCCCAACTACATCACATCAGTCGTTCTCAGCAGGCCTGGAATGGGTCCCTAGAATGTGCCTTTCTAACTCACTGCCCAGATGATGCTGATGCTACTGGCCCCTGAACCATACTTGGAGAACCCCTGAATTACACTGACTGAAATGGTCACTTGGCTGATGTCAAATAAACACAAGTTAAAGTAAATGAAAATTTTACTACTTTACTTTCAGTTTATTTTAGCTCTTTGGACTATTTTTATAACAATTGGCTTTTCTTTACATTGATCCTATGAATATATAAGTTATAAGTATACTATCGTTCCATCATCCAAATGAAAGTGAAGATTGCGAACATCAATGCTAAGTGTTTATTGATTCCTATTATGGCTCAAGCTGTGACCTAAGTGCTTTAAATTAATTAACCTCATTCAGTCATCCGACTTGTGTTGGGTATTAATAATGATACACACTTTGCAGATGAGGAAACAGAATAGCAAAGGGCATACATTGGGGCGAAGGACCTAGGTTGGGCTGATCCAGAATTTTCTTCTTTTTTGCCACGTTCTTTTGTTCTGCTTTAGGCAATGAAGCAGACAACATATTCACAAAGGGATCATGGACATAACCTAGATCTACTGCTCCTCTTTTTCTAGCACTAATGTTTCCTGCTTTGAAATATCAGGTCCTTTGGCAGCACCATGGTTTAACAGCATGTTGTTAATCCAGTGAAAAGCACACTGAGCTGCTGTGCATATTTATATATTTAAATGGCACTGGGTATTTCAGTTTCACGGTCCTCAATTTGTTCCCTGGAAAATGGCAGAACTTTCTGTAAATCCCTGTTTATGGGCTCTGTGGCAAAGATCTCAAATAGGGAGGGGGAAGGAGGAGGTTATATACCAAGAACATATGACAATGCTCCAAACTTTAGTTTGAAGGCTTCCTCCTCTTACAAGTCAGCGGAGGTTTGTGGCTGAGATCGGTCATCAGACTGAAGTTACTTAAAGCAGAGAAGTAAAATTTCACCTTGTCCAAGTGGGTTGTAATTAGCTAGCTTTTCACGTGAACCACACTCTCTGTTGACATAGGGGGTGAACATGAACAACTGAGGCACTTGTACCTTCAAACCCACAGCAAGAGAGTTTGAAATTATAATTTAAGTAAGCCAGTTTCTTAAGCATTATTTATAAGATAATCAGAAAAGAGTAAGGATTGAAAAGGGTGGAGGATAGGGGTGCCTGGCTGGCTCAGTTGGTTAAGCATTCAACTCTTAGTTTTGGCTCAGGTCATGATCTCACTGTTCAAGAGTTCCAGCCTCATATCAGGCTCTATGCTGACAGCACAAGGCTTGCTTGGGATTCTCTCCCTCTCTCTCTGTCTCTCTCCCACCCGTGCTGTCACAAAATAAATAAACTTAAAAACATATTGTTTTGAGATTCACTTCAGATGATGAGCCAGGTGTTACCAGGAGAGTGTAGTTATGCATGAACTTTCTGAATTTTATTTTGATGGCTGAAGAAAAGGCAGCTATTTCTACTGTTAAGGTCAAACAGTTTCCCTTCATTTCTTGGGCTTCCATAAGGAGAGATTATTCCTAGATTCTCCTGAATTCTTTCTCTCTTACTCTGCCCTAGGAAGATGGGGTCATTTAAACAATGGGTAAAAATAGGAAGGATAAACTATTGGGCTTGGCTCAACCTCTTCTGTTACCACATGGGGAATAGCAGCTTTCCTCCTATTTCTTCATGACAGAAGTCTACTCCTGACACTGCCCATACTTTGGAGTGCTTCCTCAAAATTCTCCAACTCTCTCTTCCTTCAGTGCTGGAATCAGCCAGGTAACCAGAGCTTTCCAGAAGGGGCACTCCCAGCCTAGAATAGGATTCTCACAGGCTAGTTCCTTCTCCCTTTTGAGGTTTCACTCTCTAACCCTCTAGACTTGTACAGTCAACCAGATGCTCTGAAGAATCCCAGGGCTCAATCTATAGGTTTGTTCTGGGGCCTTATGGTCAGAGCATGTCATGAATCACTTCCCACTGGCTAGAGAAGTATTTCTTTAGTAAGAAAGATTCAGTCAGAATTGTGCTGATGTGCCTTTGTAGGGTGACCACTCACTCATGTTAGACATGAGACCAGTTCAGGGCTCTGGGCTACCTACTGACTCTCACTAATTCTCACTAACGGAAATGCTGGAAGGTCCCTTTGTCCACAGCCATTGTGCCACTCGCTCTGCAAGCTCCAGACCAGCCATCAGGCGAACTGCCAGAGGTAGCTGCACGTATCTGCTCTGAGGGCTTTCAAGTTAATTGCTCTACATTGCCTTTGAGTCTTTCTGATCAATGTCCTCTCTTGCTTCTCAACATGGTAAAGCCCAAAGTCATGTTCTTAGGAAGTTGGTCTGTTGTGTGTGTGTGGTTTTTTTTGTTTATTTATTTATTTTGAGAGAGACAGAGAGAGTGCAAGTGGAGGAGGGGCAGAGAGAGGGGGAGAATCTCAAGCAGGATCTGCATTGTCAGTGCAGAGCCTGAAGTGGGGCTAAATCTCATGAAACTGTGAGATCATGACCTGAGCTGAAACCAGGAGTCCAATGTTCAGCCATATGAGCCAGCCAGGCGCCCCAGGAAGTTGGTCTTAAATGGTGCTAGAGATGGAAATGGCCATTCTTGTGCAAATGTGGCTTCTATGCTTTCTCTGTCTCTAGCCCTCCCCCCACCCCTCCCCTGTCCTCCTCATTGGTGATGATGTGTGAGAGGCAAGGTGAGATCACACTCTGGAGAGTCAGTGATTATATCATAAAGAGTTTAAGAGAAGACGTGGAAGATGAGTTGTTCTAGGTTTATGATATAAAATTCCTAAGAGTAGGGGCGCCTGGGTGGCGCAGTCGGTTAAGTGTCCGACTTCAGCCAGGTCACGATCTCGCGGTCCGTGAGTTCGAGCCCCGCGTCGGGCTCTGGGCTGATGGCTCGGAGCCTGGAGCCTGTTTCCGATTCTGTGTCTCCCTCTCTGCCCCTCCCCCGTTCATGCTCTGTCTCTCTCTGTCCCAAAAAATAAATAAACGTTGAAAAAAAAATTTTTTTTAATTCCCAAGAGTAAATTTAACGTGAGGGGGAGAAAAAATTGTTCACATTTTCCTATATACTCTAAGACTTGTATGATCCTCATCTAGAAAGCATAGTAATAACTCTTGAGTCTTCAGAAGTTGGTATTCACAGGCAGCGTGGTGCATCCACCATGATGCTATATCATGAGTAATTCTGTAAGCGGCATTAAATAAATGCTATTAGGCAACTGCAGAGGCAAGGCAACCCATATCAGTTCAATACAAATGGATTCTGAAGAACCGATGCCTTGTGAATAACATGTTACTACCTTTTTCTCAAAGTGGGAGATATGAAATTTACCCAGAACCATGCCTCTGACCATAAGCATGGAGACATAGTTCCTGGATCTGAACAAGAAGAGTGATGTCTGATACTGTGAAGAAACTTCACCTGCATTAAATGTACAATAAGAAAAGTTATATACCTCTTTTCCATTCCAACTTTATCAATAAATCACTATACCCCTCGTGCACCGATGGGTTGTGTAATACATTTCTAAATGAATTTTCTATAGACAGAAGCCCAGAACACCCTAGGGCTCTGCCCTAAATCTTACCTGTGCAGGCCCTGGAGGAGGCTGGTTGTAGTTTTGTAGTACTGAGGAATGAGGGAGTAAATTTACCAATTCTGTGATTCAGTTAGTAGGCCTGTTGCTTTCTTAAATTAAACTGCAATTTCCAACTTAGCTTCAGTACTAATGCAGGTAATATTTTTATTTATTCTCTGCTTTCTTCTCTTTTGCCTTATTCCTAGTAATTTCCAAATCTAGATAAAGAAAACCACTGCTATACTTTGGGCCCACTTAGACACCGAACCCCACATCGATGTCCCTTCTTTTCATATGTGAAGAATAAAAAATAAAAAGCTGATGGGGCAGGCACCTGGGTGTCTCAGTCAGTTAACTGTCTGACTGTGGCTCAGGTCGTGATCTCATGGTTTGTGAGTTTGAGCCCCGCATTGGGCTCTGTGCTGACAACTGATTCGGGCCTGCTTTGGATTCTGTGTCTCACTCTCTCTCTGCCCCTCCCCTGCTCACACCCTGTCTTTCTCTCTCAAAAATAAATAAACATTAAAAATAAATAAACAAGTAAAAAACTAAAAGCTAAAGGAGTATAAAAACCTTCAGTCAACTGATTTTGTAATATATTTCTCTGCCCATCCACCTCATTCCTTTTTTCTGTCTCAGGAGGATTAATCTGTTATTTAGATGTGTAGCTTAGAGGAATACATCTTACCTCAAGACTCAGTCCCATAAGAATGTTGAGGTGAAACAGTGGACAGTTCTTTTCAGACACTGCCATATAAATCATGTCATCAACCTATCTCAAAAAACCTGTGAGATGGGTACTTATATCAATTTATTAGGGCCGCCTTAACAAAGCACCACAAACTGGTTGGCTTAAAGCAACGGACATTTATCCTCTCCTGGTTCCAGAGGCTAGAGGTCTGAAATTAAGGTGTCCACAAGGCTACACTCCCCTTGAAGACTGCGGGGAGGAATTCTCTCCTGCGCCCATGTCATTCCCTGGCTTATGGATACATCACTCCAGTTTGTGCTTCTGTATTCACATCTGTGTGTGTCTACACCTTTGTATCCAAGTCCTCCTGTCCTTTCTTTGACAAAGACACAAGTTACTGCATTTAGGGCCCGCTCTAATACAGCATGACTTCATCTTAACTTGATTGCATCTACAGAAACCCTATTTCCAAATAAGGTCTGTAGCCACGCACCGAAGGAAAAGTTCTCAGGCACTTAGACTGAGCCAACGTGCAGGGCTGCCTCTGCCAGAGAAACAGCAGCAGCAGCAAACTGCACATGGTCTCTGTTTCACGTTCGCCAGGTGTAAACATCAAGGAATGTTAAAGCACGGGAGGAAAACACAAAGAGCCTCCAGACATAGACCAAACACACATCTGAATAACCCAAGATAAGCACCCAGTCTCAAGGTCTTTAACCTTAATCACATCTTTAAAGTCCCTTTTGCTAAGATAACACTCATACATCCCAGAGAGAAGTGAGCGTCTTTGGGGATCCTCATTCTGGGATGGAATTGTTGATCATAAGGTATTCATATACTCAGATTTAGTAGAGATTGCTGGTTTTTCAAAGTGGTGATATCAAATTGTACTCTTAACAGATGTGGATGAGAGTTGTCAGTACTTGATATTTTTGTCCTTCTTGGCTTTTGCTATCCTGAAGAAGAGGACCATGACGTGTGCCTCAGTTCTCCCCAATTCCAATTTTCTACATTTTTCAAAATACTGAGTTAAGAACTACAAAGAGTCCAAAATTTTAAGCTACTTGCAACCAGCAAGTTCTAGCCAGCCACAGTTTCACAAATGCTATGGAAGATCCAAGATTCCTGGGTCAGAGCTGAAAGACAGTTCCTTACCCTTAGTAATAGCAGGGGCCAGACTACACACCCAAATTCCCACGGGACAGCACAGTGTTGCCTGTGCATGAGGGTGTTTGCATACAGGAGGAAAACCTTTATATTGAGACACCCAAATCTTTTATAATGAAGAATATACATGTCTGCCCTTTTCCCTAGAATAAAACATTATGACTATTTTCCAAAAACTGTTATAAAATCTGCTCTTATTCTGGAGAAAGACACTCTCATCATAGTCTAAGGCATTCCACATACCAATATCTCTGGAAATACATTCTGAAACTAAGGCAGTGAGTGCACCTGCTTATAAGACATAGAGAGAGATAAGAGACCTATGGAGAATTGTTTCTCAGCATGTTGCCTACATTTAATCTGTTGTTAGGTTTGGTAAATAGATTATGATACATTTAACAAACAATTCATTATATGGCTGTGTGGGATAAAATGGAAAGTATTATAAAAAAAAGAAAATTAAAAATATCCTTACTTCCTCAAGTAAAGGATGAAAAACACAGACAAGGATTATATTACTATTAAATAGAATGTGCTAAGCATGTGCCAGAAGGCTTTCTTTGTGTCTAAACAATTCCAAAATTTCCTATTATTGAACTTTGCTTCTGCAGTCTTTGATTTGTAGAAGTTGAAATTGTTACATAATCACATCTCTTCATTTTCTAAATGTCTTGTGTCCTGGAGCTTAATAGGCACATATTCATTGTGTAAATAAGTTTTCTTTCTTTATTAAAAATTTTTTTTTTAATTTATTTAATTTTGAGAGACAGAGTGAGAGAAAATGAGAGTGGCAGGGGGGCAGAGAGAGGGAGACACAGGATCGGAAGCAGCCTCCAGGCTCCGAGCTGTCAGGACAGAGCCCGAGGCGGGGCTCAAACCCACAGACCGTGAGATCATGACCTGAGCCAAAGTCGGACGCTCAACCGACTGAGCCACCCAGGTGCCCCAATAAGTTTTCTTTAAAAGCAAATGGGAAGATCATTTGTTGCTGTATGGTTTAGAAAAAAAAATTGCAATAGAGATTCTTCAAATAGATCTTTATAGATAACTGGAAAAAAAATAAATGGAGAAAGGGTAGGTATTTTAAGTGCAGAAAGAAGTGTGGAGAGCAGATCTAGAGAGCTTAGTGTCCATTTTTCCTAAAATAGACTAAAAATTTGGGCAATAGGAATGAATACAATGTTGGATGGCCAACTCCCCACTGTTTTCACGAGTGCAGGCATTTGGTCTTAATTCTTTGCGAATAAAAGTGTTTAGTCCACAGCTTGTAGTAAAACGTGCTTTTGATTTATTGAACTGAATAGAATGAATGCTGGAGCTCAGTATTAAGCCCTAAAATCTTTGAATATGTGTGTGTGTGGAGGGGAGTCTGGGAGGGAGTGCATCAGGGCAGGCACAGAGATATTGACGTGCACTTGAAAAAGCTAATGGTGCTTCTAGGAATGAATTGTATAATAATAAAAGGTACAGGGTATGTGGGAGCAGGTGCCCAGCAGTCCAGATTACAAGCACGCTGAACTGGAAGGTTTGATGGAAAGGAGGGGTTGAATATAAATACAAACCTGTATTTCAGCAACAAAAATCATACATCTCTGAGTTAATTTTTTCTCTTGGACATCTAGAAAAATGGTGGTAGCTTTAATTGTGAAAAAAAAGGGTAAGAAAAAAACTTGAGTGAAGAGGAAAACTGAATTAGAGGTTATTTTTTCAACATTTTTAAGAATCACTGAAATAAATATTTCCTTTCACACTTGCCTTACAAAGCTGTGAGTCCACTGTTGATGAATGTGAGGTATGATTTCTCTAAGACAGCCTGGCATTGGTGCTAAGAGGTTGTGGAAATTTATCATTTCCTGACATATGGTGAATTCTTGATATCTCAGTGCCCCTGTTTACTTTTAAATGTTTACCGTAACTTTACCATGTGTCTGAGTTGGGAAGTGATATGGACCAACTCAAGGTAAAGTTGTTAAGGCTGAATGTGAATGGCTTAAAACAACAGTCATATTCAAATTAACCTTTTCACTGTCTGTTTTTCTGTATGTAATATTAATATATTAATTGTAACACCGATAAAGGTTTGAATTAACATTTCTAATGCATTCCAAGACTGAACATTTTAAAAACATTTTTTATTTTGAAAAAATAGGAGATTTACAGAGGAGCTATAAAGCACAGAGAGTTCCTATATATCTTTCACTCTTCTGTTAACATTTTACTTAACCATAGAACATTTGTCAAAAGAATGCATTTGAAAGTTTTTGAAACATTAAAGTTACCACTGTTGTCAAAAGTTTAAAATTTGCCTTATCTTTACAACTTTATATCCACTTATCCATATGCACATCTCATACACATACGTGTCATAAGCAAAATATTGATTTTCCAAATATACGGGCTTTAACATTTTGTCAACTCTAAGAACAGTCTGTAGTTTACTTTAAATCCTTTGTGACATGCAAGTGGCCATATTCTCTTTGAGATGGTTCATATCCAGTGAAATTAGTTATTCATTCAGTTAGTCAATTGCAAATAAAAATTTTAAGTCGTTTAATCAGGAAATTCAAGTTTAATTTTCTTCTATTTAGACCTTTAAATTTTATTTCCATTACTCATTGTGAAAACAAGTTGACAATTTAATTAAATCAAATGGATTACAGAACTGCTAAAAATGTGTCAAATTAGTCAAAACTGTGATTTTTGCCAACTAAGAAACAAGTACTCCTTTATACTCTGGCTGTTAGGCAAATCCCACAGCAATTTGTTTTAAAATACATGGTTAGAAATGTATCATTTATGCTGTGAAAATAATGCATGCATTTCAACCATTTTAGTTACCATAACAACAGGATATAATGCATTTTATTTTATTTTAATTTCAATCAAATTCATTTGGATTTGATTGTCACAACCAAAAATGAAACAGAGACAATCAACACAGCATTTGTACTTCTACTCAAAGTTAAAGGACTAGGTTTGTGTCCATACTGACTTTTTGATATTGGCTGCATAGATCTCTGTGTCGAGAAATATTCAGGGATAATGGATCTCCATTCAGATAGAATGAGGAAAGGCACATTTTTCTATAATCTCTTGCAGCTTGGTGGGATATGAGATTGAGTTTTGGTCAATTAAACGTTAGCACAAGTGTCATACGACAGTTTCTGGAACCTTCCTTTAAAGGGCACCTTTTGAGATGAGCACTGGGTGTTGTATGGAAACCAATTTGACAATAAATTTCATATATTAAAAAAAACAATAATAAAAAAATAAAAACTTCAAAAAAAAAATAAAGGCAACTGTTGCACAGCTTTTTGCCTCCTTTTATTCTCCATGTAGTACTTCATTCCACTTTCTAAAACACAGATATAATGGGGAAGGCTTTTACTGCAGTCTTGGACCCTGGGGACTTGGGACATACACTGAGGATGGCAGAGTAGTAGATTAGATGTGGCTTTGGACTTTGAAAACTTTCTGGAACAGAGGTCCCATCCCAGCACCTGGCTATCTCTGAACTTCTCCACAAGAGAGAAATTATTTCTTTATTTAAGCAATTGTTATTTTTCATTTCTCTGGGTTTTTTTTTTTTTTGTTTTTTGTTTTTTGTTTTGCAATGGAAACTAACCCTAATGTGCCGCATTTCCGTGAAAAGTGCAAATAGGAAAGACAGCACCATATATGTGTATTTTTCAAGAAAAATTAATCTTCCTTCACTTGTGTCTATACTTATTTGTCACTGTGAACACTTGAATCTGCTACTCCTGTGCCTCCTTTTACCCTCTTGGTGGAATACAGACTGTTAACAGGACTCCCACCGCTGCGCCAGGGGTATCAGTCCTGCCCTTACTGAGCTCCAGACATCACCGAACTTTGTCTCGGTTTATTTGCATGTTTTTGTTTTTGTTTTTGTTTTTGTTTTTGTTGTTGTTGTTGTTTTGAAAACGTCGTGGCATCTCACGATAATAACACCGTGGAGTTCTGCACAACCAGGAACGGAGAGTGAGTGATTTACTTAAGGCTATTTGTTTTTAAACCCCGGGAATATAGGTAGAGGCAATTAAATCTTATTCTTGAAGTCACTAAATCCGTGTAGCAAATGCACAGTTTGTAGTGCGGTTGAAATAATTGAACAAGACATTTATACCAATTCAGTAGAGAAGTGACGACAGTGATTGTACACACCACAGCAGGGGTCTCCTCTAAGTTACACATGTAGAGATGCACTGAAACAGCAAAAAAGTTTATATTAAATGGAATTAAAAGTTACATCCGAAATCTATTTTAACAAGCATAATAAGTTGAAAAGAATGAGGTAGGAAATGTGGAAAAAGCCAAATTATTAATACTTTGCTAAGCGATGAGAAAAAGGTAAATAATTCACTTTTGAGTGATAAAGAAAACAGAGGAAAGTACACTTAAAAAAAAAAAGATAGGGGCGCCTGGGTGGTGCAGTCGGTAAAGCGTCCGACTTCAGCCAGGTCACGATCTCTCAGTCCGTGAGTTCGAGCCCCGCGTCAGGCTCTGGGCTGATGGCTCGGAGCCTGGAGCCTGTTTCCGATTCTGTGTCTCCCTCTCTCTCTGCCCCTCCCCCGTTCATGCTCTGTCTCTCTCTGTCCCAAAAATAAATTAAAAACGTTGAAAAAAAATTAAAAAAAAAAAAAAAACGATAGACTTCAGCCAGGTCACGATCTCGAGGTCCAGGAGTTCGAGCCCTGCGTCAGGCTCTGGGCTGATGGCTCAGAGCCTGGAGCCTGTTTCTGATTCTGTGTCTCCCTCTCTCTCTGCCCCTCCCCCATTCATGCTCTGTCTCTCTCTGTCCCAAAAATAAAAATAAACGTTGAAAAAAAAAAAGATATAAGCAGGAGAAATGGGATAACGATAGATCAAGAGAATATTTGAGGCTAAATTTCCAGAATGTTGTACTAAGCAAACTACTTGGCAAAACAGAATGATACATCACTGGCATTGCTGAAAGTGGGACACCATAGACACAGAAACAGATGAGCTCTTGACGTTGGCGACTCTACCCCTGGCCCTCCTTGGCGGCTCCAGGATGGACCAGAATAAGAATAAGGGAGTCATCCGGATAAAGTCGCTGACTAAACCCTTCTATCAAGAAGTCGTGTTTATGGCATAATTCCACAGGAAATAAATCTGTTCTTCCTATGCCAGACTGGAATATCTCTCTTCTGTGAGAATGAAACTATTTATTCTTCCATCTTTCCTCCTTCTCCTCAGCTCTTTCCCCATATGTTCTACCCTGGACTATAGTTCTTAGGGGAAAGAAAAGAACAGTTTGGCAAATTGCAGTGTTTTAATTTATTCTATATCTTAATTTTAAGTTTACCTTTAGAATCTAGAGGACCATCAGGCCTTGGGCTTCCTGGTGGCCACCTTGTTTTCATGGACTTTAGTTCAGCCTTTTCCCTCACGAATCTCTGCTGATGCTCAGAAAAGATTATCCTAGTTTTAAAGTGGAGTGTTCCAGGGCTGTTAGTGTAATCAATTGGATTAGGAGTTTGATTTCATTTGTTTTGATGTCAATGCCTCTAAAATTTGATCAACTGGCTTTTTAACTACAGTTAGATATTAATTCTGAAAAAAAAAAGTGTTTTGTTCTAGATACTGCAAACCTTTCTTTTTTCCAGGAATTAATGCCTGTAAACCTGTATTTCCTGAATTAAAGCTAATTGTGTTTCTGAGGGTAAGCCAAGCATTATGAGTGAAAAAAAAAAAAAAGTTTAAGAAAAAAAAATTGTAAGGTGAATCTAGAATTTGATACTGCCATCTGCTGTTTTGAAATAAAATTGCATGTCCTTTAAAGCTACAATTTCTTTGCTAGGTTTCAAGAAAAAATTGTATAAGATCATTTTATCCTGTGCTATCAACACATTAAAAAGAGAGAAATATATGGTGTTTTATTCATGCTATATTTCTAATTTGGCTTTAAGAGCTTATGTCATTTCTTTTATATTGTATAACAGGCATTATAGCTTTGAGATTTTTATAAATATAAATATTATATAACTATCTACTTAGAAGTTAGCAACTATAAAAAATGATGCCATGAGGCACATTGGTGGCTCGGTAGGTTGAGCATCTGACTCTTTTTTTATGTTTATTTATTTTTGAGAGACAGAGAGAAAGAGAGAGTGTGAGTAGAGGTGGAGCAGAAAGAGGAGACACAGAATTTGAAGAAGGCTCCAGGCTCCAAGCTTTCAACACAGAGCTCAGCATGGGGCTCAAACTCATGAATGGTGAGATCCTTCATGACCCAAGCCAAGTCAGATGCTTAATGGACTGAACCACCCAGGTGCCCCAAGCACCTGACTTGATTTCAGCTCAGGTCATGATCCCAGGGTCATGGGATCAAGCACCATACTCAGTATGGAGCCTGCTTAAGATTTCCTCTCTCCCTCTGCCCCTCTCCCCCACTTGCGCACCCTCTTTCTGTCTGTCTCCCTAAAATAAAACAAATTTTTAAAAAAAGTCTTCCTTCTTATATCTCTCAAGCAGATATAAACCCCAAAGGAAACTGAACTAGCAAACTTCTGCTTCCATCCAAGATAGAGTAACGGGGATTGGCTCTATCCTCTTGCTTGAAACAACTACAAAAACAGAAAAAATATATGAAACAATTGCTTTCTGGACGTTGGATTTCAGGCAACAGTGATTGTTGACACAGGAGCAACAGCTGAGGTGAGCCTCGTGGTTGTCCCAGATTACTGCCTGCAGAAATTCCCCAGACCATGGCACAGGGAAGGATCCTAAACAGAGCTGTGGGTTCTCTTTGAAGTTAGTGGATGGAATTGGGAAACTGGGAAAGCAAAAATGGCTAGAGCTTACATGACAGAGTACTGTTGGGAAGAGAGCTATCCAGAGAGAAACCTTCAGAGTTCTGCAGAGTGCCGTCCCCAAGTATTTAGTTGGGTACTGTTGAGTATAAACGTATGAAGAAACAATCTGAAGCCAGGAAAAGGAACAGGCAGATGATGTAGAGGGGACAAATGTCGGAGATCATACAGGGCCAAGAATAGTGCCTGTTTTTGGTACCCAGAGTGGAAAACAACATACTGCACAAGACGCCAGAATACCAACAATAATCTTGCCACAGTAGTCAAGAAAACCTAGCCCTTAACTAAATGCTCCTCTGGTTCTGCCTAAGAAAAATTAAAGGCAAGAATTGAAATGAGCACACTATTCCCAAGTATTTTAACCATACCCTAGAGCAGTTCTTAATATTTAAAGCAATACAAATATATCTATTGCTCAACAGGAAAAATTTGCAATGTGTGATATACTATTGAAATTTACCAGGCACACAAAGTAAAGGAAAATATAACACATAATGAGGAGAAAAACAAATCAATTAAAAGTGACACTGAAATGACACAGAAGATAGATTTAGTAGGCAAGGACATTGAATGCTTTTAACTCTTTTCAATATGGTCAGTAAGGTAGAAATAAGATTAAACATGGTAAGTGTAGACATAGAAGAGATAAAAAAAAAAAACTCAAATAATATCCAAGATGGAAAATACACTGGATGGGATTATTAATGGCAGATAAGACATTGTAAAAGAAGATCAATCACCTTGAAGACCTAGTAATAGAAATTACCCATGATGAAACCTAGAGTGAAAAACAACTGAAAAAAAAAAATCAACGGACTGTGGCCAGATATATGTGTAATTGGAACCCTCAAAGGTGGAGGAAGAAAATATGGTCATTGCCCCCCTAATTTGGTGAAAACTTTAAACCCATAGATTCAAGAGCCACAAGCCCTTGAAACATAAAAAAACACACCAGTGCAAATCACTATCAAATCACTTAAGACTAGTGATAAAGAAAAATTCTTAAAAGAAGCTAGAGAAAAAGATACATTGTATATAGGGGAACAAAGATAAGGATGTCAGTACTTTTCTTTTTCTTTTCTTCTTTTTTCTTTTGTCATAAACAACGTAAGTGAGAAGACTTTAGAGTAACATCTTTATAGTACTGAATGAAAAAGACTATTAGAATTCCTCACTCAGCCAAAGTATCTTTCAAAAATAATAATGAATGTATCACTAAATTGTAAAATAGTAATAATAATAATAATAATAATAGTGAAATAAGGCTTTGTCCCGCGTATGAAAACTGAAAGAAGTCAGCAGCAGAAAACCTGCACTATAGCAAATTTTAAGGAAGTTCTTCAAGCAGAAGGAAAATGCTACCAGATGAAAATGAATTCCTCTACAAAGCAACGAAGAGCACCATAAATGGTTACCACATGAATATATATAAAGGTTCTTTGTCTTATTATTTAAATCTCTTTAAAAGATAATTATTAATTCAAAAATTAATGATGGCATATTGTGTGGTTCATAACATATGTAGAAGAAAAATATATAGCAAAACAGCACAAATTCTGGAAGAGCAGAATAGGAAGAATACTTTTGTAAGGTTCTTACACTTAAGTATAAGTAGAACAACATCCCTTAAAGGGAAGCAGTGATAAGTTAAAGATAGGTACTATTAACACTACAGAAACTAAAATTATAATATGAAGAGTTATCGCTAATAAGCCAACAAATAAAAATCATAAGTATATCATAAAACACACTTGATTAACTCAAAAGAAGTCAGAGAGGCAAAAAAAAGGGGATTTGGAGTGGTGACAAAGGAACAGATGGGTTGAATAGAAGACAAATAGCAAGATGGCAACTTTAAATCCAACTATATAATAATCACATATAATGATGAGTCACAGTAATGTAAAGGTCTAAACATCCCAATTAAAAGACAGTCAACATCAGATTAAACAGTAAGTGTATGCTGCCTCTGGTAGATCCAAATTAAATAGAAAACACAGTTTACAAGTAAAGGATGGTAATAGATATTCTATGCTAACATTTATCAAAAGAAATGTAGAGTGGTTCTATTAACATCAGACAAAGTAGGTTTCAGATCAAAGAATATTACCAGTGGTAAATAAGAGTATTTAATAATAATAAAGGGCTCAACTGATTATGAGGACATAGAAATCTTAAATGTTTATGCACTGTTTTAGCTTTCTTCTGATGCATCACAAATTACCACAAATTTAATGACTTTAAAACACCTATTA
Source organism: Prionailurus bengalensis (assembly GCF_016509475.1). Lineage (NCBI taxonomy): Eukaryota > Metazoa > Chordata > Mammalia > Carnivora > Felidae > Prionailurus > Prionailurus bengalensis. Next base: position 131,649,133 of record NC_057344.1, on the reverse strand, counting down.
GGTCGCACAGTTCCATAGGTCAGAGTCTGGGCACAGTGTTCTCTACTCAGCTTCAGTTGGCTGAAATCAATGTCAGATGACCTATATTCTAATCTAGAGGTCAGTGTTCTATTCCAAGCTGACATGATTGTGGCAGAATTCACTTTCTTGTGGCCACAAGACTAAGGTCCCCAGTTCTTGTCTGGATGTTGGTACCTGGACCCCACCATCTTCAAAGCAAGGAACAGGGAGCCTCCCTCACACAGAATTCCTATCCTACTTCAAATCCCTCTTACTTGGACGCTTTTTCCTTTTACAGGTTCACCTGATTAAATGAGATCCATCGAGGAAAAACTCCAGGATAATATGGCATGTACATCACAAGGCAAGATCTGGGGCCTTAGAATCTTAGAATTTCAAGGAATAATAGACAAATCCATAATTATAGGCCTCACGACTCTTTCCTCAATAATTATAAAATAAGTATACACAAATTCAGTTAGGGACATAAAGGACTTAAATAACATTACCAATAAATTTGACCAAGTTGATCTTTTTAGAACACTCCACCCAAAATCAACTGCACACACACCATTTTCAAGTGCATATTGAACATCTAACAAGATAGACCATATCCTGAGCCATAAAAGCAAGTCTCAATACATTTTAAAACAATTAAACTCATGTATAGCATGTTCTCTGAATATTATAAAATTAAATTACAAATCAACAACCAAAAGCTTCCCCAGAAAATCCCTAAATGTTGGGAAATTAAATGATACACTTCTCAATAACACATGGGTCAAAGAGGAAACAAAAAGGGATCTTCAAAGTACCTTTAATGAATGAAAATGAACAAATAACATATAAAAATTTGGGAATTACAGATAAAGTAAGGACATTTCCAGCATTAAATGCCTATATTAAAAAGAAATAAAACTAGGAAAATAAGTGCAAGTAAAACCAAGAATAAGCAAAAGGAGAGGAAGTAATAAAGATTAGAGTGCAATCAGTGAAGTAGACAATAGAAGAATAAATTTCAGTAATGGAAGAGATAATACTAGAGAATCTATAGCTGTAAGAAGGATAATAAGAAAATATTTTGAGCCACTTCCTGCCAATAGTTTCAAAACTTAGATTAAATAAGTGAACTCTTAGAAAGACACCAACAACCAGATACCACTCAAGAAGAAATTAGGTCAGCAGATAATCTGAATTCCTCTATATTAGTTAGAGAAATTGAAATGAAATTATAGATGAAAATATTCCCACAAGGAATCCCAGACACAGATGGCTTCACTGGAGCATTTTACCCATCATTTAAGGAAGAAATAATATCTATACTACACAAACATCTATACTATACAAACATCTATCCAGAACATTGAAGAGATGTGAATACTTTCTAACTCATAGTGTGAGACCACCACTACTCTGATATCAAGAGCAGACAAACATATTATTTAAATGGTAAATTGGGCACCTGGGTCAGTTAAGTGTCCGACTTTGGCTCAGGTCATGATGTCAGCGTTCGTGAGTTTGAGCCCCACATCGGGCTCTGTGCTGACAGCTATTTGATAGTTTCTTAAAAAGCTAAATATACAGGGGTGCCTGGGTGGCTCAGTCAGTTAGGCGCCCAGCTTCAGCCAGGTCATGATCCCACGGTTTGTGGATGCGAGCCCCACATTAGGCTCTGTGCTGACAGCACGGAGCCTGGAGCCTGCTTCGGATTCTGTGTCTCCTTCTCTCTCTGCCCCTCCCCTGCTTGCTCTCTCTCTCTCTCTCAAAAATAAATAAAAACATTAAAAAGAAATTTTTGAAGTTAAATATAAACCTACCACATGAGTTGGCCATTTGATACGAGATATCTTCCCAAGAAAAATGAAAGGATATGTTCATGCAAAGATTTATTTATGAATATTCATAACAGCTTTACTCGTAGTAGTTAAAAAACTTGAAAAAATCCATGTGTTTATTAACAGATAAATAGATAAATGAATTGGAGTATATGCAGAGAATAAAATTCTACTCAGCAAGAAAAACAAATGAACTACTGATACATACAACAACACGGATAACTATAAAAAAATAATTGTGCCGAGCTCAAGAAACCAGTGTAATAGTGTAATAGTAATACAATTTTATTCATGAAATTCTAGAAAATGCAAACTCATCTACAGTGACAGAAATACCATCAGTGTTTGCATAAGGATGGAATATGGGGAGAGTGGGAGAGACGGATTGCAAGGAGTATGTAGAAAGTTTTGGGAATGATAGATATATTTATCATCTTGATTAAAGTGTTGGTTTCATGGCTGCACGCATATGTCAAATTTACCAAATTATACATCTCAAGTATGTGCAATTCATTGTATGATGATTATGTGTCAATTAAAACATGAAAGAAAATAAATTTATTTTACCTTTTTTTTCTTGGCATTAAAATAATTTGGACTCTATGCCCTGAAGTTCTTAAGAATATTTCTAAATTTGTGGATACATAAGCATACTCTACATTCTACCTTTAAAAATCAACTCCCAAAGCAGGCAAAAATCTCTTTGACCTTGGCCGCAGCAACTCTGGAGGCAAGGGAAACAAAAGCAAGTTCAAAAATGAACTGTTGGGACCTCATCAAAATAAAAACTTTTGCACAGCAAAGGAAACAGTCAACAAAACTAAAAGGTAACTGATGAAATAGGAGAAAATTGCAAACAACATATCAGATAAAGGGTTAGTATCCAAAATCTATAAAGAACTTATCAAACTCAACACCCCAAAAAACAAATAAACTAGTGAAGAAATGGCAAAAGATACAAATAGACACTTCTCCAAAGAAGACATCCAGATGGCCACCTGACACATGAAAAAATGCTCAATATCACTCATCATCAGGGAAATACAAATCAAAACCACAATGAGATACCACTTCACACCTGTCAGAATGGCTAACATTAACAACTTGGGCAACCACAGATGTTGGCGAGGATGCGGAGAAAGAGGATCTCTTTTGCACTGCTGGTGGGAATGCAAGCTGGTGCAGCCACTCTGGAAAACAGTATGGACGTTCCTCAAAAAATTAAAAATAGAATTACCCTATGACCCAGCAATTGTACTATTAGATATTTATCCAAGGGATACAGATATGCTGTTTCACAGGGGCACATGCACCCCAATGTTTATAGCAGCACTATCAACAATAGCCAAAGTATGGAAAGAGCCCAAATATCCATCGATGGATGAATGGATAAAGAAGATGTGATACATATATACAATGTGGAGTACTACCGACAATCAAAAAGAATGAAATCTTGCCATTTGCAACTACGTGGATTGAACTAGAGGGTATTATGCTAAGCGAAATTAGTCAGAGAAATATCATATGACTTTGTTCATATCAGGACTTTAATATACAAAACAGATGAACATAAGGGAAGGAAAGCAAAAATAATATAAAAACAGGGAGGGGGACAAAACATAAGAGACTCTTAAATATGGAGAACAAACTGAGGGTTACCGGAGGGGTTGTGGGAGTGGGGGATGGGCTAAATGGGTAAGGGTCATTAAGGAATCTACTCCTGAAATCATTGTTGCACTATATGCTAACTGGGATGTAAATTAAAAAAAAAAATAAATTAAAAAAAATTAACTCCCGAGATAAGTAAACCAAACAAGATTTAAAGAGCAGATGCATACATGCAGTAAAATTATTGTACACATGAGTCTAAAATACTTTGGTTATATTCAGTATCTATTTAGAGTTCAAAGGGAAAGGCACCATTAAGGGAATCAATTAATCAGAAAGTAGAGGTGCTGCTCAAGTCTTGGGATACACCCATGCTCATATGGACTGGAGTCACATAATTTAGATTTGGAGAGAACCACAGTGGTGTGATGGAGCCAGCTCACCAGTTAACGAAAACAAATTTGCATTCACTACCTTCATATTGGTAGCTATGGCAGAAGTGTTTATATACAAGAAACTGACAAATGACAGTTGATTTCAAGTTGAAACTTGATGTCAAGGCTTCTCCCCACCCCCTACAAAAACAGTGGTTAAACATTTTACCATCACTAACTTGAGAGATCATTAGTTGGGCCTCTTTAGTTTATACCTAAGGCAACTGAGGTCCTACTACTTTCTCAAGCCTACTGCTAACTAGTGCAAAAACCAGTTTAGAAAATCAAAACACGAAAACCCTTTAAATGAGTATGATCGTCTTCATCTATCAGTTTTTCTTTATCTTGTTGCTTTCTCTCTTTCCTCTTTATACTCCTTTCCTATTAAACTTCTCTTACTTAGGATCTGTTTCTGGCTCTGATATTTGTTGAAATGGGTACCTGACCAGAAAATGTAATATTAAATATGATGAAAATTTTGTCTCAGATTTAGGTGCAAGACAATTCAAGCATGTATTCAGGTGAAATTTCAGAAAATATGAAAACCATAAAGAAATAAAGGTATTTGAAAGAATATTTCTGTGAAGTATGAGATAATACATTTATTAAATATATTTAATAACACTTTACAGATAGGATGATGACTCTGGTTTCAGACCCCCCCCTTCTTTTCTACATAGTGATTCAACAATTCCATATATCACCTGGTGTTCATCACAAGTGCACTCCTTAATTCCCATCACATATTTAACTCATCACCCAAACTTCTTCCCTTCTGGTAGCCATCATTTTGCTCTCTATAATTTAGTCTGTTTCTTGATTTGTTTCTCTTTCTCTCTCTCTTTTTCTTCCCCTTTGCTCATTTGTTTTGTTTCTTAAATTCCACATAGGACTGAAATCATGTTATTTCTCTGACTTATTTCACTCTGCATTATACTCTCTAACTCCACCCATGCCATTGCAAATGTCAAGATTTCCTTCTTTTTCATGGCTGAGTAATATTCCATTGTGTGCATATATAAACCATATCTTCAATTAATGGACACTTGGATTGCTCCCATATCTTGGCAATTGTAAATAATGCTGCTATAAATATAGGGGTGCATGTATCCCTTTGAATTAATGTTTTTGTATTCTTTGGTAAATACCCAGTAGTGTGATTGTTGGAGCATAGGGTAGTTCTATTTTTAATTTTTTGAGCAAACTCCATACTATTTTCCAGAGTGACTGCACCAGTTTGCATTCCCATCAGCAGTGCACCAGGGTTTCTTTTTCTCCACATGCTCACCGACATCTATTGTTTCCTGTGTTGTTGATTTTAGCCATTCCCTGATGATGAGTGGTGCTGAGCATCTTTTCATGTGTCTGTTGGCCATCTGGATGTCTTCTTTGGAAAAATGTATATTCTTAACTTCTGCCCATTTTTAAATTGGATTATTTGGTTGTTTTGGTGTTGAGTTTTATAAGTTTTTTGTATATTTTGGATATTAGCCTGTTATTGGATATGTCATTTGCCAATATCTTGTCCCATTCCGTGCATTGCCTTTTAGTTTTGCTGACTTGGTTTCAGATTTCAAATATGTTTTTTAAGCTATCGGTTTCTTAACATAGCATTTTGTTATAAAAATGTATATATTGATATTTACAGGTATTATACTTATTTCATAATTAATATATGATGTTGTACAAAACATACATAATGTATAAATATCTTATATGTGCTATTTATAGATATATTGTATATTTATAGGTTATATTTACAGATAAAATAAAATTGATTTAGAAATAATAAAATAAAATTGATTAAAGTGCCAGTATTTTACATACTTGGGATCTCATTTCCACTTTGTTCTCTCTGTCTCCCACAGGCCTCTGTGGTTAAAGTGCTCCATCCTGTCTGGTATATGTTCCAAATGACTTCTTCATTCATCACTGTCACATGAAAATATTCATCATTTCTTGATTGTCACTGTACTTAATCTCATCTAAGAAATTCATCATAAAGTATGAAAAAATAAAAGATTTAACTCTACAAAGAGCTTATATTTTAAAACATAACTTTGACTCAAATGGAATCTTATGGTGTGGAATGTTGTCTGAGATATTTGTGAACAAGGAGAATGTTTCTGTGCTTCTTGGCCCTTTTGAGATGAACCACATTTGCAACACCTCTCTTCTGCCTTCAATACCCTCTCCCATGCCAAAATCCTTGCCTAGTAACCAGATATGAAAATGTAACAATTGCTGTATCTCTACTCTTCTCTCTTCAAAATCTGCCCCATTAACTTATTTAACAAGTACTTGAAATACTATAGTGACTACACCAGGAACAAAATTCTGCCTTCATGGTGTTTACAGTGCTGTGGAGAAGGAGCAGACAACACACAAAATTATAAGTGTATTATAGAGTATATGATATAATAATAAGTGCTATATAAGAAAAATAAAGCAGATACAGAATATTGGGATTGGGCAGGTGGGTGTTACTGTTTTAAAGAAAATAATCAGATCTAATGGGTAATGTGACTATAAATAACACTGTATTGCATAATTGAAACTGCTAAAGAATGGAACTTAAATCTCTCACGAAAACGAAAAGGTAAATATGTGAGGTGATAGAAGTGTTAATTAACTGGATGGAGGGAATCTGTCCACAGTGTATACGTCTATCAAATCATCATGTCATGCACTTTAAATACCTTAAATTTATTTGTCAATGACACCTCAATTTTAAAAATAAGTGAATACATAAAATAATCAGGAAAAGCTTCAATGAGACAATTAAGAAAAGACCTAAAGGAATGAGGGGGCAAGCATGTGGATATCTGGAGAAGTATGTTCCTGACCAAAGAAACAGCTTGTGCAAAGGCCTTGTGGTAAAACCATCCAAAGAGGGGCGCCTGGGTGGCGTAGTCGGTTAAGCGTCCGACTTCAGCCAGGTCACCATCTCGCGGTCCGGGAGTTCGAGCCCCGCGTCAGGCTCTGGGCTGATGGCTCGGAGCCTGGAGCCTGTTTCCGATTCTGTGTCTCCCCCTCTCTCTGCCCCTCCCCCGTTCATGCTCTGTCTCTCTCTGTCCCAAAAATAAATAAACGTTGAAAAAAAAAATTAAAAAAAAAAAAAAAAAAAACCATCCAAAGAGACCAGCGTGCTGCTCACAGTAAGCAAGGGTAGAGTCATGGTCAGATGTGATTGGCGTATAGCTGTGTGGTCACATATGCCATTCTATAAAGGTAATCAAGTGGTCTAGGGTGACACATGACACAAAACCCTATGGAGGGATTCACGGTTTAAGTCATTTTCTGCAAGAGCAATAATATAAGTAAGCAAAATAGATAGCATTTACAAAAATTATCAAGATATTTCTTTTCTTTAATGCATTTCCAAGCCATCAATTTTTCATTGCTTTTGCAGTCTTCCTTTAAAAAATGTATTTGAAAAAGAGAAAATAATAATATAAACTCCCACATACCCTATACTCAAAAAAATATTTTGATAAAATTGTGTTTTGTATTCCTTTTCTCCTTCGCTGAAATATTTTAAAGCAATTCCAGATCTACCCGTTTCACCCAAATACTTTAGTCTGCATTTCTAAAAACAGAGCCATATGTTTATGTAACAATAAAACCATTATCACATGCAACTATATCAGATTATTCCTGTTCATCTAACACTCAGTCCATAACCAAATTTCCCTGATTTTTCAAAACGTCTTTTTGCAAATGGTTTGCACCAATATCCAAACACAATGACGCTTCCTAAAAACTAATGGCAATTTTACTGTCCATGTAGTCTCACCTTGAATCATCTTATTATTAAAATATTTTAGTATTAAATTAGAGAACTAAGATGTTGATTATAATTACAAGCATCTTGAATTCTATACTATATGTGACTTTAAATGAAGATGCTCAAAAATAATGCATTAATATCATTATTACTACTAATACAACTAATTTATTATACTATTACCTAAATCATAGATCTGTTGTTTTATTATTTGTTGTTAGTCATAAAGGACTTGGCTTACATACATATAGCTTAGATACATTTTAACTTTACATGAAATCACTACAGAAAAGAAAATTAAAATAGCAGCACAGGTGATTAAATCATAGAACATGAAAATGGCCCCAGTGGGGATAAGTGGAGGCCCAGTGTCCTTTCAAATAAGCATTTATTTTATATATTACAATTAGGAGTGTTAGGTTTTAGTTCCAACATTATTGCAATGCATTTACAAAGTAGCATTTGATTTAGGTCATATGAACACTTAGCAGGAATCTTAAAAGCCTCCAATTTTCCCTTCATATATTTTCCTCAAGCTTGTAGATACATTTTTATAAAAATTAAAAGTTTCTCTCCCTTTTTGGTTCAAAATCAATGATAACATCTCTCTCTCTCTCTCTCTCTCTCTCTCTCTCTCCTTTTTTTCGTGTATGTGTTGAGTTTCGCCTTCCTTCATTAAATACTCTTCAATAGCAAACTACTTGGTGTAGAGAATGTAGAAAATGATTTGATGCTGATGACCCCATTTATCAAATACCAGAAAAATATGATTTTGTGTCATCTTCTGGTGTACATTATTGAATCTGAACTGAATGAAGGAGACAACTTTAATTAACCCTCTTCTCCTTTTCCAAAAGTTGTATGCTAACTGATGGCAAACTTTCCTGTGTCACTCAAGTATGAGGAAGAGGGGATTTGAGAATTCTGACACGTTCAAGCCACCATGTAAAATTTTCATGATGTAGATTGATCTCTGACTAACATTGAATATCATGACATCAACTTCCCATAGGTGGAATTGTTTTTTCACTTCCACAGATATGCTTTAAATGTAAGGTATCATGAGTTTTTCCATTGAGAGAGTTTGGGGACACAAAGTTGAAAAGATGGGTTATGTCAATGTCATTATTATTTTTTTTAATAAGTAGTATGATCTCAAGAATTAGGAAAAATTGAAGATCCAAGTTAACCTATTATAGCCTCGATATGTGAAGAAAGCATTAGTAGGTATGTCCCACTTAAGAGATAAGGAAATTGAAATATAGGTACCTGAAAAAGTTCACCAAGATCATATGGCAAATAAATGCTGGAGTCAAGAATTGAACTCAGATTTGACTGAATTCCAGCTCCAGAGTCAACACCCGGGACTATTTTCTCCCCTGTATAATGTATTTTATCACAATGAAATTCTAATATAAATAAGATCATTTTGTAGTATCAAATTCTCTTTTTCTTCTATCGTCAGATGAAAAGTTAAATTTGTTATATTTTACTAGCACACTAGTTTCTTAGGAGCCAATTGTTTTTCACCAAGTGCAGAGAGAATGTCAACATTTTTAGCATGATTTATTCCCTTTGAAATTGAATAATTTTAATAGTATTGCTCTTAGAGGATTGTCTAAAATACCCTCTTTTTTTAGGCCTTACCAAATACATCTTAGAAGACATAAATTCATGTTTGTAGTAAAGATTCAAGCAAAGAGGGAAATTGGGGCACTATAGAGAATAGATTTTTTATAGTCTTATTCAAGGTGATTTAACTAGAGCATAACATTTTATATTACTTTTTTTTCTGCCTTCAAATATAAATTGTTAAGGTGCCATTCAAGGAATGAGTCCCATTGTTAAGGTATCTTTGCCTTCGTCTGTTCTCCCATTATATCTTATTCACATTCACAGTGAAAATTTGCCTAAAATATTAACTTTTCTATAATTATTCATTTATTAATTCAACTTTCTTTGTATATATTTAACGTTTATTTATTTTTGAGAAAGAGAGAGAGACAGAGAGCGGTAGTATAAGTGGGGGAGGGACAGAGAGAGAGAAAGGGAGAGGAAAGAATCTCAAGCAGTCTCCACGCTGTGAGCACAGAGCCCAATGCGGGGCTCAAACTCATGAACTGCGATATCACGACCTAAGCTGAAATCAAGAATTAACTGCGTAACTGACAGAACCACCCATGCACCCCTATTGATTCAACTTTCAAAACAATGTTTGAAGCTCTGTGTCATGTACTCAGTTAGTATTTGGGTTGGACGCCAATCACTGGAAATCCCCATTAAGCATGGCTTAAACTAGATAGAAGTTTACTTTTCTCTCTATTCAGGAAGTCTGGACATGGTCAGTCCAGCACTGGAGTGATAGATCACAATGTTCAGGACCCAGACTCCTCCATGCTAATGCTATGCCCTGCATGGATTTTTATTCCAAGTTATTCTCAGGATTTAAGGTAACTCCAGATATTCCATCCAGTAAGAAGGAGGAAGGGGCAAAGAAAGATGCAAATGCAATTTTTAAGGACACATTCTGGCAGGTGGACACACAATTTCTGCTATAACCCACTAAACTTAGTCACATGGCCACAACTGACTGCAGGGAATACTAGGACATGTGACCTTAATTCAGCCAAAAAAAGGGGTCTCTATTACTGTGGAAAAGGGGGAAATAAATATTTGCAGATAATGCAGGTCAAGTTGTCTGGAAAACAGATTATGAGATGGAGATTACTTCCAAGGAAGTTTATTAGAGAGTGTTCCTGAGATCAACACTTACATAAGGTTGAGGGAATAGTTGTGCATTGAGAGACAAGGTGAGATGCTTTTCAGTCCCAGCGAAGACTTAAGTCAATCCCATTTAGAATCATCCCTAGTCAGACTGAGGAAGCTGAGTCTTCATATTTCAACTCTGATTGTTTTTTGCAGGCAACTGTCGGAAGGAGGTATGGCACTGAGCAAGGCTGAGATAATTCTCAAAGAAAGCTGATGGTTGTGGGCTGTCTTCCAGCAGTTGGGGGAATGAATTCTCTATTCCTGGAGAGGAAACTGAGTAGCATATCACAGTATCTACCTCAGAAGACGGCATATCTGTGCTATGGATAATAAAAAAAGGAAATAAAAAGCATGTCTTGCCCTGGACACGTGAGCACTTTATATTCCAATTATATTCCAGATAGCTCTAACACAAGTAGAAAGAATTGTTTAAAGAGAAATACAAATAAAGAGTCATGGGTATTCAGAAGTTACTTTTAATTCACTCAATTTTAATTTTTTTTTCTTTTTTTGACAGAGAGAAAGCACAAGCAGGAGGGAGGGGCAAACGGAGAGAATCCCAAGCAGGCTCCATGCTCAGCACAGAGCCTGACACGGGGCTCAATCCCATGACCCTGGGATCATTACCTGAGCCCAAAATCAAGAATCCTATGCTCAACTGACTGAGCCACGCAGGTGCCTCTCAATTTCAATTCTTAAGAACCTACTGTATGTTAGATATTGTGCTAAGCAATGAGATAAAATAACTGAATGTGATTAACATGTTCCTTTGCCATCATGGAATTTAGTGACTCATCTGGGGGACAATGCTTAAAAACTAATAAATAAGCAAGGAGCACCTGGTTGGCTTATTCAGTTAAGTGTCTGACTTTGGCTCATGATCTCACGATTTGTGAATTTGAGCCCCAGGTTGGGCTCTGTGATGATAACTCAGAGACTGCAGCTTGTTTCGGATTCTGTGTTTCCCTCTCTCTCTGCCCTTCCCCTGCTCATGCTCTGTCTGTCTCTCAGAAATGAATAAACATTTAACTTTTTTTTAAAAGAGAACAAATAAATAAATGAAATAACAGCTAATTGTGATATATAGTAGGAAGGAAATGAACAGTAAATGAACAACTAATTATAAAATACATATTTGAAGGAGATACTTATAGGGACGAGGGAACTATATAATTTGAGAATTAATCATGAGAAAAAAGCAGCCTTGGGAAGACTGGGAAGACAGATTTGTAGGCAAGGGGCCTCAATGTTCAATGACAAAGTGACAAGTTTGAGAACTGAAGGAACATCAACGTGACAGGGACATCGTAAGCAGAGAAGAGAGTGATGTCAGATGAGATTGAAGTGGTAAGATCATTAGCATCTGAGAATCTGGGGTGTGTTTTAGACATAATGGGGAAGACAAGAATTTAATACGCACAGGAGTGTACATAATCTGATTAACATTTTACATAAATTACCTCTGGCTGCTGTAGAAAAAGTGATATTTGGGAATTGAGAAAGTTTCAGAAAACTTGACGTTAGTTTTGAAAACTGCTTTCAACAAGTATTTAATAAACACATAAATGTGTCACGTTCTAGAGATACAGTGATGAGATACAAAGAAAGAAAATTTGACTCACGAAGTTACTTTTCCACACAGAGATTCTGTCTCTCTTTCCATACATATACACACATGCACATACATTTATGAGAATGAATGGATGAAAAGTGACCTCTGAATGACTCCCGTATTTATTTTCTTTTGGCTCTTTAAAATGCTTATTTCTTTACTTTGTATTAGAGTTATTTGAGATATATATACACACATATGCTCTCCCTCTGTGTGTGTGTGTGTGTGTGTGTATATACACACAAACTAAATTATTTATATATTCTATATGCTATATGCTATATGCATTTATATATGCTATATGCTATATGTAGATTACGTATGGATACATGTATACAGATATGATATAGTACATACATAATACTACATAGAATAACATGTGCTGTATACTAAATTATGTAAAAATATTGAGTTTTCATATTTTTAAAAAATTTGAGTAAGATACTAACTTTACTAGAATAATTTGAATAGTAGAATCTCAATGTTGTCATGCCCAATGGTCACACAATATTTTCTATTGAATTCACATAGTTCTGTTTATATATTTCTATGAAAATCATTTTATATTTTCTCATAAAAAACAAACAATTATTGTTTCAAAAACCTTTTCATCTTTTTCAATTTTATGGGGAATTATGGGCATCCAGGCATAATTTTTAATTTTACAATGTAATGTTTAAGTCAGACATTAGTGTCAGAGCAAACATATTTTTATTCACCTATGACTATTTAATTCATCCTATTTGTGATGGGATAATGTATTTACAAAGCAATTCGGGAGTTTTCTACCTAGACTCTAAATAGGGCAGTGTAGTGAAGCACAGAGGAGGGCTGAATGCCACGCTCTTCACGACTTTGTATTTTTATAGAGTTCTATGATCGAATTTTGAATTACTTCATGTGAGGGGCACCTGGGTGGCTCAGTCAGTTAAGGGTCCGACTCCGCTCAGGTCATGATCTCGCGATTCTTGAGTTCAAGACCTGCATCAGGCCCTGTGCTGACAGCTCAGACCCTGGAGTCTCTTCAGATTCTGTGTCTCCCTCTCTCTCTGCCTCTCTCTCTCTCTCTCTCTCTCAAAAATAAACATTAAAAAAATGAATTACTTCATGTGAGAGATTAATGATATTATGTTATGGTTCTACCTAGTTCCTAAAAGCTAGGTAGCTAATGGAATACTGGCCTCAAAACAAACAAACAAAAAACCTACTTTGTTCCTTTTTTTCTGAATGGATATATATGTATATATATATATATATATATATATATATGTGTATATATACACATATGTATATATATATATGTGTGTGTGTGTATGTGTGTGTGTATATATATATATATATATATATATATTTTGTCCCTCAAAAGCAGACACTAAAAACTCACTGAAATGTAGTTACAATCAAACTTCCACCCATATGCATCTAAACTTCCCAAAATGTTTCACACAGAGGTATTTGAATGTGCTAAAATCTGGAGACTGTTTTTCAAAAATGAACATTGTGCTTAGTTGGGGAGTTTCAGCTAATTGGAAAGAAAAATCTCTAAGGGAGTACATTATATGTGAGGAAGAACTCAAACGTATGTCAAAGTTTCCACTACTTTAACTACAAGGCAGACACTATATATTTAAGGATCACCTATCCTGTGCAAGACTGGTCCGGAAGAATTTAAAAGACGACTAAGCACAGGCCCTGGCCCCAGCTCACAGAGGAAGATCTGCTTACTCAACAAAAGAAAGGTGACAAAGGCTGAAACAGAAGCTGAGTAAAGGGATTCAGCTGACTGAAATTTCTCTATGTCTTAGAAAAATTCTGTCTAAGATGCAGACTCTTAAGAACTCATTTTCCACCCACTTACAGGATCTGTACAAGAAACTATAGAATGCTCTAGCATTAGATTTATCAGTGAGGTGTGACTATGAAATACTCTCAGGAATGCAGCCCAGGGCTGCAATAAGGGTGTTAATCAAAAAAGCTAGAGCGGTTTACCCTAGTTTCCATTTTATTTTTCTTGTTTCTAAATGGGATTGAATTAAAAGTCTAAATCTTAATAACTATGATTTCCATATCATGCCTGCTTTCATGCAGGCTTAAATATTGCTAATTATGAAAATATGTTGCCCTCAAGAATTTTGAGAAAAGTCTCTTAGCCTTGCATTATTTGGAGTATGCTAATCACAATGGTGACTAAACCTTCAGCTTGGATAACACTTTTTAGTAAGACTCTAGGATCAAATGCCACACTGAAAAGACACAAGGCGTGCTGGGGTCAGTGCCCTCAGGCATCTTAGTTTCTTGGTCTCTGGGCTTCTATTGCTAGGCATTCACAGAGAGAATAATGGCAAGGCCATTGTAAGGGTGCTTTTCCCCCTGCCCCTCTTAAGCTCCTGTTTCTCTGCTTCTGAAAATAAGTGAATATTCCGAGACAGCCCGAAGAGAGGCCAGCAGAAGTTTCCACGTATCAGCATTTAGTATATACCCACGTGAAAAGGATATTAAGGTAAGAGCGACCAATGATTTTTTTTTTTTTCTAATCAACATGCTACTTGAAAGAAAATAAAATTAAGACACGGAAGTTTGCTATTGTTGCTTCTAATGAGATTACAGGTCTCTTTTGAGTATTAGTAGTGTTAGCACTTTGTGTAACATACAATGAAAAAGAATTTTAAAGCACTTACTTCCTTTAACATGTATGACACATCATAATCCAGTGGGAATGTGGGTAGAGAAAATCTTCTGGCAGAATTTAACAATATTTATGAAAATAGCCTTAAGAAAAGCATTACACTGAAAACTGTTGCAAGGTTATTAGTTTTTGCTCGTGGCCCAGTCAGTTGTTCACCTATTCTTCCAGTGGATTGACTGAATCATCTACTAAATCAACAGCATTTGCTTTGTGAAACTGTTACTTCTTTGGACACAGCATGTTGCTCCTTGAATTTTACACATGTTCCAATTGTTCTGGGGTAGAAGCCACAGGGGAAGACAATCAGGGCGTTTGCAAATACGGCTGCTCTCTTTTGAAACCAGGGTCTATGTTTGCTGTTTCCACCAGTTTCCTAATGTAAGAGAAGTTGACTTCTATTGTTAACAAAAATTAAGAATCTAAATGAATACGTGAGATCAGGTTAACCTGGGGGAGAGGGTTTGTTTAGTTTAAGCAGTAGATGCAAAGGACCTGGATTCAAATGGCAGTCTGCCACTTTTCAGCAGCTATACGTTTTTTTTTTTAATGTTTTATTTTAGTTTTGAGAGACAGAGCATGAGTGGGGGAGGGGCTGAGAGAGAGAGAGAGAGAGAGAGAGAGGGACACACAGATTTCAAAGTAGGCTCTAGGCTCTGAGCTGTCAGCACAGAGCTTGACATGAGGTTCAAACTCAGGAACTGAGATCACAACCTGAGCCGAAGTCAGCGCCCCATCAGGAGCCCCATCAGCAACTCTACCTTTGACAATCACTCGATTTCCTGGTAAAATGAGGATTGTGAGTCATATTGTCACAGGTTGTTAGAGAAATTAAATAAGATTAATATTGCTAACGTGCCACTTAATGCAATGCTTAGCACAGAATCAGTGCATAGTGAGCTAGCAAGTATTATAATTGTCAGGAGAAGGCAAATCAGTGCTAATCTGTCCTTCTTTTGGCCTCAGAAGGGAAAATCCAGAAACCGTTATTATCTGTCCAGTGAGAGTTTATAAAACAGGGTGGGCACACAGAAGGCTTTCTAGTGCTTAGAGTAACAATAAGGATTAAAGACATTCAAGGGTAGGTGGGTCTTGCCCAGGCTCTTGCCCAGGCAAGGGGAGAGGAAACTTAATGGAAATTAAGCATGGATTGGCAAAGTATAGCTCTGGTTTCTTGAGATAAAAAGATTCCAGCTCTTACCAATGTGTTACTTTACCTTGTATAAAATGGTCTCATATGCGCTGAGCCATGTAATCATTGGAGGAAGAACACAGAGGTGATAACTGAAGCTTGGCAAGATCAAGAGACGGATCTAAAACCATACCAGTGGTACATGACAGAGCAGGGATGAGAAAAAAAGATGTCAGGTTCAAGCCTGAAGCCATTTGCCATGCTTCCCTCTTTCTACAGTGTACTGCCTATGGTTCTAAAAGGCATAGTTAAAGAATTCAGAAGAAAGTACTCAATGGAAATATGAGAAAAACTTTATGTTTATTAGGGTAGACGTACTCAGAATAGAGATTATTATCTATTGGGATTTGGAGGCAAAAGCACTGATAAAATTAAAGGGAAGTTTATTTCTTGGCTTTTTCCATGAAAATCTGGAGAATTTCTTTGCCCATATTCATCAGAATGTTTTGAGCAGATATTTTCCCTTTCTGCTTCTCTAATTTCACCAGTGATACACAGATTTGCATACAGTAAGAGAAGCACCAAACTATAACTGCCGATGAAGGTAATTTCTTAATTTTATTGGTGTGTTGTTAAATTTAAATTGACTTTAAATTCTAATCTGGCAAATGCATACTTAAATACATACTTAAATGTTTAAAATACAAATTAAAATATCACCTGTAAATTTGAAGCCAACACATTTATAACACATTTCTTAAATTCAGGAACTGCTTGTTCTAAGGTATTAAAGGACTCCAAGGGAATGTGGCTGTTTCTAGTCATGACATACAAAATCTCCAAAATTTGAGAATGAATGTTGAGTATACTTATGTTGCTAAAATGAGTTCTTCTGACTATAAAAGCAAGTGTTCTCATTTTGTGTGAATGATAATACACGATAGATCATATGTCTTTTCTTCCTTTTTTTTTTTTTAAATGAAGGCCTGAGAAAGGAATAGTAATGAAAGGTGTTTTGTGTTCCTTAGAGTTGCCCAGGGTGAAGGTAAGATGTCATTGTAATCAGTACTGTTACTACAACTCTAGTAATGGTGTACCTAGCATTGACTCGTATGGCTACATACTTAATACTGTACATCTTCTTCAATCTATTGATGTATTGTTACAAATTATATACTGAATCCACTTCCACAAGGCTACCTTTTGATTTATAATTTGGCTTGTGAGAAGTGAACAGTAATGATACAACTAATGAAGGAATGGGGTATAATAAGTTACACATCACAGTTACTGAGAATACTTCAGGTGAAAGCGAAGTGCCTGGTGAGCTATTTTTGTTCTGCTTATTGCACTTGTTTATGACATCTGGCCATTTCCTAAATTTATTACTAATGAGAGTTTGCCAGCAGCTGATATATCTCTAAATTTAAGCTATGTTTATTTAAATTTGGGTGTTATATTAACCATTTTCCTGCTGCTTAAGAAAAGTAATCCTCATCAAAAGATCACTTTCATATTTTGAGGACATCTAAATGTTACGATGACATTTAGTGGAAGGACCATACTTCTTTAGTTCTATAAATTAGGGAAATATTATTGGCTTTTCATTTTCCTACCTTAAGTGTGTTTTTGTCATGGTAAAAAAAAAATAACAATTGTTGAATTGCTTTTAAACTTGATATCATATTCTTGATATTGAACCATTTTTACCAATATTTTGGCTTAAGTGTAAATAGAGAGATAGATATAGATATAGATATAGATATAGATATAGATATACAGATATATAGATGTATGTAATTGCATATGTGTGTGTATATATATGTAAATATATTTGCTGTTGAAACAGTAGTTTAACATTTTCCCCCATCAATAAAATTAGAACAAATCTTCTAAGCTTTAAATTGAACTGGGTTTAGGTAGTTTAAAGAGAATATATTATAAAGACAGAGTTAAGTACAGAAAGACTACTGACTTGGTTTTAGAAAACCTAATTTTAGTCCTGATTCTAACAGCGAAGTTTTCTTAGTGTCCCACTGTATTCTTTTCCTCCCTATCATGTTCCAGGCATATTAAATTTTTGGTAAATATCAAGCCGGTTTAAGTTGACTTTCTGCCCTTGGTGATCATCTCTGCTCTACAGATGAATGGAAGAATTAGATTTGTTGGGGCGCCTGGGTGGCGCAGTCGGTTAAGCTTCCGACTTCAGCCAGGTCACGATCTCGCGGTCCGTGAGTTCGAGCCCCGCGTCGGGCTCTGGGCTGATGGCTCAGAGCCTGGAACCTGTTTCCGATTCTGTGTCTCCCTCTTTCTCTCCCCCTCCCCCGTTCATGCTCTGTCTCTCTCTGTCCCACAAATAAATAAACGTTGAAAAAAAAATAAAAAAATAAAATAAAAAAAAAAAGAATTAGATTTGTTGTATTTGGAAAAGGAAAATTGTATACTTGATTTAAGAAAGATCAGCTCACTGCTAGAAAGGGGCAAACATTCTTGATTTCAAGCTTATTAAATTCTTTTTCTCACACTTAAAAAATTAATGTGTAAATTATATACAATAAAATGCTCAGCTCTTAAGTGTTCAATTCAATGATTTTGACAATTGCATATACTCAATACCCACAACCCAAAGCAAAATGTAAATTATTTCCATTATCCCAGAACTATCTTTCATGTCCATTGTGATAAAGCCTCCTACTCCCATGGGGCATCTGCGTGGCTCAGTCAGTTAAGCACCGGACTTCGGCTCAGGTCATGATCTCGTTCATGAATTTCAACCCCGTGTCAGGCTCTGTGCTGTCAGCTCTGAGCCTGGAGCCTGCTTCAGATTCTGTGTCTATCTCTTTCTTTGCCTCTTCCTCTCCCCTCCAAAATAAATAAACATTAAAAAAAATCCTCCTACTCCCAGAAGAAACTACTTTCTGATTTCTATCACCATAAATTAGCATTTCCAGTTCTTGGACTTCATATGCATAGAGAACTGTAGCACAGAAATTCTCTTCTGTTTCATATCTTTTATTCAACATATTGGTTTTGATATTCATTCATGTTCTTACATATATCCACATTTTATTCTTTTTATTGCAGAATTGTATTTTATTGTATGGACATTTCACTCTTCATTTATATCTTCTTCTCTTAATGGACATTTGGGTTTTTTCCAGTTTGGGGCTACTACTATGAATAAGGCTTTTCTAAATCCTCTTGTACAAGTCTTTTTGTGGACTTTTTTTTTTTTTTTATGTTTATTCACTTTTGAGAGAGTGAGAGAGAGACCATGAGTAGAAGAGGGGCAGAGAGAGGGAGACACAGAATCTGAAGCAGGCTCCAGGCTCTGAGCTGTCAGCACAGAGCCTGTTGTGGGGCTTGAACTCACGTACCATGAGATCATGACCCAAGCCGTAGTTGGACACTTAACCTGAGCCACCCAGGCTCCCCCGTGGACATGTTTTATTTCTCTTGGGTAAATATGTCCATGTAAAATTCTTTTGTCAAGGGTGAGATGTATGTACTTTCAACTTTATAATTGCCACGCAGTTCTCTAAAGTGGTGGTACCATTTTACATTTCTTATTTTTTTTTCTTAATGTTTATTCATTTTTGAGAGACAGACTGAATGTGAGTTAGGGAGGGGCAGAGAGAGAGGGAGCACAGAAACTGAAGCAGGTTCCAGTCTCTGAGCTGTCAGCACAGAGCCCAATGTGGGGCTCGAACTCACGGACTGCAAGATCATGACCTAAGCTGAAGTTGGATGCTTAATAGACTGAGCCATCCAGGTGCCCCCGTCTTACATTTCTATTGGAAATACATGAGAGCTTTGATTGCCTTACTCCCTTCCAGCACTTAGTGCTGTGAGGTGTTTTGTTTTATTTTGTTTTTAGTTCTTCTAATGGCCTAGAAATGTTATCTAATTATGGTTTTAATTACTTTGCTTTGCTCTGATAAATGAATATGCTGGATACCTTTTTATGTGTATGTTGGCCATTTGTATATCTTCCTTTGTTATGTGTCTTTGCAAAGGGCTTTTGCTTATTTATTAATTGGATCATTTGTCTTTTTATTATTGATTTATAGGAATTCATTTTATATTCTGGATGGATAAGTATCTAAATTCCTAATTTTTCTCCAATGTAGGACTTGCTATTCATTTTCTTAATTGTGTCCTTTGATCAGCTGAAGTTCTTAATTTTGAAGGGATTCAATGCACCTTTTATCATGGTGCATGCTTTCTGTGTCCCATCAAAGAAATCTTTTTTAAGATCATAAAGCTATTCTATGTTTGCTACTTGAAGGTTATGGTTTAGTTTTTATTTAGTATTTAGCCTATGATCCATCTTAAATTAATTTTAAGTTTAGAGTGCATTAGAGGTGAAGGTTACTTTTAAAAATTACATATTTATTTGCTCCAGCATCTTTTGTTAATAAGATTTTTTTATTATTACCATTGAATTGACAGTACTTTTGTTCAGAATCTGTGTGGGTTGATTTCTGGACTCACTCTTTTCTTTGAGTGTTCTATTTTTAGAGAAAACTCTCTTTCTCTTACATTTGGAACACCATTATTATACTCTTCTGACTACTGTAGATCAAATCTTAAAATCAGTGTGAACAATTTGATTTAATTCTTTTTAAAAATTGACTCTTTTAGATTCGTTATATTGTGAACTTGCCTAATTAGTAGGTTGTTATTATTGTTGTTTTCTTGGTTTTGAAGATTACATAGAGTTTCTATGTGCATAGTTACACCATCTCTATATAATGGCATTTTACTTTTTCCTTTCCAATCACTCTGCTTGTTGTTTCTTTTGTTTACCTGGTTGCAATGGTTAAGACTTCAAACACAATAGTGAGCAGAAGTTGTAAGAGCAAACATTTTTGATTGCTCTTTATATTAGGGACAAGCATTTAATCTTCCATGATTAATAAACATATTATCAGTACATTTTTTTTGTGGATGCTTTTGTATTTCTAGTGTTCACAGGGATTTTAATATAAACCAGTATTTAATTGTTTCTAGTGCTTTTGCTGTACCTATTTAGAAACATACACATACTTTTTAAACAATTTATTTTCTTTTGTTTTTAGAATTACATTGCTTGATTTCCAAATGTAAACCAACCTTGAATTCTTAGAATAATCCCCTTGTGGTTATGATATATTAGCTTTTACATAGTGCTGTTTAGTTAGAGTATTTGTTTTCATTTCTGTGAAGGATAGTGGTCTGTGGTTTTATTTTTCTTGAAATATTTGGTTTTGTAATATTTGATATTCATGTTTTTCTGGCCTCATAAATTGAGCTGTGATATATTATTTTCTCTTCTTTTTTTTTTTTTATCAAAGTTCATGAAGACTTGTGATATTTCTTCCTTAGATTTTTGATACAATTTTCAAGGAAAGCCATTTGGGCCTGGAGTTTTCTTTGTTGAAAAGTTTTCATTATGAATGGGGCTTTTTAGATTTCTTTCTATGTCTCTTTCTATCACTTTTAGTAATTTTTTAAAAAAGAATACATCCATTTCATTTAAATTGTCAGTGGATTGGCATGCAGGTCTTCTGGAGACAAATTCTTTCAGGTTTTGCCTAAGGGAGATGTCTTTATTTCCCCTTTACTATGAAAGATATTTTTACTAGGTGTATAATTCTAAATTAACAGGTCAGTTTTTCTTTTGAATACTTTAAAAAAGTCATTTTAGGGGCGCCTGGGTGGCGCAGTCGGTAAGCGTCCGACTTCAGCCAGGTCACGATCTCGCGGTCCGGGAGTTCGAGCCCCGCGTCAGGCTCAGGGCTGATGGCTCAGAGCCTGGAGCCTGTTTCTGATTCTGTGTCTCCCTCTCTCTCTGCCCCTCCCCCCTTCATGCTTTGTCTCTCTCTGTCCCAAAAATAAATAAACGTTGAAAAAAAAAATTTTTTTTTAAAGTCATTTTATTGTCATCTTGCATTAACTGCAATGAAAAGTCAACATTAATTGTTCTAACCTTTTTGTAATACAATTGTTTTTTTTTTTTAATTGTTGAATGCTTTCAATATTTTCTTTTTACTTTGGTGTTTCAGGATTTTACTGCAATATGCCCAGGCATAATTTCCTTCTTGGAGTTTTCTGAACTTCTTGAGTGTTTGGATTGATGTCATTTATCAATTTTGGAAAATTTTTGTCTATTATCTTTAAAATTTTCTCTTTGGTCCTAATATTTCTCCTTTATTTTCATCTTTATTTACTCAGATTATATGTATGTCTACTGTATGAAGATGTCCCACAGACCTTAGACACTATTCCTTCCTGTTCTCTACACACTTACGTTTTTCTTGTTTCCATTTGATTTTTTTTTACTTGACTTCAAATTAGCTGATTGTTTTGTTTTCTTTGATATTTCCACTGTGCTATTAAGCTTATCAAATGAGTTCTTTATTTCTGATATCATACTTTTTATATCTAGCATTTCTATTTAATTTTTTAATAGCTTTTTTCTCTGCTGAAAGCTTTTTTGTGGTCAGATGGGTTGCCCACATTCTCTACTGTATTCTGTCATAGTTATGTTAAATTGTCTTTCTAATATACCTAATATCTCAGACTTTCCTGAATCTTTTACTGTTGCTGTTTTGCTTTTTTTTTTTAATGCTTATTTATTTATTTTGAAAGAGTGACTGAGAGAGCATTAGCAGGGGAGGGGGGAGGGAGAGAGAGAGAGAGAGAGAGAATCCTAAGTGACTCCATGGTCTCAGCATAGAGCCCGAGGAGGGGCTGAATCGCACAAACCGTGAGATCCTGACCTGAGCTGAAATCAAGAGCCAACGCTTAAATGTCTGAATCACCCAGGCTCCCCTGATGTTTTCTTTCTTGATGATGGTCACATTTTCTTATTCCTTCATTTGTCTCATAATTTTTTAGAAGCATTCTGTGTAAAAGAGCTATAGTAGATAAACTTTGCCTCAGAGAGGGCATACCCTTACTCCTGTCAGAACTTGAGTGTGGGGGCTGAGTCACACCGATTTGTAGTTGAGCTGGGTCTTATCTACACTAACATTGTTTCATCTTTTATTAGTTTTAAGTCAACACAGTCTTAAAATATTTCAACAGCATGATCAGGATTTTCCTTCCAACTAAGTTTTCTGAGTACAGGCAAAACTCCAGAGAGCTCTTATCCTTTACCACACAGAAAAAGGCTCTCAGAACTTTGTGCAGCATAAGATCTAACATTAAAGTGCAATATTATGTGCTGCCTTGACATGTGAAACCCAGGAGGCTTAGATGGCCTAACCACAAGTTGCCTTCCACACTCTGCTCTGGTGGATAAGGTCCCTTAGTCAAACAGTCCTCCTTATCAAAGGGACCAGGCTCAGTTCCTCCTTGTCTCTAAGTCATGGGTTTCGATTCCCTGGCAGCCCGTAGAATTATTTAAACAAGCCAATTGCATCCTCCCATGGGAAACAGGAGGCAGCCCACCCTCTCGTTATTACAAAGCCTGCTTCATGTAGCCCCTGGTTGTTCACTCTGTTCCTACATGCTACCTCTGTGGGACCAGTGTGGTATGAGATGTCGTCCTCCCCAGTGTGAATATATGTATGAACCGCTGCCAGTCTCATTCATCCAGTGGCAAGTATCACATGTTCAGTATCTCCATAACCCTAGGGTGGGAATTCTCCCTCATCAGTGGGGTGAAGAGGAAGATTAAAACACTAGGGAAGACCTCCAAAATCACAGTAAGAAATCATTTCTTAAAAATTTCTGGTGAGTTCTCTTATTTTTCCAGACCTATCTGTGAATTTCTACACCAATTTCTTCAAACTTTTCCTTATCTCCAGCCTTCGGGGGACCATTGAAGTGTACTCAGTGAAGACCTGGCATGACTCAAAGCCATTATGTCTTTAAGTTCTCTTGCCCTTTCCCCAGCCTTTGGACGGTTATCACAGTGAGTGGAGCTCTCTTGATGATGAAATTTCTGGCTTCCCTATTGGCCTTTTCTGACACCCAGGGGGAGAATGGGGGCTGACACCTTGCTACAACTTTGTGAGGGTGGAAGTCTAAGGCTCTCCATTCAGCCTTTGCTGGCAAGTGTGGGGATAGTATCACATTTTTTTTCTGTAGTGGTTGGTGGGAATAGTGAAGTTTTTGTCTAAATAGATTCCTGTCTTTCTAAGCTGACCATTTTTTAGTTCTTTTTGGCCTTTCTCACAACTTTTATTGTTTGTGCCATTGGTGTTTCTGGTTTGCTAAATTCTCCAGCACTGGAAGATGAGAAAAAAAGAAACTCCATAGAACTCAATCCTGTGTTCTTCCTTGGGTCCTCCTAGCCAGTCTGCCTTTTTTTCTCCACCTTTCAGAGTCTTCTTATATTTGTTTTACAGTGTCCTGGATTTTAATATGTACTTGGCGGGAGGAATAAGGGAAAATTGTATGTATTCCATATTTCCTGGAGAAGTCACTCAATAGCCAGACATAAATTGGGAAGTGACATATTATTATTTCCAAAATTTTCAAAAGAAATTGGTCTTAAAGAATTTTAAAATTATCTCTTCATTTAAAGTGTACTGTTTTATTTAAATGGGAAATATAAATTACACACTAGGATGATTTTACAAACTATCAATATACATTCACTAATAAGGGATATTTTGTCTTGCCTTATCAATGTATTCTTAATGTTCTTAATTTTAAAATTAAAAATTTAACATTAAGACAAGCTATGTTGTATTTTTGTTTCCTGAGAAACTAATATGCTTCTCTCACTTAATATTAAGAATTACATAATTCACTATACTTCCATATTCTCTTTCCTACCAGCCCACTAAGACCTAAATTTTGTTCTTAATTTTAATTTGTTTGATACCTTGGTTTTTTCTTTGGCAATCCTACTGCTTAGTGATCCTTATTACATAGCTGTTAGTCTTTGCTTTGATTATGGCTTCAAAATAAACTATCTAAAATGTATTTTGAAAACAGGTGAGTTTAAAACAGTGGGCTTCCTAAAATTTATTTAGGAAAGATTTACAAGAGACAATCTGGTTGAAGGGATGGATATTCTAGGAGACTTCTGAAGCTGTATTCAGTAAGTATATTATGTTTATTTAGATTGTGTGTGTGTGTGTGTGTGTGTGTGTATGGCTATGAGTTGGAATATACTCACTACATTCACAGTTTCAACCACTCATTTGTTTATTCAACAAATATTTATTGAATGCCCACCAAACACTGTTCTGGATGCTGAGGATATAGCAGTCTTCTGCTGTCCTGGAGGTTCCATTTAACAAATGAAAGAAAATTATTATTGGGCTGTCAAAAATAAGACACTGTCATCCCTTACAATATTGTATAGAAATTGAAGAAGGCACCCAACCAAAGAGAAAAAAAAATCAGAAAAGATTACACTAAAAGCAAACTTATAAAATACAAATCTTCCCCTCTAATTCCATAAATTCAAACTAATAGAAATCATTAAATTATTAGTGTGCCTCAACGTATGTTTTAGCTGTGAGATAAAGCAACAAGTAAGGAAGTTAAAAACCACTGAAAAAAATGAATTTAAGACAATATGACAATTCTTTTCTTTAAATTTCTGTGAATTTAGAAGTTATTAATTCTTTTTGGGAGTGTATTATTAGATGGTGGAAAGAATCAGAATAAGATATAAATATCTGTTCTGTCAATTAACAGAGTGTTACCCCTTGAAATTATTTAACTTCTTTGAACTTAATTTTTTATCAGCAAAATGAGGGTAGAATACTTACCTGGGAGAATTAAATAATATGCCAAATTTAACTGTTTGCTTTATCAAAATCTCACATAAATCTATTTTTCTCCTTCCCCTAGCCCTATTACTGTATGGTTATAATTCCCTTTGTCTATATATACATTCAACAGTTTTCCAATACTTTCAAGCAACATAAAATTGAAAAATGCTTAGAACTTTGTTTTCTGTAATTATTTTTTGACAGTGACAATTTATGGAGGAGGGTGATAATGAAATATTATTTTAAATGTTTTAAACTATTTTTAAAAATAAGAATTTCTCGTGTTAAGAGGAAATAAAGAAGGTGCTAAGAAATCCTACTAATCTAGTGGAAGTTATTCTACACAGATAATACTTTCACAGTCATAAATGTGGCTTTAAATAATAGATAGCACCATCTATAAACAATGAAATCCTTAATCTAAGATTCTCTTTTAACTCATATGTTTATTTCAACTTATTAATCTTTTTTTTCTAGTGATTAGAAAATTGATTCATGCATATTATAAGGGAAAAATACAATGAATCCATTATCTCATTACCTAGAGAGAACTCATTTTGAGATATGTAATTCAATCCTATGTTTATGATACAATGAAAAATGACATAAAAACCTCCTGATAGCACATAATATGATGAGTTTCTTAGTTTCTTTCTTATAAAACTACTTAAAGTGAATAAATGGTAATAGGGTAAACCATAATATAAACAATCTAGTGGGCAATGAAGGGTGTAGCACAATGATGGGATATATGTATATAAAACTCTGATGGTATAGTTTAATCCACAGATAGTATTTCAAGTAACTAGAAGAATGGATGGAGTAGCCTTTAGGCAGCAATCACAGGAATATTATTTTTCTTAATTGTTATTTGATAAGTATTAACAAGTCTTAGAAAGCAAAATTTGAGGTTAGGCCTCTGACAGTTTCTGGAGTACAGATATTTTATGTCTCCAATTAAGGGATGATCCATACATCTAAAACCTTCAAATGAGCTTGGGATTCTCTGGGGGGTTACATCAAAAGATGCCTTGGTGAACTGATAATGAGATACAGAACCTTTAGCTTTTTGATCACAAGGTCATTTGTAAGCTAGGATGGGGGTAACCAAAAGTCGTTATTGGTCAATACCTTACAAGAGCAAAATGAATTGCTTAGCTCAGTTCAGTTTTTATTACCATTTGAGAGCTATTTGTTACCAGTTATAGATCCAGTGAGTGACCCTTTACCACTAAAGTTCACTTGTCCTGAACAGGATCAAGATGTTTTTCACAAATCATAGAAAGAAACTAATCTATGTGTGCCATTATTCTGGTTGTTTCTTATACTTTCAGGAAAGTCTGTTCATCTACTTTTACTAAATCTAAGAAAATGGATTTAAAATTTTACACTATAAGAAAAATTTTACTTGGGCTTTTCAGAATTACTAGTCTGCTCTAAGCCCCAGGTAGTTTGTATATTTTACAGATAAAGATGCTGTAATGTCTTTTTTTTAGTACTCAAAACCATGTTTGTTTTGTGAAAATTATGCAGTTTCATTGCTCTGTTTAGTGATGAATTGCTGTCTGGATTGTCTGTGCTGCACCTATTTTCTCTTTTACTAATGCAAGGCTTGTGGGATTATTCTGTGGTATATCTAAGAAACAGATGCTTTGTACTTCATAGCAAAGTTAGAGTTGATACTGATTACTTACTATGTGTCTTAGTTTAAATAATCTCATATTATATATGTCTAATATGTTAATATACTTGCAGAAGTGAGTGACAAAAATTAAGGGGAAAAAAAGTATTAAGGCCAAGTAGGTAGTAGTTCAGAGCAAAATTAGACCTTCTTTCAAATCCTGGTGTTCTGTATCCAGGATTTGGGACAGTAGTGTGCATCTACAATACTACATAACCCAACAGGCACAAGGTTTCTGGTTATCCAATTGTGAAAGAAAAATAATTCTATGGCTGAATATTCAGCAAGAACATAATGCCTGGCACAAAAATTGGCAGAAAGATTAATTACACATATATCTGGCCTTCAGATAATAGAATAAACCATAAGCAAATAGAGAGCCAAGAATATTCTTGCTTTATAATCTCAGCACCTAAGAGGGCACCTTGCTGTGAAGCTGACTGAAGGTTTGGGTAATTACTGAAAGAATGAATGAATGGATGAACTGTTATATTATTTATATGTCCAATGGGTCTGCTGTGGAACTTTTTACAGATGAGAGAGCTTAACTGAAGCCTGAGAATCAGAGATTTACTGTAGTAATGAAATCATAAATCCCATGAAGCATTTCTACTAGGAAAACAGCCACACTAAATTAGACCAATTTAATTCTCTATTACCTGAAGCAAATATATTTTTGCACCACAGTCAAAGTAAAAAAAAAACATTATATATGATCCCATTTTAATTTATTTTTGTGTGACTTCACTGTTTCTTCATCCATTGTTATCCAAAATTTTGATTATTCATTCCAGTAACTGGTTCTGGTAGAAGTTTTGAGAGCAAAGTTTAAAGTGAGTTCCTTGTATATCTGTGTAATTCAATAATTTATACTTTTCTTTTTTGTTATTACTTATCCTCAAGAGTGACTTCAAGTAATGCTTTGGCTGAAGCATATTTATAAGAATAGGGGTATTTATATTATTTTTTTCATAATTCAGCCTCTGATGTGTAAAAGGGCAGAGACCCTGTTAGTGAGTTTGTGTTTGTGTATATGCATGGATATAAGCACTTGAACAAAATGTGATTCTCTGGATGGGGCACAGTGGAAAAGAAGTGTCACAATTTTTTTTCTCAATGTCCTTGTGTAGTAGAACAAAATGTTAAGTTCCTTGATTCAGCCTATCCAAACAAAATTCCATGCTGCCCATGATCATTGTAAAATTCCTCTTCAGTATCAGCAACAGACGAAACATAAGTGGACCTAGGAAAGGAAATTTACTTCATGTTTTTCTCATGGGTTTTCCTGATAATAATTGCCTGTGTTTTCCCATTTACCCTTAGCTTCGTCAGACACCCTTCACCACCTCCATAGACACATCCTACAGAGATCACGGATCACACAAAATCTACAGAAACAGGAAATCAAACTTCCTGAGTCCACTACAAAACACAGAAACCTATTTCCTCTACATATCTCAAATTGGCAAAGCTCTGAAAGTGGATTCAGTGTGGAGCGGCTGTTGAAAAGACTAGAAGGACTGTGTCTCCTAATTTCACCTGAGCTTTCTTCCTTCAGACTACTGAGATGAAGGGAGCAGGGCTATTTGTCCTGCTTTCGAGTTTATGGATTGGGGGCTTTGGTCTTACCAACACCACGTATACTTGGACTCCATCAGAGGATGCAAGCTCCCAGGAGAATATGGCCTCTGCTACAATTCCTCTAAATAAAGTGCTGCCAATCCCTCAGATCACGTCTGCTGAGATAGCCACAATTCCTGAGACAAGAACCTCTGAAGATAGTCTTCTAAAATCAACAGTGCCTCCCTCAGAGACAGGCACACCTCCTAAGGGTGTAAGAAACCAAACTCTCACACCCACAGGGAAGACAGAAGGGGTGCTGAAGTTACAGACGCTTGCTCTCCCAACCAAACCTAGCCTCAAGTTCAGTCCAAGAGCAGAGTCAGTGGTCCTTTCCAACTCTACACTGAAATTTCTTCAGAGCTTTGCCAGAAAGTCGAACCAACAGGCAATCTCTCCCGACTCGGTTGCAGGCGGTGTGGGAAATCGATCCCCACGGGAAACGTACCTCAGCAGAGGTGACAGCAGTGGAAGCCAGAAAACCAACAATCAAAAATCAAGCTTTGAAACAACTAGAGGAAAGTAAGAAACATTTTCTTTTTTTTTCTTCTCCCTAACTATAAAGTCCACTGTCTCACTGTCAGAAAACGTTTTCATGGTCAAGATAAAATTCAATCACATTCCAATTAGATAAGGTAAATCAAGCATTACTTTATGTAATGGAGAAAAGATGAACAAAAAAAATGCAGCAATTTTGTTTTAATTGAAGTGATCAAAGTCACTTATAAAGGGGCTTTTACTGGAGTTATTCACTAACAGTGTAACTCCAGTGACTGTTAGTTGTTATTGTTAATTCAACTCAAGGGTATGTTGGTGGTGCTCAGAACTACACCCATGACATGAAAGAAAAAAGAACAATACAGTTGGGATGTGAACAGAACAGAACTTCATCCCATGGATTTTCCAGTGAAAATTATCTTAAATTATTCCTAGAGAAAAGTATCCACTGTACTTCGAGATTCTACAGCTCAGGGTCCTAGAAAGCCTGAGGCTTTCTTTTGCTAATCCTTTCCATCAAGGTCAAACCTTCTTACTCCTTATGTTATGTAATTGATAATGGTAGTAGAGTAAAGAAAACAGTTCCATCCCTTATGGACACAATGCTGATGCAAAGAAGCCTTGATAATGTCTTCCATATTTTCATTTGATCAGCAAATAATAATAGCAAACACTTTATGACATTTGTTCCTACTGTACTGCTCTGAGTGAATACACACACACACACACACACACACACATATATATATCCTATCATTGAATCACTACCATAACTCCATGAAGAAGATTCTGTTATTTTTTTCTTTCCAGAGAAGTTAAAAAATTTAACCAAGGTCACCTAAAAGTAAATCTTAGGGCAAAGATTCAAACCCTGGTTGGGTGGCTGCAGCGACATGGCCATCTACCCCTACATGATACTTCTTCAGCCAGTGCAGTCTGTTCTCCTAAGTGGGTAAATGAGAGTGACCAGTTTATATCCATGCCTATGAGCATTTAGAGGCTATCCTTTGCTTCCAGAATAAAGCCCAGATCCTTACTCAGTTGGTCATATAATGCCATCCTTGATCTGGCTTCTGCCTACCTCCCCAGCCTCATCTTCTGTGACTTCCTGGCCAGTAAAATTTGTAGCTCTTGGGTCCACAATATGCTGTTTCCTAAACCTGTCTTTGTTCCCTGATTGTCCCTTTGGATAACATCTTCTTCTTTTCTCACCATCTATTTCCTTTACCCCCAATAGTAATAGCCCTCTCAGGGCTTCTCAGGAAGCCCTCTCAGGCTGGTAGGTGGCCCTTCTAACTTTGAGAGAGCTCTCCTTGAATTCTTCTATCACTGCACTTATAATAGTATATTACAATTAGAGTGAACTTTGCAATCTCCTTTCTTACAGAGATGTATTTTGAGTGCTGGCAAAGTCTCTGACTTATAATAGGTACACAATAAATATTTAAAACTGAATGTAAAATTTATAGATTAATATGTGAATATAAAGAAGAATCTTTCCCAAAGACATATTCTTATTTCTCTATGATGAAATCTGGCTGATTCATTTTAGGTTTTTGTTGTTATTGTGTTTGGGTTTTTTGTTTGTTTGTTTGTTTGTTTGTTTTTTCCTTACTGCTCTTGCAATTTTATAGTGATTCTAAGTAAAAGGAATACCACCTCTTTCTACAGGATTTTTATGGCATATTTTTGTCTCATTTTGTACTTCCTCTTGTCCTAGTGCTGTAGAAACTCCTGGGTACACCAAAGCTGTGGTTTCCTATCTGGCAGAGTGGTTGTTGGTCAGTGACCAAGCACTTTGAAATAGGCAGGATAAAAAGAAGAAATTAGAATTAACATATTTGTGCATTGAGCAAATATTTGCTGAGAACGTAAACTGTACTCAGCAGTGTGCTTGTGCTGAGGGTAAAATAGTGAACGAAACCTCCCACCTGTTCTGCCCCCACGGAGTCTCCAGTTCAGTGGAAAGGACATGGGGAGGTAAAACAGTGAATCACAAATGCTGATGGAGAATCCAAATGGTGATAAACATTCTAAATGAAGCCTTTGAGAATATGTAACAGAGTGAATGGACTACTCTGAAGGCCAGTAAGCCATCCCTGAAAGGAGGATATTAGGTGAAATTGAAATGAGGTATTGATAGACATCGATTGCCTACTTACCATCTCCCACAATTCCAGCTCCTGCACACACGTGCATGAATCTTCACCATCTCAGTAAATGCTTTGTTCCATAACTAGAAACCCTTGATACCTCCTTGACATCTTTCTTTCCCTCCTAGCTTTTATCTAACCTATCACAAAGTCTTCCTAGTACTCCCTCCAGTATATCTAAATCCCTCTCTACCTTTACTACACCATCCTTTGCTAGCAACCATTATCTACCCCCAGACTGCTACCTTGTCCACATGTTACCTCTCTCACCTCCTGTAATCCATGTCCCACACAAGTGAGGGTCCTGTAACTTTTTAAAAAATAAATTTGACTAAATAAAATGTTAAAAAAAGGGGGGGTGGCGCCTGGGTGGCTCAGTCGGTTAAGCGTCCGACTTCAGCTCAGGTCACGATCTCGCGGTCCGTGAGTTCGAGCCCTGCGTCGGGCTCTAGGCTGATGGCTCAGAGCCTGGAGCCTGCTTCCGATTCTGTGTCTCCCTCTCTCTCTGCCCCTTCCCTGTTCATGCTCTGTCTCTCTCTGTCTCAAAAATAAATAAAACGTTAAAATAAATAAATAAATAAATAAATAAATTTGACATGTCATTGTGTATATTTAAGGTGTTTAAACTTTTAAATTGGGTTAATGCCTTTCATTTGATGTAAGACTTCATCTTTTTGACACATTATTTTACATAGTAATAAGAAAGAATAGTATGACATTATTTCTTAGAATGTTTAGGTTTATTTATCATATATATATATGTCATATATATGTCATATATATATATATGTAACATATATATGTCCTATATATATATATATATTTTTTTTTTTTGCATACTGAAAATGAAAATGTAAGTGAAATTGGTTAAGGTATTTCCAAGGCAATGGCAAAAACCACTGTCTTACAATAGTGACTGAATGATACCATTGCTTTTATTTTATTTTATTATTTTATTGTTTTTTTTATTTTAGAGAGTGGGCAGAAGGAAAGAGAGGGAGAGAGAGAATCTTAAGTAGGCCCCATATGCTCAGTGTAGAGCCTGATGAGTGGCTTAATCCCATGACCCTGGGATCATGACCTGAGCTGAAAGCAAGAGCTGGATGCTCAACTGACTGAGCCACCCAGGTGCCCCATGACTTTAAAATATATTCTTGATTTCAGAGATACTGTCTTAAAATCTGTGATATTTAGCATTTTGCTCACATGCTGAAGATTACTCAGTAGCTTTCCATTCCGTTTAGAATAAACTCCTAAATCCTCACCATGGCCCACAAGGTCTTGCTTGATACTCCCCCTATCTCTATGATCTCATCTTTCAGCACACTCCAAGTTCATTCAACATCATTTCTTCCAGTCACGTTGGCCTTCTGTGTGGGTACTGAACTTCTCAAGTCAATTTGCATCTCAAGGAAACTTCCTGTTTGCTTGTGCTAGAATGCTCTCCTTTCAGTATAGAAAGATTTTTTTTCCTCCTGCAACTTCATCTTTAATGTCCCTCCTCAATGAGAACTCTGATTATCTGGTATAAATTTACCATCCTTATTTTTTCACCCTTATTTTTTTTCATGGCATTTACCTGAAATGACTTGGTGAATTTCTGTAGGCAGTTATGTATCCTCTATCTTTTCATAAAAGAACATGCATCCCATGAAAATAGAAAACTTTGCTTTTCTTATTTACTATTGTATTTACTGCCCACAACAGTGCCAGGCACCTAGAAAGAGAGCTCAACAAAACTCTGTGCAATAGCTAATGATTGAATGGATTTTGAGTGAAGGGCAGAGATTAAGACTAGAGATATAAATCTGGAAAATATAGAAATATGGACACTTGACTGAGGAGAGTTTTTTTGTTTTTGTTTGTTTGCTTTTGGGTGTTTTTGTTTGTTTTATTGAAAGGGAGGAGAGAATAAAGCAGAAACCAGGGCTAGTCAGAGAGTTTTCTACATTTTTTGTTTGTTATTTTATCTTATTTTGTATACATAATGGTCATAAATATGGTAAAATGTTAATGAAAGGTGGCATACAGGAAAAAAAAGTTGAATACTGAACAAGAGGAACATTTTATTTGCTGAGTTTAATGACGTGTCTTTTAGAACTTTATTCTTTTTATATAAGCTATGTAATTTGCTCGATGTACAAATAGGTAGCTTACTTTAAATGAATTATGATTTCTAATATAATGTCTAAAATGGTAAGTTCTACAAATCTTTCTCTAGACCACTTGTAAATAAAAATTTTAAACACCACACTTTAAAAAGTGATGTTTAAAATTACAAAAACTAACCATTAAATTAATTCTATCATAATATGCATCTTTCTGCTTATTTCTTTGAATTACGAGTAGGTTCTGGATATGAAAAGTCTGATCAATTAAATTTGTATGTTGACTCAGTTCATTGAGACTGCTATACCAAAATAACACAGACTGGGTGGTTTATAAACAACAGAAATTTACTTCTCATAGTTCTGAAAACTGGGCGTCTGAGATCAGGTTGCCAGCACGAGCAAGTGAGAGCCCTTTTCTGGGTTTCCAGATTTCGATTTTGGGCCTCTTTAATAAGGGCAATAATCCCATCAAGAGGACACTGTCATCGCCCAACGGCCCCAGTCCCAATATTATCATATTGGGCATTTGGATTTCAACATATAAATTTGAGGGAGACACAAACATTCAATCTATGTCTTGTGAATTTTGCAAACTTATTATCCAACCTAACAGCATCCAAAGGAAATTATTCTCACAAGCTGTAAAATTCTCAAGAGAAACACACCATATGTTAAAGAATATTTTTTAAAGTTCCTTGGGAAATTAATGCATCTCCTAGATTACTGCCAGTGAAAACTGATACTCAATATATTCTTTGTCTTAATTTTTTCTAATTAATCATCTCCTTTTTATCATTTCTTTGATATTTTCCTCACTAAATTACTACTGAATATATAAATACATATCGAATTATACATGCTGGAATTTAACAACTGCTTATATAGTCTAGGTGATTAAATGAGAAATTTTTGTATTTTCACACATTTTAGTTTTTTCAGTATGAAAATATTATTTTAAACATTATTTAAGAGGAAATGCTACAAGAGTCCTTTTACAAAAGCAACTGGATTAAGTATGGAATAAAGCATCATAGCTTCTGTTTGCCTGCCTTTTCTGAGGCCTTCTGGTGTGCACACTGGGAGAGCCTGACACCTACTGGAATAGAAACAGCTGACAATGTCCCTGAATGGCCTGAAGTCGCAGTGTGGGGAAAAGAAACAAAAAATAAAATAAAATGAGATAAAATAAAACAAATTTATGAAAAAAGGTTATATTTAAGTACTTTTAAGAATTGTTACTTATATATGTATATATGTTGTACATTTCTAATTCAATGCATCTCTTAAAAATTTACTATCATTAGCTTTCAAAGTTAAAAAGTAGGTTGGATCAAAGAGCAAACTCCATATACAGTCCCTGGAATGGGGACATATTCAGTTCATTCTCCTACAATTTTACACTGAAAATATTGTATATATACAATAATTCGTGACTCCGAGACCCTGTACCATAATCTATCATCAAAAACTCAATTATATTTATCGTAATGTGTCCACTGTGGAAGGCAAACTGATGATGCCTGACAAAAGGCTCTAATTGCAAACATTGGCATATAAAGAAAAGTTTCTTTTGGGGCGCCTGGGTGGCTCAGTCGGTTGGGCGGCCGACTTCGGCTCAGGTCATGATCTCACGGTCCGTGAGTTCAAGCCCCGCATTGGGCTCTGTGCTGACGGCTCCGAGCCTGGAGCCTGCTTCGGATTCTGTGTCTCCCTCTCTCTCTGGCCCTCCCCCGTTCATGCGCTGTCTCTCTCTGTCTCAAAAATAAATAAACGTTAAAAAAATTTTTTTTTAAAAAGAAAAGTTTCTTTTTAAAACCTAAATTAACCAGAAAATTAAAGTATCAGAATATCAGAAATTCCCCATGATCTGAGCTTTGTATGATTGCCTTTCAAAATTTGTTTTACATGATATTTTAATAAAACTAATACTTCTATCCAAGTTTAAATATTATGTAGAATTTTGAAAAAGATGGACTATATAAAGGTACTTCCACTAAAATAAAATGAATCACAAACATAAATTTTGTTTGTTTGAACATAAGTTATTTTCTTAAGGAGATTAGTATCTAGATGAACTTACCTTTGGACTAATAGCCAAAACTAAATACAAAAGTTTAATGATTTATTCGTGTGTGTTTTACATATAAAGAATCTTTTTACTAAATCTAAATATTTACCTTCAATTTCTATTATTTCTTCTTTCATATTGTGTACATTTCCTTTGGAGAACTTTCTCATTGATGACTGGTGTTCTCATGTAAATTCTAGCCTCTCATATTAATAATCTCATAATGGTGTTCTTGTTATAGTTCGATTAAAAAAAATAAAGACTTAATAACATTTGGGAAGTATTTATGTTATAATTTTTAAGACTGTAGAAACATTTTGAACAGATATATATCTATATATATATCTATATATCAGTATATATAGATATATAATCTACTAATAGATATCAGTATATATAGATACATAATCTAAGAGCTAAGCTTCATCATATGAAATGGATATAAATGATGATGACAATGTTCTGTAATGGCTTTCTGGAAATTATTTTGACCCGGTATACATACGTAATTATATATACAGATATATACATATACATATATATATACATATACATATATATATAATTGTGACTAAGATAAATTTATCAGGTCATTAAAGAAGTGAAAAAGGAGCCATGTATCTCTATACAAGGCAAAATTGGAAGATATATAAATATATAAATAGATATACAGATATCTATTCCCTTCATAAAAAAATCCTACTAACTCTCTGACTCATTTAATCAGCAGCAGCAGCAAGGGTTAATTCATTTGGTCTCACAACCATCTTGTAAGATAGGTAATATTATTATACTTATTGTATATATGAAGAAGCCACATTTCATGAACAAGGTAATGGCTAATAGTTGTAGAGTCAAAATGTATAAGGAGGCAGTCTGGCTTCAGCATAAGTCAGCAATTACATAACATGCCTCTCTATTCAGGAAAAATTTTTCTTTATTATTTTGTTTCATTATGTAGGTATCCCAGCCCCTGCTCTTCCCCTTCCACTTCCTTCAGGGAAAACACAGAAACAAAACTCTGGACACAGAAATGCAATCTCTTTCAGGACACCTGGGTGGCTTAGTCAATTAAGCGTCTGACTCTGGAATTTGGTCAGGTCATGATCCTGCTGTTTGTGGGGTCGAGCCCAGCATCTGGCTCCATACTGACAGCACGAAGAGTCTGCTTGGGACTCTGCCCTCTCTCTCTCTGCCCACCCCCCCTCTCTAAAAATAGTACATAAACTTAAAAAAAAAAAAAGGAAATTCAATATTCTCTTCCTTTGCCTGCATTTGTGGAGTAAAAGAGAATGAAAATCTGTTCAGGAGGTCACCCTTCATCGTCAGAAATGACCATCCAAATCTGACTTACAGAGGTGGGAAAAGCATGTGTTTATGATGGCTGTGAAGCTGAGAGAAATGCTTTCTTTCCCTTCTCTTCCCTTTTCATCCATTCATATTGTAGCATGTGACAGAATCCCCTTCCTTTTTAAGGCTGAATAATATTCCATTGTAGATAGACAGATGATAGATAGATACATATATACTACATTTTGTTTTTCCATTCATCTGTCTGTAGGCCCTTTGATTGTTTCTACCTTTTGGCTATTGTTATTCATGATATTTTAACGATGTTCTTAAATTAGGAGAGTGCGCTAGGGAGAACATTTTCCCTGACTAGTGGTCTTATCTGAAATCTGTCTTCTTCTTACAAACTTAGAAACACATATTTATCCTCTGGAACTTAGTAATTAGACTATTGAACTAAATAAGGCTTTATTTGATATTTCCCTCCCTAATTATTGACACCAAAAATTTTAGGCTTGTTAGGATATATTCTTGCCTTTAAAATAAATTCATTTTTACTAATTTATATGACAGAAAGAGATAGAAAGAGAAGGAGTTGACCACATATGTTATTGAGTGGAGAAATGAGCAGGTTGGATTTACAAAAGTAGCAAATACTTGCCATTAAAAACACGTGACTACTTTTGATATATTTAGAATATGTCTATCTCACTTATCACTGAATTTGGTGGGGATTTAATTGTTATGTATTTGAGGGGTTTAGTGTTGTTCAATGATGTACATAAATTCATAATTTTGCTGTTAGTAATGGTCACACTCAGTTCAGGTAGGTTTTTGTTGGGATGTATTTCCATACAATCAACATCCTATAATTAAAACAAACATGTTCTTCATAAGGTAAATCAGTGGCAGAATGAATTATTCTCTTGTGAAGATTAGTTAATATTTTTATCTATAAATTAAATCCCATGGGCAACTTAGCCCTTTCCCTGAAGCATTTATGAGTTCATTCATACATGTATATATTTTTATCATATGTAATTCTTAGCCATCTTTAGTCACAAGGTAAAGAATGATTCTCAAGTCAAGGGGGCATAGGTGGATGTTAGGTGAGGTGTGGGAAGCTGATATGAGAATTACAAAACAATCCTCTTTCTTTGAGAATGTTTTAATTTTCAGAGGTAGCCATGTCTGTCTTGCTTGGTTTCATTTTCCTCTTGTTCTTCTTTGAATTCCTAAATTCATCTCAATAAGGAGATGACAGAAAACAAAATCATAAAGGCCCCTCCGTTCAGAAAGTCTCCCCACACATAAATCTCCAACTTCTCAGAAAAAATTACATACCATTGGCAACTTTATGGTGGGGGCTTTATTGATGTCTCGTGAATATCCTCAGGACCTATTATTTTCATGCTATTGTGTCAACTCAAGCCACAGATTATCAGTATACAAGTTTAAGCATTCAACCTTTTATGAATAGGATGGAAAGCAATTTATTAACCTGAGTTTTAAAGAGTAGTATAAATGGACAATGTTAACTGGTAGATTGTTGTCTTTTATTTATTAAAGAAAACATTCTTTGTGGTCATTATTTAAATAAATCCTTTTTTGCTTCAGTCCACTCTTGGTTCAGGATAAGAATGGATATGATTGAGTCATGGTTTGGTCAGGATATGCTTCAAATGGCAAATCACGAGTCAATGAAAAAAAGTTTTTTTAATTTTATCTGTTTACTGGCTCCTTGAAAGACTATGTTTCTAAAAAATTCCAATCAGAAGTACAATAAATTGTTTATTTAGAATGTTTCTCTTAATTCTTTACCCACAAGATTTCAAGTTGTGTAAGTCAAACTAGAATCCTTTCTCTACCTTCTAGTCTGTGTGGTCTGCAAGCTAGGCTGGTGTTCATAAATAACCAAAGCTGCCTGCTTTTCCCTAGAAGAAACCTTTACCTATTAACTTGGAAAATCCAAAGAATTGGGGCACCTGGGTGGCTCAGTCTGTTGAGTGTCCGACTTCGGCTCAGGTTATGATCTCGCAGTTTGTGAGTTCAAGCCCTGCGTTGGGCTCTGTGCTGACAGCTCAGAGCCTGGAGCCTGTTTTGGATTCTGTGTCTCCTTCTCTCTCTGCCCCTTCCCCACTCATGCTCTGTCTCTCTCTGTCTCTCAAAAATGAATAAACTTTAAAAAAAAATTAAAAAGAAAAAAAAAAAAGAAAACCCAAAGAATCAATACAAGCTTTTTTCAGTACATGTTGCCGCACAAAAGAAACAGTGTTATTACCCTTAAAGAGAATCCCAAATGCAGTATTCTATTTGTAGGGTTACGACCCCATGGAAAGCTAAACACTTCAAAGTAACTGCTCTCCATCCACCATAATCAGTCTGGAAAGGTAAAAAGGACTTCTAGATTTAAGCAAAATGTTTGTCTGGGATCATTACTTTTGCCTTTATACTGCCTGTCACTATTTTATCTTGCTTAATTTTCTAGTTTTAAACTTATGTTTTCCAATAATTTTGTTTTAAAGTTTCAATTTACATTTTTAACATCCCTTAATAAGCTTATTTCATCAGTAGCATAAACCTAATTATGAGTCACACCAGGGGCTCTTTTGCTGTGGATAGTTCTTTCAGTTTATACTGGATCAAAGATTTCTGGGCCATGAGCAATCTGCTGGTCTGCTTTTTGCCTGCTCAACTCTTTTAGTCATGAGATTGTTTTACTATTTAGAAATTTAAAAGATCTCTGCAGGCAACGCTGTGATTTATCCTCATAAGCGATATCTATATCTATCATCTATTATCTAGGTATGTATCTACTACCTATCTATTATCTATCTACCATTTTTTTTTCCAAAGCCCGGAGTATGTATAGATGATGGTACTTTTTTCCTGCCTCATACACACAATCCTCAACCATCGTGCAGCCAGTGTTTATTTGACACACTATTTAACTGCTTCTGTTGAATTTAGTCATTCTCTATATTTAGGATAGTCAGTGGATTTGCATAAGAAATCTAACCACACATATTTTAGACCACTTGAGTTTCTGTTCATTTATGTTTTAATATTTTTCCCTCTGTACTTCAGTTTGGATGGTTTCCTGTGTTCTGCCTCCAAGTACATTGATGTTAATGTCTAGGGTCCCAATGTCTGTTAAACCCAATCTAGTTCATTTTTATTCATGTCTTGTGTATTTTTGTTCTATTTAATGGGTTTTTTGAGATTTGCAATGATTTATTCACTATGGTCATTTTGTCTTTTACAATCTCGAATAGGTTTAAATAGCTATTTTAGTCATTGGTTGCTAATTCAACATCTATGTCATCTCTGTTTTATTGTCTTTGTTCATTGGATTTTTACTCACGTATTGGTCCTAGATGCCTAGTTTTTGTTGTTGTTCATTTTTTTATGCTGGGCTGATATGTTATGAACAGATTTTGTTGTCTTCCATTAAAGAGCATTGACCTCTGTTCTGACATGGAGTTATTTATATCAAGGATTTTTTTCAAGGCTTTGTGAGAGTGTGCCTAGATTATCCTTACTCTCCTGGATGCAGTCTTTGTTAGGTTCAGACAAATGCTCAGATGTTTAATGAGAACTATTCTCTTTGGCTGGTCAGAATTCTCCACAACTGGGTGAAATCTGGAATCTCTGTTCAGCTCATGAAGCTTTCTAATAGTTCACTGGTGGCCTTGAAAAAAACTATGCTTTGCAAGCACTACGTGGTATTCAAGCCAAGATTTAAGAGAAACCCTATGTTGACTTTTAAAATGGCATCTCTGGGAGAAGAGGGGAAGATGGTGGCATAGCAGGACGCTGGGTTCACCTCCTCCTGCTGATTGTTTAGATTCCACCCACATCTGCCTAAATAACCCAGAAACCTGCCAGAAGTCTAGCAGAGGACTCTCTGGAGCCAAGCGTAGACAAGAGGCCCACAGAAGAGGGTAGGAAGGGCAGAGAGGCGCCGAAACTCCAAAGGGAACCAGTTCCCCTCACCGAACTTGCTTATACTGTGCAAACGCCCAATGCTGTACTTCTGTGGATCCATCCCTCCGACTGGCCTGCCTCCATCCTGATGCTGCAGGGCCCCTCCTGCAGGGGACACCGACAGCAAAGCGAGCTGAGTCTGCCCCTCTTGCCCCTGTGCACCTTGCAGATCCACCCCAGCTAATACGCCAGATCCCATTGAAGAAGCACCACAAGCCTGGCAGTGTGTAAGTAGCCCAGACAAGGACCACACCACTCCACAGTGAGTCCTGCCCCTGGGAGAGGGGAAGATAAGGTACACACCAGTCTGACTGTGGCCCCAGCGGTGGGCTGGAGGCAGACATCGGGTCTGGTTGTGGCCCCACTCACCAACACAAGTTACTCTGCACAGCACAGAGGAAGTGTCCTACAGTTTGGAGCCACCTCAGAGACTACCCAAAATGATGAAACGGAAGATTTCTCCTCAAAAGAATCTCCAGGAAGTAGCAACAGCTAACAAATTGATCAAAAATGATTTACAATATAACGGAACAAGAATTTACAATAATAGTCATAAAATTAATTGCTGGGCTTGAAAAAGCATAGAGGACAGCAGAGAATCTATTGCTACAGAGATCAAGGGACTAAGAACTAGTCATGAGGAGCTAAAAAATGCTATAAATGAGGTGAAAAATAAAATGGAGGTGGCCATAGACAGTTTGAAGAGGCAGAGGAGAGAATAGGTGAATTAGAAGATACAATTATAGAAAAAGAGGAAGCTAAGAAAAAGATAAAAAAAACCCAGGAGTATTAAGAGAACTAAATCCACAGAACTAACTGATGCAATCAAACAGAATGATATCTGTATCATAGGAATTTCAGAAGAAAAGACATAGAAAGGGGCTGAAGGTGTACTTCAACAAATCACAGCTGAGAACTTCCCTGATCTGGGGAAGGAAACAGGTATTGAAATCCAAGAGGCACAGAGAACTCCCTTCAGACGTAACTTAAATCAATCTTCTGTATGACATATCATAGTGAAACTGGCAAAATACAAGGATAAGGAGAAAATTCTGAAAGCAGCTAGGAACAAACACACTCTAACTTATAAAGGGAGACCCACAGACTAGTGGCAGACCTATCTACTGAAACTTGGCAGGCCAGAAAGGAATGGCAGATTTCCTCAATGTGATGAACAGAAAAAAATATGCAGCTGAGAATCCTTTATCCAGCAAGTCTGTCATTCAGAATAGAAGGAGAGATAAAGGTCTTCTCAAACAAACAAAAACTGAAGGAATTCATCACCACTAAACCAGCCCTACAAGAGATCCTAAGGAAGATTCTGTGAGTGACATGTTGAAAGGACCACAAAGTACCAGAGACATCACTACAAGCATGAAACCTACAGACATCACAATGACTCTAAACCCATATCTTTCTATAATCGCATTGAATGTCAATGGACTAAATGCTCCAACCAAGACATAGGGTATCAGAATGGATAAAAAAACAAGACCCGTCTATTTGGTGTCTACAAGAGACTCATTTTAGACCTGAGGACACCTTCAGATTGAAAGTGAGGGGATGGAGAACTATCTATCATGCGACTGGAAGTCAAAAGAAAGCTGGAGTAGCCATAGTTATAGCAAACTAGACTTTAAATTAAAGGCTGTAACAAGAGATGAAGAAGGGCATTATATAATAATTATAGGGTCTATACATCAGGAAGAGCTAACAATTATAAATGTCTATGTGTCAAATATGTGAGCCCCAAATACATAAAACAATCACAAACATAAGTAACCTTATTGATAAGAATGTGATAATTTGCAGGGGACTTTAATACCCCACTTACAACAATGGATAGATCATCTAGACACAGAATAAATAAACAAGGGCCCTGAATGATACATTGGATCAGATGGACTTGACAGATAT
The DNA here is from genome assembly GCF_016509475.1 of Prionailurus bengalensis. Classification (NCBI taxonomy): domain Eukaryota; kingdom Metazoa; phylum Chordata; class Mammalia; order Carnivora; family Felidae; genus Prionailurus; species Prionailurus bengalensis. Next base: position 131,606,226 of record NC_057344.1, on the reverse strand, counting down.
ATTTAGAACTCTGCATCCCAAAGTAACAGAATGTACTTTCTTCTCGAGTGCACATGGAACATTCTCCAAGATAGATCACATACTGGGTAACAAAACGGCCCTTCATAAGTATAAAATAATTGAGATCATACCATGCACATTCAGACCACAATGCTATGAAACTTGAAATCAGCCCCAGGAAAAAGTCTGGAAACCTTCAAAGGAGGTTAAAGAACACCCTATTAAAGAATGAATGGGTCAACCAGGCAATTAGAGAAGAAATTTAAAAATATATGAAACAAATGCAAATGAAAATACAACAATCCAAATGCTTTGGGAGGCAGTGAAGGCAGTCCTGAGAGGAAAATACATTGCAATCCAGGCCTATCTCAAGAAACAAGAAAAATCCCAAATACAAAATCTAACAGCACACCTAAAGGAACTAGAAGCAGAACAGCAAAGATAGCCTAAGCCCAGCAGAAGAAGAAAAATAATAAATATCAGAGCAGAAATAAACAATATAGAATCTAAAAAAACTGTAGAGCAGATCAACAAAACCAAGAGTTGGTTTTTTGAAAAAATAAACAAAATTGATAAACCTCTAGCCAGGCTTCTCAAAAAGAGAAGAGTGAAGACCGGAATAGATAAAATCATGAACGAAAATGGAATTGTTACAACCAATTCCTCAGAAATACAGGCAAATATCAGGGAATACTATGAAAGATTATATGCCAACAAACTGGACAACGTGGAAGGAATGGACAAATTCCTAAACATCCACACACTTCCAAAACCCAAACAGGAAGAAATAGGAAGTTTGAACAGACCCATAAACAGCAAAGAAATTGAATCAGTTATCAAAAAACTCCCAACAAATAAGAGTCCTGGCCCAGATGGCTTCCCAGGGGAATTCTACCAGATATTTAAAGCAGAGTTAATACCTATCTTTCTCAAGCTGTTCTAAAAATTAGAAAGGGAAGGAAAACTTTCAGACTTATTCTATGAAGCCAGTATTACTTTGATTCCTAAACCAGAGACCCAGTAGAAAAAGAGAACTACAGGCCAATATCCCTGATGAATATGGATGCAAAAATTCTCAATAATATACTACCAAATCAAATTCAACAGCATATAAAAAGAATTATTCACCATGATAAAGTGGGATTCATTCCTGGGATGCAGGGCTGGTTCAACATTCGCAAATTAATCAATGTGATACATCACATTAATAAAAGAAAATTAAAGAACCATATGATCCTGCCAATCGATGCAGCAAAAGCATCTGACAAAATTCAGCATTCTTTCTTAATAAAAACCCTTGAGAAAGTCGGGATAGAAGGAACATACTTAACCATCATAAAAATCATTTCTGAAGAGCCCACAGCTAATATCATCCTCAATGAGAAAAAACTGAGAGCTTTCCTCCTGAGATCAGGAATACAACAGGGATGTCCATTCTCAATGCTGTTGCTTAACATAGTGTTGGAAGTGCTAGCATCAGCAACCAGACAACAAAAGGAAAGCAAAGGCATCAAAATTGACAAAGATGAAGCCAACCTTTCACTTTTTGAAGATGACATGATACTATACCTGGAAAACCCGATAGACTCCACCAGATGTCTGCTAGAGCTGATACATGAGTTCAGCCAAGTCGCAGGATACAAAATTAATGTACAGAAATCAGTCTCATTCTTATACACTAATAATGAAGCAACAGAAAGACAAGTAAAGAAACTGATCCCATTCACAATTGCACCAAGAGGCATAAAATACCTAGGAATAAACCTAACCAAAGATGTAAAAGATATGTATGCTGAAAACTATAGAAAGCTTATGAAGGAAATTGAAGAAGATACAAAGAAATGGGAAAACATTCCATGCTCATGGATTGGAAGAATAAATATTGTTAAAATGTCAATACTACCCAAAGCAATCTACACATTCAATGCAATACCAACCAAAATTGCACCAGCTTTCTTCTCGAAGCTAGAACAAGCAATCCTAAAATTTGTATGGAACCACAAAAGACCTCAAATAGCCAAAGTAATATTGAAGAAGACCAAAGTGGAAGGCATCACAATCCCAGACTTTAGCCTCTACTACAAATCATTAAGACAGCATGGTATTGGCACAAAAACAGACACATAGAACAATGGAATAGAATAGAGACTCCAGAACTGGACCCAAAAAAGTATGGCCAACCAATCTTTGACAAAGCAGGAAAGAATATCCAATGGAAAAAAGACAGTCTCTTTAAATTTTTTTTTTCAACGTTTATTTATTTTTGGGACAGAAAGAGACAGAGCATGAACGGGGGAGGGGCAGAGAGAGAGGGAGACACAGAATCAGAAACATGCTCCAGGCTCCGAGCCGTCAGCCCAGAGCCCGACGCGGGGCTCGAACTCACGGACCGCGAGATCGTGACCTGGCCGAAGTCGGACGCTTAATCGACTGCGCCACCCAGGCGCCCCAAGACAGTCTCTTTAACAAATGGTGCTGGGAGAACTGGACAGCAACATGAAGAAGGATGAAACTAGACCACTTTCTTACACCATTCACAAAAATAAACTCAAAATAGATAAAGGACCTGAATGTGAGACAGGAAATCATCAAAACCCTAGAGGAGAAAGCAGGAAAAGACCACTCTGACCTCAGTCGTAGCAATTTCTTACTTGACACATCTCCAACGGCAAGGGAATTAAAAGCAAAAATGAACTACTGGGACCTCATGAAGATAAAAATCTTCTGCACTGCAAAGGAAACAATCAACAAAACTAAATGGCAACCAACGGAATGGGAAAAGATATTTGCAAATGACATATCAGACAAAGGGCTAGTATCCAAAATCTATAAAGAACTCACCAATTCCACACCCGGAAAACAAACAATCCAGTGAAGAAATGGGCAGAAAACATGAATAGACACTTCTGTAAAGAAGACATCCAGATGGCCAACAGGCACATGAAAAGATGCTCAACATCACTCCTCATCAGGGAAATACAAATCAAAACCACACTGAGATATCACCTCACGCCAGAGTGGCTAAAATGAACAAATCGTGAGACTATAGACGCTGGAGAGGATAGGAGAAACGGGAACCCTTTTGCACTGTTGGTGGGAATGCAGACTGGGGCAGCCACTGTGGAAAACAGTGTGGAGGTTCGTCAGAAAATCAAAAACAGATCTACCCTATGACCCAGCAATAGCACTGCCAGGAATTTGCTCAAGGGATACAAGAGTGCTGATGCATAGGGGCACTTGTACCCCAATGTTTATAGCAGCACTTTCAACAATAGCCGAATTATGGAAAGAGCCTAAATGTCCATCAACTGCAAATGGATAAAAAAGATGTGTTTTATATGTACAATGGAATGCTACTTGGCAATGAGAAAGAATGAAATCTGGCCATTTGTAGCAACGTGGACGGAACTGGAGAGTGCTATGCTAAGTGAAATAAGTCAGGCAGAGAAAGACAGATACCATATGTTTTCACTTATATGTGGATCCTGAGAAACTCAACTGAAGACCATGAGGGAGGGGAAGGGAAAGAAAAAAAAAAGTTAGGGAGAGAGCCAAACCATAAGAGACTTAAAAACTGAGAATAAACTGAGGGTTGATGGGGGGTGGGAAGGATGGGAGGGTGGGTGATGGTCATTGAGGAAGGCACCTGTTGGGATGAGCACTGGATATTGTATGGAAACCAATGTGACAATAAATTTCATATTAAAAAAAATAAATAAAAATAAAGAGAAAAACAAAACAAAACACAAAAAAAATGGCATCTCTGTCATTCATCTTCATTTTATTCACTTTATCCACATATTCTAACCATCTCAGCAGCTCCAAACTCAGATCTCTGTTTCATTCACCCAGTGCTTTCTCTGTCTTTGGGGCCCACCCCTTTGTGATCCAGTTTGAAAATTGTTTGCAGGCAGAAAATTAGAGTAGGTATGGAATTCACATCATGTTGTCCCCTTTTCTCAAAAAATAATATCACTGAGTTGTCTGTTGTTCAACTTCTAAAAATTATTGCTTTATATAGCTTGTCCAGCTTTATAGATTTTTTTTTTTTACCAAGGGAAAGTACATCTGATGCTCTGTTATGGCCAGAGCTAGAAATTTCTAAAATTCACATTTTTAGTTTATTACATAAACAATAGAATAAGCTTATTAAACTTGTATCAAATTAAGGTTTGATTTAAAAGTGCACTAAATCTGTAGATTAACTTGAGGAGAATCGATGTATTTAAATTGACTCTTCCCATCCATTAATAGTATTTATTGGATTTTCTTTCAGGCTTTTCAATAAAGCTTAAAAGTTATATATATTAAGTCTTACACTTCTTTTGTTGGATTTAATAAAAATAATGGTATTTTTCTGTTGTAAATAGTATCTTTTTAAATTTTTTTTTGGTACATTGAACTGTCTGTAACTGATCTTAACTATGTGGCCATACTTTTTATTAGTTATAAAAAATTTATATGAATTTTAACTACATAGCTGAACTCTTATAATCATTTGCATCTAGACTCATATTCTCTTTATTCACAATCATATCATCTTCTCCTAGTAACAGGTTTTTTTTCCTCTTTTTGATTATTACAGCATGTATTTTTTTGCTTTTGTCTTACTGCACATTGTTCACCAGAAGTAATGGGCCTAGTTTTGAGTCTCCAATCTAAGTACTAATATTGATATTTGACAGGGGTGCCTGGATGGCTCAGTTGGCTGAGCATCCGACTTCAGCCCAGGTCATGATCTCACAGCTTGTGAGTTCGAGCCCCGCATCAGGCTCTGTACTAACAGCTCAGAGCCTGGAAACTTCTTCTGATTCTGTGTCTCCCTCTCAGTCTCTCTCTGCCTCTCCCCTGCTCATGCTCTGTCTCTCCTGTCTCAAAAATAAATAAACATTAAAAAATATATTGATATTTGACATAAGGGCAATCTTCTACTTTGACAGCTTACAACTGAACATACAGATTCTGGTTTTAAGTCTTATTTATTCTCAATTTACTTTGATCTCGTAGTGTTTCTTTACTTTTCATATGTACAAAGTATCTACTCCATAATACTTGCAGCCGTAGACAGAGGTCTGTGAAAATAATTTTAAGGAAAAGAATTCTTTTTGACAATGATTTTTTTCTAACAAAAATTCTCTCTTCCTTAGGAATTGGTGTGCTTATGTACATACCAGATTATCACCCACAGTGATACTAGACAACCAAGTCACTTATCTTCCAAATGGGAGAGGGCCTTGTGGCTCAACCGGGAGATCCTGTCCTCAGAGGTATGTGATATTGTTTGAAAATAGCCACTGCTTGTGCTGTATTCATGTATGTCCTGGAATATGTAGAGAAAGCTAATCATCCCAGGTACATACGTATAATAAGGTCAGAGTAGGGTCATTACATTAAATGAGATGCATGATCTTGGGTAAGTTAAAATGCAGATACTAATAATACATGCCTCATTGGGAGTTTTTAGAATATGCGAGACAATGCAATAATAACCTTAGCCTACTGACAGAGTCTTCAATAAATGTTAATTCTCATGCTTATTTCCATTTTTACTATTACTATTATTTTTATTCTATAACCTGACCAATAATCCTGTCTTTTAATTCTTATCAAATTCATATACAGTTCTAAAATTTTATTGATAATTTCCCTTTCCTACCAGGTCAGAGAGAAGTCTGTAATTTGGCAAGCCACTAATTGAGATTATGCACAATAAAACGGCTAAGGAGGGCCTTTCTTTACATGTGTATTTTAATGATTCATGTTATTTAATTTTCATTTTTTAAAAAATCTATTTAGGACATTAAAAAATTGTCCTCAAATGTGGGGCTGAGTAATTGATAAGTGCTCTGAATTCGTACAGTCACAGTAGCTTATCTGAGAGTGTTGCAGAAGACCCTGAAATAAAAACTAAAATTATTATTCAGGCCATGATGGCTCATGTTATGCAAATTGTCATACAAATAACTCAGGCAATGAATCTGACACATTGGCAATCTGGAACAGTGCACAGTAAGGATTGTAAAATCAAGGTGTTTCTTACTCCCCAGAGGAATAGCTAAGGTTCATGGTCCAGAGAGCAAAGCACATCTTAGGGATTTAGGAGAGCTGAGCTCCAGTTCTGCTTTCAGTTTATTCCCTTTGTGGCAATTTCCTTGCCGACATGAGAAACAAAGAATGCATTGTTAATTCTTCAGTAATGAAAATATTACCACAGTAACCCCTATTATACTGCCCTTCTGAGTTCAAGGTGAGTTTTTTTTTCTCTCTCTCTCTTTAAACAAACCAGAAATGCATATCTTTATTCTCATCTCTTATCTTTCTTTACCTTTGAATGAGTCTCTCCATTCATTCACTATTTCAGTATATATATATAATGTTTGTTACTTTTCTTTTATTATGCCTGAGCCACATATACCAGGGATCCAGTTTGCTAAAGCAGGGACATTTACTCCTATAATAATGCAACCAACTGTGTGGATTCATCCTAATAAACTCTCAAGAGTCCTTTTCCAAACAGCTGTCCTTTCTATTTGGATTTAGCTATTGGACTGGAGATAGTTCACTGGACAGAGTTTTATTTACTGAATACAATTCACTGGAATAAACACAGACAAATGATTAGCCTATTTTTTTGAGATGGAAAGAATCTTACAGCTCATTTTAAAATTGAGGAACAGCCTCACACATAGTGAATTACCCTTCACATCACAGCAAGTTTCCTAAAGCCCAGTCGGTTTACAATACATTTGCTTCCACATGATCAGGGTTTACCCATGAAATTGACCATTGTCTCCACAAAGCTGCATGGGACAAACTCTAGATAATAACAGTGGAGGCTAACCCATGCAGCATGGAGTAATATCCCACCTGGATCACTTTTAGATACAAGACTTTGAGCAAGTTTTTTCATCTCTCTCTTCCTCAGGCTCCTCATCAGCACATCAGAATAATAATATTTTCCAAATAGAATAAACTTAAACAAGATAATATATACCCATTTTATAGACCTGCTTGATAAGTATTAGCTAAATATTAAAATCGTGTGGTAAGAATAAATATGACAAAATTGTATTTATGATTGACATTTACATATATAGCGCCTACAGTTCAGGACCATTCACCATTTCTATTGATTGCCGTGTTAAAATGTTATAACTTCTTGATTTCCCTTGCGCAGTTTCTTTTCCAAAATATTTTCTCATGTTCCCTGTCTCTCCCCGTCTCTTTCTCTCCTTCTCTTTACCCCATCTCTCTCTCTGAGATAAATACCATATGAGAGAAATAATAAAAATTAAGCTTTTAAAACTTGAGAAAAGAGAAAGTGCAGGTTAAAAATCATAGTGGTTACTATAATTTCAGTTAGATAATTGATACACGGTTTAAGTTGTTTGATGTTGATCTGAGAAAAAACAAGTCCTTTTAACTATAATGATATAAGGAATAATAAATATTGAAATAAAATAAATTATCCTCATAAGCTGTTTAAAAATTAGAATTAAAATAATTTTTTTTAAGTTTATTTTATTTTTGAGAGAGACAGAGACAGTGCGAGTGGGGGAGGGGTAGAGAGAAAGGGAGACAGAGAATCCCAAGCAGGCTCCGTGCTGCCAGCGTAGAGCTGGATGAGGGACTCAAACGCATGAAACCATGAGATCATGACCTGAGCCAAAACCAGGAGTCCCGCGTTTAACGTACTGAGCCACCCAGGCACTCCTTAAAATAAGTTTTAGGAACACCTGGGTGGTTCAGTCAGTTGAGCTTCTGACTGTTTCAGGTCACGATCTTGCAGGGTTGTGGGTTGGAGCCTCGCATCGGGCTCCGTGCTGACAGCTCAGAGCCTGGAGCCTGCTTGGGATTCTGTCTCCTTGTCTCTTTGCCCCTCCCCTGCTCACACTCTGTTTGTCTCTCTCTCAAAAATAAATAAACGTTAAAAAAAATTTAAATAAGTTTTAACATTGCTTTAGTTAAAAGAATTATCAAGGGAAATGTTCTACTATGTGTAGAAGATGTAACGATAGGTATAAACTTAAAATCCCCAACAGCAGAAGTCTTAATACTTTTTAGAATGTATTTAAACAAATCTAAGTTTAACAATAATATTGATGATGAGGATTATAGTATTAACAATAACAGATACCATTTATTGAATGCTTATTATATTTGGGGCAATGTCTCCAATACTTTAACAATCCCAACTGATAATTTAATGAGAGACAAATACTTCCTCTCCTCTACAGATCTCAGAAGATCCCAAATCCCGTCTACAGGATGCAACATAAAATCGTTACTTCATTGGAATGGAAGTGCTGTCCTGGATTCAGTGGAGCAAAATGTCAGCTAAAAGGTATATTCTAATAGTTATTTTATAATAACAATTAGAAGCATAAAACTTCTGAAGAATAAGCAACTGATTCCAGTGAAGAGTTGTATTTTCCCTTTTGAACCAAAGTTAATTAACATGTAACCAAATCATTAAAACTGTTATCTCTCTAGAGCTTCCTTAGTACTGAGTTTAGCACCCTAAATCTCTTAACGAGATATCTTATATATTCTTATATTGTTATGGTAGTTTTATGGCATGAGTAAGTGGAGATCTGATTATTCACTTTTTCTTAACTGTAGGCTGTGGAGACATGCCTTATTTAAATATCAGAAATCCTAATTTTATACTTTTAAATAATCATTAGAAGTGACCCTATGTGATAATAAAACTAATTTCTAGTTTTGTTCTCGTTCAATTATTTGAAATAATGTCTATGAATGAAATTCAGTTTTAAAGAATATACAAATAGGCATGAATAATTGTGGGTTTTTTCCCCTTAAATCCTCATAGAGCCATTTTATCAACTTTAATTTTAAGGATTTTCTGGTGGCAAGGCTAATCAAACACATGGTAACCTGCCGTGGCCTAACATCCATGTGGCTATTATTTTGCTTTTGGCTTTAAAACAGCCAAAAGCCTTGAAAAATAAGATACGGCATCAGCATATGTATTTTAAATGAATAAATATTACGAGAAAGACCATTAGCAGTGGTGAGGAATTCAATCAGTAGCATAAGAGACTGTGATTAAAAATTAATGTAAGTGTGGAGAAACCATTATGATTCACATTTTGAAAAAAGGAAGTTGTAATACAAAAAGCTCTAGGAAACTTGCAGTTTTGCTAGGGATATTATGTATGGTTTTTCCAGCCCACCCGGTGAGAATCTGTAGGCGAATTTGACTATAAGGCTATTTGTTCTGGGTCTGGCCTGAATTTCAGAGACGATATAAAAATTTAATACATTTTCAGGGTATAATATGAATATGTACTTCATTTATAATCAAGTAAAATAAACTTTTAAATAAAATATCATCTATACAAAACGTATTTAAAAACGAGGCAACTTGGCATATTCTAAAGAAGTCCAAATATCATGCTGCTTTCAAATGATCCCTGATTTCTGCGAGGTGCACAAATATGGTAAAACATATTTGTTTTTAATCTATAAATGGCAGATGGTTAAAAGTTCTGAACAATATTTAGAATTATATTTCTAAAGTCTAACAGTAGTTTTTACATTTCTCTTCTTCTATGAAGAAGGGTATCTTAGGAATATCAATTCCATTATTATTTCTTAGAGATTCAAGGGTTAGTTCACATTATACCTTTCTAGAAATTTAGAATGTCATTACACACCCTATTGCACATAGGGGACTGAATGTCGATATGTGACAGAAAGCAAAGTCTTTATGTCAAAGAATGTCATGGGCTGCAGCTGATAAGAACTGTTGTTGCTTTGATTGTTTAATGACATCTCATGTTCTAACTGGAAGCCACCTGTGGATATTTTTAATACTAGACTTACAAATTGTTATCTTGAATCCTCATTAACAAAAATGTCCCAGAACAGACCTGACTATGACCTTCTGTTACAATACTATAATTAGAACTACTCATAGTTCAAGCATCTGCTTGCTGATTAAGCTGTTGTGGAAAGGTCATCTTTCTACTGAAATCTATGATAGGAATAATTTTCCGATGGCGGATATGCCCATTGTGTCATGTCATACAATCAATTCAATATGACTGTGATTCCAAAAACCCCTACTCTTGCTCCCTATGATACTCTGACCATCCTTCTCTTCACTTATATTGCAGTATATAAAAGCAGTTCAATTTTTTATTAGTGCAGTTGATGCACTGATAGTATCAAGAACTACTGTGTCCCTTTGTCCCTTGAATCAATCTTCATTATCTCATCTATCCTGGGTTTCTTCCTTCCTTCCTGTCTTCTTTTCTTTGTTTCCTTTTTTTTTTTTAAACACATTTTTCCCTTCTGATTTCTCCGCCACTACATTCCAACTCTCCCTCATCACACTTTATGTATGTGCCAATAGTCTTATTCTTATACGGAAGAAAAAATTGTCAGGTTTCCTTTGACAACACTCTCCACGCTATCTCATTTAACAAGCAGCCCCAAATATGGCAAGAATAATCAGTGTGGCTCATCCATTCTTTAAATGTCTTCAGAGCCTGCAAGGGTTTAGAATAACCTTCCCATGTAGCTACTGTGATAATTACTTCAGTGCTAGTCCTTCACATCAGATTATTATATCCATAGAAAATACGTAAATTTTACAAATCCCTACTTCCCCAAAAGTTTCATCCCCACAAATAAAATAAACTTCATAATACAAAAACAACAATTTCTTTTTCATTTAGATTGCAGTAGGGAGATATTTTTAAATATATAGGGAAGATCCATCAGTCAGGAATAAAATGGAACAGCTAGCAACTTTACTCTCTTTTATTTCTCCTCCTCCACTTCTATACCTTTTTCTCTTTTTCTTTCTCCTCCTACCCCTTTATAGCTTCACTTCCAACCTGTTAGAAAGGGGTATTGTGGAGTGCCTGGGTGGCTCAGTCAGTTAAGCATCTGACTTCAGCTCAGGTCATGATCTTGCCATAGGTGGGTTCAATCCCTCCCTCTCTCTCAAAAAATAAACACACATTAAAAATTTTTTTTAATTGTTTTAATGTGTATTTATTTTTGACAGAGAGAGAGAGACAGACAGAGACAGAGACAGAGCATGAGTAGGGGAGGGGCAGAGAGAGAGGGAGACCCAGAATTCGAAGCAGGCTCCAGGCTCCCAGCTGCCAGCACAGAGCCCAACGCGGGGCCCGAACCCACAGAGTGCGAGATCATGACCTGAGCTGAAGCTGGACACTCAACCGACTGAGCCACCCAGGCGCCCCACATTAAAAATGTTTGAAAAAAAGAAAGGGATGCCGTGATTCAAAATCAATGAGGCAATTCTTCCCGTTGTCTTATTCTACAATATGCTGCCTATAATATGACTAAGCCTCTATGCATGCTCATTTTGCTACAATTTCGATAATCAAAAATCTGGTAAAAAAAAGTTCTAGATTAGATTATTAATAATATTAGTCATACTATCAAGAGGAAAACAATTTTTTAAAAGTGTAAATGAATAGAAATTTTTAGGGGAAAAAGGTAGATGCATTAAGTCAAAGAGCAAGGCAATAGTTTTGATGTATTTTACATTTGCTATACTTTTTTGAGGATCAAAGAGTTTGTCTTCAGAAAGGGACCTAGTTTTGTGATGGGTCCAACACATTTTTTCAGAATGTCAGCAACAATATACTTTTTAAACCATTTATATAAAATTTGCAATAATGTGCTTTTCCAGTAGATGTCTCTAAAATGTTCTGAAGTAGAACAAGGAAATTGTGGCTTGCTCTAATGACACAAAAGACGGGAATTTAAGTTCAAATAATGTTAGATTAGAGAGGAGGAAAGAAAAGCTTCTTTGTAAATGTGTTTAAGAAAAAATCCAGTCAGCTCTAGTCAGATCCTTTATGTAGGAAAAAGGTATTTTATAAAATTATGTTTTATAATACGTACCACAGATATTACAAATGCTGAAAAATACAATTATGCAGTTATTGAAATAAATTGACCTCTGCCATTTGTTATGAATATATAAAAATATTTCATTTTATAAATGTTGTGAGATAGTTCAATAAATTTTATAAACTATTATAACCAGCATTTTAAATATGGGACTTCTCCAGTAAAACTATTTTAAGATATTACTTCAATTAATATAAATACCTATAAAGTCCCTATATTTCCTTATATACTTGCATATCTAATTCATCCCAGTGGGGATTAATGCTTTCCCCTTTAAGAAAGAACATTATAAGCATCTTGCTCAATTATGATACATTTAGTCAAAAGTCACCATGTACCTTAAGTCTTTGTTGCACCAATTGCTTTCTTTGATTTAACTACCAAATGTCAGTAAATGTTTATATATGTATTGAATATCACCAAATAAGCATTCACCTGATGTCACAGGATCAGCCAGAAACTGGTCTTGTCACATAGGAAGCTTTCTGGTACTAAGAGCAAGCTTCCTCGTTACTGAATTGCCATTAATGACTTCCTCCATAAGCCTCAAAGGTCTGGAAGAAAAACAAAATATAGATAACACCTGTCTAATAGAAGGAGGAAGAGGAGTGGGGGAATCAGAGGAGAATGGAAAGGGAAGGAAAGGGAAGGGAAGGGGAAAAAAGGAATCTGATTTCTTAAATATATTGAATTTTCATTAATTTATTTATTTTTAAATGTTTATTTATTTTTGAGAGACAGCAAGAGAGAGCACAAGAGGGGGAGGGGCAGAGAGAGAGGGATACACAGAATCCAAAGCATGCTCCAGGCTCTGAGCTGTCAGCACAGAGCCCAATGTAGGGCTCGAACCCACAAAATGTGAGATCATGATCTGAACCGAAGTCAGAAGCTTAACTTACTGAGCCACCCAGATGCCCCCATATTGCTTTTTTTTTTTAATCTGAAGTGATAAAGCTCTTTAAAAGTTGTTTGACTTAAATAAATGTCCTTCTGTTCTAGCACCTATCTCTCAGAAAGGACCAAGAAAAAGAGACTTAGAAATCCACCCTATAGAACAAAGCAAAGGTCTGTGCTGAAGTGCAAGATAAGATAAGATTGCCTGGGAAACCTAGAATTCATAGCAGTCCTTGTGGTAGGGAATACATTTGGGAAGACAGAAAGATTGCTACATGGAAAAATAAAAGAGCATCAATCACAGGAAAGTAACTGACTCCACTTGGGAGAGACCCTATCAGCGTTCTCCCTGGGCTAAATCCTATGAAATCAACTGGGATGAATGCAGGCATTGAACTCCAGTCAACAAACAGAGCTAGGAAAAGATAACATAAAGCACTGAATTTGTTAAACAGGCATTTCAAGTTTTTAACAGTCTTGGCAGGGACCCTATCCAATGAACTCCAGAGAAAAGAGGTTCACATGACAATCAGATCTCAAGGATCTTTGTGCAATGGTTAATAGTTGTTTCTTTTATGAGTACAATTTCCTCACCTAGTTCCTCTTAAGCAATTAATTTAAAAATAATTATAGCTGAAAGCAAATGGAAAGTTTCACATGCATATGCACACACACAATCACATTAGTTTTTGTCATTTAATATTTAAAGTATTTTTCCAATTACATATTCTTTCAAATCAGCCTTCTTAAAACTTCTCAAATATATGGAGAACGTTTAATTTTTCTTATTTCACATATGTTTTCATATAATGGGGGGTGAATTACCAAAGATCAGTATGCAAGAGAACTAAAGACTTTCACTTGATACTTCTGTGTATTATTCTCTGTCCCTTTCAATAGCTTTATTTTTTTTTCTCCCTCTCTCTCTCTGACAGTTTTATTTGCTTTCTCTTCTATTTGTCACTGATTCTGGAGGTTTTTTTTTTCTTGAATCTTTAGTTTTTATTTCTAATCTGCTGACTTTCTCTAGTTGTCACTTTCTATTTCCTTACAATGGAATTAATAGCATTTTTCCAGATTGCATGAATGATGTTTATCTGAAATACTTTTGACCCTAAAGACAATAGAAAATCAGACATGAGTGCTTTTCATTTACCTCCTTTCTATTCTTTCTCCCTTTATCTTTTATCCAGAATTGTTTTTATTTCTTGCACATTTAGGATCTTGCCTGGACCAGGCGGCACAGAGAGAACTATGATTTAATGAAGAAACTCCAGTCAGATATGACCCTAGAAGACTTAAAATGCCCTCTACTTCCTCCTGTAGAAGTGTGTGTGTGTGTGTGTGTGTGTGTGTGTGTGTGATTTTCTAATTTACCAATCCTTCTCAAATGAGGAAGCATACTGGGTGAAGTAATGCTATAATCTCCACATTAAATATGTCACATGTAATACCCATGGAGATAAAGCTGACTTCATTAGAATGTAATAAAACAATTTAAAATAACACTTTACTATTTATAATTAACCTTTAGCAAAGATTTTGAACCCCTAGAAATTAACTGTTTATCAAATGCCTTTGTGATTTTTATTGCAGTGACCCCACTCCAGGATCATGAGCACCAAACCAATCTGTCTCTTGTTTCTGAGGATGGATGAAGGTGCAGGGCCATATTCAAACAGATAACTCATTTAATAACGTCAATTAAAATATAAATCAATATGCAAATCAATGGTTAAAAATGTATTACTTTTAAGTTAATGCACATATTTTCATGTATAAATGTATTTCATAAGTATAAATATTGTGATTGTTTACATAATTATTTAATAATTATATTTAATAATTTAAGAGAATACTTATAAATCTATATTTATAAATATAACGTATATTATGAAGCATACCAAATAATGGAAACCATAACACAAACCATTCATCTCATTATTCTAGTAATTTCTAAATAATGTATTAATTTCTACAACTTACTGGTGTGTTCCTTTTTTTGACATGGATGACACCAGCTAAATGATGTGTCTATCAGGTAGATGATTTAAAACAGAGTCCTGGGGCGCCTTGGTGGCGCAGTCGGTTAAGCGTCCGACTTCAGCCAGGTCACGATCTCGCGGTCCGGGAGTTCGAGCCCCGCGTCGGGCTCTGGGCTGATGGCTCAGAGCCTGGAGCCTGTTTCCGATTCTGTGTCTCCCTCTCTCTCTGCCCCTCCCCCGTTCATGCTCTGTCTCTCTCTGTCCCAAAAATAAATAAACGTTGAAAAAAAAAATTAAAAAAACAGAGTCCTGCCTCAACCTCCTTTAAAGAATTCTCCATCAGGGGCACCTGGGTGGCTCAGTCGGTAAAGCGTCCAACTCAGGCTCAGGTCATGATCTGACGGTTTGTGAGTTGGAGCCCCGTGTCAGGCTCTGTGCTGACAGCTCAGAGCCTGGAGCCTGCTTCGGATTCTGTGTCTCCCTGTCTCTCTGCCCCTCCCATGGTCACGCTCTGTCTGTCTCTGTCTCTCAATAATAAATACATGTTAAAAAAAAAAAAAGAATTCTCCATCAGATTCAGAGTCAATGGGTGATATCAGGTCTCAGCAAGTTGATAATTTCTATTAACATAAATGATAGTGCCATCCTGCTGAATTATCTATTAGTGTTTACTGAATTAAGAATGATTGCATTCAAATCTTTCCAGCCCCTAAAAACTAAGTGCATTTTAAAATATTCGGTATATTTGTTACTAACTAAATCATGAAAATTCCTGTAAGGATGTCCTATGTAATTCATAGAGTTTTGCAAACATTATTTGGCCAAATTCGTGGCACCATAAATCCAGGAATGTAAACGTTTATTATATTTTTGAGTTTTGTTGTGTAAATGTAATTTTGTATAATTAGAAAAATTGATGTTTTTCATGTAATTCATCTCTTAATTTTTGTTTCAAATAGTATATGTACTTTTTCATATCTAAAATGTCTTTAAGTTTTCAAATTATCTCCAGTTTAGCAAGGTGAATATTTTTTTCCCCTATAGAGTTAAAAAAATAATTGACATCTCTATTAGAATGTCATTTCCATTTTTTTAAAAAGGCTCATTTCCCAAATGCTAAACATAAAACTGATTCTTAATGATATGCCTATATCAGAATTATTTTAGGTATGTTCTATAATATTTTCTTTTCTCAAATGTTCCGCCATTTCAATTATGTAAGGTTAAAATTCTAATTTTATCTTTTAAACATTTTCTTTTACTGATTTTTTTAATAACACTATTTGATAAAGTATTTTGGAATGTTTTATTTCAAAAATTTTGCTTTACTTGAAACTTTTCATTTCAAAAACTTATGAGACTAATTTCATAAGGTTCTTTAATATTTTTCTCTTGATTATAACTGAAATTGAACAGAAATTGAATGTCATTATGAAAAATAAATTAAGTAATTTTAATATTAATTTTAAATGACACGAGTTTAGAGCATTATTTGAATCAAACATTTATACAGCAAGTAAAATCCACTAATTTTTATTGAAAACAAAATCAAGTTGATTTTCATTCCAGAAAAATTGTTTTATATTAATTAATTTTTTATATCAATTTGACATTTTTTACTTTGATATTTTACATATAAAAAGGCATTCCAGATTTGCACTATATCATTAGATAATGCAGGAATAATTTCATTATTGATAAAATTTCTATGATTTTCTTTTTAAAAAAAAATCACACTCATAAGAAGTACTTCTAAAATTTAAACTTTTGTCTCTTATCTAGTGTTTTTAATAATTTACCATAAATTGTTCAGTTATTTTTATCCAAATTACTTCCTCCTTATAAAGGTCCACTTCTCTATGGAATAAAAGGAGACTCAATGTTGTCATGTATTGGAGTTTTAATAAATCAGGTATTTGACACGTTTTTGTTATCTTTTTTTTTATTTTTTATTTTTTTTATTTTTTATTATTTTTTTAATTTTTTTTTCAACGTTTTTTATTTATTTTTGGGACAGAGAGAGACAGAGCATGAATGGGGGAGGGGCAGAGAGAGAGGGAGACACAGAATCGGAAACTGGCTCCAGGCTCTGAGCCATCAGCCCAGAGCCCGACGCGGGGCTCGAACTCCCGGACCGCGAGATCGTGACCTGGCTGAAGTCGGACGCTTAACCGACTGCGCCCTCCAGGCGCCCCACACGTTTTTGTTATCAATAGGCAGGTGTGATTAAAAATCTCTGAAGATAAATTTCTGGATTACAATTTTAATATGAAAATATCTGGAATTTTCTGCCTTATAACAAGGAGATATTAGAATTAGAAATTTTGTTATAAATCAGTACTTATAAATCACTTATAGAGTTTAAAATTTTACACACACACACACACATATATATATATGACACACATATATATAACACATATATATTTATACATATATAAACACATATATATACACACATGCTCAATTCCCCAGAACAGATCTACTGAATCAGAATCTTCAGGTGAGGGAATGGAAAGCACATGGACACTTTTAGTGTTTCAGAATTTACAGGAGCTTCTGTTTTTCATTACTTCATAACAAACTATCCTCTGCCTATCATATTATGGAAATACCTTTAAATGTACCAGCTCTTTTTGTTTTCCTAGGATTGTTTTGTCTTGTTTTCTTTTCTTGTGAGTGATTTGATCGAAAAGGTAAGCAGTAAGAAAATGAAAAGAGCATTTGTTCCTCCTGTTGAAGCCACATGCTCCTTTTGCTATAAATACTTGCACATCTGTATCCTGAACCATCTTCCATTGCTAAGAGAAATCGGGAAGACTGTGAGGTGGGCAGTTGCTAAGGAAGATATGTCTCAATGCTTTCTTCAGTGGTTCTCAAACTTCAGTGTGCATTGGAGACAGCAGCCGTGCTTGTTAAAACACACATTATTGCCCCACTCCAGACTTTCTAAAAATTAGTAGGTCTGGGATGGGGCCAAAAATTGTTACTTTCAAAACTTTGCAGGTGGGAAAAAAAAAGGTTCCAGGGGGTGCTGATACTGCTGATCTAGTGACCCTGGTTTGAGAACCATCACTTCACTTTCTAGTTACTCTCATGGGTAGACTTAGATTCTAGCTGCCAGAAAAATGCTTTCTTACATCATCTAAGGAGGAAAATTGATAAAAAATCTATGCAGTTATTCAATAGATATATTTGTATGAATTCAGTTGAATTTAGGCTTTAAGAACCTTATTGCTAGGACCTAACACAAAATTAGAACTTGTTGCCACTTACTACAGCCTGGAAATAAGTATAATCTCCCCAAGCTGCAGATTGTTTTCTTCCAAATAAATCATCAATTATACAGGACTGTCTATAATACAGTGGAGAGAAAAAAAAGAAACAATATCAAAACAAAAACCTTGAACACGAATGGAAATTTGTTAGTTTAGCTTGATGTCCTGAAGAAAGACAATGGAAAATTCAGTCAAACAACAGAGACTAACTCACATTAATGACAAATATATTATCCTTACTATGGAGTAGAGATCCTTTAGTATTATTGTCACAGCCACATATGCCTTAGGAGCATAATTAACATGTGCCAGAGGCGCGGTTTCAGTGGTACATAATTTCACGTAGTTAGAAGCACAGATACCAAACCCTTGTTTTCTCATGTCTGATAATGCAGACTTCAATGAATACATTCGTTCATTAAAAGTAAAAGCAATCTGCGGTTAAAGATCTGCAAATTACAGATCTACATTACTTGATGTGTTCAATATTTCTAGTAAATTTTCGCTCTAAATTTTCTTCAGTGAAAAACTATATTTCCATCAAAAATATTGATTCGTGGGAAAGAGGAATCAATGCTTTAACAGAGTAGATTTATTTTATAAGCATTTCTATTTTTCTGAAATTTCACTGATTTTACAGGTCGATCCCCTCGAGACATGTCATGTAATAGTTACTTTTACTTGTATTCCCTATATGCTGAGTCTCTGTATTTCCTAAAAATCTGGGAATGGCCCATTTATTTAAACAGATATTCTTTCATTAAGGAACCTGTAGCTCCCCCTTACTTCCAAAGAGACACCAGTTGGAAACTGCACTGTTAAACAAGCTGCTTTGTGGCAGTCCATTTATACAGCCACTGTGGCTTTTCACACAGCTGATTTTCAAGTCCCTCAATCATGCAGGCACGTTACGTCCCCCGGTTCGCACAGCTGCCACAAAGTACCATCCATTTGTGCCTAAAAGGAGACCTGAATACTTTTATTTTTGCCAAACAGATTTAGAGCCCTGCGCTTCCAGCACAAAGTGGACGCACGTTGCCCTCCCCCCGCCCCGGATGGGGGTGAGCAGCTCACTCTGCAATCCTCGCAGACCATCATGCTCCAGTACACGGGAAAATGAATGGCAGCCACGGGGCGCTGCTCGGGGTTGGAAAAAATGAGGCAGTCCCAAAGCTTAACTCTCTCTCTTCTTTTTGTGTCTGTCCAGCCCAGGAAGAGCAGCACTTGATACACAGCAACCAGGCTGAGAGTCACACAGCTGTTGGCAAAGAGACAGCCAAGCAGGAGCAGCAGAGAGACTGTGGTGACCCAGGTCACAGATTGTAATTACTAACATCTCTAACCCAATTATTGTCAACACTATTTATAACAACTTTGAAACAGGAAATCCCTTGGCTGTCAAATGTCTGATGGTGACACATTAACATACCTCTCAATCCTTTTCTATTGGTGCCCCACGTTGGGAGAAACCATGGATGAGCTGTAGGTTCCCAGACTGAAGGGACCACATATAATTTCAAAGCTCTGTGTGCAAACACAGAAGGCGATTAAAAATGCTGTTATACGAGGTTGTAAGGAAATCACAAGTTTCCAAAGTAAGGTCAAACTTTTGTCCTCCAAAGAGTGCAATCATGGAAGTATCTTGATGTGGAAGGAATGATGTGAGCATTTGAAGGAAATAAGAAGCCTCCCTTCCTTTGATTGAGAAGGGATCACCAAAGATATTGATCACTGACTCGGAAAAATCATTGTGCCTAATTGAGAATCTCATGTTGATCCAATGTTGGGAAGCCCCATATTTTCTCATCTTTCTAATAAGTATTTTACCATTTCTTTTATTTTTATTTCTTAATTTTTTTTAATCTTTACTTATTTTTGAGAGAGAGACAGAGACAGAGACAGAGTGCGAGCAGGGGACGAACAGAGAGAGAAGGAGACACAGAATCCACAGGAGGCTCCAGGGTCTGAGCTGTCAGCACAGAGCCTGACACGGGGTTTGAACTCACGAACTAAGAGTTCATGACCTGAGCCAAAGTCTGACGCTCAACTGGCTCCCCTTACCATTTCTTTTAGGACTAACTTTATTTCTTAGAAATAGGAGGTTGGTTACTGCTGAAAACCTCTATGTGTTTTCCATAGATCTAGTCATACAAACTGGGGCACTCAACTTGAGAAATGTGACTTAAGGGGATCTCTTTAGGAATAAAGAGACCTAAGGGGATCTTTTTAGGAATAAAGATGAATATATCATAGAAACCGTACTTTTTTAAAGGGGATTGGAATTCAGTATCTTCATAAAATACTATAAAATCCTCCTTGAACTAGTGAAGTGCATGTGTAGAAGTATGGAAACTATCATAGTTATGTTAAATGATTCAAAGTAAATCTGAATCTTTAGCACTCATGAAAGAAAAGCTCAGTAAAGTATAAAATCCTTAGACTATAGATATGACTACATACATATGTGTATATAGCTACACATATTTAATTCTGTAACACTGGATTTGGAAGCAGAAGATGAGGGGCACCCAGGTGGCTCAGTCAGTTAATCGTCCAATTCTTGATTTCGGCTCAGCTCGGGATCCCAGGGTCTTGGGATTGAGCCCAGAGTCAGGCTCCATGAAGCGCGTGAGTTTAAGATTCTCTCTCTCCCTCTGCCCCTCTCCCTGGCTCGTACCTCTCTCTCTCTCTCTCTAATATAAAAATTAATAAATAAACAGAAGATAAGGTATTAGCTCTGCAACCTTTAGCAAGTTACTTTGGTTTTCTGTACCTCAGTTTTGTCACCTCTTAAGAATGTAACAATAACTAACTCTTTGAGGTTTAAAAACAAAACAAAGAAGACTGAAAACTCTGAGCAAAGTTAGAATATTTTAGAAATATATTATAAATGTGTACATTTATATGTATTTTATATTTATATATTATAAATTTTTACCCTTAGTGTAAAGTTCAGGCTGCCATTTGCTAAGTGCATATATAGTAGTCTATGTTTTCAAATATATAATACGAACATGATTTATTTGAAATATTTTAAACCTATCATAATATTTGAATGATATTATGTATATATATATATATATATTCATTTTTTAAATTCTTCCAATATTCCTTTCTTCTCCATGCAGCAGTGACACAAAAGATGACTGAGCAGATGAACCAGCAGGCAATGAAACTGACCCTTCTGCAAAAGAAGATTGACAATATTTCTTTGGCTGTTAGTGATGTAAGAAACACATACTCCTCCCTAGAAGGGAAAATCAATGAAGATAAAGGCAGAGAATTTCAATCTTTTCTAAAAGGTACAAGTAAAGTCAAATACATTATTCATTGAGTTAAGACAAAAGGTAAATGACTCATTTATCTTTTCTCATATCGCTTTGGAATTTTTTCTTAAGATTGGGTGTGTAAAGTCTCTAAGGCTTATGATTTTGGAATAGGGTATTTGTAAATCAATCTCTGAAATAATTTGAAACATCTAAATTTTTTGTTGCTGTATAGTCAAATCTTTTACTGAATATTTTATCTAATTTATTTTCATTATGTACTGGTTACATCTTAACTTGTAAAATGAACTGTACTTAATTTACTTCCATCATGGTTTCCGGTTCAAGACAAAGATGAGGCTAAGAAATGATTATCAAGGAACTAGATATATGGTTGTCTCAATAATATTGATGAAGATATTGAAGATAAATCAAAAGTACATAATTATCCTAGAAATTATCTAGCTTATGGAGTATAATCAATAAAATATATCCTAAAACATCTCAGATGATGGAAATAATAATTTCTTTATAAATGTGAATTAGTTTTGCCCAAGTTTTGTGCTCTTAAAACAGCATGCTGTGTTCCTTTCTGGAGGCTTTACAGGATAATCCAAATCCTGTTAATTCCAGTTGCCAAAATTCATTTTCTTACAGTTGTAGGACCGAGGTCCTGTTTTCTTGATAGCTATAAACTGAAGCTTGTTTCCAGCTTTTAGACCCCATTACATTTCTTGGCTCTCGGCCTTCTTCCTCTGTCTTCAAAAGCCAGCAAGACTGTTGAGTCCTCATGGCATGTGTCAAACCCACTCTTCTACCTTCCTTTTCCCCTTTGAAGGGCTCAGTGATTTCACTGAACACACCTGGATAATCCAGAATATTCTCACCTCAAGGTCTTAAACCTTAATCATATCTCCCAAGGCCCTTTTGCCAGGTGAGGTAACATATTCATAAGTTCAGGTGTGGACATTTTGAGTGAAACAGCATTATTCTGCCTACCACAGGAATCTATAGATAGTGAATAATTGCTATGGTAGTTTATGCATAGGGCACTATGGGACCATCTGATAGTTTCAACAAATCGAGTCTAAGGGCACCAGTGAAGGCTTCTACAAAAAGAAACTATCTCAACAAATAAGCTATGGATCAGGAGGAATTAATTAGGCAAAGGGGTTTAAGTAATTTGATCACTGGAATGTCTCACTTCTCTGGGTTTATTGTATGTTTCCAAACTTCAAGATTACTGGTCCCTTTCACTTTATTTTATACATAAAAACATCCTCACTGTCCAATCCCATATCACATGTTAGTTTTTCTTTATTTTTCACATGTGGTTTGCAGGCAAAAGAGATAAGGTGGAGGTTTCTGTAACATTTACCAGTATAGCAGCAACCATGATTTTTTTTTAATTATATAAACAATTAGTGCTATCAAGCCCCTGAAAGAAAGACCCCGCCCTACATTTCTGGCATGTCCTCGTTGGCTAAACTTAAACCAATAGCAAGCATGAGAGAGGAATATACTTTCCCTGAAGTGATAAAATGTGAAAGAAAACAAATAGAAACAGTATACAATTGACTATAACCACCATAATGAAATTTGTTTAACAAAATTTGGTTATCATAACCAAAGAGAATTAAAGAATTAGGCCTGTCAACAGCTCTTTGTGAAACTACTAACAAAATTTCTGGCAATGACATGGAAAAAATCATACACTCATAACAACATAAACAGCAAAATTCTCCCCTCAAATATGGAAACAAACGAAAATGAAAATACAACAATCCAAATGCTTTGGGATGCAGCAAAGGCAGTCCTGAGAGGAAACTACATTGCAATCCAGGCCTATCCCAAGAAACAAGAAAAATCCCAACTACAAAATCTAACAGCACACCGAAAGGAAATAGAAGCAGAACAGCAAAGACACCCCAACCCCAGCGGAAGAAGAGAAATAATAAGGATCAGAGCAGAAATAAACAATATAGAATCTAAAAAAACTGTAGAGCAGATCAACAAAACCAAGAGTTGTTTTTTTGAAAAAATAAAAAAAAATTGATAAACCTCTAGCCAGGCTTCTCAAAAAGAAAAGGGAGATGACCCAAATAGATAAAATCATGAATGAAAATGGAATTATTACAACCAATCCCCCAGAGATACAAGCAATTATCAGGAAATACTATGAAAAATTATATGCCAACAAACTGGACAACCTGGAAGAAATGGACAAATCCTAAACACCCACATGCTTCCAAAACTCAATCAGGAGGAAATAAAAAGCTTGAACAGACCCATAACCAGTGAAGAAATTGAATCAGTTGTCAAAAATCTCCCAACAAATAAGAGTCCAGGACCAGATGGCTTCCCAGGGGAGTTCTACCAGACATTTAAAGCAGAGATAGTACCTATCCTTCTCAAGCTATTCCAAGAAATAGAAAGGGAAGGAAAACTTCCAGACTCATTCTATGAAGCCAGTATTACTTTGATTCCTAAACCAGACAGAGACCCAGTAAAAAAAGAGAACTACAGGCCAATATCCCTGATGAATATGGATGCAAAAATTCTCAATAAGATACTACCAAATCGAATTCAACAACATATAAAAAGAATTATTCACCATGATCAAGTGGGATTCATTCCTGGGATGCAGGGCTGGTTCAACATTCACAAATCAATCAACGTGATACATCACATTAATAAAAGAAAGATAAGAACCATATGATCCTGTCAATCAATGCAGAAAAGGCATTTGACAAAATTCAGCAACCTTTCTTAATAAAAACCCTTGAGAAAGTCAGGATAGAAGGAACATACTTAAAGATCATAAAAGCCAATTGTGAAAAGCCCACAGCTAACATCATCCTCAATGAGGAAAAACTGAGAGCTTTTTCCCTGAGATCAGGAACACGACAGCGATGTCCACTCTCACCACTGTTGTTTAACATAGTGTTGGAAGTGCTAGCATCAGCAATCAGACAACAAAAGGAAATCAAAGGCATCAAAATTGACAAAGATGAAGTCAAGCTTTCACTTTTTGCAGATGACATGATACTATACATGGAAAACCTGATAGACTCCACCAAAAGTCTGCTAGAACTGATACATGAATTCAGCAAAGTTGCAGGATACAAAATCAATGTACAGAAATCAGTTGCATTCTTATACACTAACAATGAAGCAACAGAAAGACAAATAAAGAAACTGATCCCATTCACAATTGCACCAAGAAGCATAAAATACCTAGGAATAAATCTAACTATAGAAAGCTTATGAAGGAAATTGAAGAAGATATGAAGAAATGGAAAAACATTCCATGCTCATGGATTGGAAGAATAAATATTGTCAAAATGTCAATACTACCCAAAGCTATCTACACAGTCAATGCAATCGCAATCAAAATCGCACCAGCATTCTTCTCGAAACTAGAACAAGCAATCCTAAAATTCATATGGAACCACAAAAGGCCCCGAATAGCAAAAGGAATTTTGAAGAAGAAGACCAAAGCAGAAGGCATCACAATCCCAGACTTTAGCCTCTACTACAAAGCTGTAATCATCAAGGCAGCATGATATTGGCACAAAAACAGACACATAGACCAATGGAATAGAATAGAAACCCCAGAACTAGACCCACAAATGTATGGCCAACTAATCTTTGACAAAGCAGGAAAGAACATCCAATGGAAAAAAGACAGCCTCTTTAACAAATGGTGCTGGGAGAACTGGACAGCAACATGCAGAAGATTGAAACTAGACCACTCTCTCACACCATTCACAAAAATAAACTCAAAATGGATAAAGAACCTGAATGTGAGACAGGAAACAATCAAAACCCTAGAGGAGAAAGCAGGAAAAGACCTCTCTGACCTCAGTCGTAGCAATTTCTTACTTGACACATCCCCAAAGGCAAGGGAATTAAAAGCAAAAATGAACTACTGGGACCTTATGAAGATAAAAAGCTTCTGCACAGCAAGGGAAACAATGAACAAAACTAAAAGGCAACCAATGGAATGGGAAAAGATATTTGCAAATGACATATTGGACAAAGGACTATTATCCAAAATCTATAAAGAGCTCACCAAACTCCACATCCGAAAAACAAATAACCCAGTGAAGAAATGGGCAGAAAGCATGAATAGACACTTCTCTAAAGAAGACATACAGATGGCCAACAGGCACATGAAAAGATGCTCAGCGTCGCTCCTCATCAGGGAAATACAAATCAAAACCACACTCAGATATCACCTCACGCCAGTCAGAGTGGCCAAAATGAACAAATCAGGAGACTATAGATGCTGGAGAGGATGTGGAGAAACGGGAACCCTCTTGCACTGTTGGTGGGAATGCAAATTGGTGCAGCCACTCTGGAAAACAGTGTGGAGGTTCCTCAAAAAAATTAAAAATAGACCTACCCTATGACCCAGCAATAGCACTGCCAGGAATTTGCTCAAGGGATACAGGAGTACTGATGCATAGGGGCACTTGTACCCCAATGTTTATAGCAGCACTCTCAACAATAGCCAATTTATGGAAAGAGCCTAAATGTCCATCAACTGATGAATGGATAAAGAAATTGTGGTTTATATACACAATGGAGTACTACGTGGCAATGAGAAAGAATGAAATATGGCCCTTTGCAGCAACGTGGATGGAACTGGAGAGTGTGATGCCAAGTGAAATAAGCCATACAGAGAAAGACAGATACCATATGTTTTCACTCTTATGTGGATCCTGAGAAACTTAACAGAAACCCATGGGGGAGGGGAAGGAAAAAAAAAAAAGAGGTTAGAGTGGGAGAGAGCCAAAGCATAAGAGACTCTTAAAGACTGAGAACAAACTGAAGGTTGATGGGGGGTGGGAGGGAGGGGAGTGTGGGTGATGGGTAGTGAGGAGGGCACCTTTTGGGATGAGCACTGGGTGTTGTATGGAAACCAATTTGACAATAAATTTCATATATTGAAAAAAATAAAAATAAATAAAAATTAAAAAAAATAATAATAAAAGGGAAAAAAAATCTCCCCTCAATAGGAGACATTAGTTGTGTACTAAGCACAATTGATTATGAAAACCAGAGAGCTAGTTGTTATTGAATGGTCATTCAGGCAACAGAAACTAAACCCGCCCCAAGGAACTGCACTTGCCTAACAAAACCACATCCTCTTCTCTTGCTTACTCCACATCCAAGGTGAGAAACATGTTCAACATCAAATGCCCCAGTTCCTTAAGAGGTACCTGAATGTTATGAATGGGCTATATATTCACAACCACAGAGGAGCAACCAAGGTGTCTGATATCATATCTATCTGTTAAGTCACCAAACACAATGTCCTCTTTTAAGAGGTAGAAGCACATGAGTCACATGAAACAGAATCTGACATAAATCACTTTGACATATTTCACAAAATCAGTTCTTACACAGATGATTTTTAGCAACAAATTCTTGATATATTAAAGCTCCTTTTCCAGAAACAATAATCTGTTTTTAAGCTAATAGTCTGTTTGATTTCTTTTCAGACACTGCTCTGATTTTGACCTTAATCCAATGTATTTTTCCATTAAAGATTTAAGACATAATAGCTAAAGCACCTCCCAATTTACATTTTCATCATTCACTTTTTTTTCCTAGTTACCTCCATCAAGATTCTGAACTAAACTTTACCTGTTTAGTGTTTTTACCTCTCACTCTTCTTATCCTGACTTTCAGATCACATAGTTTTTGTTGACTGAATTTAAACAGCTGTTTTTACTGCCCACAATTAATTAATTCACTTACACTTCAGTTTTATTTTACCTTTTCAATCTTGAAAAATATTTTAAAGCCAAATGATAAGGTTATAAATTCCAAGAATGTCTGATCCCTAACCTTAAATATTTTATTGTATTTCATCAAACCATCATGAAAACTTAAGGCAATTTTAACTAACAGGAAATGACTAAGTGATATTGTGGGAAGCACAATTAAAAAAAACTTTGCTATTGAGTAGTACCTTACACTCAATGAAGCTAATATATTCTATTTTTAGTGTGAGAAATCTAAGTTTCCAAATTTTATTTTCTGTGTAGCATATAGAATATCCTCAATGTAGATTTTTTGTATATGTAGGCAACTGGTTAAATGCTAAGTAAAATTTAGAAAATAAAAATACTTATTTTTCAATTACATACAAACCGATTTTCAATGACTTATATTTTCTGGTCTCTTAAATGTATTTCAGTTTCTGCTATGTTTAGAAATGTAAAATAACTTTCTGTTCTTCCCCCCCCCCCCCCCCCCGGAAATACAATTCCCTAAAGATCAGTTAGCAATATTGACCTTTAGGGTATAGGATTTCCAGGGAGATATTCATTAATGTAAACAACATTTACAGCTTTATCTTTTTGCCAGATTAATATCAAGATGCTTAAGCAACACATTTGCTATTTGCTATTTGCTATTTGCTATAATTGATCTTTCACATACTTTTTATATAAGTCTCTTATGCATCTCAAATACTTTTTAAAACATGCTGACAAAATAGAGACATGTAGAGACTATATATTTTTATTCTATAATTATCCTTCTTAAATAGGCTTTATGATAGCCATAACATTTCACAATTATGTACACTTCCTGTTCAAAATGCTTTGGAGTATGTTGCCGATATTTTACATTACAGTCATTGCTACATTGTGAATCTGAGTGGAGATACCTTCCATTTATATGTGCTTTGTAGCTATGTACCATAAGTAAACCACAAGCATATGTTTTATTTTTTCCCATTTCCCTGTTTTTGTATGTAACAGGTTTGGTTGGTTGGTTTTTTACATTTTTAAATACTCATTTCCTATTCTGAATAGTTCTGAGTTCTGAGTACTTCAGGACCCTTTTCCTTTTCCTTTTTTTTTTTTTTTAAGACCACTTTGAGATGCCCATAATTCTAATATAGGATAAGTCCATGCTTTCTAATACTGGATATACTAATATGTGTTTTAGTAGTAGCGAGTTTACTCTTATTTTTGTTAAGAATTAATGTCATATTATGACAATTGAGGTATATCTTGAATTCCTATTTTCATGTGATTTTGTTTTGTGATCCCCAAACCCCTCATTATTATATTGTTGTTATAAGCTATCGTTGAATCTTGTGACTGTTACTTGATATTGTTCCTCATTTGGAAATGTCATTAAATTTCTTCTCTGAAGTCAATTTATTAGTTTTTATGAGCTCAAAACACAAGCTCTGAAACCTAATTACTAGAAACCTAATAACATAGTCATGAGATAACACCAGGTATTATTTACTGAGGCAGAAAGCCCAAAGCCATTTATTTTCATACCAGACTAAGCCTGGAGTTAGAATAGTAAGGTACAAGGGCCTATTAATTGAAATCAGTGGCAGTTTCTTCATATCTTTTGCTTATGGTTCTGGTGTGTTCTACACCACAGTTGATTTCTTCCTTCAGTTTTACCAATTAAGAAATTGATCTCCTATGAACGATAGTAACTTTTAAAATTTCATAAGTAAATGTAGCAAAGTACTTTTATTGTTACATGTTTTACATGTTATTAGGGTTTAGTCCCAAACTTTATATCTGTTTAGAGATATCTAAAGTTTATATAATTAAAATCATGTATCATTTATTGTTTTGTTTTTTTTTTTTATATTTCTTTCTCTAGGTCTAAAATCCAAAAGCATTAGTGATCTGGTAAAGAATATAGTAAGAGAACAATTTAAAGTTTTTCAAAATGAAATGCAAGAGACTGTGGCACAGCTCTTCAAGACTGTATCCAGCCTATCAGAGGACCTTGAAAACACCAGACAAATAATTCGGCAAGTTAATGAATCCGTGGTTTCAATAGCAGTCCAGCAAAAGTCTGTTTTAATGCAAGAAAATAGGCCCACTTTAACTGATATACTAGATCTAAAGAATCACATTGTGAATATAAGACAAGAAATGACTTTTACATGTGAAAAGCCTATTAAAGAATTAGAAGCAAAGCAAATTCACTTAGAAGGTGCTTTAGAACAGGAACACTCAAGGAGTGTTCTGTATTACGAATCCCTCAACAAGACTCTTTCTAAAATGAGGGAAGTACACGAGCAGCTTTTATCAACTGAACAAGTATCAGATCAGAAGGGTGTTCCAGCTGCTGAATCACTTAGCAATAATGTCACTGAGTACATGTCTGCTCTACATGAGAATATGAAGAAGCAGGGTTTGATGATGCTGCAAATGTTTGATGATTTGCACATCCACGACAGCAAGATTAACAATCTCACTATGGCTTTGGAGATGGAGAAAGAATCTGTCAGAAGTGAATGTGAAGACATGTTATCCAAATGCAGAAATGATTTTAAATTTCAAATTAAGGACACAGAAGAGAATTTACAAGTTTTAAACCAAACATTGGCTGAGGTTCTCTTTCCCATGGACAATAAGGTGGATAAAATGAATGAGCAGCTAAATGATTTGACTTACGATATGGAGATCCTTCAACCTTTGCTTGAGCGGGGAGCACCATTTAGAGAGACAATGACATATGAGCAACCAAAAGAAGCAGTAGCTACAAGGAAAAAAGTGGAAAATCTGATTATTGCTGTCAACACCCTAAATATTCTTATCAAAGAACTTTCAAAAAAACACAACTTACTTAGGAATGAAGTGCAGAGCCGTAGTGATGCCTTAGACAGACGTATCAATGAATATGCCCTGGAAATGGAAGATGGCCTAAATAAGACAATGACTATTATAAACAATGCCATTGATTTCATTCAAGATAACTACATGCTAAAAGAGACTTTAAGTACCATAAAGTATGATCCTGAGATCCATCACAAATGCACCCAAAATATGGAAACTATTTTGACATTTATTCCTCAATTCCAACATTTGAATGATTCTATTCAGATGTTGGTCAATGACAGTCAGAGATACAGCTTTGTTTTGCAAGTTGCCAAGGTCCTTGCAGATAGTAATAAAGATGAGAAACTAAGTCAGTCCAACTTTCAAAAGATTTATCAAATGTTCAATGAAACCACTTCCCAAGTGATAAAATACCAGCAAAATATGAGTCATTTAGAGGAGAAAATACTCTCAGCCACAAAGATTTCCCAAAATTTTGAAACTAGGTTGCAAGGAATTGAGTCTAAAGTGACCAAGACACTCATACCTTATTATGTTTCACTAAAAAAAGGCAATATGGCTACAAATGAGAGAGACCAAGCTATTCAACTGCAGGTACTAAGTTCCAGATTTAAGGCACTGGAAGCAAAATCCATTCACCTTTCAATTAATTTCTCTTTACTTAACAAAACTCTGCATGAAGTTTTAATGATGTGTCATAATGCTTCTACAAGTATATCAGAACTGAATGCTACCATACCTAAGTGGATAGAAGGTTCCCTGCCAGATATTCAACTTCTTCAGAAAGGTCTGACGGACTTTGTGGAATCAGTAATTGAAATCAAAACTCGACTTGCCATATCCAATTTAACTTGGTATGTGAATCAAACATTGTCTGGTAGTCTTGCAAATATTGTCAAGTCTCAGAAGCAAATAAAACTATTGCCGAAGAAACCCAATTCACTTAAAAAACCAACAGGGAATCTTACCACTGTCCTGATAGGCCGGACCCAAAGAAACACAGACAACGTTCTAGTTCCTGGTAAGCTATTGCTGAAAAAATAAGTTTTAATTTCTTTCAATTTAAAGGGTACTTAGTAGATCTGTGTGGTTTATCAAGTCCATAAAATATAAAAGGCTCTTTCTTGAACTTGGGTAAATAGTTAAGTAATTCAAAGATCACTGATGTACCATTTGAATGAGATTCCATCCGATGTAAATTAAGCATCAAAACAAAACAAGTGCTTATAATGCAGATATTTGTCTACATGTTTCTTAACTTTTTTTTTCTTTTCTTTTTGTTAATGTTTATTTATTTTTTTTTTTTAA
Source organism: Prionailurus bengalensis (assembly GCF_016509475.1). Classification (NCBI taxonomy): domain Eukaryota; kingdom Metazoa; phylum Chordata; class Mammalia; order Carnivora; family Felidae; genus Prionailurus; species Prionailurus bengalensis. The sequence goes on along the minus strand of NC_057344.1, from coordinate 131,574,955 downwards.
TTTTTTTTTTAACGTTTATTTATTTTTGAGACAGAGAGAGACAGAGCATGAATGGAGGAGGGGCAGAGAGAGGGAGACACAGAATCTGAAACAGGCTCCAGGCTCTGAGCCATAAGCCCAGAGCCCGACGCGGGGCTCGAACTCACGGACCGCGAGATTGTGACCTGAGCTGAAGTCGGACGCTTAACCGACTGAGCCACCCAGGCGCCCCGTTAATGTTTATTTATTTTTGAGAGAGAGAGAGAGAGAGAGAGAGACAGAGCACTAGCATGGGAGGAGCAGAGAGAGAGGGAGAAACAGAATTTGAAGCAGGGTCCAGGTTCTGAGCTGTCAGCACCGAGCCCAACATGGGGCTTGAATTCACGAACCATGATATCATGACCTGAGCTGAAGTCAGACGCTTAACTGACTGAGCCATCCAGGTCCCCTCTTAACTTCTTTTCTTTTTAAATTTTTTTTAACGTTTATTTATTTTTGAGACAGAGAGAGACAGAGCATGAATGGGGGAGAGGCAGAGAGAGAGGGAGACACAGAATCGGAAGCAGGCTCCAGGCTCTGAGCCAACAGCCCAGAGTCCGATGCGGGGCTCGAACTCACGGACTGTGAGATCGTGACCTGAGCTGAAGTCGGACGCTCAACCGACTGAGCCACCCAGGCGCCCCTCTTAACTTCTTTTCTGACAAGACCTCTATAACACAATCAAATTTTCCCCTGTAGGACATTTTTACTTGCATATGTAATTAAGAAACCTATTAGATAATGAGCTCCTGGATGAATGTGACCATACTAAGTCTTATTCATTTTGGCATCATCTGACAAAATGTCTGGTATGCAATAGCAACTCAGTAAATATCTGTTCAATGACTGTCTGATTGAATGACTGCATAAGTGAGCAGGAATTCAGTTGGGTAGATCACAGAAAGCCATGAATGCTAAGCTAAGCATCTTAGTTCATTTAGGCTGCTATAACAAAATACCACAGACTGGGTAGCTTTCAAATAACAAGAAATGTATTTCTCACAGTTTCGGAGGCTGGAAGGCCAAGATCAGGGTGTCAGCCTGATCATATTCTGATGAGGGCCCTCTTCCTGACTCACAGCTGGGGATTTCTTGCTGTGTTCTTACATGGTGAAAGTTATGAGAGATCTCTCTGCAGTCTCTTTTAAAAGAATTCTAGGGGTGTCTGGGTGGTTCAGTTGGTTGTGCATCCGATTTCAGCTCAGGTCATGATCTCACCGCTTGTCAGTTTGAGCCCCGCGTCAGGCTCTGTGCTGACAGCTCAGAGCCTGGAGCCTCCTTCTGATTCTGTGTCTCTCTCTCTCTCTGCCTCTCCCCCCCGCTCATGCTCTGTCTCTCTCTGTCTCAAAACTAAAGATAAACATTAAAAAATTAAAAAAAAAAAAAAAAAAAAAGAATGCTAATCCTGTTCATGAGAGCTCCACCTCCCAAAGTCTCCACCTTCTAGTACCATCAACTTTGGGATTGAGAATGTCAACATATAAATTTTGGGTAGACACATTCAGATCACAACACTAAGGCATTTAGACACGATTTTGTAAAAAGTGGTCTTTGAAAATCTGGAGCAGTGGGTTGGGTGTGGTAAGAACTGTATCTCAGAAGCATGAAGGTAGCAGTAGTATACAACATGTCTCCAAAGCATGAAACTAGAGATGCCAGTTAGGACAGTGTTAGAACAATAAGAGCCAGATCTAAGAAAGAGGTGGTGGAAACAGAGGGCACAGATGTGAGACATGTTGCAAAAATAAAATTAGTAGACAGCAGAAGAGTGGAAAAATTGATGATCCAAGGCAGCAACAAATCATGACTCGAGTCCTAGTGGTCTCAGTAAGTTTCTCTGTAACCTTACCCAAGTTCACCTGTCTGGGTCTCTGTTTCTTCTTTTTAAGTGATGGGATTGCATTAGGTGTTTTGTTGAGCTCACTGGTAGAAATATTTGCATAATGCATTATTGTGAAAAAGGTGAGCTGTTCACGGCCTGGATGCGTGGCACTTGGGGAGGGAGAAACCTAGAATATTCTGAGGTTTTGAATTTGGGAAATGAGAGGGTAGCAATATCATTAATAAAAGTTGTAAACACCCAAAGAGAAGCATAAATTTGGGAAGAAGGCAGAATTCAATGCAGTGCATATAAACTACTTAATAGTCTCTCTGAGAGAAGTGTTTTATGAATATGTTTGGCACATAAATAATATTAAATAATCTTTCCACAGTGAAAAGAATAGCTACTGATTCTCACTAAAAGAAATGCCAGTGTGCCTCTCACATGAGTCTGCTGTTAAATTATACGCCCAGTTGGATGAATTTTTTTATTTTATAGCTTTCTAATTATGAGTTATCATTATTCTAATATCATATGACTTCATATTTAATCTCTGGATGTTTTGATAATATTAAATATCACAGAATAATACAAAGTCGAATTGTTTCTTGACTACCTAAATTATTGTATTTTACTTATGACTTCCTTCCAATTAGTCTGACCCAGGCAGACTAACCTGGTCATGTGCAATCATAGAATAAACGATTCAGACTTACATGTTTCCAAGGCAGAAGTAGTAGTATTTCATTACAAGATATTCTTATAATAATTATTTTAAATTTTTTTTAATGTTTATTTATTTTTGAGACAGAGACAGAGAATGAACAGGGGAGGGTCAGAGAGAGAGGGAGACACAGAATCTGAAGCAGGCTCCAGGCTCTGAGCCGTTAGCACAAAACCCGATGCGGGGCTCGAACCCACAGACCATGACATCATGAACTGAGCCGAAGTTGGACGCCCAACCGACTGAGCCACCCAGGCGCCCCTATAATAATTATTTTAAAAAAATAATCAGTTGTTCTTTTTTGCATTTTATTTCCATCTTCTGTCTTCCTGTGAACATTGCAAATGGGTTTCAGTTAAGCTCTATAGTACATGTGATCACACAGCAGGCAAACCATATCATTTTTTTTTCTTAAACCAAAAAATACCTGGATCCGTATAGTAAGTATAAAATTTTAATAGCTTCAAAATTAGTTGAGGTAAAATGTTTAATAGAACTTAAGAACTTATAAACTTTTATAGTATAAAGAATGCATGTTAGGAGTTTAGGAAAATTATATTTAGATATTTATATAGCAGCTGACTCAGTATTGGGCTTAATGGGCTAATAATTAACTTAGTTCTGATCCTCTTTTTTCCAATGATGCCTTGATAAAGTTGCTTCCTGTTCTTTTATTTACTGGAAATAAAAAAATTTATAGGCTTATCTACCAAAATTAATAATTAATTAAAAGTTATTTATTTTATTTCAGTAAAGATAGCCAATAACAATGTCAGGGCAATAAAGATATATTGGCCTAATTTCGTGAACTGAGTAGATAGATATTCACTTTATGTAGGACCAGCAGCATAACGCGTAGGATCCTTTTAGTGGATGTGTAGATATGCAAGCTCATTAAGCTGGCTTCTTTGGGCCATAAAACCAATGGCATTCACTGAACGGCTGAGCAGGTGAAGTCTACGCATGGTGATAAAACCAGTGGACTCAGGCTAAGTTCTCCTATAAGAATAAACCAATTGCAATTAACTACTCCTTTTCATAACCTGTTTCATACTAGGGGTGGGACAGACTGGCACACTGGCTAAATATGGCTGTGTGTCCTTTGACCTTTGTTATTCTATTATAAATACCATGTAGCCAGAGTGTTCCCCTACCTAACCAACATCAGAAGATAATTTATCATCTTATGAATGTCACAATAATATTATTCAGATTATAGTCAGTATTTGCAGAATAGTAAGTTCAGTTAGTAGAATGAAAAAACCGTATAAATGTCATTTAAAAATGTAATCTTAATTTTCATACTGATAACTTCCTTTGAAGCCTAATAATAGTAATATTATAATAATATAATATTGAATACTACTTATTAACACTCAGTATATCACAGGCGCTATAAAAATTATACTATATATTAGCCCATTTAACAATACTTATGAAATAGCTGTCATTGTTGTTATTGTTGACGATAAGTAAACTAACCCTCAGAGAGATGAACCGACCTATTCTGCTTAGGTTCGTGCAACTAGTTAGTGATGGAGCCTGGCCCCTGGTCTCTTGGACTCAGGGCTCAGTCCTCAACCACTATGCCCAGAGATTGTGTAGTAACGTTCACCCGCCTTTGTCTTCCTTCTGCTTCTGTTCAATGCATCAAATCTATCTCAGTGTCTGGCCATACCTGAATATTCCAGATGACCAGGATTGATACTCACAGAGAGTTTCCTTTCTTGAAGATCCAAATATTGCCATTCATTCTTGCACTTACCAGGAATTAAAGGTGCTACTTTCCAGTTTGGATTTTCTGTGATATGGCCAGTGGGCAGTTGTCACTGAAAGTCACCATCGATGGTTCACAAGATCTTTTTCTGACTGATGCAATAGAAGGGAAAAATTCAGAGTCCTCATCCCTATCAGTTCCTTGTGAGCCATCCCCATATTCAGCTACGTTAATCATGATTCCTCCTAGGCCGGTGCTGATAAGCTGTTCCAGTTGAATCACTAAATATTTGATTGTGTCTAAACAATATTCCCATAGACACCAAGAGGGTTTTATTTCATCTTTGAAGATTTGTTTGTACAGCAATTGGCAGACTTGTCCCTGCAGAGAGGGTTTGGCTTCTTGCCTTCTAGGAGGAGCTGAATTCTGCTGCAACACGTCAGCAGCAACATCACTGAGGACGCGCACGCCCTCCTCGTAAAACCACTGACTTTTTTTTGTGACCCTTTCCCAGTGCTTACCAAATATACTTAACTCTCATCATAAACTTCTTTTATTCATAATTGCCCTTTTAACCACTCCTCTTAAGAAAGATTACATTCTACATAAGACTTGCTGGTGTACTAAATACACTTCGTAAAATTATTGCTGAGGATATAAGTGATTTAGAAGAGAAAAATAGGAGCCTGGATATTTAACTGTTTTATACCACTTTAAAACCATATCTAATTTTTGTGACTGTGCATTGAGACAGTTATGATGACTATGGAGCACTGATTTTGGAATCAGGAAACCAAGATTCAGGTCCTGTCTGGCAATGTATTTGTTTCTAACATGTCATTTATTTTTCTAAAACTTGCTTTCTTATTATAAAATATAGAATAATATACCTACCTCAAAAGTTTGTTTTGAGGATCATGGAACTAACTTGTATACAATACTTCATTAAATTAGTTACATCCATATGACACAATTTTTTTAGCCATACCTGATGTTTATGGTTTTTCTCTAATATTTTCAATTAACACTTGACATATAATCATTTACATATATCAACATAATTTACAGACTCATGGTATTCCATCATTCCCTATCTTTATAAGTCATTGTATTTAAAAATTTTTTTTTCAACGTTTATTTATTTTTTTGGGACAGAGAGAGACAGAGCATGAACAGGGGAGGGGCAGAGAGAGAGGGAGACACAGAGTTGGAAACAGGCTCCAGGCTCTGAGCCATCAGCCCAGAGCCCGACGCGGGGCTTGAACTCATGGACCGCGAGATCGTGACCTGGCTGAAGTCGGACGCTTAACCGACTGCGCCACCCAGGCGCCCCTATAAGTCATTGTATTTTAAATTCAACATATGGGGGTGCCTGGGTGGCCCAGTCGGTTGAGCTTCCGACTCTTGATTATGACACAGGTCATGTTCTCACTCTCATAGTTAGGAGGTTGGAGCCCACATTGGGTTCTACAGTGACAGCATGGAGCCTGCTTGGGATTCTTTCTTTCCGTCTCTCTCTATCCCTTCCTTGCTTGCTCTCTCTCTCTCTCTCAAAATAAATAAATAAACATTAAAATAACTTCAACATATGTTTATAACTGAGTTAATGCCTATCATATAATGATAACTCAAAAAGAATAGGATACAAAATGTAAAGGCTTAAGTGTAAAAAAATGTATCTGTGTTAATAATTGCTGAAAAATACTTGCAAAAAGTTTAATAATGGTCTTTTCCAAGGTAATTTCTACTCTTCATGTGTTTTTCCATATTATAAAAAAATTAACATTTTCAAATATACCTCAAGATAACGAATAAGTTGGGGCACCTAGGTGACTCAGTTGGTTGAGTATCTGACTCTTTATTTCAGCTTACATCATGATCCCAGGATCCTGGGATTGAGCCCTGTGTCAGGCTCCATTCTAAGTGTGGAGCCTGCCTAAAATTCTCCATCTCTCTCCCTCTGCCCCTCTCCCTGGATTGTACTCTCTTTCTCTCTCTCAAAAAAAAAAAAAAAAAAAAAAAAAAAGATAACTAATATGTTGACTTCTGTACAAAATAGTTAACTGTAAGCTAATTAAATTTTGAAGGACAAGTGCTTGAATTTAGAATTCATGATATATTTTATAAGGTCTCCAAAACCACACACAAGTTTGGTGATCTGCCCGAAGCACTCATGGAACTCAGCATATAGTTATGCACAGAGCTAAGGTTTATTATAGTGAGAAGATACCTGATAGAATCAGAGTGGGCAAATGATGCAGGCAGAATCTGGAGAAATCTTGTACCAGCTTTCTTATGCTCACTCTCTCCTATAAAGGAGCACGCTTGTGTGTGTTCTTTCTCTAGTCCCCCTTGCCCCCCCACCCACACACACACACACAAATGCAGTAATGTATGTGCAATATTTCTTACCAGAGAAGTCCTTCAGATGGTCAGCACTCAAGGGTTTTATTGGGGCTTGTCTTAGTCAATTCAGGCTGCTGTAACAAAGTACGATAGATTAGGTGGCTTATAAACAATAGAAATTTATTCCTCACAGTTCTGGAAGCTGGAAGTCTCACATCGGTGCATCATGGTTGGGTTCTGGAGAGAACCCTCTTGCAGGTTGCAGACTGTACATGTCTTATATTCTCCCTTGGCAGAAAGGGAAGGAGTGACAGAGCTCTCTGGGGTCTGTTTTAAAAAAAGGCATTAATCCCATTCATGAGGACTTCACCCTCATGACCTACTCACCCCCCCCGTCAGAGTCCCTACCTACCAATACTATCAGACTGGGGGGTGGGGGTCAGGATTTCAATGTATGAATTCTTAGCCAACACAAACATTCCATCTATAACAGGACTGGCCATGTAGGCACCCTCTGCCTAGCATCTACAACTGCAGACTCTCAGAAAGAAAACAGATGTTCAGAAGACCCACATTATTTGTACAAAAAGTCAGGGCACGGTGAATGACGCTTACCAATTAGGAAACGGCAAGAAGCCAAGTGCCCAGATGTGGGCTAAGGACAAAACCTTGCAAGCAGGCCTCTCTAAAGCTAGCAGTCTCAGGCCTGCTCCATTAATTCTTTTCTGTTCATGATCATAAAGATATTCATTATGTCAGAATTGATTAGCAAGCCTGTCTGCTGCGGATAGTCTCCCCAGTTTGTGTCAATAAAACATACCAGTGTTGGAGAGAATATTAAATGTACTATTTTCGTTCATGGTTCCTGGGAGAAGAAAAGACTCCCCAGGTTTCCATGTGATTCTCCTTCTGATGGAAGGATGACGATTGAGGAGAGGATGCTGACAAAACTGACAGGCCCTTCCTGTACCTTGTCTTGTAGTAAAGTATCCATGGTATCTGAGGTGAGCAGGCAGAAACCCATGTGTTTGATACTCACATCTGAACCAAAATTTGTAACACATGGTCTGACACAAAAAAGGAAAGGGGACAGAATACCAAGTCCCCATTTACACAGACACCGAACATGCTTAGGTTCTTTCTCCTGAATCACAGGAGCTATTTCTACAATAGACTATTCTTTGGCACCCAAGAGTTGAAAACAGATTTGATTATTAACTGGTCCATAACTAGGGGCTTTTGGGTGGCTCAGTCGGTTGAGCGTCTGACTTCGGCTCAGGTCATGATCTCGTGGTTCCTGAGTTCGAGCCCCAAGTCGGGCTCTGTGCTGACAGCTCAGAGCCTGTAGCCTGCTTCGGATTCTGGGTCTCCCTCTCTCTCTCCCCCCCCCTGCTCATGCTCTGTCTCTCTCTCTCTGTAAAAAATAAGTAAACATTAAAACAAAATTTAACTGGTCCATAACTAAATACAATGAATAGATGTCTTTGTATTGGCATCAAAAACACTATAAATTGAAAATTGCGCATGATAGTATGATTTCATACATGAGTTATCAAACACGAGAAGGAAAGTGTAGGGATTATTAAATCACATATTGTGAACTACTGTCTGAGCAGACATTATAGTTACATCTTGACAAAAAATTGAAGCATAAACATAATAGCTGTACCAAATTTTAACTGCACATGAAGTTTGAGAAACATTTAATTGTCAATTTCACTATACATAGCTTAAAAGTGACCCTGAAAAGAAGTAATAAGTATTTTATTATAAGATTACTTTGAATTATTCAAATATGTTTATGTTGAATACTATTCTTTGGGGGGAAAATATGACATGTCACCTTTACTGATATCATTATTGATCGATTTATTTATTTTTATTTTTTTAACGTTTATTTATTTTTGAGACAGAGAGAGAGAGACAGAGTATGAACAGGGGAGGGTCAGAGAGAAAGGGAGATGCAGAATCTGAAACAGGCTCCAGGCTCTGAGCTGTCAGCACAGAGCCCAAGGCGGGGCTCGAACTCACTGGCCGTGAGATCATGACCTGAGCCGAAGTTGGACACTCAACCAACTGAGCCACTCAGGCACCCCGACATTATTGATCAATAAACTCAAGACTCTTCAACTCCAAAAAATTACCCATAATATCATTACACAGTGTGTGGAGACTCAAAGAAACCAGTGAAAGAAAGCTATTGCATGGCATTGTGCCAGAATGATAGAGGAACCAAAATATACATCTACCTTTTACCAAAAAAGGAAGCCATTTTTATGGTTAATCAATGCTCCTTTAAGAATTCTTTTCTAGACTTTATAATCATAAGCAAGTGTTAAATTTTAAAATATGTATGGATATTTAGATTTGAGAGGCATCAGCATAAAGACAGTGTTTTGAAACTCTGGGTGTGGGTGAGATAAGCCAGGGGAAGGTATGCATTCTACAGAGAGATGGGAAATAGAGCAGAGTCAGGGGAACAACATCCTCCAAGGGTGATGGAGAAAGAGAAGTGAGGAGAGAATAGTGAGAAGAGAGCAAGAAGTAGTAGGACAAGCATACCTCAGGTGGATGTTAGCATCTGACTGTATTCTGCAAGACTGCCGTATTACTGGAAGTTATGAAAAGTCCTCAAGTAACCCAAATAGTTATCTGGGTACTAATGAGATGGCATCAACTCTACTTTCCAAATATCGCCTAAAATCAGTGACTTTATTGTAATCTAAGAAATTTTCTTAAAAATCTCAAATTGCATATCTACCTCTAGATCTTTAAAAATAGCTTCCTAGATTAAAGGTGCAGTAAAAGTATCAGATAATTTTTATAATTCAGTGTTATATTACCCCAAAGTGTTGTGCTCAAACTAATTTAAGCAGTTTTTCTCTTAGGGTCAAATAACTATCTTAGAATTATTAGTTATTTGAAAATAGTAACAGTTCCTAACTGCTCAATTCGACAAATATAACTGAGTGCTAAATGGAATCAGGTACTGTTCTAGGTATTTTGGACACATCATAACTTTTTTTTTTAAAAGCTATCTTCCTGAAGTTTACACTCTAGCAGTGATAGAGGAAAAAACAATTAATAAAAATATAAATTGCATTATATGTTAAAGGTAATAAATGCAATGCATAAAAGGAAAAGCAGAGAAAGGTAAGGGAATCAGTGTACTGCAGGATGCACCAGGATATGCTGGGAGCAGATCACAACATTATTAAATAAGATGATAGGATAGGCTTCGACTGATAGAAAAATAGTGAAGTCGGCAAGAAACTGGGAATATAAAGATAAAGAAAGCAAGACTCTGGCTCAGAGACTTTGTAGTTTTGTTTTAACAAAAGTTGATCATAGAGGATGTGCCTAGAGAGCAATGTGACATTTGGTTGTTGTTATGTTTTATGTATTTTTATTATTTAAAAAATTTTTCATATGCTGATGAACACTACATAGTTATAAAACTGTTTTGAATATGAAATAAATATACCAATGTATGTACTAAGCACTAAATGAATGCTATATGTTTTCATTATTATAAGGGTTTTATTTCTTATTAAGAACTGGGTGTTTGGGCAAATCTCATGTAAGAGGGAGATTTGAGCTGAACATTCATTAATCAACCATTTACATCCTGTGTTGAGTATACTATGTTCAGATTCATTCTCTTGGTAACAAAGATTTTTTTTAACATTTATTTATTTTTGAGAGACGTAAAGAGATACAGCACAAGCTGGGGAGGAGCAGAGAGAGAGGGAGACACAGAATCCAAAGCAGCCTCCAGGCTTTGAACCCTCAGCACAGAGCCTGACACAGGGCTTGAACTCAGGAACCATGAGATCAGGACCTGAGCTCATGACCTGAGCTGAAGTGGGATGCTTAACAGACTGAGCCACCCAGGCACCCTGAAGGTTTTTAAGCAGGAATATGGCTAATCATGTATGTGCATTATTAAGTTTGAGTTCTTTAGACAGACCAGTTAGAAAATCATTATAACAGCTCTGGCATGAATAGATGAAGACAGGAATAAAATGGAAGCTGGGAGTATCAGTTAAATGTGAATATATATTTAGTAGAAATTATCTAATTGAAAATACAAAGACTTAGAACGAAGAATAACAGCAAAGTTTGAATAAAGCATCAATCCCATAAAGATTTCCACTAATGGAAATAGGAACATTAGAGGAAGCACAGATATATACAGGAAGGGAAGTTTAGTCTGTGATACATTAGTTTAAAAATCAATTATTTCTGCAGTGGCGCCTGGGTGGCTCAATCAGTTAAGTGGCTGACTCTTGATTTCAGCTCAGGTCATGGTCTCATGTCTCATGGCTTGTGAGTTGGAGCCTGGCATCAGGCTCTGTGCTGACAGTGTGGAGCCTACTTGGGATTCTCTCTCTCCCTTTCACTCTGCTGCTCCCTGCCTCTCTCTCTCTCTCTCTCTCTCAAAATAAATAAATAAACTTAAAACAAATCTATTTCTATCAAAAGTTCATAAGTTAATTAGTAATGTAAGCCTCAAATCAAAAACTGGTTTGCAAGTAAAAGTTGGAAATTACTTGCACAGAGGTGATGTTCAAGGACACAGAAGTAAATTAGAAAGCTAAAGAAAAAGAAAAGAAGACAAAAACATGGAGATATCCTATGTTTGATGAAAGTGAGAAAGAGAGAGAGATCAATGAAGGAAAAAAAGAGAAGGAGTGATAATAATCAGGAAAGTATATGTATCACAGAACTCAATCTTTAAGAAAAAAGAAAATGAAAACAAACAAAAAGAAAGCATAGGGATGTGGAAGGATGCACAGTCTGTGAGTTTTGACAAATGCAGTCATATGATCACCACAACAATCAAGACAGAGAACCTGTCCATCACCCATCACCCCCTCCAAATTTCCTTATGTACCTTTGTAGTCAGACTCTACCTCAACTCCCAGTCACTGGCAACAAGTGGTCTGTTGTCTTTCCTCACAGTTTTATCTTTTCCAGAATATTTCATAAATGAAACGCATATACGTAGGCTTTTGAGTCTTCCTTCTTCCACTTAGTACACTAGGTTTGAGATTCATCTGTGTTGTTGAATGCATGCCTTTTTATTTCCCAGTAGCGTTCCACTGCATGGATGAACCACAGTTTGTTCATCCATTTCCCAGTTGAAAGATATTTTGGTTATTTCCAGTGTGAGGTGATTATGAATAAAGCTGCTATAAACATTCATGCATAGGTTCCTGTGTGCACACAAGTTTTCATTTCTTTTGAATAAATACATAGCAAAAGCATAGCTTGCTTGTAAAATAAGCATAGTTTTACTTTTATAAGTAATGGCGAACCACTTGCCATTTCCACTAGTAATGTACAAGAATTTCTCCACAACCTTGCCAACCCTTGGTATCATCAATATTGTTTATTTTACCATTCAGTAGGTGTGTAGTTGTATCTAATTGTGATTTTATTTTGCATCTTCCTAATGACTAATAGTGTTGAACACATTTTAATGTGTTTGTCGTTTTTTAAATACTGTTTTTGATTAAATGCTATGACTTTTAAGAAAAGGTGAAAACAGTTGATGATATCAAATAGAAACATTTAACTTCCTAGGTCATGTCTTAAGATAAATGAATGAGAGGGGCTCCTGGGTGGCTCAGTCGGTTAAGTGTCTGACTTTGGCTCAGGTCATGATCTTGTGGTTTGTGAGTTCGAGCCCTGTGTCGGGCTCTGTGCTGACATCTCAGAGCCTGGAGCCTGCTTCAGAATCTGTGACTCCCTCTCTCTCTGTCCCTCACCCACTCTTGCTCTGTCCTTGTCTCTTAAAAAGTAAATAAATGTTTTTTGTTTTTTTAAAGATAAGTGAATGATAATTTAATGACAAGGTTAGAGTAAATCTTCTGGGACAGAGCGAATACATTTGCGAAGGATTGCTGATAGGATTAAATGAGTTTTAAAGCTGTATTTGAAAGGCTGAGAGAAAAGATCCCAGAAAAAGTATCAAGAACAACAGATGTGAGTTAAAAAGAAGAACAAAAATAAAAACTGATGACTTGAAGGAAAAGTAGTAAAGATGGTCAGAAACAGTATTTCCATCCATCTATCCACCAATGGATAGAATATGAGTAATTAGAACAATGGGTTTGGAAACTTAATATAAGCAAATAAATACACTTCTCTAAGTTGTTGGCAAGGAGCATATGAAGCACTTTTAGAGCAATGGAAGGATAAACCTTATTTGAAAGGAACAATTTTGATAAATGCGGACACAGACTAATGCTGAAAGTTAATGCATCCATAAGTATGAGGGTGGAATCATTTTAGAGAGCATTGGAATTGGAAGGAAAAATAAAGTCCTAATGTTGTATGGGAATGTTACCTTGACCTAAGTAGTGCGGTAGATTTGTACATCATACTCTTCTCTGTATATGACAAAACTGGCCCAGAGGCAATGTCAAGTTTTCTCACTCCTCTTTGGAAACTCCATTCTGCCCCAAGCAGAGATCAGGGTTATCTTCCCTCTGCAATGTTATTGTTTAAGGAGGGAGAAAGAAAGAAAGAAGAAAGAAAGAAAAAGAAAGAAAGAAAGAAAGAAAGAAAGAAAGAAAGAAAGAAAGAAAGAAAGAAATAGATCTTGATGCTAAAGCAGAACTAAGGAATAAAAATGCAAAATGAATTAGGTAAATACTAAATAAAATGACAGTAAAATATATTAGATAAAATGTATTATATATAACATTATATGTACTATAAATAAAAATAAAAATGAAGAAGACATCCATATAACAGGCCACTTCATTTTATTTATTTATTTTAGATTTATTCTTAATTTTATTTATTTTGAGAGTGACAGAGAGAGCACAAGTGGGGGAGGGGCATAGAGAGGGAGAGAGAGAGAATCCCAAGCAGGCTCCGTGCTGCCAGCGCAGAGCTTGATGCAGGGCTCAAACCCACAAACCCATGATAGCACAACGTGAGCTGAAACCAAGAGTCGGACACTTAACCAACTGAGCCACCCGGTGCCCCCGCCACTTCATTTTTTTCATTAACTATCTATTGAGTAAGTGTTGAATGACCCCTGAGAAAGATTGAGGGGACAGAGTGGTAAATTCAACACACTCCCTCTTCTCATGGACCTCATAGATTCCACAAGTAATTATAATACAGAACGACAAATATTAGCAAAGGCAGAGTGCTTTGAAAATGTAAGGAGTTCTCCAGTCAATTCAAGTTTTACGTGAACATTTATGAAATGTAGAAGTAGGATTAATAAGAAAGTGTAACTTGAGTACATATTAGGAGCCTGAAAGCAAAGACCAGAACAAATTGAAGCTTATGAAACATTCCAAGTCAATGGCAAAGGAATTTTTGTCATGTTCAGAGCAGGGAAATGAATATTGAAAGATTAGTTATGCTACTTACCCAAGATAGTAGAATGTTGAGTTGGCAGAACTGTTCAACTAATCATACTGACCTCCACCAAAGAAAATAAATGGCCTATAAAGAGTTTAAGAGGTTACTGAAGCCCAAGGTAGGAGAGAAGCTGTGGAAAGCTTGCTTGAGATGATTCCGTGTCTCTAGAAAAACATGCCAATGACATCATAGCATCAAACTCTACCTGGTCTTTGAAAATGTGAAGAAAGGATAGAGTGTTGGGTTAAGAATGTGGTCATCTATTCAATCTTTCATTAATCTGTTTATTCAACTTTATTTTATTATTTTTAGTTTTTAATTTCACTCCAGGTGGTTAACATACAGTGCTATTAGTTTCAGATGTGTGATATAAATGATTCAAGAATTCCATACAACACCCTGTGCTTCTTTATTTCACTTTAAAAAGACATTTTAGCACTTGCTATTTCAGGCACCATGCTGGTCAGTAGTGACACAAAGTTTAATAGAGGATCCAAGCCCTGACTTCACAAAAGCTCACAATCTAATCGAGAGTCAGGAGAATACGTGAGCAATTACACTGAAGTTTGATAAATTCAACACGAGAACTTCTGAGCATCTGACAATAAGAGAATTAATGTAATTAATCCTATTGACAGGGATGAGAGAAGATTTCAAAAAGAAAATGATGCTTTTAGGGGGTCTGATTTTTTTTTTTAATTTTTTTTTCAATGTTTTTATTTATTTTTGGGACAGAGAGAGACAGAGCATGAATGGGGGAGGGGCAGAGAGAGAGGGAGACACAGCATCGGAAACAGGCTCCAGGCTCTGAGCCATCAGCCCAGAACCTGACGCGGGGCTCGAACTCACGGACCGCAAGATCGTGACCTGGCTGAAGTCGGACGCTTAACCGACTGCGCCACCCAGGCGCCCCTAGGGGGTCTGATTTTTGTTGTTAATTCAAGAAAAAATTGCCTTTTGAGCACAAGCGTATGCAAGAACTTATAAAATGCCTAACCACTTTTTAAGTATTTTAGTAATAAGGTAGAAATGTGAGTCGGATGATGTACAAAAGTAGATTTTAACTGATTGTATAACCATAAATAGTTTCAATTTATAAATCAATGTCAATCAGTCTTTAGTTGTCTGTTATAAAACTCTGTGCTTGACACTGATCCATTAAGTATTTTCATCAGTGACTTAGATGAATTTAGATAAAACATAAGTTTGAAAATGATGAAGCTGGGATGTTAATTTAAAACATTGTATACAGAATTAAAGAACAGTTTCTATGGACAGATGGTAAATCAAGTCTAATAAGATGAATGTAATTATTGGTAATAATTACAAATCCATACTAAAATGAATTAAATAAACATGAGATTTTAGATAATTTCGGTGACATCAGAACATAGACCTGTTATGACACAATGTAATGCAGTTGCAAAAATTGAAAATGAACACTTAATACTTATGTAATATTAACAAAATTATAAGGTCATTTCATTTCAGTATGAGGTCATAACGGGCAACTGTTACTGGAGTCTGCTCTAATTAGAGTCAATTCCCAATATATCCAGTTCTGGAAGACATGGGCATAATTTTATGTATCATGGTGTGGATTGTTTAAACAGGGATTTGGAGACCAGAGTTGTCTAAAACATCAAAGAAGGCAGAGAAAAGGACTTAAAACACAAGTGGCAGAAGCAGGTGCAGACCAGTGTGTGAGGCTCCCTGGACAGGTATTCAGTAGGAACATGAGATGCCCCAGAAGGCAAACCATGTGTATTCTCAGCAAGTTCCAGCTACTACAGCAATAGGAGCAATCAAACTCAAGTGAACCCCTCCTCCAGATGAATGAGCCTGCAAAGGAATCAGAATAAAGAATAAAATGCCATCCTCTGAAACAACTCAGAGAGAACAAGGAAATACCCTATTCCTAGAGGTAATGGAATGGGAGGGAGGAGAAGAATGAAAAGCACATCCTACACATTAAATAGAAAGCAAAGGCCCTGGTTTTATAGAATCACAGTAGTGCCAATAGGAATACAAAAAAGTACATTTCTAGAATTTCTGAAGTTCTCCTGCCTCGAATAGGTTTGATCCCTGATTCACGCATGGGGGCAGAGTCTACAGGTGAGAATAGCATTTTCCGATCTGGGAAAATAAGACTTATAGAGCTGATCAGATTGCATAAATAATTCAGTGTCCCCTCAGCGCCACTGCACAGTTGATTCATTCCTAATAAAACACTGTAATTGAACACTACCCTGTGAGTCGATCACTGGGCTAGATTCGGAGAACATGAAAACAGATGAAGCCAGTGCTTTGACATAAAGAATTCACATTTCTATAGGTAATGGAGAATCATTGAAGTTTTTAAAGCTAGGAAGCAATGAGCGAGGTTTTAGAAAGATAGGTAACAGTAAATGGAAGGGTTTAATAACCTATTCACTTGGTTGAGAAATGATATTTAAAAAAATGTAGGCCAGTTCGAGACATTTTTTAAAAGATAATACGTACATGTAGTATTTTCCATAATGAGCAAAGCAGTTTATGGAATATTGAAGAAAATATATCAAAATAATTTAAACCAATTTCTAAATGTGTAATATATATTTTCTTTGCAAAAAAATTCTAATAATACAGGCATGTAGTTTGGTCACATTATATGTGAATTTGAATTACTTAAATATGAATTATAATGTATATAAGATATTTACAGATCTCACTTCTTGAGAAAAAGGTTAAAGAAAGCAAATAACCCTAAATTTAAAAATCAACAATCAGTATTAGAAATGAGTAAATTGTAAGCTGTTTACACTTTTGTCACAAGGTGGCGCCATAGCGGTAACTGTGGCCAGTAATGTGTTCCCTAACCTTTTCTCTGTGTTTACATAATTATGAATTACCTTTATAACCATATTTATAATTTGAGATTTTCTAAATAATTGAAATTATTCTATATCTAATGAGTGAACTGGAACTTTCTGCCTTCGGTAAATCAAATGGGTCAGAAATCTATCTCATTCTTTAACTGCTGTCTAATATTCCTTAGGGAAAAGATACCTATAATTTATTTTACAATGAAATGGTCATTTAGGTGTCTTATAGTTTTTCACTAATGCAAATTAGTGAACATTTTTTTAACAATTCTCTTTGTATACATAGGCAAATGTCTCTGGATTTTATATTCTTTCAGGAGAAATTTCTGGCTTTGAGCACATGAGCCTTTTTAATTCTGATAAATATGGTTAAATTGTTCACTCAAATGTTCTAACAATTTAAGGTCTAACCAACATTGTATGAGAATTCCCATTTTTTCCATAACTGAATATTTTCTGTCTTTTTAAATGTTGCAACCTGATATAAAAATGGTGGTGAAAATTTACTATTCCTTAATTAGTGAAGTTGAATAGGCTTTAAAAATGTTAATGAACTTTTGTGGGTTTTGTTCAGTATTTGGCCAGTTCATATCACTTGTCCATTTTTCACTTTTTTTCCCACAATCCTTTGGATTGATCAGAGCTTTTCATATCTTATGGATATCGTTCGTTCATTCTTTGTGTTTGTCAAAAAAATTTTCTCTTAATCTGTCACTCATCTTTGAACCTGATGATGATGACTTTCACTGCAAATGTGTTTTGTTATTGGGTGGTCAAAGGTCAGGATTTTCTCTTATGGCTTCTGGATCTTTGTTTTGTTTTGCTTTGAGTTCTCCAAAATGTTACGGCTCTACAAAGATATTCTTTTCACTTGATTGTAATATCATTGTATGGATTGTTTGGGTTCATGTTTTTGTTTTTTTATTTTATTTTATTTTATTTTACATTTAGTGTTTTTGTATGTGGAAAGTACGTTTTTACGAATATTTAATTTATATTAGCACCATGTATGTACCCACGTTTTTTCTTCTCCAATGATTTGAAATACTACCTTTATCAGTTCCAATATATATAAGTCTGTGTCCAGATAGCCTATTCTGTTCTACAGTTAAGCAAAATCTTAACATTTTCACGCAATGGATTGTCCCCACTTTGAATATCACAGAATGATCCTCACTTCGAAGAAGCAGTAAAAGGCGCTCAGAGAGTTAAGAGGTTTCATGAAGTCCTGGGACTATACTGGCGGCCAACCTGGGCCTGGGAACCCATTTTTCTCATTTCTGCTTCAATGTTTTTCCCATTCAGCTGCAAACTATAATTTAAGATCAACAAGAAAATAGGTCACTTTCAGCCTCTCTTATCTCGATTCTTTCTTTTTCAGGAACAGAGGGGTATTCAGACTGCAGTAGGTCCCCATGCCAGAACGGAGGCACATGTATAAACGGAAGGACTAGCTCTATCTGCGCCTGCCGACATCCGTTCACGGGTGATAACTGCACCGTCAAGCTGGTGGACGAAAATGCTCTGGCTCCAGGTAGGAAAGCGCACGCAGGCTTGGACTCGCTCAATGTCATAAAAACATTGTTTGAAAATATTCGCAAATGATTAATCTGGACTCTTGTGAGGATTAATTCCTTTTACTTCTGAAATTTACCGAATGACATACATGATTTACAAGCGGAAATGTCTGTCAGGTAAATCCATATTGATGTACCCTTGTTGAAATTTTCAATTTTGATATAATAGAGGCAGTCTTTTTTTTTTTCTTGTACATCTTAAAAGAAAACATAGATGTACATACCTGATTGATATAAACTTTCTTCTCAAACAAGTTGATAAAGAAATATACCTTTGATTCATATCAGATATGGTCATTTAAATGAAGTTTTAATAAGTAATCAGCAGCATGTCTTCTATGAAGGTTAAGCTAATAGTGCCATTGTGACTGGGTGAGACTTAGAATATGCTCAGATGTACTAAGTAGAACCAAATGCCTTTTTTGTCCATTTACCTTCATAAGTATTGGTTGTTACAAATTAAGAGTGTACCATTTCTGATTTTTATACAAGAAAATATGTGCAACATTTAAAATATATTTTCTTTAATGATGGCAAAAACATATTTTAACTCAGGCTTTCTTCAATAATATGCTGCATGCCAAAGAGTAAATGTTTTAGTCTATTTTTAAATCTCAGCCTTTGTAAGTACATTTGGCATTAATTACATAGAAAAGTGCTTTTGTCTACTTCTCTATAGTGCATATGACTTCGTCTGGCTTCCGTTTTAGCCTCTAGAAACTGTTTGACAAGGTGCTGGAAAAATTGTTTCTACATCATGTCAGCTTCAATTCCTACTAGGGGCTTTAAAACATGCTGGCATAACATAATAACCATAGAGTGCTTTGAATTCCTTTATCTCTGGAGAGATCAAAGCAACACGCAAATTAATCTTTGAGGCATTTCTATGAGGGATGTATTAAGCGTTATTATCATTCTATCCGGATCTGAATGGAGAAACTGAGGCTCACAGAGGGCAAATGATTTGAGATAAGCCAGCCAAGAGGCAGGCATATCTGCCTATGCCCTTGTTAAATCTGATGAATGACCTTTTTCCTTCTGGTAGCCCTTTTTATAACTGAGATAAAATGATAAAGAAATGGGGAAAGACAATATTTAAAAAAAACATGAAAATTGACTCCACTTTTTTTCCTCTAACAGATTTTTCCAAAGGATCTTACAGATATGCACCGATGGTGGCATTTTTTGCATCTCACACATATGGAATGACTACACCTGGTCCTATCTTATTTAATAATTTGGATGTCAATTATGGAGCTTCGTATACTCCAAGAACTGGAAAATTCAGAATTCCATATCTTGGGGTGTATGTGTTTAAGTATACCATCGAGTCATTTAGTGCCCATATCTCTGGATTTTTAGTGGTTGATGGAAGAGACAAGCTTGCATTTGAATCTGAAAATATTAATAGTGAAATACGCTGTGATAGGGTTTTAACTGGGGATGCCTTATTAGAATTAAATTATGGGCAGGAAGTGTGGTTGCGACTTGTAAAAGGAACAATTCCAGCCAAATTTCCCCCTGCTACTACATTTAGTGGTTACTTGTTATATCGTACATAAATTAGTATGAAAGACAGACTATCACCTTCACTGAGAAGCAGCCAGAGTTTTCCTTTATCTTTGCATGCACATCTGCTCTGTTTTTGGCTTTCTACATCAAATGAAAATCAACTTTTCTTTTAATCTGAGTAAGCCTGTAAGTTTGTTTATGTCATAAAATTATTTCACTATCTCTCGGATAACCTGTATACGAAGTTTTGCTCGTAAAGAGATTTAGTGACACAGAAAACAAAGTGCATTTGTTGACATAATGATTTTTGTCTTCTCCAGTTAAGTAGTTTTAATGTAATGTAATATGATTAAATGGCAGTCATTCGATTTTGTCAGTCACAGTAGTCTCTACAATAAAATACTTACCTTTTGTTATTCCCTATGTATATAAATATATAACATACATTTCCTAAGTTCAAAATTCAAATAAATTACTGAAAGACTGAGAAGTGTTTTTTTGTTGTTGTTTTTTTAACTTTGATTTTTACTCTTCATTATTGGGTTGATCAGTTTTATATATTAAAATTTTCATTTGTAATCAAACTTAAGAAAGTTGTATTTGAAGCTTGAAATATGCTTAACTACCATTCTCTGTAATTTAGAGGTTAAAGTAGTAATTGACAAATAGTGGAACATTTACATCTATGTCTAAGCATGTATAAGTGGTTCTTTTACCTGCCTCCATGATACAATATCTACACGGAAAAAATAAAAGTTTCCTCTGATGAGTATCCTTCCAAGGCAGTGCAATCAGGCCTGCTCATCTTCTTTTAAAGGGGACATAAGATTCCAGAGTAATACTACGATTTATGTGATGTTCACTCTGTCCTGATTCTCTTCTAAGGAACTTACATGGAATGTCTCCTTGATTCCTCACAAAAACTCTTGTAAAGTGGGTATTATTATTATCATGTTTACAGTTGAGGAAACAGACACGGGGAGATTATAGGATGGACCAAGCTCCACAACCAGCAAGGACTGAGGCGGGATTTAGAACCAGGCCGGGTCTTCTCCAGAGTGGAGAGTCACCCTTCGTCTTTATTGCCTCCCATATATGTACCACAATTTACGTGATGACCTCTTTAGCTTGTTTAGAGTATTTTATTATAACACCGTTAATGCAGTGGACACCGTTAAATATACATTTTTTTCATGTTTAATAAAGTATTTCTGAAGAATACGTTCCTATAAGTAAATAGTAAAAATAATAATGAAAAAAAGTCTGGCTTGGCAAACATTCTTCAGGAATTAATTTGCTTATTGCTCACTAGAATCCTATGATATATACATATTAGACCTATGACATACATATTAAGTATTATCATCCTCTTTCTACTGCTAAGAAACTGAGGCTCACAGAGGGTAACTACAGCAAACTATGGGAAATTTCTGTAATAAAGGACAAGCATATTTTTCTTATTTTGATAAGTACTATCAAATTGCCCTTGAAAAGATTTGTGCTGATCCATAGTCCCCTTTTGCTCATGTAAAAAAGCATTCTTTAGCTCCTCTTCACCCTCATCAAAATTCACAATTTTTAAAATATTGCCAATCTTGAAAGTGAAAATGATGTTTTCTTATAGCAGAAACTTGAGAAGAATTCAAATTGGCCAAAACTTGAAAACGTATGTCCATACAAAGACTTGTACATGAATGTTCATGGGAGCTTTATTTGTGATAGCCAAAAACAAGGTACCGCCCACATGTCTAGCAACAGATGAATGGTTAAGCACACGCTTGTATATCCATACAGTAGACTGCCAAGCAATTAAAAGGAATGAATACGCAACAACATGTATGAAACTCCTAATAATAATGTAGGAGAAGATTTCAAACTGCAACCTGATAAAACTTGGCCAACTCTGCAGGAAAGTATAAAGTGAGTTGTTTGTTTTTTTTAATGAGATATAATTGACATATAATACCATATTAGTTTTAGGTATACTATATGATGAATTGGCATATGTACATATTGCAAAAGGATTACAACAATGAGTTTACTTAACATTCATCATTTCACAGGGATGCCTGGGTGGATCAGTTGGTTAAGCGTCCCACTTTAGTTCAGGTCTTGATCTCACGATTCCTTAGTTCAAGCCCTACATCGGTATCTGCGCTGACAGCTTAGAGCCTGGAGACTGCTTCCTTGGGATTCTGTGTCTCCCTCTCTCTCTGCCCTTCGCCCACTCGCACTCTGTCTCTCTTTCCCTCTCAGAAATAAACATTTAAAAAAATTCATCACTTCACCTAATAGTTTTTCCTAGTGATGAGAACACTTAAGAATTACCCTCATAGCCACTTTCAAATACACAATCCAGTATCATTAACTTTAGTATTGCCCATCAGAATCTCATGTTGAGCTGAAATGGCTGGGGGTTCACAACCTTGCCTCACTCAGTAATAGACTCGGGCTGTCAGGGAAGAGTATGAGCTAGATACTGACAAGTGGAGGCTTGGTGACTCACAATTCTGTTATGTGTAAATGGGTCATTTTCAAAAATATTTATGTTTTGATAGTTTCTTTAGTGCCTGCTTAAAATTGCATCACAATCTAAACTGTTTTTCATTTTATTTTTTCAAATACTCATAGATTAAATACAATTTTTGTCTTAGACACTTTCAACATAGATTCTAATGATCTCAACATACTTTAATATTAGCAAAACAGACGGAAGTAAATCATTTGACAATATTTTTCATTGCCATGCACAATTTGGTTAATTTTGTTTTCTTTTTTTTTTTTTTTTAATTTTTTTTTTCAACGTTTTATTTTATTTTTGGGACAGAGAGAGACAGAGCATGAACGGGGGAGGGGCAGAGAGAGAGGGAGACACAGAATCGGAAACAGGCTCCAGGCTCTGAGCCATCAGCCCATAGCCCGACGCGGGGCTCGAACTCACGGACCGCGAGATCGTGACCTGGCTGAAGTCGGACGCTTAACCGACTCCGCCACCCAGGCGCCCCTGGTTAATTAAGTTTGTAATTAGATAATTAAGAATATTTAGCATCAAATGATGCTTTGGTGTTTGGAATTGTAATTATTAATATAATCCTTTGTTTTTAGACATATTTTAGAAATACATAAATGACAAAGAGGCATTGTAGTGACTTTTAAGTTGCTGTAATCTTGTTTGGCTATTTTTTTTTAATCCAGCCAGTATAATGTAAGACAATTAATTTAGTATGTTATGTTATGTTATGTTATGTTATGTTATGTTATGTTATGTTATGTTATTGTTATGACCAAACTTACTCATGGATAAAAAATACAGCACTGGGGTTTTCTTGATTTCTCCCATGGAGACAGCAACTTGCATGGCTATTATTTTGTACATTGAATTGCAGAGCCCTTCTCTGTCACCAGACCTTCCTGCCCAGCAAGCTCCTGAAGTACAATACGACCCTAGTTACTCATGACAACGTCCTATGCATTCATTCACCAATTATTTAATAAATACCTACTTCATGAAGGCAGGATAGATATTTTTAAATAATATAAAAATAAATATCAAATAAATCAGTACAGACGGATGCTACATATGAAATACATTATCCAGAGTCATGCTGGCATTTACTACCAACAAAATCATGAGCAGCTCTGTGACAATGGGAAATGTGTCTTTAATAACCATCCCCTCTTTTTCTGCATCTCTGACCAAGCTTCCATTACCTCCTTTGGATCACTCAAGAACTGAGAAAGTTCAGATTCAAAGCTAAGTGTGCCTAAATTACTCTTCTTTATTCTCTTTCATAAGTCAAAACTCTTATTTTAGAAGAATGAACTAATAAGATTTGAGCATTAAGAAGTGACAAGCTTAATTTATTAAAATAAGCCATGTTGATTTTTGGTTGACTAGCCTATTTAATCTTCTTAGAGGGGATTTTTTTTGTTATTATTCATCTGTTTCAAAATTTAAATTCACTGAATCAAATGAATTTGTATTTGTAGAAGTTCAGTTACATTATATGTAAATATATTATTTATAGTATATATTTACATTATATATACATTCAGTTATATAATAAAAAAGTTAAAATTTTCATTTATCTAATATCTATCTAATATAAATATATATCTTTATCTAACATATAAATTATAATATATATATTTATAAAACTGAAGTTTTTTATCACATACTTTTCATCCAAGTCTAAAGAAAATGTACAGACAACTTGGTACCTTTAAAAAAACAAACAAACATTGCTTTTAGTGCCAACTTTTTCATATTAGAAGCAAGTTGAATAATATTCTTTGTCTTCATTAAAGGCGATCTTTAATGTAACAAAATTTTCCATATTATTCAAACCTGTTCGTCTTTCTACCCTCTATCCTTGCAAGGCACGTGCAGGACACATTAAAGCAGGAATGATCAACATGCCCGTGTTAGAGTGTGGCGTTGATCTCCCCCGTCGGAGGCAGACATGTTTGCTGCCCCAGTGGTTTCAAACCCAGGGTTTCATCAACAAGCTGAGGAGGGTTCTAAAATCCCTTCCCTTGAGAGCTTTTACCACAGCTCAGTGAGAATTTTCAATGAGCTATACCGCGTTTGTGTTTAGAGAAAACAACAACAAAGTAGCATTCATTTCTCTGGCCTGACATCCTAACTAAACAATCCCAAACTCCGGAAAAAGTCCAAATTTTAGAGTTTTTGTTACTTTTTCTCTTCTCTTCTTTTCTTTTCTTTTCTTTTCTTTTCTTTTCTTTTCTTTTTTTTTATGGATTGCTTCGTGAATTGTCAAAGGCTTTAGTCAAAACATTTTCCGGTTACCAAGTGTTGAATGTAGTATTTAGAATATTTTAAAATCTTACTTTCATGATTGAAAACATATCCATCTATAGCAGATCCTGGTTGTAAGGTGATTTTTCCTATTAGATCCAAATAGAAACTTAGAGCAAGCCCACTGAAGAGCACAGTAAAAGTGTTACCTGATACAACCTACGAGTTAGTGGTTTGTTTGTTTTTTCTTTCAGTGTCTTTTCATTGTATTTGAATCTAAATCCAAAGATTTGGATTCATACACTTACTTGAATTTCCTATTTGTCAGATTAAAATAAATACTATATCAAATTCATTCAAGTTAAGAGTGAAAATACTACATGACACAATGCAAAGGGTGGGTGTTCTTATAAATACTATTCTAGTTTCCTTACTGCAGCCACTAATTAACAAAATGACTCACTAGATTCTTCTTACCAGGATACGATTACAGATAGTTCTAAACTTTTATTTTATTTTTTTGTAATTTACTCCCCTCGTGTATCTTTGCTGTCACCATCATTACCACTAAAGCATTTGATTGTGCATAGTTTGCGTAAAGAGGACCACATGTCTATTTCTTTATCTACAATGAAGTCTGTGGATTAGGATGACAGTAATTTGTTAGAAAACATGTGTAGAAAGAATTCATTTATTTTTATTACCTAGCCATTTTCAAAAATGATTTAAGCTTGCTAGATGGATAATAAATAAGAAAAATATCAAACTTTGACAAAGATAGTGGCTACTTATACATCACATACATGTCAAGGACATGTACTTTTTAAAATGTTTCTTCATTTATTTTGAGAGTGAGAGAGAGAGAGAAATCAGTGGAGGGCACAGAGAGGGAGAGACAGAATCCCAAGCAGTCTCCACACTGTCAGCATGGAGCCAAGTGTGGGGTTCTATCTCATGAACCGTGAGATTATGACCTGAGCCGAAAGCAAGAGTTGGACGCTTAACCTATTGAGCCACCCAGGCGCCCCAAGAACATGTCTTTTTTAATCTTGATGTCTTAGATATATTCACATACACTGATTTTCATGATTTTTCACAGAGTTATCTTGCTGTTAACAAAGAATATCCCACAGAGATGCCTCCCATCATCTCAAATCGTCCTTCAATTCCCTACTATCCCTTACTCCCTATCCCATCACTGCAGATTTGCTATTTAACGAACATATTTAGATCTCTTTAATCCTGCTGAGGAGGCAGCTAAATAGTGGAAATTATTCTGTAGATGAAATTTAAAAGACACTCCAGAGAGTGCATGTCTTTTTAATGTGACTTTCATTGCCCTTTCTGAATCTTGTCATTAAATCTTTTGAATCAGGATTCTATTTCATAAGCTCTAATTCTATTTCCTTTAAATGGTCAGCACACTGAGAGGTCATCAGTAGGTTTTAGTCATTCGCACAGCTCTCTCTACATTAACAGCAAACTATGAACTCTACCCCCTGCAATGAATGGAAGCAATAACCAAAGACCATCACTGAGTTTCTTTAACATTTTGGCTTCTCTCTTCCCATGCTGTATACTCAAAGTAGAACATGTTTGAGAAAACAACATCTATATACCTTAAAGGCATTCATCAGTATCATAACAAAAAAACCTAGCCTTTTAAATTTAAGTAATACATTATAGATATCATGAGTAATATTGGTATCTGAAAACTGGTTCTGTAGTCTATTTTGAAAAATAGACTAGGCTGCTTATACAGCATCTGAGAATCCCATGAGGCCAGGTACCAGTTGCTTATTAATAATGTTCTTGGCATGGCAGCTAGTGGTGGGTCATTGAGATTATTAAATGCATAGAATGTGCTGGGAGTGTGAAAAGAATTAAATGTGTTAAATTAATCAAATTTTAGAAATTTAGAAAATTTTCTAGGAGAATTCATTTTATTCAGACAAATGGAGACAGACTTGAATTTATAATCATTAATTCCAAAACTATTCAAATTTTTTTTTGTTTTAGAAAGAAAGAGTATGCAAGTGATGGTGGAGGCAGAGGGAAAGAGAGTGGTGGAGGCAGAGGGAAAGAGAGAGAGAGAGAGAGAGAGAGAGAGAGAGAGAGAGAGAGAGAGAGAATCCAAAGCAGGCTCCATGCTCAGTGCAGGGAGCCCTACCTGGGGTTGATCCCACAACCCTGGGATCATGATCTGAGAGGAAATCAAGAGTCGGACACTCAACAAACAAAGCCACCAATGCGCCCCTTTACTTTTGGTATCTAGAAAATTTAAATGTGGTATCTATGCTTAGATAATGTTCTTATCTTTGTTAGGGAGAGGTTTTAGGTCTATGAGAAGCATCAGATTTTCTTAAAATGCTCCCATTCTGGGCTGTAACAAATAGCTTCTGCATGCACTAGATATACCTTAATATATCCATGCAGTTTTGCCAACAAGATACATCTTCACATCAGTGCAAAAATTATCTTGGCAAGTGACCTTGTGGGAAAACCATTTTCCATAGGGCCAGTTACCACCTCAGGGAAGTGATCGCTCTCAAGAATTAGGCAGAATTTGGTTTGCCATTCTCTTTTTGAAGTATACAAAACCCCAAGTTATAATCTCCCTTATATCACTACCATTTAAAAGTTATAACATCATTTCCCCCTACAATTACAAAATCAAAAGTAACACAAACTTCAGGGAGAAAATGCCTGTATATTTTCTTTCCCTATTGCTTCTGGTGGCTAACTGTCAGAAAATAGCAGAAACTTGAGGAAGAAGTAGAAAAAGAGCAAATCAGAAATAAGGAGGAGGAAGAGGAAGAAGAGTGGGAGGTGGTGGATGTCAATGAGAGGAGGAAGGCAGGAAAAAGGAAAAGAAGAAAAAAAAAAAAAACAAGAGCTAAATTGGTCAATGGTGAGAGAGAGAGTATGGCCAGACACAGGATGAGACAAGGAAGAAGAGTGAAAAACAGTGGAGTTGTAAGACACTGCTAACACTTCATCAACTTCTCTCTAGCCTACATGATATAAAAAACTAGCAGAGAATATTTATGATAGGGAAATTATTACTGTCTCTACTCACCCCAGCCGCTACCTGAAAACCTGTGAATTTGTCTTGAAAAAATTTTAAGACATACATTGCCCTTTGGACTTTGTGGTATGCTATTTGCTGAGTAACTCTAACACTAGCCTCAAAAACTAGGAAGGAAAGGAACATGGATAACTATCTCCAAAAATTCTTTGTGGTTAATGTGCTCTTATTTTTATTCCCCTATTTCTTAAAATTTGGCAAATTGTCAGACAAATCATCTAACAAGAGAAAAACTTAACACCCCACATATCTTTCAATAGAATCCCAAAATTGTTTCCTAATAACATGATTATCAGTGTGTTGTTCTTCATACTTCTTGAAGTCCTATGAGGTAGCTCTGTACATTAAAATAAAAGGCATGGATGGGGAAAGTGGGCACATTTTTAAATAAATAGACCTTAAGCTCCAGTAATGGAATCGCTAAGTTTCTACCCAGGTATTGCTGCTGAATAAATGTAAGAAGTTAGCAAACTTACACTTTTTATGTTTTTTTCGAGCTCCAAAAGTGAAGAAAATGCTATGAAGTTTTTAGAAAATTTCTTAGAGTAGTGGCTTTAAAATGAATCTGTACTGAATTCAGATTGCCTTTAATATAAAGTATGTTCTGTATAAAAGTTGATCAGAAAATGATTGTAATAATATGTATTTCTCTCTCCAAAACACATTACGAAAGATAAGAGAATTCCACCAAGAGTACCATTTCATTGATTTCACCTGCATCTCTTTTGGAAAAGGAGAGAATACTGGTAAACAAACATAAAAATAAATAAGTGTGGAGGTGGAGTTTGGAAGAGGAGGTTTCTATAAAATCTCCAAACAGATATCAGAGGCTCATTCTTCTGATCTTCCCTTCCTGAGACAGAACACCAGGCAAGATTAAAGTGACAATTTTTCAGAATGAATGGAAAGACTTTCTGGAAGTTACACTGTTTTGTTTTCCAGGCGTTTGGTTGGAAAAGGCAAAGATATGAGAGTAACTCTGTTCCTTTACTGCCCACTTTAAATCTTACATTGACCTCCAGAGTCACTCCCTGTGTTTCTCAGCGACTCCGCAGGTTTCCCTGGGAGCCTCTCAAACTACTGTCATTTCCCTAGCAACCAAGACGCTTCCAGGTGCAGACAAATGGCATTTGCAGTACCTGAGAACTAGCCAAGACCTAATTGCCTCTCCCCAGGTCCCCTTGGCCGGAACTTTTATTCATTTCTCCCCCCACCTCCACTCCTTTTCTATGAAAGCAAGCCTCAAGGCAGGAGATCACCTTCCCATTACCCAACAGCTTGCTTCTCTACGTGAGCCTCTGAACGTCTGCAGAGAATGTCTGGCCTTGCCCCTGAAAGGAAAAGCTTTAGTCTTTAACTTTCATGATTCTGCTTCTCCTTTTGTGACTCCCTTCCTCTCTTTCACCTTCTCCCCTTGTCCTCCCCCAACTCCACCTCTTCCTCCTCTTTTCCTTTCTCCTTTTTCTTCTTGTTTCTAACTGCCTGTATTTTCTCTGCTTATCTCCTATTCCTCTTTCTCTTTGTGTCTCTCTTCTGCTCCCTCCCTCTTCCTTTCTCCTTCCCACTCTCCATTTCTTACACACTTTCCTGTAAAGCACAGTGTAAAGAATGTACGGATTATAAAATCGTGATGTTCATTTTCCCGCTTTTATTTTTACCCTGTATTTTCTAAGGTCCAACAATAATTCAAAACACTGCCTAGGAAGTACTATGTTTTCAATGAAATTTATTTCATTGTGCATAGTACTGAAGCGGGCCTTAATTGTATTTTCTTTATGAAAGTATTACTGCTAATGTACCACTCTTAGGATTCTCCAGCTATCTAAATAAATTAAACTGCCATCAGAGCAGTATATCTCCAAGAAATAATTTAACATCATTATTTACAAATTGCATCCAGTTTAAGCATAGATGATATTTTACTTATGCAGGTGAAATAGTTGCCATGTGCAAAGAAACATGGAATGACCAAAAAAAAAAAAAAGACTATAAAGAACAATAGCTACCTTTATAATCAAGTAATATGAAAATAATTCATCACTAAATAAAATTATTTATAATAGCAGCTGAAGAAATCCTTAGGGTAAATTAGCCATTATATAAAAATATGTCCCCGTCAAGAAATTTGTTCCTAAGTATCAGAAGCCTTTTGAGTATACAGAACTCACATTATTGAAAATCAGTACATTTCAATTGATGAAGATTAAGCATGATGAATGCTTGATTGTCTCAGACGAAATCACATGTGCTGACAGAACATCTGTTACAGCCTCCCTTCTTGTTATTTTATTGCAAATTTACAACCTATTGCAATTAAAATAACATGATTAAAATTATAGACATTTTGAATAAAGGATAATTTATAGACCTCTCTAAATAATCAAACCTACTTTGCAAATGACGGAAATTTTTAAAAAGAGAAGATTTCTGAAACCCTATACATATTGCTTTTCGTTACAAACACTGGCAGTTAGTATTTATATTCAAGAAGAGCTACGGCAGAAATGTAAAAAAAAAAAAAAAAAAAAAAAAAAAAAGGAAGAAAAAGAATCCCAGAAGCAGAAATACCTACTTATTTGTTATATATTTTAAAGCTATTTCACAAGACTTTAACATTGGTTTTTCTTGATATTTGCAACATTCACAACGTCCAGCCCCATGGCCAACATAGAACAGGCATTTATTTATTTAGTATCTGTTTACGGAATGCCTGACTTGAAAAATAAATATATGAGTGAAGCATTCATAGGACATATGTTTTCCTTGTGCACAAATGTATCATGTTGCCTAAGAAAGTAACTAAAATTCCTTCAGCAGAAGGATGCCATAAATAATTGCATAATTTATATATACAGGTGTGTGAAATATTAAAAGTCATATCAAATATGTATAAAAACAATCTTTCTTCTATAACTGCAGTTCCCACGACCTTCTGTCTGTTCAGCATAACAATCAAATTAAATCTATGGAATTGGACCAAATCCAAAAAGAAGACTATACGAATCATTTAAAAACTACAGTTTGACTATTTGCATGTTGCTAAAAGTTTTTATTTCATTATTTTTTTTACCTTATATCAAATATTCTGACCAGAAGTAATCACAGATTTAGATGTCAAGATAATCAGGTGTTCCTTTATTAACAAGGCTGGAAAATGAGACAAGGAAACTAAAAAGACTCCATGAAAAACTTATTTTTGCCCCTTTCCCTGCTTCTATTCTTGCTAGATCCTACAGCCCTGCCTTATACAATCCTTATGCAATAGATATGTATATCTATAGCTACACAATAGATAATGTATGTCCTTGTTGTAAAGGTGAAAGATTTAATGTTCTCTTTGGAGTCTCCAGAACAACAGATAACATCTAAGGAGTGACAGGGCAGCATGAATGTTTTCCAAGTTGGGTGACTCATCAGAACCCCTGGCTACAGGGCATGAGTGACTTATGGAGAACATCTAAACACTTGTATTTGATCCTGGATGCCTGAGAAGACAGGTGCACCAGACCACCATCCTCAATAAAAACCCCAGACTCCAAGCAAAGATGAATGCGGCTCACTCTTCTTTTTTACTTTTTTCTTAAAAAAAAAATAATGTTTATTCATTTCTGAGCGACAGAGACAGAACACAAGTGGAGAAGGGGCAAAGAGAGAGGCAGACACAGAATCCCAAGCAGGCTTCCGGCTCTGAGCTATCAGCACAGAGCTTGATGCAAGGCTTGAACCCAGGAACCATGAGATCACGACCTGAGCAGAAGTGGGACGCCTAACCAACTAAGCCATATGTGTGCTCTTCTTTCTTTTCTGAGTCTCCCAGACACTGTCTGTACCCGTACTCTTATGTCCTTAGTAAACTCTTCTCTCACTTCCTCTCTGCTCATGTTTGATTTCCATACTGTGCAAAGCCAAGGACCCTCTTGGCTGGTCCTGTGGGACCCCTCCTCTGGATACTCAGACCAGCCTGCCTGCATTAAATCAGTTGTCAGCTGGACAGACCCAAAGGTCACACATATTTTGTGTGAGAGGCCATCTATAAAGGATGGGAGATCTGATGGGCAAGGATTGACTGAGTTCCAACTTCAGTCAGGCCATTTGACTTTAACTTTCCTGTGCCTCATTTTCTTTATCTGTAAATAGACATAAAAAAATAGTTTCTACTTATTATTAAGATTCCTATGTGGATGACAATGCATGTAAAGCATTAAGCAGTGACTGGCGGTTGGCAAATATGTGAGTGGCTAGCATTGTCACCCTAGAAAGAAGATTGTGAAGGGGAAGGGGAATGCACAGAAAAGAAGAGACGATTAGCCAGGTCTCAATAACTGCTTTACTGTTGGAGTCTTTTCACAGAGAAAAAGAAAAGCCAACAAAATGAACAGAATTAGTAAAGTAAGAAAGCTCATGAAAATGAATAGGGCAAAAGACACCAGGTCACCAGAAAAAACTTGCACAAGCATCATGTGACAGGCTGAGAAACTGAAGGGAAAAAAATAGATAAGATATTCACACACACTGGATTACATACATCTGAAAGCGGGTTTTAACTATCTCCATTTCCACCTCAGTCTGTACTTTCTAACTGATTAAGTTCTTCTTTCCAGCTTATCTTTTAACTCAGGCAAAAGACCCAGCAGGCAAAGCACCCTGTGATGGGAAGCGAAACTACCCCTTCAAGCAACGAGGACAGCCCTGACTTCAACCAACCCCCGCCCCCCGTGTGATTGACCCAAAGACAGTGATCGATTTGATCTCCACAGCCCACCGGCACATACCCACCAATCATTGTCCCATGTTTTCTTAATATAAACCTGGAAGTATTTTCAGCACTTGGGAGACAGTGTTTGAGATGCTGGTCTGCTATCTTCCCATTTTGGCCTCACTGAGTTAAATCCCTTTCTTGTTTTTCCACCACTCCTGTCTACCTTCAGCTTTGTCAGTAGTGAGTGGCTGAACCTGATCTGTCTGCCCCCACACCCCAGGGCGACATGTTCTTGCACCCTTGTGCCCCAGTTACAATTCTGAAATGAAATAGCCTAACGTAACACATCCATGTTTAGGGAAAAGATACAGGGAATGAAGATATATGAAGAAGAAAATGCAACAGAAAATTACTTGTTGAATTTCAGGTGCTATATTAATTACATTAATTCTTCATTTGTCTTTATGTTTAGTAACACGTTTTAACTTTGCAGAGATGTTTAAAAAAAGTTAGCTACAAAAGGCTATGAAAAAATCATTGCCAAGATAAAATTGTTCACATAAGAAAAATTTTAAAATCTACCTGTAGCTTGATTGTTGATTTTTTTTAAAAAAATCAGTTTCATCATAGTTTTCATAGATTCTTTTAGGTGTTATATGAATCAGAAATGTAAAAATAACAGATCACATAGAACAGGAAGTTAAAGCAATGGAACTTCACAAGCTGTTCTAATGCATCAATGTTGCATGAAAATTAAGGAAATAATTTTATATTGTTAAAAGTTGCTTTAGTTCATGGGGTGCCTGGGTGGCTCAGTCGGTTAAGTGTCTGACTTTGGCTCAGGTCATGATCTGGTTGGTGAGTTGGAGCCCAAGTTGGGCTGATAGCTTAGAGCCTGGAGCCTGCTTTGGGTTCTGTCTCCCTCTCTTCCTGCCCCTGCCCCAATCAAGTGTGCACGTGCTCTTTCTCTTTGTCTCTGTCTCTCAAAAATAAATAAACATTAAAAATAAATTTTTTAAAGTTGTTTAGTTCAGTATTGGTAAAATGGTTCACTGCACTTTCTTGATTGAACTAAGATAAGAATTTTTGAATGTTCGATACAAATATTCATCCCCCACTCTAGGACACTAGAAAAGACGTGAAAAAGAAAGATTAACTAAAAGGTATTATTTAAGAGGCAGATTGCATAATTGCCACAAGATTCTTTAGCTCAAAACCTGGCTCTGCCACTTATTTGTTGTGTGACCTTTAGTTAGTAACTTGCTCTCTCTGAGCCTCATTTAATTGTATGTAAAATAAATAATAATGATAATATCTAACTCTTAGGGTTGGTGCAGAGATTAAATTAAATCATATGCAACATTTAGAATACTGGTTGGCACATACTAAGTACTCTTTGAGTACTCACTAGTAGTGTTTCTAGAATTCCTCATGTAAAAAATGACGGCGGGGTGCCTGGGTGGCTCAGTCGGTTGAACATCAGACTCTTGATTTTGGCTCGAGTCATGACCCCAAGGTCCTGGAATCAAGCGCCCTGTCAGGCTCTGCACTGAACATGGAACCTGCTTGGGATTCTCTCTCTCTCCCTCTTCCCCTCTCCCCAGCTCATGCTCTCTCTCTCTCTCTCTCTAATATAAATAATAATAATAATAATAATAATAATAATAATAATAATGGGAACAAGTATTTGACAACCTCGAAGTTAAGAAAATGTGGTACAAACTTGTGTGTCAGTATACTGTTGCTCAGAGCTATCCACTTCAATTTATTCCCTAACAAATTATCAATTCCTAATTTCAAAAGGATTTCACCTGAGGGTGCCTGGGTTGCTGAGTCGGTTAACCATCAGTCTCCTGATTTTGGCTCAGGTCAGGTTTGTGAATTCAAGCCCCACATTGGGCTCTGTGCTGACACTGTGCAGCCTGCCTGGGATTCTCTGCCTCCCTCTCTCTGCCCCTCCCCTGCTTGCTTTGTATCTCCCTTTCTCAAAATAAATAAAAATAAAAAAATAAGATTTTACCTGAAACACATATTTTGAGATTCTCCAAATCTTGCCTGAAGCAAATATAAGAACAAAGTTATAGGAAATATTTTATAAAGAATCTCTGGGGTGCCTGGGTGGCTCAGTCAGTTGGGTGTCTGACTTCAGCTCAGGTCATGAGCTCAGAGCCTGGGGTCTGCTTCGGATTCTGTGTTTCCCTCTCTGTCCCTCCCCTACTCATGCTCTCTCGCTCTCTCTCTCTCTCTTTCTCTATGCCGCTTTCTCAAAAATAAACATTTAAAATTTTTTTTTAAATAAAAAAAGGATCTCTTGAGAGTGAGCCAATATAAAACAGAAACATTCAGATACTAAAATGAATTTCCCGCTCATGATTTCCATCTCTCTCTGTTGCCCTTCTAAAGCTTTCTTTTAGCTGATGAAGTTCCTCCCCTATGACACAGGTAAATCACAGATTTCAAACTTAATCCACTTGGATTCCTGCTTGCTTGACTTAGTTATGTGTCACTCAAGCAGAAGGTCAGAAATGTTCTGATTAGGTATTTCACAGAGTGGTTAAATCCACATGTGACGTGGGAAATATAATAAGAAATATATATTTGGTCTTTATCTCAGGTTCCTGGCACAGAGTTCCTAAAACCCTTGTAATTTCTTGAGTGATACGGTTGAGAGGATTGTCTTTTGTTATTCATCAACCCATTTCAACCACGCCTAGTTTATATTAATTAGATGACTGGTGGCTGGAACTGTACAAAGCTTCAAGATGAGGGCTGGTTGCCAGAGGCACCAACCATGTGATTAAAGGGTTGAAACTTTCAGCTCCACCTGCTGGACCTCCAGGAAGGAAGAGGGGCTGAGGATTGAGTTCATCATTAAAGGCCAGTGATTAAATCAATCATGTCTAGATAATGGAAACCTCCATTAAAGACTTAAACAAAGGTGGTTCAAAGAGCTTCTGGGGGTAATGAATACATCTACGTGTGGGAATATGGTGTACCCCAAACTTTATGGAAACAGAAGCTCCTGCATTTGGGACCATTCCAGTCCTTACCCTATATAACTCAAAATCTGGCTATTCATCTCTATCCTTTATAATAACCTGATAATAGCAAGTGGTGTTTTTCTCCTGAGTACTGTGAACCACTATCGCAAGTTATCAAGCCTGAGGAGGAAGCCATGGGATCCCCCAGTTTGTAGCCCCGTTGGATAGAAATGTGGGTATTCTGGGGACCTATCACTTGTGATTGACATCTAAAGGTGGGAAGGCAGTTTTGTGGGACTGAGCCCTTACCCTGCCGCTCTACACTAACCCTGATTAGTTAGTGTCAGAATTGAATTAAGTTGCAGGAGTCCCAGTTGGTGTTCAAAGAATACAGAATTGCTTGGTGTGAAAAACCCACACATTAGGTGTCAGAAGTATCTGTATAGATAAAAAACAAATCATAGTAATTGGCCACTATAAAAATGTATTCTGAGTCAAGGAGCTTTGATGAAGGAATAAGCATATGAAAACAACCCTGCACCCACTGATAATGAATGCAGTTAGGTAGACCAAAATGGGGTTAAAATTAACTAGGTTAAGACTGACTCAGTTGCGCTGTCAGATTACTGATTTGGCAGAGAGAAAGAAAAGCAACAAGGTGAAAAGTGACAACATAGTAAAACAGATATTATGGGGTTTTTTTGGTCACATATATATAAATACATATATACATGTACATCTAAAAAAACTGAAATACTGAAAGAGAAAACAAACACCAAGAGAAAACGATTTTGTTGTCTGGATTTCCCATCTAGTTCTGAAATGTATATGTGTCATTAATCTCTAGTAAAACAGTCAGTCTGGGAGGAAAAAGCTGGATATTTAAAATGAGAGCACAGACAAGACATTACAATAATGTAATAGGAAATTATTTTCTAAAATTCAGAATCCCACTTATCTTTATGCTGTTGTATACAGTAAATATTTTGTTCCATTTGGAGTTGAAAATAATAACACTGGCATTAACTACAACATGATTATAGATTCAAACTATTTTTATTATATAAAAATACCTGACTTTAAGAAAAACCACAATGGTAACATTTTTTTATCGTTTTATGATATGATATGTATTCACTTGCCTATAACAAAATATTGGGAACAAATTTCAACTGAACATCCAGTATGAAAAAAGGGACAAAGTTACTCTTCAGGTGTAGAAGTATCAATCTGTCACAAACAGATTCAAATCCATTTCCCTTCCTCCTAGTACCGGCTCCCCCCACCCCCACGTGAAACCTAACCCCTGACTTCATGATCCTGCGCAGGGAACACAATACCCTTGGGGATATAATCCAATCACACTTCTCAACCCTCATCCCCCATCTTCTTATATCTTACACCTGCTTCTCTCTCGGAGAGCAGCTCCCCCACACAATGGCTTTTCTAAATCATTGAGAATAAAAATTTCTTCACTCAATTTGGTCTAGTCATTTGATCTGTCATGAATTAGGAGACAATGCAGAGAGTAGATACACAATCAGGGGCGGTCAACATTTTTGAAATTATTCCAAAAAAATCCATTTGCATTTTATAGTAATAAAATAGTTCTTTTATCATAGCTCTTAAGCCACACAATGGACTGCACACTTAATTCTTTGAGGAAAAAAAAGAATGCCTCAGTGTACAGTGGCTTTTATATTGAAGAGAACATAACTTCTTCATGCAAAAAGAAGTCACTAAAAAGAAGTTCTCGTGTTGATTTTTAAATTATTAAACTAATAATAGTAATAAATTAATAATAAACTTAATAATCAATTATTTCAAACAATAATTTTATAATAAATTATTAGGGGTGCCTGGGTGGCTCAGCTGGTTAAGTGTCTGACTCTTGGTTCTTGGTCTCTAACGGTTTGTGAGTTCAAGCCCCGCGTCAGGCTCTGTGCTGACAGTGCGGAGTCTGCTTGGAATTCTCCCTCTCCCTCTCTCTCTGTCCCCTCCCTGCTCGTGTTCTCTCTCTTTCTCAAAATGAATAAATAACTTAAAAAATAAATAATAAGTTATTAAATTAAGGACAATAATATAACTATCCTATTGTATTTCAGTCTTTGCCCTTCCAAAAACCCTGAATGCCTTCAGATATTAAAAGGTTATGCAGCTTTGTACATATCCATGGGTTTCTTTTCTGTGGGTGGAGACAAATCAGTAATTACATACAGAATTTAGATAACATGCGAATAACCCAGTTACACTAACAGTAGAAATTAAAAGAGAAGAGTATTTCATGGAAGGCGGTCTAGGGATAGCCTGCCTCTGAATACTTTATTGGACAGTGGGGGTTATTATATAATGAGAAGTCCATTCTATTTTAAGGCACACATATTGTTTTCAATATTAAGGTAAAATAGATTTCCTATTATTTTCACAAGTGAGTTTAGGTCTGACACATAGAGTCACATAGAAGATAATTTCCATGGTCTTGCTATTGTTCCTCAATGCTTCTTTCAGAGTGTCACATCAGAAGGCAATGCTGTATTCCAAGGAACAATTCAAATGTCATGTGGGAGGAAACTCAGAACAGGAATTATCAGGGTTATCAGGCTCTTGACACTGAGATTGCCAATGTCCACCCCTCAACACTTCCAATTTCCCTGGAAGTGTCACTCAAGGATTGTTTGAGATAAGACTATAGACATCTTTCCCCACTTGTGTGGCAGCTGAGATCTAAAATGAGTCTAGAACCATTTCACATCATTTAGAGTATTTCTATAAATGAACATGACACACTGAACTTAATAGTAAAATTTAGCCACTATGATCAAACTCTATGAATCATAAGATTGTACACATAATTCATATAAAATATACTGCTATGGGCTGAACTGTGCACCGCACCCAAAATTCATATGTTAAAATCCTAACTGCCAGTACCTCAGAATGTGACTGTATTTAATAGGTTACTAAGTGAACGGACGCCTGGGTTGCTCAGTCGGTTGAACATCCAACTCTTGACTTCAGCTCGGGTCATGATCCCAGGATTGTGGGATCAAAATTGGGATCTCTCTCTCTCTCTCTCAAAAAAATAAAAAAAAAAAAAGAGTAACTAAGTTAAAAATTAGTCTTTGGAGTGGACCTAATCCTTTGACCTATGTCCTTATAATTAGAAGGGTGCACTCTTAGA
This sequence comes from Prionailurus bengalensis, assembly GCF_016509475.1. Lineage (NCBI taxonomy): Eukaryota > Metazoa > Chordata > Mammalia > Carnivora > Felidae > Prionailurus > Prionailurus bengalensis. Next base: position 131,536,278 of record NC_057344.1, on the reverse strand, counting down.
AGAAAGACCATGTAAAGGCACAGTGAAAGTATGGCCATCTCTAAACCAAAGAGAGAGGCCTCAGAAGAAATTAAACCTGCTAACATCTTGATCTGGGATTTCTTGCTTCCAGACAAAATAAATTTCTGTTGTTTAAGCCACTTAGGCTAAGGAATTTTGTTACGACAGCCCTAGCAAGCAAATACATATATAATATGTAATTATAAAATAATTATATGTAATATCATATATAATCACATATATACATGTATTAAGTATATACAATATATGCAATGACACATAAATTAACATGTAATATATATCATATATTAACATATAATATTAATTTATGTTAACATAAATTGGTAGCATTGTATCTATGCCATATCACCTATACCTTTAAGTGTTCAAATTGGATGAATTCACTAGGAGGAGATATTAAATTCTATATGACTTATTTATGTCAGCAAGCAAATTTTTATAAGTATTTGTCTATAGTGAAAAACACTAACTGTGAATTAAAAAAATAATAATAGAATGCAGAGATCATTTCTCATAGATAGCTTGTAGGGGAAGTTTAATTCTACTTTGCCACCAAGCGATTTGCCTTCTCCAGCCAAGAGCATTTTAAAAAGTGCTGACAACACACTTATACAATTGCCTCCAACCTAACAACCTTAATGAGAAATTTCTATCTGTGTTTTGATCTTTCCACAGCATGATGGCTGCCTCTCTTGGAGTATTGTACCAATCATTTGTTCAGGTATGCTGATAACAGCATGCTGTCAACTTCTACATTGTTGGACCTGTCTATTATATTTGACATACTTGATCACGGGTCCACACATTCCTATATAGCATATGTTACGGCCTCAAATAAGCCTGATTCTTTACTCATGCATTATATACAGCACCTTACTGCTCATATTGCTAAACGTTTTCCTATTTGTTTTAAACATACCATTAAGACCTGTGGGATTTAATTGCTGAATTAAGGTGGCTTTGGAATTGTTGAATCTAAGTCATATTCTCCTTTTAAGACCATCATTCTGAAGTGCAGTTTCAATTGACATTGTTATGTTTATGATATATGAGTTTATTTTTCATCTCTCAAAAAGCAATTTAAAAATTGATTAAGTGCCTGAGTGTCATTTGTAAGGTAAAATTGTGAGCATCCATCCATCACTTGAATGACACTTTTATTTATTTATTCCACAGCTACAGGGACATTTTGATTCATATATTTAGTGACGGTAAGAAACTTTACTGGATCCTACTATTGTTTAGGTTGAAGATATTTTGGTACTTTAATTTTTTAAAATGCTTACAAAAGTGGCATCTTAGAATATCATCATATTTGGGCACCTAAGTGGCTAGTCAGTTAAGTGTATGACTCTTGATTTTCGCTCAGGTCATGGTCCCAGGGTCATGGGATTAAGCCCCACATTGGACTCCATGCTGAGCATGAAGCCTGCTTAAGATTCTCTCTCTCTGCCCATCTCCCCGTCACATACTCGCTCTCTCAAACAAAAAGTAAATAAATAACTAAATAGCATCATATTAAGATATCTTATATGTAACATTTAAAACTAAAAATGAGTCTACCATGTAGACACTGTCATCCCTATTTTAGAAAAGAAGTTACTGAGACACTCATAAAGTTTAGATTATCTACTATGTGCTGAATGTTAGAGGGAGGATATGAACCATTTCTGATGCCAAAATCCACTCTCTTCTCTATTAGGCTACACTAACACATAATACCCATTTAAAAAATTGGGAATGAAACCTAATTGGGTTCTGCACCTAAAGATTCATTATTTTAAGGCTGAGGTTATTCCATAAACCAGGTGTTTCAAAATAGCTATTTAAATGCACTAGGGGCGCCTGGGTGGCGCAGTCGGTTAAGCGTCCGACTTCAGCCAGGTCACCATCTCGCGGTCCGTGAGTTCGAGCCCCGCATCGGGCTCTGGGCTGATGGCTCAGGGCCTGGAGCTTGTTTCCGATTCTGTGTCTCCCTCTCTCTCTGTCCCTCCCCCGTTCATGCTCTGTCTCTCTCTGTCCCAAAAATAAATTAAAAAACGTTGAAAAAAAAATAAAAATAAATGCATTCAAGCTGGTTGATCACATGGTTAATATCAAGCATTAAAGAAGGTTGTGTACGTCCTATCAAAATAGAAAAAAAAAAGGTATTTCATCTGACACTAAAAATTAACGATTGGTCCACATACAAAAGTGACATTAAGAAACTAAAATGCAACCTACAGAATGGCAGATCATTTTCAATACCTATATCCAATTAAGGACTTATATTTGGAACATACAAAGAACTCTTATAAATCAACAAGGAAAAAACAGCTTAAAAGAGAAATGGACATAAGTCTTCCACAGGAGCTTGACAAAATAAAGATATTCAAATGCACAGAGAACATTTAAGAGGAGGTACAACATCAGGAAATGCAAAGAGAAGCAGAAGAAGGAGCAACGAGATAAGTGCACACACCACTGGATTGCTAAAAATAAAATGATCAAATATAGCAAGTATTGGTAAGGAATGAAATTAAGAATTTTCCTGAGTATAAAATCAAGAAACAGGAATCAGAACATGGTATTTGTCAAAGCTCATCTTTCAAATGTGGCGTGGTAGGGCTGAACATGCTACTATTTGGAAAAGCTTCCTCAAGAGATACATATGACAGTTTCAAATAGCATTAAGCCCGACCCAATTATTTTCAAGATATGCCAATTTTATCTTCTCATCCTTCCCTATGACAGCTTTGAGTGACTGGAACATTCAACTTCAATCTGAATTTTTTTTTCTTATTTTATGGTTTCTCACCTAATAGGACTGATGTGAAACTTGGAAACATTTGCAATGATGACTGACAACAGTAATTGTACCATACCAATACCCTCAAGTGGTAGGATTTAATCATCTACATCATCACATTTAAATCTGATGTGTGGAGTGTAAACAAATAAAATGGAAAAGTGTCCTGATCTGGCTGTAAAAATGCTTTGGGAAGCATGAAAAACCTGCTAACTCTCCAGGCTCCCTCACTAAGGGAAGATTTTGGCCACACGATGCTTAATTCTATTTCTCCAGGTAATTGAGGGGAAATAATATTTAATTATCTGAATGACTAATACATTAAAACACGGATCTACACCCTGCTTCCAAAGACTGTTTCTTTAGAAGAAAATTTTCCGGAACCCTCAGGAAAATTGTCCACAAATCCCAGTTCATAAACATTAATTGAAGACACTAAGCTCTTAATTTAACAAAACACTTTAAATTATGAATTGGTACTATAAGTGAGAAGTTTCATCTATATAACTGTTAAAAATGGTTTTTAAGGCTATCATTGAAATGGAACCACACAATTTATGATTTCTTTTTAAATTTTTCATCCCCAGTCTCCGTGTATCATTTGACTGTCCAAGAAAAGTTTCAGAAAACGGGACAACACGTCACCAGCTTCTAATTTAATGTGAGGTTTCTGCAGCAAAGAGGCTGGCATCTGGCTTCAGCCCTGTTTTGTTACGAAGTATGGGCCTGAATAGATTGTTTCAACTCTGCATCTTTTTCCTTCATCAGAAATGTTACATTAGGTGATCTCTGAGGACTTGAGTAGGCCAAATAATGCCCTTCTCCCTCAAACATAATTCCTGGAACCTGTAACATTTATCTAATACGGAAGGTAAGGATCCTGAGATGTGGGGATGATCCTGGATTATCTCGTGGGCCCTACATGCAGCCACCATTCTTTATAAGAGAGAGAAGAAAGACATTTGAAAAAAGAGGAAAAGGCAAGGTGACTGTGGAGTGAGGCAGCCATACCCAAGGAATACCAGAGTGACAAGAAATAGAAGAGGTAAGGAACAGATCCTTCTTTGGTGCCTCTGGAGGGAGTATGGCCCTGCTACTGACACCTTATTTTGACTAATGATATTGATTATAGACCTCTGATCTCCAGAACTGTGAGAAAATAAATTTCTGTGTTTAAAGCCACCAAGTTTGTGATTCATTTGTTTACAGCAGTCATAAGAAATACAGGATCCTTCTATGAAGACAGGATCCTTTAAAATTGTATGACTGACAAAAACAAACTGAAGGGGCGCCTGGGTGGCGCAGTCGGTTAAGCGTCCGACTTCAGCCAGGTCACGATCTCGCGGTCCGGGAGCTCGAGCCCCGCGTCAGGCTCTGGGCTGATGGCTCGGAGCCTGGAGCCTGTTTCTGATTCTGTGTCTCCCTCTCTCTCTGCCCCTCCCCCATTCATACTCTGTCTCTCTCTGTCCCAAAAATAAATAAACGTTGAAAAAAAAACCAAAAAAACAAACTGAAGATGTGAAAGTCAGTAGGCATTCAGAGCAACTTACTTTTGCTAGTTAAAATTCTAAAGTACAACTAGGAGTTAAGAGCTTCCTTGACGTCTGTGACTCTGAGGGGTAGAGAGATTGGCTTTGAATTTTGTTAGCTTTACACGAATGCTTTTTATTTGAAAAATAAAACCAGTCATTTCTTGTTAGTCTGGAACTGACCTAATGGCCAGTTTGTGATACTGACACGCTAGATCCTTATGATATGGGCCCCTCCTGATTGTCATTTCCTACCCTACCATTCATTCTGTGGCCTGCTCAACATTTCACCTTTACTGAGATACCTGCTGGTTTGTTTGGATACCCAATTCACTCAACAAATACTTCTTAGGAACTCACTCTTTCTCTGTTTTCCATTGTTGTCTAATTCTTCACCTCCTTCTCACTCTTCAAGCTGCTCAGCTCTGGCTGCTGTCTCCACCATTCTGACAAAACTATTTTTCTAAGGTCACTAATATCCTCCCTACCGCCAAGTACAAGGGATGCATTTCTGTCCTCTCTTTAACTTCACACCCCCTAGCAGCACTGGCTGTAATTGATTCCCTTTCTCCGTCACAAAAAAAAAAAAAAAAAAAAAAAAAAATTCTCTTCTAAGTGATGACTGTGGTCCTTAACTTCATGGCTCCCAAGAACATGTTTGTATTCCTACTTCTGGATATTTCAGGTTTAGGAATCATTTGATTATTTGCTGCTGTGGAAGATGAGCATTTACTTTCTTCTCCTAAGCCCCACAGACACACATCCATCCCACCACCAAGCCTCCCAACATAGCTCAATTATTTAATTAACACTTTATGTGTACGTTATGATTATTTTGCAAATGCTAGTCACAGATGAGTTTTCTCTGTAGTTAATAATCATCTTTGTTTGCTGAGTTTTCTCTATACTCATCACTAATTCAGTCCTAAACCCTTTGCCAATTGTCTAAATCATTCTCCTAAATGATCATATCCATGAATCATTTCATCAATTCCATTTTTTTTACTCCAATCTACTTTCATAGCCTTGTCAGCCTGATGTCAGTTATTAGCCAGGAACTCTTTTTACTCTCATAGTGGAGATTCCCTTCATGTCTTTCCAAATTGAAATTGTTCTGTTTTCCTCTTTCAAGGTTTAGTGCTTCATTTTAATGGATCACTTTCTCCAGCCTCTTGGAAACAGTGCAAGAGACATAATTCTTTGTTACCCTACGTGACTAAAATATCTTTCCTCATTCTTGATTGAGTATATCTTCCCATACACCATCGTCCCTTTGAGTTCTAAAGGTTTGAAGTTGAATGAACAGGAGAGAGAGTTTCTTTGAGAAAAGCTAATAAAGTACTTTCACATCCCCCCCCCACTCCCTTCTTCCTTCTCCCAAAGGAAGAGAAGATAAGGTTATTGGTCTTTTACCATGAGCCTATAGAGTAAGTACTCAAGAGGACTACTCAGCAAGTTTAACTTGTGTCATCCAGAGTTTTTAGGAGGTATTTAGTCAATGCCATTAACATCTGGAAAGTATAAAGATGAGATACTATTATGGATGGCTAGCTTCTCTGACCTCAGTATAAGTTGAGGTGGCTCTATTAGAAAACAAAAACAAAACTACATCTACAGGCATGCAAATTTTGGTGAGGGCTGAGGATAAATATTTTCACTGAGCCAGAGTCATCTTGAAGGAACCTTCCCCAAGAGGGTGGCCAACCAAGGCAAAGAGTCATCGGCGTAAAAGGACAGAGGTGGGGTTAAGATGTAACAAGATCTCAGCCAGATATGTATAACCCATGTAAATAAAATGTGTATCATTCAAGTCTTCACAAAAGTGTTCTGGAGTGAAAATCAGCATTGAACACATGCCAGACTAAAAAATCATCAAAGCTAGATTGCTTTGTACTGATAAATACAGTCCTGATCCTTATGGATTAAAATCCAGTACTATGGTTATTAATATTGCTTCCCAAATAGATCCAGATATGACCACAAGGAACTCTTTCAGGCTGGATCTGGTATCCCTTTCATCTGATCTCCATATTTTTTTTTCTTCTTTTACTATGTTTGTACATTCTGGTCCCACACAATGCTTTAAACTCCTCCTGCATTTTTTTCTGCTACAGCCCTGAAATGACAGTTTCTCTATTTCTCTTATTGGAGAATGCATTCAAAAACCAATGTCTGGACACTAGATGTTCTCTTGGGCAACTGAGCTAGTGATTGCTTCAATCCTCTCCTTTCAGTGTTGGAGTTGGGAAATTTTTGCATGTACACTAAACCCTTACTCACACATCTACACTGCCATTTATTTATGCATCTATCTATTTGTAGGTTTGTATTTTTAATTAGTTGCTACTGGTACTAACCTAATTCAACATCACAGGCTTCATTCTAGATTTTGTTTATTTGTAACCCCTTTTTCTAATAGTGAAAAACATACTGAAAACCTTTAAAGGACCTTCCTTTATACTCACAATAATATTATTGTCATGGGTTACAAGTCCTGCTTGCTGTACTCTTGCTGTTATATACTCTGCTCTGAGCTCATTGGCTTTACTTCCCTGGCTTGAAAGCCTTTGTTCGATTGCAAATCTGGTTATTTGCTATAGAGATGCCTTCTTGTGTTCTGTGTCTTGTTGGCTCAACTCAAATGTCACCTTCTCTAAGAAGGATGCCATTCCTAGCGTTGACCTAAAAGTGACACTCTTCCTATATCTCTATCATATCATCCTGGTGACTCCATTTATTTTACTCCACAGTAACTAAAATTATCTTTTATATCGGTTACTTGATTATAATCTGTCTCCTGAATTGTAATGTGTCATGAGAGAAGAAACTCCTCTCTTGTTATCTTTATACCTACACAGCATAGAATGACTCCTGACGTATAATAAAGAGTTAATAAGCATCTAAAGAATGGACCATAGAGTGACCAACAGTCAGCATTGGGAGCCTGTTCCATCAAGATTTGACACGGTGAATTTGCTATCATACCAATGTATACAATTGTGAGAATTCAGTATCTCCTGTGTGGGAGAAGAAAGGTGGAGTTAGGTGGATCTAGGATTGTCATTTTGCCAAAAGACTACAACAAAAAGATAATAGATTACGACTATGAATGTTGGCAAGAAAAAGCTGGGCAGCAGAAGCGGGGGATGTGAAGCACAAAGGATGATGTGGATGCAAGCTTTCCAGAATTATTAGTCGAAGCAGTATGCTGCTGGGGGTGGGGGGTGAGGGAGAAGAGATTGGAAGGCAGAGGGACTTAGATCTTTCCCAAATTACATGTTCTATATTGACTAATTGGATTTATGGTTATACCATAGAACAGGTGGGCAGCAAAGAATGTCATTTGTAATATCCTGGCCTCTACTAAGTTTTGGAAAGAGAAACAGTTTGGAAAGAGTAACAGTCTCTGATACTTGTGGAAGATAGATGTCTTGGGACTCTGTAGGAGTAAACATTGGTCAGTTTCTGAATTGCTAATTAGTACATAGCTATCTTGGTAGAATACCTTAATATGTTATAATGTAAGCAGCTATGATAACTTTACTTTTTGTCTTCCTCCAGCCCATACAGAGATGAATCTTGCTAAAATTAAATCTTCCTGGTGGCTGCAATTAGATCAATGAATACAGTCCCTGTCTTTTCCTGCTGCAATTAACTATGTCTGGTCATTTCCCAAGAATGAGTTTTGAAGTCATATGTGTTTATTAATTTTTTTTTCAACGTTTATTTATTTTTGGGACAGAGAGAGACAGAGCATGAACGGGGGAGGGGCAGAGAGAGAGGGAGACACAGAATCGGAAACAGGCTCCAGGCTCTGAGCCATCAGCCCAGAGCCTGACGCGGGGCTCGAACTCACGGACCGCGAGATCGTGACCTGGTTGAAGTCGGACGCTTAACTGACTGCGCCACCCAGGCACCCCATGAAGTCATATGTGTTTAGACGAAGATACAGTGGGCAGATGATCTGTGAGGTTAACAGTGAAAAACCAGAGAGAGACTGAGACTGTGATCCTTGACCTGTCCTAATGGGAAACAAACAAACAAACAAACAAACAAACAACAAAACAACTTAAAAGACCCAAACTGTCCAGAATGACCGGAACCTAATAGAATGAATTGAATGAGACATAGATATTTGTTTTCTTCTAAATTTCATGATCTCTTCCAGGCCACTAAAGTACAATTTACTTCACTAGGAGTAATTTACTAAATGTATTCTGGAGGAGTCCCTGAGTCCATGTATCACTGAAAATGAGCAATTTATTCCTTTCTTGTAGTAAGAGGCCCAACAAATTATATAGAAATAGGGGAAGAAGAAATGTCATTAAATGTATTGAACTGGTTGAAGTAGTGGTTTTCAAACTGTGTTCCAAGGTCAGAGGCCACTCGCAGAAGAGCAAAGCAGAGGCAGGTTCAAAAAGATCAGCTCCATTTTTAACTGGTTTTTACATTCAGCTTCTACATGGTATTAAATTTAAAAAACAGGATTCTGCTCTACAGTAAATTAGGAAATCATTGGTCTTCTAATGATAGAAAAGATGAAATGTCTTGAAAATATACCACATGGCTACATTCAAACACTACATAACATATCAATAAACATAATATTTTAAATCTCTATAGCTATAATTTAAAAACTGTTTTTATATGTCTAATTTAGTAACTATATTTTTTCATGTTTTTTAATGTTTATTTATTTTTGAAAGAGAGAGAGAGACAGACCTAGTGTTAGCAGGAGAGGAGCAGAGAGAGGGAAACCCAAAATCCAAAGCAGGCTCCAGGCTCCAGGCTCCAAGCTGTCAGCACAGTGCCCCACACGGGGCTCAGACCCAGGAACCATGAGATGGTGACCTGAGCAGAAGTCAGACCCTTAACCGACTGAGCCACCCAGGCGCCCCTAATTTAGTCATTTTAAAACAAAAAGGAAGTAAGAAAGCAAAAATGAAAGGAAGGGAGGAAGACAGGTTCGTCTGGATTCCAGTCTCAAATTTATTCCTTTTCAAGGTAAAATATTCATTGACAATTCTTAAAGTCTAGGACAACATGATAATTGATTTTAACTGGCATGTGATTATTTCTTTTTATTCACAAAGCTAATAAAACATTGCTTTTAAAAAAAGAAAATTTCCCTAGAAGGAGGAATCAAGTAATACTAAAATTAACTAGAACATACTAAGGACCCTATGAATATTTGTTAAATAAATAAATGATGAGAAAAATCTCAAGAAAAAATACAAAACTATCATTGCATTCATTTAAATATAAGATTATTAAAATTTTGTGAAAATACATATTTCCACACTTTGTTAGGAAAATTTTTACCTTTCTCTTGGTTCTGAAGAAAAAGACTTACTCGGTTCTCTTTTTTTAAATTAAGGTGACATTCAGCAAACATACTTTAAAGTGAATAATTCAGTTGGATTTATTACCAGATTCACAATGTTGTGTAATCCCTATCTGTATCCAATTCCAAAATATTTTCATCATCCCAGAAGAAAACCCGTACCCACTAAGCCATCATTCTCTGGTACCCTCTTGCCTCAGCCCCTGGCATTCACTAATTTGTTTTCTGTCTCTGTGGATTTATCTATTCTGGATATTTCATATAAGTGAGATCATGTAATATGTGAGTTTTTGCAACTGACTTATTTCATTCACTATAATGTTTTGGGGCTCATCCTTGCTGTAGCGTGTATCAATACTTCATTCCTTTTTATTACTAAAAATGTACCACTGAATGTGTATACCACAATGTGTTTGTCCGTTCATTGGTTGAAATATTTGGACTGTTTCCACTTTGGGTTACTGTAAACAGTACCACTCTGAACATTCATATACAAATATTTTATTGAATACTCTTTCCAATTTTCCAGGGTATACATCTAAAATGGGATTGCTTGGTCATATGGTATTTCTATTTTTAATTTTTGGAGGAACCACCAAACTGTTTATCACAGTGGCTGCACCATTTTACATTCCCCCCAGCAAAGTGTGAGGGTTCCAATTTCTCCATATCCTCACCAACACCTGTTATTTTTCCATCTGGCTGTCTTTAAATCAAACATTCCTGTGATTAAATACAATTACTAGTTTTATAGGGGAAGAAATTACTCAAAAATGAATTTTCTTTTCCACATAGTTGCTTTGCTATTTTTCCAAAATTGAACTCCTTACTCCTCTGCATTCACTGTATATAAAAGAATAGTTTCTGGCTTTATTAAGACCCAAATGTAGAACACCATATCATTATACTGTGGGGACCTGCTTTCTTTAAATGGAATGTCAGGATTCATTAGAGGCCCAGGTAATATTCCTAGTAGTTTTTATCACTTCCCCCTTCGTTTCCATAATGCCATATGTTTTCCTTTCTACTAACTGCTTTCCATGTAGAGTATCTAGGTCAGTTATAGTGAATGTTGAGAAAAAAAAAAACAGGGAACAAACACAAAGATGTGAATTGGAAAATGTTTTGAAAAATCACAGTTTACACAGCTATATCCATACTATATGCTGTTTCACATATGTGTACAGAATTATTTCATGGCATAAGAAAATGTAAGGCTCAGAACAATAGAAACATGGATATTTTGGCCCATTTTTGGCATTTTACCATTATTTTATTTGATTTTGTTGGTAATGTTGCTTTTCGTTCGTAGAATTTTATTTTTCTGCTCCATGGCTACTTTATCATCTAGAATTGGTTGTTTAGGTGACTCTAATGTGGCCACATATCAGTTTAATACATTTCTGCTCAAGCAGTGATCAGTCACACACCACCTGCCAAGCATTGTAAACGATCACCAAGTAGACAATTTTGACAGGCTATTCCCGGGAGATTCCTGTGCTGTTTTGTAACAGGCGGTAGCCCAGCGGGATCACAGTCTAGGAATGTAAACCCAAAAGCAAGAATGAAAAAAGAGGGAAATAAAGAGGGAAGGTGACTAAGCACAGGTTAAAATCTTTAAAAACTAGAAATAAGGGTTGAAAGATTATAAAAAATAGACACACCAGAGAGAAACAGATTATGGGTTGGCCTCAGAATTAGAAAGAGAAGTTAAATAGATCATACAGCATGATGAACAAGGTAAATTAAATGCACGGCAAACAGAAATGCAGAAAATAACAGAGGGGAAAACATAGCATTTGGCAAATTTTGTCAAATTAAGTTGGAAGGATAGAGGATATAAAGTCTAACTTAACAGAAATAAGCAAGGAAACCCAAGTTGCATACAAACAAAGCAATAATTCCTAAAGTCTGTAGTTCATTGATAGAACACCTGCCTTCCCTGTGTGAAGCTTGGGGTTTCATCCCATCATTACACATTTCCGTGCACTTGTGGAAGAAAAGTCAATATGTTTTGGTTCTTAAAGAATGGCATGTTATGTAGAACTTTTACGTATGTAATACATAAAGTAAAAAATTATTTATTTTTTCTCCTAACCTGTGGAAAACATATTAATTTGTATTTATTGATATTTCTTAAATATGTCCTTCCTCTGAGACAGAATAATGTGTCTTTATGATGTACTTATGAAGAAATAGTGCTAAGCAAATCATAAACATAACCAAAAGAAAGATTATTTCTTTAAGGGTCCTGTTAAGACTTGTGGGCTGGACTTCAAACGCATGACGTGGACACCCAAAGGTTTGTTCCCATTTGACTTGGAGTGGTGTGGCAGGTGGGAAGACCGCAGACACACTCTGCTTCCTCCTGTCACACTGAACAGCTTGGAGAACCCACAAGCAAAGAAACTGGGACTGTTGCCTTGAATCCCGTTCAAGAAGAAGACAATGGTGTCTTTGTGCTTGCTTCTGCCCAAGGGAGAGTCTTGTGGGCACGGGATCTGTTACTGAAAACCTGCCTAGAAGGAAAACATATTTGAGACCAGACACTGGGTAATTGGAGATTCAAGCTTTTGTGAACTAGAACCTACAGGGGACAGCCCTGATTTGATTGGTAAATATCTGTTCTCATTAAACTGTATGGTAATATCTTCTTTTGGTGAAGACACTAAAGCTGGCTTTGTGGGAGGAAGCTATTCTAGTGTTACACTTGTTCACCTCATTTTTGAGTGCAGAACGAACAAGATAAAGTCACAAAGACAGAAAGTCCAGGCACACAGAAAAAAAAAATGACTGAATAGTTCTTTGAAGAGAGGGTAGAAAAGTATTGTAGAGTTGTACTAATGTGGGGGTTGTGATTAATATGTTAGAGTCAAAAGAAGTTTGCATGAGGAGTGTCAAATAGCTATTTAATCTGCCTCTTTAGAAAAATAATGTTATGAGAATTGAAGAGGTATCTTCTAATTCCAGAAACTCCACCATTAATTCCTTAGAATTTAAATAGAACCCTATATTTATACACTACATGGATTCATTGTTTATAAACCAGTTTAAACAAAACGTGTCCACAATGAAGTCACAACAATTCCATAAATGTAGTGTGACTAGCTATTCACATAAAGTTACTTTAACTCTATTATAGCTATTAATAGATGCCTTCAAAATAAGGTATTTCTGACCTCTGTGAATTTAAGGTATAGCAGAACTAAGCATAGACAGATTCAACTCAGACTAGGTAAAGAACACACCTTGCCTGGTCACACCATGGTACACCAGTTTTATGACTACAGATATGTTTGGCCCATGAATTCAGACACCTCTCTTAAGGTCAACTAATGTTGACATTCATTGATGATTATAGTTTACTAAACAGAATAAGTGTTTTATAACAAATTTGAGTACTATGCAGGTATAATTACAATTTAAATTCTTGGTAATCACCAATACCTTCTTACTTAGTCCTGACGACACCTTAGCCCAATTGACGGTTCTGTAAGGATGCTTTTGTTCCTTGAATTCATGATAATTATATTCTACACAGGATTCTGCTGAAAAATGTCAGACTGGTCGTTTGCTTTCATCAGAATGGATAAGAAAATTCCAAAACCACTTAGCAATTGAGAAAAACATGGATCTTTGGCCAGACCAACCTGAGTTTAAATCTTATTTCTGTGGCTTTGGACAAGTAACATGACCCCTCCAATCCTTGGACCCCTCAGTACAAAATGGGTCTTCACCATTCAGAGTCACTTGAGGATTGGAGACATCTTGCTCAGAGTCTGGTGCAGAATAAGTACTTGATAAATGGCAAATTTATTTTCTTTCATTTTTTTTCTCCCTCCAATTGTTCTAGGTTCAATCTCAAACCTGCTATGACTTTCTTTCTCAAACAGATTTTACTAATCTGATTTTTATTGCTCTATTTCTTAAATAAATTGTTAATCCTAACATCTATGTAAGAAGAGGGATTCTGGCAGCAAGGGTCTGTGAGGTGTGTAGACACAATTGACAAGTACTGGGTACATATTTCTCCCACAAAATACCTTCTACTGTAGCTGCAGTAGGGGTTTTATCAGTACTAACTTGTGTGGGGAAAAGCATCTTCCAGGCTAAGTGTGGCTTGAACATACAATTAATAAAAATGTCCTTTACTAATATATTTAGTGTGTCTTCACTATTTCAGAGTTAGATGAATTCAAAAGCCGTTTCTTTGCTAAATTCTGAATTATCAGTATTTCACTTACTATGTTAAATGTACTAGATATGTTTTCATAAGTGTAATGCATTTATTACCTGGTATACCATCACCCCTTCAAACCTATTAAGATAAACTTGAACCCCATTTTATGCACATATAAAATTTTCTAAGAGTTAAAAAAATTTGTTAATGGTTATTTTTGAGAGAGAGAGAGAGAGAGAGAGAGGGAGAGAGAGGGAGGGAGAGGGAGAGAGAGAGCATGAGTGGGAGAGGGGTAGAGAGAGAGGGTGACACAGAATCTGAAACAGGCTCCAGGCTCTGAGCTGTCAGCACAGAGCCCGACACGGGGCTCGAACTCATGGACAGCAAGATCATGACTTGAGCCAAAGTCAGCCGCTCAACGAACTGAGCCACTCAGGCACCCCTCTAAGATTTATGAAATACTTATTTGAAAATATTTATTACAATTTAAGAAAATTCTCAAGAGTTTATATTTAAATGGTCAGTTCTAGTTCCAGCATTTTATTTATACACATGCTATGTCAACCCATTTGTGAATCTGAAGATTATATGTTAATATTCACTAAAATTCCATCATTCATTCAGGATCCATGCTTGAAGTAAACTTAATTAAAGACTTTGGTGGGAGTGGTGGAGTGGAGGAAGATTTACACTGCAGCAACACCAACCATTTCCAAATAGATGCTGACAACCATATTCTTTAAGATTCTTCTGGCTATCATGCTACTTGTGGCTTTCACTGGCACTGTATTCCAGGGAATGACTATACATAAACTACCCCACTCAGTTCTTCTCATTCCACAACATTTTCTCTGTTTTGTTTTCTTAATTCAGTCCCTCTAATTGTTTTCTAAAGGAGGCCTCTCGTGTTGTACATCACTGTATTATCTAAAGTTGTTGGTCAGAAAAAGTCTTTAACTTCCTTTAGGAAGCTTTGGTTGAGTTATCTTTGGCAAAAGGCACAGTTGAGCCAGTTTGATCTTGCAGTGGGCACTATGATGTGCCACCAAGATTCTCCTTCAAGAAGGACTTCTTCCATAGCCACTGGTCATTGTCTCTGTGGGTCCTGGAATTGGCTCAGGCATAGAGAATCTCCTTGGCCAGGGTGAGGCTGCCAGTGTAGGGGCAGCTCAGAACTAATAACTGGTTTGAGTGGACATATAAAGGCCTAACCACTCACTTACACGCAGGAGATTTTAACAGGCCACCTCAGTCCTGGTGCTCCCTGAGGGACCAGCGGTCTCAACTGAAGTCTTTGCTTTGATCATATTACTGTTCAATCCCTCCCTGTCCTCAACCCTGCTTTCCTCCTTTCTTTTCCATAGTTGTTTTTCCAAAGACCACTCTCTAATCAACTTTCTAAATGGAATTTTTCATCTTAAAGTCAGCTTCCGGACAACACAACATGCAACAGTGCCTAATTAGGAATATGTAGTAAGTAAAATAAAGATGTTGGAGAGGGATGGAGAAAACCTTAGTGTGGAGAGACCTAAAAAAACAATTTAGGATAAGAGAGGGAGTGTGAAGCAGAATAATTAAGGTTTGCAACACTTAAGAATGAACATTTTAGTTGTAACATCTTGGCAGTATCAGTCTGGTAATAGGAAAGCAAGTAGCAACTGATGCTGATAAAATAGTAAGAAAGGAAATGATGTGTATTAAAAAGTGTCATTCTACTACAGGAATATTTCTCTATAGTAGTCAAAGTGGCATAGTGGGATTTAAATTATTTTGTGCTTCCAGCAGTTTTGAAGCACACGATGTTGTATTTTCATGAGACACAATTTTTGGTTCATTGATACAAGTCCAAAGATTCTTATTCTTCGCCTAAATATAGCAGCAGAGGTTAAATGCCTAATTACGAAAACAAGGAGTATTTTAACAGCCTATTTCAAAAATGATTCCCAAAAGACATTGGCTGTGAAACCATCAAAAGATATTTCCTTGTGTTTGGTCACGGTAGGTTTACATCTGGCATTTGGTCAATCACTCATTAAATATTAATTATCATTATTTATGCAATTTCAATGTTCTTTTGCCCTTTTAATGGGGGAAAACCTGAAGGAAAGGGATCTTCATAGGACAGGTTCTTTCTTACTAATCTGTCAATGCTTATCCAAGTTAAATAAATTTATTTTTCACATTTCCTTTATCCTATTAAGCCTGAAATAGAAACAGTGAATTAAGTGCAAAGAAAAGGTCTTTACTTCTTATCTTGCAATTTTGCTCCAAATAAAGAAAAGATATTCTGGTAATTGCTATTAATATAAAGAAGAAATCACAACACTCTTTAGCATTTCCTGAGTCTGCATTTTCAGGGTTTTTTTTTTTAAATATATTTTATTTATTTTGAGAAAGAGGGAGACACAGAATCCAAAGCAGGCTGAGCTGTTAGCACAGAGCCCGACAGGGGGCTCAAACTCACGGACCATGAGATTATGACCTAAGCTGAAGTTGGACACATAAATGATGGAGCCACCCAAGGACCCCTTCAGTCTTTTTTAAGTGTCAAATAACTTTCAAATAACATAATCCTAAATTAAGGAGTTTTATACACAGAAAGTTATGCATATGTCTAGCATTTGCTAAAATATGCTACACAAATTTGGTTCTCCAATGCGCCAAGACTTTAAAAACCATTCAGTGAGAATGCAGAAATTTTGAAATATTTTGGAAGAGAAACATGTCTCAATGAAGTCATATAATTCTTTTTTCCCAATACACACTTGAGCCTCTTTTTTGTGCCAAGCATACACATTAAGGATTTCAGAAGTAAACATGACCTCCTGCCTACTCAGCAGGAGCTTGCCTTCTAGTAAGAAGACTAATGAAAAGTTAGCAATTATAATATAGTGAAAAAAGTACTGCAACAGATCTCTGCATGGAGGGTAGAGAGAAGAAAGGACTAATTAATCCATCCTGGTGAAGCGGGCATGGTTAAAGAACACTTGCTTATGAAGTCTAAAAGAATGTTAGTCTTGCACAGGTATGAAGCGGAAGAGGGAATAACCCTGGGATAAGAAGGAAAAATATGTTCAAAGCTGGAAGTTGTGAGGGATCTTGACATATTCTGAGAATGTCAAGTGTGTCATATTACTGGGCAAAAAGGGATGTGTGTGTGTCTCTGTGTGCGTGTGCGTGAGTGTGCACATACGTGTGTGCGTGCATGTGTGCATGTGTGCGTGGCAGAAGATGAGACTGAACATGCATCTCATGAGCAATTAATGAAGGGTCTTGTATACTCTGTTAAGAATTTTAACTTCATTCTGAAGTCCATGGAGGCCCAAAGAAAGGTATTCCAAGAATTGTATTCAGTAAAGATAGAAGCACTAGGACTTCAAGAGATTGAGGGAGGCTAATCTGTTGCATACTTATAGCCCTGAGGCAGTAGAAGGGTCTGTGTGGCTAATTCTTTTCAGGGGCCCTGCTTATAAATAACACATAAGACCAGACCCCCTTAGATCACCTATACCAGAGGCTCTCAATGAGAATCACCGAAATATGCGCTTTCATTTGTCCAAAGAGGTCTCTGGGTATGGGTATCTTAAAAAGCTCTGTTGGTGACTCTAATAGGCATTAAAGGTTGGAGCTGCTAACTTTGCCTATGACATGGGAGGTAATAAACAGACTGTTTATAAGGATTGGGGAAAAAATAGAATTGTAAAGTTCCGATATATGGGATATACGTAGCTCCCCATAGTCTAACACTTATAGTAGGTGTTAAATAGGAGTTGTAATAAATAAATGCATTCTAAAAGAAGGTTTGTGAGCTAAAGTAAAACAATTAGATGAAGTCAGTGTTGAGGGATACCATTCCCCCAGGACACTGTACACACACCTTTCTGTAAACATCCTCTGCATTTTTATGTAAATGTGCCTCTGCTTTCTAGAATAACCTCTCTCAAACTGCTCACATCTTACCCATGCTTCCAGTCCACTTGGCTGGGTCTTTCCCAACACCACCTTTGCATCTAGGGAAGAACGGATTGTTGCATTTGTTAAGCACCTCGATCACAGGTTTACCACACTGATAAAAGCACCAAGTTCACTGTGTCTGCTGTGCCTGCCGGACTGTGCACAGCAGGAAGAGTAAGGCCCCTTGAATCCTGTCTGCAGTGCCTAACAGCACATGTTTGCTGAGTAGCTCTGAGAACGGAAAGGGGAAGAAGAAAGTTGCAGATTATGTATTCAAAGCTACATAATGGGGAAGGTGCATGAGCAGAGAACAAAGGGGCTGCATGCCATTCTGAGAAGTATTTTGCTTGACTGAGAGACTTGACAGAGTTGGAAGAAAAACATTTTGATAATGATGCAGATTGAGAGGGAGGGAAATCATCCCACGTTTTCTACCTGTGGTGGACTTGGGCTGTTGATCTGAGTTCAAGGGACAGACGGGCCCCACATTCCTAGCTTCAATTTCCATCAAGGCTGTATGGAGTAGCAAACAGGTCCGCATGGAAATTCTCAAAGCTTTTTGTGACCTAAACTATAAACAATTACTTGGTGAAACTTGGAATACATCAGCTGCTACTGTCTACTCTTTTGTGGCTTCTACACAATAAGAAGCTTTTCTTTTTTTTTTTTTCTTATTTATTTATTTAGTTAGTTATTTAGTTATTTAAACTTGAGACTTTGGAAGCATAGACAGGCAAAGGAAAATCCAAAACAAACAAACAAACAAACAAACAAACCTTCTTGTACCACTTTGTACAAGAAAAACAAAACAGAAACACCCGCCAGAAACAAAACCACTGTGTATAAGGGTACTGTTACATTTCTGTGCCTGAAAGCAGAAGTTCAGACTCAGTCTTTTTTCAAAAAATTTTTAATGTTTATTTTTATTTTTGAGAGAGAGAGAGAGATCATACGCACATGCAAGTACAGGAGGGGCAGAGAGAGAAGGAGACACAGAATCTGTAGCAGGCTCCAGGCTCCAAACTGTCAGCACAAAGCCCGATGCGGGGCTTGAACCCACGACCCATGAGATCATGACCTGAGCTGAAGTGGGACACTTAACTGAGCCACCCAGGTGCCCCTAGACTCAGTCTTTAAACACACCCCTGGTGATAGAGCACATTATGTCACTCCCACATCTATTGGTGTAGATAATTTGAATGTGCTTGTATTAAGCATCATGTCTTCAGTTTTCTTCACAATTTATTTCTGGATTTATACATATCAAATCAAATCCATTCTTTACTTTTCCTTAACATACGGTGCGGTTATGTTGGGAAAGTAGAATATTCTCCCCTCTTTAGGATATCAGAATCTCTACCACTTGAAGATTATTAATTTTGGAACTAATACAAAATCTGTATCATAAACTGTTTTGTAATGGGCTAGAGATTAATAAGCCTCTGGGGTATCGCGATATTTGGTAACAGTGAAAGACATATAGATGTTTGAGATTCAAAATATACAAACATAATATGTAAGATCTAATCAAACCTAAATCTTCAGATTTTATTTTCTACAAAGTCACTATAGAAGAACTTCTCATTAAGGATTAGGAAAAACTGAATAAAAAGCCAGCTTCTTATTTTGTTCCTCTTTCCTGCTGATCTGATTTTAAAATGAAGTTCAGATGTCAAAGCTACTGTTGAGATAAAATAAGAAGTTTGATTCGATTCTGCCGTCGATACACTGTGCAACCATGGAATAGGCCTTTAACCTTTTTGAAATTCGCATTTACTATGTCAAAAAGGACTTTATTATGAGGTTAATAAGATCATGTCCACAGAGTATTTTAAGCTCTTTTATTTTCAGAATGTTAAGCAAATGTGAGGTTTTATTATCATTATCATTATCATTGGCTTCAAAGGGAATTTGGCTTTCATAGCTCTGTGGGGTGAAAAAAGATAAGAGCCTGGCTGCTGGTGTTCAAATAAACGTCAGGGTTAAAATTCAAGGAGAAGGTGAAGAGACAGGGAGAAAAGCCCTGTTTCATTGATACATCAGTAATGAGAGCTAGCTTGAGCAGGATTGAATCCTAAATAAACTATCAGGGCAAATTATACATTTTCTCTCTCTCTCTTTTCTCTCACAGGCTCAATCTTTTAAATTCACTCCTCTGTTATTCAATTTAATATATTACTCATCCTCCTATGTTAAATTCAAAAGATAAGTAAAATCGTTCTAAATGCATTCCTGACTGCCATTCTTACCGCATACTTTAATAGAATTTCCCTACATGTTCAATGTTGCATATATTAATAAAAAATACAGCAGACCACTTCTGTTAGATTAGCCCAAAGCACAGTTTGGTCCTAAGAAGTAACATCTGTAATCTCTCAATTTGAAATGGATGGTAATATTGAGAGGAAAATCTTAACTTTTTAAGGTGGTGGGTACTCCAGTGGTAGTGAAATAAAAAGTGATACATTTTTAACATAGTTTAAGATTTGAATTTTCTTTTACTCAATGAAAAGCAAAAAAAAAAAAAAACTACTGCTCATCGAAATGTAAATCGCAGTCAATGATACTTGTAGAAATAAATGGAATAAATGGACAAACAGCAGGAAAAATAAAAATGTATTACCTCTGTATAGCCATTTGTCTTCTGGTAGCATGAGTAAAGCTTAAGTCAGATACAATTAAACGGACTGAAGCTTTAACAGTGACTTTTGAACTGCTTGAATTAACAAAATCAATCCTCATAAATTAAGCTATCAGTGATCTATGATATAATTAAGTTCCATAATCAAAAAATGCTACCGTGCATGCAGGATCACTGTGCTGTTTCTAACACTGAATTGTAACTGCTGCTGGCTAACTCTTCCTGCAGGGCTGTGTAAAACTCCATCTGGCACACTAGAAACTCACACCATACACGGTTTCTTTTCCATTCTTCAATTTAGGCTGACATCTGGTGGTCTAGGGAAATGACAAGTAACGCTTCTGAATGTAAACCATTCACAAATGTGGCTTTTTTTCAGTTTTCCCTTTGTCTTTCTGAAGTGTTTGAAATTGCAACCAAACCAGTTAATTACGTGGAAATTCACATAGAATAACAATTTAAACAGCAGAACAATGAGTGAAGAAAGTGACCTTCACGTGATGAATTATATACCTATAAGTAAATCGAACTCTATAGTGACTAAAAAGCATCAATAGAAAGCACCACATATTGGCCAATTAGACCCACTCAGAAAGGGTACTATTTAATGGCACCACACTGGGGATCATAATGGAAATGTTCTACATGTAAGATTTCCTCCTTTCTTTCTCCTTGTCAGGATAGTTGCAGGGAGGAAAAATGAGAATGAGGGGGAGGGGAGGAGGAAGCTACACAGGGAGCTACTGTGTGTAGTCAGAAATTGATGTTTAAACAGGCATAAGGTAGTGTTCAAAAGCATTTATCTTTTATTTTTTCTTTGGGAGGAAGGGGGCACTTCCAGCAGTTAGTGGCAGTCCAGATGGCAAAACACATTGGGCCAGAAGCAGGAGCAATTTAACTTTCCCTATGCTTAGGATTAAAAAAAAATACTTCCAATTAATTTACTGTGGTACATTCCACTAATTACCAAATTGTGGAGGAACAGAATGATACACTGTCAACTCTATGACTTTCATACCATTTGTACAATTTACCAGCACAGAAAAAGAGAAAAGAAAAAAAGCTGTTGTGATTTTTCTCACGTACAGCGCTTAACTATAGCATTCTATAGTATTTTGACTATGAAGAGACCTCATAAGTGGGTATTTTTGTGGTCAGATTTTGACTTTTATCTGTGTGTCTCTTGCAGTGATTGTAAATAGTACAGGCAATAAACGTAATGTTCAACTGACTTTATTCTATTTCCCTATTTATAAAAGTTTCTAGATTGGCAGAATTGTAGGCAGACCTCCTTGTAATGAAAATCAACCACAAAACGGGATAAAACTAAACAACAACCACACACACACACATACACACACACACACACACACCACGAAAAAGACTTTCACCTTGTTCAAGAAAGACCATTGTGAATGTTTGGTTTGGTCCCTGTTTCCACTTAACCTTGTGACTCACAAAAGGTTATTGGAACGAGTGCCAATTAGGTTGGTGCTTTTGAAACATGGCCAGGTTCCTCTAGGAGGTAGCCTCAAGCTGCCACTACCTAATCTCATAAAGGTCACTGAGAAGTTCAAATAAAATTGCTCTTAGTTACTATAAAACTCACCTGATGTGAAATGAGTTCACAAAAGGTAAAATGTTTCCATCTGCTCTCACCAGTCCTTTCTCCCTTCTTGAGGGTTCAGTTTCCTTCTAACCAGCGCCATCAGATTTCTCAAGAAAGAAGGATTTGATTTTCTTTTAATAAACTTACAACTACTTATAAACTTTTTGAAAAGGAGAATGAATATATGTTCTGTAAGAATAATGTCTATAAAAAAATGTCAACTGGAAAGGCAATGCCGTTTTGGTAGACTTGATGTGGCTATAACACTTGTTAAAGGGTTAGGGCAGAGAAAAATTTAGACTGATTTTAGGAGTACTCAAGGAGCCTTTGTATCTCTTGCAAATATCTTACACTGATTTCTAATGAATGAGATCTCAAATTAGAGATTGGTTCTTTGGGCTTTGGGCTTTGTGGCCTCCCTGAATGTAATATTGTTCCAAGGAATCACTTCTGGGAAAAGTATCTCATTTTTATCAGCTTCAGTTTCTTTAGTAAAAAAGTTAATAAACGTAACTTCCATTTCTTCTAGCTGCTCTGGTCCAGTTATAAAAAATGTGCCATGTTCCCAGTAAGTAAAACTATTTCATTGGAAACAGATTATCCTTATCTTCTTCTAAGACTTTTCTGCAGAGTCCCCAAGAAGTCCTTCCTGAATGCTCTTGTGTAAGTCCTCTATTCTGAGACCTCCATTGCTGAGTCACCCATAAGAAGCTTCCTCATCAGCTCTGTCAGCACCACTGCTCACTTACTATCACCTCTTTCACCACTGCTTCCTGCAGCTGCTGAAGCGGCTGGCACCAACAGAAACCACAAGTGCCAACACTAGACTTGTCCACACGAACACTTGTGCCATTGCCCACAGATGAGGTTGTGGCTTTGGCTTTGGAGCACAATGGCAAAAATCCCTTTCCGGTTTCAAATTTAAATTACCTTTCTTCCTTCCTTCGTTCTTTCCTTCCTTCCTCCCTGTTGTCTCTTGGTTTGTTATGATTTCAAATACCCTTATGACTTAAGCAACATTGCTTTGATCTAAGGATGACTTTTTTACATTGAGGGAGCTGTGTCAAGATGTTGTCACTGACATTAGCTGTTGATAAGCACTCGGTAGCCCAACTGTTGATTTAGTGGGCACCACTGAAGTCTTGTCGATAATAAATGGAAGAGCTTCTACTATGTAATTGACATTTAAACTTTAAATACCAAGAATTTGTGAGGACTTACTGGAAGCGTCTGGGCCAGTCTACTTTTGGCTGATCTAAATAGGTCTCCAAAGATCTTGCAGCCCTGTTTCTGCAGGGGGCAAGACGCTCCTGTGCATCAGTGGTGTTAAGCCACGCAGTAGTCTCAGGAGGGGAAGGGACATCTGTTCCTGGACTGGCGAGGCTACACCTCGTAGGCAGCGGTACAAACTGTGTGACAGTCCTTGGAGTGACAACCTTCAGAGCAGCCCACTTTGCCTGTCAGCTCCAGTGCCACCCCCGCTGGCTGAGTACCCTGGCAGGGAGGGTCCTATGCCAGTAGCAGATCCCCAGAGTTTAGTCGTTGGAAGGGCCAAATCTACTGATTATCAACTAGTAGAAAGGCACACCTCAACTAAATTTGGATTTTAGATCTTTCATTTCCCCTTTGCTCAAACAACAGTGTGATTAATCTATCATTGGTTTGAAGTATGTTATTTCTTTACTGGCTTATTATTTTTTATTTTTTAATTTTTAATATGAAATTCATTGTCAAATTGGATTCCATACAACACCCAGTGCTCATCCCAACAGGTGCCCTCCTCAATGCCCATCACCCACCCTCCCCTCCCTCCCACCCCCCATCAACCCTCAGTTTATTCTCAGTCTTTAAGAGTCCCTTATGGTTTGCCTCCCTCCCTCTCCTAAATTTTTTTTCCCCTTCCCCTCCCCCATGGTCTTCTGTCAAGTTTCTCAGGATCTACATAAGAGTGAAAACATATGGGATCTGTCTTTCTCTGTATGACTTATTTCACTTAGCATCACACTCTCCAGTTCCATCCACGTTGCTACAAATGGCCAGATTTCATTCTTTCTCATTGCCAAGTAGTATTCCATTGTATAGATAAACCACAATTTCTTTATCCAATCATCAGTTGATGGACATTTAGGCTCTTTCTATAATTTGACTATTGTTGAAAGTGCTGCTATAAACATTGGGGTACAAGTGCCCCTATTATGCATCAGCACTCCTGTATCCCTTAGGTAAATTCCTAGCAGTCCTATTGCTGGGTCATAGGGTAGATCTATTTTTAAATTTTGAGGAATCTCCACACTGTTTTCTAGAGTGGCTGTACCAATTTGCATTCCCACCAACAGTGCAAGAGGGTTCCCATTTCTCCACATCATCTCCAGCATCTATAGTCTCCTGATTTGTTCATTTTGGCCACTCTGGCGTGAGGCAGTATCTCAGTGTGGTTTTGATTTGTATTTCCCTGATGAGGAGCGACGGTGAGCATCTTTTCATGTGCCTGTTGGCCATCCGGAAGTCTTCTTTAGAGAAGTGTCTATTCATGTTTTCTGCCCACTTGTTCATTGGATTATTTCTTTTTTCATGTGTGGAATTTGGTGAGTTCTTTACAGATTTTGGATACTAGCCCTTTGTCCGATATGTCGTTTGCAATTATCTTTTCCCATTCCATCGTTTGACTTTTACTTTTGTTGATTGTTTCCTTTACAGTGCAGAAGCTTTTTATCTTCATGAGGTCCCAATAGTTCATTTTTGCTTTTAATTCCCTTGCCTTTGGAGATGTGTCGAGTAAAAAATTGCTGCGGCTGAGGTCAGAGAGGTTTTTTTCCTGCTTTCTCCTCTAGGGTTTTGATGGATTCCTGTCTCACATTCAGGTCCTTTATCCATTTTGAGTTTATTTTTGTGAATGGTGTAAGAAAGTGGTCTAGTTTCATTCTTCTGCATGTTGCTGTCCAGTTCTCCCAGCACCATTTGTTAAAGAGACTGTCTTTTTTCCATTGGATATTCTTTCCTGCTTTGTCAAAGATTAGTTGGCCATACTTTTGTGGGTCTAGTTCTGGAGTCTCTATTCTATTCCATTGGTCTATGTGTCTGTTTTTGTGCCAAAACCATGCTGTCTTAATGATGACAGCTTTGTAGTAGAGGCTAAAGTCTGGGATTTTGATGCCTCCCCCTTTGGTCTTCTTCTTCAATATTACTTTGGCTATTTGGGGTCTTTTGTGGTTCCATACATTTTAGGATTACTTGTTCTAGCTTCAAGAAGAAAGCTGGTGCAATTTTGATTGGGATTGCATTGACCGTGTAGACAGCTTTGGGTAGTATTGACATTTTAACAATATTTATTCTTCCAATCCATGAGCACGGAATGGTTTTTCATTTCTTTGTATCTTCTTCAGTTTCCTTCATAAGCTTTCTATACTTTTTAGCATACAGATCTTTTACATCTTTGGTTAGGTTTATTCCTAGGTATTTTATGCTTCTTGGTGCAATTGCGAATGGGATCAGTTTCTTTATTTTTTTCTGTTACCTCATTATTAGTGTATAAGAATGCAACTGATTTCTGTACATTGATTTTGTGTCCTGTGACTTGGCTGAATTCATGTATCAGTTCTAGCAGACTTCTGGTGGAGTCTATCAGGTTTTCCATGTATAATATCATGTCATCTGAAAAAAGTGAAAGCTTGACTTCATCTTTGCCAATTTTGATGCCTTTGAGTTCCTTTTGTTGTCTGATTGCTGATGCTAGAACTTCCAGCACTATGTTAAACAACAGCAGTGAGAGTGGACATCCCTGTCGTGTTCTTGATCTTGCGGGGAAACTCTCAGTTTTTCCCCATTGAGGATGATATTAGCTGTGGGCTTTTCATAAATGGCTTTTATGATGGTTAAGTATGTTCCTCCTATCCCGGCTTTCTCGAGGGGTTTTATTAAGAAAGGATGCTGAATTTTGCCAAATGGTTTTTCTGCATTGATTGACAGGATCATATGGTTCTTTTCTTTTCTTTTATTAATGTGATGTATCACAATGATTGATTTGTGAATGTTGAACCAGCCCTGCATCCCAGGAATGAATCCCACTTGATCATGGTGAATAATTCTTTTTATATGCTGTTGAATTCGATTTGCTAGTATCTTATTGAGAATTTTTGTATCTATATTCATCAGGGATATTGGCCTGTAGTTCTCTTTTTTTGCTGGGTCTCTGTCTGGTTTAGGAATCAAAGTAATGCTGGCTTCATAGAATGAGTCTGGGAGTTTTCATTCCCTTTCTATTTTTTGGAATAGCTTGAGAAGGATAGGTATTATCTCTGCTTTAAATGTCTGGTAGAATTCCCCAGGGAAGCCATCTGGTCTTGGACTCTTATTTGTTGGGAGATTTTTGACAACTGATTCAATTTCTTCGCAGGTTATGGGTCTGTTCAAGTTTTCTATTTCTTCCTGTTGGAGTTTTGGGAGTGCATGGGTGTTTAGGAATTTGTCCATTCCTTCCAGGTTGTCCAATTTGTTGGCATATAACTTTTCATAGTATTCCCTGATAATTGTTTGTATCTCTGAGGGATTGGTTGTAATAATTCCATTTTCATTCATGATTTTATCTATTTCAGTCCTCTCCGTTTTCTTTTTGAGAAGCCTGGCTAGAGGTTTCTCAATTTTGTTTATTTTTTCAAAAAACCAACACTTGGTTTCATTGATCTGCTCTTCAGTTTTTTTTAGAGTCTATATTGTTTATTTCTGCTCTGATCTTTATTATTTCTCTTCTTCTGCTGGGGTTGGGGTGTCTTTGTTGTTCTGCTTCTATTTCCTTTCGGTGTGCTGTTAGATTTTGTAGTTGGGATTTTTCTTGTTTCTTGGGATAGGCCTGGATTGCAATGTATTTTCCTCTCAGGACTGCCTTTGCTGCATCCCATAGCGTTTGGATTGTTGTATTTTCATTTTCGTTTGTTTCCATATATTTTTTAATTTCTTCTCTAATTGACTGGTTGACCTATTCACTCTTTAGTAGGGTATTCTTTAACCTCCATGCTTTTGGAGGTTTTCCCGACTTTTTCCTGTGGTTAATTTCAAGTTTCATAGCATTGTGGTTTGCAAGTGTGCATGGTATGATCTCAATTCTTTTATACTTATGAAGGGCTGTTTTGTGACCCAGTATGTGATCTATCTTGGAGAATGCTCCATGTGCGCTCGAGAAGAAAGTATATTCTGTTGCTTTGGGATGCAGAGTTCTAAATATATCTGTCAAGTCCATCTGATCCAATGTATCATTTAGGGCCCTTGTTTATTTATTCTGTGTCTAGATGATCTATCCATTGTTGTAAGTGTGTAAAGTCCTTTGCAATTATCACATTCTTATCAATAAGGTTGCTTATGTTTGTGATTGTTTTATATATTTGGGAGCTCCCATATTCAGCGCATAGGCATTTGTAATTGTTAGCTCTTCCTGATGGATAGACCCTGTAATTATTATATAATGCCCTTCTTCATCTCTTGTGACAGCCTTTAATTTAAAGTCTAGTTTGTCTGATATAAGTATGGCTACTCCAGCTGTCTTTTGACTTCCAGTAGCATGATAGATAGTTCTCCATCCCCTCACTTTTAATCTGAAGGTGTCCTCAGGTCTAAAATGAGTCTCTTGTAGACGCCAAATAGACGGGTCTTGTTTTTTTATCCATTCTGATACCCTATGTCTTTTGGTTGGAGCATTTAGTCCATTGACATTCAGTGTTATTATAGAAAGATATGGGTTTAGAGTCATTGTGATGTCTGTAGGTTTCATGCTTGTAGTGATGTCTCTGGTACTTTGTGGTCCTTGCAACATTTCGCTCACAGAATCCCCTTAGAATCTCTTGTAGGGCTGGTTTAGTGGTGATGAATTCCTTCAGTTTTTGTTTGTTTGGGAAGACCTTATCTCTCCTTCTATTCTGAATGACAGACTTGCTGGATAAAGGATTCTCGGCTGCATATTTTTTCTGTTCCTCATATTGAAGAAATCTGCCATTCCTTTCTGGCCTGCCAAATTTCAGTAGATAGGTCTGCCACTACTCATGTGTCTACCTTTGTAAGTTAGAGCATGTTTATCCCTAGCTGCTTTCAGAATTTTCTCTTTATCCTTGTATTTTGCCAGTTTCACTATGATATGTCATGCAGAAGATCGATTCAAGTTATGTCTGAAGGGAGTTCTCTGTGCCTCTTGGATTTCAATATCTGTTTCCTTCCCCAGATCAGGGAAGTTCTCAGCTATGATTTTTCAAGTACGCCTTCAGCTCTTTTCTCTCTCTCTTCTTCTCCTGGAATTCCTATGATACAGATATTGTTCCATTTGATTGCATCACTTAGTTCTCTAATTCTCCCCTCACACTCCTAGATTTTTTTTTCTCTCTTTCTCTCAGCTTCCTCTTTTTCCATAATTTTATATTCTAATTCACCTATTTTCTCCTCTGCCTCTTCAATTCGTGCTGTGACCGCCTCCATTTTACTTTGTACCTCATTTATAGCATATTTTAGCTCCTCATGACTATTTCTTAGTCCCTTGATCTCTGTAGCAATAGATTCTCTGCTGTTCTCTATACTATTGGCTTATTAGAGATATTATCCTCTATGCTATTGGCTTGTAAAATATTGTTTTAAATTACAATTCCCACAGTGACCCTGTGTTAAATAAATTATTGGCAAAGACAATCTCAGTGTGTGAGCATAATTTGCCTCAAACAAAACATCCCCATCCTTTCTTCCTTCTTTATTAAGAAAAGTGTAGCTCGACTACTATGTATAGATGCTAAGCTATTCACATAAAATGGAAATATAGTTACCATATAATATTGTAATATAATCCCCAGATTTTAAAAATAGAGAAGACTCTTGGAAGGAAGCAGGGTTCTATAAAATATTGAGGACAAGAGCCAACAATGGATCTTTTCCTTTCCAGTGGAGTAGAGCTAGGTCATTTTTAGATAACATATTCCTTCATTGGTGCTATTTTTGTTGGGTAATACTTTGGTCATTCTAATCTAAATTTTGTTTCTTAGAACTGCACAGACTCATTTTCAAACTTATAAATGATGACAGGCAAAATTTAAATATCAAGTAATATACTGTTTTGTTTATGTATATGGATTATACTCATGCCCCTCTTATTTTTCTCAGATCTTGTATGAAGTATGTTTTACAAATGTTGCCACTTGGAATACTGGATGGGAAAGGAGAAATGGAATCACTGAATCTAGGATAACGTTTTGGCTTTTTCATCGTTCCCTCAAATACTCATGAGGGGAGATTTCAATAGAACTCTTAGCAGAATAGTTTCATTGCTTCTTTATTCTAATATATGGAACTGTTGATCATATTACAGGTATATCACTTTGCTGTATATAGAAATAGTAATAAAAATATCTAGTAAGAATTATGTTTTTAAAAAGTAGATTTATTGTGGATAATATGTTTGAAGTTTGGTTTATGTAAAAATATAAGCAATATGCTTAAAAGTTAAAAAGCATTTATAATTTATATACTTGTCAATGGTTTGAATTAACGTTATTTTGAAATAACAATCATTGCTTCATTTTTGAAATTAAATTTGTGCCTTTAACAAATGAAATTCAGTCGTCTATCAGTACACAGGTATTAGGGCTTCATTCCAGAAACTTAGAGCACTTTCTGTAGCTCTAACAGTTGGACCTACTATATGGGGACCCTGGTTTGAGGCCAGGGCTACTGTGCCAGTCTGTCTGGATGTCATACACACAAGGTGGCTCATCTTAGCAAGCAGATTCCATTTCCAGATGGTTAGCTTGAGTAGACAGTGAGCCTAGATGCCACTCTCGTCAGGCTGCCAAGGATTCCTGGTATGGTCTAATATTTTTGTTTAGGAAAAGCAATAGCGGGATAAAGGTAGCTGTCATGGCTGCTGAAATTTCCTTGGTTCAGAGGAAACAATGTTACTTCTTTGTTAAGATGTGGGGTTTTTATTGTTACTGCTATTGTATTTTTTACCTGCGTAGTCACAGCAAGGATTAAAATGGTTGGCATTTGTTTATCTCCTTCGAGAGCCAGTGCTTTCCCTGCCCAGCTGTCTGTAGTTCCAGAAGTCATTAGGCATGAGGTTATAGGAGCCAAGTAGCAGCTTCCTTGATTCTTCCCTGAAAACTTTTCCTTCCATCCTCTTTCTTTCTTAGATGTCCACATGGCCTCATTATGGGAGCCAGGACCCAGAAAATGAATCAGCAAAGGTGGATTGAGGTTTTCTAAATGTGGTAGTTGAATAGCAATGCTTAATACTGCCATAAACACAAGTGAACAGTTGAAAAATATTTATTTTCCTTCCACCTGGAATATAATCTGGAGTTTCCATGATTATAATCATTATTTGGTTTAAGGTATTATCTCCGCAAAAACAAATTATACACTAATCACTATCCTAGGTATTGGCAGCAAAAGATGACTAAGGAATTGTCTATTAGTATATAATGACATAATTCTTTAATAGAAATACACAAGTACTGAAAAAGATTGTCTCTTTAACCAATGGTGATGGGAAAACTGAACAGCTACATGCAAAAGAATGAAACTGGACCATTTTCTTACACCATACACAAAACTAAACTCAAAATGGATTAAAGACCTAAATGTGAGACCTAAAATCACAAAAATACTAGAAGAAAGCACAAGCAGTAATATATGTGGTATTGGTCACAGCAACATCCTTCTAGATATGTCTCCTGAGGCAAGGGAAACAAAAGCAAAAGTCAGCTATTGGGACTATATCAAAATAAAAGACTTCTGCACAGTGAAGGAAATAATCAACAGAACTAATAGGTAACCTACAGAATGGGAGAAGATATTTGCCAACAACTCATCTGATAAAGGGTTGGTATCTAAAATATATGAAGAATTTATATAACTCAAGACCCCCCCCCAAAAACCCAAATAATCTAATTAAAAAATGGGCAGAAGACATGAACAGATATTTCTCCAAAGAAGACATACAGATGGCCAACAGACACATGAAAAGATGCCCAACATCATTCACCATCAGGGAAATGCAAATCAAAACTACAATGAGATATCACCTCACACCTGTCAGAATGGCTAAAATCAAAAACTCAAGAAACAAGTGTTGCTGAGCATGTGGAGAAAAAGGAACCCTTGTGCACTGTTGGTGGGAATGAAAACTGGTGGAAAGCAGTATGGAGATTACTTAAAAAATTAAAAATAGATCTAACCTAAAGAAAAAAATAACAGAACTACCCTATGATCAGTAATAGCACTATTGGGTATTTACCCAAAGAATACAAAAACCTGAATTCAAAAAGATATATATATATATATATATATATATATATATATATACACACACATACACACATACATTGCTCCATTTATTGCTGCATTATTTATAATAGCCAAATTACAGAATCAATCCAAGTATTCATCGAAAGATGAATGGATAAAGAAGATGTGGTATATATGTACAATGGAATATTACTCAGCCATAAAAAAGAATGAAATCTTGCTATTTGCAGCAACATGGATGGATCTAGAGGATATAATGATAAGTAAAATAAATCAGAGAAAGACAAATATCATATGATTTCACTCAAATGTGGAATTTAATAAACAAAAAAAAGAGAAAAAAAGAGAAAAGGAGTCAAACAGAAAAACAAACTCTTAACTATAGAGAACAAATTTCTGGTTACCAGAGGGGAGAAGGGGTGAAACAGGTAGGGGATTAAGAGTAAACTTACTGTGATAAGCACTGTTATGTATAGAATTGTTGAATCAATGTATTGTACTCCTGGAACTAATATAACACACTGTATATTAATTATACTTGTATTAAAATTTTTAAAAATACCTAAGTATAGAGCAAATGTTTAAAAAAAAAGAAATACACATATTACTGAGAAATGGATAAGGATGGGTTTGCCTAGGCAAGAGAAGGAGTCGGTGAAATTAAGACTTGAGGAATTAGTGCATTTAGCATGTGGGGAGAGCAGCATGGTATTTCACAAAACAGAATGAAAAATACAACCTATGAAAATGATGGAGACAAGAGTGGAAGGCAAAGCCAGAATATGGAGGGGTGTGTATGATTCCATAAATAATCTAAATTATTTCCTGTAGTTTTAAGAACCTGGATTTCAAGTAAGTGAATAGTGTGATTAGATTTTCAGCAACATGGCAGATAGATTTGAATGCTGAGGACTGAGACAGCAGTTCGGACATTGATGCAAAGAGCTGGTTGTGATGGAGAAGTACCAATGAAAGTGGAGAAGAAGGGCCACGAATAAGAGGTATTTAGGAAGGGAAAATTCTGTACCCAATTCTGATATGTCCGTTTTTAACAAACCACCAAGCAAAACAACAACAACAACAACCCACTAAGCAATTCTCTGACCCAGATGGGTGTCTAATAATTCAATTCTGATACTATCTATCTGGAGATAGCATCAGATTTCACAAATTAAAGGCTCAGTGCCACAAGACTGCCCCAACCTCAGGTGCCAAACACAAGTCCAGGTTGTTACCTGTGTTTCTGACCAACTGGCTATAAATCAGAGGTTCCTACAACCCACTTCCTGAGTTTGATTAATTTGCTAAAGTGTCTCACAGAACTCAGGAAATCAGTTCACTCACTAGATTACCAGTTTATTATAAAGGATATTAGAGAATATAAACGAAAAATGAGAAGAAGAGATACAGAAGACAAGGTCCAAATTAAGGAACTTGTGTCTCTATAGAGATCAGGGCCCAAGAAAGCAGCATAAGGATGCATTTTGGTACACCAAGCTGAAAGTGCTCTGAACCCTGTCATTTTGGGTTTCTATGGAAGTTTCAATACATAGACATGATTGATCAAATCATTGGCCATGGGTTCAGTCTTCAGCTCTATGCCCTTTGTCAGGGACCAAGGGGGTGGGGTTGAAAGTTCCAACTCTCTAATCACAAGGTCAGTTCCCTGAGTCACCAGCCCTGTTCGTAGTTGTCCAAAAGTCACCTCATTAACATAAATTCAGGTGTGGTTGAAAGGGGCTTGTTATGAATGTCAAAACACCTTTATCATTCTTCTCTTTTTTTTTAATTTTAAAAAAGAAAGTACATGAGGTCATGAGCCAGGGTGAAGGGCAGGGGGGGGGGGGGAGAGAGAGAGAGAGAGAGAGAGAGAGAGAGAGAGAGAGAATCCTAAGCTCACACTGAGTGTGGAGCCTGATGTGGGGCTCGATCCCACAACCCTGGGATCATGACCTAAGCTGAAATCAAGAATTGGATGCTCAACCAATTGAGGCACCCAGGCATCCCAACACCTTTATCATTCTTATCACTTAACAAATCCCAACAGTTAGGGGCTCTGTGCTAGAAACAAGGAAGAAGCCCAAACATATATTTCTTATTATAAATCATAATATCACAGGAGGAGTATACATTTGTTTAGGGCAGGATTTTTCTTTTGAAGAACATCCATGACATAATATGAGGGACATATGCATTGGATAGGTTACCTATCAAATTGCAGAAATTAAAGAAATATAGCAGTTGGGGCACCTTGGTGGCTCAGTCGGTTAAGCATCCAACTTCAGCTCAGGTCATGATCTCACAGTTCATGAGGTCAAGCCCCGCATCAGGCTCTGTTCCCCAATGTGACAGTTCGGAGCCTGGAGCCCCCTTTGGATTCTGCATCTCCCTCTCTTTATGCCCCTTCCCTGCTTGCATGCACTCTGTCTCTCAAAAATAAATAAACATTTTAAAAATTAAAAAAAAGAAATATAGCAGCTGGTCAGGTAAATTTAAAGGGCAAGATTATAATCTAGGACTTCCTCATGGAAGAGAAGAGACACCTGATTTGAGTCTGCTGGGAAAGCAGTAAGGGTATCAAATTCACAGCAACATGCAAGGAAATCCAGGTGTGAAAAACATCTGTTTCCCAACTGCTATACTAAGAATTTCTCATAGTATAATAATAGATTTCTCAGATAAATGACACTTTCATTATTAAATTTTTAATTTTTGATTTAATAGCTAATGGTTCACCTTATTGTGACCTTTTTACAACAGTTTGGGAAAAAAATGAAGATAATTCTTATCAAGACCATTTTCCTCCCAAATTGAGTATGTAGCATCATGCTAGGGATATATAAAGAGAACATCAGTTTTCTTTAAATTTTTTTTTTCAACGTTTATTTATTTTTGGGACAGAGCATGAATGGGGGAGGGGCAGAGAGAGAGGGAGACACAGAATCGGAAACAGGCTCCAGGCTCCAAGCCATCAGCCCAGAGCCTGACGCAGGGCTCGAACTCACGGACTGCGAGATCGTGACCTGGCTGAAGTCAGACGTTTAACCGACTGCGCCACCCAGGCGCCCCGAGAACGTCAGTATTCTTAAGGAATATTTCCATCAGAATTTAGGCAGTGAATAATTTTAAGTATTATTTCTTAATGTTTATTTATTTTTAGAGACAGAGACAGAGACAGAGAGAGTGGGTGAGGGGCAGAGAGAAGGAGAGACAGAATCTGAAGCAGGCTCCAGGCTCTGAGCTGTCAGCACAGAGCCCGACTCAAGGCTCGAACCCACAAACTGTGAGACCATCACCTGAGCTGAAATTGGACGCTCAACTGAGTGAGCCACCCAGAAATCCCTTAAGCACTATTTTCTATCGAAATTACACAGAGAAGTTATTGATGAGAACACACAGTACACATAAAACATAGGACATGGAATTAATTTAGTGTGAGGAGTTAATTCTCAATGTTACATGCCTTCTCCACTGCAGGGAACACTTGAGTGAAACATTTCAAACAATTTCCATCAAGATATTTTCCAAATGTGGGGCACCTGGGTGACTCAGTCGGTTGAGCATCTGACTTGGCTCATGAGCAGTTCATGTGTTTGAGCCCCGCGTTGGACTCTGTGCTGACAGCGTGGAGCCTGGAGCCTGCTTCAGATTCTGTGTCACCCTCTCTCTCTGCCCCTCTCCTGGTCTCTCTCTCTCTCTCAAAAATAAATGATTAAAATTTTTTTTGAAAAGATATTTTCCAAATGTTACTTTAGGTTTCTAGCTGAAAACGAAAGTATTTGAATATAATTATGGCTAATCAAATCAAAAGAACGAAATTGGTAACTAATGTGCTATTTTGTCTTATTCCAGTATCTCTAACAGGACTCAGCAACTAATGCCCCTCATCTTTCTCATAACCAAATGTACTCATGGTGGTGTTGGTAGGCAAAA
This sequence comes from Prionailurus bengalensis, assembly GCF_016509475.1. Lineage (NCBI taxonomy): Eukaryota > Metazoa > Chordata > Mammalia > Carnivora > Felidae > Prionailurus > Prionailurus bengalensis. Next base: position 131,501,006 of record NC_057344.1, on the reverse strand, counting down.
GAAAAAGATGACCTTTGGATTAAGATTGAAATTGTTGGGGAAAGCTTTCTGTTTTTAATGCAGTGAGGTTATCTCAGCCCACAAACCCCATGATTTGAAGTTTTATTTAGTTTACTAAGAATATACTTTTCTTTTTAAAATAATTTTTTATTAAGTTTATTTTATTTTGAGAGAAAAAGTGTGTGTGAGTGGGGGAGGGGCAGAGAGAGAGGGAGAGAGAGAGAATTCCAAGCAGGCTCCACACTGTCAGGGCAGAGCTTGATGTGGGGCTCAAACTCACAAACCATGAGGTCATGACCTGAGCTGAAATCAAGAGCCGGATGTTCAACTGACTGAGTCACCCAGGTGCCCCAAGAATATAGCTTTCTTAATATGATACTTGATTTCATTTCAGCGATGCTTTCACACTAACATAGTAGCATCACTGTAGGTGTTTGCACATAGAGATGAAACGCTTCTTTTCATTCCCAAACCATGCTTCCATTTCAGGACCTCATTAATCCTTGTTTTACTTACTACAATAACCTCTTGACTGGTCTCTTTGCCTTTAATCTTTCCTGACTTGAATCCATCATTCTCCCTGTTTAATCTTCCCTTAGTACCGTTCCACTCTCATCACTACCCTTCTCAAAAAGCTTCAATAACTCTTGACTCCTAATCTCAAAAATATTTTAAAGATCAATTATTTCTAGCATTTTGGGTTTCTGCACCAATAAACCTGCTAATCTGCTGAAAGTTATCGGCCCTCTCCCAACAAAACTGTGACTGTATCTACATCTACACCAAAGTTCTAGGGGCACCTGGGTGGCTCAATTAGGCACCTGACCTGCTCAGGTCACAATCTCACGGTTCACGAGTTTGAGCCCAGCATCGGGCTCTCTGCTGTCAGCACAGATCCTCTGCCCCCCTCTCTTTATGCATCCCCCTCACTTGCATGCACACATGTGTTCTCTCTCTCTAAAAACTAAATAAACATTTAAAAATGCTCTATATAATGTTCAGCTAATTCACAGATGCTTTGAAACACCTAGGAATAAGAACCTCTGTCGTTCATTCATTCCACAAATATTAGTGGGCTTTTACTACATGCCAGTCATTGTTTTAGGTGCTAAGGATAAAGTAGTGAGCAAAACGGATAAAAATTCCTTCCCTCATTTGGCATATGTTCTAGACAATAAAGAAGATAAATAAGTAAAATGCAAAGTATGCCAGACCATGACGGGTGGTAAGGAGAAAATAGAAATCCAAGAGGTGGGATATAAAAGGCTAAAGGGAATGTGTGAAATTGAATAGTTTAACCAGGGAAGCCCTCACTGAGAAAGTGGTTTCTGTGCAAAAGCCTGAAGGAAGTGAATGAAAAAGTCATATGACTATTTGGGAATAGTATACAGGCATTAAAATTAGCAAGTGCAGAGGCCTGTGAAGTAAGCATGCTTGGCAATTTAGAAGCAGTAAAAAGACCATCAGAGCTACAATGAAAAGAAGGAGAAAGTGAGTAGTTATAAATGAAGTCAGAGAGTAACATGCAACTAGATATATAGGGCCTTATAAGTCATAATAAGTACCATGGTGTTTATTCTGAGATGTCAGACTGCAAGGTATATTCCGCCAGACTGTTCAGTCTGGTTTTAACCAAATTTTTGTCTTTAACTGTGACTACTCTCCAAACCATGTAACATAATTTTATTTAATACTCACAGTATAAAGTTTAAATATGTATGTATAGACACACACATTTGTATGTATATATGTACACACATATACATACATACACATATTTTTAAAGTAACTATGTAGATATGCATATAAAAATTTTTTTTCTGACATCCATAGTTAGTAATTAGCTCATGCAAACTAAAATTTCAAAATTAACATGTGCCAAAGTAACAGTTGATTTTTATGGCTTCTAAATTATATATATGTTTAAGAAAATAATATTTGCCACACTGTTACCAACGTAGAAATAAATCATATCCGAAAATTCATGTTCCCATAACTATGGAAGAAAAGTTGTTTCTTATAGAAAACATTAATTTTCAGCAACCTATCCAACCATATAGTGTTATACAACCATTAAACAAAGATTTCATGCTTCTTCAAGTATTTTTTAATCATCTCTGATCTTCCAGGCACTTTGCTAGGGACTTGAAGATACAATAGTATGTCAATTAGATTTTGCTGCGTAATGAAGTATACAAAAACGTAATGGTCTTTATTCTTTTTGATGAACCTGTGGATCCTTTGGGCAGTTCTGATATGAACCAGCTTGGGTGATCTCTGTGGTCAAGTAGTGTCTCTGTTGAGGTTTAGGATGACCTCATGAACATGGTGGCCACTGGCCATGTACTTGACCTTTAGAACCACATCTGAGATAACTCCTCTTAACTCTCTGTGATCACATCTTTGAGAAGGTTAACCTGGTCTTCTTTACAGGGGTCAATTACAGTGATTCCAGGAGCAGCAAAGAGAGGAAACCCCACAGTGAAGTGCTTTTCAAGCCTCTGCTCAAGTGATATTTGCTACTGTATTGGCCAACACAAATCATATGGGCAAGCCCAGAGTCAGGGTGAGAAGAGACAGTTGGGGGCCATTGCTGCAATAGTTCACCATAAATGGTGTGCATTGTTGGAGATGACAATTATGGCAAACCCTCACTTACAGGTGTAACAACTAGACATTTAATATTGCAATATACATGGCTTGCATTTTGAAGGAAAAAAAGAGACAAATTAAACTTTATAAAACAGTTTTTTTTAAAGAAAGTTATTTTTCAGATAAACATGCTACTAAGAATAGCTTCTATTTATTGACTACAAGGTGCTTGACACACATTTTCCAATTTCATATTTATAGAAAATCTACCACATAGCAATTATTACTACTTTTGCATAGAAAGTAATTTGAGGGTCACGGGGTTAAGTTACTTGTCCAAAGTTGCATAGTTCTATCATGAAATTAGGATGTAAACCAAGGACCTACTGAATATAAAGTCTCTCTTCTTTTCTCTCTCTCTCTCCCTATTGGGAAGAGTTTGGGCTATAAATCCAGACACAGGATCATTTTGACTACACAGACTGTAATCATGTAATCAACATTTTACTTCCTAAATTTCTCTGCACTCATTCCTCTACTCTCCATCTTGCCCACTAGCTCCTTAGTCCAAGATGAGATCTTTTACCTGAACTATTACAGCAAGGAACACCAGAGGCATTTTTTAAACATTTAAATCTGCTCATGTTCCCTTTCTTATGACTTTTTAAGGGCTCCAGAACCCCTATTTCTTTTGCTGTATCTCAGTTACAAAAATGTCACAAGACTCTGCAAGGTCTGGCCTCTAACCACTACCTCTCTAACCTTCATGCTCCGGACACAAGCCTTTCTTCAGCAATCAATAAATCAGTCAATTCCACCAATGAATATTTTCTGAATGACTATTATGTATCTGTCCCTGGTTTTTGGTATACATCAGCAAGCCAACAGACAAAAACTGCTGCCATCAACACAGCTTATGTTCTAGTTGAGGGGTCATAGATACACGATAAGCATTATATTTAAATAAATTCTAAATATCGTGGAAAAAATGATGTCTTAAAGGGAAAAGAAAAAAGAGTAATAAAGCCAGATAAAGCAGTACCAGAAAATGGATTAGAACTGGATGTATTATTATGGAAAGTAGACTGCACTGAGAATGTAGATATGATGTATGCGAAGGAACTGGCTAAGGAGATACCTGGTGGAAGATGGCTGAAGCGGTAAGGTGGTAGGAAGCCCAGCATGCTCTGAGAATGACGGAGGTCAGACAGTGTGATTGACACTGAGTGATGAGGAGGAGAGCCGTCAAGAAATGTCAGAGGAATAATGGAGGCTGCAGACCAGGCCCTTGTTTATGCTTATGCAGTCTATTTCTACTTCCATCCAGCTCTCAGTTCAAGTTCACTTTTGCTGGGAAATCATCTTGATTAAGTCAAGGAGGTCATCCCTACTGTCAGTTCCTACAGCACCGTATATTTCTCTTGTTATCTGCTGCAGTTGTATTTCACATTATTGGCATTCTTGTTTTGTAATATTCTGACTTTCCACAAGGCTATAAACTCCATGAGGACTAGGCCTGTTTCTTTTCTTTTTTTAAATTAATTTATTTATTTTGAGAGAGACATGAGTGGGAGAGGGGCAGAGAGAGGAGAGAGAGAGAATGCCAAGCAGGCTCCACACTGTCAGCACAGAGCCCCACACGGGGCTCGAACCCATGAAGCTGGGAGATTATGACCTGAGCCGAAACCAAGAGTCAGACATTTGACCTACTGAGCCAACCAGGCGCCCCAAGGACTAGGGCTATTTCTATTCGTGCCTACCACAAACTCCATAGTACATAACACCCTGTCAAAAAACTTAGTAGATGTGCAATAAATTGCACTGAGATAGTCAGTAGATGAAACACATATTAAGCACCTAATATGGAATGGCATAGCATAGTGAATTTGAACAAATCACTACCATTTTCCAGGCCTCTATTTCTTCCATGTTAAATGGGAACATGCATTGAACTATCTCCAAGATCAAGAATCTCATGATTTTGTGAGAAAAATTTATTTATCTTCTAATATTTTAAGTATTTAATATATTGCTAATTGTTCTAATGTACTTACAAAAGATTATTTAGGGACACCTGGGTGGCTCAGTCGGTTAAGCCCCCAACTCCTGGTTTCAGCTCAGGTCATGATCTCACAGTTGATGGGATCAAGCCCCACATCAGGTTCTGCCCTGAAAGCATAGAACCTGTTTGGGATTCTCTCTCTCTCTCTCTCTCTCTCTCTCTCTCTCCCTCTCTTTCTCTGCCCCTCCCCCACTTGCATGTGCACTCTCTCGCTCTCTTTCTCTCTCAAAATAAACAAATATTTTTTAAAAAGATATTATTTATAGGGGCGCCTGGGTGGCTCAGTCGGTTGAGCGTCCGACTTCAGCTCAGGTCACGATCTTGCGGTCTGTGAGCTCGAGCCCCACGTCAGGCTCTGGGCTGATGGCTCGGAGCCTGGAGCCTGCTTCTGATTCTGTATCTCCCTCTCTCTCTGCCCCTCCCGCGTTCATGCTCTCTCTCTGTCTCAAAAATAAATAAACGTTAAAAAATTTTTTAAAAATAAATAAATAAATAATAAAAAGATATTATTTATAAGTACTCTTTATTATGTGCCAAATTGTGCTCCTTCCAAATTTTTTATGTGGAAGTCATAACCATCAGTACCTCAGAATGTGACTGTATTTGGAGACAGTCTTAAAGAGCTAATTAAGGTAAAATGAGGTAATATGGGTGAACCCTAAATCAATGTAACTCGTGTCCTTATAAAAAAGAGATTAAGACACAGACAACATAGATCAAGGGATGACCATGTGAAGACAGAGCAAGAAAGCTACATTTACAAGACAAGGAAAAAGACCTCAGAAAAGACCAAAGGTGCCAGTATCTTGACCTGGACTTCTAGCCTCCAGAACTGTGAGAAAATAAATTTCTATTCTGTAAGCCACCCAGTTGATGGTATTTTTTAATGATGACCCCAGCAAACTAATATGCACTTGAAAAAAATGTTTTTGGAGCGCCTGGGTGGCTCAGTGGGTTAAGCGTCCAACTTCGGCCCAGGTCATGATCTCATGGTTAGTGAGCTCGAGCCCTGCATCAGGTTCTCCAAGCTAACAGCTTGGAGCCTGGAGCCCACTTTGGATTCTGTGTCTCCTTCTCTCTGCCCCTCCCCAGCTCATGCTCCCACTCTGTCTCTGTCAAAAATAAGTAAGCTTAAAAAAGGTTTTTTTAATGTTTTGTTAGGGGACACCTGGCTGGTTCAGTGGGTACAGCTTGGAACTCTTGATCTTGGGGTCATGAATTCAAGCCCCACATTAGGCATGGAGCCTACTTAAAAAAAAAAAAAGTTTGTTAAAGTTCATTCATTCTCACTTGTGCTTTACAGTGCTGTCTGATCTTCATTTGCCATACCCATGTTCCAACCATATTACTATTTTAGATATCAACTAAAAGAGCACTTTTCGAGAATCAGTGTTCTACCAGTGGGGAATATGAAGCCAGCAAAATTAGTGGTTTTCCTAAGATTTCTGAGTCTGCCAGATTTTCTCTATGCATTACTACTTGCCAGGTTAACTGTCCATTCTCATGACTCTCCTGGACAGTCTTTGGGAGAATGAGTTCACAGGTCCTTACTGCTTTATAAATACATTTTGTACAAGCAACTTATGAGAAATAAAAAAGTTCAAATGCATCTGTAATCATTTTATATTTTTAATATCCTCAGTACGAGGAAATGCAAAGATGGGATTCCACTCTCTTTACGAATCCAGCAATAATCCTCCACAGTGCAGTTTATCACAATACCATTTGTTTGAAATAATTTAAATCTTGTATTTCGAATTTCTCTTATAGTTGGAAATATCTTAACAAACCAATTTGTTCAAAATGAATTGAAGATTATTCTTTCACAGTCACTATTCTCGTTTTATATTTTTATCTGAAAATATTAAATAGGATGAATTATTTTGAGCCCTAAAATAAAATGTTGTTCTTTTTGAATTACATTGCATACATAGATTATTATGAATAAACTAAGTGTTTACTGACATTAAATATGATTAAAAATTAAGATTTGTTTTGGAAATAGTTTAAGACATTCTTTCTATTTCAATATATGACTACTAAGATTCTAAATAGAATCTATTTCACTCCCTTTATGATTAGAATTAAAGATTTTACCAATATCGCTAATTGTTAGCACATTGGTAATAGCTTCTATTTAAAAGGAAGTAATCACTTTTTCTCAGTTGACAGGATTTGGAATGTATTTGGGCTGAACTGCCTGGCAAATGCATGTAGTAGTATTAATCTATATCTGGTTCTATGTTTGTAAAGGAATGGTTTTCATTACTACCCTGTAGAATCACCCCTGATCAGTGTGTAAAATGGCATCCAGATCAGTCTTCAAGGTTAGTTACTATGAAAACTAGTTTTTGCCACTCATCTCTTACCTTACTGAAAATGTAGTTTCCATTTCTAAAATATGCTTAAATATGTTTTATTCTTGTTGTACTTCTAAGGATATCAATAAAGTCAAAATATTTCTAATCTATAACATCTTTGTTTAATAGTGACATTACTAAAAAACACACTTATATGGAAGATTAATTCCATTAGCCAATGGAAATCTGTTACTGCTGTACTTGTTATAGATTAATATCTCCTTTATAGCAATAATTTATATTCATTTAACTCAAACTATTATGATATCCTAGGTTCCATATTGACTTTGAGGGAAGAATATTTTATCCAGGTTTATCCTTAGGATACATTTCCTCTTTGCCATTTTGAGAAAGCTTTGATTGTGGCCAGGTCCCTTTAATACAAAAAGAAACTGGGGCGCCTGGATGGCTCAGGTGGTTAAGCATTGACTGTTGATTTCAGCTCAGGTCATGATTTCAAGGTTCGTGGGATTGAGTACCACACTGGGCCTGGGTGGATGGCACAGGGCCTGCTTGGGATTCTCTATCTCCCTATCTGCCCTTCCCAGACTCTGTGTGTGCTCTCTCTCAAAATAAGTAAATAAACATTTAAAATATACAAAAAGAAAATGATAAAATTCATGGTTTACCAGCTACAAAAGAATGAAAAACTTGCACTAAAGGAGGACATTTTTTTAATATTTTTTTCAACGTTTATTTATTTTTGGGGGGACAGAGAGAGACAGAGCATGAACGGGGGAGGGTCAGAGAGAGAGGGAGACACAGAATCGGAAACAGGCTCCAGGCTCTGAGCCATCAGCCCAGAGCCCGACGCGGGGCTCGAACTCACGGACCGCGAGATCGTGACCTGGCTGAAGTCGAATGCTTAACCGACTGCACCACCCAGGCGCCCCTAAAGGAGAACATTTTCAAACATCCAAGGGATAAAGAAAGAAATGATTAGATTGACTCAAGTTTAGCAGCCAGAAACTGAAAGTGAAGGCATTTATGTTCATTTTATGTTTTCCCAACATCTTCTCTTTTTCTGGTAAGAACAGCTAAGTTTCATTTCAGGGATTTGGTACAACTGAATTGTGTATGATCTCGGTAAGACTTTAAATCAAGCCAAAGTATGGGCACTTAACCCAAATAGGTGAATCGGACTTTCTGCTTACTTGTGAATATCTCCAGCCATTAAATATTGAGAGGAAAACCTCAAGAACAGACAGGAACATATAATTTATAATCCAGATGCCATGAAAAGTAAATAGTAGAGGTAATGCCATAGACTGAATGTATGCCCCAAAATTCATATATGTAAACCTAATCTCCAATGTGATAGTATTGTAAAGTGGTACCTTTGGGAGATGATTGTGTCATGAGGATAGAATCTTTATAAGGAATTAGTGCTCTTATAAAAGAGACCCTTGTTCCTGCAGACATGTGAGGACATAGTGAGAAAATGACCACATATGTACCGAGAAGCAAGCTCTCACCAGGCATTAAATCTGCTGACACTGTGAGCTTGGATTTCCCAGCCTCTGGAACTGTGAGAAATGTTTGTTGCAAATAAGCCACCAAGTCTATGATATTTTTGTTTTAGTAGCCCAGACAGACCAAGATAGATGGATGAACTCTGATTGTAGAATTCATTATGTATCTAATTAGAGCATTATGGGTGAGAATGTAGTACAGTATGAACTTCATTTTATTTCTTCTCAGGGGAGGGAAGATTTTCTTGAATTGCGAGGAAATAGAGCCTCAAATTAAGAGCAGAAAGTTTGGGACCATCTCTGGCACTGTACCACTAGTGGCAATCAGCTACTTCCTCCTGGGCCCATCCTCCCACCCACAGCTGTCCAAACGTATTAAATAGAGAAATGTGCACCTGTTAGGGAACAAGGTGGTGGGTGCATGGACAAAGATAAAGCTAGACTGGGAGAGAGTGTGATCAAGTCATTGTTTGAAAACTCTGAAAGAAATATTGTAGGGACCAATGCAGGACCAAATTGGAGGCTTTTAGAAAGAATTGCTGTTTTCATCAAAATCTACAGAACTTGCGTTCAAAATTCTCTAATAGTTTGAATATTTATCTACCAAACAGAAGCGTATTGTAAAAATAGGTCTGCCTGAATGCATAGGTTATGATTTTTTTCCATTACATGCAGCTTCTTCTTGATAAAATTAATTTAATTTTTAAAAATTAAAAATCATCTCTGATTCAAAAGACAAATATCATGACTTCACTCATATGTGGAATTTAAGGTACAAAACAGATGAACATAGGGACAGGAAGCAAAAACAATACAAAAACAGGGAAGGGGAGAAAACACAAGAGACTCTTAGATATAGAAAACAAACTGAGGGTTGCTGGAGGGGTCATGGGTGGGAGGACGGGCTAAACAGGCAAGGGGAACTAAAGGGACACTCGTTGGGATGAACACCGGGTGTTATATGTAGAAGAGGAATCACAGGATTCTACTCCTGAAATTATTATTGTACTATATGCTAACTAACTTGGATGCAAATTAAAAAGTAAATTAAAAAAAAAAAAGAATCCATAAAAAAATATTAAAAAATAAAATAAAATACAAACAGGCTTATTTATAAAAGTTGAAAAGCTAAAATGTATATGGAAATGTCATGTACTTAAAATAGCTAAAGCAATGTTGAAAAGATTAATAAAGTTTTAGAACTTAAAAAAATCATCTCTTAATTATAGAAGCTCACATTACTTGAACATTATAGTTTTTAAGAAACATGAAAATCACTAACAATGAGTATTGTGATAACTATCTACTCTGGATTTCACTAGGAAATTCATAGGAATTCAAATTCACTACCGAATTTCATAGGAAACCAAAATAACCTAAACAATGAAAAAAGTGGAAATAAAACCAGAATCCTTAATTTTAATAAAGCCTGAAACTGTCTGTGAATATTCCAATATTCCAATGGCCAGCTGTGGTTCATTTCTTGGATATTTGAAGTGAGATTAAAAAGCAGTCATATTGGGGTGCCTAGGTGGCTCAGTCAGTGAAGCGCCAGACTTTGGCTCAAGTCATGATCTCAGGGTTTGTAGTTCCAGCCCGGCGTTGGGCTCTGCGCTGACAGCCCAGAGCCTAGAGCCTAGACACAGATTCTGTGTCTCCCTCTCTTTCTCTGCCCCTCCGCCACTCATGCTAAGTCTCTCTCAAAAATAAACACTAAAAAAAAAAAAAAGGCAGTCACATTGTCCTCACAACTAGCAAAATTTCCACAGGCAGTAAGACTTGGTCAGCTTCGTCCCTCTGAAAGTATAGTACTACAGAGCGTGACTCCCCATCCAAATTCTTCCTAAGAAATGACTGTCCCAAGAGGAAGCCTAACTCTGTTCCAGAAACTTCAGCCCCGTATATATGTTATTAAGTGGGAGGCTTATACTTGTGTTTTTGTTTTTCAATTCCACATAGTAGCTAGTATTTCCCTTTACCTTAGTGTTACTTAGATTTTGCCACAGTTGAGGATTCATTGCAAACCGCATGGATCGTTCACAAGTGTGAAAATCTGATCATGTTTCAGTTAGGCATCTCTGCGGTTAATAGGTTTCACACATTGTTTCAGATTTTACTTTCACCCTTTCCAACATCTTCACAAAGGATGAATACCAAGAGTTAAATCTGTAGTTGTCTTCTTTTATGCTTGTGCCTCTTAACACTAAGCTGTCTCTCCTTAAGTTCCCATTCCTTTTATTTGGCTCATAGCTTGACCGTATTTTGTTATATTTATTAGAGCTCAGACTCCCTCCACACGCTCTTTTTCTCTGATCCAACCGTGTTGTATTTCTTGTTGAACTTCCTCATTTCAAGACACTATTATATCTTGCAGCCCTACTGTTTCATCTGGCAAATGTCCCATTATGATCTTATACTTATCAATTATGACATGCTCCTTTGTTCTGGAGATTTTGTTTATTATGTGTACATTTTACACAAATATTAAAATAATTGTTAATTTTTTTAACGTTACTTTTTGAAGACATTTTTTTTAAGGAAATAGAAACATGAAACCTGAATAGGCTGGTTGTCTTTTAAAGGTGCCAGGCCAAGAAGAAACAAACCACTGTTGAACATCAGTATTACTGTCTCCTACACTCTGATTCATTGACTACTAATGTGGTCATATAGTAAACTAGATATATTTCTGTAAAATAGAGTTCATTATTTTCTCTCAGAAAATTTCATCTAATGGCCAAAATTTAACTACAGCTATAACTGACAAGGACAAATATTCAATGGCACTAAGAAAATCTGCAAGTGAAAATGAAAAAAAAATTAATTAAAATATGATAAATGGATTGTCAACTAATTTCCTTTGATTTTTCAAACTGTTTGATGCTGAAAATTAAATTGAGGAAGGTTTGTTTTTCTTTTTAAAAAGGGTGGAGAGCATCTGGATGGCTCAGTCAGTTAAGCGTCCAACTTCGGCACAGGTAATGATCTCACAGTTTGTGGGTTCGAGCCTGCATCATACTCTATGCTGACTGTGCAGAGCCTGGAGCCTGCTTAGGATTCTGCGTCTCCCTCTCTCTCTGCTCTCTGCCTCCTCCCCACTTCCTCCGCTTGCACTCTGTCTCTCTCTCTCAAAATTAAATGAACATTACAAATTCTTAAAAAAAAAAAAAGGCATGGAGACAGTGCTTTGGAATTAAGTTCTCTATTCTTCAATCCTATCATTCTAGCCACAGTAATGGAGGAGACCTTACTACTTTATTAAGGGCAATGGAAATAATAGACCAGGTTCCACTTCTCTGCCATTTACTAACTTTTAATCACACCATTTAACTTTCCTATTCCTGACTTCTGCATATTTACAAATGAAAGCATTAGAGTATCTCATATTCTAGTCATAAAACTCTGTGAATGACATGAATTCGCTATATTTCTCCTTTTCTATTTCTTCTCCCTTAACAGTAATTCTCTAAGTATCCCAATTTCTTTCCAACCCATTAATTAGCCTTAATTAAATTAAAAGCAATGTATCATCATGTGTGCCCCTCATACGTAGAGGAAAATCACTTTCAGTAGGTGTACCGCATAATACTACATTTTTCATAAAAATTAATAATAGAGGGTGATCACCTAACTAACCTGTTTATTATATATATTTAGAAAGTAGAGATCAGATATATTAAATAACTGATCAATGTTTTTAACTAATTGTTGGCAGCATAGAGAATAGAGTGTCTGACCCTGTATATATTTATTACATTTTTTGTTATACATTTTCCCTCCTTTAGAATTATCTTCAATTTGTTAATATTGTTAGTTGTTTTTTTTAAGAAAGTGTTTATATTCTACTCTCAGACTAATGATGCATGGTCAGCTTGTTGTGAACTATGACCCTGAGCCATTTTTCTGCCAGATTTATGGGATATTTTTGTTTTCCCTCTCCAACGTAGAGCTGTACAACTGCCTTTATTGAATTACATTCTGTACCTCATTGTGTATCTGTATTTATTTATTCAACTGTGGTTTCTTCCCATCTTTTTACCTTACCTAATCTTTCTGGGCCTCAGTTTCCTCATTGGTAAAATAAGGGACTTAGTGTGGGTTAACTTCTGAGGCACTTTTTACTTCCAAAACACCCCCTTCCGAGTTGGGACTAAATCAATCTTTGACTCCTTAATGCCACTTTCAGGTTTAAAGAATATGTTCTGTATTTTATCATCCAGACACTTGATGAGAAGATAGACTAACACCAGGCCCCAAATCAACTCATCCAGGACACCATTTGTCATCTTCTCCTGAGTTGACACTAATGCATTGACTGCATCCCAATTGCTCATTTATATTCTCTGCAAGTGTTTGCAGTTTGGGGGCCATTTGTTGATGTTTTACACAATTTCTGGCATAGATTGATTCTATTTTATGTATCTTTATTTGTTAAAAACTTGCTTCTTCAAATTGATGAAGTTAGATTCATTTTATACGTTATTTTCTGAGACTTTAAAAAGATGGAGATGTTAGATCAGTTTAATTTAGTTAAAAGATCAATATTCCATTAATTATAGGGATACCAAATTTATGTAGTATTTAAGATTCAGAGACAAATGAACTATAATTATTGTCAGAGGTTTAAAAAGCTGGAATTCATCTCATAGAGTAATTTAGCTTTATTTTGTCTCCTAGAACCTTAATGGAATTAAACTAGATGTTTAAGCCTCATTATTTTTCAACAAATAAACATTGTTATTTTCCAATAACTTCATTTAGCCTTGCTATAGACTGCAATACCAAACTCGCCTCCAGTCCTTTCAAAACATTTCCTTAATTAATTCAAATCTGTTTTGTTCCTTCTGTAAAATGTCTTTGAATATAATGTGCTGTTCTGCTTCCAGGATTTTGTTGCTATTGTCTCTAGAAAGAGACTATGATCTTAACTTTGCCAGCAGAGGGCACATACACATATCCTTCTTTGTTTCTCCTAATCTCCAAAGAAGAAATTAAAAAAAAAAAAAGCCACCTTTGAGGTTCTATAATATCCTACCTTATTTGAACAGAGTCTAACTTAAAAATAAAACACCACCACGACCACAGTAAGATTTTTGTCTTAAATTCTAATGATTGAATGAAAAGCAAAAGACACTCAGATACCACTGTCACTGAGCCAGGACATTCATTTAATATATCTATACTTGCTTTATAAAATTTGACTAGGAATTTTACCACTCCTTTTGTTCTGATCATATTTTGGTCTGGCCTTTCTGCTTTTGGTATACAGTTCTGGACCTAGGATTAGCAAAAGAGTAGTCAACTGATATTTTTTACATGTTTATTTATTTGTAGAATTAGCAAAAACTCTAAAACTAATAATCTATGTTTTAACCTAAAGTTAATATACATATGCAGAATATTGAATTTAATTGGACAGCTATTCAAATATTTGAGAGAACATTTTTAAAGAAAAATAAATTGGAATGGAATCATAAATACTAGTCTTCTGACCACTTTGAAATGCGCACAGCTGAAATGAGCATAGAAGAGCATCTATAATTTCAATATTATGCATATGCATCATGTAATTATATAATTGCAGATATGTTGTGCCTGCACACATCAAAAGGTTGTGCTTTTAAAACAGAGAAATAATGTTGAAATGCAGAAGTCAAAGATTCATGTGTTAGTATCTATTTCCAGCAACATAAATTTTAAGTATTTTGTATAAGCCACTGTACAGCCTCAGGTATAGCAAAACCAATCCAAACAACTCAGAAATGGAAGTTCAAATGTATATCACCTTTTAAAAAATTCTAGTGACTGAGGTCAAGATGACTGATAGTCTTACAGGTTCTTCCAAACGTTTAGTGTTTTGGGAACAAGCGTCACCATGATAGACAAATACAATATGATTTCACTCATATGTGGAATTTAAGAAACAAATAAACATGGTGGGGGGCGGGAGAGGGAGACACAGAATCTGAAATAGGTTCCAGGCTCTGAGCTGTCAGCACAGAGCCTGATGTGGGGCTCAAACTCTGAATGGCAAGATCATGACCTGAACTGAAGTAGGACACTTAACCAGACTGAGCCACCCAGGCACATGCTGAGCCCAACTTGGGGCTTGATCCTGAGATGATCCTGGGATCATGACCTGAGTCAAAATCAAGAGTCAGAGCAGATACTTAACTGACTGAAACATGCAGGTACCCCAAGAAACAGTTTCTTAACTATAGAGAACAAACTGATGGTTATTGGAGGAGAGGTGGTTGGGGGGGGTGGGTGGGTTAAATAGGGTATTAAGGAGGGTACTTGTGATGAGCACCAGGTGTTGTATATAAGTAATGAATCCCTAAATTCTACACCAGAAAGCATTCTTCTACTGCATGTTAACTAACTGGAACTTAAATTAAAATTTGAAGAAAAAAAAAGTCGTCATGATATTTTATTATTAAGTTGTATAAATCAGTACACTTTGGGCTTACTTAAAACATAAATCATATAAATGCTAAATACAGAAAAATAATAATAATGTAAATACAGAGTTCAGTTCAAGGCTCAGATTTGGCTATTTAAAAAATATTTTAGCAAAAGATAATTAAAGTAATTCTTGTAAGAGGGGAGACAAAGTTCCAGACAAAAGAGGCAAAAGCACTCAGAATATTTCCGTTCATAAGGAGGTTTTTTTTTCCAGTCTTTTCCAATTGGGAATAAATTCCAACATTCCTTCCATAAGGAGTTATTTTTTGTCTTTTGTTTTTTCCACACAAAAAGTCTTTTCCAATAAAGCCCAATTCCAATTGCAACACTAATTGTAAGCCAGTGCAATTCCTACTAACGATACCAAGTGTTTTGTTGAATCTCAAATTCTTAAGCAATTAAAATTTTGACAGTTTTTAAGTTTATATATTTATGTACAGCTTTTGTTAACATATACTACTACATATACTACACATACAGTTATAGGTAATCATTATAATTGTTGACTTTTGAAAAGATCTAGGATACTGAAACCCATACTATTTTAATGTCTTTGTCTTTCTCTTCAGTAAGATACGAACTTTAAACTGTCTTAAAACATGGAATCTGTCTCACATCCAGGATCTGGAATGCTGAGTAGGAAAGAGAGAGAGAAATCATAAGAACACAGGATAATCAGGAAGGTTGAGTACCTCACAAAGAAACAGATTGTGCACACTGAGTACATAGGTCATGCATTGCTTCCTACTTATCCAACAAACATCAGGCTCAAACCATGCTTCTCTGGTATCATAGCTTGCTTTTTCTCTCTTTGATCTCTTCTTTTGCTTTCTCCTTTTCTTTTTTTCTCTCTCCTCTCTTTCATATTTCTTTACCGAATTGGATTTCAGTATCACACTTTGCTGAATTTATGTCTAATACCTTAGGCATATTTCATTTTACTTTATAACCTGATCAGTAACGTTGAAAATTAATATGATAACTCTACAGCATGCATTGAGCAACAAGGCCTAAGGGGGGATATAGGATCAGAACCAGTGCTCCTAAGTTTTAGAAATTTATATTAAGGCACTGGATAAAGCAATAACCCTTCTTTTAGTCTCAGTTTACCTCAGTTCCTAAAACCAAACAACACAAACAAAACCTTGCTCATATGTCTATGGCCTAGTTTAAATTGGTTCTATAACGTTTTTGATTTTTAATTTATACTACTCTGGCTTATACAGATATTTTCAAATGTGCAACAATTGACTTCTCCCTTAGTAATAAGGAAGTAGAATGAAACTTGTGGTTCCTTAAGGTATGAACTTACTGGGGTTTTCCACCATGTGATTCATCCTGAAATAAACAAAGGGAACTTGAACATAAAATGTTTGTTTTTTTTTTTTCAACGTTTATTTATTTTTGGGACAGAGAGACAGAGCATGAACGGGGGAGGGGCAGAGAGAGAGGGAGACACAGAATCGGAAACAGGCTCCAGGCTCTGAGCCATCAGCCCAGAGCCCAACGCGGGGCTCAAACTCACGGACCGCGAGATCGTGACCTGGCTGAAGTCGGACGCTTAACCGACTGCGCCACCCAGGCGCCCCATAGGGAACTTGAACATAAACATTGATTACTGCACCAATTCAGTGAATATATTTATCATTTTTGCCATTAAATTTATTTTTTAAATTACTATTCACATTTCTTTTTGACCTCTCAGGTTGTGTGAACCAACAATTTAAAGTGGTTTATAAAAGTGGTTGACAAATCAAGTCAATGAATACCTTCACCTGAAAGATCTTGAAAAAAAGAATACTTTCTTTAGTTGACTGGGTAACTTTTCTATTAAGCTTATTATTTGGAGTATTACTCATCTCTGAAGGGAGTGAATAACCTGAACATATGTTTATTTTTATCCTATCTCGAATCTGCCTTGGTGCAAACTAAACCTGTTATACTCAAGTGCTTGTTTGGTAGCTGCTCTGGGATGATTTGGTTCTCATGATTAAATAATACAATATATGTTATAATTACAATGTGACAAAAATATTTACAAGAGATGACATGAATAAATGGGATCAGTTTATTACTTTCCTTCCTAAACAATGGTCAAATAAGAAAAATATGATGAGAATGGGATTGTGATAAGTACACAAATACCAAATTCCTTCTGTTACAGTCCTCCACTTAATGACTTTCAGAGTACATTGCATACACATGGGAGAGGAAGTGCTGGATCCCTTGACAAGAAGTTTTGTTTTAAAAAAAGTAAATCTTTATAGTTAAAGAAATGGAACTGGATGAAACGGAAACAGGCATAGTGAAGGTAACCGGCTATAGATGAACTTTCTGATGGCCACCAGGTTCATGGAGGTCTGCCATTTAAACGATAGTGTATCTTGGAGCACCTGGGTGGCTCAGTCAATTAAGCTTCTGACTCTTGGTTTCAGCTCAGGTCATGATTCTAAGGTTCACGTGATAGAGCCCTGCAACAGACTCTGTGTTGACATCACAGAGCCTGCTTGGAATTCTCTATCTCCTTCTCTCTCTGCCCTTCCCCCTGCTCTTGCTCTCTCTCAAAATAAATAAACTTAAAAAAAAAAAGAAGTATATCTTGAGACAATGTTACTAGTGGTGGATTGGAGGTGTGATGATAGAATCTAAGTAGGTGGTTGCTAGCAAGTAGGAACAAAAAGGAGATCATATTCAGTAGCTAAAATGTGCGAATACCAAATTAGATGCTTAGTCAATATAACCACCTCTGCATGTGGTAAGTGCTTATACCTCAGAGAAGCAGTTAATTATCTCTCCTCAATTTACCAGCCTCCACTTGAAGCCCAACTTTAGCCATATAGTTAATGCCATATTTGAGGAAGATGTGGGTTTTTTCCCCTTTATGAAACAGAATCAATCTATTTCTTCCCCAGAGAGTGATATTTAATCACCCCTGTGTTATTAGGCTTATGATTGGGATTATGATTATTATTCTCATTTGCCTTGGAGGCTTTGTGGTTTCAAAGCCTTTATAGCAAATCTCATACTCATGTAGAAAGGTCCACAGATCACCAGTTCTCTAGCACCCTTTATCTAAGTGGATTTTGAGGAAACTTTTAGATATTTCTTAACAGTGCATGGCCTTAAATTGTTTTTATTCTATACAGGGTAGATGCAGGCCACACATAAACACATTTCAATGTTTATACATCTGAGTAAATCTTATAAACTTGATATCTAAAAATAACATGCTGGTCAAGATTGTAGGTCATTTTTTATATCCTCCTGAATTTATTTGAATTCTAAACACTGATGGAAAATTTTTAAAAGAAGATGAATAATATTGTCTGATGTCTAAGAATTTATGTATACTTTCTTTTAGGGAAATCCATGTGCTTTACAGGCAATAAAAAATGTCAGTATTCCAAGGTTCCTATTTGCTGAATCACTATTGAAAGAATAATGTGTCAAATGAAGTATAGATGGAAATTTCTTAAGCTTTTGTCAGTAAACAGTTTTTCTTGGATACGTCTTAGTATCTTTTTAGTTTTTTTTTTTATTATCTAGCAATTTAATTAGTATTTGTTTCAGCACCTATAAGACACTGTGCCAGTGAATTTAGGCATTTGGGGATATTAATATCTCAGTATTAATCACATTATGCTAGGTAGGTATTTTACATATATCTCATTTTTCTTCAAATAATCCCACAAGATTAATATTACTATTATCTCTATTTGTTGATGGGAAAATTGAGAGGTTAACTAATTCACCAAAGTCACAGAGCTTACAAATGATTTACCCCAGATTTTAACAGAAGTAGTATAACTCCAGTGGCTTTACTCTTTTTAGTTTTAAACACGAATCTATTCCCATCCCTTATCCAGTGAAAAAGATTTCCTATTTCTACTTTAAAAAAAGACTTAGAATTATAATAAAGCAAAACTAAACCAAAACAAACACAAAACTTGAACCACTGCTGGTGTAACTTATTTATTATGCTGTCTTTGGTAAGTAGTTTAAAAGTCATTTACTTGTGCCAAAAACAAACAACAGCCAGAAAACACACACACCCTTCATGTTATTTGGGTAATATAATATAGAGGAAAAGTCGGCATTAGCAAGAACCAGGACTGGCTACATTAATTTGTGGTACCCAGGTCAAAATGGAAGTATGGAGTTCCTTATGCAAAAGTTTTTAAACACGTTAAGATAGAAACAGCTGGGTGTTAAAGCAAATGAGACTGCCTAGGTAACATGCTCAGTGAAGCCAGTCCTGGCAAGAAAGCAGCATTGATCATTGAAGACCCTGTGTTGCATTATTTACATTTGGATGTCTTTCCAATAGCAGAGTGACCTGTGAGCCAAAAGAGATTCCTTGGAGACACAAAGGGCTGTGAAGACAGACTTTTAAGGTTTTGCCACTCCAAATAACCTCCTTCATTTTCTTTCCTTCTTGTTTTTGTTTGTATTTGTATTTGTTTGCCTCAAAAATTTACCTGAATCTAGGGATTTCAAAGGGCAGTACAACTACTATAAACACTAAATCTTGTTTCTTGTGCTAACTCGTTCCTGCCCCAAGGAGATTAAAAGTTGGTTTCTAATATCATACCTAGAATGTTACACATATAAGATGGTCAGAACTTTACAAATCTTCAAGGATTGTGACTTTATAAATAGCAACTGTGTTTCAGCTTTTCTTTTATATGGCGGTTTTGTGGATAACATGCACAAATTAGCTAATTAAAACAGGTAAGATGGTATTTGTGGAATTATGCATTGCAAGAAACACTGAATTCAATCACTTCTAAGATCCCCACTACAGTCATAAGATTCTGTGCCTCTAACAGAGTAGGATGTTATCTGCCTGAGATGAGAACCGAGAATAGCACTCCCGTGACAAAAAGATGTTGAGTACATGATAATGTCCTTGATTCTAGAATATGAATGGGCAGATAGACTATCGCAATTTCCTCCAAAGGAGGGAGAAAAGATGGAGATAAAAATATCATATTTATTGCTGACAAGGTAGTAAATGTGCTTTGACCTTCCCTCTCCCAATTAAACCAACACCCCTCATCATACCTAGGGCAGGTGAACAAATGCTGCTTTCCCCCAGAGGAAAAAGAATTTAGGGAAAAAACAAGACAACATTTTTCTGCTTCCTGCAGAGAAGCTGAAATGAAACAGAAAAACTAGAAAGAGCTGAGAGGGCACTTGTTTTCCCTGAGAAAGTAAAGAAGAAGGAAGCATTTAGATCTGATTTATACCTCTGATATAAACATATACATATCTATATGTAAACAACATAGACCTGGGTCTTGTTTTCTTTTGAGAGAGAGAGAGAGCATGAGTAGGGGAGGGGCACAGAAAGGAGAGAATCCCAAGTAGGCTCAGTCCTGTCAGCACTGAGCCGATGCAGGGCCCGAACTCCTGAACCATGAGATCATGCATGACCTGAGCTGAAACCAAGAGTCAGACGCTTAACTGACCGAGCAACCCAGGGTTTTGTTTTCTAATAAAGTCTGACAATCTGTCCTTTAATTGATGTATTTACCACTGACATTTAAAGTAAGTATTGAAACGGTTTGATTATTATCTACCATATTTCTTACTGTTTTTCTATTTGTTGCACTACTTCTTTGTTCCAGTGTTTGTCTCTTTTTCTGCCTGTTTTTATTTTAACTGAGCATTTTCTATGATTCTATTTTCTCTCCCTCCTTAGCAAGTCCATCACACTGCTTTTCTTACTTTTTTTCAGTAGTTGTCCCAGAGTTTACAATATACATTTGCAACTAATCCAAGTGTAATTTCAAATGTCACTACACTGCTCCACAGATAGAGCATATACCTTATAATAACAAAATAATTCTAATACCTCATCCCTGTCCTTAATTTCATTGTTGCCACTCATTTCACTTATACATGGCATAAACATATATTATATGTAAGGTATATACATACACATAATTGAACACATAAATAATCAAATATATTGTTGCAACTATTTTGAACAAACCATTATCTGTTATGTCAATTATGAGTAGGAAAAATAGAACTTTCATTTTACCTTCATTTATACTTTCTTCAATGTTCCTCTTTTTTAATGTAGATCTGAGTTTCCAAACTGCATCATCTTCCTTCTTTCTGATGAGCTTCTTTTAGTATCTCTTGCAATGTAGTTCTACTGGCAACAAATTGTCAATTTTTGTCTGAGAGTATCTCTCTTTTGCTTTTGAAGGATAGTTTTTTGAGACATAAAATTCTTAACACTTTAAATATTTCACTCCACTCTCTTCATGCTTGCATGGGTTGTGAAGAGAACTCAGATGTTTTCTATGTTTTGCCCCTTTATAGGTAAAGGGGGGGGGTGTGACTTCTTTCAGATTTTTTTTGTTACCTTGATTTTTCTCCATTTTGACGATGAATACCCAGGTGTAATTTTTTTGGCATTTATTCTACTTGGCGTTTTCTGGAATTCCTGCATCTATGGTTTCATGTCTGACATTAATTTGGGGGAAATTCTCAGTTGTTATTCTTCAAATAATCCTTACGTTCTTATCTCTCATTTCCCTTTTTTTCATTCCCATTATATGTGTTTTACACCTTTTATTGTGATCAGTTATTGAATACTCTGTCCTATCTTTTCCTTTTATTTTTTTCTCTTTCTTTTCAGTTTTCGCAGTCTCTGTTTAAGTATCCTTAAGCCCAGAGATTCTTTCCAGGGTTGTGTCCAATATTCTAATGAGCCCATCAAAGACAGTCTTCTTTTCTGTTACCATGTTTTTATCTTAAACATTTCTTTTTGGCTCTTTCTTAGAATTTTCCATCTTTCTGCCTACATTACCTATCTGTTCTTACATGTGGTCTACTTTGTCTATGAAAACTTAGAATATTATTCAGATTTTTTAAATTTTTTATTACATTTATTTAGTTTTGAGGGACAGAGTGAGACAGAGCACGAGCGGGGGAGGGGCAGAGAGAGAAGGAGACACAGAATCCGAAGCAGGTTCCAGGCTCTGAGCAAGGGTTCAGTACAGAGCCTGACGTGGGGCTCGAACCCAGAAACCATGAGATCATGACCTGAGCCAAAATTGCACACTTAATGGACTGAGCCACCCAGGTGCCCCTAAAATATCAATCAGATTTTTAAAAATTACTGCTCTGGTAATTCCAACATTTCTGCCACATCTGACTTTTGTTCTGCTGTTTGTCCAGTTTCTTCAAACTGTGTTTTTTTTGTCTTTTACTATATAATCTTCTTTTGCTAGCTGGACATGAGGTACCAGTTAAAAGGAACTGGGGTAATTAGGTCAAGAGTGGAGGAGAAGAAATATTCTTTAGTCTTATGATTGGTTTGCAGTATTTTAGTGAGCCTGTGCCTTTAAAAGTATGGTCTATGAACTTCACAAGTACTCTCAGTTTTTTTCACTCCCGTAAGTGAGCCAGGATGTCTGGAAGTGGCTGGCGTTGGATAGTTTCCTTTGTCTGGGTGAGTTGGTTTCTGATAAAATGCCAGTAAGTTAGGCTCCGGTAAAATAGTGTCTTGAGGGAAGGCCTTGCTAAGAAGAACGTAATGCCCTGATGTATTTCAGAATTGTGCCTTTCCCCTTCCCCTACCGGAGGCATGTGGGGATTTTTCTCTAATCTTCACTGTGAGAACCCAAGAGAGCTATGGGAGCTAAAACTCACAAAGGTGTGACAACTCTCTGATGGCTGAGTGCCCCTGGAGTTTTCAACTCAAAGAAATGTCCAGTCTGCACCTCCAGCATTTCCATGATTATAGGAGAGGTTTTCCTACCCCAGCATTGATTCCTGCAAAGGTTTTTTACTCAGGGATGCCTACTTCGCTGAGTTGTGATTCTTTATATCCAGCTTGTCTGTTTCTTTAATTTTGGAGGCAGTGGTTTGCTCTGTGACCTCACTTCCCACAAATCTAAGAAGAGATGTTGATTTTTCGGTTTGTTCAGCTTTTTACTTGTTAGGACACAGTGACAACCTCCAATCTCCTTACTTGTGGCACAGAGAAGCAGAAGTCTAAAAGTAGTTTTAACCCACAGAACAGGCTTATTATGGCAAACATTTAAAATAAAAGAAATTGGAAAACAGATGTTTAAAACCAAATGGCGCAGTGCCACCCCAAGTTCAAAATCTTGAGATTTCATTTTCAGTTGAATGTCATCTGCATTTTCTAATTTGCTTTGTTATCAGGTTTACTGTGTCAGTATATGAATATATTGCAACATGAAAATCTAAAATGTCCCCCCTCTCATTATTATTTAGACTGCTTTTCTTTAACCAAATAATCAATCAAACATATGATCCTAATTGATTCTAGAGCATATTGATTAAAATAATTTTCAATAATTTTTATTAAAAGACTATAGGACTGGGGCGCCTGGGTGGCGCAGTCGGTTAAGCGTCCAACTTCAGCCAGGTCACGATCTCGCGGTCCGTGAGTTCGAGCCCCGCGTCGGGCTCTGGGCTGATGGCTCAGAGCCTGGAGCTTGTTTCCGATTCTGTGTCTCCCTCTCTCTCTGCCCCTCCCCCGTTCATGCTCTGTCTCTCTCTGTCCCAAAAATAAATAAATGTTGAAAAAAAAAATTAAAAAAAAAAAAAAAAAAGACTATAGGACTATAATTTCTAAGGTCCAAGATCTCTTTTGCCAAGAATTTAACAAACATTTTTACTTTATGCTCAAGTTACAATTAAAAGTGCTAAAAGCCAAGGAATGATTTATTTATATTCATTAAAATTTTTAAAAACCTAGAAAAAATTAATAAGTATTTATCAAAGCATGCCTCTGAATTATACACTATAGTAAACTATAATTTACACGATAAATTTATATTCAACTTTAAAAAGTATCACCTAGTAATTTACATAAAACAAAATTTTTTAAATCGAAGTAACTTGCACACAGCAAAGGTGTGTTTCACTGTCCCTTTCCCTTACTTCCTTCTAGGAAACCATAAAAAAAGTGCTTACGAGAGATAGCAATGGTAAGGATTTTTTCTTGTTTTGTCAAGAAGAAGATAAGATCATTTCCTACTCTCATTCATATATAGTTATGTACATAAATACATACAACCAATAAAGCAGCAGTGTTTTCTGTTTTCTATAATTTGCTTATTATTAAATACTTGGTCTTCATTGAAAGACATTCTTTTGTTTTAAGAGGGCTGGGTCAGAGCGCCTCGGTGGCTCAGTAGGTTAAACATCCAACCCTTGATTTTAGCTCAGGGTTCATGGGGCTCCGTGCTGACAGTGCAGAACCTGCTTGGGATTCTCTCACTGTCCCTCTCTCTCTGCCCCCTCCCCTACTCACTCTCTTTCACCCTCTCTCTTAAAATATATAAACTTAAAAAACACTAACAAAATTTTAAAAAGAGGGTTGGGTCAAGTAGTTTTAGGTATTTTCAGTAATAGTTTTCAACACCATACAGTTCTCTGAAGGGAAGCCATGCACACAACTGATTACAAGCATGAAACACATAAAGAAGAGAGTATGTGTCATCATCATCATGAAAAACCTCTTGAAGGGCAATGATGAGTCTATAAAATATGAGAAAAGCAGAGTTGCTACTCTCTAGTAACATGACAGTGAACAACAGAGGTTGTGCTTTAGAAAAAAAAAAGCCTTGATGGGTGACTTGGAATTCTTGATACAAATTCAAGTATGTCTGTGGCTCTTAAAGGCTCATGTGAAATGGCAGGAAAACTATAATTCCATTATCTGTGAAAATCCTCTTTAAATTAAGTAGAACACTGTGCTTTGGTTTATTCTTTACTCAATCATTTTCAGCTTCTGAAAGGAGGGAAGAAGGGTAGGATGCAAAAGAGATAAAATACATAGGTCTTTTGTCCTTCCCTCACTAATTCTTCAGGCAGCTCACGCTAATGCATTTATATCTTTGTCATTGGCCTCATACGCATCCACAAAAACTCTAAATCTTCCTGATAATCTTAATTAGGGGCTCTTAAAAAATAATCGCCATTTTAGGGGCACCTGGCTGGCTCAGTTGGTTGAGCTTCTGACTTCGGCTCTGGTCACAGTCTCTTGGTTCATGAGCTCGAGCCCCACATTGGGTTCCCTATTGTCAGAGCAGAGCCTGCTTTGGATCTTCTGTCAGTCCCTCTCTCTGACTCTCCCCTACTTGCACTTTCTCAAAAATAAATAAATATTTAAAAAAAAATAATCCCCATTTTATAACATCCATCCAACTGAAGCTTCTAATGGTAAGTATGCAAACAAAACTTACTTAACAAATATTTCTATACATGAAAGGAGAAAAATGGTTTGTAAAAGGAAAGCTGAAAACTTCTTAATGACAAGGAAATTTTTTTAATGTTCATTTCATTTTGAGAGTGAGAAAGAACATGTGCACATGGGGGAGGGACAAAAAGAGAGAGAGAGAGAGAGAGAGAGAGAGAGAGAGAGAGAGAGAGAGAAGAAAACTGGACTCAGGGCTTGATCTCATAACTGTGAGACCCTGACCTGAGCCAAGATACAGAATTCGACGCTTAACCTGCTGAGCCACACAGATGCCCCAACAAGCAAATTTTATATAGAGGGTACATTAAGGCAGAAATTTCTAGGTACTTTGAATTATTTATAAAGTTATTGCATGGTTGGGGCGCCTGGGTGGCTCAGTCGGTTAAGTGGCCGACTTTGGCTCAGGTCATGATCTCGCGGTCCGTGAGTTCAAGCCCGGCATCAGGCTCTGTGCTGACCGCTCAGAGCCTGGAGCCTGTTTCAGACTCTGTGTTTCCCTCTCTCTCTGACCCTCCCCCTGTTCATGCTCTGTCTCTCTCTGTCTCAAAACTAAATAAACGTTAAAAAAGAAAATTAAAAAAATAAATAAATAAAGTTATTGCATGGAATAGTTGCAGGATGAGTTGAATAATGGAAGTAATCAAAGAAAAATGGGCCAAAAAATATTTTTGGAAAAGGCAAAGAGGAAACATAAAATTTTGCAAACAAATGTAAATTAAAAAGTCAGATTTTCAACATATTCAGATTTATAATTTTGAGTAAGAAAAATATATATTTCTAATAGGAGGATAGAAGGAAAAATTCAATAGATAAATAGATGATAGATCGATTGATAGATAGAATGGTCATTTATAGTCAAGTTTCCTGCAATGATAAAAGAACAATTTAGTGATTGAAGTCTAAACTATTTAATACTTCTTATTAATGACCAAAACATGCATTCATGTTAGGTTACCAAGAAGAAAAGTAATTATTGGTTTTCAATACCTATAAAGTGATGGTATTAATAGGATAACCACCTTGCTGGAATTAAAAAGTCTCTGCTTCTCTCTTTGATTTGAAACAATGGACAAATAACTAAGACTTTTTTCCATACAATTTATCCATTATAAAAGTTGATAATATTGACTTTCTTACAGAAGCTATGAAAATTAATAAGATACTAATCCTGATTTAAGGTTGAGATAGATTTCAGAAAAATGCCACATTACTTAGTATAATGAGGAGCAAAATGCTGGTCCTATAAAGGAAGCAAAATTACCTTTGCTCAGCTGAATGCAAAACCACTGACCGATATAGCATCTAAAAACTTCCCCCAATCTCATACATCTGTGGAATTGTTATTTTCTTTTTTTTTTTAATTTTTTTTAACTTTTTTTTTTTTTGAGACAGAGAGAGACAGAGCATGAACGGGGGAGGGTCGGAGAGAGTGGGAGACACAGAATGTGAAACAGGCTCCAGGCTCTGAGCAGTCAGCACAGAGCCCGATGCGGGGCTTGAACCCACGGACCGCGAGATCATGACCTGAGCTGAAGTCGGCCGCTTAACCGACTGAGCCACCCAGGCGCCCCTGGAATTGTTATTTTCTAAAAGAAATTCCCTGTATAATTTTTTCATTTTCTTAGAAGATAAAGTAAATTAGAACTAAAGCACATGCAGAGCTATTTAATGAGTAATAACCACATACCTTCAACTAAGCATTCCTTATCACAAAATACATTATTACATTATTACCTGTAGTCTCGTGTATGCCTAATTGCTCTAATACCATTTAATATATCACTGCCAGTGGTTATTGACAAGTAAATAACCATTGTGCATCATTTTCTTTTAAATAAATAATTAAACATATAAATAAATAATGATAAAACAGCAAACACCTACCTGGCACATAGCAAGCATTCAAAGTGACGGCTATTATATTTGCAAGGCACTGTTCTGAGTAAGCTATTAAATTCTAAGAAATATTTACATATACTCTCTTTTTGAATCTTCCAATAATACTCTTTGGAAAGTGTTTTATTATTACTAGTTTATAGATGAGTAAACTAAAACTTAGGGAAGTCAAGTAACTTAACTAATGTATTAGGGTTCTTCAGAGTGACAAAACCAATAGGAGGTGTATGGCAAGAGAGAGATTTATTATGAGGAGTTGAGTCACATGATTCTGGAGGCGAAGAAGTCCCATGATCTGCTACCTGCAAGCTGGAGACCTAGGAAAGATGATAATGTAACTCAGTCCAAGTCCAAAAGTATGAGAACCAGGGAAGCCAATGGTGTATGTCCTAATCTGAGGTCAAGAGAACATGACATGAGATGTTCTAGCTCACCTGTGAGGCAAAAAAAAAAAAAAAAAAAAAACAAGGGGACGATTCCTCCTTTCTTCATCTTTTGTTCTATTCAGGCCCTCAACAAATTGGATGATGCCCGACCACGCTGGGGAAAGCAATCTACTTTACTGAGTTCACTGATTCAAATGCTAACTTCACTGAAAACACCGTCACAGCCACCCCCAGAAATAACATTTAATCTGAGTATCCTGTAGCCAGTTAAAGTAACTAATAAAATTGGGGCACCTGGATGGGTTAGTCAGTTAAGCATCTGACTCTTGATTTCAGCTCAGGTCATGATCTCACAGTTCTTGAGTTTCAGCCCCACATCAGGCTCTGCACTGCTGATGGCACAGGACCTGCTTGGGATTCTCTGTCTCCCTCTCTCTGCCCCTCCCTTCTCATGTTCTTTTTCTCTCTCTCTCTCTCTCTCAAAAATAAATAAATATTTTTAAAAACTGATACATAAAATTAATCATCAGAACCAAAGTCTCCCAAATAACTGGCAGAGTTAACATTTGGACCCATGTACTCTTTTTACAACGTTTGGGCTCTTAAACCCTATGTTCAACTGCCTTTGGCATGTATAACATATAGTATGATTCAACATCTTAATGTAATCTGTTAATTTCTAAGATTTAGCAAATGTTAAATATGCAAATTAGGAAAACATTAATAATACATGAGCTATGTAATGTTTTCAGAAATAACAGGCTCAGTTTGATGTTTATTAAATATTATTTAAAATGTTATTCAATATTTTATTATATATTTACAAACTGAGTAATTCAAACTATCTTTACATATGTAAGAGAATTACAATTTACTAAATGTTTGAGCAGATTTGAATAACATTTTTATGAAAAAATAACCTCCATGATTGGAATAAAATACTAGCAGGAAAACCAATTTTTATGAACCTTTTTTGGATAGATTTCTATGTGGAAAACATTTGAAAAATATGACATAGAGCTTGATGTCCCTCCCCCAAACTGCCCTCTTATAGATGTTCCCTTCTATTAGGTGCTAGAACTCTGAGGAACAATTTAAAACTAATTTTAGCCTAAACATATTATTTAGAATTTGTAAACTACCTCAAACATTATAAGTTGCAAATCTATATTATAGAAAAAGGGAACAGTTACACAGACAGTATTTATTACAGCTTGCAAAAGTATTTGCCTTATACTTGCAAATATTTGTTTTGTTATTCTGACAAACCATTTTTTTTAATGTTTACTTATTTACTTTTGAGAGAGAGAGAGAGTGCAAGGGGGTGAGGGGCAGAGAAGGAGACACAATATCTGAAGCAGGGTCCAGGCCTTGAGCTACCAGCACAGAGCCCAACATGGGGCTCGAACTCACAAACTGTGAGATCATGACCTGAGCCGAAGTCAGTCATTTTAACCGACTGAACCACCCAGGCACCCCTGACAAACCAATTTGGGCTGTCTCTATTACTGACTATAGTGTACCATTTTGGACCATTTTCACAAAACATAGCATCTCCATTTTTATGTGCTGGTTTTATTATATCTTCTCTTTGGCCCATATTTTTTTTCTTTTCTCTGTTAATGCTGGTAAAATAAATATAGCACACCCAAATAATCTTTTAAGACAATCATCTAACTGGATATGAAAAAAAGAAAAGACCCTTTAGTGCTGAATTAACTCATCTTGACTTGCCCAGCAATCTGGTTGGGGTTGGGCATCTCTAGCCTATAAACCATCCCACAACTGTGCATTGAGTATCTACTCTGAGCTAGGAAATGGAACAGTCAAGCCAATATTTTTGTGATCTGTTTCTAGCAAGTTTTGTATTGCCATAGAAATTCTAGGTTTCATAGCTACTACAGAGAGCTAGATGAAGATCAGTTGTGTGAAGGAATAGAGAGGAACTCCTGAATGGGGTTAAGAGAGGTGAATATGGACAGACAACATGTCTGTACAGATGGGGGAAATGAAACACAAATAAGTGACACCTTGCATAGTATCTATACAATTAGAATATTAAGGTCATGCCTATTATAATGCATTTATTAAACAGCTACTAAGTGCCCTTTATTTCCCCAGCAGATGCTATGCGATATCAAGCGCATACAATTTTGTTTGTGAAATGGTTTCCTTGGAAACATGCAATCTTGACAACTGATTTGAATTTAAATTCATGAATACAATCTAACCATACTTCTTTAACAAATTCTCCTTCCCAATCTTTATCCAGTTATTAGCTTTTTATAATCCAGTGTTTATGTAAACCTTAGCACATTTTTTTTTTTTATGGCAACCGAATTACAGGAAACAGTATGGCCTTATAGTCAGATAATGTGATCTCAAACTTAGCTTCCCCATTTTGTAGTTTTGTGACCTCAATCAAGTAAGTAAAGTAATCCTCATCTCAAAAATATAGATAATAACAGTTACCCCCTCTGGTTGTTATTAGAATTAATAAGAAGACACATGTAGTGAGCCCCGGAAGTGTCAGTCCCTCCCCTACCTAAATATTTCAACATGAATTCAAGATGTACTGATTGATATTTTATATATTTTGAAATACACATTTTCTTGGAGCAGCAGCCCAAGAAATAAATGATGTGAGAAAAATCCAGAAGGAAATGCAGGGCAGTCAGAGAGCAGTCAGCTTTCTATTCTGGGATCAGCAAGAGGCAGCCAGTAATAGTCTCTTCCACATTGTGTTTTTGCTGAAGAAATACTTAGCATAAAAATTGTCTGGATTAAGGCAGATACAGGGCTTCCCTTAGGTTGCTATTGGGCAGAACCGTTTGAGTGGACTTGGAAGCCCCAAATTCTAAGGAGATTAAGCTAGTGGAAATAGACCTGATCGGGCACTGGTTATCTCCTTGTATCCAGTAAGGACAAGCCTTATTCACAGTAATGCAATTTCTGATGACGTCCATTTTTTCTAGTTTTACTTTAAATTGATTTAAGTAACAAAGTGATAATCATGAGCATGAGCCGAGCGATCTTCATATCTAGGGAAAAAATGTAAAAGCTTAGCTACAGCTGCTGTTCAACATGGGGATTTAGGGAAAATCTGTGACACATGACTTCTGAGGATGAGGTCCATCCCAAGACAGCCAGTATCTGAGCAATCACATTTTAATGCAAACACCTGTAACATTTGGAAGGGTCTTTAACATCAGCTTCTTCTGAGATAGAAAATATTGAAATCAAGAGAACTCATATTTTCTTAATTTTTCCAAGTCTTTCTTAAGGTAGGAAAAACAGGAATTGTTTACTCCTTAGCATCTGTTATTTTTCCTGCCTTAAGGTCTGACTGCCTCCCTACTGCCTAATAAATAAATGTGATTTTATTGACCAGTTCATTTTCAAAGAAAGTTAAATAGGCATTAAGCAATCAATTCTCACATAGTGTTCACTTTGGTTGTCTCATTCACTCTTGTGCCTGAGAAGAGCTTGAACACAATATTCACACAAAACGTATTCATTCAGGAAATAGACAATATTACTTTATTTACTGACACTTAGCAACTTAGTAGGATTCATGAACATTGTGTCCCATCCTGGGTGCTTTTTCTTATTTCCCTTCCCTCTTTCCCTTTTTGGTTTTAATACTTAAAATTTTTTTAAGTTTATGTATTTACTTGGAAAGTGGGGAGGGGCAGAGAGAAAGGGAGAGAGAGATTCCCAAGCAGGCTTTGCACTGTCAGCCCAGAGCCCTGTGCTGGGCTCGATCTCATCAACTGGTGAGATCATGACCTGAACCAAAATCAAGAGTTGGACACTTAACCAACTGTGCCACCCAGTCACCCCTAATGTTTTAAATTTTATAATGGTTAAGGTTTATTTACTTTTATATGCATTGTCTTAAATTTTTTTGGAGAAAAGGTAATTCAAAATCTCACAGAGAAATTAAAATGCTTTCAGAGATGGTTACAGAGGCAAGGGAGTAACTTGCTCAAATACTGTTTCTTTTGACAGATGTCTTGCTTTCAATGATAATTGCA
This sequence comes from Prionailurus bengalensis, assembly GCF_016509475.1. Taxonomy (NCBI): domain Eukaryota; kingdom Metazoa; phylum Chordata; class Mammalia; order Carnivora; family Felidae; genus Prionailurus; species Prionailurus bengalensis. The sequence goes on along the minus strand of NC_057344.1, from coordinate 131,469,481 downwards.
TTTTTGACAGTCAAGGTCTTTCATTGTAAGCCCATGAGAATAAAGTTTATATTGTTAAATTCCATTTCTTTTTGATGTGAAATGCATTATGTGAGGAAAACAATGGTTTTATTTTCCATTACCTTTCTAGTTTAGGATATAAACCATTCACCTCAAAGTATCTGTATTATTAAAGACTCACTTCAAATTCTAATTCCTTTGTTTCAACAAAAATATATCATATTCCTGAATTTTCTCAGTTGAAGACATAGTATAAAATCCTAAGGAAATGGTTATACATACAAGTTGTATTATTAGCTCACTTTAAAGCACAATTTTATTTTGGAAGTTATTGATAATTAAAACAGCAAGTGGCTTGATGTGCTTAGCTACCTATATTTTATTTTTCTATACTTGTATATTTATATTCTATATTTTTATATAGAAGTATATTTTCCTCCAGAAACATATTTTTCTCCAGATCCCTAGAAAGCCAACAAATTTAGTATTACAATTCTTATCTGTAAAGAAAGAAACTATCCAAAAAAGCATGAATAATTTTACTGTTATAACATATGTGAGAAGTGACTAATATATTACTGAAAGAACCAATTACATATCACTGGCTTCCTTATAGTTACAATTTACCTCTTTCAAAAAATGATGGCTTACCCTTTTCTAGAAATAGAAAAGGAGAAATGCCAAAGACAGTGGTAGAATAAATTATCTTTATTGACTTTATTTCTAATAACAAATAAATTGGATTTGAAAGTGATTTTTTTTCAGCATGGCATAACATTAGTATGTCTGATAATGTTGAAATATATTCATCTTAAATACCATTAAAAAGAAAAAGTAAAAATAAAGAAATTGTTCCAGGTTAACACACCAAAGTTGAGGTTAGGTGGTCATGTAAGAGGGAAAATAAACACTGGGAGAGGAAGGATTCATGTTGGGATCTATGGCTCAGGCTCCATTTAATAGACGCATGCATCTTTGGAAAACTATTTAATCCTTATGAGCGTTTAGTGTCCCCATCTGTAACTTTCTATCAGAGTTGTTTTGGAATAAATACTTCACTACTTCTATATCTAAAAAAAAAAAAAAGCAAAAATAAAAAGTCTTAAAAATTATAATATCTATGGAAATAAAAACTACTAATTTATTTGTATCATGATAATGTTCTCTTTTTACCTTTGTGTTTTTTTAAAAGTAAAATTGAAATTTTAATACTGTAGTGCACTTATTAGGTGCAATTTCCTTAGAACAATTGACTAGCTCATATCATTATGTTGTTTTATCTGCTGTCTTTCTGTAATTTTCCTTTATAAATTTAATTCCATTACTGCTCTCTAATATTGCTACTCTATTATCATAGTCCTCATTAATTCAAAATTGCTCTTACTCCTTCATTTTTTTTTTTTCCTGGAGACTAATGTAAAATTGCAGTTCATTAATTATATCATTATAAAAATCCTTGTTAATTTGATTAGTTTGTGCATTTATCTTTGAACCTCCCTTTTCTTGATTTCCCCCCACACACCAATCTAGTTAAGTTTATTTCTTATTGTCTTCATCTTTTTATCTTGTAGTTTTTATGCAACTAAAATTAATTTATTTTTTAAAGACCTGGGTATATCTCTACTTAAATATATCGTAAAAAACGTGTATGCTTCAAGTGTTTAGATTAGGAGTAATCATATTAAATAGCATTCATAAAATTCCAAAGGAGATTTAAGAACTGAGAGGAGTAAAAAAAGAAGATTTTAGAACATGACATGTACCTAAAATTCAGATTGAAACTGAAATAACATGTTGACAAAACAACAGAGAGAAAACTCATCAGGAGAAGGAAAAACAAACAAACAAAAAAAACAATACACTGTGTTCAGGGTCATGAAGACCTTACAGCTAGAATATTGGCCAGATACTTTCCTTTCAAACAGATTTTTGTTGTGTTGTTGTTGCATTGTCTGTGTCTATAGGATTTGGCACTACTTACATCACACATAACTAAAATGAAGAGAAAGCCCAACTAGAGAATTGATGACTTTTGACCACCTACTCCAACTCTCCCTTCCCCCAATCTCTGCTTCTTATAACCATAAGTCTGATCTCTTTTTCTAGGAGTTTGTTTTTATTTTTGTTTTTGTTTTTTAGCTTCCACATATAAGTGAGAGTATACCGTATCTGTCTTTCTCAGTCTGACTTACTTCATTTGGTACAATGCCTTCAAGGTTCATCCATGTTGTCACAAATCATAGAATATCCTTGTTTTTTGGCTAAATAGTATTCCATTGTGTGTGTGTATACATATGTATATATCACCAACTTTTTTATCCATTTATCCATTCATGGACACTTAAGCTGTTTCCATGTCTTGACTCTTTTAAATAAGGCTGCTATAAACATGGGAGTGCAGGTATCATTTCAAGTTAGTTTCTCATTTCCTTCAGGCATTTTTCTAGTAGTCAAATTTCTGGATCATAGTAGTTCTATTTTTAATTTTTTTGAGGATTTTCTATTCTGTTTTCCATTGTAGCTGTACCAATTTACAACCCTACCAACAGTGCACAAGGGTTCCCTTTTCTCTACAACCACACCAGCATTTCTTATCTCTTATCTTTTTGATGATGGCCATTCTAATAGGCTTGAGGTGATATCTCATTGTGATTTGAAATTGTATTTCCTTAACATCTAATGATGTTGAGCAATTTTCATGTACCTGTTGGCATTTTGTATATCTTCTTTGGAGAAATAGCTCTTCAGGCCCATTGCCAGTTTTTAATTGAGTTGTTTGTTTGTTTGTTTGTTTTTTGCTATTGCTATATTTTTTGCTCTTTTGTATACTAATGCTTATCAGATATATGGCTTGCAAATATCTTTTCCTCATTCCAGAGGTTGTCTTTTCACTTTGTTGATTGTTTCTTTTGCTATGAAGAACCTTTTTTTAGTTTATTGTAGTCCCACTTGTTTATTTAGTATTTTGTTGTTTGTGCTATAGATGTCTTATTTAAAAAATCATTACTGCGGGGCGCCTGGGTGGCGCAGTCGGTTAAGCGTCCGACTTCAGCCAGGTCACGATCTCGCGGTCCGTGAGTTCGAGCCCCGCGTCAGGCTCTGGGCTGATGGCTCAGAGCCTGGAGCCTGTTTCCGATTCTGTGTCTCCCTCTCTCTCCGCCCCTCGCCCGTTCATGCTCTGTCTCTCTCTGTCCCATAAATAAAAATAAACATTGAAAAAAAAATTTAAATAAAAAATCATTACTGGGATCCATTTCAAGGAACTTATTTCTATGCTTTCTTATGAAATTTTGATTGTTTTTTTAGGAAAAGAAAAGGTCATTAGGATTGGTTCTTAGGACTGTTTCACTATACTTAGCCAGGTACCTTGACTTTTGGAGATTCCTAGTAGATGGAAGACTATGACAAACATGACAACTTGTCTCTTGACACTTCTGAGACTTTCCGGACAAACTTCTACTCCTAAACCTTCTATCCTTCCCACTAGTCTCTTACCAATGACCCTACCAGATAGTTTTCTCTAGATTTGGGGGCAAATTTGAAGGTTTGGGGATAAATACTTGCTCACTATCCATACCCACTTATTTTTCCTCTGCTTTATTTTAAAGATAATGTAGAGGGTTTTTTTTTTTTCTGAAAACATCATAAAAATGTGTCTGCCACTGTAAATTCTGTGAAATAACTTGGTTCAAATGAATTATGGCAACTACTTCTTTAATATAAGCCTTAAGTAAATCTTCTTATTGTTGGAATAACCACTTTATGATTTGTTTATGCTTATATCTTTATATAGGAGTATCTTTCTAGATCTAGAAAACTCCTTTAAATGGCTATTATCCATACATGCCTATTCTACTACATTTTCTAATCAAAACTAGGATTTTAGTAGACTTTCTTCTGGCCAGCCGTTAGTGGATGAAGTCACAGTTCATGACATTTATGCTTTGTATTAGCTTCTGGGGGGTCCAGCAACAGAGAAGAGAAAGTGTTGCTATTATTATTATTGTAAATAATAACCAAAATTTACATAACATTCTATAGTTTTGAATTTGCTGGCATGTGAATTACCTCATTAAATAAAACAAATGAGGAAATTCACAGTTAATAATTTCAACTCATGAATGAGATAGTTTAATTTTTTTTCTTATTACCAGACTTGAAGAACATGTCTATTAGGTTCATGTTCATTATCTGTGAGGATTCTAAATGCAGTTGGAATGAGGTATTGAAGTGAAGAAGAATGGCATACCGTCACGCTGTGTGATTAGAAAACAGAAAATTATTTTGGCAACAACATTAAGTAATGAGAGATTGCAGGACAGCGATAGGTAACTGAAGTAAGAAGCTAGAATCAACTAAACTTTATAAAGCAAAAAAGCATTAGAGAATTAGAATAATAAATTAAGGTATTAATACCTCTTTAGAACTTGCTTAATCTAAAAACATATCTTGAAAACATTTACACAGATAGATATGAGATTTTATTTGAGCTGCTTAAGGAAAGATGCATGATGGAAAAAATCACTTTACCAGCCAGTATTAACTAAAATTAATTTGATGCTCTTTGTAATAGAAGCCTATAGTTACATATTTTCCCTTAATTCTCTAAGGTGAAATATCTGCCATGTCACCATAAAATTATAATTTATTTATATTATTCCAATATCAGTAACTGAGAGATAAACCAACCTTCATGTAACTGGAAGCTATGATACCCTTTTTGAATCTTTTTACACCATCCTCAGACCCCCGCCACCAGCCCCCCTTCCAATTATCAAAGAATATAAGATGGAGGGCTTAGAATTCCTTAGATAAGTTCTTAGAATACGTAAAATGAAGGATTTATTGTTAGTGGGTTTTGTTTGTTTGTTTTGGTTGGTTTTATTTTTTTGTGTGGGGGGGTGCTCTGAGTGAAGCGAGACAAAAGGGAAGGAATGCTGAAGAAAATAGGAGGGGAAAAATACATATAAATGAGATAAGGAAGAGAGAAAGATGGAAAGAGAACCAGAACAACAGCAAAAGAGTAAAGAAGGTTGCCATATATTAACATGGGAGGCTAACACATGAGTTTTGAAAATAGGAGTGCCTGGGTGGCTCAGTCGGTTGAGCGCCCAACTTAGGCTCAGGTCATGATCTCAAGGTTGGTGAGTTCTGCCCCGAATCAGGTTCTGTGTTGACAGCTCAGAGCCTGGAGCCTGCTTTGGATTCTGTGTCTTCTCTCTCTCTCTCTGCCCCTCCCCCTCACGCTCTGTCTCTGTCTTTCAAAAATGAATAAACATTAAAAAAATGTTTTTTAAAAAGAAAATATCTAAGGAGATTTTAAGAAATGATATCTCATATTCAATTTAGTTTGTATTGCAGCTGTATACATTTCCAAGCCCCAAAACTTCAGTGTTCTGTTATACACACAAAGGCTTCCTATATGTGTACCTGTGTGAGCATTTGTGTGTGCATGTAAAATAAGAAAAAGAGATAGTTAGAAACAGATAGATGTGAGGGTGCCTGGGTAGCTCAGTTGGTTGAGAACCCAACTCTTGATTTCAGCTCATATCATGATCCCAGGTTCGTGGGACGGAGGCCTGTGTTGGGCTCTAGACTGAGCATGGACCCTGCTTACAATTCTCTCTCTGCCCCTCCCCACATCTAAAATAAAAAAATAAAATAAAATATTTTTTTAAAAGAAATGGATCAATGTGTGTACTTTGGAAGATGAATTTAGAATATTAGTAAAAATGAGAAGAACACTAATACAAATTGAACAAAGTGATAAAATTAAACATTATATAATTTAGTGTTTTCCTAGGCCCAGCCCCTTATAGAAAAAGCCAGCATTCGATTTTGGGTTTTGATTCATAACAGAAAACTAGATACTATCTTCGCATAAACTTGCCCATTAAACACTAGATAAGGTTGACTGATAAGTTAGTTTTATAATGCTTAGGATGCTAAATAACTTCACCAGAATTTTTCTGAGTTCATAAGAACCAGGGCTTGTGGCTGTGTATGTGTGCTTCTGCATCTGTTTTAGGCTGAGGCAGGTGGGCCTAAATAAATTCTTATGCTATCTTAGGCACCGAAGTTCGCATTCAATGATTTAGTTCGTTATCTTTTAATCCAGACATGGAATCTAACTCTCTTCTTCTATATTTTTAAATATGGGGGGGGCACTAATAAAAAGTGGACAGTTCTATCTGGGTAGTTTTAAAATTCTAATTAGAAATGCATTTTGACTGAAAGGCCTGAAAAAGCCAAATAGACCATTCCTTAATGACAGGATTTCTTCTATTTTCACAGCTTGAAGTAGAAGGAGAATAAAGAGAAGGGAAGTTACCAAGATGAAAACTAATTTATTTATAATTACAACTGATAGGAAAATAATTCTTTTTATTTTTGCCTGCATGAATTGTCACTAGACTTCAACCAAGAAAAAATATGAAGCACCTATTAATAATTTTTGTGTTCTATGCGTGGATATGGGAATAATTACCTTTAAGTTAATTCGATTCTAGATTTAAAAACTAACAAACACACAAAATCCCATGAGTTTTCTCTTGACTATTAAGTTCTAATTGTATTCTGTATTGAGGGGAATTTCATTGCAGACAGTAGACTCCTTGCTAACAACTAGTTTGAACATAAGAGGATGTATTCCTGGCTGTTAAGTGGCCTATAGAATTGGCGGGAATGCTAAACAAACTGACTCATAAGTGAACTTTGAGGAATGAGTTCTAAAGTCATACAGCTTCCAGGATAGAGTCCTAAGGTCATACAGTAGAATTGGGCCATTTAGGAAACTACCGACCTTGAAATGAGGGGAAACTGTGGAAACAGGAAGTTGATGAGTAAATTAGGAAACTTCTCTTACAGTTTCTGGCTCCAAAATATATCACTATTACTAGAATATGTATGGATAAAATGGATGCCTCCTGCTCAGTTCCTCTTCATAGTCTTCCAATTCCAAATCATGAGGATAGAAACATTGGTAGAAACTAAACATAGAGGAAAAACTCAGGGGAGTCTGGTAAGGGTGCCCTTAACTTTCCAGCCTCTGCACACTTAAAAGTGGAAGGAATACATTCCTGCATGAGCCAGTTCATGGTACCAGCCACATATTCATCTTGATTGTGGCCTCAGGGAGTTAGTAGGGTAATATATTCTATTAATTAAAATATTTAGAATAACCAGTACTTATGAATAAAACATGAGAATAAAATTTGAAAATCCTTACTAATATTAGGGAAGAATAGCATGTAAACTTGAATAACATGGATTTATAGTTGTCAGTTAGTGTTGTACATTCTCTACAGGGACATTTGGGAATGTGTGGGAATATTGTTGGCTATCATAATGACTGGGGAATGCTATGGGCATTTGGTGAACAGGGGCTAGAAGAGGTATATGGAACACTTAATAAAATTTGGCACAATAAAGTACCTTAAGTACCAGTGGCCTCTCACCTCAGAAATACAGGTAGTCTCCAAATGTTCATAGTGTACATTATCATCAGAAAAATTTGCTGAGTTGAATTAATCCGTTTTGGGTTTTTTTCTACTCTCTTAGGAAAGGGTATGTACCCAGATGAATGTTATCATGGACATAGATTCAAAAAAAGCAGCATGAATGAAAGGGATTAACATTTTATGAACAAAAGAATCATTTGATTTTACCAAGTAGTGATCCTCAAAGTATGTTAACCCTACCCGTAGCATTGAATCACCTGGGAACTTTGATAGAAAGGAAAATCTCTGGCCCCAGGCTGACTGAATCAGAAATTCTGTAGTTGGGGCCAGCAAATGTATGTAATAACAAAACTTCCAGGTCATTTTGATATAATCCAAGTGTTGACAACTACTAGAATAAAAACGTTAAGGAGTGAATGTTGTAAAGTTTGGCATATGTAGGGAATTTGACTTTTCATCTGCAATGAGTGTGATCAAAGGAGAAAAAAAAATTGTGTGAAATTGGCCAGCATTGGGAAAATCTTTGGTCCCTCTAATAACGGTTTTTCCTGGAGTGCCTGGGTGGCTCAGTGGGTTAAGCGTCCAACTTCGGCTCAGGTCATGATCTCACTGTCTGTGGGTTTGAGCTCCGTGTGGCTCTGTGCTAACTGCTCAGAGCCTGGAGTCTGCTTCGGATTCTGTGTCTCTGCCCCTCCCCAGCTCGGGCTCTGTCTCTCTCTTGTTGTATCCAAAATAAATACACATTAAAAAAAATTTTTTTTAATAATGATTTTTCCTAGGCATGATGTCCAAGAAGACAGAGGAAAATAGATTTAAGACATGACCCACACTAGGGAATGACACCAAAGTAAACCCAGAAATGGGATGTGTAGTCCTTCTATGGCTGCAGTAAAAAATAACCCTAAACTAAAGGGCATGGCTTTATTATCTCACAGCTTCTGTAAATTGGAATTCTGACATGGATCTCACCAGACTAAAATCAAGATGTCATTAGGGCAGCATTCCCTACTGAGGGCTCTAGACGGGAATCTACTTCCAAGCTCATTCATGTTGCTGGCCAAATTCATTTCCTCGAGGTTGTAGGGCTGAGATCTTCACTTCTTGCTGGCTGTCAGCAGTTGGCCACCCTTCAACTCCCAGAGGCCTCCCTCTAGTCCATGCATACAGCTACCTACATCAAATCTTTCTCACTCTTGGACTCTCTGACTTCCCCTGTTGATGTTCCTATTCTGCCTTCTAGCCAGAGGAAATTCTCTACTTTCAAGGGATCATATGGTTAGATTGGTTCCACCTGGACAATCTAGGTTAATCTCCTTATTTTAAGGTACATAAGTTTAACTTTTTTTTGTTGTTTGATTTGTTTTGTTTTGTTGAGAGAGACAGAGACAGAATGTGGGCGGGGAAGAGGCAGAGAGAGAGGGAATCACAGAATCTGAAGCAGGCTCTGGGCTCCAAGCTGTCAGCACAGAGTCCGATGCGGGGCTTGAACTCACGAACCATTAGATCATGCCCTGAGCCAAAGTCGGACACTTAACCGATGGAGCCACCAAGGCGCCCCTAAGGTACATAACTTTAAGTAAATCTGCAAACTCCTTTTTGCCAGGTAACATAATATATTCACAGGCTCCAGGATTAGGGCATGGACAGCTTTGGAAAGCCATGATAAGGGAGGAATTCATTCATTCATACCTTCAGCTACAGCATTAACTGTGTCAGGCTCTGGAGTGTAAAAAAAAATAATTCCATAGTTACCTATTTCAAGGATGTTACCATCTACACTATGTAGAAGTAGATGAAGGAATCAGAGACAGTCACTCTATCCTACTGATGAGAAAATATTAATAGTGATATTAAATGATAACAGGAATCTCAAGCAGCAAAATAGTAGGTATTTTCCATTCAGGTAGGAAAGCTAGTAGCAGCTAAGTCTCCAGACCTGATGAGGAACAGGTGACAATGACTCCCAATCATTATATCAGAAGAGAGTTCTAGTCCTTCAAAGGGGACTGAGGGATCGTGAGTGAAACTTCTGAGAACCTGGAAATAAATCATTTTAAATGTTCATTTATTTTTCAGAGAGACAGAGAGAGACAGAGAGAGAGACAGAGAGCAAGCTGTGGGGGTGGAGGAGCAGAGAGGGAGATACAGAATCTGAAACAGGCTCCAGGCTCTAAGCTGTCAGCACAGAGCCTGATGCAGGGCTTGAGCCCATGAACCATGAGATCATGACCTGAGCTGAAGTCAGTCGCCTAACTGCCTGAACCACCCAGGCACCCCATGAGAACCTAGAAATTGAGATCAAGGTAGAAACAGGGACAGAACTCAAACCTATGGTAGAAAAAAGGATTACTGGGATTTAGGGGAACCATGCACATACACAGGGTGGTTCTGGGTATTTTTTCTCACTGGGACCAAGGAGAGGTGGGGAAACACCTGAGAAGAACAGTGGATCATCAATGGGCCACTAGAAACCCAGTGTTTAGAAGAAAGATAAGCTTATATCCAAACACCTGCCACAAGGTTCTAGAGCAAGAAAGGGCTGGAAACTATATCAAGAGGCCATGAACTCACAGAATATGGCAGTCCTTAATTACATTCTATCCAGATTTGGTGATTCTCTGTCAAACTGGAAGTTTTTCTCCATATTTTAGATAAAAGGTATAAAGGTCAGTAAAATGGTATGTCCAGTAATAATGAAAACTAAGAATTTAAGATTTGGAAGCAGATTCATATCATATGGGCCAATAACAATTTGTTGAATTCAGCAGTCTTTAAGATACTATGGGCTTGAATACATTATTTTATTTTCCTTCGTTCTTTTTTTTTTCATTTTAACATAGATTGTATTAATGTTTTTTACAATAATGCATTAAGAGAAAATTATTAGGAGAGGTGGGATCTTTAAATGCTTTTAATCGTTACTGAATTGAACAGAGTGATATGAGATGTGTCAAGCCCACATAACTTATTTTTTGTCCTGCTCAGCACATTTTGCTTCCTAAATACAGTGCATATATTTCTCCCGCCCAAGAAATAGGACATTTTGCATGAAAACAAAGAGAAACTAAGTGATTTTCAAAAGATTATTTTTTCAGTGAGGAAATAACAGCTAGAATGCCACTGTACAATTCTTTATCTCCCAATGTTCCTCTCTCATTAAAGTAAAAACACAGAGGAAAGAGATAAAAGATTTATCATATTTATATAGGCAAATTTTTACTACCAGTATAAAGTTGAGAAAAAAGAGACAGCCAAAGCAGGCCTTTTGGGAGAGCCTCTGATTCAGGAAGCATTGAGCATTCTGTCTACTTCTGAGAACTAAAAATAAAAGAGATGAGTTGATAGGGGAGATCAAAACATTCTGCATGTGGGAATGACTTGCCTTCAAGATTTTTAAAAGTCACGTTTATCAGAGCTTTGAGACTTTTTTCCCTAATGAATAAAATTGGCTTTTAAAGAGCCATTGTCTGGGGCGCCTGGGTGGCGCAGTCGGTTAAGCGTCCGACTTCAGCCAGGTCACGATCTCGCGGTCCTCAGTTCGAGCCCCGCGTCGGGCTCTGGGCTGATGGCTCAGAGCCTGGAGCCTGTTTCCGATTCTGTGTCTCCCTCTCTCTCTGCCCCTCCCCCGTTCATGCTCTGTCTCTCTCTGTCCCAAAAATAAATAAACGTTGAAGAAAAAAAAATAAAGAGCCATTGTCATGTATATATGTTGATTATTGCTTCTATTTTACTTTTATATTAAGAATACCACTAGAGGACCGGGTGGGGAGCTTGTAACCATCTAACCTGATTCAGGTAACTGAAAAGTCAATCCTCAGCAGGGCATTATCCAACCCTGAAGCTGAGGCTCAGCTTTCCATGTCTTTGGGGATCGGATCTCACTTCCAGTTGTGTTCATGGTCTCCATGCGTTGTGCAAAGCTAGTGGTATCAGGCTGTTCCGATGCTATGTTTAATTGTATATGTTCACATTATGGTTTTATTGCCAATTAGCTTCTGAAGCATTATGATATTATTGGGCAGCACAAGACCATGGATAATTGGGACAGAGGTTTATGCCTGGATCTTGGGCTCATGCCAGATGTAACTTTACATAAATTACTTTTCCTTTGATTCGGCAAGTACTGCAATATGTGTTGGCTTGTGGCAAAGCTAACTGCAGGTGGCTTCAACATGCGATGTAGGATCCATAGAATTTGTTGTATTTTTCTGTAAATCTTAAGTAGCTTAACTTTTACGTCATAAAACCAAAGAGAAGAGAAACTTCTAAAAATTGTTACAAAGCACTTGTGCTAAACAGTGTATATTGCTATGGAAATCGTAGCTAATGATCACTATTGGGATTGAGCTTAATAGAGGGATTAAAAAAACCTCACTCCAGGCAAAATTCACTGTGTTCTTTTAATTGTGCTAATATTATACAGAGGAAGTAAGCACAGATTTAAAGATGGAATGTTTTATTCAACAGCTTCACTAACATGATTCTCTTGGGTCTTCTCACTTGAGATTGCCTCTGCTAATTGCTTTAACATTTTCCAACAAGTATATTACTGAGACAAGAATGCCCAGTGTCCAACCCATGGATGTTTTGGGGCAGGTGAGCCACAGCTGCATGCGACATAAAATCACAGCTGGAATACACTGATCTTTTTTGTCTAATTCTAAATATTTTAAATGCTCAAACAAGAAAATAAGTCCATTCTAGTTCTCTAGAAAAACTGTCTAACATTTCCTACTTTCCTACACTTTTAGATGAAAACCTGAGAAGTTACATTATAGTTTTGCTATTATTAATGATTATTATTACTTCTGCAACATGTAAATTATGGGAAGTCTACCTTTCATTTAAATGTTGATTTAGGGGCACCTGAGTGGCTCAGTCGGTTAAGCATCCACCTCAGCTCAGCTCATGATCTCACGGTTTGTGAGTTTGAGCCCCGTGACTGGCTCTGTACTGACAGCTCAGAGCCTGGAGCCTGCTTTGGATTCTGTGTCTCCCTCTGTCTGCCCTCCCCTGCTTGCACTCTGTCTCCCACTCTATCTCAAAAATAAATAAACATTAAAAAATTTTTTTAAATAAATGTAGATTTAATCCATTTAGTTGATCTACAGTCATATATGTCCACTATGTTATAAACCAGAATACAATAATTTTGGCAAAATTAAGGTATAGGTTACACATGTTGTCTCCAATATAGTAAAGCCATGTCTGAATAGAATTTATTCTGAATCTAAAAAAACGAAAGGTAGGTGGAAATTATAAGACATGCACATTTAATGAGACAATATAAAGCTTTGCTACTTTTTGATTTATAGAAAAATTACAGGGAGAAACACTAAATGAATTAAGCCATTTCATTAAATAATAAACTGATTTATAATAATTTTTGTCAAATACACTTGATCAGAGACCTGTCCACAATTCTTTTCTCTGAGGAATTATAACAAAGAATCCAGACAGAAAAGTTGATTTTATTTACCTTCAGAAAAAGAAAAGTATTTAATCCATGGAAAAGTTATTTCCCTTGATATTTGTCTGTTTCCATTTTTATTCCCACTTGATCTCTTTACTTCTATGAGCTATTCTTTCACTGTCCTATTTTTCTATTTCTTAACAGGAAAAGGCTCCTGGAAATAACAAGTAACATTTTCAAGTGGATATAAAAGTCTTAGCTTCCTATTAGATAATAAAGGCATTCTTGTTTCAAAATTCTATAAATAAATGATATTATGTTAATTTTCACTCAGTATGAAGGCTGGAATAAAAAGGCGAGATCTTGTTAAAGATTGTGCCACCACTAATGCACGGAGTAGATAATCCACTGAGTAATATTGTTTAAAAAAATTAAAAAGCAAGTTTCTATATTTCAAAATATTAATGAGTGCCCTTTACACAGTGCAGCTGACATAAATTTGTGAATTTCCTATTACCAAATCATCTCACTACCTTTTCTGCCAAATATAACGCACATATATTTCTAGCATCAACCTGCCATTGCATTGGTACTGATAAGTATCAGTTGTTTGCAAATAGAATCATTTTCCATTATAAAAGGCAAAGATCCACCTCTCAATCTCTCTCTCTTTTTCTTTCTCTTAAATGACAAGTGTCTTTTACTCAATCAATTTCCTTGGAATATATCACTGTTACAGGCTGAAATTTATATATTGAAGTCCTAACCCCCTAAGTGATGGTATTTGGAAATGGGGCCTTGGGGAGGTAATTAGAGTTAGATTGAGGTCATGAGGTTAGGGCCCTCATAATGGAATTAGTGCTTTTATGAGAAAAGACACAAGAGAGCTGTGTTTCTTCCCTGGAGCTCCCCTCCCCCCATGCCCACCCTGCCTGCCTTGTGGTGGGACAGAAAGAAAACAGCAGTCTGCAAGCCAGAGAGAGTTCTACCAGAAGCTGACCATGTTGGAGCACCCTGATCTTGGACTTCCAGACTCTAGAAATGTGAAAAATAAATGTTTTTTGTTCATAAGCCACACAGTCTATGGTATTTTCTTATAGCAGTCCAGAAGGACTGAGATACAGCCTAAACTTACACAATGATAGTGTTCATTTTTATTGAAAATAGATGTGATAACCACATATTTAATACAAGCAGCTTTCTTGACTATGCTTTGCCTGCAAAGGGCATATTTACAACCATAATTCAATGACTCAGTGCTTTCATTCTTCTGTGTATTTACTCAGCATTAATGTTTTACCATGAGACAATGCGCTTTGCAAGTATTGCAGTTTTAATACTATAATACTCAAGAAGACACAGACTCCTGCATAGCTATTTTGAAAGGTGGCAAAGGGCAAAATTTCTAAGGAGGCTGGCTGTAAGAAATACTCGACCTCAGGGCACCTGCGTGGTTCAGTCTGTTAAGCTTCAGTCTTCAGCTCAGGTCATGATCTCAAGGTTCGTGAGTTTGAGTCCCACATCCGGCTCTGTCCTGACAGCTCAGAGCCTGGAGCCTGCTTCAGATTCTGTGTCTCCCTCTCTTCTGCCCCTCTCCAACTTGCACTCTCTCTCTCTCTCAAAAATAAATAAACATTAAAAAAATTAAAAGAAAAAAAAGAAATACTGGGCCTGGAAATTTGCTTATTTCTAGATGGCAGAAGATACCATGCAAAACAATATTTTTAATAAATTGTAGCCCATTCTTTTCATTAATATTATAAATTGTTTATTACCTTCCAAACTGGCTATAATATTCATTACTAAGTGGTATAATAAATAGAAACAATGAAACACACAAGTTGCCTAATAAAGATAATTATTTGCATCTAGAGAATTTACTATACTTCTATGCATTGCCATTCTTGAGTTGAGCAACATTTACCTCCTCATAGCTGAAACAAGCTAGCAATTTTTTAATCAGAGGAAACTAGCGATTTTACTATTTCAATTAGATTTTAATATATAGTCTTTTGTTGTCGTTGTTGTTTTCGGTTTTTTTGGCCACAAAGCCCGGGGTCCTAAGCTGTGTTGTCATGGGCATGATCATGGAGTGGGGCAAAAATAACAATGCTCTCATATATATGCAACTCTTTCTGCATTTTTTTTAGAATATTGCAATGAACTTCATGTTATTATCCTTGAGAAATGTAACTAGGCTAATTGACTACACAGAACAAATTAGTGTGAACCTCATTTATTTTATACAGTCATGAAAAATTGAAAATGTCTCTTTTAATTATCTGACACAGAAAGGACTAAAAGTATTACTAGGGAATTTTTAATGTGACATATAACCCACTGCTATTTACAAAAAAAGTTAATGTTTATTTATTTTTGAGAGAGAGAGCTGGGCAGGGGCAGAAAGAGAGGGAGACACAGAATCCAAAGCAGGCTCCAGGCTCAGAGCTATCAGCACAGAGCCCGATGCAGGGCTTGAACCCACAAACCATGAGATAATGACCTGAGCCAAAATCGGACACTCAACAGACTCAGCCACCCAGGAGCCCCTACCCACTGATATTTTAATTAATATTAAATTTGTATATCATATATATACATATTATATATACATGTATGTCAAATAGAATGTTGGCTAATAATAAATGCTATAAAAATATCAGTTTATTCATTATAATTTGATATAATTTAATTCTAAAAGCTAAATATGTCTGGTTTATTGAATTTTATGTTTCAAAAAAGTGTTTTCGTAGAAAACCCTTTATCAAGACTATGTTGAAATTCAACAATTTCTGGATAATCTAATCATAAAAAATAATTTTCCTTTTTTAGATATTATTATCTCTAATAATGACATAATCTAATAAATACAGAAATCAAATAATCATTATTGTTTTGTCCTTAATTAACAGTAAAATTACAGTGAAAGAGGAAAAACAGTAAATTCATGGAATTCTGAATCACGGACATATTTTAAGAATTATGGTTTTATTATGTTCACATGGATTTCAAAGATAGAGGGGGTATAGCTCAGGGGCAGAGCATTTGACTGTAAAGATAGGTTAAGAAAGTGATACCAAATAAATGTCCTGAGAAAAACTCACTTAATACATAAGAGAGAGTGATTTATATAATATCCCATTTATCATTTCTTAGTTATTGTTAATACTATCTAAATTTTTTTCTCTTAAACAGGAGAGATGTGCTTCTTGCTAACAATATTACTGAGGCTTATTTTTTTTAAAGCTAGCTGTATTGCCAGAGGTTAGAAATAAGCTCTAAGGGAAGAAAAATAGACCCTTGAAATTCCACTCTCAAAACCAGCTCCTTGTGACAGCATAAATGAGAACATATTATTCTTGCTTCCCTAAGAATAAAAGAAATTTTCTGGCAACTTAAGTCAAGAGCTAAAAGGTATATACTCGATACACGTAAAAGCTATAATTTAGGTAATATGTACAATTTCTAGTCAAATCCTAGGAAAGTTACTGTGATTAATTTAAATATTGCCTAGAATATATAAATGACATCTACGTTAACAGTTATGAGAGCCACCATTTTATTTATCTTTCCTGAGAATTTTGAGATTGACACAAGGAGCCTATATAAGGCTTGACACTGCCTACCGCATATTTTCTCCCTAAGACTTAGGTGAGAGATGCATTCATTCATTCAAAGATTTAATGAAAGCTTGCTTTATGCCAGTTATGAAGCTAGGTGCTGAGCATACGATTAAACACAGATACGGTCCTAATCCTCAAGACACCTAGAATTAAATGGAAGAGTTGGATACCAAACAATTTCTAATACAAATAAATAACTAGAGTTGTTATAATGCTATGGAGCCAACAAAAAAATGAAGCACGAATGGCAGTAAGGTGATTGCTTGGATGGGTTGTCAGGAATGGACGGGGTTGGATGGGTTTCAGGAATACTTTGTAATGATCTCGTCCTTTCACTTAAACCTTTGGTCATATTTCATACCACCATTAACTGCCACCTCTTTTCTCTCTGTCCACATTTGTCTATCATTCCCAAACTTTACCCTAATTTTAGTTCTAATTTTAACCCTAAATCTGTTTTACCTGGACTACCGCCATGGCCATCTAATGTTCTTCAGTTTCCACTTCTTATCCTTCTATCATCTTCTCTTCACAAAATAGTCAGGTCAACCCCATTGACTGAAGTCCTCAGGGGCTTTTGGTTAAATTTGGTTAAATTTAGAATTAATACATTTAGAATAAATTAATAAATTTAGAATAAAATTCAAATCCTGGCGATATGACTGCTTTTGATGCACTTTCAGTATTTTGTTTCGTTTTGTTTTGTTTCATTTTGTTTACCTGAAGATGGGCTTATCCACCATAAAATAAAAGCAGCTCACATGTGGTTAAGAGATACATGCCCTCATCTGAAAGCCATGGTCCTAGATGAAGTTTCACACCTTGCTCTTTCTCCCTTCAGTTTACCAGTCATCTTGGCAGACTTTTAGCCAAAGATGAAAGAAAATCTGTAGGTCACTGACAGGCTTTATTTGGTTTTCCAAATTGCCACTATTTTCTGATTTTCTGTTTTTCAAATTAATTTTAACTCATGAACACCTAGGCAAATATTATTGTCATGGTGGCATATATTTGTTTGATACGAATTTCTATTTGTTCATCTATCTACATATCTATCTCTCATTCTGGCATCTCTCCAGTTAATATATCTAGATACAAAACAATATCTATCCATATGGATATCTATAATTAAAGGAACAACGTGGTGCTTAATTTGGACATTCTAGTATTTCTATTAAAATATATTTTCAAAACTACAGGGAGGGTGCCTGGGTGGCTCAGTTGGTTAAGCACCCAACTCTTGATTTTGACCCAGGTCATGATCTCATAGTCCATGAGATCAAGCCCAGCATCAGGCTCTGTGCTGACAGCATGGAGCCTGCTTGGGATTCTCCCTCTCTCCCTCTTTCTCTGCCCCATACCCACACTCACATACACTCTCTCTCAAAATAAGTAAATAAACTTAAAACAAAAAAAAGGTACGCATGGAAGAATCAAAAATTAGAGGGGCACCTGGGTGGCTTAGTCAGTTGAGCATCCTGCTTAAGCGCAGGTCATGATCTTGTGGTTCAGGAGTTTAAGCCCTGCCTTGGGCTCACTGCTGTCAGGTTGGAGCCCTTTTTGGATCCTGTCCCCACTCTCTGCCCCTCCCCCTCTCATGCTCTGTCTCAAAAAAAAAAATGAGTTTAGTACCATACCTGCCAACAAATTTCTATATGCCTTCAGCCAATTCTTATAATTTCTCTATATCCTCAATTTGCTCTTTTATAAAGGAAAGGCATCAAAAGTCCCCTTCCATTTCTAAATTCCTTTGACTCCAGCAAGTAGTTTTCAAATTTATGAAATGTAATTCCTTTAAGAGGAAGAGTATTTTCATGAATGCTGATAGTATATTTAAATTATTTTATTTTAATGTTAACTAGATGTGTGTAAATAAAAATATGGATTAAAACTCCTTTTTCATGTAGCTCTTACACATTTTAAAAGTGAAAATAATTAACAAATTGAACATAAATTAAGCTATAACTTTTATAAAAATGGATACAAGAACATAAATTTAATAGGCTAGGTAGCATTATTTTATTTATACTGTTGGATTTAATCATTGGAAGACATATTTGCTGATTTTATGCCTCATTTTTTATTTTTATTTTTATGATTTTGATCATGTGCACTGTGATATGTGAACTTAGTTTTTATTCTTTTTTTTAAATTGAAACTATATAACCATATATAGGAAAAATGACCAAGTCAAACATAATTAAGATCAATTGTATTACATTTTTTCTGAAAGAATGAGTTAGAATTGGAATGGTTCACCTGGACCCCAGAACAAAGAATCTGCCAGGGTTTGGTCATGTTTTTCCATTTAGCAATATTCAGAAGAAAGAAATCTTAAATCAAAAGGACATCATGAAGCCAGCCACTAGAGAGTATACTTGTTCTGGAGCACAAATAATTTCCTAAGCTTTACCTGTGACTTAAATGAAATGGACCCTAATACCATCCATCTCTCTTTTTTTCTGATCATATTCACAAAACAATATTTTAATTACTAACTTAGAATTCCTGGTACCTTTACACTGAGGAGGAAATTCTCTGAACAACACACACAGATATTTTAATGATTGGAAAAATATATTCCCCAATAAAATGTAATCTGTGAGGGCATAAAATTGTTTTTCTTCTTTTGACTTTATTGAGACGTAATTGACACATAACATATAGGTATATAATATAATGATTTGATACATATACATACTGCAGAATGATTATTCCCATAAGGCTAACCAACACTTTAATTACCTCACACAATTACCTTGTGTGTGTGTGTGTGTGTGTGTGTGTGTGGTAACAACACTTAAGATTTATTCTCTCAGCAACTTTTAAATATATAATACGGTGGTATTAACCATAATCACTATACTGTACATTAGAACCTCAGAATTTATTCATCTTATAACTGGCAGTTTGTGCCCTTGACCAACATATCCCCAGTCCCTGGCAACTACCATTCTACTCTCTATTTCTGTGAGTTTGGATTTTTAGATTACATATAAAAGTGAGATCATACAGTATTTGTTTTGTCTGGCTTATTTCACTTGGTATAATGCCCTCAGAGTCCATCCATATTGTCATAAAAGACAGGATTTCCTTCCCCTTTGTGGCTGAACAGTATATATGCATACACACCATATCTTCTTTACCCATTCATCCACTGATAGATATTTAGGTTGTTTCCATACCCTGACTACTGTGAATAATGCTGCAATGAACATGGGGGATGCATATATTTCTTTAAGATAGTGATTTAACTTCCTCCCAATATATGCCCAGAAGTGGATTGCTAGATATCATAGTTCTATTTTTAATTTTTTTCAGGAAACTTTATACTGTTTTCCACAGAAGTCAACTTGGTGGAGGAGTGGGCCAGCACTGGGGTCTGTGGTGAAGTTGAGTGCCCATTTCACTCTCCTCCCACCAGAAGAGGAGGTCTGCCAGGGCTTGAAAGAGTGGTGATGGGGGTAATGTGAAGCAATTTCCTACCCTCATCATCAGTGAGCCTCTTCACACCTCCGTGCTTCATCCAGGTGCTATAATCCTGCACCTGGGATCTTAGCTCTTATGAAGGTATTTTCACATGGTATGGAAAGTTACTCAAATTGATGCTTGTTTGTTTGTTCTTCACACTAAAGCTGGGTGTGGTGGTGGTTAATGTCTTTTCCCGGTATTTATTCTTTTTCTTTTCTTCTTTTTTTTCTTTCATAAGGAGGGAACTACCCTGAGTAACTCTGCTAGCCTTTCTCTACCCTCACATTAACTCTGCCTGGGGAAGCAGTGATTTATTTTAATTAGGAGTTTGAAATGAGAAACTAGGCATGCTGTTCACCTACTTCCACCACTCTTTCTTTCCCAAGGAAGCATCCATTGACTTTACCTCGGCCTTACCTTTTACGTGGTACCTTCACCACGTCCCAAATCCATGGAGCAGGGCTACACTTATCCTGCTAAATGATGATGGGAATTAAGTACCTCTATTCCAACTTTATGTTTCATGAAAGAGGCCAAACTGTTTTTCTGTGACCTGAACTGTGAAACGGAGGCTCACTTGCTTAAAAATTTCTCTTTTAGGAGTAGCAAATGAAATTCCAAGGTGCTGAAAAGTAGAAATAGAGAGTAAGGATTCATTAATGGATTTCTGACGATTTTGTTGTTGTTGCCTTTTAAGAACCATTTGTTAAAACAGAGACGGCTTTTGGGAAATAAAGTGTCTTAATCTTCTCTAATCCTGTATGTGTGTATGTGCATTATTACAATGCCAAATTCTATTAAAAATATTTAAATTTGTTAAAAAATGATATACAGTTTAAATCGCTGAAGGGTAGAGTACCCAGAAGAAGGAGGTGGGATTAGGTTCTGCAAATTGGGGATCTAAGATCTTCATTAGAGGTAAATATTTCCTGCTCTCCACCATCTAGGCTCCTTACAAGATAGCATTTCCTGTGGCCCTAATAGTTTAGTGAACTATGTGCCTGAATGGAAATAATGTGTGCCACTTTTATGTCACAGCATAAAAGGCCCTCTGTTGTCCACTTTCCTTTTGACATGGTAATACAATGTTTCAGAAGGTGGCTTCTCTGCTCTGGATCTCCCAGACAATCTCAAAGGACATGTACTTTGAAAGACAAATAAGCCTTTGTTTTCAGCCACTGTGATTTTGAGTTTATTATGCAGCATAACATAGTCTAACCTGTATTAATATATCTAATTTCATAATTTTAAGACCTAACTTTTCTATAAGATATGAATGTTTAGTCTAACTATATGTACTACATTTCTTACAGAAATACAGAATGATGAACCTACTTTATATGTCTTTTAACAATTAAAAAATATTTTTGGAGCACCTGGGTGGCTCAGTCGGTTGAGCATCCAACTTCAGCTCAGGTCATGATCTCATATTTCATGGGTTTGAGCCCCATGTCGGGTTCTGTGCTGACAGCTCAGATCCTGGAGCCTGCTTAGGATTCTGAGTCCCCCTCTCTCTGCCCCTCCCCTGCTCGCGCTCTGTCTCTCTCTCAAAAATAAATAAACAATAAAAAACTAATAATATTTTTATATATACATCTTACTTATTTTATAAAATAGTCCTCTTAAAAATATGACAAAGTGTTGCTATTGCTATTATTTATGAATTAAATCATTGAAGTTAAGAATGGTTATAATAGTTTACTATTTAATGGTAGAACCAAGACTTAGATACTTGGATATAGTATAATTTGTTCTATCTTTCTGTCCACCACTCTCCTTCTACAAAATCATCATAAACATTATGAAGGCCAAAAGACCTAAGTCGTGTGCAATCACCAGTCAATGGACCAGATCCTATAATAGGAAGTGATATTAACTAAAAGAGAAACAACTTTCATTAGGATGAAATCCACGACCACTGAGGACCTTAATTAGAGAGTCAAGATCCCTACATGTAGTAAAGTATGTAGTCACTTATTTTGTGCAGGAGGGAAGTAGTAGCAAATAATGCATATTTTGAATAACTTATTTATTAACCAATTATGGAAAAAACATTAAAAATGTTAGTTAAATAAGTCCCTCAAAATGGAATGATGTATTCTCTTGAAGTTAGAAGTATGGAAATCAGTCTACTGCAGTAAAATTAAGGAAGCTAGATTTTTAATTTTTATTGAAACAACTACTATTTACAGAAACTCTTTGCATTTCTGTGAATTCTGAGAGAATTCTTAAAAACTAATAAATAATTACTGATTAGAAAGGGCAGTTAAGAGGAATAAGAAAAGCATAATGTATTTATTATCAAAAGGTAGGAGGAGGGAGAAAAAACCACAAATATAATGACTCCTGGGCATTAACATTTATCATGCTCTCAATATCATATAAATTTTGCCTAAATGGATGCTTAAGACTTGGTATTCATAGGAAATGCTTCCAGAATTTGGAGAAAAATCTTCTACCTTCGTCTTCAGAAGGAACCTTTCAAATGTTTGTAGAAATACAGTGATACTTCTGTAGGTAAATCTCTCACTGTCTTTACATCTAGCCAGGTGTGAATCACAAAACCTGCATGTGTGACTTCCATACACTGGAAATGAGAAATAATTGAGGTTATTAAATGTAAACTCTCTTTAGAAAACCACTTTAACATTCTTCCCTTCAAAGACAATCTTAGTTTTTTGTTATTGGCCAACCTTATTTTTTTAATAAAATATTCTACTTCTATAGAATATCTCAATTTTAATATAAGTTTAAGACTCAAGGTAAAATGGTTTCTCATTCACCAGATTTTTGTAGTAAATATGAATTATGCACATGGACCATTTAAATATTTACGTTTCCTCATAGAACTTAGAGTATAGCCTTGCACCAAAAAAAGCTATTCAAAAATTTTCAATTTAATTTTTCTATGCCTTCAATGACCTATGTATATACATA
Source organism: Prionailurus bengalensis (assembly GCF_016509475.1). Taxonomy (NCBI): domain Eukaryota; kingdom Metazoa; phylum Chordata; class Mammalia; order Carnivora; family Felidae; genus Prionailurus; species Prionailurus bengalensis. Next base: position 131,446,577 of record NC_057344.1, on the reverse strand, counting down.
TACAGAGTAGGAAGCTTTTCTATCTGAAGGGACCAAGAAAGGATTTTTTCATGCCAGAAATGTGTACCGTAGGAACCAAGGGAAAGCCCTGTCCCTACATCTGTTCCTTAGGAATAAAAAATGGAATAGCTGATACTTTCAGGGTTTAGGGGGTAAAGAATAGGATTTTTCCAACATCAGCAAGAGCAAGCTGTAATAATATATAACTCTGATGTTAGCCAGATGTCCCATTTCCCAGCTATTAAGGTCTCCTTCAGTACAGCTGATTAATTAGATTTTTTTTTTAAAGTTAGGTATTGAACAACTGTGATATCCTACATCCTTTGAGGCTGATGGGACTGAAATCCTCCAGATGTTAGAGATCTTCTCAGGGATGGTCAGGAGTGAGAAGGAACAACTCCATAATCTGGTGCAATTGCACTTTTTGATAATGTTTATGGTTTATGTAAATTTTCCATTAAGGGCCAGAGGCTTATAGATATAATTAAAAAAGACAACATTATTGGGGCGCCTGCATGGCTCAGTTGGTTGAACAACTGACTCTTGATTTCGGCTTAGCTCATGATCATGGGTTTGTGGGATCGGGTCCCATATTGGGCTCTGCCCTGAATGTGGAGCTTGTTTGTGATTCTCTTTCTCTCTCTCTCTCTCTCTCTCTCTCTCTCTCTCTCTCTCCTTCCCTCCACCCCTCTCACCCAGTTGTGCACTTGTACTCTCTCTCTAAAATTAAAAAAAAATTATTAAGACAAGATCTGAAAGCTTTCCTCTGGTGGGAGAAAGCTTTAGCCAGCCTACATAGAATTTTTATTCTACCGTGCAAAAACAATTAGTATATGCTGGAGTGTGCCCGTATATTAGACTGTAGGCCACACAGATATGTTTAAAGAATTGAGCTTACGTACATCAACGTGCCAATAGGAATTCTAGCCTACCTCACACAGTATCAATCACTACGAGGAGACCCAGGAGGAGGCTGTAGCCCAGGAACAAAAGGGAGTAAGAACATTGAGTAAAAAGAAAGAGTATTTACAAGTTAACAAAAGATCTGCTTGATTCAAATATTGCAAATACCATTATTCATTTTATTGTAATAGCTCTAATACATTTATTTTCATTATTTACCAATGGGTCAAGGAAATGTTGAAGATAATTTAAAAACTCTGAACAAGTATTTCAGAAGTTGTTAGGTTTTGCAGATACTCTGAGACTGAATTCGAAATGGTAACCAGCTTCTCAAACTTCTAATTCATCTTTCTTTCCAGGAGGCAATAACACTTTTAGTAATGAAATACATGAATTCTTAGTTTTTCTTCTTCTCACAATAGATGTGGGTTTTGTCTTCCTTTGTTGCCAGTTATTAGAAGCAATAAAATATCATCAGCATCCCAAAGTTCACCATAGTCATCAATGGCAAAGCTACCATAAACTTCTCTTAATAAAAATCAATTGTTCAATTTTCCATATCAGTGAACAAGGACACTCACCCAGAAAATGAAATTTATGTATAATCTATCCACCTAGATGAAATGGCATCACAGTCATAATGAAAGCAAAGAACTCTGGACAAGGAATATGAAGATCTGGGTTTCACTCTTCTCTGTCATTTACACTATATGTGGGACCATAAGGAAATGTAGAATCAAGTCTCCTTGTCCACAGTGTTAGAACTAAGGTCTTTTCTGGTCCTATGAACTATAAAATTCTGTGAACTATGAGTGCTATGGGGCTACCTAATGTAATCTTAGTCAGCAGAGGTTAAAGTCATTAAGGGTCTAAAGCCTTTTATTTAATTCATTTGGCAGAATACAACTTAGACAGAGGGGGCAATAACTGTATCACTTGGAAATTTCCAGATATGAGCTCAGAAGCCTCATTGCCTAAGAAGGAAATACTACACAAAGTGTCAGGAGTAAAATTGATAATGTGCAACTTCTCTGCTATCTTCCCCTTGCAATAATCCTAAGTAGTTCAGGTAGTCAAGGAAATAAAGCTATAATTTGGATCTAAAAGGTTGGAGAATACCACACAATTGTCATCTTCTAGAATACATGTTATTTCCAATAAAACCCTTTTTCTTAGGAGAAAGGAATGAAATCATTTGGGATGCTAGCCTTTTTGTTATATTACCACACCTTTGAAAAGCATCTCAAGGTCACGAAAATGTCAAGAAGGAGGAATGGAAATAAGATACCAGAATTGATGGCTAGACCAACAAAACACATTTTCTTTTTGAAAAAGCAAACTTTTGGGGGATGTTTAAAGAGATATTGATCAATTTACATTATAACCAGCTTATTTATGACTGGTAAGAACTACCATCTACCAATGACTTTGTCAGGAAGCATTAGCTGCATTTAATCCTAATAATTTTATGTGGTAACTATCATTACCACTACCCCCAATTTTGGAAATGAAGAAGTGGAGAGAATTTAAATAGCCTGCCAAAGGCCACAGAGTTAATAAGTGCTGGAGGGGGAGTAAAATTTTCTATCAGATGCCAAAGTTCATGCTATCATAGTACCAACCTACTTTCTTGGAGGTGAGTATAATTTTTGATACCATAATACATATTTATTTATTCCCATAGTTATGTTGACATTTTAAAATTAAAATAAATAACTTTTTGCCAATTCATATTGCTGTTAGGATATTACAGGTTATGGTGAGACACTCCCCAACAGATTCTGCACTGACAGCTTGGAGTCTGCTCGGGATTCTCTCTCTCCTTCTCTCTCTGCCCCTCCCCCACTCACTCTCTCTCAGAATAATTTAAAAAAATGTTTAAATAGTTTAAAGACTTCTATAATTTTTACATGTGATTTAACTATCCTATGGGTATAAAAACTATTTAGTAGAATGGTATGTTACCTGCTAACATATTCTGGGCACTTCATTGTAGCCTAAGTCATCTATTCACTTGTTCTAAGGGATTTTCTCTGTCCTCTAATCTGACCCACCTAAAGTATGTGTCAACCAGGGATTTAATTGAATTTGTAATTTTCAAACTTATTTCAAAATTCTGTCAGTATTAGGGGCGCCTGGGTGGCTCAGTTAGTTGAGCACCCAACTCTTGATTTTGGCTCAGGTCATGATCCTGGGGTCGTAAGATCAAGCCCCATGTTGGGCTCCATGCTGAGTATGGAGCCTGCTTGGGATTCTCTCTCTCTCTCTCTCTCTCTCACTCTCACTCTTCCCCCCTTGGCCCCTCCCCCACTCATACTCACTCTCTATCTCTAAAATAAAATAAAATATTTTTTTCAACGTTTATTTATTTTTGGGACAGAGAGAGACAGAGCATGAACGGGGGAGGGGCAGAGAGAGAGGGAGACACAGAATCGGAAACAGGCTCCAGGCTCTGAGCCATCAGCCCAGAGCCCGAGGCGGGGCTCGAACTCACGGACCGCGAGATGGTGACCTGGCTGAAGTCGGACGCTTAACGACTGCGCCACCCAGGCGCCCCTAAAATAAAATATTTTTAAACATTCCGTTGCGGGGTGCTTGGGTGGCTCAGTCAATTAAGCATCCAACTTCTGTTTAGGTCATGATGTTGCGGTTTGTGGGTTTGCGCCCAGCATCGGGCTTTGTGTTGTCAGTGCAGAGCCCACTTCAGATCTTCTGTCTCCCTCCCTTTCTGCCCTTATCCCACTCTCATGAGAATACTCTCTCAAAAATAAGTAAACATTAAAAAAAACCTGTTAATATTAGTGATTATACCCCTTTAATATGGTATGGTTAAGAAGGTAAGTTCAGTAGTCAGTTTTGAGTGATATTAAAAACTCCAGGTTTGGGGGAGAAGAAGGACTCTGCCTAGACTGCTTGTGCTTCTCTGCACAGGCATTTACTCTTCTTTCCTACCAGCCATCTCTGGAGAGAAAGCCAATCAAAGCTCTGCACGCTGAAACCTGAGGGACTCAGACCAACAGCAGAGGCCTCCTTTGAGGGCTGCCTAATTCGTTGTGTCTTTATTCTTTTGTCCTCCTGCAAGCTCCACCCTTCCCTTTCTCCATCACTCCTCTCACTTACAGGAACCACAGATGGAAAAGGCATGACTCGTGATGCTCTGCAGCTATCAGCTCATGTATGCCACATTCAAAGGGACCCTTCATTCTACCCTGCTAACACTGTGCTTCATTCATACACTGCAATGACTGGAGGGAGCCTACTGCTTCCTCACCCACTCCCCACAACCTTATTCTCTATTTGTTGCTCACTGTTCAGTCAGGCAATTCCACATAAATGTCAGTGTGTTCTTACAGGTGCAGAATATGTTATGCTATTCCATAGTAAATTAGCCCTGCTAGCCACTGGTAGCTATTTACTTTTACTGAAGAGAAAAATGATAGAGACACATATACACAGGCAAATATGCACCCTGGTGGAAGCTCTGAGGGAAATAAAACAAAAAGAGGAAGAAAAATGAGAGCAGTTCTAGAAGTGGCACTTGATACAGAAAGCGAAGTATCAGCTTCACATGCTCATAAAGGGAGGAAGATGGCTTATTTCAGAATTCTAAAAGCCAGGGAATCTTCACTTATCTTGCTGGTTTGCTGATCAGTGAAGAATATGACTAGAAATGCACTTGAGTTTGACTGAAACTCATTTCCTGAGAGGATCTGGAAGGCAAGACATTTCCTGCTGGGTAACACATCATGATGTTCCCTATACTTTCTTTGCCTGCTTTGAATCGATTGCAACCAGTAATTTTATATTGAAAACAAATGCCATTTGGTGACTTACAGGTATTATTCAAACCAAAAGCATATCCAAATTTTTTTTTTAATTTTTGGGCGTCCCTGGGTGGCTCAGTGGGTTAAGCATCCGAGTTCGGCTCAGGTCATGATCTTGTTGTTTGTGAGTTCGAGCCCCACGTCAGGCTCTGTGCTGACAGCGCAGAGCCTGGAGCCTGCCCCAGATCCTGTGTCTCCCTCTCTCTCTGCCCCTCCACACTCATGCTCTCTCTCTCTCTCTCTCTCTGTCTCTCAAAAATAAATAAACATTAAAGAACTATATTGTTTGCGTTTTCCAATTTGGCATTGACAACACACAATCAATAGAACATATTAAAGAACATACACCTTGGGGCGCCTGGGTGGCTCATTCCCTTAAGCATCTGACTCTTCATTTGGCTCAGGTCATGATCTCATGGTTCATGAGTTGGAGCCCCCATCAGGCTCCGCACTAACAGAGTGGAGGCTGCTTGGGATTCTGTCTCTCTCTCCCTCCCCCACTTGCTTCTATCTCTCTCTCTCAAAGAGAAGTAAGTAAGTAAATAAATAAATAAATAAACTTTAAAGAACATCTCTAAACATCTAAAAACATCTCTACCTTTTTATAAAATTTAGAAATGTTATCTGATTTTTATTACTTTGAAATGTTTTTCACATTTATGTCACAGTGTCTGACATCTTTTACATGTCCTCTCTTCCAAAAAGTCAAGAAACAAATGAAGAATAAAAAGTGAGGGATTGTATCTATAATCTAGACATATTTTGACTCTCAGGTGGCTCTGTATCAGCAAAAACAAACAAACAAAACTCACCCAGGGTTGTAACATAGTTTGAAAATATTTAGAATTATTATTTCATTGTAATCTCATGTAAGTGCAAACTTTTATTACTTCATCGTGCAGAATTTCACTGTGAAAAAACTATGCAGGAACTGAGTTGGCCATTGCCATGGGGCTACTCAGTGGGTGAATGGACACAGAACCATAGAAAAAGCAAATTCCTTGGAATATATTAGATCCTTTTTGTCTCCCCTTCTCTTCCCTGGAGGTAGAAAACCTGTAATTCTGGTGGCTGATCATAAAAGAGAAGGAGATAAGTTAATACAAGATGTTTTCTCAGTAAATAGAACTGTGTGCTCACATCACTAACGATGAAGCTTTTCATAAAGAATGAAAGGTCTAAGACTCTTAATTCCATCCGGAGGTTCAGATTAATTACCCTTTCAGTCAAGGTCACTGACAGTGTAAAGAATTTCCAGGCCCCCTAGAGCCAAGTGTTATCTTTCTCATACAGCAACCATGGATGCTTAAGTAAATCAATACATGGCAATTAGCAGGTAATAGGCATGATTTTTAAGTAGAAATAAGATATGATGATCTGGCTGTAGTACACATCTGGCTAGCCATAAGTGAACAGCTGCTGCTATCTTGTTTTTTGTAATAAAAGACCTCTTTCAGTATAAAGAGAAGGGCGAGTATCAAAAAATGGAAAAAAACCAGGATAAGAAATTTTCAAATCATGCTGCTTTAAAAAAATTGGTGGGATTTTATATATTCTTGGGATGACATACTTCTATAAAAGAGTGATTCCGTTTATCATATTTTTTTTTAATTTTCTAGTAGAGACTTTACCTTTTAAAGCATTTTTAAGCTTACAGAAAAACTGAGCAAAAAGTATAGAGTTCTCATATACTTTACCCCTACACACTTATGTACACACACACCCACACACACACAGTCTCACCATTATTAACATTCCCCATTAGTGTGGCACCTTTGTTACAATTCATGAATCAATATTGATACAATTATTAACTAAGGTTAATACCTTACATTAATATTTACTCTGTGTTGTACAGCTCTATAGGTTTTCACAAATGCATATTGTCATGTGTCTGCCATTATAGTTTCATACAGAATACTTTCACTACATTAAAAATTCCCAGTACTCCACCCTGTGTCTCTAGATAAGGTTCTGTAATATTGTATTTCTATGTATGAAACCCTAATGTGATTGTATTTACACCATAAAATTCTGTTTTATAGGTATTTCAAGATTGATTTAGTAGCTAGAATAGTGTGATTTTTCTTCCTAGGATTTCTCTGACATTTTTTCATTATGTATTATTTCTATAAATTTTTCTTGGGTACTACTATAAGAAAGTAAGAATGTAATACTTTGTCCTTAACTCAAAGAATTTGTAATTTAATTCAAATTAATAAATGAACAAATGAAAAGTTAAATAATACAAGGCAAAGGATGGCAGGCTAGAAAGCAGTAGGATAAAGTGCTGGATGAATGATGTGGATAGAATTGGGGAGTGTTCAATAGAGCAATCAGAGACAAGGGCATGAGGTTAAGAGAAAGGCTTAGTGGGTTCTCAGGATCTGGAAGAGGAGTAGGATATAGACAGTCAAATAGAGTGAAGGGCAGTCAAGGCAGGTGAAAGAGCTTGGTCAAAGGCTCTGTAAAGGGCAAATTTGTGTTGTACTTCTAGGCTGATCTTGGGGTACAGGCAGTTTTGGGGGCTATATTTGGTCCCACCTACAAAATGCCTTTGCCCACATTTCTCACTGGGAACTTGGTAATTTCCTGGTGGCATTTCATGACAGTAAGACCTCTCTTCTCTGCTTCCAGGACTTACTGTCTTTGCCTTCTCAGCTCTCCTCATTTCAGCCCTAGAAAATATCTTCCTAGTTTAGGGGTGCCTGGGTGTCTCAGTTGGTTAAGTGTCCAACTCTTGATCTCAGCTCAGGTTGTGATCTCACAGTTCACAGGATCAAGCTCTGCACTGGACTCCTGCTTGGGGTTCTCTTTTCCTCTCTCTCCAACCCTCCCCTGCTTGGGATCTCTCTCTCTCTCTCTCTCTCAAAATAAATAAATAAACTTAAAAGAAAGAAAATATCTTCCTAGTTTAGAGAAAGCCTTTTCACTTTGTATTACTACACTCAGGAATTCCAACGTGGGTTTACACTTTCATGGGGGGAAAATGCTAAAAGGAGAAATAAATATCTTTTTTTTTCCTAGCCTGGCTCAAATGCACTGTAAGGCAAAGAAATGCAAAGATCTTCATACTTGGGGTGGGTGAGAGCAAAATGAAGAAAGGGAGAATAGAGTGAGAAAATTAAAACAAAACTTTGGTTAATATTTCAAAATCCAAATAAACAACCTAACCTTACACCAAAGGCAGCTAGAAAAAGAAGAACAAACAAAACCTGACCCCAGTATAAGGAAATAATAAATATTGAAGCAGACATAAACTATATAGAAGCTAAAAAAAAAAACAATAAAACAGATCAAAGAAACCAGGAGCTGGTTCTTTGGAAAGATCAACAAGATTGATAAACCTCTAGCCAGATTCATCAAAAACAAGAGAGAGAGAGAGAGAGGACTCAAATAAACAAAATCACTAATAAAAGAGGAGAAATAACCAACAACACGGAAATATAAACAATTGTAACAGAATATTAAGAAAACCTATATGCCAACACATTGCCAACAAGAAGTGGATAAATTCCTAGAAACATATAACCTAACAAAACTAAAGCTGTAAGAAATAGAAAATCTGAACAGATCAATTGCCAACAAAGAAATTGAATCAGTTATCAAAACTCCCAAAAAGCAGAAGTCTAGGGGCAGATGACTTCTCAAGTGAATTCTCCCAAACATTTAAAGGAGAGTTAATACCTATTCTTCTCATACTGTTCCAAAAAAGTAGAAGGGAAAGGAAAACTTCTAAATTCATTCTATGAGGCCAGTATCACCCTGATACCCAAGCCAGATAGATAAAGACATCACAGAAAAAGAAAACTACATGCCAATATTTTTCATGAATACAGATACAAAAATCCTCAACAAAATATTAGAAAACTAAATCCAACAACACATTAAAAAAAATCATACACTACAGTCAAGTGGGATTTATTCCCAGGATGCAAGGGTGGTACAGTGTTTGCAAAACAATCAACATGATGCTTCATATCAATAAGAGAAAGGATAAAAACCATGTGCTCATTTCAATACATGTGGAAAAAGCATTTGACAAAATATAGCATCCCAAAGAAGTAACCCCCCCCATCCTGCAAAGTAGGTCTAGAGGGAACATAGCTCATAGCTCAACATAATAAAGACCTTATGTGAAAAACCCACACCTGTCATCATACTCAATGGTGAAAATGTTGAGAGCTTCTCTCCTAAGGTAAGGAACAAGAAAAAGATGTCCACCCTCACTACTTTTATTCAACATAGTACTGGAAGCCCTAGCTACAGGATTTTAAAGAAATAGAAGGGGTGCCTGGGTGGCTCAGTTGGTTAAACATCCAGCTTTGGCTCAGGTCGTGATCTCATAGTTCGTGAGTTCAAACCCCACATCAGGCTCTGTGCTGATAGCTCAGAGCCTGGAGCCTGCTTCAGATTTGTGTCTCCCTCTCTCTCTGCCCCTCCCCTGCTCACATTCTGTCTCTCCCTCTCAAAAATAAATAAACAAAAAAAATTAAACAAAAAATAAATAAAAAACATTCAAATTGGTAAAGAAAAAGTAAAACTCTCACTATTTTCACATGTCATGATACTCTCTTTATAAAACCTGAAAGACTCCATCAAAAAACTACTAGAACTGATACTCAGTAAAATCCCAGGATGCAAAATCAATGTACCGAAATTTGTTACATTTCTATACACCAATAATGAAGCAGCAGAAAGAGAAATTAAGACAATCCCATTTACAGTTGCACCAAAAATAATAAAACATTTAGGAATAAACTTAACCAAAGACATGAAAGACCTGTACTCTGAAAACTATAAACACCGATGAAAGAAATTCAAGATGATGCAAAGAAATGGAAAGACATTCCATGTTCATTGGTTGGAAGAGCAAATATTGTTAAAATGTGTATACTATCCAATTCAATCTACACATTTAATGCAATCCCTATGGAAAAAAAACAATGGCATTTTTCACAGAACTAGAAGAATCTTAAATTTTGTGTGGAACCACAAATGACATCAAATAGCAAAAGCAATCTTGAAAAAGAAAAGCAAAACTGGAGGTATCATAATTCCAGACTTCAAGATATATTACAAAGCAGTAGTAATTAAAATAGTATGGTACTGGCACAAAAACAGACACACAGATCAATGGAATATAATAGAAATCCCAGAAACAAACTCAAAATTTTGTGGTCAATCTTCAACAAAAGAGGAAGAATGAATATCCAATTGGAAAAGTATAGTCTCTTCAACAAATGGTGCTAGGAAAACTAGAAAGCAACTTGCAAAAGAATAAAATTGGACCACTTTCTTTCACCTTACACAAAAAACAAACTCAGAAAGGATTAAAGACCTAATTGTGAGACTGGAAACCATAAAAATCCTAGAAGAGAGCACAGGCAGTAACCTCTTTAACATCAGTAGCAACATTTTTCCAGATATGCCTCCTGAGGCAAGGGAAATAAAAGCAAAAATAAACTATCGGTACCACATTAAAATAAAAAGTTTCTGCATGGTGAAGCAAACAATCAAGAAAACTAAAAGGTTACTTACTGAATTGAAGAAGATATTTGCAAATGACATACCCAATCAAGGGTTGGCTTCCAAAATATATAAAGAACTGATATTGGGGCGCCTGAGTGGCCCAGTCAGTTAAGCGACTGACTTTGGCTCAGATTATAATCTCAGGGCTCATGGATTCAAATCCTGCGTCAGGCTCTGTGCTGATAGCTCTGAGCCTTAAGCCTGCTTCAGATTCTGTGTCTCCCTTTCTCTCTGTCCCTCCCCTGCTCACGCTCTGTCTCTCTCTCTCAAAAATAATAAACATTTTTAAAAATTTTTTTAAAAGAACTGATACAACTCAACATCCAAAAAACAAATAATCCAATTAAAAAATGGGCAGACGAGAGGGCACCTGGAGGGCTCAATTAGTATAGCATGCAAATTTTGGTCTCAAGGTCATGAGTTCCAGCCCCACTTTAAGCCGTAGAGCTTTCTTTAAAAAAATAAAAATAAAAAAAAGGTAGGGGTGCCTGGGTGGCTCCGTTGGTTAAGCCTCCAACTTCAGCTCAGGTCATGATTTCATGGTTTCTGAGTTCAAGCCCCCCATGGGTTCTCTGCTGTCCTTGCAGAGCCCACTCTGGATCCTCAGTCTCCTTCTCTCTCTGCCCCAACTCCTCCTCTCTCTCTCTCTCTCTCTCTCCTCTCTCAAAAACAAATAAACTTTTAAAAAAATGGGCAGAAGAGATGAACAGACATTTCTCCAAAGAAACAGAAAGATGGCCAACAAACACATGAAAAGATACTCAACATTACTCATCATCAGAGAAACACAAATCAAAACTACAGTGAGATAGCATCTCACACCTGTCAGAATGGCTAAAATCAAAAACATAAGAAACAACAAGTGTTGGTAAGAAAGTGGAGAAAAAGGAAACTTCTTGCACTCTTGGTGGAAATGCAAACTGGTGTATCCATTCTGGAAAGCAGTTCTTCAAAAAACTAAAAATAGAATTATATTGTGATCCAGTAATCACACTACTGGCTATTTACCCAAAATATACAAAAACACTAAGTCAAAGGGATATATGCACCCCTATGTTTATAGCAGCATTATTTACAATAGGCAAACTATGGAAGCAGCCCAAGTGTCCATATATAATACATAGTATTCAGCCATACAAAAGAATGGAATCTTGCCATTTGCAACAACGTAGATAGAGCTAAAGAGTATAATGTTAAACAAAATAAGTTAGTCAGAGAAAGACAAATACCATATGATCTCACTCATATGTGGAAATTAAGAAACAAACGAACAAAGGGGAGAAAAAGAGAGAAACAAACCAAGAAACAGACTCTTAACTATAGAGAACAAACTGATGGTTAGCAGAGGAGAGATGGGTAGGGGAATGTGTAAAATATGTGAGGGGGATTAAGGAGAGCACATGTTGTGATGAGCACTGGGTAGTGTATAGAATTTCACTATATTGTACATGTGAAACTAATATAACACTGTATGTTAGCTATACTGGAAATAAAGTAAAAAAAATAATACAATACAATACAATACAAAATCCCTCCTGTACTAACATAAAAAAAATGATAGTTACTAGAGAGGGGGGGGGAGATAAAAAAAAAATCAAGAACCTCATCTTACCACAGAAGTGACCAGACTCAGGTATCTCAAACTTATTTCAAAATTAGTTTCAGAACTAGAGTGTCTGATATTAGTAAGATAAATCTTTTCTGATGTTGAGAGCAATTTCTAATGATAAGGGCTGAGGACTGAGGAATGAATGAATGAGTGAATGAATGGTATTAAAAGCCTTCAACCATGAGGCAGAATAAGAAACAGGACAGGTTTAACTAGGAGGCCCCAGGACTGGCAAGTTGGTTTCAGAGGGATTCAGCCAGTAAGACTTGCTGTCTAGGGAAACAGATTAGAATTCTACGGGATGTCTGGGTCCATTAGTTCAAGAAGCAAGTTTTAAGTCAGGGAAGTAGCTTATATTGAGATAAAAACAAATATCTCAAGTCTACATGAGCACTTTGTAACATGTAGAACTTAAAGAATTTGGTAAAAATATGTGTCAACGACACAAGCTCTGCTCCTTGATAAAAACATTCCCTGTTCTATGTAAGTGAGTTAGGTAAGAGAGCCCCAGAAGTTGGCGTATGTTATGCCAGGGCGGAGAATTCAGATGTGTTAGGGGTGAATCTGGGGTGGGAGAGCAGAGATTAGGGAGAGGCTAATTAAAGGGAAACTATTTCTCTACTCACAGCATTTTGACACCAAATGTGTAGGTTTTTCACATCAAACAATCCCCCAATTCTCTGTAAATACCCACTGGGTATTCTACAATTTAATTCATCCTGACACCCCCAGAGTTAGCGCAGGCTCCACATGATAAGAGCTTAGTCCCACAAGACTGCCCCCTACTTCAGACAGTAATTCCAAGTAGTGGTCCCCAGATTACTCACATTCTGCCCAACTCGGCTACAAATTCGGTGTCCTCAAGACCCCCTCATCTCTGACAATTTGCTCACAAAATGATTCAAAAACTCAGGGGAACATTTACTTGTGTTTAACTGGTTCATTATAAAGTATACAGATGAACAGACAGATGAAGAGGTATATAGGGTGAGGTCCAGAAGGGTGCAAACCACAAGAGCTTCTGTTCCCATGGAGGTGGAATACAGAAATTCTCCTAGCACGTGGATGTGTTCACCAACCTGGAAGTTCTCTGAACCCTGTCATTCAGGGGTTTTATGGAGACTTCATCAGGCAGGCATGATGGATTATTAACTCATTTTCCTCCCCAAATGGCTGGTGGGTGTGGGGGAGTGAAGCTGAAAGTTACAAATTTGTAATCATGGTTTGGTCTTTCTGGTGATTAGACCCCATCCAGAAGCACACTAAGAGTCACCTCATTAGAGCGAAAGATATTCCTGTAACCCAGGAAATTCCAAGGGATTTAGGAGCTCTGTGTCAGCAATTGAATCAGCAGGCAAAAGACCTAATATTAGAACAAAAGATGCCCTAGCACCCCTGTCACACGGGAAATTACAAAATCGGGGGCAGAGCTCAAATATATATATCTCTTACTATGTCACAGTGCTTTGTTAAATACCATATTTGTCTGAATTAAAGAAAATCCTCATTGTTTTTTAATAGTTTCATTTACACTCAGAAATGTGGTCTTCTGCCTGAGACAGTGTCTGAAACAGTGGAGTGCACACTGCTTAAAACAGTGGTCACTTAAATATCTGACAGATAAATATATTAAATCCATGATTTAAATGTGGGTTTAACTAATGGAGGAGTCATGGTTCATTAATAGTTTTTCGTTGCTGTTTCATTGTTTTTGGATTTTTTAGTAGATTACAACAACACACATTTATTTTTTCTCACAGTTTCTGTGGGTCAGAGTCCAGGTATGGCTTGGCTGGTCCTTTGCTGTGGGTGTCATAAGGTAACAAGCAAGGTCTGGGTTGGCTGCCTTGTTTTTAGGAGCTCAGCTTCTTCCAAGCTGAGGTAGCTGTAGGCAGAATTCAATTCCTTGCGGTTGTAGGACTAGGGTCCTCATTTTCTTGTTCTTGTCAGTGGGGGTCCCCTCTCATCTCCTAGAAGTGACCACAGCCCCTTTCATAACATGGCAGCTTATTTCTTAAAGGCGCTCAGGATAATTTTTCTTTAAGGCTTTTGTCTGATTAAGTCATACTTGCCTAGGATAATCTCCCTTTGATTAACTCAAAATCAGCTAATTTGGGACCTTAATCACATCTACAAAATCCTTGTACCTTTGTCATATTCTCTTCATGACATTTTAGAATTCAGCCTGGACCAAGAAAAAAGTTGTTCAAAGTTCCTCTCTGATGTCAGCATGTAGAAAATAATATGATATTATTATCATTTCTAATCTTTCATCTAAATTGAGGTATTCCAAACGTAAAACATTTTCAAATTTTGATCAGATAACCAGATATCACAGAATCATTGAAATATTAGAGAATACATAGAAAAAATACATTAGTTCACTTCCTCCCATCTACAAACATAATTTGTTCTCCATTGTCCAAATAATTTTTTCAGAAATATAAGCATTCACTATTAAATGGAAATATTTACAAATGCTTGAAATTAGAGATTAATCGAGCTTTATTGACATTATCACAGAAACTCAAACAAAATCAGGTCAACTAAACAAGTTTACTTGTATCACAACCTCTTTTTTCAGATCTGAAGAGAACATGATGAATGTAGTAGCATCATTCAGGTCACACTCAGCTTTTTTTTTTTTTTTTTTTTTTTTTGGCAAATGCTACTTGAATGAACATTTTGATCTGCGAAAATGCAAGATTTGCTCTTTTCTTGATTTCATTTTTATTTTTTGAAGTGTTCATATGTTAGGTAGAATGTATTTCATGGCCACACTTTTAAACCATTCTTAAGGTGGGGTATTTTATTTTTCCATGGTGGAGGAGGGAGTGATTTATGCTGGTTTTAATACTCTCTTTAAATTTTTATATGCTCAACTTGCAAAGAATGAACTTTCAGCAAATAAAAGTATGTCAGTGGGGAAACTCACAGTGATTGTTCTCTGCTGGAAGGATTAAATAAATGTAGAGTTCCAAGCAGGCTTAGGCAATGAACTGTAAAATACTAAGAGAATGAGAGAGTAAAATAATCTATCTTCCATCACCAACTGATTGTGTTGCCAGTGCCATGCTCTGGAAATAGCACTGGGGTTACCTTTTTTTTTTTCTCTGCCTCTCCAGCAGCTGAGAGTTAGAGCCCTCTGTACCCACAACTAGTGACAAATCAGGGCACTTCTCCCTGTTAGTAACAGGAGAGGCATGTAACCTAAGAGCCTGGCCACTGTTGGTTAGCTCTTTCAAGTTGAGGGGTGCCTTACAACTTATAATACCTGCCTCATGAGTTTGCTCCTGAGAATCTAACAGAGAAGATTCACAGAAGTGTTTTGTAAGCAATAATTTATTTAAGTGTTATTTATGTGTAATATTGTCTTAAAAAGCACACAAACATATATACATGTATATACTTATGTAATATACGTACATATACTTACACATGCATACACACACAGTAAGAATCTAAATCCATTCCTTCTCCTCACAGCAAAACCATTTTTAAAAACCGTTGCCTGACAATAATTTTGTGAACTTGTATAGTGTATTTCCTTTTATGTACTCTGAAAATTTTCATATTAAAATTAAATTAAATCTGTAACACTCCAGAAACTGAACTAAGGTCTTTAATAGCTTAATGCCTCATTTATTTCTCAAAACAACCATGAGACATAGGTATCATTATCTTAATTAACAAATGAGAAAATTAAATGCCAGAGGCTTTTATTAAATTTTTAATAATCATAGTCTAGATTTAGACATGAGAAAAGAAACACTAGAGGAAGGATATACAGCTTTGGATTTATGATAGTCAAAACCACAGGCTGATGACTGAGATAAATGTAAGAATTTAATCAATAAGTAGGTGTTATTATCCTCATCAGTAGATGAGAAAATTGTAGGTTAGGAATTTTAATAATTTTTCCAAATTGAAGATGAAAACCAAGATTCTAACCTAGATAGGCTTCAACTAAAACTTGTAGTGCTTAGGGTACCTGGGTGGCTCAGTCAGTTAAGTGGTTAAGTGACCTAACTGACCTCAGCTCAGGTCATGATCTCACTTCTCATGGGTTTGAGCTCCACGTCAGGCTCTGTGCTGACAGCTCAGAACCTGGAGCCTGCTTTGGATCCTGTGTCTCCCTCTCTCTCTGCCCCTACCTCGTTCACCCTTTGTCTCTGTCTCTCCCTCAAAAATAAATAAACACTAAAAAATTTTAAAAAGAAATTGTGTTTACAGTCGTTTGTTTATTCAAAATATTTCTAGAGGAACTTCTTCAGATGATGAATTAAAAAAAACAAAAGAAACCAAATATTTCTAGAAGACCTTCTAAGATACAGACTTTGTGAGCAAAATTCCCATAATTACTGGTACCATGGAGTTTACAGCTGAGTAGGAAAAAAATAAATTTATTTAGTAATCAGACAATTAAATGTAACTGACATCATTCAAGTCTCTGCAAAATATTTCCCTAGAGAAATATTCCCCATCTCTGCTTCCCCATCTCTGCTAATGGTGTGTGCTTCTCCCCCTGATAGTCTCTAGCACACTACCCTGTTAGAATTTTCTCATAGCACTTATACATTGTTGACTTGTGTTTTTGTTTATGTATTACATATATCCCACTAGAATAGAAGCTCTTGATAGCAGGCATCTTTTCTGACTAATTGACTGTTGTTCCCCAGTGGCTGGAATCATGCATGCTTCTTTTATAATTTAGTCATTCAATAAATATTTGTTAAAAGAAGAGAGGAAGGAAGAAGGGCTCCTGAGGAGAAGTATAGAGTACTAGGAGTATGTATTTTATCTGACAGGAGATCAGAGATATTTGAGGAAGTTATACTTGAATTGCAAATCTGAAGAATGAATGAGGTTCTAAAGGAGTAGAGTGTGTGTGTGTGTGTGTGTGTGTGTGTGTCTGTGTGTGTGTGTGTGTGTGTGTGTGTGTGTTTGGTGGGGCAGGGGGCAGCAGGGAATTTCAAGAACAGGCAGGAAGAGTATTCAAAGGCCTGTGGTAGCACAGGACCTGCCAAATATGAAGACAGGAAAGAAGGCCAACGGGGCAATTTAAGTGTAACATGTGGTGGGAGAAGTAGGTTGGGCCAAGAGCCTTGCAGCAATTTTGACTTCACTTGAAGATCAATGAGCCGTTCAAGTATTTTAACCAAAAAGGAAGTATAATGGTGTTTGCATGTGATGTGCAGAAAAAGAGAAAAGAGACAGTGGATGCATAGATCCCAGTTCGGAGTCTCTGCAATGGTCTAGAAATTAGGTTGAAGGAGAGTTGGATGACCTTTAATGGTGGTAATAAGAAAAGTTGTTGAAATCATGAGCTCCTTAGAAGAGAAAACTATTCAGAGCCTGTGGTAGAGGGAAAACGAAAGGCAGAGAATATGAGGATGGAAGGGGTGGCTCCAGGTGTCTGGCCTGAACCTTAGAATGGACAGTAATGCCATCTCCGATAGGGATCACACGGCAGAGGAGCAGGGAGGGGCTGGCTTGTACCTCCAGCCACCACCACCCCACCCCCCCCAACCCCCCGCCTTTCAAAGAAGAGTTTCAAAGAAGGAAGAAGGAAAACTGGAAATGGGTAAATATTGGACTAAGTACATCCAGCACCTAAAACATGAAAGTAGAATTGGATCTCATTTTGTAATATGAAAAGGACTACAAAACCCACAGCACAAAGGAGGTCTGTGTCTTTCCTTTTGATGTGCCTGTGTAGTGAAACTGCAATTAGTGGTAATAGGAGTTGCATGTGTAGCTCAAAGGGACTTGATGCAAGTTTGCAGCAGGGTACAAAATGGTACAAGTAAAACCCAGTTCTGATTACCAACATTTAATTTTACTGTCTCCTTTAGATAGCATAACTTTTCCATTATCAGAATCCCTCCAACCCATTACATCACAAATGCAATTATAAATACATTATAAATTAATCCAAGCTGATGAAATCAAATGCAGCAAATTGATTCGAAGTGAAGGAGGGGGTTGGAAAGTAAATGGTGGTCAAGTTGCATATGAAATATTACCTCTCTTATTCTTATGGTTCCAAAGGAGGATACATGATTACCCTTAAAGACAAATATTCTGTTCTGATATAGAAGCTATTTTTTTAGGTTCTGATTTTAATATGCTAGATTTTTCTCAGGCAATAAGCAATCCCTTAAATTTTGCAAACTGGCATTCATTCATCTGTTCTATAATGGTTTCTGCAGTATTTTCCTAGAATTAACCTGCTTTTAACACTCTTGCTTAGCTTTGTGTAAAATTTGCATACATGCAAACAGGCATTGAACACAGTTGAAGATTTGTAATCATTTAAATTGGTATGCATATCATATGTGTATATAATAGATGTATAAATATGTTACTAAACCAGATGGTTCTCCACACTGAGAATTTATTTATATACACACAATATCAGAGTACACAAATAAAGCTTTTTAGTTATAAGCAAATTTGTTAAGCATATCACAGTATTCATCCTATTTCTCTTCTTTAAAAAGTATTTGATCATTTTACATTTTAAGTTAAATTTCCTTCATCGATTCAGTTTCCATTCTCTTTTACATTTTATATATTTTTTAAAGTTTATTTTAAGAGACAGAGAGAGCACAAGTAGGGGAGGGGCAGAGAAAGAGGGAGAGAGAGAAGCCTAAGCAGGCTCTGAACTGTCAGTGCAAAGCCCAATGTGGGGCTCCATCTCAAGAACCGTGAGATCATGACATGAGCCAAAATCAAGAGTTGGACCTTTAGCCAACTGAGCCACCTAGCTGCCCCTCTCTTCTGTATTTTAATGCCTATTTTTCTGTCACAGAATAAAGTAATAAATTTATTTTCATAATCTACAAGATTTTTCTGTTCATTATATAGTACACAATAAACTTTAATTCATATTAATAATTTTCCCAAGAATATCATGGTAAAAATGGGCATTAACTCAAACATTGCATCTCCTTTATTCCCCTCTAACTTATTAAGAAACTATTTGCTTAAATATTCAAAGTAGATCACAGATTTACTCACACCACAATTTAAACTTCAGGCAAAAATGCAGTCCCTTTATTTTGTGTACTATCAGCCTGAACTTAAAATCCCTAACTTTCTGGGTGGCAGGAGGAACGTTTTATTCAACTGTTTTTAAATTTCAGCAAAAATTTAATAGTCTATGTCCTGAGTACACTCTTTAGATAAAAATTCTCAGGTTTTCAGTCACTCAACTGACCTCCTCCCACCTCTCTAAGACAGCACTTCATAAAAAGAGAAAATGGTGCTCAGACCTGCTGTGGTTTCTGGGTTCTGCTCTGCTGCTGTGTACCTGATGGCTGTATAACACGTTGTTGAATGTTTTTGTCAGTGATCATGAAGACAGGCTCCCATCTCCTTCTCAGTCTTTACAAAATAGTAGCCAGCTAAAATCCTTAACTGTTTGGTGAGTAAGTGTGTAGAAAGACGAGATCCTGAAGGTAGAAGCTGCGTGAAAATGGAGAGGTGTGATAGATGGAAACTGCCAACTTTCTGCTACCAAATCTGCAAATCTGCCTTCATCCACACCTGGCTTTTTTCATACTGTTGTTTCAGTGCAGCATATATTAGAATCACCCGGAAGGCTTATTAAACCCCAGATTTCTGAGTCCCAACATAGAATTTCTGATTCAGAGTCTTGAATGGGGCCTGATATAATTTACATGGCTGACATTCTCAAGTGATGCTAATGCTGCTGGTCTAGGCAAGTGATCATGCACAAGAAGCCAGTTTAACAAGGCAAACTTAAAAAAAAAAATTTGTTTTAATGTTTATTTATTTTTGAGAAAGAGAGAAACAGAGTGTGAGCAGGGGAGGGGCAGAGAGAAAGAGAGAGACACAGAATCCGAAACAGGCTCCAGGCTCTGAGCTGTCAGCACAGAGATTGACTCGGGGCTCCAACCCATAGTGGGTGAGATCATGACCTGAGCCAAAGTCTGAAGTCACTTAACTGACTGAGCCACCCATGCATCCCTAACAAGGCAAACTTAAAAAAAAAAAGTTTCTTTACACTAAAAACCATATTGAGAAAAATGTGCAAAATATTCAAATGGTAATTACATGTCTTTCTCTTGGTGTTTGCATTTTGTAAGAGATATCATGTAAAGTGACATAGGTACCTGTCACTGTCAAAGTTAAATCAAGGGAAAATTTATAGGTCAATTGCTTTTACTATCCTATTGAATTTAGGGTACAGTCTTTGGTGAGAATATTATTCTTTGTTATCAGTTTCTTTAATGAAATTTTCTTGTTATGTTATTTATCCTTTTTTTTTTTTTCTCCAGCCATTATATGTCTCCCGAACTGTGGTTTGGCTGTTTGAAAACTGGAATAAAGATAGGTTACATAGAGCTGAAATTCTCCAAGAATTCATCAAATAATTTAAAATATAATATATTTCACAATAATTTAATGATATTATCAAGTATATACAACCCAAATTGAAATACTTAACTTCTAATCACAGCTTCACTTGAAATTGATAAACAGGGGTGCCTGGGTGGCTCAGTCGGTTGAGCATCTGACTTTGGCTCAGGTGATGATCTCATGGTTCATGAGTTCGAGCCCCGCGTTAGGCTCGCCACTGTTGGCACAATGCCAGCTTCTGATCCCCTGTCCCCCTCTCTTTCCCTCCCCTGTTCATTCTTTTTCTCTCTAAAATAAATAAACATTAAAAAAAGAAAATGATAAACAAACTTGGTTTATATGTCAATACTTCACACTCTATGATTTGGAAACATTATTTTCTTTTTTTTTTTTCAACGTTTATTTATTTTTGGGACAGAGAGAGACAGAGCATGAACGGGGGAGGGGCAGAGAGAGAGGGAGACACAGAATCGGAAACAGGCTCCAGGCTCTGAGCCATCAGCCCAGAGCCTGACGCGGGGCTTGAACTCACGGACCACGAGATCGTGACCTGGCTGAAGTCGGACGCTTAACCGACTGCGCCACCCAGGCGCCCCGGAAACATTATTTTCTAAAAACTTTTTTTTTTCCAACTTTGTCTCTTCAGGTATTTGATCAAAAAGTTTTGGAGAATCCTCCACAATTATTTTCTAGAGAATGACAGCATACATCAATCTAAAAATTACTGTGAACAGTCCTACAGTGAATAAATTCAATTAATGTATTCACTCACAAATTTTGAATCCCTGATTTAGAAAGTATATTTTGTATTTGGAAAGCTCTCAACCTCTATGGAGTCTAACCTGGGAATTGACATCAAAACAGAAAGTGAAAAAATGTGTTTGTATTTCATATTGGTATATATATTTGCTTGAATATGTTGCCAACTGCACTAAACTTTAGCATGAAGAGTATTAAGCCCCTGGCAAGATTTCATTCAGGTGACAGTGTTTCTTTCTTTTTCTTTTTAAATTTTTTTAATGTTTATTTATTTTTGAGGAGAGACAGAGCGTGAGTAGGAGAGGGGCAGAGAGAGAGCAAAACACAGAATCCAAAGCAGGCTCCAGACTCTGAGCTGTCAGCACAAAGCCCGATGCAGGGCTCAAACCCACAAGCTGGGAAATCATGACCTGAGCCAAAGTCGGACATTTAACTGACTGAGCCACCCAGGTGCCCCAGGTGACAGTGTTTGTAAATTTACTCCTTTGATTATTATATGTCAAGCATATTAAACAAATGAAGGACCAATTGCTGAAAAATTAGTCACAGTTCATTAAGTTCAGGATTAAACACATTGAGTAATTCAGAAACAATGGAATTTTTATACTAGGATGAAAAATTAAGAAATTTGCTATATTAAGTGAAGTATCCACGCCTTTATATTCTTGGCAGAAAACAGGTAAACTTTAAACCAGTAATATTTTATAAACATAGATAACTGATTTAGTGTTTGAAATTTATTTTTTAAATGAACTCAGTTTATTCATATACTATACTAGTATATTGTGGAATAAGCTTTATAAGAAATGAAGGGATTGTATGAAATAAAGTCAAGGTCAGGAGTACCTGGGGGCTCAGTCAGTCAAGCATCCAACTCTTGATTTTGGCTCAGGTCATGATCTCATGGTTCATGAGTTCAAGCCCCGCATCAAGCTCTGCCCTGACAGTGTGGAGCCTGCTTGTGAGTCTTTCTCCCTCTCTCTCTCTGCCCCTCCCCTACTTGCGCACTATCTCTCCCTCTAAAAATAAATAAATAAGCTTTAAAAAAATTTTTTTAAATAATGACAAGTCAGATAAAGAAAGGATTTGATCATAAAGTTTTTCAGGCAATGTGTTATAACTTTCTACAGAAAAAACAAAAAATGCACTAAACATCTCTTTAGGTTATTTCTATGTGCTTTAGATTGTTTCTATGTGCTTTTCATATAAAAATATGCCAGAAGCTCATTTTCATTTAAAAAGAAATGGTTGCATTAGATGTGACAAACTTTTAAGATCTGATATCATTTTTTTAGGCACCTGGAGTCCATTGATTGAATGGCAAGAAAATGCACCACCTTCTCTTTTATTTTAATAGCCAAATACTAAACTTCAATGGGAAGTTGCCCTATATCTCTCAGTTCTATTAGAACAAATAAAGGTCATCTTTAGGTAACAATATTTTGAGAATCCACTTAATATCTATGCCAGTGATGGAGTGCTACTTATGCTTGAGTTCTGCAACTAATGATAAGATAAAAATCAAAACTTGTTTTTATGTAGGTGTTAGATGTCTTTTAGACAGTTAGTGATTACTTCCAGGTATTACTGAGGCACAGTGAGCTGAAGATTCTCTTGACCCATATTCTCACAAAACTTACACTCCCTCCTCTACACTCTAAAAGGCCCAAATTATTCCAGGAAGGTTGGGACCTTTGTGGAACATCTAATTACAATTTAGATGGAATCTGAACAAATTGATAAGACAAAGGGATGCAGGTAGAAAAGAAAGCGTAATCTGTATTACTGTATTTATTACTTTACTACAAGTTGGAGAATGTATTTAGCACAAGGACTGAATGAACTCCCTAGCTAAACTCCAAATTTGAACAGACCTAAGCACCGAGTTCTGGATAAGACTTACGGATTGGAAGTAGTGAGGAGAATCTGTGCTATCTACAGACACCTGCCTCCCAAAGGAAAAAATGGGATGAGCTTATTTAAGCAGAGCATGCTTAATTTAGTTTTCTCAGATTGACCAGCTAGGTGAATCTCACTCTTTCCTTTGGGACACAATGAATTCGGTTGTCTCAATGTGGAAAGAGACAGGAGGAGTGTGGATGAAGTATTCTCCCCTAACAATGTTATCTGAATGATATTCAGGGAGGTAACTATGATGTCATTGAACATATATCAACTCCTGAAGCAAGGGACCCCGGTGAGAATTTGCTTCTACCACTGAGATGCTATTTCACCTTCAGGAAACCACCCAACCTCCAGTTTTATCATTTGTAGATTAATTACAACAAACCTACCTTTTAAAATTATTTTAAAGGTTAAAACAAATAATGCATATCAAAATGTATGGAATGGGGAAAAGAGAAAATATTATTATTATATTATTAAATGGTATAGGTCAGTCAAGAGTTATTGAGCACTGTGCTAAGGATTGGAAATGTAAAGATGAATAAGATACAGTCTCTGACCTTGAGTCTCATGTAAAAAACAAAAATATGAACAGACCATTTCAGGGAAAAGGGCAGGAATGAGAAATAGCCCGAATACTTATGGGTGCATTGAGGTATATTCATTAAAAGCTCATGGTAGGGGCGCCTGGGTGGCGCAGTCGGTTAAGCGTCCGACTTCAGCCAGGTCACGATCTCGCGGTCCGTGAGTTCGAGCCCCGCGTCGGGCTCTGGGCTGATGGCTCAGAGCCTGGAGCCTGTTTCCCATTCTGTGTCTCCCTCTCTCTCTGCCCCTCCCCCGTTCATGCTCTGTCTCTCTCTGTCCCAAAAATAAAATAAACGTTGAAAAAAAAAAAATTTAAAAAAAAAAAAAAAAAAAAGCTCATGGGAATATTTAAGTTACAAATTTTAATATAGATCATATGAATCCATAGAATAAAGAGCAACTAAGCTTTATGCCCTTGGCTTTCTTCCTATACTTACTTGCTCCTCTGACATTTATATGAACATAAATTCTATGAAGGCAAACATTGTACTATCTAGGTCATGTCATGTGGTGGTAACACTGGATTTATCAACATTAGGCTGCATATTGTGAAAACCTAGGAAGCAAGTCACAAGATCAGCAAGCTTATGGAATAAGATTATCATCTAAGATAAAAGCCAAAGCCAAAAGGTTGCTCCCAGTGCAATAAGAGCTTCAAAAAATGCAAAAGGAGGGGTGCCTGGCTGGCCCAGTTGGTAGAGCATGTGACTCGTGATCTTTGGGGTCATGAGTTCAAGCCATACATTGATCATAGAGCTTACTTTAAAGATAAATAAATAAGCCTTAAAAAATGCAAAAGGAAAAATTTATGCAATAGTCCAGGGGCAAAACCAAATAGGGATTAAAAATCACACACAAAAAAGATACAGGAATTATAGATTTATACAGAAGAAAGTTAGTTTATTGAACTGAGATAGTCCAATCCCTCTCACTTCCTAAACAGAGGCAG
Organism: Prionailurus bengalensis; assembly: GCF_016509475.1. NCBI lineage: Eukaryota > Metazoa > Chordata > Mammalia > Carnivora > Felidae > Prionailurus > Prionailurus bengalensis. The sequence continues at coordinate 131,422,123 of NC_057344.1, read as the reverse complement.
GTGTCATATACAGGCAGCTGAAAATACTCTTTGGCTTACTGTTTTCAAAATTCTCTTATTTTCAAAAAGTGTAATAAAATATACATAACATAAAGTTTACCATTTTAACCATTTTAAAGAGTACAATTTGGTGACATTAAGTACATTCATGAGGTCATGCAACAATTACCACTAACCATTTTTAGAATTTTTCATTATATCAAACAGAAAGTCTGTGTCCATTAAATAATAATTCCCTGTTCTTCCCTTCCTTTAGTCCCTACTTACTTCTATTCTACTTTTCTCTATGCATTTGTCTATTCTTTTTTTTTAAGTTTATCTATTTATTTTTGAGAGAGAGAGAGGGAGGGAGAGGCAGAAAGAAAATCCCAAGGAGGCTCCTCACTATCAGCGCAGAGCCCTACATGGGGCTCGAAGTCACTAACGGTGAGATCATGAGCTGAACTGAAATCAAGAGTCAGGACTCTTAACCGGCTGAGCCACCCAGGTGTCTCTGAATTTGTCTATTCTAAATACCTAACATAATGGAGTCATGTTTGTGTTTTGACTTATTTCATTTGGTGTAGTAGTTATGATATGCATGTTGTAGCAGGGATCAGAATTTCATTCCTTTTTAAGGCTGAGTAAAATTCCATTGTATGGGTATACACCACTCTTTTTTAAAAAAACACATTCATTTGGGGGTGTCTGGGTGGCTCAGTTCGTTAAGCATCCCACCCTTGATTTCAGCTCAGGTCATGATCTCACAGTTCATGATATCAAGCCCCATATTGGGCTCCATGCTAATAGAAGTGAGCCTGCTTGACATCCTTTCTCTTTCCTTCTTTCTCTGTCCCTCTCCTTCTTGAATGTGCTTGTTCTCTCCCTCAAAATAAATAAAATAAACTTTAAAATAAAGAAGCTGTTCTGTTTAAAAAACAACAACAACAACATTTGGGGCCCCTGGGTGGCTCGGTCGGTTAAGGCTCCGACTTCAGCTCAGGTCATGATCTCGTGGTTTGTGAGTTCGAGTCTTGTGTTGGGCTCTGTGCTGACAGCTGAGCCTGGAGCCTGCTTTGGATTCTGTGTCTCCCTCTCTCTCTTCCCCTCCCCCACTCATGCTCTTTCTCTCTCTGCCTCTCAAAAATAAATAAACGGTAAAAAAAAAAATTCATTTGTTGACAGACATCTTGGTTGTTTCCACCTCTGGGCTATTGTGAATAATGCTGCTTCTATGAACACTGGTGTACAAACACCTGCTGAGTGCTTGGTTTCATTTTTGGGGGGAATGCACTCAGAAGTGGAACAGCTGAATTATATGGCAACTATGTTTAATTTGGGGGGGAACTACCAGAATGTTTTTCACCATAGCTGTACTACTCTACATTCCCATCAGGAATGCATGAGAGTTGCAATTTCTCCACATCCTCCTTATCACTTGTTATTTCTCTTTCTGTTTGTTTCTTTGTTTATTAATTACAGCCATTCCAATGGATGTGAAGTGATAGCTCATTATGGTTTTGATTTGCATTTCCCTAATGACTAACATTACTGAGCATCTTTTCATGTGCTTATTGGCCATTTGTATATCTTCTTTGGAGAAATGTCTATTCAAATTCCTTGCCTATTTTTGAATTGGGTTGTTTGTTTTGTTGTTGTTGTTGTTGAAGTATAGGAGTTCTTTCTATATTCTGAATTCCCATCCCTGTCAGTTATAGGATTTGCAAATATTTTCCTCATTCTATAGATTATCTTCTCACTCTCTTCATAGTGTCCTTTGATGCACAAATGTTTTAATTTGGATGAAGTCCAACTGATCTATTATTTCTGTTGTTGCCTATACGTTTGGTGTCATATCCAAGAAATCATTGTCAGCCTACTTTTAAAAGAAAGAAAACAGTGAGTAGAAACTAGAATGATGCCCAATTAGCTTTCGCAATATTATTCATTATTTTTATCTTTCACCTTACTAAGTAAAATTTTTTAAATGATATGGAGAAAAATCACTAAACATAGCTAAATGTATTTTTGTTATTGCATGTAGAATTGTTATTAAAACTATCGGGGCACCTGGGTGGCGCAGTCGGTTAAGTGTCCGACTTCAGCCAGGTCACGATCTCACAGTCTGTGAGTTCGAGCCCCGCGTCAGGCTCTGGGCTGATGGCTTGGAGCCTGGAGCCTGTTTCCGATTCTGTGTCTCCCTCTCTCTCTGCCCCTCCCCCGTTCATGCTCTGTCTCTCTCTGTCCCAAAAATAAATAAACGTTGAAAAAAAAAATTAAAAAAAAAAACTATCAAAATCTCTAATAAAAATATACCTAACATTGTCACTGTGCTATTCCAAATAAAAAAGACAAACTCTTTCTTCCCATTGCAAACTTGAAAAATAATATTTTTTATGATATTCATGAAATGCTATAGTGCTTAGTTTGTAGTGATACATGAAAATGACTGATTTTATTACTGATGGGGAAAATTGGCAAATATCTTGTGTTTCTTCTCAAATCTCAGTGTAATTTAAAGGTTAATTGTGCATCACAAACACAGAGTATTTATATTGGAGAGTTGCTTTCTTTATATTGCTATTGATCTAAATCCACATGAAGAAAAAAGGCATTAATTTGAGGGTAAGAGGTGTCAGAAATGATTTACAGATTTCATGGAGTGTCAGGAAATGGACATCACTATTAGTAGCTTTTATGAATACTAAGGGTGAAATTCTGAAGGAACTAGGCTACAAAATAATCATTTCACAGAAGCAAATATTGACATAAAACAAATATGTCTTGTTCTTAAACGAATTGTAGAGATGAATCATGGAGATTATTCAGTTAGCACTGCTATGAGCACCATGGTCTAACCAAAGCTGTCTTCCAAGGGTATTAAAGCCTCCTTTTGTGCTCTAAAAGAACTCTAAATTCCTGAAGGAAGAACCTGAAATAAGCTGGACTCACCCTCATAAACAGAATGCAAAAGTCGCCCATCTGTTATAGATGAATGACCTTCGTATTTACATACTCAAAAGTACCTGCTTAGAAAGCCATCTGGATAGTGTTACACTATTCTTGTTTGCCAGAATTTGTATTAAGAGGGCTAGAAGCCACCAATAAAAAACAACTCAGTTCAAATAGGAGATGTGGGGGAAAGAATATAGATTTGTATGTTTTTACCAACAAAATCAGAGCACATAACAAGAATGAATGTTTCAACATGAAAGAAAATTTGGATTGTACTGCTGCTGGTCATCATAATAGAAGTAAATATCTGATGCAACAATAGACACAGATAACAATGTTGAAATGTGGGATTTGGATGGCAGGGGAAGCAGAGGCATCCTTTATATAATTTTAAAAACCACCAATTTCAGGGGTACCTGGATGCCTTAGTGGGAAGAGTGTGTGACTCGATCTCGGGGTGGTGAGTTCAAGACCCATGTTGGATGTAGAGCTTACTAAAACAAACAAACAAACAAGAAACCTTGAGAAAAACACATCGGTTTCAGTTCAAATACATAGTTGGATAGCACAAAAGAAAATATTTTTTAGAGTTCCTTCATTGATCTTCAAATGTATGCGATCTGAGTAAAGAAAATAGATTAAAACCAAATATATAGGAATCTTTATTATTTCTTTTTGCAACGTTACTGACAGTTGCTCCATAGATGAAGAGCAAACTATTTCCTTTAACATTTTATTTCTCCAAAAATATCTCCCTCGTTCTCTATCAATTAATAGGAGCCCAGGTCACCTCATCCCAGCCTATTGCTGCCTTCTTCAGATACATCCAAGAAGTCGCCAAGTAATATGTACATTTTTCGTGAAAGCACCAACTTCCAGGCATTTTTCTTTTATAGTGTTTGTAATTGCGAGAATATTTTTCCCGGCACCTCAGCATGGTTGTGAATTTTATTGTATTCAAAATGACATCTAGTCCCAGTCATAATCTGACTTGCAGCAGGGCAGAGCAGGAGATGGATGGTATCCAAGGATGGTGATTATTCATAACTGCTGTGCTAAGAAACAATAAAGAAATACTTCTTCCACCACTCAAAACATGACACTTTGTTAACTCAAAATGATTTTGTGTTTTGAAACCGTTTCTTCTATATAAATTTGATTTTGGGGGCGCCTGGGTGGCTCAGTCAGTTAATCGACTTCGGCTCAGGTCATGATCTCACAGCTCCTGAGTTGAAGCCCCGCGTAGGGCTCTGTGCTGACAGCTCAGAGCCTGAAGCATGCTTCGGATTCTGTGTCTCCCTCTCTCTGACCCTCCTCTGCCCCTGCTCACACACTCTCTCTCTGTTCTCTCTCTCTCGCTTTTAAAAAATAAATAAACAAATAAAAATAAACCTTATGTAAATATTATTTTCTGGTGGCTCATCAAATTTCAGTTTCTATAATATTTCCAAAATTCAGGTAGATAGCAGGGTACTAGCTTTGGACTTCCAAAAACAAAACAAAAAGAAAAGGTTAAAAAAAAAATAGATATAAAGGAAATAAAATGACAGCTTAAATAAAAATGATAGTTTACTATTTGTAGAGAAATTTAAATTCTCCATGAGATATCCTTATACATGATACAAAAATATATAAATCACTGTCAAATACCACACACAAAAAAGTTCAGTGCGGTTAAGTACAACACTTCACATGTTGTTTCATTTTTTTGACCTGTATTATCTCTAGACTGGGAAAATAGCAGCAATATCAACTTTATACGTGATCCAAGTAATATTCTGACATTTTGGGGGGTTAAGCCAAACCAGGGGGCTTATCAAAGTGTTGGAACACGTTACCTTAACATTGCCATTATCTGAAGGACCAGGACAAGTGTTAATCTACTTCATTAATGACTAATACTAAGCTGTGCAGGCATCGCATAACTGCACAATAATGTAAAAGGTCTTCCTGACTCAAAGGCATATTTATTCTGGGAGGGTTTGAATTTTTGGTTGAGGGGAGAGGGTTTGGTTGTTGGCCAGGTTGAGGTCACAGGGTAAGATTAGGTATTTGGAAGGAATGCATATCTTGTTTTCATTATCGAAAAGGTACAAAAACAAGCTTTAAAAAGACATGAAGACCAGAAAACAGACAGCTAGCTTGACTCCAACCCTTACCACCTACATGTTTTCCCTTACCCATTCATTTTCAAGACAAAATCTTGGGAGTATTTTATTAAGTGTAATCATGCTTTATTCAAATATCATCTTTTTGTCCTTACCTTCTGGACAGAGGGGTGGTTGAGCCAGAGTTTGAGTTAAAGGTTTTTTCCTGAGTCTTTGGAAGTCATCCAAATTTGTTTGTCAGCTGCCAGTTTGTGGGCGTTTATCTAACGATGGGGTGGTCACAGCTGATTCTCATGTCACACATGAAATTTATGATAAGCTGGAAAATCATCTAGTGTCTTGGGAAACTCACTAAATTTACAAAGGTATTCATCATTGCCTTGATATTGACTTACATTTTAGTGTTTACCATGATAACATAGTTTATCAGTTAAAAATAAAAATTGGCAATGCTGGTGCTACTTTCGTAAAGTTCTTTGGTGCATATTATACTCTATGAAGTAGGTTTTTTTTTTAAGTTTATTTATTTTTAGAGAGACAGTGCACAAAAGTGGGGAAGGGGCAGAAAGGAGAGAGAGAATCCAAAGAGAGAATCCCCTGACATGGGACTTAATCTCGCAAACCATGAGATCATGACCTGAGCTAAAATCAAGAGTCATACACTTAACCAACTGAGCCAACCAGGCATCCCTCTATGAAGTAGTTTCAAAGATAGATATTTATTAATGGTCTTGATCATGTATTAGACAGAAATATTTTTTTAGGATTAGCACTACAAAAAAGAAAATTATTTCTTTCAAAAGGCCAATTAGTAGTCTGGGATCTAAAAAAATGTTTTATTCCTTATTCAACATTGCATATTTTATTCCTATCTGCCTTGAAAAGAGAGGATCTTGGAAATTTTTGTGTTGGAATTTAGTATTTGCGTGCAAAAGCAATGTTCTCTATGTATCAAATATGGAATTTATTATTTTGAGGATACGTTTTTAATATAAGGATAAAAATGTCATCACAAAACGTAGTATATCACGATAAAATGCATCTACTATCAAGTGTTTATTTTTTTCATCAACTCAACATTTTTTTTTGAATGTCTACCAAATTCCAGACACTCTTCTGGGTGCTGGAATTTATAAACACTGAAAAACAAAAGAAAAAAAAAAGCCAAAATCCCTTCCCTTGTGATGAGACAACACTAAGAACGATAAATAAAATACATAGTATGTTAGTGATAAATGATCATTAAAGCAGAGGCAAGAGGGTAAGGAAAGTTACACGTGGATAACAATCTCAGGGATCAGTGGTGATTCAAACAGGATGCATGGAATTCCTCACTGAAAGGGTGGAAACTGAGTAAGGACCAGGAGGAGGTAAGGGCACAAGGCTTGTGATTTCTAGAGGAGAAGCCTTCCAGACAGAGGGATACTCCAAGGACAAATGCCCTAAGGCAGTACTACACTTGGCATCAGCGGGGTGGAACAGAGTGAGCTAGAAGGAGAGCCAGGACGAGGAAGTCAGAGAAGTTAAAGAAGCCAGAGATGGCAAACCTTGTTCATCATCAGGAAACCACTGAAGTCGTTTGAGCAGAGGAATAATATTACTTGACCTACATTTAACATGATTGCCCTATACACTTTGTTGTGAGTAAACTGCTCCAGACAGAGCAGGGAAACCAGTTAGAGTATTGCAATAATTAATAATATTTTATTAGGATATAAGATTTACACATATAAATTTAATAGAAAATAATGCGAAGAAGGATATAATTTTGCTGCTACATAATTATTCTTTTAATCATCTTTAATGGATTGCCAAGCACTATCAAAGTTGTTTCATATTTCTTTTCTTTCCCTAAGTTTACAACTTCTATTGGACTTTACTCTGTAGCAACCAGGAAAAAAAGGTCTCCACTTCACAAAAAATGTTTATTCATTTATTACTTTAACAAAAATGTATAAAGCACCAATATGTTCCAGGCATAAAGATAGTCACTAAAGATACAAAGATGAATAACAAGCAGCTTTTTTTTTTTAATTCTTACAGTCTCATGAGCAAAACAGAAATACGAAAAGATACAGGTAATACATTTAGAAGCACAATGCCAGAGATATGTCCAGGGCACTGCTAAAGCGCAGTCAAGTGTATAGATAGTAAGGATACGTATTTTAGTCTTGTAAATCAGGATGAAGTTCCCGAGTATTGTCCCAAGTAGACTTTACTCTCCTCAAACTCTGATCCTTACACTTTTAGACATAAATAAAGCCATTCACCTAGGAAATAGTTTTCAGAGACATTAGAGAGTTTAATTTTCTCTTAGATACCCAGTATTCATTTCACAATGTTTCAAACATATGAACCACTTCAAAATGTCTATTCACATATATTCAATTTCATTTTTTTCTTCTTGTCCTCATGTCATTACTACCACTTGTAAAAACGGAAATTTTTCACTGAAGTCTGTGTGCATCCATCCATCAGTTTATCTCTGGAAATCATCCAATCTTGTCTTTATAATACCAGTTGGCTGCTTTCTCATAATGTGATAATTATAGCTGGTTCTTATGTCACTTATGAAACTCTATGAGAAACTGGAATATCATGCAATATATTGGAGGAAAAGAAATGACATTTGCAATTTCACTTATTAGTAGAGGTGTATTGGTTCACCAAAAAAGAAGAAACACGGGACTAACATAATTTTTTTGTCTCTATCAGAGAAATGCCATAGACATAATGAGTTTGATTTCATCATGGTATTTGACAGATATCCCATGTGAATCTGGTTTGGCAATTGTATACAACTGTGTTAATAACAATCAATTTGCAGGGAAATAGTTTTAATTCTATGCCACAAAATGTTGATTTGATTTTATTTGGCTTCTCCATTCTTATAAGTAATATTTATTTATTTATTTTGTTTTATTGTGAAGTTAGCTAACATACAGTGTAGTCTTGCCGTCAAGAGTTGATTCCTGTAATTCATCACTTAATAAAATACTCAGTGCTCATCCCAACAAGTGCCCTCCTTAATGCCCATCACCCACCTTCCCCACCCCATCAACCCTCAGTTTGTTCTCACTTATGGTTTGCTTCCCTCTCTATAACTTTTTTTCCTTCCCTTCCTCTATGGTCTTCTGTTAAATAATATTTAAAATAAGCTAATTCAAAATACCTGCCACATACACCAACTGTTCAGTAATGCACATAGATGTGAACAACATTATCAAATTAAAAATGATACAGGGGCCCCTGGGTAGCTCAGTTGGTTAAGCGTCTGACTTCAGTCAGGTCATGATCTTGTGGTTTGTGGGCCTGAGCCCCACGTCGGACTCTGTGCTGACAACTCAGCCTGGAGCCTGCTTCAGATTCTATCTGTCTGTCTGTCTGTCTGTCTCTCTCTCTGCCCCTCCCCACTCAAATTCTGTCTCTCTCTCCCTCTCTCTCTCTCTCCTTCTCTCTCTCTCTCCAAAATAAATAAACATTATTTTTTTAAATGATACAAAACTAGGAGCAAATCTTATCTAAATTAAAGTATCAGTTACCAAAATAATCTTGATAGGTTTGAACAATAGGGGAAATTCTATAGAAATAAATTGTAAACTTCATTTGTAATTAATGGAAAAAGGAGGTGATAGGATTTCTAAGCTGAAAGAGCTAGCTGTTCCTCATTTACTCTTCCTGATTTCTCATCAAAATTCTTCAAAAAAAGTCACAAGAAACGAAGTGGTAATATCATTGGGAACTAGTTATTCTAGTCAAGTTGTACCAGAATCCTGAAACACATTATCAGAAACGGACATGAAGTTGGTCAGAAGAGAGTTCCAGTCACTCCATGCTGAACCTCTTTCTCAGGAACATACAGACATCAACATTACATATTCATTTAATACATATTTATTGGACAGTCATGATGTTCTAAGAACAAGCTGAACTCTAGAGTTCAAAGGAGAGAAAGCACAGTTCTCATTGTCTAATGCAGAAGATAAAAAATGATAACCACAAATGTTAAGAGTATATTTAAGGATGGTACATGGTATCCACTGGAAGTCCTTCAAAGGGACATTGAACCAAGCTTAGAAGAGTCAGAGGGATGCTTCTGGGATACATGATCTGAAACAAAATTGGGAACTAGCCAGAAGGTGCCGCTGAACAGTGGTACAGTGTAGTGTAGTGAAATCAGATGCGAAGATGGGGAAAGTTGGTGACGAAGTTTAAAGCTTGAGTGAGCAGCATGTGCAAAAGCTTGGAATAAAGAGAAGGACTAGATATAGTTGGCAGAATTATCAGTAGGATTATGAGGGTGGAATAGAGACCACTGGGACAGTAATGAACAATGAGGCTAGGGTAACAATCAGAGGCCAACTCTAAAGATGTTCTATGCCATCCCAAGAAATTTGGACTTTACATTTTATTTTGATATGAAGCCTTTAGAGGGTTTTAATCAGGCTTGACATAATGAGATTTGCATCCTATTTTATTTTTAATATAATTTCTTGTCAAATTGGATTACATACAACACCCAGTGCTCATCCCAACAAGTGCCCTCCTCAATGCTAAGAGTGGAGGGTGGATTGGAGTGGGGGCAGACTGGTGTGAGAGAGACTAGTTAGGAGGATATGGAAATTCATGCTAGCAGTAATGGTGGCCTGAGCTAAGGTAATGTAGAGAAATGAAAAGCAACAAACTACTGTAAAACCTTGGTTTATGAGCATAATTTATTCCAGAGACAGGCTTGTAATCTAAAGCACCTGTCTATCAAAGGGAATTTCAAGAACCATTGCCTCAGTTGTGATCATGTGACACTTGGCAACACATTCTACTCATATTGCAAGACGTCACTTCTTTATCAAGTTCAAATTTATTAGAAATGTTTGCTCATCTTGCGGAACACTCACAGACCAAGTTAATAGCAATCCAACGTTTTACTGTATATTAAAAAGATACTAAATAGAAATGACAATATTAAAAAGAAAATAATTAGATCTTGGTAATCAATTCTTATAGGATCTCAGGAAGGATTTGTTAAAATGATATCAAGACCTTGATGTAGACAGATGAATAGACTACATTGACCTTTCAAATCAGGAAAAGTGTATTTGGAGAATGAAGGGGAGAAATCGCAAATTAAGTTTCAGATATATTCAGTGAAAATTCCTGAGGACAAGTAGAGACCTCCTCTAGTAAATTACAAATCTGGGTCTGTAATGAAGAAATGGTGTGGGGTGCAAATTAAATCTCTGGAAATGGATGAAATCATCCAGGCTGAGCTGGAAAAGAGATGAGAAAAAGGCTGAAAGTAACACCTTGGAAAACATTTTAGGATAAAACAGGATATTAAGCTTATATTGAGACTGAATCAGAGTAGCCAGAGAGGTAAATATAAGTCAGATGATGACAGGAAAGAAACAAAAGATTTCAAAGAATGACTGGTATAAAGTAATAATTTATGATGAATGAGTTAATATTTGGGAAACACATAGAATAATGCCTGACCCATGGTGATTCTCTATAAAACACATTGAATGCTATTGAAAAATTAAGTTTATATAACTAAAATGTCCCTCACCACCACCAATCTGGCAATACAATTAGAGCCAACTTAGCAATGATACCATGTTTCTTCATCTCATGGGCATCTGGAAATACTTTTTGGGAATACAAGTTTTGGAATGCCCCTCTCAAGTAGTCCTCATATCTTTTAGCTCCCATAACTTTGAGGCGTATTCCCTTGTCAGTCACTCCTATTTTGGCTTCCTCTTAACAAGGATTTTTACATAGGCAGTTACCTCACTATCACCACTATTAAGTAGGGCAGCTGTGTGAATCCAGTACTCATTTCCAAATGGTCACAGGTGTACTAGTCCTTGAAATGTTAAAGTATTGTTTGAACTCACTGAGAAAGATGGCTGTTTTCTCGGTGAGTTCTGGGACTCAGATGGCTGGGAATTAGCTAGAAAGAGGAAGCTGATGTTAAGTTCATAACATCAGTGAATGAAAGCAGGTGACCAAAGGCTGACAGGCAACGATGATGAGGGATACAGAATTGCAAAGACTAAGATCAAGAATATCAGTGGCATAGCAGGTTTGGCATAAGGGAGAAGGCAAATTATCTGGAAACCATACTGTGAATGAAGAAGAGGATAAGATGACTTCCACTCCCAACACTGAGGTGTGTAGAGCATGCAGGAATAATCATCAGTCGAGAGAATGCCTTCAGGAATGAGCCAGACTTTAGTGAAGATAGGAGTAAACTATGCTACAAGAGACATAGTATGCAGGGGAATTCACTTATTATAGAAAAACACACACAAAGGGGTGTAGGAAAAACAAAACAAAACAAAACAGTGAAAGGATGGACTAGGGATAAGAACAGAACTTTGTGAGGGCACCTGACTGGCTCAGTTGGTAGAGCATGCAATTCTCGATCTTGGGTTGTGAGTTCAAAATGCACGTTGGGTGTAGAAGTTACTTAAGAAATAAATAAGAATACTCAAAACTTCATAAGATAAATAAACAACAGACCATTTGTGGTTGAAACTAAGAGAAGGTGAGCATCTAGGGGAGCTCACCCAGGAAGAAAGTGGGCCAGCGTCTTAATTTTGCGCCCAAGGGAAACAAGGACAAAATGGGCAGTGACAACCTCTCCTTTCCTCAAATTATATTTTCTGAGATTGGTAGACATTCTGCACCCTCTTAAGACCTCCCAGGTTGTAAAGCTAGGATTGTTTCCCTTGTCCATCCATAGTTACAATCGGGCAAGGTAATACCAAGAGGCTCCAAACAGATCATCTCAGGGTCAACATGTTCCTTTTGCAGAGTGGTCCATTATCTCTTGTGGGTCAGCATCATTACTCTTGCCAAGATGGTAACCATCTCAAATAAAATTAGTTACCTTGCACTTTCCATCTTAGAGTATGTTCCCTGCTTACTCAGGTACTTCCTACAGAGAATGGCAACAAGTTTTAACCTATTTTGTTCAATTTTATTTTCAACTTTTTTGGCATTTTTCCAGAGCAGAGTTTCTCATCAACACTATTAACAGTTTGGGATGGATAATTCTTTGTTCTGGTGGTGTGTGGTCTTGTGCAATGTATGATGTTTAACAGGATCCCTTACCTCTACCAGAGCTGCTAGTAGCATGCAACATGCTTTGAGTCTAATGACCAAAATGGTTCCCAGATATTGCCAAACATCCCCTGGGGAACAACACTGTCAGTTGAAAACCACTAGATGGAGAGCAAACCAGTCCTAGTCAACTGAGCATTAAAGTCATGGTTTTTTCAATAAGCTTACTAGATCTTCACACAAATGTCCCTCTAGTCACTTGCTCTGGGAATCAGGCTTCTTAGTGAGGCATGCAAATTAGATGTTCTCTTTTATACCCTCTGATTCCCTGTCCCACTTGCATCAAGACAAGAAAGGTGATGTTAAGGCATTGCTGCAATGAAAACTTGAGTGGTTGATTCTATTCAAGAGCTGTATCTGAATTTACAAGGCCTTTTACATCTAGGGTTTCGTTCAATCAATATATTGAGTACAATATAAGAAACCTGTCTACCACTAAATCATTTTATAAGATTTACATTCATTTTTTATATTCCAGTTACCACAGGGGAAGTGAGACAAATTTAAGCATACAAAGGGATTATAAAACATGCTTCCCCTGCTTCTGACCCTATGCCAACCATTCCTGGAATAATGGTGGGGAAGGGTAGACTCCCAAAGCCACAAAGCCTCACTGGCCTGGCAACAGTGACTCTTTCAGGGCTTTCTTCTATCCCCTGCTGATTTGCTCCACCCCTTTTCAGTCTGTTGATCTTACCTGATTCTCTGACAACTCAGTGCTCCAACTCCATTGTTAGGATATAGGGAGAAAAATGCTTATCTCAAATGCTTGGAAATTCAAACCTCTATCATATGGTAAAACCATTCCCACTGAGACAATTTGGTTTCCTAAGAGTTAACATTTTACCACTGTGTAAATGTTCTTAATTATAAGCTGCACACTGATTTGTTTGTATGTCATTTAGAATAAATGCTTAGATCATTCAGCTTTCAAATTTATCTCAAATTTCAAATATTCACATTAATTATAGGTAAAAACAAAAGGTGTTCATGTTATTATCAACAGCTTATCTTTTATATGTATGTCTTCCTAAATCAGATTGATTCTAAAAAATAATCCCTGAATTAAAAAAAGAAATTGGATGCTTTTCACAAACAGGAAATAGAGTGCAATGATTTAGAGAATAAACTTTGAAAGCAGATCTGTATTCAGTTCCATTTACTAGCTGCAGGCCTTGAGCAAGTCATTTAAATTGTTTCCTCAACTATAAGATGGAAATAACATCATACGCGTTTCCATAGTTTATGTTCTGATTAAATAAAACAATGCATGTAAATTATTAACCATATTGCTTATCAAACAGTAAGCACTCAGTATTAGCTGTTTTTATTATAATGTAAAAATTAGTTATATAAGTCTATATGGAACAGAAATAAAAACTGAGCATTGGATACTTGAAAAATATGTATGATAAATGTACTTTGCTTTTTACTGACCTTAGTTTCTAAGTTGGGGAATTTTTGATGGTGAAACAAAGGTTTGGGTTCAGAGATGGAAGAGTGAAACTTAGATTGAAGTCTGAGGGATTATTTACATTCTTGGTTGAGGAATGGCCTCTGCCTTAATGTAGACCTGGCCCTGTTTAAAGTTTGAAGTGGGATATATCTTTCTTCAGTTTTCTTAAATATAATCCTTGCCTAAACTACCGAATAAATGAAAAGGATGGGGATGAAATTACTTTATGTAAAAGCAAGTGTTTCATAGTTACATGTACAGATAATTTATAATAAAATCAGAAATACAGAAATAAAACAATAATCATATTGACTTAATATAATCTGCACTGGAAGATAAAATTAATTTCACCTAGAAGAGATGTGAGAAAGGTATAATTGATGTAATGACCTTCTCATTACTAACTTCAAATGAACCATAAATCAATGTTACATAGAAAAATGGAAAGGTCTGGTAGGAGCAATGCTTTCTTCCCAAACAATAGCCAATTCAACAGAAATAAAAAACATGCATAATATAAAAATTCATATTTGATATGTCATATTCTGTATTTTAAGATCTCCAAATTTAGATTTTCAAGTGTGATTCCTTATGTTTACTATCTGTTCAGTAGTTCTAAAAGCTATATTCATAGACAAAAATTTAAAGGAGGAAAAGAACATCACTGTGATAGTTGATAAGGCATCATAAAAATGTAGAAATAAATCTTGTCTTTCGTATTTTCATGGATGTTACCCTTGGCAATCCTCAGTATTGATTGCTGATCTTGATATGTGTCCCAAATTTTTTTATAAAGGCAGAGACCCGGGAATGGTTTTGGTTTAGGAATAAGGGCTGACTAGATCCACCCCAGATCAGAATCTTTAAGAGAGGAGCAGGCCCAATTTTTCAATTCCATTATAGAATCTGAAGTGAGGAAGTTAACATCTCTCTTTATAGTGGTGTAATTCTGGTGGCAAGAGACTGCTAGGTACTGAAATTTGACAGATTGAGTTCAACATGGACGATCATAAGAACTGGAGAGCTCAGAACAAGAGAGTGGAGAGGACTATTGAGGTGGTATGGTTGCCTCCTGAGATGGAGTATTGATGCCAAAATGGAATTCTTGACACTCACCACAAAGGCCATAAGTATGTCAGATCATAAAGAAGCCAGACTGAAAAAGAGATGAAACAATATTTCTCACTCAGAAACATTTTATGAAAGGTCATTCATTCAACTTCTCTGATTTTTTTCAGTCATCTATTCAGTTGTATTCATTAACTCACCGAATGCATCAAGCTCTCACTAGGTCCATGTAACAGATCTCTTGACTGCTTCAAATGGCTTAACCCTACACAAAGCACCAGTTGATTCAATAGTTAGCATCACAGATCAATTCTTTCCTCCAGGTTTTCCCAAAGGTTTTACAATTCTTTTAGTGCCAGCAAGGGAATTATATTTGCTCAAAACTCCCAGCATTTTCCTAAGGGATTTTGGCTTCTTAGTATGATTTAAGAGGGTATTGCTGTAGATTCTCTGATTTCCAGAATTCATATGAAAGAGCTCAGGAGTACCTTTAGTGAACAGATCTTATCTGTTCACTAAAGATTCTTCACAAATCTAGATGACATTTTTTTCCAGGGGCATTAAATCGGAGTTCTCATTAGAAGGAAAGTTAGGTTAGGGCATAATGTAGGACCAATAGAGGACCAGAAAGAGTGGGATTAACATCGAGGCTAGTCTGTGACTTTCCTACCATGAAATATATGAATGAATAATAGTAGGGAAGTATTATGTGTTCTAGGGACTATTTGGTTATAAGACCTCTAGAAAATAACTAGCTGCAAATTCTCCTGTTCCTTTGACCAGGATCCTTAGTTTGCAGTGTGCTCAGCTCAAGTGAGTGATAAATTGTTTTTGTTGTTGTTGTTTGAGGGTAGGTCTTATTCCCTTACAATGTGGTTCTTCTTCAATATTTATAACTATTTAGAAAAAAGCAAGAGAGAATAAAAAGGAAATTAAAAGTAGAAAAGTGGGGGTACTGTGATGTATTAAAGGGCCTTATAAAGAGATGTCTTGATAGTGATTGATAGAGAGATGGAGAGGGAGAGAAAGAGAGAAAAGGAGTGAGGCAGAGATAGAGGGAGAGAGGATGTCAAGAAGAACAAGAAAACAAAGAAACATTGGGTGATAGCGAATGGGCGTGACAGTGAGGGATGGGGAAACCAATTGAGTTCTGAAAAGCACTTTTATCTGCTTTGAATTCTCAAATTTTTCCATTCAATGTGCACAGCATTACAGTTTTGCAAAATTTGTCAAGTTTGACAAATATTCCATACAAGGATGGGCAGGTACAGTAGTCAAGATCACTTTTCCCTGCTCTATTCTGACTGCTGAAATGAGTTAGAATGCTGATAATAGAATAGAGCAGTTTCCAGGATTGACTGAAGGTCTACAATTACCACACTTTCTAACAAAGCCCTCGTTTTCTGATGTTCGGACCAGTGACAAAGAGGTTATCTTTAAATTTATCCATTCCTAACTTAAAGGAAGACTGCCATTGAATGGAAAAGCAGGTTTTCTTTTTTTAATGTATATTTAGATTACTTTCCCATTTAATATTTATGCTATGCATACATCTTTCATAAATGGAATCGAAAACCTACATACAGAATCAAAAACCTTCATAAAAAGTATTCATAATACTATGAACACTCATTAAGCTATAAAAAAATTAGAAACACAGTATTTTTGGTTTAGCATTAATAAATTCCTCATAATAAACTCTTAGTTGCTAACAGTCATATTATGTATATCATTGGCCTTTGCACTTTTGTAAAACTTTAATAAATATTATCAATTGACAATGCTAAGAACCAACCTCCACTCCATCTTGGATGTTCTTCCTTTCCTCTGTCCTTACATTACCTAACTTAACCTTACTTGAGCCCCATCCAAGTTTAGCAGGGAAGAGGATGCATCTTCTGATTTGAGTTTGTTTCTACAGATTACTTAACCTCTTTCAACTTCATTTTTTTCATTTATGAAACATAGGCAAAATGTCTCTTATGCCTGGCTGGTATGAAGATTTAATGGAATAACATATGCTAGCTTCTTTTCTAAATTAACCACCCTGTTTTAAAGAAAATATACTCCATCTACTGCTTCTCAATGTTTAGCTCTAGTATCTTTCCATGAAGCCTGGGAAAGGAGGTAAAAAAATTTCTAGAAAAAAATGATTCTTTTCCTTTAGAATATTGATGCTAGATTATAAATTTTGTACAGCAAATACCAACTGACATAAAACAGAAAAAAAACCACTTAAATATACAATTTAAAAAGAAATGCAGAAAGAGATATTTATAGAAACTATAAATATTACTATCATTATTAATAACTGTAATTCTCTTCCACTGAAGGCAAAAAGTGACTGAAACATAAATAATGGGCTCTTCCTCCACACTCCCCACATACACACATGCATCTTCACAGGGTGACCTCAAACTCAGCCTTTGCATATGCCTTTGCAGGGGCAGAAAAATTTAACTTCTTTTCTTCTAACTTCTTTGGCTGGTCTAATAATTAAAATGATATGAAGACAGATTAACATAACAAAAAAACAAAATTTTAATAACTTCTAATCTAAGGGAAATAGAACCTAGGAGAACTGAGTGACTCCACAAAATGGCCAAAGCCATCACCTTACTTCATCAAAGACAAAAAATAACGTTGGGGATGGGGAGTCAGTTATGAGAGATTACCAGGAAAAGCACAATAAATAAGGATAATATTGTTATACAGATTTAATTCCTAGCCTTCTTTGTTGATTAGAGTTTCTAGAGATTTACTTGGTCATCCCCCTCTTCCGGGTACAGTAATAGAGACATTCTTATACATGGAGATTTATCTTATCAAGAGTAGCTTTTACTCACCAATGTCTGCTATTTCTTAAAAACTTAGCACTTTAAAATAATCAATACGCCAAAGAGACATATTTTGAGGTGGCAAAAGCTGCTCCCTTTCAGTTCCTCCTTTGGAATTTCAAATAAGAAGTTTCACAATCCAGAAGCTAAGTTGACAGATTGCTCCATATCTCACTGAAGCAGTCTCAGTCTTGAGAAATCGGTCAGTTCAGTTTAACAGTTGTGTCTCATTTTAGGAAGCCAACCCAAAGTCAGGCTATATTGTGAAAGCAAGCCATCAGGGATTTAATAAGAGGCATTTCTATAGACACAAAAGAAAAAACAAAAGTTAATGTTTGGAGCAAATTATAAACCCAGGGTCTGAGTTCTGAGAACTGCCAGTTGAGAATTCTAGATGTCAGCTTCAAAGCATCTTCAGGTGGAGTGAGAGCAGGCAGTGGCAATCTGACAGATCTTCCTGGTTTGCAGTTTGAATGTCTCTGATGTCATGGAGCCTATCAGTCCACTTTGTCAGTGGTTCCTACAGCAAAAGTTTGTCTAACCATGAGCTACTCCAAGTCCTCTAACTTCAGTTTGCAGGGCTTCAGTAAAAGGCAATTTTCTCAGTGATTCCAAGTCAAAAGGGGGGAAGAAAATTGAAGTTTGTAGATTTGTAGGCATATGAGGAAACTAGGATTTACAGATTTTAAAAAAAAAACTCAAAAACAATTAACATGAATAGAAATAACAGGACTAGAATCTGGTATCCACATAAGTATTACAGTTTCTACTGAAGCATGATTTTTCTCTCTGCAGGCATCCCCATTTTTACTAAAGACAATTATAAGTAAAACTAAATTTTTGCAAAATTATTCTAGTCTCAATAAATTTGGCCTAAAGATAGATAGAGAGAGAGAGAGAGAGAGAGAGAGAGGGAGGGAGAGAGAGAGAGAGAGAGAGAGAGAGAGAGAGATTAGATAGATTTGGCCTGATTATTTACAAAGGTACAGCAGATTGAGGCGCCTGGGTGGCTCAGTCAGTTAGGCGTCTGACTTAAGCTCAGGTCATGATCTTGAAGCTTGTGAGTTTGGCCCGCATCAGCTCTGTGCTGACAGCTTGGAGCCTGGAGCCTCTTCAGATTCTGTGTCTTTCACTCTCTCTCTGCCCCTCCCCCGCTCACACTCTGTCCCTCAAAAATAAATAAACATTAGGGGCGCCTGGGTGGCGCAGTCGGTTAAGCGTCCGACTTCAGCCAGGTCACGATCTCGCGGTCCGTGAGTTCGAGCCCCGCGTCGGGCTCTGGGCTGATGGCTCGGAGCCTGGAGCCTGTTTCCGATTCTGTGTCTCCCTCTCTCTGCCCCTCCCCCGTTCATGCTCTGTCTCTCTCTGTCCCAAAAATAAATAAACGTTAAAAAAAAAAAAATAATTAAAAAAAAAAAAAATAAATAAACATTAAAAAAAATTCAAAGGTACAGCAGATTAAATCTCTGTTACTGCAACTTTTCTCTAATGTTTATTTTTATTTTTCAGAGAGAGAGCAAAAATAGGGGAGGGGCAGAGAGGGGGGGGGACAGAGAGTCTGAAGCAGGCTCTGGGCTGACAGGAGCGAGCCCAATGTGGGGCTCAATCTCAAGAACCGGGAGATCACAACCCAAGCTGAAGCTGGACACTCAACCAACTGAGTCACCCAGTCACCCCTGAAACTTTTCATTAAAAACTTCAGATAGGATTTTTAAAAGTCTGGGAAGCCAAGCCAAGGACTTGCTATCAGACCAGCCTGAAATATTTACAGATTATAGTGACTTCCTCTCTTCTCAAGGCCCCCCAATATCTTAGGTTTCCTTCACCTGCCAGGAAGTGATGTTCCTTATTCACCCCGTAAGGTTTCTGGGAACCCCATAAGCAGGGCACCTGGCTGTATTTCCAAACGGCTTTATTGGCTCCATAAAGTCAATCTTAGTTCCTTAAAGCTGTCTAGCATATCTGATTTTATGCACATCCTCAAATCTGACACTTCAGTCAAAGCCTTGAAAATATAACCAATTTGTGTCCTATTACAAGAACAGATTGTTATTGAACTTATGAAAATAACTAGATTGCCATGAAAATAAGAATAGTCATTGAGAGTTTCTGAATTCGGGGGTTATCAGGTAGGGAAAAAAAGATAAATGCTTCATTTTTGTTCACAAAGATATATTTTACCAAATTTCTCTAAGTCATAGGTAGCTTAAGAGAAAAGAGAAAAAGATTGCTTTTAAATCTTGAAAAACAAAATATTTTTCAAACAATCAGCAACATTTCAATATATCATTTGCAAATATCTTCTCCCATTCTGTTGGTTGCCTTTTAGTTTTGTTGATTGTTTCCTTTGCTGTGCAGAAGCTTTTTATCTTGATGAGGCCCCAACAGTTCATTTTTGCTTTTATTTCCCTTGCCTTCAGAGACGTGTCAAGTAAGAAGTTGCTGTGACTGAGGTCAAAGAGGTTCTTCCCTGTTTTCCCCTCCAGGATTTTGATGGTTTCCAGTCTCACATTTGGGTCTTTCATCCATTTTGAGTTTATTTTTGTGTATGGTGTAAGAAGGTGGTACAGTTTCATTCTTTTGCATGTTGATGTCCAGTTCTCCCAGCACCATTTGCTGAAGAGACTTTTTTCCATTGGCTACTCTTTCCTGCTTTGTCAAAGATTAGTCAGCCATACATTTGTGGGCCCCATTCTGGGTTCTCTATTCTATTCCACTGGTCTATGTGTCTGTTTTTGTGCCAATACCATAGTGTCTTGATGATTACAGCTTTGTAGTAGAGGCTAAAGTCTGGGATTGTGATGCCTCCAGCTTTGGTTTCCTTTTCCAACATTACTTTGGCTATTAAGAGTCTTTTGTGGTTCCATACAAATTTGAAGATTGTTCTAGCTCTGAGAAAAATGCTGGTACTATTTTGATTGGGATTGCCTTGAATGTGTAGATTGCTACACATTGGGTAGCACATTGCTACTAATTGGGTAGTATGGACATTTTAACAATATTGTTCTTCCAGACCATGAGCATGGAATTTTTTTCCATTTCTTTCATAAGTTTTCTATAGTTTTCAGTGTACAGGTCTTTTACCTCTTTGGTTACATTTATTCCTAGGTATTTTATGGTTCTTGGTGCAATTGTAAATGGGACCCATCCTTGATATCTCTTCCTGTTGCTTCATTATTGGTGTATAGAAATGCAAATGATTTCTATGCATTGATTTTATATCCTGAACCTTTGTTAAATTCATGTATTAGTTCTAGCAATTTTTTTAGTGGAGTCTTTCAGGTTTTCATGTATAGTATCATCTCATCTGCAAAAAGTGAAAGTTTAACTTCTTCTTTGCCAATTTGGACGCCTTTTATTTCATTTTGTTTCAGTATCCAACATCTATAAAGGACTTACCAAACTCAACACCCGAAAAACAAATAATCCAGGGAAGAAATGGCCAGAAGACATGAATAGACACTTCTCCAAAGAAGACATCCAGATGGCTAACAGACACCTGGAAAGATGCTCAACAACGCTCATCAGCAGGGAAATACAAATCAAAACCACACTGAGATACCACCTCACACCGGTCAGAGTGGCTGAAATTAACAACTCAGGAAACAAGAGATGTTGGTGAGGATGTGGAGAAATGGGAACCCTCTTGCCACTGTTGGTGGGAATGCAAACTGGTACAACCACTCTGGAAAACAGTGTGGAGATTCCTCAAAAAAACAAAAATAGAATTATCCTTTGACCCACTAACAGCACTACTGGGAATTTATCCAAAGGAGTGCTGCTTCATAGCACCACATGTACCCCAATGTTCATAACAACACTATCAATAATAGACAAAATATGGACAGAGCCCATATTATGTCCATCAACTGATGAATGGATAAAGAAGTTATAGTATATATACACAATGGAATACTACTCAGCAATGAAAAAGAATGATATCTTGTCATTGGCAACAACGTGAATGGAACTGGAGGGTATTATGCTAAGTGAAATAAGTCAGTCAGAGAAAGACAGATATCCTAGGTTTTCATTCATGTGTGGAATGTAACAAACTTAACAGAAGACTATGAAGGAAGGGAAGGGAAAATAGAGAGTGAGGCAAACCATAAGAAACTGTTAAATACAGAGAACAAACTGAGGGTTGATGAGGGGGTGGAGAGAAGGGGAAAATGGATGATGGGCATCAAGGAAGGCACTCGTTGGGATGAGCACTGGGTTTTGTATGTAAGTGATGAATCATGGGAATCTACTCCTGAAGCAAAGGGCACACTTTACACATTGTATGTTAGCCATCTTGACAATTAATTGTACTTTTAAAAAAATCAGTAACATTTCAAACAAAAAGTCATACCAATTATAATCATCATTAGTTCTTTCAGTCCCATATAATTAATTCTTGTTGATCTTGATCTTTTGTTAGCAGTTTTGTAAATCCAATTTTTCCATTATAGTTCTGTAAATTCTTACCCAGTTTAATAGTCTGATCTTAAAAGTTACCAGAAACTGGTACTCAGTGCTCTTTCCTTGAGTTTCACTAAAGATAAAGCACTTTTGCAAAAGGATCAGAGTGAACAATAAACACAAAGGACAAAAGATTTAAAAGTGACCATTGTTAAAGATCTCATGAGAGTGCATTATAATGCAATTGACAGTGAAATTTGCTTTTTTTTGTGACACACAACACTTCAAGACAATAACTAGAATTATAAGTGACAGTGTTATACCAGAACATATCCAATTTCTAGGAATTTCACAAATTCTAGAACACATATTAATAATATTTCACCCAAATAATATCACCTAAGAAGGTTTATCATCACTTATTAGACAATGCTTCCCACATAATTTACCATAGCAAATGAGTCTAATTAGTGTAACATCTTTCTTTTCATAGGGAGATAGCACAAATATTTTCAAATGTTCCAGAGACCCTCTGGGATACCCCAAAGTTAGTCTGAGGTCAAAAAGGCTTCATTTAGAATTTGATTTTGGGAGGCTTGTCAAAAACATCAAAGATAATTATGAAAAAATAATTGACTAAATAAGACTAAGTAAGATCAAAGATAATTATGAAAAAAATACTTAATTATCTATTTAAACAGAGTAACAATAAAAGATTTCAAAGGCAAAGACAGAAGGTCACATAGTTGTGTGCAAAAAATAGCTTTTTTAATATTAAGAAGACTCAGTTTCCCTAAGTAAAGAAAGACCTGATGATAAAGAACACAGGAAATAATTTTGATTAATTACAAAACCTTTGCTTTCCAGGCAGATTACTTAAAAGGTAAAGAAAACCTTTCATACATTCTTATCAGGAACAGACCCATAATCCAAGAAAACTGTCCTTTAAACAGATGAAAGAAAATCATATTTTGGTTTTACATAAATACACTATTTCTTTAAAACTTAGTTTTATAACTCATAATAAGCTCCTTCAATTTTAGCCAAATTACACAAAGTAAGGTACTCTCTCTTTTTCTTTTCCCAAATTTCTATTTAATTTTGTCCTCTATTCTCTTTTCCATTCTGAACTAACCAGTTTTTTTTTTTAATTTTTTTTTCCCAACGTTTATTTATTTTTGGGACAGAGAGAGACAGAGCATGAACGGGCGAGGGGCAGAGAGAGAGGGAGACACAGAATCGGAAACAGGCTCCAGGCTCTGAGCCATCAGCCCAGAGCCTGACGCGGGGCTCGAACTCACAGACCGCGAGATCGTGACCTGGCTGAAGTCGGACGCTTAACCGACTGCGCCACCCAGGCGCCCCTGAACTAACCAGTTTTACTTTAAAATAAATCTGCTTATTTTTCCTTTAACAAAAATGCATTTCCATACCTCATAACTTTTTTTTAAGTTTATTTATTTATTTTGAAAGAGAGAGAGAACCCAAGTAGAGTGGGGCAGAGAGAGGGAGGGAGAGAATCCCAAGCAGGCTCCACACTGTCAGTGCAGAGACTGATACAGGGTTGAACCCATGAACTGTGAGATCATGACCTGAGGTGAAATCAAGAGTCAGACACTTTACCAACTGAGCCACCAGGTGCCCTGTTTTTTATTTTTATTTTCCCCACACCTTTTCTTAACCCAAAACACATCCTTTCCCTACATACCCAGTCATTTCTCTTATTATTGCTAATAGTTTTAATTACATATGAATTAGAATCTTAATGCTTAGAAACCTTAAAGTCTAGTGAAACTAAGAAGCAATTACGGGGGCACCTGGCTAGCTCAGTCAGTGGAGCATGTGACTCTTGATCTTGGGATTGTGAGTTCTAGCCTCAAGTTGAGTGTAGAGATTATTTAAAAATAAAACCTTAAAAAAAAAAAAAAAGAGAAAAGTAAGGAATTGGGAATTGTCCATTACACCAGCATTATCTGGTCTGGCAAATTTTTCAGTACATATTATAATTTCTTGAAACATGTACCATCTTTAATAGTATATTTCAATGTGGCACAAGTCATGTCTACTAACAGACACAAATTTATCTTTAGTTCCTTTGCAATAGGAATCCAAAAGTAAATAAATCTATGTTCAGTAATTAATATGTCACTATTTTATCTTATTTGGGAATAATCTAGATATTCAATAAATTTCCCTCACTTAACTTCGCAAAACTCCAAAGTTTCAAGTTACCAGAAAGATTTTGGAAGCATTTTTTAAGTACACATACCGTAAAATAATTATTGCTTAAAACGTGGCCAAAAAATCTTATCCCACTTACTTCTATCTGAATCGTTTGCTCCCAACAATTATGTTTCGATTGCTCATGAAAATTTCATCAAACATTAGACAAAGAACCATCTCAAGCTATTTTTCTTGCTGACCAATTTTTTTAAAGTGATTTAACATGGAACTCATGAGAACTCTAAAGACATGTTTACTTTAATTAAAATAATAAACTTAAACTAGTTTCAATACTAAGTAATATCCCATATCACATGAACCTGAAAAGCATTTGGGTTAGTTTCTATTATAATTTTGAGAATTTTTATGAATATTAAGTTTATATAAGTGCTTGATTGTTTAAGCCAATTAAAAGGCTTTTTACTGATTAATTTTGGAGGTAGAAAAATATCACACATCTGTAACACAGATACACGAAAACACATAGACAAACAGGGTGCGTGAGTGTGTCAATTGGTTGAGTTTTTCACTCTTGATTTCAGCTCAGGCCATGATCCCTGAGTCCTGGGATGGTGTCGCACCAAGTGTGGAGCCTGGTCTCCCTCTCTCTCTCTCTGTCTCTCTCACTCAATCTCTCTCTCTCTCTCCCTCTCCTTCTGTCTCTCTCCTCCACTCGCACTCTTTCTCTCTAAAAACAAAACAAAACAAACACACAAAATCCCTAAGTAAAACACATACAAACACAGAGACCAGATAGTCACTAATATTTATGGAGAAGGTTTTTAAGCTTTGTATTTGTTCTTGACAAATAATCTTAAAGAAGCTTGATTAGAGTTTTTGCCGTAGAACCTTTCCAGCATTATTTTAAAAAGGCCTCCTTAGGGGCACCTGGCTGACTCTTGATCTCGGGGTTGTGAATTTGAACCCCATGTTGAGTGCAGAGATTACTAAATGAAAACATAAACTTAAAAAAATAAAAAGGTCTCTTTATTACCCCAACATTTTTTTTTTCCTTCTGATGAAAAATTTCTCCCTAAAGTTTGTGTTTCAAAGAATGGCTCTTAGGTCCTAGAATCGAGGGTAAAAAAAAAAAAAAAAATCTATATCACAAAGACACGGGGGAATTATCTAAGTTTTCTCCAAGGAGTTTTGTGGTATATTTGCTTGAAAGTCTAGGATAGCCATTTATATGTTTCCTTCTTTTTCTTAATTGCAGGACAATTGTACTTACTGTGTCCTGAGTTTTTATAATATCTACAAATGTCTAAAGGCAAATAGGAAAGGGTCTCGGGAGATTGAGTTGCTTTTCAGAGTTATGCTTTTGTTTTTTTAAAGAGTCAAGCTGTAAATCAAGAGTTGTTACTTATTGGGGTGCCTGGGTGGCTCAGTTGGTTAAAGCATCCAACTTCAGCTCAGGTCATGATCTTCAGTTCATGGGTTCAAGCCCTGCATCAGGCTCTGTGTTGACAGCTCAGAGCCTGGAGCCTGCTTCTGATTGTGTGTCTCCCATTCTCTCTCTGCCCCTCGTGCCCCCCCCCAATAAATAAACATTAAAAAATTTTTAAAAAGAAAAGAGTTGTTACTTATTTTGTCTTCATTCCTACAAGCTATCTTCAAAGAATTAGGTAGCCTTTTCCCATTCAAACACTTAGAGATTGATTTGCCCACTTAACCACACTATTTTACATTTGCCTTTTTATATCAGTCAGAAATTTTCCGACTGAGATAGAAACCAAAAGATTTCTATGTTCTGCTGTGCAAGGGACATAAATTCTTTGTGTGGGGCATCTAGGATATATCTACAAAAGACATTGCATAGGAAGGTCTCAAACTAGCAAAGCCTGATATGGTGTCCAGTAAAATGAGCCTTATTGTCTATCCTGATACTTCTGCTAAATGTACTTCCTGGATTTTAGCATTTGCATGAGTAATCTGTATATCCTGGGCCTAGAGATTAGGTTGGAGTGCTCTCTCTAAATCCTGTAGGGAAAAGGAATCTAAAACATGCAGATGGAGCTAGATTTTGAGAAGGGGAATTTATGTTGACTGTGGAAATGAATTTTTGTTCTAATTCCATTCTTTCATCTTATTAAGTGAGCCTCTAAGGCTAACCATTATAGTTCTCTGTATCCACTTTTGAAGCTGGTCTTTCCATAGGTATCAATAAGATGATTGCTTAGGATAAGAATGGTCTAAAATTTTATTTTTCTTTTAAATATAGCCAATTCAAAGGACCCATCATCTGACCATTGACAAGTAGGATCTTAATAATTTCAACAGCAACTCAAATGAATAAACCTCTTTATTACTTGACCATGCACACAAGAGGGTTCCAAAAGAGCGTGCAAAAGATGCATCCCTCACAAGATCCAGAAAGTTCACTCCCAGAGTTTTCCTTGTCACCAGTTACCTCAATACCAGACCTTTACAACTCACCTGCTTATACTCAGTGACCTTTGTCCCACATTTTTCCTTAAGCTGTACTTTCCACTTTATCTCTTAACTCAGGCAGATGGAAAGCAAAACTACCCCTCAAGCAATAGCAACTGCCCTGATAAGACCTCCAGCTGGCCCAGAACACCAAGACCAGTTTGAGCATAACTCCCTGCCTCACACCTACACAGGTGTACCAGGAAGTGACCTAGAATGACCTAGAATGACCTCACTATAATACTCAAATCTGTGCCCAACAAGGAGCACAAGCCTCATTTACATAACATGATGAACGTACAGGTACATTTCCTTAAGATGCATGTGCAACCTTATGCCTACCTCTACATATGGTGGCAAGGCTCTCCTTTGTAAATATTTATCCTAACCCTGAATAAAAGGAACCTATCCACCTTCGTCTGGGAATCACAACTTTGGAAGTTATTCCCTGTGATCTCTTTATTTGTTGCAAGTAAAGTTTCCTTTATACAACAACTCACCTGCTTTAGTTTCTGTGACTCACCAAGGAGTGAATTCGCTTTGGTTCAGTTACAGCATAAGAAAGTAAAGCCCTCCATTGTCACTGTTGGTAAGAATGGTATAATACAGACACTGTCTGATTTCCCACATGAACTTGAGATAGTTCCAATCACAGACTTGCTAATATGTGATATTGGGCAAGTGCTACTGATGAGGTTTTGGGGTGATGGTGGGGGTTCGGAGCTGATGGCCAAGAAAGAATTCTTGAAGATGTCTTTGGTGCAAAAAGGTGATTTTATTAAATCATGGACACAGCAGCTGTGGGTAGAAAGAGCTGCACTGGGGCTGTGAAGAGTGACTGGTTATATTCTGTGGAGTTGGGGGAGGTAAAGTCAAGAGGAAGTTTCTTAAAGGGATTTCCATATGCTAATGAAGACTCACAGATTACTAGAGGTGTAGCTATTATCAAGTTAAGATTGTTTTCCCCTTGTAGCAAAGCATTAACATTAAGACAGTAGGAAGTTCCTGGACATTAGGCTATTGATAAGGTTGTCCTTTTCTTGTAATTGTACTAAGATATTGTAAACTGATGGAGACTCTATCAATTTAACCATTTGTTTTCTGTCCTCTACTTTGTTCTTATGCAGTCAGAAGTACCTGAGGAATAGCACACATATCCCACCTGAGGGTGGGAGGTGTGCTAGCTTGTACTTTGCCTTCAGTTTGCCTTATGGTCCCTCATCACTATTGGAATGGGACTTTTTCAGTACTAAAAAGACACAAAGTTGGGACAACAAAAGCCCCTTATGTACCAAGACTCCTTAAGACAGACCCCCTTGAGAGTTAGCACAGCAGGACAAAGAGAATGCTGCCTGTGACTTTGTGTCTCAGAATCTCAGTCTATTCAACTGGTGGTTAGATGCATACCATTATGTGCACCTACTGGATGTCAGAGGCCAGAGAGAATATTCTCACAGATTACAAAGCCAAGATTTCAAGGCATAGAACAAGATGAAAGAGACAAAAGAGAACAATGATCATCTCTGGGAAGAAAGGGATCAACATAGAACAAATTTTTACCAAGGTCACTATACACAGGGAACTAGTTCACACAAATATTTTTGCCTGCTAATCTAAATTTAGAAAAGGAATAAAAGGACTCTCACTTCCACTGGACTCTGCAGGCAGAAATCCATAGTAAGAATTTTTACTTTCTGTTGGCTTTTTTTCAGAGGTCTCAGGATCTCTGAACTGCAGAAGCCCCAGAACAAGGTCTCATCTGGGTTGCCAAAACTGTAAGGGAGGAAAAGTTTTCCTTGTCCCCTTCTAGGTTCTTTGGCTGGTCTAATGATTAAACTGATATTAGACAGATAAACAGAAGAGAAACAAACAAAGCTTTGTTTTTAAAGCTTATTTGTTTTGAGAGAGAGAAGGGGGGTGGCGCATACACAGGCCGGGAGGAGCAGAGAGAGATGAAAAGAGGGAATCCCAAGCAGGCTCCATGCTGATAGCAAGGAGCCCAATGTAGGCCACGAAGCGTGAGATCATGACCAGAACCAAAGTCAAGAGTTGAACACTCAACCTACTGAGCCACCCAGACACTCCATAAAAACAAAACTTTAATAACGTACATACTTCCTACATGTAAGGGAAAGACCCAGGAGAACTGAGAAACTCTCCAAAATAGCCAAAACCATCACCTTAAATGTTGACTTTACCTAAAGACAAAAGACAATGTTGAAGATAGGGAATCAGTTATGGGAGGCTAGCAGGAAAAGCACAGTATATAAGGATAATGTCATTATACAGATTTAAGTTCTTGCCTTCTTCCTTATAAGAGTTTCTAGATATTGAGTCAACCTTCTTTTCCAGTTACAGTGAGGGAGACACCCTTCCAAAGGTCTCTTACAAAAGAGTTACCTCAAAAAAAAGAAACAAATGGAAAAAAAAAAGAGCAACTTCTACTCAGTTGTCTCAGCTTCACCATTGTCTCCTGTTTCTTAAAAATAACCAGTTTAGGGGCACCTGGGTGTCTGACTCTTGATTTTGGCTCAGGTCATGATCTTACAGTCTTGAGATCCAGCCTGGAGCCAGACTCCATCCTGGGTGTGGAGTCTGCCTAAGACCTTCTCTCTCCTTTTCCTTCTGCTCCTTACCCACTCGTGCTCTCTCTCTCTCGCTCTTTCTCAATAAGTAAGTAAGTAAATAAATAAATAAATAACCAGTTTAAAATAAGCAACACGTCAAAGAGACATATTTTGAAGTGGCAAAATCTGCTTTCCTTTACTGTGAGGAAAAAACAAGATGCTGTTGATTGTTAAACAGGTCTTATTTAAGTTCAATCCAAACCATTAACATTAATGCAAAAAGAGTTTTGGAATCCTTGATATTAAGAGGAACGTTCTGGGACTCCTGGGTGGTTCAGTCGGTTGAGCTTCCAACCCTTGGTTTCAGTATAGGTCATGATCTCACAGTCTATGGGTTTGAGCCCTACATCAGGCTCCGTGCCACCAGTGCGGAGCCTGCTTGGGATTCTCTCCCTTTCTTTCTCTCTCTGCCCCTCACCCCCTCCCCCCTCAAAATAAATAAATAAACTTAAAAAAAAAAAAAGGAACTTTCTGCTTTTTCAAAATGTGCACATATTTTTACCAGACTGGAAAAGGGTGAACAGACATCATATATGTATTGGAAAAAAAATGAAATCACTTCAGATTCCGTTGTACTCTCAGCTATACAATTTATTGTGGCATGATTTAGCACTCCTAATTTATGGTAATAGCCATAAATTCAGTCTATGTGTTCATCATGAATGTCTCTGCCTTAAGCCTTTATATTTTAAAATGTATTTTAATATTTTAGCTTTAATTTTGATGAAATTTCAACTCAATACTATGATGGTCTGTTAATTACAAATTCTTTTAGAAGGCAGCTGCTTACTTCTCTACAATTTATAGCCTTTTAAACCTACTCAGATCAGCTTTGAAATATATAATTATGCAGCTTAAAAGTCATTTGTAATGATCATACTTCTAAGATAATCTTGTATTTTAGATATGAATAGAGTAAAAATCAAACTACATCACTAAGATTATTTGGGTTCAATTTCAAAAAGCTACATTGCTCGTTCACTTTTTTACTTTCATATAGTCATCATACAGATCACACAAAGAATTTTTTTTTCCTGGAGGCCAGTCTTTAAATTCAACAGCTAGTAGTATTAAAAAAATGATTGGGAGTTGGAGGTGGGGGCGAATATATGTAGAGAATATTGGACTGAACAGAAGCTCAGGCAGAGAGAAAAATACCTCCTGTGTATAACAAATAAACAGTGCATGATCTCATTTGTACCTCAAGACAAGCTACTAAGATCTCTATTGAATTAACAATGAAGCACTTTAACTGTAATGCTATGGAATTCACTGTGGCTATTTTAATATTTGTGGCAATTTTATTTGGAGTAAATATATATACATATATAAAGAATTAGAGGTCTTTTCTATATGTATTGTGTTAGTATGGGTGGAACAGCTGCCATTTAAGATAGGGAGCTTTAAGCAAGGTATAGTGATATTTGAAAAAGGAATTATTTTTTCTTCTCCTGGCATCAAATAGAGTCAAAAGCCTTTATCTATGATAAGCAGATTTTTAAATAAAGAGTTATGAAAATGAAGGCATATGTAGGAAGCATTTTCTTTTAGATCCCTTTTCACTGTTTCAAATTGTCTTTTATTTCCCAGTCATTTCTATGATATTTACATTCAGGTAGCTGAATCAGCAAAGGGGTTATTAGAACAGACTAGTAATGGAAATGATTTGCTCAGGGATCCCTGGCAGTAAAAGCTTCAGTATAGTGGTGCAATGCTAAATGATTTGCATGCTGGTGGGGTGAGGATACTACAGCCCTGTGTTCTTTTCCCCACTTCCCGCCTCAGTTCCTGCAGATGGAATTAGGCTCACGGAAACTTACAACTGAGAGAGAATTATTACTTTTCAAGTAATCTCTTTAAGTTGCATGGAACAATATTTTCTTTATAAATACCCAGGAATAATCCCCTTCTTTCCTATATTATGTAAATTGTGTTGAGTTTCTAATTTTGCTAATGTCAGAGTGCACATAGGACATTCTGGGATATTGTAAATATCTTGGATTTTTAAAAAAAAAGGTTTTTGTTCTAACATCAAGAATAAATATGTCAATTAAATGGAAAGTAGTCAATGATCCAGAAAAGAAAAAAAAAAAAAAATGGAAGCATAAAATGAATTGAGCATTATTTTTCCTCTAAAGCCCTAGGCTCCAAACACATTGGCCTAGTTTCTGTTCCTCCTACCTAGGAATATAGCAAGCTTGTTTCCACCTTAGGGTCTTTGAGCTGGCTGTAGCCGGCTCCTTTTTGTTATGCAGATCTTAGTTTAAATGTACTTTCAAAGAGAGTCCTCTTCTGACACACCCCAACCAACGTCAGCCAATTGCACAGGGCATACTTTTGATTTCTTTTCCTTATAGCATTTACCATTTCTTGAAATTATCTTATGTATTTGTTTATCCATTTGTTATCTTTCTGCCTGCCTGCCCAGTAGCATTCTTCTACCTACTCGAAAATAAACTCCAGGAAAGAAAGAACCCCACCTTCCTTGACCACTGTTTTATATCTAGCCTGGTCTTAGAACAGTGATTAAGAAATCTTGAGTGTTTAAAAAATATCTGTTGACCACTTGGAAACGTGTTATTTCTTAGCAGATGTTATGTTTAGAAAATAAAGCTAGCTACGTTCTGGTCAATTCCAAAAAATATATATAATTCATGTTTTCAACACTTATTTCTACTACAGAGGGTAATTTGGAATTATTTTACATGTATTTAGTTGCACAATAAGTTGGAAGAATTTACGTATTCACTGAGTTAGCAATTTGGCTTTGGTGAAAATTAATAACAATAGATACCATATACTGAATACTTGCATATGTACTGTGCTGAGCATTTCCATTCTCTCTTATTTAATTCCCTTAAACACCCAGGGACAGTAAATATTATTACTACTGTCATTTCATATATGTGGGGATTAAGAACTAGCAAAGTAACTTACCCAAAGTTGCTCGGCTAGTAAAATGTGGAGCAAGGATTGATGTCAGTTCTGTGCAACCTGCAAAGGCAGTGATCTTAATTGCAACATTTTATGGCCTCTTATTGGATAAGTTGCTATGTCTAAGTGTTTTTCTTATTTGCACAGTAGAACCATATTTTTCTTTTTTTATAAGATATACCTTCTATTTAAGCAATAGTCAGCTGCAGCACCTGGGTCCGTTAAGCATCTGACTTGGGCTCAGGTCATGATTTAGCTGTACCTGAGTTTGAGCCCCGTGTCAGGCCTGGAAACTGCTTTGGGATTCTGTGACTGTCTCTCTCTCTCTCTGCTCTTTCTCCCACTCATGCTCTGTCTCTGTCTCAAAAATAAATAAGCATTTAGTAATAGTCAGCTGCATGCTTTTTCCCCTGGTGTTTGTTATTGTTTTATTTTTTGAAGTAGAGATGTAAACTATCTAATCATACTTTTTCTCTTTCAACCAAGGCTAAGGTTGTCTATAAATATAGAAGAATGTGAAGGAAAAGAATTCAAATGGTGACCCTACTTCTATGATGGCATTAGCACACTGCCTAACCAGCAAATATTCCCTGAAAACTCTGCCGGATGTATACTACCATTCTATGGGACCTTGTTCTAAGGATTTGGAGGCAGGCTTCCAGATGCTGGAAATAATGTATTCAACTGGTAGCTTAATTCTTGAAAATGGAGTTACATGCTTAACTCAAGGAGTTACAGTGTAGTCCATCTTGTGGTTGGTTTATTTTAAAATGTATTCATTTGATTGAGACATTTGAAGGAATAAGATAGTATCCACCATATGAGTAAGACCTCTGTTGAAGGCAGCCATTGTGATTATGGTAAAGAAGAAAAAGAAATAGGAGTGTGAGGGATGGCAACAAGGAGAAGAAAAGAAAGGGGGATAACAAGGAGAAGAAGAAAGACAGGAAACTATTAAAGGCATAGTAAATAAAGGAGAAATATTTTATTTACCTTTAAAAACATTTGCTTTTTTTTTTAAAGCAAGGAATCCTTTTCTGTAAAATGTATTATATAGAGTTTTTTTTATACACTATATCTTCTACAAAAAAATTAAAAATCCTGCAGTTACATTAAGGAAAAAGAAAAAAAATTTAGGTAAGCTCTGTCTCTCAAAAATGTGAGGGTACTAATACTACTCTATGAGTTTTACAGAGTATTGAGCGGAAGAATGTTTAGGAACATAATAACTTCATGCAGATTGTTGAGGCATAACTTGCTATTGTCCTGAAAATGTAAAACCACTCTCTTTTTAAATTTATTTTTGTTAATGAACACATATTTAATATGGTAGCACATTCTATATACTTCAGCACTTATGTTGCCCTTAAAAATTTTTTTTCAAGTAGTTAATCAGTGAGGCTCTAGGCATATTTTTTCTAGAACATTGAACATTAACACAACGAATGACAGATGTGCCTTCATTAGAAGAAAAAAAACAAATTGAAAGGATAACATAAAAATCACAGTCTCATGCTCTGACTTGGAAAAGCAGGTGAGTCATGTTATTGCAAGTAATACAGTATTAATCTGGACATTATAATTACAAGGAAGACGTGACTTTTTATAGGTAATCTAATCCTACAGCTGTATGATCTGATTTTATCAAGATGTGGTATTTCTAACAGATCTAATTTAATGTATAATCCTTAAAATTTTAGATATGAATCATTTTTAGGCAGATTTTCATTGTTTACAGTTAAAGCTTATATGTGTTTATAGCTATAAGATATAGACCTTTAGATATTTTATAACTTTACATCTAAATTTCAAAAAGTCCAATTATCTACCTCTCATTAGCTGGATCTTTAGGAAAAGAAATTTCTGAGTGTATACTTGCTCTAAGCAGTTAGTAACACCCTGACCTATATTTTGAGGCTGTCATTTATGCAGGATATGGATAAAAATAGAACTCTCAAAAAATGTATGATATATAAAAATATTGAGTGAAATATGCACATTAGCATAACCATTTGAGTTTGGGAAGAAGACTCTGATTCAATTTAAACTTGAGAATGTTCTTCAGTCTATTTCTTTCTATCTTTTATTTTTTAGTATATCTTCCAGTCTATTTTTAATTGTTTCCCCCCTAAGTAGTAGCCACAGGGTATGCACCAAACGCATAACTTAACAACTGTTCCAACATACAATGATTCCTCAAAACAGTACATTATCTTCTTCATTGAGGCACTTTAGTTGAACAAAGGATTTCAAAATAAAACAGTAAAAATAATGTTTTGATGTCAACTAAATAAAAACATTAAATAAATGAGAAGTTGACTAGAAAAATAGGTGATTTTTTCATCTATTGATTCTCAAGATAAAAAGGGAAATTATAGAACTGTAATTTTTCATCTTTATGGTTCTCAGGAATATGTGTCCACCGTGTTATTTTTCTTGACAGAGATTCTCAAATATATAGGTGGCATAAATATTTTCTTTATGTCCATGTGAATATGTCCATGTGAATCTTGAAAAACATTTAAGACTTCTGAATTAGCAATCTCATCTTATTTTAAATGAATTTAAAAAGTAAAAAAATAAAAAGTGTAGATTAAAAATAGTTTTGTATATAGAATTATTGAATCATTATATTGAAATTAACATAACACTATGTTAATTATCATCAAATAAAATTAGCTTCATAAATTTAATGTTTAATAATAATACTTCCACACACAAGATTATTTGAATATGAAAAAATCAACAAATACTTATTAAACTCAAAGAATGGAATAATTATTTTGCTGCCATGTATCTAACATAATTTATATAGTCAAGCCGAAGGTATGTTTTAGAACTCAAGCCATATATAACATCTGATAGGAATCCTTCCCTGACAACCCACCCCTTAAATTTGGGTTATTTATACCTATATTATATAATTTTAAAAATCCTGTTTTGCATCTGCTAGAGCCATCAACATACAGTTTAGTAAGTATCTGTTTATTTATTCATGTTTCCTTTTAGATTATCAGCTGTCTGGACTATATCTTTTACTT
Organism: Prionailurus bengalensis; assembly: GCF_016509475.1. Lineage (NCBI taxonomy): Eukaryota > Metazoa > Chordata > Mammalia > Carnivora > Felidae > Prionailurus > Prionailurus bengalensis. The sequence goes on along the minus strand of NC_057344.1, from coordinate 131,386,936 downwards.
CTCTATCTCCATAGCTTACTTAGCGCTCTGCCTAGTATATTGCCAATGTTTAATTAAAGTTTGTGAATATTTATTATTCACCTTTGTATCTAGTTCCTGGCACATAGTAGACACTCAATAAATATTTGTGGACTGGAGGAATAAATGAATGAACGCCATCTGCTTTTAGAATCACCGTGAAGACACATTTCTCAATTAACACATGCCTCATAAATAGTGAAATTAGAAAAAAAACTTCCATAAAAATGTTTAAAGTTTATGCAAAATGGCAAAAATTTGCTTCTGTTTTTCAGAAAAGTCAGTGAAGATAGTGTTGAAACCCTCTTATCCCCTTGATGCACTTCCTGTATGTGCTTCTGCACTGAATGTATGGTCTTGTGCTTTTATTCACTCATTCATTATTCATTTAACAAATAATATTGAGGATCAGTATGTGCAAGGCACTCCTGTAGGCACGTGGGTAGGTACAGAAATATCCCTGTTCTCATTATCTTTTATATTAGTGGGGAAAACAGACAATGAATAAGATTAATGTATACCATATATACTGTTTAGATAGAGATAAATGCTAAGGAACAATAAAACAGGCAAGAGGACTCAGAAGTGGATGTGACCATGTGTGTGGTGGTAGAATTACTATTTTAGATGTAACAGCCAGAGATGGCTTCACTGAAAGGACATTTGAGCAAAGTCTGAAAGAAAGTAAGAAGGGACTCCTGCAGGTAACCAGGAATTGACTCACAAAGGGAAATGCAACAACAAATAGTGGTGGTATGGGAGGGAAATTATGAAATGCCGGGCCTGTAGACCTTTCTGACAACTTTTACTCTCAATGTGATAAAATGCCATTGCAGAATTTTGAGAACAGTAATATGATCTGATTTAGATTTTACCATAATAACTCTGCATACTGTGCTGATAATATACTGTGAGGGACGAAGGTAAATGTAGAGATGGGTTAGAATGTTATCACAATAAGCCCGGTGAAAGATGATGGTGGCTTAAAATAAGTCATAGCCGCTGAAGTTTGGAGAAGTGGTTGAATACTTTTTATGACGTGAAGATAATGTCAACAGGATTTTCTAACATACTAGAAAAGAAAAAGAGAAACTAAGAATTCCCAAAGGTCTTTAACACAAAAAAACAGAAGAATAGGGTGGACATTGAGACAGGAAAGACCACATACAGAACAGGGGTTGGGAGGAACTCAGAAGGCTTTGAGTATGTTAAGCTTGAGATGTTTCTCTATAGAAGCAGGAACACAGTATGGGCAGGTAGATGTGATTTAGGAGTTCAAGGGTAAAGATAGAAATTTGGATGTCATCAGCATTCAGATGGTACCTCAACCCTAAGCCTTAATGAGCTCACCAAAACAGTGCGTATAGATAGAAAACAGGAGTTTTAAGTCTTGAGTCTTGGAACACTCTAGATTTAGAGGTCATGGAGGTCAGCTGGATCCAGCAAAGGAGACTGAGAATATATAGGGAGAGAGTTTGGAATGAAAACAGGGGACTGTGGTGTCCCAGAAGCCAAATGGAGGAAATGTCTAAAATTATGGTAATTTACGATTTAGCCATTTTTGACTCTTTTCTTTCCTCACCATCCACATCTAATCTTCAGTATTCTTTTGGTTCTTTCCACAAAATATACCCTGTAAGTACGTGTTTCATCAGAGAAGCAGAAGTAATACGAGTCATATGGACTTAGTCATATGGATTTATTATAGGGATTAGATCTTATTCAATTATGTGAGCTGAGAAGTCTATGGAAGTCCATTGCCACTGAATTTATTGGTGGGTTTAAAGTCACTGAGATCAACAGAACTGGCAGTTAGGAAGAAAAGCTGTGGGGATGGTGGGGTCAGCTGGGACAAACTGGAATCATAAGGATAAATTGGACTTCCAGAAGATAATCTCTACCTACATGTGTCTCCCGCCACCCCCAACCTCAACATTACATGTGATATGCACATGGTGATATGCAGAAGGACTCTTCACAATGGAGCTTCCTATACCCTTGTACATGTACACTCTGAGAGGTTAAAAGAGGAGTCCTAGCAGGAGCTGAGAAAGCTGCAGGTATAGCTGCTGCCCTAAACCAAAGAGGTAAGCTAGCAGATGAATAACAAGGAGTGTGTGCTGAAACTGCATCCGGTTCCCTTTACTAAACTTCAGCACGCATAAAGTTGCTTCTTCCACCCAGATCTCATGAAGACTTTTTCTGGCAACTCCAATGCAGGAAAGGGAATTCTGGGAAACACGGTTTCAGTTTAGCTAGATCAACACAGTACAAAGTCATTACAATCCAGAATCTACTAAAATAAAAATGAAGACTGAGAGTTAACTTGGAATCATTTGTTACTGTCCATAAATTGCTGTAATTAATACTGTCCATAAATTGCTGTAATTAATGTAATTAATGTATTAATGGATTATTTCCTTGAAGACCTTTTGTATTGTACTTTATATTATATTCTAATCATTTGTTTCCATGACTGTCTCTATGGTGAGAATTTTTCCCCCCATTTTGGTTGCCAATATTTGTCTTGTTTAACAATTTCAACACAAATTTGTTGAATGATTATGATCCCTTCAAATTCTACTTTTTTTTTATAATTTTAAGCGAAGATGTGTTACAGATCTTTGCTAATAAGAACACAAGATTGGTGAGAAATTAACACAGTTAATATAGATCTTGAAATAATCCTTATCTATCATGCTAGTGAATATATTCTTCCAGTATGCCTAGTCTGACTCTTAGTCTGTCACTTTTATTTAGTTTTCTAGGAAAAAAGTAATAAATATATAATTGTGTTTAACTTTTGCTATTTATGTTGCATGACTACATGAATGATTATGCTTAATTTATATAGTAAGTCTCTCCACCAGGACTACTTGTAGAGTTATTTCATGATGAATTTTCTTGTTTTCCTCACCTCTTTTATCATTACAGGTTTTTATTCAGCAATTACTTCCTATGATTCAGCCTTATACCAGAGTCATCCAATACACCAAAATCTCATGCTATTTTTCAGATATGTGGCATTCTATTGGCTGGAACTTTCACTCATAGACGTGACTACAGTATACGAAGGAGAAGAAAACTAATTGATAGCTGTTTATTTATTAATCAGCCAAAAATGTAAACACAGTAATACAAATCTCACTTCCAGCCTCTTGGAGACAGTTGAGTTTATTCTGAGGTTTTATATATCTTCCTAAGTCTTAACCTGTGCCGAGGTCTGAATGTTTATGCCCCCCACCCCCATTTATACACTGAAATGCTGAAGTCCAATGTGATGGTGTTAGAAGGTGGGGGTTTTGGGAGGTGCTTAGGTCATGAGGGCCCACCCTCATGGATGGGGATTATGGTTCTTATAAAAAGAGACTCCACAGAGATCCTTTGTCTCTTCTACCACGTAAAGACACAGTGAGATGGCACTGGCCATGAACCAGGAATAGGTCTCTCATCAGAACACAACTGTGCTGGGACCCTGACCTCAGACTTCCCAGCCTCCAAAGGTATGAGAAATAAATTTGTCTTTTATAAACCGTCTGCTAATGGTATTTTGTCCTGGAAGCCTCAATGGACTCAGACAACCTGCTCTGCTTTTGCATCAGAGTTTACCACACTGCTTCCTATGACTGAATATTATGTGTCTAGTTGCTCCAATGATTCTGCAACCATCACTTTTCCAGTCAGTTTAGAAGAAAGATAACTTACAAAATATGTTCAAAGACAAAAGACTTCTAATTGTTTGGAGGGAAACAAAGGCTTTTAAAGGAATAATGAATAAGAAGCCTTCTCTAGCACATACAATTTTCAAGAAGTGATAAAAAGAGTAAATCTCAAGTCTTACACACACCACCTTGTCTCACCTGAGCACACATTATTTTGCTTCAACTGGTCACTAGGGATCTAATGAGGAGTAAATCAATCAGGAGCCCACCATTGGCTTATAGTCTAGTGGGAGAGATTTCTCTGGTTGGGGGAAAAAGACAAAGTTAAAGATTTGAAGCATGAGAAAGATTCAAAGCTGCTGTTGCTGGCTTGTAGAAGGAAGCAGCCATATGTCAATGAAACAGAGACCTTTGTACTACAACTTCAAGAACTGAATTTTGTCAACAACCAGAAAGAGCTTGGAAGCTGATTTGTACCCAGAGCCTCCAGTGAGAACTCAGCCTGTCTAACACCTTGATTTCAGGCTTGTGATACTGAGCAGAGAACTAACCACATTTTGCAAGAATTCTGACTCATAGAACTGTGATCTAATAAATCGAATTTTATTTTAGGCTACTATGTTTGTGGTAAATTTGTTATGCAGCAGTAAAAAAATGACTATAGCTTGTTTTTACTCCAAATGGCTGGCTGGAGTGGTTAGCTTTGAAGCTAGAGGGTCTACTTCCAAGATGGCTCACTTATCTGGCTCACAAATTGGTACTGGGTGCATGTGGAGTCTGTCAGATGGTACTGAGGGATGAAGGCATCAGTTCTTTTGCATAGGTCTATAGGTCCCTTACATGATCTCCATAACAAGTGATTATGATCCAAGAGCAATTGTCCCAAAAGAACAGGGAGAAGGTGAATGGAAATTTTTGAATTAACCTAGGAAATTACATAACATTGTTTTCATAATATTCTATTGGTGGAGGCAGTCCAAATGTTCTTCTCAGGTTCAGCAGAAGGGACATAATCATTACTTACTACTCAGTCAGAATGATTTCAGCATCTCCTTGTAAGAGGTACATATGGGAAAGGATATTTTGTGGCAGTCATATTTGAAACCTACAATTACATGGTGATTTAATAATTCACTATCCTAGTACCTATCTCATTGGTTAAAATGTTGACATTTGGAGAAAAAGTTGGAAGTGAAGACATTGCAAATAAAGCATTGTTACACCCCAGTAGTTGGTTTATCATGTAAAAAAATGGGTTTGGATATATAACATACATGCACGTAATAAATCTCATAATGACAAAGGTCAAGAATACTTGCTATCTTAAAAAAAAGTTTTTTATTTATTTTGAGAGTAGGGGAGGGGGTTGTGGGCATGAGCAGAGGAGGGGCAGAGAAAGAGGGGAGAGAGAGAATCCCAAGCAGTCTCTTGGCTGTCAGTCCAGAGCCAAACACCTAGGGCTTGAACTCACCAACCATGAGATCATGACCTAAGCCAAATCCATAGTCAGGAGCTTAATCGACTGAGCCACCCATACATCCTAGAATACTTGCTATCTTTAACATTAACTTCAATTTCTAGAAACCCTCCAAGATGTTGAAGATGGGGAGTTAAAATAAAAATTAAGATCTATTTGAATGTTAATGGGTTATTTTAACTTCAGTTAATATGCTTTTAACTTGAGTTACGTCACTACTGATTTCTTAAACACTTATTCAATATTTAGCAATTGATACAGAGCATTAACAATAGTTACACTCCAAACATTGTATATTTTGATTTGTATGGTATGTAAAGGCTAAGAAATCAGAGAAACTGCTATTCACCCAGATATAAAATGTAGGCAACTATTCCATTACAGAGTTTACTATCTAATTTAGGTTTATTTTTTCCAGAAAATGAATAAAATTCAAGATTGTTCTTATTTACATAATATGATAGTAAGGAAATATTATAAAGCAATAAAATTAGTCCTCAGCAGATCTAGACTGAATAAAAATATAACAAATTATTTCTCTTCATCTTCTACATTTGGATGATTAAAAGTAATTGAATCTCATTACTGAGTGAACCAGACATAAAGGAAAAACACTTTAATTCATGATAGCATGTGCATTCATTACTGAAGTAAAAAATTTGGTCAAACAATGTATAGACTTGGCAAAATAAAAATGATTTTCATTTTGCATAATTTCATATGTCTAGAATTTCACAATATAAGAGAAGCTTTATACAAATCACAAAAACTAGGAAATGCATTTTTCACATTTTAATTACAATTCACATGTCTGTATCTCCTGCTGTGATGTTTTGTTAAAAAGAGTACTCATTTGTGAAACTGCCAGTATAGAAACTGACAGATGGTAAGACCAGTTTCCAACCTGCTTAAGTACTGGTTTAATATGGTTTAGATTATTTTATTTGCATTGTCTGTTTTTACTATATACCTAAGTAGTACAAAAGTACTATGACAGCTTTGTTACAGTTCTTCTATTATAATTAAATCTAGTTATATTATTTATATATAAACTTATTGTTATAATTTCAGATTTTATCAATACACTATTTTTAGAGATGATTTAATTGATTATTTTTCTTTAAAAAAGTGTCAGTTCTATTTTTTCTTAATGAAATTCCTACAAACACATAGATGCCTGGGGACAATCATAATAGAACAACTCAAAAATTCAGAAAAAAAAGTCACTTTGATAGATGTAACCCATAGACATCAACAAATGAACTAATTAATTAAATACTTTTTAATATTTCAATCTGAAAAAAAAGTATTTAAACATGAAAATTACCTCATGTGAAGGTGAGAAATCCTAAAGTTATACTCCAAAAGACCTCATTAATCACATTTGGATATATAAACAAAAAGAAGAAAATTATATGAAAGGAAAAGTTTCTACTGGTGAATTAGCTTATAAAAATTCCCTTGTTTTATGTTGATAAACATTATTTTTAATACAGTTCACTTCCTTTAAAAAATAGAGGAATGAATTCAGAGAACATTAATATTAATGTCATTTCTTGCCTCCTGCTATAGCTTCAACTTTTCTTAGCTTTCTAAAGTGGATAATCTCTTCTGGAAATTCAGGATTACCTCAGTTACTGGGTAAGTGGTGCCTCTCCACACACACCTTCTGCTTACCATTCTTACCATTAAAATGGGCTCAGAATTGGTTCACTTTGTAAACCTGGGACTTGGTAGCCCAGTGACAAGGACAGTGGCATACAAGCACCTTAATAGTCTTGCTATCACATTTGCGCATGGGATGGAACCTTGGTGTCTATGTAGTTCCCAGATCAAAGACAGCTCATGCAGAGTATTAGGACCTAGTCATCTGGACTTAGATTCTGCCAAGGATTCCTCTCTGAAATCCTGATCAGTTGACCTAGCTGGCCTTTTAGTTTCATTCACAGAGTAAGAACATGAACAGACCCTGCTTTTCTGCAGGATTTCTGCTGTGAAAAGACATTTACTAGTCCCCATTACCAGTGTTCTGAAAGATAATTCTATCTAAATTCTTGTGTACTGTGCTCTGTCTACCTGGAGGTTGCCCCAATTAATACCATATTAAAATGGAGTTTTTCCTGTGCCCTCTGGACCCTGAACTACAGTTTGGTCAATTCTCCTGTCTTCTATCTTGTACTTTTTCATCAGTCCTTGATCTTGAAGTATGTGCAAGTTTTAGCCTTGATCTCCATTAAGGTTCCTTGCTCTAAGGTACTTATAATACCACATTCATGTTATAACAGTTATCACAAAAGGATAATTTACCAGGCTGCCTGATTTGGGCTCAGGTCATGATCTGACACTTTGTGAGATCCAGCTTGGCAAGAAGCTTGCTTGGGCCTGTTTGGGATTCTCTCTTTCTTTCTCTCCTGCCTTTGCTCCACTGTGAGACCACGTTTTCTCTCTCAAAAATAAGTAAACATTTAAAAAAAGTATAATTTAAGAATGTTTTTTTTTAATGTTTATTTTTGAGAGAGAGAGTGTGAGCAGGGGAGGCGCAGAGAGAGGGTAACAGAGGATCCAAAGCAGGCGCTGTGCTGACAGTATTAAGCCAGATGTGGGGCTCTAACTCAGGAACTCATGGAGCTGTGAAATCATGACCTGAGCCAAAGTCAGATGCTCAACCTACTGAGCCACCCAAGTGCCCCAGAAATTCAGAATGTTAATAACAAATTTACAATTATTTTTTCATTTATTTTATACTATTGTTATACTATTGATTTTATACTATTAGGCTAAAGCAAAGAGAAGTGGCCTTCATCTAGCTTTGTTCATAAAGACTGGATAATGATGACAGGGTACGAAGTAAATCAAAGGACAATAAATAGCTAGGATAAAAAAAAGAAATGCAAGTTTTAAATTTATTTTCTGATACTTCATCTATATTGTTTGAAAATATTTTGAAGTGAATCCACTTTCTAAAACATACAGTTCATTATAGTAACTGCATTGTAAAGAAAAATGATCTCTTTACCTTCCCTAGGCACTAATTTTACTTTTTAGGTACCACTGCTGAAGAGTTCCTAATTTGGCTCATCACTTCATTCAGTGGGAATTCAGTGCACATAAGGGGCACATATGTAATTGGCAACCTAATTTTTCTGCTTTCATCAAATGGTGCAATGCCAAATCTTCATTGAACTTGCCAGTTAAATGCACTTGGGAACCAAACAGCAGCAAGCATAAGAGATGAAAATGAACAAATTGGAAAGAATCATTAACTTTCTGTGTTTTCCTATCACAACAAAAATTGTATCATTGAGAGTGTAGCAAAGTGGGAAATTCTACTTGAAACATTAAATAATCTTAAAAGAGAATAATTCATTGACTTAACTTCTGAAATGTTCATTAGAATTTATAAATGCAGTTTCTAGTACAGATTTTTTTCAATCAAAATACAAAATAGTTAAAATGAATCAAAGTTTTAGAAGTGTTTTAGGTTATACATTTTGTCTTTCTGGTATAGTGTATATGAATGTTAGACCTTACGTTGGAAGCAAAATTGTTAGAAAATTAAGCGAGAAATGTTGGCTTATTTAATACCTTAATGAATAAAAGCAATTGACAGATTGTCATGGTTCTCACTAATTACAAATGCAATTGAGAGTGTGAAAATTACAATCAGTTGTGATTACCAAAAAATGCCCTTGAAATATCTGGTCTAATGTATGATTTTGAAGTATGCAATATAGAGTCATTATTAAATTATCATTTTTGATGACAATTAAATAGAGAACTGGGACCAAAAAACCAAAAAACTTCCTGAATATGATTAAATATTATTCTTAGGGATAGAGGTTTTTTTTTTTGTTTTTTTTTTGTTTTTTTTGTTTTTGTTTTTTTTTTGTCTATTTGCAGCTTGTAAAAAGAAACACATTTTTACTGGCTAACTGTAAATGTTCAGACCAGGAATATGTCTTCTGCAGAATTTTCCTTTGCAGTGATAGCAGGATTCCTTTCATAAGGACTTTGGAGAAAAGTTTCCTAACATTTTTCATTCATGAGTCCAAGTACTTAAGACTTTGAAAATCCTTGTTTAACTCTAAAAAATAAATTTTGTAATCCCTTCTTGCACTGGAAAAAGTAGGAGGGAGGTAGAAGGAAAATGCCACAGGGTTTAGATCAGCTTATTTCGTAATTGTCAAAAGCTAAGAAACTATTAAGTCTTCCAACTAAACCAGGTGTTCTGAATAGGAGGTGGAATGGACAGTAGAGTAGGGACAACTTAGGTTGAGCTCCAGCTGTATCAATTAACCTGTATGTTACCTAATGTTAACTACCAACCCTCCCCAAACCTGACTTCCCTGGTCTGTAAGACTAAGGAAATTATAATTTCACAGGGCACACACACATTAAATCTCAACATCCTTTGTTAGTACATCCATTTTCTAGGTTTAATCAAAGGAGCTAAAATGTCCTGTATTTATATGTTATTGATGTATTTATCCACTGGTCCCAACCTTGCTTGATTATACGCTTAAGCCACTTTTAATGGACTTTATCAGGCTCTAAACTCTTTATATGAGACAGGGAAAAACTTTAGGGAGGGAAAATCAGAGTGAAGAAGGTAAAATGGAGAATAAAGGGGCACCTGAGTGGCTCAGTTGGTTAAACGTCTGACTTGAGCTCAGGTCATGATATCATGGCTCTTGTGTTTGAGCCCCGCGTGGGGCTCTGTGCTGACAGCTCAGAGCCTGGAGTCTGCTTCAGATTCTCTCCCTCTCTCTCTGCCCCTCCCCTCACTCTCTTAAAGATAAATAAACATTAACAAAAATTAAAAAAATAATACAATGGAAAATATATAATGGACAAGCATTTGATAAAAACTTGAGGACATAGCAATGGCCATGAGCTACTGATAGACACTGAGTTGTCAACCTTTCCACCACCCTCTAGCCCCCTATCTTTTGTCACATTTATGAGAAAAAGGATTTTCCATAGCTGTCACTCCAAATCAGAGCTGTATCCATGCCAAAATACACATTATACTCATTCAAAAAGCACACCTTGCTTTTATAACCCAATATATTCATATTTCAGCAGATTGTGGCCAGTTAGATTATTTAGATTACTAGAAGCTCTTTCTCAATACAGTACTGCATGAGATCACAAAAGTGTTCAGCAGTCCAGTTAGGGAGGTAATGTCAGGTGTACAAACTTAACACTGGAGATGTATCATCTGTCTACATGCCAACAGAATGGGTTAAAAAATGTTTCCTACACACACACATGCACACACACTTCATCTGCTGTATTGTCTGCCAGACATAAATATATAGGAGTGGAGATAAAGAGGGGCATGGATGGGAAAGAGTTCAGGACCCAGTGCAAACCCAAAAGGAAATGAGGCAATACAATGGGAGAAAGAATCTGGAGAAATAAATCAGGTAAGCAATAGCACCATGCATCTGAAGTCTTCCCCGTCTATAAACCGGAAAATTTTCTCTAGGGGCCATCAGTCAAATGATATCAAAATGGTAGCTGGTTCTGTTTGTAATTCCCGTGTGTCCATGACCTTAGGTGTAGGAACACAAGTACCACTCCAGGTCGCAGTCCCAATGCTTCCATTATCCTACAGAAGAACTGAGTACTGTCAATAATGGTTCCTGGGAAGTGTGACTTGCTTAGAGGAAAGGAGTCAGGTTTCTTTCCTTGATGCCAAGGAGTGAAGAGACGCGTCAGGATGTGAATAGGTTACCAGAGAAGGAAAAGGGGAGAAAGAACCTTATAATTTCCTCCCTGAGAGGTGGAAGAGAAAGAAGGTAACTGGTGGTCTGGAGAGAGAAAAGATACAGTGCATTTTCAGCATCCCCGAGGTCCCTTCGCACTGCCTCAGACTCCCCCTTCTCCTGATTTGAACTGCCAAAAGCACTTGGACTCACGCACAAGGATGGGCTAAGGGGAAAGCCAAGTCAGCGCGGTCGGAAAAGGCTTCCCTTAAAATGAAAACTCAGCAACGGGCCAGCCGTGGGTGTGCGCGCGTTAATGTATGAGTATGCGTGCGTGGTAACCAGCAGACGCAGTTGGCTGGGCGCCGCCCTCAAAGCCCCCTCCCCGCTCAGCGTTCCCCCCGCCCCGCCAATCCCTCCCTATAAAGGCCGCGCTCGCCGCCGCCCTCCTCGCAGTCGGGGAGCGCGGCCTGCCGTGGAGGTGGCCTCGGCGCTCCCCACACAGTCACACTCCGCGCACTCACACACTTGGAAGCGCCTCCCCACGTCCCTCCCCTGCCCTCCTCTGGCTCTGCTCTTCTCTCTCTCACCGCAAATAGTCGCCGACCGACTGCCAATCCGTCTCTCTCTCTCTCTCTCTCTCTCTCTCTCTCTCTCTCTCTCTCTCTCTCCCCCTCTCTCTCTCTCTCTCTCTCAACAACATGACTGACTGGGAAGCGGTGGCTCAGGCAGAGCAGCTCTGCTGGCGCAGGCAGGAGAAGGAGGATTATTAAAAAAACACAGCTCGACTCTGCAACTGGAGTGGAGAGAAGGAGCCCAACAGCCGAGAGGGGAGGGAGGGCAGAGGAGGGGGACCAGGAAAGACACCCCCGTGCCCCGAAGACACACATTCCTGAGTGCCCAGGAGGAGCCTTAACAAGCGGCGCGGAGCCCTTCAAGGTAGTAACGCCCTCGGTGCCCCCGCGCCCGGAGGGTCGCGTGTTGCGTCGCTGCTGCGCTGGGGCCAGCCCCCGGCGGACGCGGGGTGACTGCCGGGCAGGTGACCGCGCCGTGCCCGGGGCCGCCCTGGAGCAGCCCCCGCCCAGGCCCGGGGCGCCGGCGCCGGGCCCGGCGTGCGCGGCGCGGAGACCTGGCCTTTCAGGCAGGGTGGGCGGGGGGCGGACGGGCTAGCTCGCTGGCGGCCCGCGACTCCTCGCGCGCTGCGTGGCCTTTTCCTCCGCGCTCCTGAGCGTTCTGCTCCGGGTGGCGGCGGCCGCCGCTCCGGGGCGATGCAGAGCGCGGCCGGCCGAAGAAGCAAGAGTTGGCGCAGGTTCCGGGCCGCTCCCCTCCCTCGCCGCTCGCGTCCCGCAGGTAGGGGCGGTCGGCCAGCGCTGGCTCCCCGGGCTGCGGGCGCCGGGGCGGGGGCGGCGCCGTAGAGGGGGAGGGGGGCGGGCGGGGAGCCCGGGGGCTCCCGGCGGAGCCGCAGTGCCCGAGTCGGGACCGCCTCTCGCCTCTGCCTGTGTGTCCTCAGGCGCCGGCTTCCTGGCTTGGAGGCGAGACCTTCCCCCGCGGAGGCAGGAACGGCAGCGACTTAGTGTGAACAAATCGCTTTGTGGTGGCGCGTCAAGGGCTGCGGGGAGGGGTGTGTGTATGTGTGTGTGTGTGTGTGTGTGTGTGTGTGCGTGTGCGCGCGCGCGCCCATTCGTGTGTGTTCGCGCTCCTGACTAATCAATGCTTTGGCTCACCTGAAAAGATAATCAGCCTTCAGGTGAAACCCTTGGGCCCCCTCAGCTTTTGGCTTGTGTCCCAGGGATTCGTACAGGCGGTGCCATCAAGGGGTAGGGTTGCGCGATAGGGTGACGGAGGGATTTGTGAATGGTGCTTCTCTGCGCGTGGAGGCTGAGCTTGCTGATGTAAAGGAGGAGGTATCCAGAGTGAGAAGAAAGGCTATTTATGGCAAAGAGTTGTGAAATTTCTCGGGGTTTCCTTTAGTGTATCCTGAGCCTCTTTCTCCCTACCCCCTTCTCTCTCCTCTTCCTCCCTCTGTCGTTTCTTCCATTTGTCCTCTTCTTTCTTAGAATTAGAAGCAGTTCTGCTTTTTTTCCCACTCTCGTGGGACTTGGAATATGAAGTGAAGTCAGAAATCACTTGTTTTTTCACAGGTAGAAAAAAAAAATGTTTCTTAGAAGTCCGATCTCTGGGCCTTTAATGTTCTTACGTACTTGTTCTCCACTTGTCTTATCTCTTAAGGCCATCACTAGGACCCACAAGACACAAAGTACCTACTTGGTTTCAACAGCTTTCATTTTTCGTATCTTTACAGTTGAATGCCTTCCCACTGAAATGTAACACATTTTCTCCATGTCTACCCTTAAGAAAGGCTATTCAAAATAATGCTCACACATTTTACTGTAAAGCTGATTTTATTAAAAGCCTTGGAAAGGAAAGAGAAGCAGACACCTAGGTGAGTTTATATCGATCACTACTGATTAAGGACTACCTATTTAGAAAATACCTAAAATATTATGAATCTAGACGGCAACACAATTTGTTTCGGTTTCTTTTTCTATTTGCTTTATAATCAGTAGAGATTCCAAAGACGTAACTTGAAGCTTAGAGAGGACTTGGAACAGTATCTACCAATAATGCTTTAGCAAATTTATGTTTGTTTTTAGAAGTAGGAACCTGTGCTTTCATTGAACCTAAGACTGGGTCGTGACAGAGAGTAGGACAGTAGGGTATCTTTACCATTTTAAATTGCGATGTTTCTAAGCGCCTGCCAAGCCCAGTGTTTTTAAAACATTGAAATTCCAACCACTCCTTCATTAATTTCACAGAGAAGAAAGAGTAGTTAAGTGGTCAACCTATTGTCAGAGTGATTTGTCTTCATTTGATATTAATTAAGGAGCTTATTTTGATGGAAACATGCCAACTGTTGTTGGTTGTTGTTGTTGCTAAGTGTGAAAGTAGCTTTCCTTAACAGTCCTGTTCATTTTGAAAACAAAGCAGAGTTAAGGATTTGTTATTTTAATTTAGTTAGATTCCTGTTGGTTTAAAATACATTTTTGCAGTGCCTCGCTGGCTCAATGCCAGTCCATAGAGCATGTGACTTTTGATCTGGGCGGGGGATCTCTACCCCATGTTGGGTATAGAGATTACTTCAAAAATAAATATACTTTCAACATTGGAATCTGTGCAGTTTTATATTTGACATTAGAACTTAGACTGAGTGCCCTATTCTGAGGTTTGCTACCTTAACTTTCCTGAATCACTGGAATGTAGAAATGATGGGGAATTTTAAAATGTACTTGATGAATTATATTACTACAATCATTAAAAAGTTATGAATATTTTGTTCTTTGATGCTGTCAGAGAATCAGCAACTGTTTATTAGTTTAATGATGTATTATTTATACTATAGAATATTAATTTACATCAAATTTATCAACATAGTACTCATAATAATTGACTTGGCTTGTGCAAGGTACTATCTAGGCATTGTGGAGGAACATCAGACTTCCTCCCTGCCCTTCAGGAGCTTACTCTCCAGTTGGGATGAATCTGATGCACGTGTTTGAACAAAGTTAACAATCCATGACAGTAAGAGATTGCATGTCTAACAAGGACTGCAGGAAATCAGAGCATGACGATAACATTTCATACTGGTTTTTTTCTGAAGGGCTTCAGGGGTAGGTAAGATTTGTTTGGTCTTGGTCTTAAGGGATAAATCGGATTCATGGCTTGTCGATAAAACCGTAAGGTGTATGATGGAAGTCTCCTAGAATTTTAGAAAACAATTCAAGACGTAAGGGGAAATAAATTTGTTTTGAAATAGATTTATATATTGCAAAGTGGTTGAATTAGTTGTGTGAAGGGCAGGGTGAATTGGTTTTTGATGTACAACATTCTATACACTCTATTCTTGAAATTAATTGAATTTCTGTACCTAAGAGGACAACTTTTTGATTTTTTATTGCCTTTGAATGAACAAAATGCTCAACATATACTTGTAGAGAATATTTACCGTAAATATTTAAAAATACCACATCACATGAAAGTGTTGAACTTGGTATTAGTAACAAGATATCAGGTATAACCTCTTTATAGTTAGGGGTTTGAGGTACATCCTTAACCAACTCTCCTTAGATTTGTTCTAAAGAAAAAAAAGAATGAGATACGTAAAAGAATAGTTATAGTAGTAGTGAGCATTCACTGAATGCTTAATATTTTTTTCTTTATATAAAATATGCAATCTATTAAATGACATTTTCTGTAATACTTTTGTTTTAAAGTTATTAGGATGCACTCACATTATAGTTAATATATCTTTACATTATTTTCCATGGATATAGAGCTAGGATGTAGGGTTTGTGGGGAATAATTTTAGGATTGTAGTGATTTTAAAGATTTTTTAAACTTCTTGTAAATAGATGGTATTAATAATAGGAACAGGTCCTGTCTCTAAGCATTCTGAACTTAGTTTTTTTTTTTTTTTTGTATATATGTTTTTGTACAAACATAAAGCTGTTTAAAATACATTTCCCCATTTTAAGAACTCAAGAGGAAACATCTGAATTGACTTTGAGCCTGTCTTTTCAATATGACACCTTAGAAGTATGTTATGGTGACAGTAAAGAAATAGTACAAATATTAGATATGACTTTCAATAGATAACAGAATAGAATTACTTTCAGATTAGGTGGATTAAAAGATTTTCACATATATATTTTGTTGACAGTGACTAGATAAGAATTATTACAAAAGCGAAAAGCCTATTAAATTGCCAATTTCATATTCATGTAGGAATGAGATGATTTCCAACATAGTAACAGTACAAACTGGCCTATCTATTAATTGGTTTCTTTTGAGTTTGGTTTTAGACTATATGTCACAGGTGTATCACTTTGATAATGTAATCTCTCCTACTGAATGACTGACAGCTCCTGCATTATTTCCCTATTGGGTAGTGGTGAGATCTGTTTGCTTTATATTGAGAAATATTATCAGAAATATAATCTTCACTATGCAAGTGTGTCAGATAACAATAACACATGAAATCTGAGGTGGGGGAAACAGTGAGAAAAGATGGGGAGCTTGATAAAAAACACTCTAATGAAACATTCTTCAATATGTGGCTTAAACTAAATGTAACATAAAAATATAAACCTGAACAATTTAAACTGCAATTGATATAGTACCAAGATATTGTTATTACTTCTTATTTTTAAATCACTGCATTGCATTTTAAGTTGTTTTCATGTGGGCTGAATAAAATGGCCAAAAAGAAAAAAAAAAGGTGGTGGTTGAAAGTTCAATAGCATCTGTGGTATGATATTATATTTTTTAAGAAAGATTTCTGCTTTCATCACTGGCAGATGCAGCTTATTTGACCAAATGCCTGTCCCTCTACCTAGATTAACTTAAAATATCACTTTTGCTTTTTGCATATATATACTGCATTAAATAATTTTTAAACTTTAATTCAGCTAAATTAAAATTTTTGAACTGTTCTCTGTTGTCTGATACCAATATAAAATTTAAAGGCCATTTAAAAAGAAACATCTTATTATCTAATGGCAAATTCTTAACC
Source organism: Prionailurus bengalensis (assembly GCF_016509475.1). Taxonomy (NCBI): domain Eukaryota; kingdom Metazoa; phylum Chordata; class Mammalia; order Carnivora; family Felidae; genus Prionailurus; species Prionailurus bengalensis. Next base: position 131,370,499 of record NC_057344.1, on the reverse strand, counting down.
TAGAGCAGTAGTTCTCAAAAAATGCCAAACCCCAGATGATTGAATCTGAAATTCTCAGGTGGGTTCTTCAGTGTGATTCGTAAGCACTTTCAAATTTGAGAACTACTGACCTAGAGTATTTTATAGTGAAACTTGAAGTCTTTGTCTTCTGCCTGTTTTGTAGCTAAATACTTTCCTTAGCTGTTAGAGGTAACTAAGGTTTAACTATTTAGATCTGAAAAGTATTACACCCTCCATCAGAAGATTTCTGTCTTTATGTATATGCATATGTATTTCTATATTTAAAAAATTAAATGAGTTTCTAATTCTTGTGCATATATTTAGTGTTGATTGGGGAAACAATGTAAAAAGTGTAGAACTTAACTGGACCCTCAAGCCCTCAGGCTGGGCCTTATTTGTAGTCACAAAAATATGTACAATGTACAGAGTTTGACCATTTTCAGTTTAATCTTGTTGACTCTTATTGATAGTTTTGGACTTGGAATGTAATACTCATCTTTCTCTGTAAGATAACAGCTGCACAACAATAGCATCACACATGTGGAATGTTCTCAAAGTCTTAATGCTGGAATAAATTTTAGACCACATCTCTGTTTTTTATTTCCAAGATTAAAGATATATGTGTTCACATCTTGTAACTCTTTTAGTATCCCTCTTTCTCTCCTCCTTCTCTCCCTCCCTCCCTGCCTCTGTCTCTTTCTCTCCCTCATCCTTTTTCTCTGTTACAGTTATGTATGTGCTCAACCAACCCTTCCCTCAGGAAACCTTCCTTGGCCTCCTTTGCTACATCAGTTTTTCTGTTATATATTGTTTGAGTTCTGTATTCCTCTACCTTGTGACACTTACTGCAGTATTAATTTTATGTGTATTTATGAGATTGGTTCAATATTATGTTATCAGGGATTAACACACAGTAGATGCCCAACACGTATTGGTTGGGTAAGATATTTTATGATTTTCCAAATAAAGACACTTTAAAAAAGATTTTAAAATATAGGGAGTCCTAAGACCTATGTAAATGTAGGTATTGATTTCCTTTCTGTTTTGCAAATGATGAGTTATATTTTATTAACAACAACAATGGCTCTAATGTGCTGAGCATGTCCACATGATAGGCACTTTATATGCATTATGCCATTTATTTCTTCTAACATTATAAGTTGTTTTTGTATATGTTTTAGAGATGAGGAAACTGAGTTTCTGTTCTATGCTCTGCGAAGCTATCTAAACCAAACTGTTTTTAAAAATTTTTAAAAAGTCTAATTATTTATTATGAGAGAGAGTGAGAGAGTGGGGTAGGGGCAGGGAGACAAAATCCCAAGCAGGCCTAGTGCTGTCAGTGCAGAGCCCGATACAGGGCTTGAACTCATAAAATGTGAGGCCATGACCTGAGCTGAAATCAAGAGCTGGATGCTTAAACAACTGAGCCACCCAGGCGCCCCTAAACCAAACTATTTTTTTAATTACAATGATGTAAAAATCATGAAACCAGTAGACAGAGAATGTGATGGAGTGTATCTTCTCTTTATTCCTGATTTAACTTAGGACTCAGCACTGTCTGTGCATTACCTATGCTGTTGCCACCCTCTTCAGTGATGCTGTTGTTGCTTTTTTGGGTGATTGAACAAGTGATGGAGCACTTGCAAGGCTGAAGCTCCCATCTTCTTATTGTGTTTTTCAATACTGTTACTATGTACCCTCAGTGCCATTCAGTGACGAGTCTCTTACTCCCCTCTTGTCCGAATCTCCCAATTAGGTAATAAAAATTTGAGATGTAAACAAGTATAATTTGAAGACTGAGTGCCTTTATGCACTGATATTCAAACATCAGATATTCTCTATATTTGGTGATATACAGCTTATCTTCTGAAAAGGTTGACACAGCTTTGAGTACCTTACTCATATTTCCTTGGAAATATGATCACAGGGTAGTATCAATTTAGTTTCTTTTGGCTTTCAGCTTGCAAATCATTTATTTAAATGTGGGTTTAATTAATGTTCAAATGTTTGTAGCAAAGGAAATATTTAAAGGCTGATTCTGTAGAAGTCCATGGACAATTAAAGGGTTGAGTTTGGTTATTCTGAAGCCCTCTTACTAGACTGACTCTAACAAAGTTAGGTATTTTACAACGTGTTTTAATCAGTCAATAACATGAGTAAATGTAGATGCATACCAACATGAAGAAAAAAAATTGGTAGTTTAAATGAGTATTTCACTTACAGCCTATTTTGTAGCTTTTGTCAGAACTCGTTTCTGCTGCCGGAATCATTTAATCATTAACTGAAGCCTCAGTCATGCTCTTGATTCAGGACTAATCTTTCTGTGTAGTAGGAAGATTGACTGGTTTCTAACCCAACACTTTGGGTCTTAACATCAAGCCTCCCTTGATGCCCAGCTCTAATATTATAGCATATTTATAGTAATGCTTCTTTCTTATAACTGAAACTGAGGTCTCACTGAATATTTTTCTGGTAATGTTGATAAATTTACCCATTGTCACCATTTCTCTTAGCATTTGAGCAAGGCCTTTCTCTCAGTGGAGCCTTCTTTAAAGACTGAGATCCTGTCTGTAACACTACCTCCTTTCCTGAGTTTTGTGGGCCGGCAGACTGTCCCCAAAATATCACTTTTCCAGATCTCTAAACATTACCAGCTCTTAAAGGTATGCTTCATTTCCAATACTCACTTTTGGACTTCCATGAAGTCAATTATTTATGGCATATTGCCATGCTCCCAGATACTCATGCTGGTTGGACTTCTTAGAAGTATTTACAGCTGAGTCTCTATAGTGCCTCTATTGCACTATAGACCTTAGTGCCAGTCTATTACAAGGTTCTGACCATCACAAGACCATCACCTCATTTTACTACATGTAATCTTCCTTTACCCGGCTCTGTCTCACAATAGAGCTACCTCATTCATCATCATTGACAAGAAACATTTTGTAAATGCTTATTATGTATCAGTCACTCCATTTTAAAAATAATGCACCTCCTGGGCTTCCTAAAGTTCCTGAATAGCTTAATCTGTAATAAATGAAATACACATTCTTCCACGTCTTGTTTTGTACCCAAATGTGATGTGCTTTTAAAGATATGTAGAATGTACATATGAATTCTTCAGGGTTTGCCTTTTTTTCTAGTCAGTTGTTAATTTCAGTGTGATCTGACTCTTCTCCATTCTTCATAAACTTATTTGTATATGATACATTTGTGATAACAGCTGAAGAAGCATACTGCAGATGGTATGATATGTTCTCTGATTTTCCTTATTCGTTAATGAAAACTAGCAGTATTCCTGTGTTCAAGAAGTATTTGTTAGGCCAGGTTTACTAGTACCCTTATTCAAATCTTCTAAGAGTCTTAGTGACATTATACCTTCCCTATATCAACCAAGTTCACATTAACATGTCATGTTTCATATGTTTCCATTCCCTGCAGTTAACTCTTTCCTGGAAATAGTTAAATATTGTGCTTCTGCTAATGAGTTATTATTGTCATATGTGTGGCTTTTCTTGTTTGTTTTGGGCAATAGCAGCAAGCAACATATCACAAACCTATATCAGGTTTACAAATAAAACCAAACAAATGTGAATAAAGGTATGGCAGAAGTAAAGCAAATGTAGGCCTTAGCATTCTAATTCTAGGCAATTCTCTTTTAGAAACAAATTACCAATGCATTAAATCTGACTGTATGAAATATGTTTAGTGAGTGATGTTTTCTAACACATAGTATTCACTAGGATATTCAAGAAAAGCTTGAAAGGGGGAAAGCATACAGAGTATACAAAATGTCAGATGACAAAGTTAGGAAAAGGAAGAAAATAGTTCAAGTTCAATATTAGAAATGCAGATAAGAGTAACATATTTAGTAAAATATTTCAAAATATTTTATGGATAACAAAACTGATGGGTCTGTACATCAGGATTCCTAAATTTTCAAAGGATTTTAACTACTGGGAAGATAGCTGAAGCATCCTCATTTGACTTTGCTTTGTTAGTATTGTATCCATATGTACACAGACCCAGGAACACTAAAAGTATTCATTAATAAGTGAGCTACTCGAACATTAGTATGCACCTCCTGTAGGAGTATTTATAAAAATATAGATTACTGGGACACCTGGGTGGCTCAGTCAGTTAAGCATCTGACTTTGGCTTAGGTCATGATCTCATGCTTCATGGATTCAAACCCCACATCAGGCTCTGTGCTGACAGCTCAGAGCCTGGAGCCTGCTTTAGATTCTGTCTCCCTCTCTGTCTGCCCCTCCCCCACTTACTCACTCTCTCTCTCTCTCTCTCTCTCTCTCTCAAAAATAAACGTAAAAAAATACAGATTATGAAATTGGGCCATTAAAAAATCATTAGAAATTTGTACATAACAAGCGTATATATTTATAGTGACATTGTTGCTAAAATTAACTTTGAGAGGTATTTCCTATAGTGTAATGCCAGGTGTAAGTGTGGTGATATTGAGGATGTACCTTCTTCATCAACACCAGTGCAGCTTCTGCAAGGATGAAGGGCTCTACAGTAGGATGGTCTAAGTTGATTAGAGAGACAGTGTAATGTGAAGCATCCCTGTGGGAATTGTGAGTGTCCCAGGTCCAAGAACTGCTTGCAACTCTGAAGCAGTGCTAACTTTTTAGTAAGAGAAGGAAGGGATTGCCACCTGTCATATTTATGAGGGAGGAGCAATGAACCTGAGTTCATTGGATGATGATACAAAAAGCACAAAGCCCCAGAGATCTATGCAGGACATGAATGAATTAGGTATTTTAAAAGCCAAAGAGTTTTAATTTGAATATAGGGCAGATTGCTAATTGTGAAGTTCTGAAGGTCCTCCAGTCCCTGTTCCAATGTGCTGTCCTTGTCTCTCTAGTCACCTTTGTGACACGGGAGCTATCCACGGTACTAGGCTTCCGCTGAAATCCTCTCGCAAAATTGTGCAAAATATTTTGTTGGTTTTGTTTTGTTTCCTAGAGCCTGCCTTTGCAGACACTACATCATTCACTTGGAGTTACTAGCCTGCCATTGTTTGGTTTATTCACGTGGGCCCTTCAAAGCTCAGTTCAAATGTAAATTCAAGTACACCTGCTGCAGTCCTATGCAAGAAGCCTATTCTGGGTGTCAGATTTCCATTTAAAGTTTCACAATTCACTGCTTGCTTGTGTTTTATGCCTATTAGATTGTGAGCTCTGTGAGGGCAGGAATTTTGTATTTTACTGTTTTTTTCCAAGCAGCTGGTCTAAATCAGTGATATGAAGAGCCTTAGTATTGGTAAATGAATGAATACTGCTTAAGAGTGACTTAAATTTTGTCCATCTATGTGAACTACTTCCTGTTCTAGCCACTATCCAGGCTCACTTTGAATATTGCTCGTCATAGCTTTTTCATTGACTGAATATTTGTTCTTAACTTGGAATTGAGTAACTTAAAATGGCTAAAAGTCTTGGGGGAAAAAAATAAAAGGACTGGGAGAACTCTAGTAAGTATGGTCATATATGCCACAGGGGATTAGCAAGGTTTAAGGAAGCAAGTAACAAAGGCTGATAAAGAGAATGGGGTCAAAGGAGACTCTGATTTGTCACTTCCTGAAACCACAATCCAAAACATCCACTCCACATTTACTTTCCAAGGCCCTGGAATATGGAATCTTCTCTCACATCCCATAGCCTAGATCTATATTTTGAAATGTCTGAAAATCTGAGGCCACAGGAAGGTGACAGAATTCTTTTATTCAGTAAACAGATGTTATTAGGACCTGTGTATATATTGGTTAATGAGATGTGTATAGTTTCTCTCCTCCTGAAGCTTACAGTTTAGTTTCCAGTTACAGTACCCATAATACCCTTGGTCCATGCTGAGAATGGAAGTTAGTAGACTTCTTTTCTTTTTTTTTTTTGTAGCCACCCTAGTGATCTCCTGGACTGCCATAAAGAGTAAGTGTACTTGTTTCCATTACTCCACCCCTGCACATAGCATTGCTGTGAATGTCCCATCACGTCAGTAAATGACTACATCACTTTGAAAAACGTTTATTTAACTTAAGACATCCTGTCACTGGTTTTTGTAATGACTTGCTGATCACTTTACGTGATGTTGGTAAATTATGTGCCTGTATATATCTTCCCTCATAAGAATATTTCAAGGATAGTTTAGGTACCAGTTTTTCCTTTGGTCAGAAATTTCCTGTATTTCAAGGCCATGAACCATAGGAAATGGTTGTGTGGTCTATTCATAGAGGAAAAAACAAACAAATAAACAAACAAACAAAACCCCTAAAATCACCTGCATGATTAAAAGAAATTTATAAAGACAGACCCCACTTTATAGTTCTGTTTTTCATGTTTTTGGAATATATATACTATCCTATATGTCATGTGTTTCTCTTTCTCCCCCTCCCTCCCCCCCACACCTATTGTCAGAAGGAATGTTTCAGTTATGAAGCAGTAAAAGAAAACTACATTTCTTAGTGATTTTTCCCCCTTGGGAACCTAGTTACAGAACTCACAGAAATATTATAGATTCAAAATAACTTAGATTTATTTTTAAAACCTTTTAAAAATGTTTTATTTTTAAGAGAGAAAGGGAGGGAGGGAGGGAGGGAGGGAGGAGGAAGGGCAGAGAGAGGGAGACACAGAATCAGAAGCAGATTCCAGGCTCTGAGCTGTCAGCACAGAGCCAGACTTGGGGCTTGAACTCATGAACTGGGTGAGGTTATGACCTGAGCTGAAGTCGGACACTTAACTGACTGAGCCACCCAGGACCTCCTAAAATAACTTAGATTAAAAATTTTTTTTTTCAACGTTTATTTATTTTTGGGACAGAGAGAGACAGAGCATGAACGGGGGAGGGGCAGAGAGAGAGGGAGACACAGAATCGGAAACAGGCTCCAGGCTCCGAGCCATCAGCCCAGAGCCTGACGCGGGGCTCGAACTCCTGGACCGCGAGATCGTGACCTGGCTGAAGTCGGACGCTTAACCGACTATGCCACCCAGGCGCCCCAATAACTTAGATTTAAAAGAATGGATTTAAAAGTGTTAAAAGAAAAACAAAATTGAGTAAAGCAACAGTTTTCTGGACCCACCCTAAATGAACTCATAGTTTGGAAAATTAATAATTTCTTTGCTGAATATTTAGAATTATGCTAAATAATATGATCATTATTAATTTTATGGATTGAAGACCACTACAGCCATTTTTTTAGTAATACTAGAGATGAAATATTCCTATAAAAAGTATTTTAATCTATAAGAAAAGCTGCCTTAAAACTATTTCAGGAGTGAGTATGATGTGTGCTCATGGTTAGTTGCTTTATAATGAAACTGTTAGGAGAAAGGGATAGGTTTTAGCAATCATGCAAATCATTTGTATTGTGTAAGTGCCACCACAGGAATCCTCAGCACTCATTCAAGACTAGGACTCCTTGGTAACCAAAAGTGGTGATTGCTTCCGATTTAGAGTATGGTCAGGAAAAGATGCTGTGGTTACATTCTTCTTCTTCAGTAAAAGAAGGTGATGAAGTTCACATCCCCATCAAAACCAGTTTAAGAGTCTGTACAAATATTCCTGAATTAAAAATTTTTTACTAGAATTTTTTTGACGTTAAGCCAAAACACTTGCATCAATCTTTGTTAAGTATGTGTATGTATAGAGTAATGTAATTTCTTATAATGGGATCTGTCTTTATAAATTTCTTTTAATAATGCAGGTGAATTTAGTTTTTTTTTTTTTTTTAAGAGGGAGAGGTTAGTCATTGCTTTGCAAAACAAACAAACAAACCAACAAATAAAACCAAAAACAACCCATCAAACAAAGCAAACCCCTAAACACCAGAACCAATAGTGCATATACCTATGTCATTTATCTGCAATAAGATTTATTTTAAAGAATTAGCTCATGTGATTGTAGAGGCTGGAAAATATGAAGTCTGTAAGGCAGGCCAGCAGGCTAGGAACTCAAGTAGCATTTCTATGTTATAGTTTGAGGTAGAATTTTTTTTTTTTTCTCCAAGAAGCTTCAGTTGTTGCTTTTAAGACTTCAGCTAATTGGGTGAGACCATGCACATTTTTGAAGGCAGTCTGCTTTACTTAAAGTCAAATGGTTGTAGATATTAATCACGTCTAAAAAAATATTTTCACAGCAACATCTAAACTAGTATTTGACAAAACAGCTGGGTACCCTAGCTAAGCCAAAATGACACATACAGTTTAGCCATCACAGAGCAGGAGGGATGTTATGTTAAAAAGCCCTTTCTGGTTTATATGATAAGTTGATGTAGTATACATGTTTTCCTTTGGCCAGAGATACTTTACCATTGATCAAATATTGGCATTTGTAGACAGAGGTCATAATTCATTTGTTCCTTATTAATTTTGTAATTATTTATAAAGGATGTCTTACGTGCAAGAGGCGATGCCAAGCAGTTGAATACTTTAAAGAAAATGAATGATGGAGGCTGTATATTTTAAGTGTGTTAATTTTAGTGGAAGAGTCACATGTATATTAGATGCTTGTGTGATAAGTAAATTTGAAGAGTGAAACTACTTTTCAACCTTGTCAATTAAGTGTCATTTTCCCCATGAGCAACCTAAAACAAAATCCATGTCGGGTTAATATGCCAAGTTATTATGCTTATTAATTTAAGGATGACTCATATGTAAAATTGGATTATGAAAGGTATGCTTGCTCACTGTAGGTCAATTTCATTTAGACAATGTTGGCTATACATAGATTCATTTTAGCACATTAGAAGATTTGCATTTGTACTCGACTTGTGCAAAGATGATTCAGTATATACTGAAACAGGTCTGAGAAGTGGACTGTCATGATTTATTGGCAATCTTACTCTTCATGTAGCATAGAGCAATAAACATTTTCTTTACTGTCCCTAAATGAGTGTTTCTCCTGGTGCTTTCTTATTTCAAAACTGCCCTTTGTTTCTATTTCCTTCTTCAATGAATATGAACTTGTCTGCTTGGCTTTTCAGCCCTCTGTAAACTCACCACACCTTGCTAATCCAAACATAGATCTTCCACTTTGTTAAGGTCAAGTAACTTAGAGCACCCTCACACAGCATATGCATTTAATCCTTTCTGTTTATGCAAATCTCAGCTGTCATTACAGGTCTACTCCATGAAACCTTCCATGACGACTTTAACCTGCCTGGGGAGTTTCCTTTGCTACACTCTGAGGTGTGAGCAGTATCTAGTTGGCACCAGAAAATTAAGTACAGTCTGTTCTGCTACAATGCATTTTCTGTAGTATGAATTAGCTCCTACATGATGGGTAAATATGGGAATTATGTTACTAAAATGTTGGAGTTGGTTCACGTGTGATTTTTTTTTTCATAGTGTATTCGTATTTATCTTTACCAAGTAATTATAACTGAATTCCGAGTGTATACTAATGCAGGCACATGCAAAATACAATAGAGGGATATCCTTCTCACAAATCTACTTTCATCTTTTTTTCTAAAAAGGGAAGAAGTTTATGCATTTCCTGTAGTTTTTTATTAGGAACTTTACATATCCTTTCATAAAATATTTTTATAAAAAAACTGTTATGGTTTTGTTTAGAACTTTGTGTCATAAGTTGCATAGATTTTGGGTGTTTCTGCCAAGCCCTATTTTTGGGGATATAAGCTCTGTTACTGTCTAGTTTTTCAGAATGAACACATATGTTGCAAAGCAGGAGTTGAACCATTTTGCTTCTCAATATTTATTGAACATCCACTCTGTGCCAGACACTAGTACCAATGTTGGATCTTTGAACAATGAACAGGGTTCACTTTTGAGTAAAAAGGAGACTTAGTAAAAATCCTGTAAGATGGTGTTTTTATCGCTTAGCTCAGTAGGTGAGGATGAAGAGAGACAAAAAAGTAACTGTGACCTTTGTCATGTTCCTCCCTCTGCCTGGAATGCTCTTCCATTCCTGCTTTATTTACCCAGTGTCTTCCCAAACTTCATGTCTAAACTCAAACATCATTATAAATAATAATTTATATTATTCTAAGCTCTTAGCTTCTTTTCTTTTTCTTTCTCTTTCTTTCTTTCTTTCTTTCTTTCTTTCTTTCTTTCTTTCTTTCTTTCTTTCTTTCTTTCTTTCTTTCTCTGACAGCATGAATCAGGGAGAGAGGGATAGAAAGAATCTTAGGGGAGAAGGGAGAATCCACACTCAGCGTGGAGTTCAATCCCAGGACCCTGGGATCATCACCTAAGCCAAAACCAAGAGTCAGATGTTCAACCTTTCAACCAACTGAGCCACCCAGGCGCCCCTATACACTTTTCTTTCATAGCACTTAAGATAGCTGTAACTTTATAATTATTTTCTTTTCTTAGACTATAAGTTCTATGAGAACGGAGATCATGTTTGTTTTTTCCCATCATTGTATTCTCATTTTCCGGCAAGCACGTAAACATACGCAAATACATATACACACATACAGCAGGTATTACTATATATTATAAATTCAGTCTATAATCTCATTTCTATATCTTTAGCAAGTAGGTTTTAGTGAGTTTTAGTTGCATGAATGAATGAAAGGATAAATGAAATTTTCCTTTCCTTCTTTTTTTTTTAACAACTAAACTTTGAGTATTCCCAGAATGAGTCAGTTTTTTTTTCTTTCTATCCATATCACTTTTGTTAGCCCACATTTCCTGGTGGTGTGTGAATTTGTGGAAGTTTGTGGTTTTTATATTTGTTTTATAAATTTTTATTGCATCCATTATAGACAGCAAAGTATATTAGGCCCTAGAATTTGTGTCTATATCTTACAGAAATCAAAAATTAAAAAAAAAAAAAGCACAAAAACCTGAAAGTGTAGAGAAGAACGTATAGAATGGCATTTTTATTAGCTTTGAGTAGAGAAAGATAACTTGCACAAGGTTCTAAAAGCAAAAACCTAAAAGAAGTAATTGACAATTTTTGAGGAAACTACCGATATTTTTTAATTAAAATAAAGAATATCTGAGCATCAAAGGCAAGTAACAGATAAGAAGAAAATATTTGCAATAAATATAACTAGTTAAGTACCCAGAATATATAAGGAAAGCCAATAACCCAACAATAGTAGGACCACCTGCCCAATAGAAAAAAAATAGATTAAAATATATGAACTGGAATCTCATAAGAGAGGAAACTCTCTGGAAAATAAACATGAAAATATACTCGATCTTATTAATAGGTAAATGCACATTAAAATGGTGGAATGTTGTTTCATAGCACTCATAATGGCGAAAGAAAAAGTTTGACACTACTGAGTTTTGGTGGGGCAGAGTATTGTTATCTTTAGAATATATACAATTATATTCTAATAATATATACAAATATATAAAATAGAATATATATAATTTCTTGTGAAATTGTAAATCATTATAAAATCCTTTTGGTAACATGTAGTAAAGTTGAATATATGAAGAATCAATGGTCAAGCAGTTCTAGTCTTAGGTTTTACATTAAAGAAAATTTTGTACTTATGCACCAGAATACATGAATATACATTAAATACAGTTTTAAAAACTTCAATGCAGCATTTTTAAAAATAGTGAATAAGTGGTAGCAATTTTAATGACTTCACAAAAAAACATTTATTAAAGTTTAAAACCATTTATATTAGTCTTAAACATGCAAATCAAAATTACATATTGTGTATAAATATATAATATGTATAAAAATGCATGTGGATAAAAATTCATGTTGTGTACCAAATCTTTGGAAGAAATTTCTTCTGGGGAGGGAGGAAAAAATCAGATTGGAAAGGAGTTGTATTAGCTGCTAAATTTAATATAAAATAAAAGGACATTCATTTTATAGAGGAATAAACTGAGGCTCAGAGAGGTTGTGAATTGTCCACAGTCACTCACCCTGAGCTGTGCTTTAGTTCCCATGTTTGCTTTTGGCTTGCTGACATCCTTAATACATGTGAGGGAACTGTAAATTCTTTTCATACTGAATCCTCCCAAACTGTGTACCCATTGCTTATAGGACTACTTTGGCAGTGAGGCTGTAAGATATCCTTTTTTAAAGTGGAAGGTAGAAAATACTTGTCAGGTTGTTCCATCTCTTGTTTTTTTTTGCTCTGAAACTTGACAGTTGTGATTTATATTTTGAAATTTTACTTTAGTATAGCTCACAGCTTCCGTGAACTTGCTCCCACACTTTTCCTGGTGAAGCTATTGCTAGGTGATGTTCACAGTTTTGCTAGGGCAAACTTATTGTGGAAGGCTACCCTTAGTATTGATGGAATTCTAATTTCAAGCCTTGTGGATGACACCATGTTGTTGCCCATTTAATATGACTTGTAGGTGGCTAGGTTATTTTAAGTGAAACATCATTATGTCAGGTACATGTGGATCACTGTTTACCTCTTGTGACATTCATCCCACTACCAACTGTTAATAATTACTTTACTGCCACTGCCTTGGATAGAAGTTAGAAGTGTTTGTGAATGTGGACTTCGATTTAGTGAATGCGCATAGCGAAGCTGCTGAGGAAAAGCTTAAGTAGTGAGGAAAAAGCAGTGATGAAATAGTAGAATATAATTATAACCTGCATATCTAGTTATCACTTAGGGCATGAAATGCCAACTGGATTCGTAGGTGATCCTGGCTATTTGGAGTGCTTAGAGAATACAATTTCTCACATAGGATTTTTATACTTTCTGTACACCACAATTAAATGCAACCAATTTCAGAAATTCAGACTTGTAATTACTAAGTAGTATGCCTGTGGAAAAATTTCATTCAAAGTATTTTCTTCTAAGGCTTAGTTTCCCTTTGTGAATTCAAATGTTCTATTTATTCATTTTGATCAGTTATATGCTTTTTTGTATCATCCAATAAACAAGCTGTTATTATCTAACATAATAAAAATCAGCCAAAGGGGTCAGCTCATCCAAATTTATTACTACTTGAGTAATATTTCTACAAAGTTTTAGAAACATTATTATGTTTCTTTTAGTAAATCTGTTCACACTATGTATAATTTTGAGAAGAAACGACTGGACAATAAACTTCCAGTTATCAAGTAATAGACATATATTAAAAAATAATTTTATTTGCTTTCTAGATGACATTTGAAATGCTAATCCTACCCTTTTGTTACCTTCTACCTTTAAAATATTCTGGCCTCATAGTCCCCAATTAGATTTCAAACCAAAATCTGAGAGTAGAGCACCTTTCCAATTTAACAAACAAAATGCATCATTTTTTTATGCATAGGGTAACTCCAAGTAAGTGAATGTAGAATGCCACATAATCAAAATAACACTTAAATAATTAAAGAGTTACATTAGAAAATAAAATTAGGAAGGGCAAGAGAAATAATAACTGTAGTTTGATGTTATATGTTCTTGCCTTTAACATAAAAGTTCATTGCTGTACTCTCTTCGATATTATGCTCTGCCCTCATATTTAAATTCACATTGTCCGTAGACTTGGGCTGACTCTGTATTTAGCATCTCAGTATCCATTGAGCTAACAGTGATTTTATTTTTTAAAATCATAATCTGTGGTTTTAGGAACTGATTACTAATGTCTAAACTTTTAGAGGGATATGATCTGTATGCAGTCATTGTTTTAAAGATGATATAGATGTTTCATGATCTGACTAAATTATTTTCTATTTGTGAAGTGTCTCATTATCAAAAACTTTATTTTGCATTTGCCATGTCTTCATCCTTTGGAAAATTTTAACTCTGGAGCTCATGCTTATCATTCTTGGTTAATATGTACAATAAAAATAAAATTCTACAGATTATAAAAATGAAAAATATGACCAGAGTTTTCATATTAGGATGATACATACAATCATAGGCATTTCATGGGATGCATTTTTTTTTCTTGTAACATTGACAAATGATGAAAGAAGTCACAGATTTCTTGAAATAATCTGTGAACCACTATTATATAGCTTTGTAGTTGGCATTTGTTGAAAGCTAACTGGTATTAGGCATCCAGGAAGCAACATTCTTACCCCCTCAAGACATACACAGAAAATAAATTTTCAGTGAGAAAAATGTTTCAAAGTAAAATATCCACCTAAAGTAGTGAACAAGGACAAGTGAGATAAATACTGTTATTCTTTTGATATATAATTCTGTAATCTCATTTTTTGTATTCTTGTATTTCTAGTTTTTTGAAAAATGGAACCAAATTTATATAGCACAGATGTAGAATTTTAATCTACAGTGTAAGAGTAGAAGATTAGAAGAATATTTCAATATGTGAAGTGTCTTTAAATTTTTATAGAGTGTAAAATAATACTTTTTTTAATAATACTTTTCCTATATTATGTTTTTTCTCATGTATGAATTTAATAAATGTAGAGGACATGCTTTGGAGATTTTTTCTTTTTTTCTTAAACTCATTTGTCTTATAAAATTACTACCTGATTTCTCCTGGAAAAACAGTTACCATCATTCTGATTCCTGGTAACTTTGGTTTGGCAGCTTGTACTTGGTTCAAAGAATAGATCACCAGAAAGATCTGAGTCAAATAATAAAAGAGGGAGGTAGTGTTGGAAGATTTAGATTAGTATTGATAATTTGTTAACTTTTGTTAGTGAAATTGGCCAATTTTGAGGTTACCAAATAATGTTCATGAGATATCTTCATAGTTGGTGATTATTTATCCAAAGAGTAATATGTCTGCCAGAACAGCATGCTTTGGAAAGCATTTCACTAGATGATCAATTTTCCTTACCTTCGGGATGTGGCATCGCTGTGGCCATTCTGTCATGTATTTGACTTGTCAAATCTGCATTAATGCTGCTATTAATATCTAACAACACACACAAATTTTTCCTTTTAAGACACTAACATATCCTTGTAAAAGTAATGTATAAAATTAAATACTCATTTTCATGATCTCAAGTTATGAAGTTAAAACATAGTGTTTCTTTTGATTATCTTTAGATTATTACTTCTATTTTGTTATTTTATTTATTAATTTAGTTCTATTCAGAGATTTATTTGCTACTTTATTTTCAAAACTTGTTTAAAAGTTTAAAAAATTTAACAGCTTTTGAGTACTTTTTACATGCAGAGCACAGTGCTGAGGGCTCCGCTTTCATGGTCTTGTTTTATTCTCAGAACAACATTTGAGATAGGTTGTTTTTAACTCTCATATCTGTAAAAATGGAGGCACAGAAAAATTAATATGTCAGTGACTGCTTAGCTTGTGTGTGCTGGAATAAGATGTAATTTCATTTGTTCTTATTTAACTGCTTATATCAAAGCGTTCCACTGTTAAAGGAACTTTACAAGCCAGAAATTATTTGTGGTTTATTAAAATAATAATATCTGTACCTAATGCCTAGGCATCTAATACCTATAGATATGAAAGTAATATTGGCCACCTGAAACTAGTGTAATATTGTGTGTCGACTATACATCAATTAAAAAAGAAAAAGAAAGGGGGAAAAAAGTAATTTTGGCAATATTCAAGCACCTAAGAGGCTACTGTAGTTATTCAGAATAATTATTCTGGAAAATAATTTTATTAAATACATACCTCAAACTAGTAGTAATTGAAGAATTCAATGTATTGTGGAAGCAAAAGAGTTAAAATCCTAGAAAATTTCCTTGACAAAATTATTTCACGTTTGAAAGTGATAGATACATCAGTAAACAAACTTTTAAAATGATTGATTAATTGATTTATAAGTAGTCTCCACACACAGCACAGAGCCCAATGAGGGGCTTGAACTCATGACCTTGAGATCAAGACCTGAACTGAGATCAAGAGTCAGACGCTTAACCCACTAAGCCATGCAGTTGCCCCAAATTTTGTGTTTATATTGGAAAACAGAAATGCTATTCCATTGGCTATGTTAATATGACTTTATTAAAAGAAAAAAATAGTATTGCTTAAGATTTTGACCTTATGTAAGTTAGAATGTGATTAATTTTGAGCCAGATAATTTAGTAGAAGGTTGTTTCAAGAGGGAGTTTTAGTAATTTAACTTTTTGAATTAACAGGCACTTTTTGTACGTTGAGAAAATTAATGGTCCTTCTTTTTTCCCCCAAATAAACTTGGTATATAAACAAAATAAAAATAGTGTTTGTAAGTTCCACTAGTTTGTAGATCTCCTGGAGTGTCCATGGATTTACTTTGAAAAACCCAGTACTAGTCTCTTATACATATTCAATCAGAATAAAAAAAATTACAAATCTTTTGCATGGTTAGTATACTTGGGTTGACCACATAGTTAAAAAAAAAAAGTACAATGGAATGCATAGAAAATGTAGATTTTACAGTGCAGTGTTGATACAGATGTGCTTCTGGTCATGGAGTAAAGGGTTTTTTAATCAGAGAGATAGGGATGTATCTACCTACAGTAAACAGCCACAACCACAACATTTCTCAGGAGAGGTTTTAGGCTATGATCGACTTTTCCATTTGAGCCTCTATCTCATTTGAGCCTTACAGTAGGACAGGTATTTTGATTTTGATTTTGTTTTTACAGTAGACATACTTGAGGATTGGAAATGTATTTCCTGTGATCTCACTTTTACTTATTTATTTAATTTTTATTTTTGAGGGAGAGGGACAGAGTGTGAGCGGGGAAGGGGCAGAGAGAGAGAGAGGGAGACACAGAATCTGAAGCAGGCTCCATCCAGGCTCTGAACTGTCAGTGTAGAGCCCCGTGCCCAACATCCGAAGTCAACGTTCAACCCTCAGAGCCACCCAGGTGCTCCACCTGTGATCTCACTTTTCATTAGTGCCTCTGGCTTTATCTAAACCGTTCTTTTCTCTATCACATTCTTTTGTGCTATGAAGCAGGACCTCTAACAGAAACTCCTCTGTATGTCTGCTTTGCCCCATTAGGGCATAAGAATAGGAATATTGTCTTTTGATTTCTTGACACCTTTCCAGATGTTTTGTTTTACACATAGATCATATCCTTGATAAAATATGTAAGTAACGAAATGTATTTTAGAATGTGAAAGGTATATTGATTGAAAACAATTTTTCTTAATGTTTATTTATTTTTGAGAGAGAGAAAGACAGAGTATGAGCAGGGGAGGGGCAGAGAGAGAGGGAGACACAGAATCTGAAGTAGGCTCCATCCAGGTTCTGAACTGTCAGCACAGAACCTGATGACGGGGTCAAACTCACAAACTGCGAGATCATGATCTGAGCTAAGTCAGACATTTAACCGACCAAGCCACCTAGGCACCCCAAGTTATTTTGATTTTGTAAGAACTTTATCTTTGCTTCTTATGGCATCTATATGGCATCTATTTCAGAAATCCAGTGATAGTTATTACTAACTGCAGGTAATAGCTAATAGGATTTAGGATTCAACAGCCAGTTCTAAGAATTTTACACATACTAACTCAGTCCTCACAATAACCTGATGGAGTAGGTTATGTTTTCCTTATTTTACAGATGAGGACATTGAGGGGTTAGAGATGTGAAGTAAATAGCCCATGTTCATACAGACAGTAGTAGAGCAGGGCTTAATCTGTGAGGTAGGGCACATAATCTGTGCTTTTAACTACTTTGTTGTGTAGACATGGAGCCTAACTATAGGTTTTCTTCATAAACATTTGCATATTTTTTTATTATAAGGCCATGCCATTTGGTGCCCCTTTCAAAAAATAGTGGGACTCTGATATTGGTGAAATTGTGTACTTCTATTTCATTGGTAACTAAAGAGTACCCTTGACCTTCATTTTGGAGGTAGTTCTATTAACCCAGTATAAAGTAAGAAATAACTTATAGCAAGTGAATTAGTAGATACATGTCTGATGTTCCTTTTAGTGTAGCCCAGCATTTAGTAATCCTAAAAAAATGTGTCCATATTTGGCAAAGAGAAGTAACTAATTGAAATTGTAAATAAATTCAGGAATAACTTTGTTCTCTATTTGACAATTTTAGAAATGCTGTTTATAATCAACTGAACAATGAAATATGTTTAGATAATTTTTTAAAATCAGAAATAGGCTTGTTCTTAGCTGAAATTTTTATTATGACAAACCTATTGATTGTGAAATTATTAGGAACTTTGCTGAAATATTTAGTGATGCAGGAAAAATAGAAACATCCAATAGAGTGGAAAGCAGATCAACATATTTTTCTTAGTTGAGTTGTCTGTATCATACTTAAAATTGATCACCTTATGTTTTCTGGTGTAAAATAGAAATTTTATAGAGGGGGCAATATGATAAAAGAAAATCTGAAATCACCAGTATTTATGCTGACTATCTGAGCTGTGTTCAATTTTCCAAAGGAATAAAAATCAATATTTAGTCTGTGTTAAAATTTATTTTTCTGTTCTTGTTGCAAAGGGACCTACAGTAATGAAAGTTGCAGATATGGGGAAAATGTGGGGTTTCACACATTTCTAGTAAATTCTTACCTAGTCATTATTGGAGACACATGTCATCAATCTTGCCTCTTGCTACTTTAAATAAAAGAGATGCATGATTTGTGACCAGTTGTATATGTGTAGAAACTCAGATATTTTTAAGATCATTACCAGCTTGTGAAGCATTCTGAACATAAAGACATTTATTTCTAATTATACTCCATTCATCTTCATCATCCCTGTCAATGTCCTGAATGTAATAAGCATTATGTTGTTAAAACCAGTGCTGACTACCATGATCTTTTCATGTATAGGACACTGTAATTATTAAAAAGAAAAACCAGTATCTCACTAAGTGAGCCAGCTTTAGTGGATGTAAATATCTTTATAGAAAACCTATTTGATGCAGTGCATAGTTTTAGCACTGATGGAGAGATGGGTTTAATAACTGGTCTGTTGAAGAACCTAAATTGTTATTAGTTCAACGAGCAAATGTATTTATCCAATGTTTCTCATCATTTTGGTATTCTTTTATTGTTTTGTGGTAGGAGTTTATTTAAAATACCATCATTAAAATCTTATTGACTGGATTATTTTTTTTTCTCCCTCACAAAAGGAAAGCATTTAATTCAATAAAAGATGCCACAACTATGCTCTGGGTTGACAAAGACTTGCTTGATTGATTAGAATGAATGAGAATATGAAAGATTTAAAGCAAAGCTGTCAAAGCAATTAGAACTAAAGTCCTCTTATTGCTGAATAATGAAAATTTGTACCTGAAACACTTTCAAATATACCTAAGAAAATTGTACTTATGGAAAATGAAATGATAATGAATAAAAGAAATGGAATTTCATTTTAATATATTGTCATTGCTATATTTTAGATTTATCAAGAGACATGATGTTACATGTTTCTGAAAAAAGTATAATTATAATGTTCAATTTAGGAATTATTTAGATACAATATGTTGAATAATTGTTCAAAGATATTTAATTTTAAAATGATTCTATAGGATTTATAAAATCTACAACTTGGTGTTTTTTCTTTATGATTTAAATTTAAATTGGAGCGCCTTGGTGGCTCCGTCCGTTAAGCACCCGACTTCAGCTCAGGTCATGATCTCATGGTTTGTGAGTTTGAGCCCTGCGTTGGGCTCTGTGCTGACAGCTCAGAGCCTGGAGCCTGCTTTGGATTCTGTGTGTCCTCTCTCTGCCCCTTCCCTCCTTGTGCTCTCTCTCTGTCTCTCAAAAATAAATAAATGTAATAAAAAAAATTTAAATCAGTCATTGGAAGGGAATACAGATACTGAAGCTACAAAAGAGATTAACAGGCATTTAATACTTAATATACACTTTTAATGCTTTTAAAATGTAAAATTCTAGAATACATTGATAAAGTTTCAGAATATTTTGTGTGATTGAGAAGACTCATCATGCAAAGTATACAACTGGAGAGGAAACTAAGATAATTTATATTTTTATTAAAATATAATTGATTCTAGGAGATAATTACACAAATTAATGTTTTTTCTACTTGTTTAGTATTTAGTATTGAAGCTATTTATCCTATTTTACAATGTACAAGGTATTGTGAAAGATACCAAGATGAATTAGACATGAATCTGACATTGATGGTTTGTGTTGTAAGGGAGTAGCTATGAGAACACACTGTGTAACCTTATGTACTAAATAGAATATAAATGTCATAATCATTCATATAAAAAGCTATATGATTTTGATGGAGAGCTTCTAGCTGTAGGTTGTATTTAAATTTGGTCATGAAATAGGTGTTTGTGTATCAATTTAAAATGCTTTTTTTGCCAGGGTGCATGGGTGACTGAGTTAAGTGTCTGACTTTGGCTCAGGTCATGATCTCATGGTTCGTAAGTTTGAGCCCTGCATCAGGCTCTGTGCTGACAGCTCAGAGCTTGGAGCCTGCTTTGGATTCTCTGTTTCTCTCTCTTTCTCCTCCTCCCTAACTCCTGTTCTGTCTCTGTCTCTCTCAAAAAAACATTAAAAAAATTAAAAAAAAATGTTTTTGCCTACAAGTGGGTAAAGTATCCTAAATAGCACAAGGAATTTACTGGCTCTTATAACTGAAAAGAGTTCACACAGAAAGCAGTGAACACATACTGTTCATTCAGAGTTTCTGCTCTATTTCTCTCTAATGTTATCAGCTCTGCTTTTTCCCCTTGACTGGTAGGAAGGTGGCAGGAGTGAATTCTGAGACTCCTAACTGCATAACAGTATCTAGAAGAAGAAATACTGTCCTATGTCAAGACAGTGTTCTGGGATCTACCTTGATTGGAATGCCTAGGATACATGTTCACTGTTAACCTATGGTCAGGATGGAGGAATGTGCATATTGGCCTGAGTGAACCAAGACTTATCCCTGGATTTGGAAATGGAGTTTGATTTTCCCTGAGTATTCAGCTGCATGAGCAAAGTTTTGGGATGCTGCCCTGAGAATGCATGTGCTGTTGGAGATGGGAAAGGGAAAATGAGTCCTGAGTAAGCAGTCTTCAATGTCCACATTCAGATACCAGGAAGGGCATTTAGGCAGACTGGATTGTGTAAGCATATGAAGGGAAAAAAATGCCACATATGTGCAGTTCAGAACACAGCTGTAGTTCATTTTAACTGGGTAGAGAGTGTTTGAAGGGACGCCGTAGGAAATACCAGCAATAAGATAAATTGGGATCAGTTGGTGAAATACCTTGACAGGCAGGGAAATTTGGGATTTAATTTGTAGGTAGATGGGAAGGACTAAATGTTTTGTGCAGTGGAATAATAAGCTCAGAGTTGCTATTAGGATTTAAATGTGTTAGTACTAAGTTTTTAAAAACAGGGCAGTTCAAGTGAATCATGTTTTTGGCTTTGGCTTCTGGTTCAATTGTGGTGTCATGTTTTGACATGGGGAAAAAAAACATGAGGCAGTTTGTGAATGTCTAGCTTAGGTGTCTAGGAATATTGTTCTTTATTAGAGACAACACAGTAGGAAAAAAATTAAGGGGGGATTTGATGAAGAGTTAATATTTGGATACACTGAATTAGCTACTCAGGGAACCATTGAATGTCAGGGCCCTTGGAGTTCAATTTTTCAATAATTTAATGTTCACAGAATGTGGCAACTTTCTCAATTCACATTGCTTTACATTTTGGAGCTAGTTTTTACCTACAGTTTTCTTGACTGTAATCTCAGTACTCTTGTTTTTTAAAAAATTTTTTAAATTAAAATTTAATTAAAAAAATTAATTTTTATTCTGTTTTAGAGAGCATGAGTACAAGTGGAGAAGAGGGGGGAGAGAGAGAGAGAGAGAGAGAGAGAGAGAGAGAGAATCTCAAGCAGTTTCCATGCTCAGTGAGGAGCCCTGTGAGGGATCATGATATCTGGAATCATGACCTGAGTTGAAATCAAGAGTCAGGATGCTCAATGGACTGAACCCTCAGTTCAGACACCCCTCAGTACTCTGTTTTAACATAGTTACTTCTATGCTTGATATACAGACTGATGCATTTTGCCAGAATAATGTGTAATGCTTAACGTGGGTTGAGAATCACTTTATTTCAGACATTGTATGAAGCCATTTTTTTACTATTAATTATACTTACCTGATAAGAATGATAATTAAAATCTTAGTGTCTAATGTTACTAAATACTTACAACAAGACTATTCACTATGTCAGGCAATTTGCATATATTATATAGTGTGCTTTTAATAACCATCTTATGGTAGGTAGTGTTGTTATTCTCATTTTATAGATTGGAAAATTTACACTTGAAGAGATTATGCAATATGCCTAGGATAACACAACCTGAAGGAGCAGAGCAGGATTGGAATCTCTAAAATTTTTGTACTCAAACCAGTGCACCTTGTTAACTTAATAGTAAATCCTTAAAATTATGTTGGAGCTTATTGGAGGAGTGGGGGTAGACTGGAGACGGTTGCATTTGGAAATTGGAAATGTGAGACCTGGGCACCTGGGTGGCTCAGTTGGTTAAGCAACTGACTCTTGATTTTGGCTCAGGTCATTCTCTCAGGTTCGTGAGTGCAAGCCCCACACTGGGCTTTGTGCTGACAGTGTGGAGCCTGCTTGGGATTCTCTCTCTCTCTCCCTCCCTCTCTCTCCCTCTCTCTCTCTGCTCCTCCTGTGCTCTCTCTCTCTTTCTCAAAATAAGTAAAATAAACTAAAAAAAAAAAAAAAAAAGAAATGTGATACTGAAAATTTATCTAGAGGTCAGACCTAATAGAGTTGATGCCATAGATATCACAGTTATGTACATTAAGATAGGAGATGAAGCATGAGTTTGGGTCGTATTTACAAGAGAGGAATCAGAGAAAGAGAAGAGGTCTAGGGGTGCCTGGGTGGCTCAGTCAGTTAAAAATCTGACTGTGGATTTTGGCTCAGGTCAAGATCTCATCTTTCATTTGAGCCCTATGTCAGCAGTGCAGAGCCTCCTTGGGATTTTCTCTCAAAATAAATAAACTTTGTTTTTTTAAAAAGGAGGTTTAGAGTCAGAATCTATGGACGAGGAATAAGACTGAACAACCAAAAAATTAGGAGGACCATCAGGAGAGATCAGTGAGAAAGAATGCAATGAAGGTGAGATTTTTCAAAACAAACAAGATGACCACTGGAGAGTGCTATAAGAAAAGCCTATTAGGATTGATGAGTGAGAGGTCATTGAAAGCCCCTTGGGACACCAGTTTTTATCAAGTGGCAGTTACAAAAAGCACTGGAAATAGGGTTAATGAATGAGCGTAATGGCTGTTTATAGTCGGAGAGAAATTCCGTTGGAGAGGGAAATCTTGAAGAATCACAAGGGAGGTAAAATAGGTAATGAAGCTTGATATTGGAGGCTATAGGAAGAAATAGAATGGAAAACATTAGTAGAAAAATAGCTCTACAGAGGAGGACTAGAAAGAAAATTGATGAAGATTTAGAAAAAAAAAACAACACTGTGAAGTAAAGTGAAATTGGGAACAATCTATTGATGATCTCGGGGCTCTCAGTCAACAATGTGACTAAACCTTCAGTGTGTTATGGTATGATGTTTTTGCCAAATGCCACATATACCGCAGTTAATAAATTCCCTAGAAACTCAGACTTTTAAAATTCAAATCCAGCTGCCAAAAAAGATAAACCACCAACGATATAAATCATGCAAAAATGAAACTGCCTGCCCATGAAGATGCTTGGTAAAATGCACAGCTTGTGATGTGGTATCTTAAGTGAATGTAAAGACAAAAGTGAATTTGCTCTATGTAAACTTGGGAGGTCTTCAAATTTCTTTTGTGTATTTGTTGATCCTGTGTGCTTTTCCTTCTCACTGATGATTTTTATTTGAGCTATTACAAATATACAGTAACTACCTGCTCTTTACACCCTTCTTCTGTGTGGAATACGAGCAGACTGCATAGTTGGTTTCTAATAACAGTTAACATTTATTTAGCACTTACTATGTCCCAAGCACTGTTCTAATGGCTTAGATGTAATAAGTCATTTATTACTCTCACCGACTTTTTAGTTAGATATTATTTTCATTCAGGTATTGTAAATGAGAAAACAAATATAATACTTGCATATTTGTTACTGGATTAACCATTTGTATTTTACTATAATTCAAATAAAAGCACTATAAAATCACTTTAAAACTTTTAACTATATAAAATTAAAGAGCTCCCTTCTGTACAATATAGATTTTCAAGCAGTTAGAGAAATTTTTCCCTGGATATAAAGAATATCAATATGAGGTCTATTATGATTTAGAAGATAACAGGCAGGAAACTGAAGTGTCTGGAAGGTGAAGTGTTTTGGTGAAGTGGTGATGGTGTAAGTTGGTGAAATTTGTAGGAGTGGAACGTTGTAGGTTCTCTCGGGCTGACCTTCTTTTGGATGGCAAGCTCATTTTGACTGTTACCCTTTCATTGGAGTATCTGTTGACAAACAGCCTTACTTATTTCCTCCCTGAGTGTAAAGCGGAAGACCTTTCTGTCATTAACGTGCTTTCCCCCTTTTCTGTTCCCAAATTGAAAGATTGATATTTTATGTATTTATGCATTTTATTTGCTCTGGCATAGTAAGTTCTCATGTTCCATTAATATCTAATGATTGTACTAGCATGATTCATACATATTCTTTTCTTATCATTTCTGCATCTGATGATGACATTTTGGACAAATAAGTAATTTAAATTAGTGCTTTATGCTTGTATTTATCCTTCTGTATATAAAAGTTAACACCAATGGACTGTATATTTGTAAAAGAACTTCTAAAACTTATTATTCTTTATTTCAATGAGACTGCCAGTATCCTGAACAGTATTCTAGTAATCTTGAAAAAAAAAAGTTAAGACATCAAAACCCTCACAGTGGTAGGAAGTGACTTAAGCAGTGACAAGAAGAAAGTCCAATGAGTCATAAATAAACTAAATTAATTCAGAAGCAGCAGGGTACTGCAAAGATGTGTTGCTACCTTTTGATCTATGACAGAAAACAATTCCTTTTGTTCTTCCATAGTATATAAAGATAGCTTCATGAGAATATTACCCACTGAATTTACAATAATCAGTATTTGAATACAAAAGTAAGAAGAACCATGTTCTTAAAAAATGGTGGATTAGAGAGTGTGAGGAACAGTGGCTTAGATAAGTATGTTAATATTTCAGGTTGCTAGAGAACTGCTTAATTGAATCATTTAAAACAGTTTATATCTTTACCCAGGGAGTAAGAAACCAAGGAAACTATTCAGATATGTCATAATTTGAGATTATTTTTTATTCATGTGTTTGGGTTTCTTATGTTTTAATATATTTTCATATATATTTCAAAATAAGAGAAATATATGATTATTTTCAAATGTTTTGCCACTTATTTCAGTCATGGCTTTTTACTCACAATCAGATAAAATATCTCTAAATTTATTTGTGCTTTCTCATACATCAATATTGAATTTCCTGACATTTTTGTTTATGAAGCAAAATGAAATCATTGCATTGGTAAAGGCAGGTAAAGGTGATAAAGTAGTTTTTAATGTAGTAAATATGGATAATATAAAAAGTATTTCTTAATTATTATATTTAGCAGTGGAGCAAATGCTATACAGAAAGAAAACAATTTTTTTTAAGTTTATTTATTTTGAAAGAGAAAGCATGAGCAGGGGAGGGGCAGAAAGAGAGCGAGAGAGAGAATCCCAAGCAGGCTCCATGCTGCCAGCATGGAGCCTGACTTGGGGCTCCAACTCATGAAACCATGAGATCATGACCTGAGCTGAAACCAGGAGTCGGACACTTAACTGACTGAGCCACCCAGACACCCAGAAAGAAAACAAAATTCTTAATTGACTTAAAATTTATACATTTTAGTCTCCTAGGCCTTGGATTTGCTTTGTTTTCTTCATCTATCTGCTACAATTACTCTTTTTTAAAAATTATTATTTTTTAAAATTTTATTTATTTTTGAAAGAGAGCACGAGCAGCGGAGGGGCAGAGAGAGAGGGAGACACAGAATCCCAAGCAGGCTCCAGGCTGAGCTGACAGCACAGAGCCTAACGCAGGGCTCAAACTCATGAACCATGAGATCATCAGTTGAACTGAAGTCAGGTGCTTAACCGACTGAACCACCCAGGTGCCCTAATAATTACTCTTTTGATACTGGTGAAAATATGAGGGAAATTGTAATTTTACTTTTTATCAAGGAACTGGATAGTTCCTTCTGTCAGTGTGTAGAGAAATAAAGAGAACTTTAATTTTGAGTTTATGAACCCACACTTTTCTACATGCTATTATTAATTCATGTTGATTAAATATTTGCTTTCTGCCTAAAGCTTTTTTAGATATGTTCAATGTATTATTTAATTCACAATGATAATTATTTTCTGTTATTACTCTTACTTAAAAATGAGTGATCTGAGATAGAGGAAGGTCAAGTAGCCTTACTGAGGTGAACATGGCAAGGGAGGTAGACATAGATTATTTCATATTCTCCAACTTTGCTTTTTCCAGATTTGTCCTCCAAAGAAAGTTAGGACTATTAAGTTAATGGATGTTTGAGAAAATACCACTTGACTTTCCAGATTTGTCAGTAATAAAATAGGAATGAAACTGGAGGAAAAAAGTGTATTCCCTAGTAATGTTTTCTTTGTTGGCCTTGACATACTGAAAAGAAGAACATTCTTTTGAAATTTTTGGAATGTTCTAGTCATTGCTGCTAAACATCTCTTTTGGCAAAGAGTTGAATTTGGACTCACTTTTTTTTCAGTTTTCTTAGCTAGGTGTCTGCTGCTACCCTGGTTCATATTTGTCAGGGTCTGCCATGCACCTTTACAGTGACACATCTGTACGTCAACAGCCTGCCTGGTACTTGTGACTGCTTCCTGAATTACTGCCTTTTATTAATCTAAAGGTTCTGAAACCTCTATGGCTTAGTAGCATTTCAGAAGCTATGTGAAGGTATTCCATAGCACAAATTGAATAAGGGCCTTTTCTTTTGCAAATCATGAAGGGAAATAATAGCTGCAATTTATTAAACTTATAAGGTTTAAAAATTTTTTTCTTCAAAATGTTCTCTTACTATTGTTTTTCTATGCCAGACTATTCTAGTATTGATACAAAAATTTATAGTTATTTAAGATACCATGACAATCACAAAAAAGTTCAAGGAATAGTTATAATTTTTTCTCCTTTGTTTATGGCTAAAGAAGAATCTGTGCTTGTATTTCTGGCTTTTGAGATCTTTTTATAATCAAGATGATGGATAGGAAGGCTGAAGTAGCAGCTATGGTAGATAGAGTTACATAAGAAAGGACATACAGGGGCATCTGGGTGGTTCAGTTGGTTGTGTCTGACTCTTGACTTTGGCTCAGGGCATGATCTCACAGTTCCTGAATTTGAGCCCCACGTTGGGCCCTGCACTGACAGTGTAGAGCCTGCTTGGGATTTCTCTGTCCCCTTCTCTCTGGCCCTCCCCTCTCCCTCCCTCCCTCCCTCCCTCCCTCCCTCCCTCTCTCTCTCTCTCTCTTTCTCTCTCTCTCTCTCTCTCTCTCAAAATAAATAAATAAACTTTAAAAAAGAGGAAAAGACATACAACTAACTGGATAGTTTTAGAAGTGTACTTAAAAGAATAGGTCCAGTAAAATAGTGTCAATTAATATGTCCAGAAATAAAGAGGCAAGGAAGATCAGAGGTAGCCTAGAATTCTTATAGAAATGGAGAAAGAAGAGAGAAATTGAAGAGGCTACTGTGTAGAATGTGACTTTATTTAAAGAGGGTTTTTTGGATAGTTTACTCTTTGTTGTATAGAAATACAAATTCTCTCAGTCACTACCCTTGTACCCCGCTCCCACAAGTTAACTCTTTGCTGTCTCTTGAAAATTGGCATGGTTTGGATTATCTTTTTTGAGTCTTTTAGACTCAGATTGATAGTTTTTTTAGGCTTGGATTGGTGTTTTATGAATACGATAACACCTATAGGTGTTTCATAGTTTGAACATTTTGAAAATCACCAACTACATCTCTCTCTTTCTCTCTCTCTCTCTCTCTCTCTCTCTCTCTCTCTCTCTCTCTCTCTTTTTTCCCCCTAGTTCTAATCATCAGCTTCAAGGCTGAATCCATTATCTACTTGGCACTGTTTCTGAGGATCTAGAATCCTGACCTTGGTAATACTTATGTCTTGTACTTGATAGAATCTTCTCTGATACCAACTGTGCCAAATACTAAGTTTCACTAAACACAGTAGCCTGTGCTTTACCTATACTTGGAAGTCAGTAAAGGATTATTTGTTTAAAATGTGCCTGACACTATTTTAAGCCCTGTAAGAATAGGAAAAAACAAAAACAAAAAACAAAACAAAACAACAAAAACAAAAACACCTGTTCTTAAAAAAGGATTTTAATCTAATTGTTGGTTTGTGTATGGTTGTGCCCAAAATGTTTAGTTTAGAGAATGTGCTTGAATTGGAATTCCTGAAATTGTGCTAGTATTACTGTATTATCGACCCACTCCTTTGAGGATGGCTTAGAATCAAACTATCTTGGAAAGGGGAAGAAACTGTCCACTTTCACTTATTAATTCAATGAACACTCACTAAATTCTTTTAACAGTTGTTATCTTAGTTATAGAGATACAACAATAAATAAGAACTTTTTTTGACATCATGAATCATATTGTCCATTGGAGAAGACCTATATAAGCAGATTACAATTATATGATTCTATTATAATGGCATACAGATGTGGTAAATGTTAAACTAGAGGCAGGCACAGATAATAACCTGAGAGTTGTTTTAACCTTAAAGGGATGGTTGTCTTAGGGAGGGAATCTGAATAGTGGGGGTTAATTGGGTTGAAAATTTTGTAGTGAAGGGTGAAGCAAGGTGAGTTCAAGAAGTAGAAGTATAATTGGGATGATAAACTAGGAATGAGTGAAACCAAGGATCATTAGTTCAATATTGGTATCGCTACGGAAAACCAATATAAAGCTAGAGATTTTCATTTCCAGAATTTAAGAATGGACTTACAAGGTATGAGTTCACAAGTACAACTCATATTGCAAAGAATTAGAAAATTAAAATAGCAACACTTAGGAAAATATAAGCATGCAATCCTACAGTAGAAAACAGTTTATCATATACTTAGAGCCTCACCACAACAATTTTTGGAAAGACACACTCAAGGAAGCATTTTCTTTAGATCATTAAAAGTTTATAACATTTTTTTTGTCAATTAAAAAGAGAACAATTCTCAGATTTTAACTCTTTTGCTAATATCAGTATGAGTGAAATGTGTATATGATATGGTTAAAGAATATAATTCAATTAAGCCTTCCTCCTGTGAATTTCAAAATCATTTTTACAGTAATAATTAATTACACTAAATACAGGTCTATAGAAAAAATACCTAATTGCATTAGTGTAGTCAAATTGCAGACATTTTTCTTGAACTTGTTAGAAGAATTCTACATATCAGCTTTTAAACTTATTTAAAGTCTCACTATATTCCAACTTGATTTAAATAGTTTATATGTATGGTGTAATTAATATACTGGTGTTTAAGCAATTTAGGATGGTGATATTCTTGGAGTTAGGCAATATAATTTAAATCCCTAAGGTAATTGCTTGTTGAAAACATTAATTTAGTGAAATTCTCAGACTTTAATCAAACATAACCTTATATTTTTATGTATATTTTTATTATAATAGTCACCTAGATGAATTCCCCTTGGATTATAAAACCAAGCAAAATAAAATTCAATATAATTTTGGAGTCTCCATATATTAAAAATACTTAAAAACTCAAGGAATTGAATGGTTGCTAAATATTAAAACATTAACAACAAATTATTTAAAATTGTTTCATTTTAGTATGTAGTTACTTAATGTTTTTCAATTACAAGCATTAGAATTGTGTGAATTTTGAGATATTATTACAGAGTTAAGAATACATGGTGAATTTAAGACATTTAAAACAATATTGGCAATAAGGTTGCAAATTGTCATTTTATCAGTGGCTATCAACACAGTAATGAATAGTCATTTATGCAAAAAGATAATGAGGAAAACAGTTTGGGACAAGTTTGACATATGAGAAAACCAGGTTACTCTCAGAGGGAAAAGGATATCACTTGAAAAATTGTGGAGTTGCTATAAACCATCATGTTGCTGAATGCGTTAATTTTAAAGGTATCTCTACCCTGCAACAAAAATTTTAATGTGGAGCATGAGAATAGCTTCTTCCATTCACCATATATACTGAACATTTCTTCCTTCTTCATTAGTTAACCTTTGTTTGTCTGTGTTTCTTTTCTTTTTTTAACATTTATTCATTTTTGAGAGACTGAGACAGGGTGTGAGTCAGGGAGGGCAGAAAGAGAGGGAGACACAGGATCTGAAGCAGACTTCAGCATCTGAGCTGTCAGAGCAGAGCGTGATATGGGGCTCGAACCCATGAACCGTGAGATCATGACCTGAGCTGAAATTGGACACTTAATCGACTGAGCCACCCAGGTGCCCCTGTCTGTGTTTCTTTACTTGGTTTCTGTGGGTGTGAATCACTGGGTTACTGTATATCCTTGTCTAGTGTCTCTCTCATGTTTTATTTCTACTTCTTAGCATAAACCCTTCTCAAAAATTTTTCAGGCTATCTTTTATGACAATCTACTTCTCCTGCACCCCATCACCCTTTTTTCTCTCCTAGTCTCCCTCTTTCTCTGTCCTTTTGATATTTTTATCTCCCCTAAAGAGATAACCCTCTAGCCTCCATTCTGGTTCAGATCATCCAAGATTCCCTTTGATTCATTTGTTTCCTGGTTCCTCTAAAAGTTTTCAGATTTTCTCACATTCCCAGCATCTTGGCTCCTACCTAATCACGTGTATGTTTCCCTCTACTGGAATGTCTCCATTTCCAGTCAGAGGCAACTGGATCTTCTCCTCTGGGAGACAGGTAGTGTATCTGGAAACAGTGTACTTCATGCTAGTGTTTCTATTTCTGAAATTAAATTTGTATAAAAATTGCATTTGGACATCTAAAAGATTCAGTACCTAATGTTATAGATAAGATTTATAGTGTTTTGTTGTTTCTACCTTACAAACTAATTTATTGATAGGTGAACATGGCTATGTGAAAAGAGCCTTGAAGTACCTTTCTCCGATCCCATACATGCTTATTAATAAAAGCTAACATTTTTTTTTATCATCTTTTATCATCCTTCTAGCACGGAACTCAATAATTTAAAAATATTTTTTTTTAATTTATTTATTTTTGAGACAGAGAGAGACAGAGCATGAACGGGGGAGGGGCAGAGAGAGAGGGAGACACAGAATCCAAACAGGCTCCAGGCTCTGAGCCATCAGCCCAGAGCCCCACGCGGGGCTCGAACTCACGGACCGTGAGATCGTGACCTGGCTGAAGTCGGACGCTTAACCGACTGCGCCACCCAGGCGCCCAATAATTTAAAAATATTAAAAAAATATTTAGTTGAAGATATTCTCCAGTATCCTTTGAGCATTTATAAAAATCTCAAAAATGTTGTTATTAAAACTTTCCCACTAAAACCTAACCTGATTGTCATTGTACCTATTTTCCCTCATGAGAACAGAATATTCATAATGTAAAGTAACCATTTTCTTCTATTAAACATTCAGCTTTCTCTTGACTGTGATATATTCTTTTTTTAAAAGCCTTTTTAGTTATACCCTTATTAATTTGGGTTGCTTTTGGTAATCTGCCAGTGTAATTCCAAATAATAAAGATGTTTTAAGTTAAAAACACTTTAGAAGTTTTTCTTCACTTAGAAGCAAATTCTGCTGTGTAAGTCCCTTGAAGTCATTATAATTATTACACTCTGTGGGGATTAGTATATTGTAAGGAGATTACTAGACTTCTTTATATAGAGGCACAGTGAGAGAAGGTGCACCATGAGAATACAGACCAGTAAATGTTGGTGTTGAGCAATTAAGAGAATTCTGGATAAACATGTTCCAACACCCTCTTTAAAATACAACATTAATCACACTAATTTTTATTAGGTACTACATACATATTTCTGTAAGGGATAGAAAGTACAGAAAAACATAAGACATGGTTTCCATCCTCAAGAATTCTATAAACAATTTGAGGAAGGGATGTGTTCATATTGGCATACGTATTTTTTAGAATTGTCAACAGCATTATTTTAATAATAAGGGCAAAGAAACTGAGAATCAGAGAAGTCAAATAGTTGCCAAAGGTTATACAGGTGGAAACTGACAGAATTGGAATTCATATTAGTCTGTCTGGGTGAAAAGGTCATGTTCTTTCCTCATTTTAAATCAATTGGATAAGAAAAGAGAGATGATAATATGTGAAATTAACATTGGACCCTCATGTGTTGATGGCTTCAGTTATGAGTAAGATCTACAGTTGCTGTAAAAGAACACAGGGAGGGTTAAAGTGACTTAAAAAGACTTCGTGAAGGAGATGAGAATTGAGTTGTATTTTGAAGGGAAGTGGAATAAAGATACACACAGAGAAAGTTGAAATCTGTGAGAAGGAATTGGTACAAAGGCATGCAAATACAAACAGGCTGACCCAGAAGGAAGGTGTCTCAGACACTGAGGGCCCCAAACCTTACAAATTCATCAGAGATAAGAACTTATCTCCCCCACCCCCACCCCCACCCCTATTCATTTAGGGGGGTGGGGGAAGATCTGGGTGAGAGAATGTCAGTCTACTTTTATTGGAAGAAACCTTGCTCTGCAAATGCCTTAAATGATGTATGCCATACTCCACCCCAGTGCCTGGTAGGTTCAGAAGATCCTTCCCACAAAATCTTACATAATAGCTTGAGAATTCTCAGGAGGCATAGCAATGGCTCAGGTACATTTAAAAAAGACAAAGCAAACCATCTTCACGTTGATATTGAGTCTCCATGCTTGCCAGATTATAATGCATAGGTTTAATCAGTGCTCTTACAGATTTCAGAACTGACCACAGCAGCCTATCATATAAGTGACCTATGAAATGACCTTGGTTATTTTGTTAAGCAAGAGAAAATTGTTTTCTTTCCTATTCTTTTTTACCTTTAACATTGTGCCTAGTCTTTTTGTATTGATGGTTTGTCTAGATTTATTTTGGTTCCATTATAAGATTCTGCCTCTTGGATTGTTCACTTTAATCACATATTACAGAAGAGCAGTGCTCTGCCCCAGTACTTGTCTGAGACTCCTAGGACATTACACTCTGGGACAAGATTAGTGACCAAGGCTCCTACTTATCAGGGAGAGGGATTGGGATGGACAAAATGAATAAAGTGAATTCAATTGAGCTTGATCCTGAAATGCTGGAAATTGCTTCAATCTGTCTGAGTGACCTTGATATTGACCAGTCATTACAGTGGAAGGATATAACCATCCAGAGATATGCTTCTCAAACTATTTGTCATAAAGAGCCAGTTTTTTAAACCCCAGTTGCAGATCAATACTTTTATAAAATGAGATAAACATGAATTACTCTTAATTCTGACCAGTGACAATTTGTGGACAATATGTTGACAGAAGGACAGTGGTCACCCGATTGAGTCTTCGTAAGTACTCAGGTTAAGTGAATTCAGGAAATAAAGATAAATGGATATAGAGGAAAGGTAAGTGAATTCAGGAAACATAAAAAAGAAATGGATGTAAGGGAGCAGTCATCATAATATCGAAGAGACCAATTGGTAAAAGATGTTCAGAAACAAGGATATATAGTTTTTGAAAATTCAGAAGTCCTGGAGAGGAGGAAAAATGAAAGGACCATGGCTTCACTAATGAGAAGATGCTACTTTCCTAAATCAACAGAATGTGTGGGTCTCTACTACGAACTGTATGGAACATATCCCATTATCCAGAGGTCTTCTGTCAGAGCACACAGAGAAAGGAATCCCTGTGGAGGTTGATGATTTCCTGAGGGGTATTTCTGGAAGGCAAATTTTGCCTGATATTTTTCCCCCATAAATTTGGGTTACTGTAGGACCTACTGGGGGTATCCAGAGACTGAGGACTCCTAGAACCCCAAGAACCATTCCAAGTACTATTAACACTATGATAGGTCCAAGTTATTTTGACATGCATGCATGAATTCATTTGTTCATCCATATTTTGACATCTTTAAACTTCGGAATGAGGAATATCTTGGAGACCTTAAAATTAGAAGGGACCTCCCAAGGAGGTCTACAATTTCCCGTTGGGGGTTGAGTGGGAACCAGGCAATTCTATAGAGTATAATAAATCAAATGTAGCTTAGGCCACTGTGTTAGTCTCTGGATACAAATTAGGCTGCTGTAAGTCACATTCTTTTATTTCAATAGAACAACCTGCTGTTGATGAATGAGTAAGCATTACATTCTGAGCAAAACATGAGGAGAGGGGTTGCAAAGTTGCATTGGTACATGAAGCAAAGATGCAGAGCTGAAATGACAGACTTTACCAGCAGCATATAAAAAGGGCCCTCTGGTAAAATTTCCCATGATATTTTCAGATAAACTGTGCATCCAGGACACATGGATAATGACAAGATTGTGAACATCATCTCTGAATATGAAAGGCATGATAGATGTATGCTTAGCTATCAAAAAGCAGTTCATTTTAAAATAAGCCATATTTTCCTGTAGTTGCAGGGTAAGAGAAGAGAAAATAGTTTGTAAAGGGAATGAAGATGTTGATCTCTGACAGTTGATCTTTTCAGTGTAAGTGAAAACACCAACTGCAGCAGCAATAGCGACAAACTTACCAATTTCCCTTTTTATTTGAAAGGTTCCTTGGACATTTAAAATGATTTTACCATAGGATAAATGTACTAGGCTGTCAATTTCATCTTCAGATCCCTAATCAGGGGTGGGTAGCCCCTTCTTGAGGAGTCAGTAATCATCATTTCAATGCAGAGAATAGTGTCGTTGGGGTAGACTTAGAGACTGCTCTTCTGTGAATATGTTGTCTTCCCAGTGGTCACTGAGACTCATCCACTGTTTTAGTCCTCTCATATCACCTCCCACAAACCTCCTTGAAACATCACCCCCTTTACCCTGCAAAACTATTACTCTCATGTTGGAGGCTAAGTTCATCATTGCATTTGTAAGCCTAGAATCAAGGGAGCTATTACTGCTTTTCTTTATAAGTCTAGCTCTTTTTGTGCGTTTTCCTTATAAACTGTGAAGAAACCATAAGGTTTTTCATAGAATGTTGTAAAATATGTTACATTTCAAGGAGGATGCACAGTTCTGGTTATTCTGACCATGTTTTATTTACACAGCAGGGCAAGCATGGCAAGTAGCACTGATTTCCTAAATGGGAGTATAGAGCTATTACATTTTTTGGAATGTGTTATTTTAGTTTGAAAGTAAAATTGTTGTAGTGTGTTTGAATCTGAAATGTAGCCATTTAGTATAACCAAATGAACATAAACAGGAAAGTATTCCTAGAATTTTTGCAAAATTGGCATTTCTCTTTGTGTGTGTGTGTGTGTGTGTGTGTGTGTGTGTGTGTGTGTTTTGTTTTGGCTTTGAAATCTTATTAAGATTATAGTAAAAATACAGTAACTGGCAGGAAATCCAGATAGCTTTAATAAATGGAAACAATTTGTCCCTGATGGAAATTTTTTTTCTGTTTTTGCTATTGGTGGCCTCCTGTTTTTAGGGCAGTATTCTAACCAGATGTTTTATGTGGGCTTTTTTGAAAGATCAAATGTTTGATGTTAATTTTTGTTTGAAGTAGTGAAGGATTTGCTAGAAAACTATGAGTTCAAAATGTGGCATTTGTTATAGAATTATGTGTCCTTACTGAGGAATATTGAATATAAATAAGTGTTAATGAGTGTCCTGGGTATCCTGTAAAGAATAATTCATTCCTACTCAATAGGTGAGAAAACTTGGAAGCAAGGTGTGTTAAACTATAACAGATGAACATCCCAGACTTATGAAATGACAATAGTATGGGCACAATAATACATCCTTGAAAGACAAGTGTAATTTTTCCCAGACTTATGGAATGATCATTTTGCTCCTAAGGAGAGAAGTTTGGGTGATTAAGTTATGAATGTAATTTTAAGAGTGCTTATAGTTTTCAATGAAATTCTGTATGATATGTTCCCCAAATGTGAAATTCTTTTGATGTATGTATAAATAGTAATCTTTGGAAATGGCTGAATAAGTGTTGAATGCTCAGGCTTGTTTTTCCTAACCATTTGTCCTGACAGAAACTTTTGACACACAGTGTGCATATGCACACACACATCACACACACCCTCAGGGAGATTGTTTTTTAGTTTCTGTAAATTATCATACTTCTAACGATGCTTGTGTAAGCAGTTATTCTTGTTAGTGTATTCAGCTGTTGCTTTGTGTTATAAAGAAAATAGGACACAGCAGGAACAATTAGAGTGAGTAATCAGTTTTCTTTAGTTGAAAATACCTGAGCAAGAGCCTTTGACATGGTATGTTTACGAGAAAAATTTAAGTTTAAAATAGAATGTAGCCCAGAGGTAAGCTAATAGTAATATCTGGAATAAATAGGTAATTTGACAAGATAATGTCAAATGTCTGTAATGTGTAAGATATTTTCAGAGGGAGGGGTGTCTGGGTGTCTCAGTCGGTTAAGTGACTGACTCTTGATTTTTGCTCAGGTCATGATCTCACAGTCTCATGAGTTTGAGCCCCGCTTCAGGCTTTGCGCCAACCAGTGAGGAGCCTGCTTGGGATTCTCTCTTTCCCTTTCTCTGCCCCTAACCTGTGCTTGTTTTCTCTCTCAGTCAGAAAATAAATAAACTAAGAAAAAAAAGAAGAAATTTTCTGAGGTATAAGTTAAAGTATTTTAACAGTTTCATGGATGCCCAGTAACTTCCTTTGAATTGTTATTACATAGCCTTTTTTTTTTGGTCTTTTAAAATTATTGGGGCGCCTGGGTGGCGCAGTCGGTTAAGCGTCCGACTTCAGCCAGGTCACGATCTCGCGGTCCGTGAGTTCGAGCCCCGCGTCAGGCTCTGGGCTGATGGCTCAGAGCCTGGAGCCTGTTTCGGATTCTGTGTCTCCCTCTCTCTCTGCCCCTCGCCCATTCATGCTCTGTCTCTCTCTGTCCCAAAAATAATAAATAAACATTGAAAAGAAAAAAAAATTTAAAAAATTATTTATTTATTTATTAAATAAATTATATTTATTATTTATTATATTAAAATATAATATAGCTTTTTTATTAGAAATAATTTCCTAATGTTTAACCCTGTTTTCCATTATCCAATTAAATTCCATTATCTCTAGCTGGTTTAATTAAAAATATACTAACAAATCATTCATGGTTTTGTTTATCCACTGATCTAAACATTCATTGTTTTATACCTTTGACATTATAAGATATTTCTAAAAGAAATCTGCAATAATCCTATTTTATCAAGTTAGAAAAGTTAAAGCACCTGTAATGTATGATGGGAAAGAAAAGATAAAAAAATTAAAAAGTAGGCTACCTTTCTTTATGGCTGCTGAAAACATTCCCATAAACATATTTGATTTTCTAAAATTGGAACACTGTTGGAGATATATTAGTACTATTATATTCTATTTTTGCTTTTGTTACATTTGGTGGAGAAAAGTAAAAATGGTTCTTAGGCAATGTTTTTAATTGTATACATATTTTTAGAGATGGAACAAACTTTTTTGAGTATATAAGAAAACTCTCAAAATTAAGTCAGAGTTAAGAGTTAAGAGATAATTGTGTATCTCCTTTCTAAAACTCTTTCCTGTATGTCCTTACTATTATGAATCAGCCACTTTCTTTTTTTATATGTCTAATTTAATTTTTTTAATTTTATTTTTTTTAATTAACAATTAAACAGTTAACATTAGATCTTTAAAGGTGCATTTTTAGGAGTACAATACAGTATTGTTGTGCAGTGTTATAAAATAGATCTCTAGAATTTATTTATTCATCTTGATTAACTGAAGCTTTATGCCACTTGATTACTAACTCCCTATTCTCCTTTCCTCCCGACCTCAGGTTTCTATCTCTCTACTCTACAATTCTGTGAACTTGACTATTTTAGAGACCTCATATAAGTAGAGTTATGCAATATTTGTCTTTCTGTTACCGCTATATTTCCCTTAGTATAATGTTTTCAAGGTTCATCTGTGTGGTCATATATTGCAGAATATCCCTTTTTAAGGCAGATTAATATTTCATTGTGTGTATGCCATAATTTCTTGATCCAGTCATCTGTTGATGGGTATACAGGTTGTTTCCACCTGCTGGCTATTGTGAATAGTGCTGCAGTGAACATGGGAGTGTTAATATCTCTTTAAGATCCTGATTTCAATACTTTTGGATAAATACTCAGTGGGATTGCTGGATGATATGGTAGTTCTATTTTTATTTTTACTTAAAAAACTTAAGATTTTATTTTTAAGTAATCTCTTCAATCAATGTGGGGCTTGAATTCACCACTGAGAACAAGAGTCACATGCTCTACCAACTGAGTCAGCGAGGTGCTCTTGGTAGTTCTACTTTTAATTTTTGAGGAGCTTCCATACTGTTTTTTCTCCCTTCACACTGTTTTTAATAGCAGCTACACTGTTTTTCATTTTCATCAGTAGTGTACAAAGGTTCTTATTTTTCCATATCCTAACACTTGTCTTTTTTTTTTTAATAATAGCCATAACTGGCAGGTGTAAAGTGATA
Organism: Prionailurus bengalensis; assembly: GCF_016509475.1. NCBI lineage: Eukaryota > Metazoa > Chordata > Mammalia > Carnivora > Felidae > Prionailurus > Prionailurus bengalensis. The sequence continues at coordinate 131,332,004 of NC_057344.1, read as the reverse complement.
TAGATCATTGTGCTTTTGATTTGCATTTCCCTGATGATTGATGGCATTGAGTATTTTTTTTTATATATACCTGTTGGCTTTTGGTATGTCTTCTTTGGAAAAATGTTTAAGTCTTTAGCATGTTTAAAAATTGGGTTATTAGTTTTGTTGTTTTTGTTTTGCTTATTGAGTTGTAGGAATTCCTTCTATATTGTGGCTATTAATCCTTTATCAGACGGCCACCATCTTTAAAAAAATTTTTTTTTAATGTTTTATTTATTTTTGAGAGAGAGACACACAGAGCATGAGCAGGGAAGGAGCAGAGAGAGAGGGAGACACAGAATCTGAAGTAGGCTCCAGGCTCTGAGCTGTTAGCCCAGCACCTGACGTGGGGCTCGAACTCATGAACCATGAGATCATGACCTGAGCTAAAGTCAGATGCTTAACTGACTGAGCCACCCAGGCACCCCCAGACAGCCACCATTTTTAAATAAATTTTGTTTTGAATCAGTGAAAGCATAATCTCTCTTTCAGGCACCTAATCCTTCAATATCAGATGTACCAGCATCACTCTCATTTAGGATTGAGAAACGGAAGGGGGTTACATAGGTATTCAGTAAGTATTTCATGGCTTGGTAACAAATAACACTTAAAAATGAGTATCATCATATAAGCGGAATGTGAGTAAGACTATAGGTCAAGACCTTGATTACATGGATTTGAATACTCTACCATTGTGCAAGCTAACTACTCTCATGCAAGTTATTTAACATTTCTTGGCCTCCATTTACTTGTCTGTATAATGAGTATAAGAATAATGCTTACTTTGTGTGTTGTGTGAATCAAATGAGTTGATACATACAAATCACAGAAAATTTCCTGGCACAAAGAAAGCAGTTTATGATAATTAACTACTGGTGGTAGTAATAGTTACTTATGTAAAATATAATTAATTTTTCATCAAGGGAAAAGATATACAGACAATATGACATACAAAAATTAAGTTTTGCTACATGCTACAACATGGATGAAACTCAAAGACATTTTTTTAAGTTTGTTTGTTTGTTTGTTTGTTTATTTATTTATTTATTTATTTGAGAGAAAGAGTACAAGCAGGGAGGGCAGAGAGAGGGAGAATCCCAAGCAGACTCCACGCCCTCAATAAGGAGTCTGAGGTGCAACTCAGTCCCACAACCCGTGAGATCATATCCTGAACCAAAAATAAGAATTGGACACTTAAATGACTGAGCCACCCATGCACCACTCAAAGACATTATTCTAAGGGAAATGAGCTGGACACAAAAGACATCAATATCACTTTCCTTATCTTCTTCCATCTTTGCTTTCTACTCCCCATCTGCAACCCATCTCAGGACAAAACAGCAGAGAGAAAAGGGTAGGGAGAATATTTAAGAGACAAGAGAAAGAAGCAAAGTAGTGAAAACGAAAGTGGTGCAGGAGAGATAGGTAATCTTTTTTTTTTCCCCATGGCTCCAGGAACTCTTCAGTTTTCCTTAACTTGATTGAAACCTAAAAGGGCCAAAATTAAAAAATTAAAAAAAAAAAAGAAAGGAAATTTCAAAGAGCAACTTTTTGATTAAAAAGTTACATTTCCCAGTAATTTCTGTGCCCACCAGATATATGAATTGTCAGATTCTGTGGCAGCTTCCAGATTTACTGGCCAAGAAATTCTGAATTGATACAGCAAACCTAACTGGTGAGTCAGTCAGCTGACTTCCTTTATCTTTCTTTACTCCCAGTCCTCTGAGAGTGAATGAAAGGAACATTCCATAAATTCCAAATTACATTTAGTGAACATCTAAAGTTTGGGTTGAGAAATAATGAGTGTTTGAATCACAGGATTTGGGGTAAAATAAGGGGTCATGTGACATTAACTAGATATTTGTAATTAGAGTCTGTGGGCACAGTATATCTTAAACAAATCTGTTAATTTGCCTAGGAAACAAAGGATGATAATTTCATGCTCAGTTATTTTGGAGATTAAAAGCCTTTTTTATATTAGTGTTAGAAAAATTCTTGAAGACAACTTTAAAAATGTACTTAGAAATACATTGTTTTGGGGCATCTGGGTGGCGCAGTCGGTTAAGCGTCCGACTTCAGCCAGGTCACGATCTCGCGGTCCGGGAGTTCAAGCCCCGCGTCGGGCTCTGGGCTGATGATGGCTCAGAGCCTGGAGCCTGTTTCCGATTCTGTGTCTCCCTCTCTCTCTGCCCCTCCCCCGTTCATGCTCTGTCTCTCTCTGTCCCAAAAATGAATAAACGTTGAAAAAAAAATTAAAAAAAAAAGAAATACATTGTTTTAAGTTTCATATTTTCTTCAAATTTGGGGTAGTATTGAATTGCTTTTGTCTAATTATTATAAAATATGACTTCATGTACTTTAGAAAATAGGGTTATGGTTTTAAAATACTAAGAATATATTTGTCTGTGATTTGATTCACTCTCCTTGACCTAGAAAAAATAGAAATCAGATTATCTATGATTATGATGAATGGAATTTTGTAGGAAGCAAAATTGGTTCAATCAGAGCAATTATTGTTTTTCATTGTTGTTAGCCCAGAAGAAGTTGAACCAGTCTTTCTGCTATTCTTTGCTGACATCTCTCAGATATTATAGTCAATTTGCCTTACCCAGAGGTGAAAGAGGCAGTTTAGGATAAATTGTTATACTATCACAGAATTACATGTGGATAATGATGAGAGTCTTTGGTAAAAATTGCAATGTCTGAGGTTAATTTTTCAGGAAAAGAATTGACTATTTGAGCTTTTCTTAGGCAATTGCAGATGATTGCCATTGAATACTTTTTGGTAAGACTTGTTCACTCCTTTTGGAAAGAAAGATTTGAGGAAATAATATAAACTCAGAGGAAAGATGGATTTATTAACTTTTTAAGACTTTTTTTGTTGGGGGGGGGGAAGATTTAGGTTTATAATAAAGTTGTGAAGAAGGTATAGAGATTTCTTACATACCCTGTGCTCCCACACATGCATATCCTGTTATCAAGATAAAACCAGAATGGTACCTTTTATACCAAAGATAAACCTACATAAACACATCATAATCACCTAAAGTCCACATTTTACTTAAGTGTGAACTCTTGGTTTTGTATAGTCAGTGGGTTTAGACAAATGTATAAGGACACATAACCATTAATATCGTATCATATCATATGAGTTTTCACTGTCCTAAATATCCTCTGTGTTCTATTCACCCCCCACCCCTTTTCTGAAACTATTGATCTTTTAATTATCTTCATAGTTTTGCCTTTTCCAGAATGTCATATAGTTGGAATCAAGCAGTATGTAGCCTTCTCTGATTGGCTTCTTTTACTTATTAATAGAAAGATTGACATTTGAAAAAGTAAATATACGTCTTACACTTTGATGAAATATATATCTAATACCTTTTACCCTGAAAGAAAATTGCATTCATCACTGACATATGAATGGAAGGACAAGTTCTTAAAAAGTGGGTTTAATAAGAAAGTATTATCTTTTTTACTGATGTTTAATAAAATTTAATTAAATTTTACATGTTTTTAAATAAACTATTGCTGAAATGAAGGAAGCCCACTTACAATTAAACAAGAAAAATGATTTATTTTTTCAGTACTCCTCTCCCCTTTCTCCAGGTTTTATATCCTCAATTTTCTTGATTGTTAGTATAAAGGAAAACATAAAATTGGATATTTCTATATATTGTCCATCTGAAATAGGAAACTTCTGAAAAATCATTGGTGGATCTTGAGGAAGTGTTTAAATTATGACATCTAAAATAGTGCTGAATCAAATATTCAGTATTCTTTATAAAATTCTCCCCAGTTGTATGATTTCTATGTGCCTATGACTTCCAAACATACATACACACACACTATGCTATATCATGTCTTAACTATCTAGTAAGGATAATAACTGATCTCTTACTATAGGTGAACTGATAATGCTGATAATGGTTTAGGAGCTGTCAAGGAAAAACTAGAGCCAGATAGTAATTAAAACAGTAAAAGATTTTATTCAGAACTATTGCAGTAGGGGAGAAAAGACTTCACTATAGTACTGGGCTCAGTTTCAAATATAGCATGGGCAAGTGGGAATTTATAGCCAACGAGCAGGGTGAGAGTCAGTGGAAGGTAGGTAACTAAAGGAAGCATCAGTAGTGAAGGGGTAATACCTGTCTACACCAACCCAGCGGGACTCTTGCTGAAGGCAAGCCAGAATGATCCAAAGTCACTGGGTGTGGGGGATGGTGGAGAATGGGGAACTCAATTAGATATTGAGAGTGATCAGATATTCAGGGTGGGGGTGATGGTTAAACTGATTTAGAGGAGTTTTTGCTAAAACTGGATTTTACAAGAAAATGCACAGATGGGCTTAAGAAAACGGTTCAAGAACCTGACTGAGAGTTTGGCCAAGTAAAGAATCTGTCAGGAAAGTCTATAATAATTTTTTTGCATTTTGTAACAGGTAACAGGTAGGGAGATTCAAAAATGCATATATTGAAGACTGAACCCCCAATATGATGGTATTTAGAGGCGGGGACTTTAAGAGGTAATTGGATTAAGTTGAGGTCATGAGGATGGGACCTTCATGTTGGGATTCGTAGCCTTATAAAGAAGAGGAAGGCAGAGATCTCTCTCTTTTGCTCTGTGCATATGCACAGAAGGCTATGTGAACACACAGCTGGAAGGCAGCTAAGCCAAATAACTTTCTTCAGAACCCAGTTCTGACAGCACCTTAAAGAACTGTGAGAAATAAATATCTGTTGTTCAAGTAAAAAAAAAAAAATTGGTGGGGAAGTTCAAAGACAGGATTGGAAAGGTAATCTCATAGTGAAGTTACTTCTGGGTAGAGACCCATCAAAATTACTTAACTTTCCTGCCAAGTGGTATCAGTGCTGTTTTCCTACATCTCTCTCTCTGTCTCTCTCTCTGTCTCTCTCTCTGTCTCTCTCTCTGTCTCTTTCTCTCTCTCTCTCTCTCTCTCTCTCTCTCTCTCTCTCTCACACACACACACACACACACACACACACACACACACACACAAAATCTCTCTCACACACACACACACACACACACACACACGTACACGATAGTGGAGTCAATAACGAATAATGAACTTACAGTACCTCTAGAAAGGTACTCACTTAGCTCTACAGCTATTCTGACTTGGGCTTTTCCACTGACTAAATTTTTAACCCTCAAAGGCAGTCTTTGGCAAATTTTAAATATTTTCATAAGGATGACACTAGAAATTAATATAAATTCTTCTCTATTGTCACAATGGGCAGTGTCAAGGACAATTTCATTTTACTGCAAAATCATATATTTGAAGGATGTCTTCACAAAGATTTGAGTGAAAACTTCGTTTTCAGGGTAATTGTTAATTTGTGGCACTTCATTTGGATTTTATTTATATGATAAATTGCCATAGAAGAGCCAGCAAATCAGTAAATAATACCGTAAAAATGTAAGTATATGTTGTCTGTGCCTCCGTCTAGGAAAAAGAAAACTATTTTGAAGAGCATCATAAAGCACATCTGAGTGGAAATATCTCCCCAGTGGCTGCTGTGTGCCTGAAATATTCAGCACTCATCTAGAAACAGTGTATCAGGGAGGAGATTCTGTTAAATTGTGAGTATAGTTTCTGAAACTAGTGAGACATTTAGCCATGACTATAGAGCAACATGTTTGCACATATTCGATTATTACATTTGTTGATTGCTACTTGAGAAAGTAGGCAACAGAACACTGAAGGAATAAGACATGTGAGACTGTCATTTGAAACAAAACACAGTACTGTCCAGTCCAGCGGCATATTGATCTGTGTTGCGAACCCCTGTCGGGAGTTGACAAAAAGATTTAGCACCAAGGAACAAATTTCCGAGTGATACAAGTGATGCCACAGTGATCTGTGGAGATGGCTCAAGATCTTGACTTCTTACAGTTTTTTTTTTCTTTTTAAGAGAGTGAGCACTTTTTATACCCAGATGTCTATTTTTTTTTCTTTTTAAAGATAATATTGAAACATGGGAAGTATAGGAACTGGCAATAGAACCTTGTGGCAAAGAATATTCTGAGGAGACTGAAGATGTAGGATCATTTTATTGAAGCATTTTTTAAAAATTATTAAGTAGAAGTAAAAGTGCTCTGTCTTTAACACCTAGCTCTAATTAACTGCTGGAAAAGTCAAAGCTATTAAAATTGTTCTGAACTTAAGCAGGTAAAACCCTTGCTCAGCCTGTCAAGGGTTTGACACATCTGATGTAGTTTCTGGACTCCTGGGATGAGAAGTGTAAACACCAAAAAGGAATCACAATGTGATGATCTCTCCTTTTAGTGAAGTTAGGTAGAGAAAATATGAGGGTCTTGGGAGGGGAGGAAGCAGGGATGAGCAGTGGAAATGCAACTTTAGATGCCTAAAAGAATGATGTGCTTTACATATCAGATGGAAATGATACTTCAGTTACTGCTGCAGTTCTGGATTTTCCACGTAGCTTGTGTGGGATGTAAGAAAACAGCAGTTCCTGTCTCTGTGCTGAAAAATCCTTATTCCCTAGCATTTGACAAGAATTTGAGGTTACTGGAATTTGAGAGAGTGGGAGTGAGGATAATCAGCATCAGTCTTTAAAATCACCTGAAGACAATACTCACTTGACTGTCACTCACTGTCCCACTGTCGGGTCTCCAACACCATTCAAGGTGTTTGGCATAAGGTTGGTGGTCAGCAGGATGGAGTGAAAGACTGATGCAGGAGTGAGAGAATCCTTCACACAGTTTGTTTAGATTAATGATCTCCAGCCTTTTGTGGGAAGAAACGGCTTTTTTTTTTTTTGTGGGAAGAAATGGCTCTGAAACCTTGCTTTCAACAAGGTTGAAAGTGTATTTTGAACAAGTGTTTTCTGAGGACCTCCTGTGTGTTTTTTTATTGAGATGTAATGGACTTATAACATTGTGTAAGTTTAAGATGAACAATGTGTTGGTCTGATACATTAATATATTGCAATATGATTACCACTGTAGCATTAACTAACTCCTGTATCACTTCACAAACAACTTCTTTTTCGTGGTGAGAACAATTAAGATCTGTTTCCTAGCAACTTGAAAGTTTATAATACACTATTGTATTATGTATTATATATGAAGCATTGTATTATACCATACTGTGCATTAGATCTTCAGAGCTTATTTATCTACTAGTTGAAAGTTTGTACCCTTGAACAGCATCTCCCCAATTTCCTCACCATTAATTCCTGGTAACCACCATTCCACTTCTAGTTTTTATGAGTTTAGCTTTTTTAGATGACATATATAGATGATATCATATAGTATTCGTCTTTCTCTCCCTAATTTATCTCACTTAACATAATGCCCTCAAGGTTATCCATGTTGCTGCAAATTCATTCTTTCTCATGGCTGATATTTCAGTGTATATACATACCACCTTTTCTTTATCTGTTTGTTCATTGATGAACACTTAAGTCGTTTACATATCTTGGCTATTATGAATGATGCTATAATGAACATGAGTGTAGCAATATCTCTTTGAGATATTTATTTCAGTTCCTTTGGATATATACCCATGAGTATTATGTATATATATATAATTATGTATTATATATGTAATATTATATATTATATATATACGCACATATATATTATATACGTACACATGAGATTGTTGGATCATATGGAAGACCAGATTTTTAATTTGATTTTTAATTTTTGTGAGGAACTTCCATACTTTTATCCATAATGGCTGGATCATTATATAGTCCCACCATCAGTATTTAAGGATTCCCTCTTCTCCATATCCTCACCATAATTTGTGATCTCTTGCTTTTTTTTTGTTTTTAATAGCCTTCTTGATAGGTGTAAAGGGATATCCCATTGTGGTTTTGATTTGCGTTTCCCTGATTAGTGATGTCAAGTAGCTTTTCTTATATCTCTTGGCCATTTGTATGTCTTCTTTGGAAGAATGTCTCCTCAGGTCCTTTGCCTATTTCTTAATTGGATTATTTGCCTTTTTTTTTTTTTTTTGAGTTGTATGAGTTCTTTATATATTTTGGATATTAACCCCTTATCAGATATATACCTTGTGAATATTTTCTCCCATTCTGTAGGTTGCCTTTTTAATTAATTGATTGTTTCTTTTGCTGTGCAGAAGCTCTGTAGTTTAATGTAGTCCTGCTTATTTATTTTAGCTTTTGTTGCTAATGAAACCATTATCAACACCAATGTCAGAGATGTTTTCCTCTATTTTTTCTTCCAGGAGTTTTATGGTTTCTGTCCTTATATTTATGTCTTTGATCCATTTTGAGTTAAATTTTGTGAGTGGTGTAAGATATTTACGGTCCAGTGTCATTCTTTTACATATGGGTATACAGTTTTCCCAGCACCATTTACTGAAGACTGTCCTTTCCCCATTTTATATTCTTGGCACCTTTGTCAAAAATTAGTTGACCATATATGTGTAGGTTTATGTGTGTGTTCTCTATTCTGTTACACTAGTTTACATGCCTATTTTTATGCCAGCACCATACGGGTTTTGATCACCATAACCTTGTAACATAGCTTGAAATTAGTCAGTGTGATGCCTCTAGCTTTGTTCTTTCTTAGGATTGCTTTGGCTATTTGGGGTCTTTTGTGGCTCCAAACAAATTTTGGGATAGTCTTTTCTTTTTTCTGTGAAAATGTGAAAAATGCCTTTGGGATTTTGCTTGGGATTGCACTGAATCTGTAGATCTTTTTGAGTAGTATGGACATTTTCATAATACTAATTGTTCCAGTATCTTTTCATTTATTTGTATCTTTAATCTCTTTCGCCATTGTCTTTAGTTTTCATTGTCTAGATCTTTAATCTCCTTGGTTAAATTTATTCCTAAGTATCCTGTTGATTTAGATGCTGTTGTAAATGGGATTGCTTTCTTAATTTCACTTTGAGGTAGTTCGTTGTTGGTATGGAGAAAGGCAGCTGATTTCTGTATGTTGAATTTGTATCCTGCCACTTTAATGAATTCATTTATTAGTTCCATTTAAAAAAAAATTTTTTTAATGTTTTATTTATTTTTGAGACAGAGAGAGACAGAGCATGAGCAGGGGAGGGGCAGAGAGAGAGGGAGACACAGAATCCGAAGCAGGCTCCAGGCTCCGAGCTGTCAGCACAGAGCCTGACGTGGGGCTTGAACTCACGAACCGTGAGATCATGACCTGAGCCGAAGTCGGACGCTTAACCGACTGAGCCACCCAGGTGCCCCTAGTTCTGTTTTTTAATGGAATCTTTATGGTTTCCTGCATGTATAATAAGATCATGTCATCTGAAAATAGCAATTTTACTTTTTCCTTTCCAGTGTTGATACCTTTATTTCTTTTTCTGGCCTAATCTCTCTGGCTAGAATTTCAATAGTACTAGAAATAGAAATGGTGAGAGTGGGCATCCCTGTCTTGTTTCTGACCCAAAGGAAAGAATTTTAACTATTCACCATTGAGTTTATTGTTAGCTACGGGCTTGTATATGTCCTCTGTTATGCTGAAAAACATTCCTTCTATACCCAGTTTGGTGAGCACTTTTATCATGAAAGGATGTATTTTGATGATTGCTTTTCTGCATCTATTGAGATGATCATATATGATTTTTATCTTTCATTCTAGTCATGTGGTGTTTCCCATTTATTGAATTGATATGTTGAATCATCCTTGTATCCCTGGATAAATCCCCCTTTATCATGGCGAATGACTCTCCTATATATTAACGAAGGCTTTTCTTTTTTCTGGCAATTTACTATCGTATACATAAGATCTGTGGTAGATGCTTAACGTTAAACAGTAAACATGGTCTCATCTTCTATCCTCTACATGAGCACTAGGAAGGTGGACATAAAAAAAAACCATGATATATTAATAATTTTAGTGTCAATTTTGATATATATCTGGAAAAATTAGTCAAATACACAATGTGGGTACACAAACTGAAGACAAAGTTTGTGATTAGAAAGCATCTTAGAGTGTAGGACGTTTGAGACCTCATAAAGTGGAGATGTTGATTATCAGGTACTGAGGTGGGAGCACGGACAGGAAACAGATTCCACCGTTGTTTGTACTTCATTCCATTCTGAGGTACTCAGTAAAGCTCAAGGAGGAAGATGTTCACTAACGTCCCTAAGAGATCATGCAGCATTTTAGTTTTGTTCAGTGGACTACACATGCATATAATATATACATCTCCTCAGAAAATATCTAAAATAAAGTGATTTTTGGCAAATGAATATGTAATTACATTTAAAATATTTATCTCTGCTTTTACAATTTCTAGGAAGTGAGCCATTATTATTGATGCAAGCAATTCAATTTTCACAAAGGATTTCTACATTTCTCCTTTTAGAGACAAACCTAATACAGATGATATGGTGCTTTCTTGATGGCTAGTGCTCCACGTGTTTGCTGAGTTGAATTGCAACTTGTATTGTGCCCTATTAATTAGGTTCCGCACTATTAGGCATTTTTATCTTGAGCTGCAGAATTATCCATTTTCAAGGAATATATGCATACTGTAGCTCTCCACTATCTTACATCTCTGAGAGTAGAACAGACTAGTGAATCTTGGATCTTGATCACCAAGAAATAATCTGCTTAGGATACTATCTTTAGGCAGATATTATTAGAGATGAGGCAACTAAAAAGGTTAAAAAGGACTTTCTCAGGGTCCTGTAGCACACTTCATATTTTTATATTGCCTTTCTGTCATAAACTAAAAATGCTTACTGTCTTCCTCAAGGGATATATGTTGGGGAGTTTTACTCCTGTGTGGGAAGGTTAAATTGTTTTAACTTGTCTTGCAGGAAGTCGGTGGCACAGCTGTATATAAAACCTATGATGTTTGACCCTGGGTGACTTTGAACTCTGCTCTTAGTATCAAAAGCAAACACTGTGACTCATTTTAGTGTAAATCAGTGTCTTTTTGAAGTGTTAAAGAGAGAAAGTGTGTCACAGGTCATAAAATATGAAATAGAAACTACGAAGTGAGTAAACTGCTTCCAGGTCTTGAGAACAGTTGAGTTTTTTGTATCATTTAATAATACAAAAATCATACATGTCCATAGAATATCCATATTTTGAATGTTACTGGAAACCTTAATAGAAATGTGGTTTCCTTTCAGCTATCTCCTCTATCTTAAGCATGTCTAATTTGTCTTCACATTAAGCACAGGCAAAACTATGAAGTTTGTTTTTTTGGTTTATTTTCTACTTTTGCTTTTTTTTTTTTTTTTTTTTGCCTCTCTCATACTCTGTGCTTTGTGTCTTCATACCTCAACTTTGTGGCACGGGATTCCTTCATTTTCCTTTGCATATGCACCAGAAGCCTCTTTAGTGTAGCAGGCTAAGGTCTGCAAGCTGAGTGCCTGCTCTTCATATCTCTTTCTGCATCCGTTTTCCTCTCTTCTTTGCTCTGATAATCTGATAAGTTAATATTCCTTATGGTTTTAATGACTGTTAATAGATTGATGCATCTTAATGACTGTTAATGGCTTAATCTGCTACACCTCCCGGGTAAAATATTTGCATTTTGAAGGGGCTTTTTGGAATTACAACCTTATTTAAAGAGATAACTTAGTGTGAGAATCCAAAACCTGTTGACAAATAACTAGGGACAAATACCATGTTAGATTTTTTTTCACATTTTAACATTTCTGAGAACAAGGATGTATATATTCTTAAAATTGGTGTGATAATACAACACTGTGTCATAGTTTAATTAGATAGCATCCTTTTTTCCCCATTCTTAATGATGAATAAAATAATAATATCTTAAAATCAATGACAGTCTTAGATTTGGTGAAATACAGTAGCTATATAGTTGGCCACCCTTGAAACCATGTGTCATGGTAGGTGGTAACTATCTCCTTTATCACATTTTATTCATGCACACACAAACTGAGTCAAACACATAAATAAACTCATTTCCCAGCACCATGGACCATTGGCATTCTCTAATTGGCTGCTGTGGAAACTTCAATTAATTTTTTTTTCCCCTCACTATTAAAGAAGCTTCCCAAACTTGGCTCAGGAACATTTGTAAGAAATCTACATGGGAAATGCGATTTTATTTATAACATCTACTTGCTACTAAAAAAGTCACTGATAATACTTTGATTCTTTTTATTCTGCCTTACTTTGCTTTGAGAGAGAAGTGATAAATATGAGTAAATACCACAGATGAATATAGTGTCTTGAAGGACTGGCTATCCTTTTAAAGATGAAAAGGCTTTGTATCTATAATTACTGATCATGTGATACACAATTTCAAATAAAAGAGTTAGAGTCATTCTTTCTTTTTGGAAGACATTAGAAACAATTGCAGAGTAAAAAGCAAGCTCATCAACAACAAAAAAAATCAGTCAGAAAATTGGCTAAAATTCAGCTCTTTGTGCTCTTGAGACTGAAAGCGGTAGCTGAAAGAAAGCTCTCCAATTTTCTATCATGTAAATCCATTGCCTCCTTTCAGATTGGTTTACTCTTTTCAAGCAGTTAAGTAGTAGAATTTCTTAGCAAGAACAACGTTTATTTAAATAATTTTTTGCAAATTCTTTTTATTCTTCCCCCTTCCCAATCCATTCCAATGTCCATCCTGCACCATCAACTTCACACACCAGCGTGGGAATGAGGATAGTAATGTATGTTCCTCAAGATAATCTTTTTATTTCCTTTTGAGTTCAGAATTGAGATAGTGGAGTTAAGGACTTTTTAAAAAATATAATTCCAGTCATATTTTCACTATTGACAGTAAGTGTGTGTGTGTGTGTGTGTGTGTGTGTATTTTTTATTTTTAGTATTCCTTATAAATAAACACGGTTTTAATTTAACCCCTATCACCATAGTCATATTTAGAAGTTTTCCAAATATAAGCAGGGTTGGGTTTTACAGGGTCACTGTGATGGATATACATTGTAGGTTGCAGAATAAGTGGTGAAGTTTGAAAATATTAAGACTAATTTTTTTTTATTATATGTATGACACTTAGTAAAATTATAAACTCTAGTAACTGTGAAATGTTAATATAAATCCATTAGCTCCCCAGACATCTCAGCCTGGATTAGTGTTTTTCATATTAACAATTTCAAAGAGAAGTGACCTGAGTAAGAAATAAAACAGAAAGCTGTTACTATGAGTGTAGTTAAAACCTGACAAACCTAATGCAATGTTGATAACTAATGGCAGGAGGAGATGGCTGCAAGGAAATAAAGAAGATTTTAGAGGGTGAGAATTCAGAAAACAAATTTCACCTTCTTTATATTTTTGCCTGGGGTTAGCCCAAGGGCTCTGGAAATGAATGGCTGGCCTGTGGCTGACAGCAGTGTTGCAAAAATTAACATCATTTTTACATACACATCTGTACCTTTTGAACTGTGGGACTGGATTTTCACGTGAAACTAAATTCTTTAGCTGCCATGCTGTCACAATAAGGAAGGAGGTGCATATTTAGAAGGTGCCTATGAAAGCCTGTCGGACCGAGGATCTGTGAAATGTGGTTTTGTCAAGAGAGTCACCCGTGAGTCTATTACAAGTACAATACAGTGTGGTCTATAATGAATCTCCATCCCTAGAGAGCTCTAAAAATAGATAGATAGCCAGGTCTTTGGATGGTTTAAGCACTAAACTGCCTAGAGGAAAGGATCTCCTCAGATGACCTCTCAATGCTCCTTCTAGCTCTGTAATTTCAAGTCTGAGAGAGTTGGCTTCTGAAGTGCACTGAGCATATAAATGCGTGCAAGTATGTTTAGTGTGTGTATATAAGCATGTGTGTATATGTATGTATATTTCTGATAGAGGCATGAGACTGTGGAGAATTAAACATTTATGTATTGTTATTTGGCTTTAATGCTTAATAACTACAGTTCATCAAGAAGCTGAAGTACAAAAATACCATGTGACTTAGCAACCACATTTAGAAAGTGAATAAAACCACCCAGCTCTGGGTCAGACACTGTCTACAGAAAGGACTCCTCCCAAAAAGTAAATATGAACATTTGTAACCATATTTGCAGTCATGAGGAAAAGCGATCTGCTCCATTATAACCCCTGTGACAGTCATTGTGGGGGAAAGTTCAAAATTTTTACATTGTTGTGTTATGAACCACCTCAGTAACTGTTTCTTGATAATGGCATTATCCACAAGGAGCTGATCATGGCCAAAATGCAAAGATTTCATCAGAATGCAGGGAATTGCTTATAAAGCTTTGCTATTTTCATGTACACTGAAGGAAAAAGCATTTTATTTCTCAGGTCTCAAATATTCTTACTCACATTTTAATACCACAGGAGCTATTTATAGATTTGTGTCTTTGTGTGTGTGTGTGCATGCTTGATAACAAACATAAATTCACAAATTGCAAAGAACAGGTAAATACTTGGCCACTTGCTCCCAGACAATAGTAGTAGCATTTCAGTTATCTTGGTCTTCATTTGTTACTTTGGCCTAACTGCCATCTGGTTATTCTATTATCCCTCATTGCTATCTAATGTGATTAGGAAAGAACACTTTTTGGGCAAGATGCTAGGTGCAGCTGTTAGTGGAACCAAGGATTTCTTCCCGGCACTTGGAACAAAATGATTATTAACAGCGCAACTTGAAAATAGAAAATTTGAAATTCTGCTAGTATGACATAAAAATATTGCTGGGAATAAAATTTTTATGTTTATATAGCTAATATAAATTGAAAAAGCACAAAAGTTTATGCTCTGTTTTTAAAAAATGAAAATAATGAGAATTGAGTATCCTGTTTAAAACTATTTAAAGAACTTTGCCCCTAATTTCTGGTTTCTTTTTTGAACTATGTTGATTGAGCAATTATTTATGTTCACAACTTAGTATGTGATTATGGGATTTATAGGAAAAGTGGAGGGCATAGCTAGGGAAGCCCTCCCACTGCAGGCCTCTCTAGGAAACTATTGCCAGATACTGATTAGAATTGAAGATGAGAAGAGGCCTCTTTCTCCCTGTATCTCTGCCTAACAGGTTTGTAACAATCTGAGTGTGGGTGGGGTCTAAACTGGTGTGAAGCCTACCTACCTCCCAGAATGAGATAGGTGGTCAGAAAGAGTTATTTGTCTCCAGTGCATAATGCCAAGCTGGCCTGAACCGCCTGGTCCTGTGTTGGCCTAGATCGTTTAATCCATGAACAAGAGAGTAGTCAACTCCAAGAGATGGTAGGGGAGACTAGAGAGAGAAGGGCAGTCATTTTATCACACTAAGCAGTGTGTGTGAAGGATATGGTAGAAAGGATGAGAGGGCTTACCAAGAGTGGAAGCTGGCCTCTAACCCACGGTGACTCCAGCCACGTACAAAAGCACCCAAGCAATGCCTTAGGTTGATCACATGTCTCTTATCTGGGCAAGGAACTTGTAAGGAGATAGGGAGGGGAGCTGATAGTGTTTCCTGCAACAGTCCTCTCTAGTGAGGAGTGGAAATTGCGCCATTCTTATAAAATAGAAATATGTGGAGAGAAAGATTCATCACAATAATTGTTCCTACCTTTAAGAAAATTACTCTTTCTTTTGTTAGTCCAGACAAATAAAAACAAAGCAATAATAAATGTTTCTCAGTATGGACTTAGGAGCCAAACTGTGACTTTTAAAGACATTGCACTGATTAAGTTATACGTAAGGCATTGTCCTTCAATCCTGTATTACCAAAGTCAACCAAAGAAAAGGCAGTATAGTTATAAAGGTATAAAAATAATAGAATGGAGAGAATGTAAAATAAAAATTTATTTAATAAACATCTATTAAGTTTTTATTTTGAGAAGCTGTACTGCAATAGAGGATGAGAATGTCCACTTTGAAGCCATGAAGTTGTGGGTTTGAATTCCACAGTTGCCACACAGTAGTTGTATGTCCTTGGAGAAGATACCTAACCTCACAGAGACCATTCTCTTCTCTGACAAATGAGCATAATGATAGTACTTATCATTAAGATTGTTGTGAAAAAAAATACGTGAAGTACCTAGTGCATGGTTCTTGGCTTATAACAGTTGATAGTGAAGATAGTTTATATTGCCGGTATTGTATTGGATGGAACATAACAGGTAAAAATAGAATCCCTCTTTTGAGTGGGAGGTGGTTTGCAACATAAGGAAGTTAGTAAAAGACAACAACAACAACAACAAAAACCCACAAAAAAACAAAACAAAAAAGACCACTTTTATTTCTAGAGGATTAGATCTGAATAGAAAGCAATAGTAACACTTTAACAAAGTATACCACTAATATTTTCCCTTGTGTCATGAAAATATATAGGCATAGTACATTTATAAAATAAAAACAAGAACAAAAAGAATTTTTTTTCTTTCTAGAGAGCAGCTTGTGCACCACAAATAACTAAATCTTAAAATGAATTTTGTTAGGATGCCTATTATCACCTCAGCATACAAATGACTCATTGAGAATCTTAAGAGCAATTCTTATGTATTGAGGGCAGTGACCTCTCACTATTTTCTAATGTCCATAATTAGTTTACTTCTGAGAAAGCAAAATCTGATATTCTTAAGCTGCGTATATAGGAACCATGGATGCATAATTCTGAACAATAAAACTGATTTGAGGAATCCTCATCTGTAGGTTCCTTAACTAAAGTTAAGGGAGTAGGTTCTTAAACACTGAAGACAGGACTAGGTCTGTCTTATTTACAGACAAACCTCAAGTGTATACCATGTATACACTGGCACAAGAGTTGGTGTTCAGTGAATCTATAGAGTTTCTAGGTGAGTGAGAAATTTATGGTCATAACTCATATATTGTATGGTTATTTCCTGGTTTAGTGGTGTAAGGACATTGAATTCGGAATTGAAGAGCTAAGTATGAAAACAAGAGAGAACATCTTGGAGATAGTTTTCTGCTTATGAAATTGTTTTGTAGATTAAGTAAGATAATGGAGACAATCGTGGGAATTATAATTCCTAATTCCCAATTATATAGTTTTATCTACTACCTAGTTCTTAAATATCATGTGTACCTGTATTCCCTTGAATGCAACTGAGAAAGCACTTAACATTATTTAGTTTTGCTCAATAACACTAATGTTCCTGTTAGTTTTAAATATAGGTGATTAAAATGCTTAGAACACTTCTAACTATAGGAAGACATTTGTGTGTTCTTAACATGACGCTCACCTACTAAAAGGGATAAAAAAAATGAGAAAAAATAGATGAGGAAGATGTCTGTTGATGAATTCAATAGATTCTGTAAATGTTTAGTGCCTACAATCTTAGAGAAGCTAAAGTTAAAAATATGCGCTAGAAAATTTGAAATCAGGAACTTTGGTTTTATTCTCCATATAACATATTAATGTTTATTATAGGCATTTTAAATATTTATACATTTAAATATACCATATCAACTGTAGATTTAGTAAACATTCATTCAGCTAAAATTCATTCTTTTGGAATCTGTTGATGTGTTAATTTGGGTTGTCATTGTAGGTTTGATGGATCAGTAGTCACAATAGGATGCCATAGGAAATCAAGACCTCCCTGGCTTTTATTCTAGGACAGTGATACTATGGTTAAAAGATTGTAGTTTGGGAGGCACCTGTCTGGCTCATTGGGTACAGCATGTGACTCTTGATCTTGGGGTCGTGAGTTCAAGCCCCATGATAGGTGTAGAGATTACTTAAAAAACAAAAAACAAAAGAAAAAATAAATTAAAATGGTTATAGTTTGGAACAAATAGTCTAGAACAGAATTCTAGCCCAATTACTGATCAGTAATGTAGTTTGTGCAACTTATTTAACCTAAGCCTTTTCTCATTTATAATGTGGGCCATACTACTGTTATGAAGATTAAAGAAAATATTAAAATTGATGGTCCGTTGGTACAGTGTCCAGAATGTTCAATGCCTGGCAGTTCTTGTTATTTATGTATTTATTAGTCTGAACTTTAGTGGTGGTCGTTATCTATGTAAATGCATCAGTTATGTACACTACATCTTATTTATCATACTTTAAATACAAGAAGAGGGTTGGACCTCATAGTGTTTTGAATTTTTTCCAGCTTTAAAACCTATGATTCTTTAAAGTCAGTCTGCATTCTGATAAGTAACTTGTACTGTGCATGTTTAAAGTTGGCCATGTAAATATGGAATTTATTGAATTGTAGAATATTTGATCTCCTTTCTTTTTTTAAATGACTTTTTAAAGTTTATTTATAATTAGAGAGAGAGAGAGAGAGAGACAGACAGACAGACAGACAGCACAGTTGGGGGACAGGCAGAGAGAGAGGGAGACACAGAATCTGAAGCAGGCTCCAGGCTCTGAGCTGTCAGCAGAGAGCCCGTTGCAGGGCTTGAACCCACAGACCCACAGGCTGTGAGATTATGACCTGAGCCCAAGTCAGACACTTAACTGACTGAGCCACCCAGATGCCCCTATTTGATTTCATTTCTGTGGTCTTAATTGATGCTATTACTTTATGACTGTCAATCCCTGTGGATAACTGGAAAGCCAAAGTTTAATAGATTGCTTAAATAAAACCATACTTTGCTTTTCAGAAACTGAAAGCAAAACAAAACATGGAAACTCTGACCTTATGAGCTAATCCAAGAACAGATCAGAAAAACACTTAAATAGAGCATAAGAGGATGTAATCCTTACAGTCTTCATGTAATCTTAGTAACTTGGTTACTCTTCTGAAGAAAATCTAGAAATACTTTTTGGAAGTTTACTAAGTTCTGTGGGTTTTAAGAACAGAGGAAATGTTCTCACATAAAATACAAGGAAGATTGATGCTTATATGGTCAATATGACAAAGGAAGCAAGAATGTAATAATAGGGAAAAGACAGTCTCTTCAGTAAATGGTGGTGGAAAAACTGGACAGTTACATGGAAAAGAATGAAATTGGACCACTTTCTTACAGCATACATAAACATAAACTTAGAATGGATTAAAGACCTAAATGTAAACCTGAAACCATAAAATTCCTCTAAACTCTTGGGCATTGGCCTTAGCGATACTTTTTCTGGATTTGCCTCTACAGGCCAGGAAAAGAAAAGCAAAAATAAACAATTGGGAATATGTCAAACTAAAAAACTTCTACACAGTGAAGGAAACTGTCAATAAAATGAAAGGCAACCTACTGAATGGGCGAAGATATTTGCAAATGATACATCCAATAAGGGGTTAGTATTCAAAATATATAAAGAAGCACCAAAACCCCCCACAAATAATCTGATTAAAATGGTCTGAGGAGCTGAATAGATATTTTTTTCCCAGAGAAGACATACAGATGATCAACAGACATAGGAAGCTTGATGAACATTACTAATCATCAGGGAAATGCAAATCAAAGCCACAATGAGATATCACTTCATACCAATTAAAATGGCTAGTATCAAAAAAGGCAAGAAATGACCTATGTTGGTGAGGATGTGGAGAAAAGGGATCTCTCATGCACTGCTGGTGGGAATATAAATTGGTGCAGCCACTGTGAAAAACACTGGAAGTTCCTCAAAAAATAAAACTAGAAATACCATAATACCCAGTGATTCCACTACTGGACATATACACAAAGAAAATAAGAACCTTAATTAGAAAAGACATATGCACACCTGTATTTATTGCAGTCATAGCCAAGATATGGAAGCAACTGCAGTGTCCATTGATAGACGAATAAAGAAGATGTGGTATATACACACAGTGGAATATCATTTAGCCATAAAAAAGAATGAAATCTTGCCATTTGTGATGATATGGATGGTCCTAGGGAGTATTATACTTAGTCAAATGAGTCAGAGAAAGATAAATATATGATTTCACTTACATGTTGAACCTAAAAACCAAGTGAACAAACAACAACAAAACCTAGAAACACACTCATAAGGACGGAGAATGGGCTGGTGGTTGTTGGGGGGCGGGGGATAGAGGGATGGGCAAAATGGGTGAAGGAGAGTTAGGTAAGTCACTAGGATGAAAAACAGCATGGGGAATATAGTCAATGATATTGAAATAACTCTGTATGGTGGCAGATGGTAGCTATACTTTGGTGAGCATTTTGTAATATATATATAATTATATATAATCACTACACTGCACACCTGAAACTAACATAGTATTGTATGTCAACTATATTTCAGTTAAAAAGAAAACTCTCAACTTCAAAGTGAAAACAAATGCAGAAAAAGTTGAAATAAAGAACTCTGCTTGCATCGTCTGTGTAACTGCCTTAAAATTATCAACAAACTATTCAAAATTGAGTAGCTCTTACTCAGATTTTAGGTATATGTCTTTCAAAATAACTTATAGCCAGCCATGTCTGCCATAGTTCCATAAGTGGGAAGCTTTAAGTAATTGTAGCCCACTGTCTTATACATTCAGTTGTTCAAGCAATAGTATATAAAGTATTTGAGTATTTGAAATAACTTTTTTAGTGGAAACAGTGAAATATGAATTACTATAACAGAGAGGTTTGGTGCCATGTCATAAATAGAAACAGATTAAAAAAACAACTCTATACCATGATGGAATGTTTTTTGACCCTTGCTGTTGCAAATCAAGACGTATTGGGCGTAGAATGAAATTTCAGTGAAGTTCATCTTCGTGAATTTCAACTCTAGAAGGATTCAGCTTTTGCAGAAAACTTCAATTCACCAGCTACAGTCAGCACTAAAAGAGATGCTTACTGACCTTTAAATTTCAAAAGAACTATTTCTAATCAAACATGTAAGAGACCTTTTGATGGTAATGTACAGACCCATCAGTCCAAAAAGAGCTTCTTCTTTGAAAGAAATATGAAGAATCAATAGATTCTTTTCAGAAATATCTGTCCACATGCTTTGGATGAACAGGATAGTTTTACTAACATAAATGCCTTGAACCTTTCAGATTATTCTGATTTTTTTTTAATTTATTGTAACTATCTTTAGGTTATCTTTAGTTTGGTTACAACTTTAAGCCCATTTTTTTCAACAGATCTTTCTTTCATTTATGAAATAAATATTGATTGATTTTATATTTTCTCTATGTAGCTTTAAGTTTTCTAAGAGTGTCTGATACACAGAAATTCAGAGATAGTCTTGAGCTTTTACAGGGAACCCATTGGTCTGTCTTCTGAAATCAGCAATCTTTAGGTGTACAAATCGATTTTGAAATATGTTGGTGATTTTGGCTTTCTTCAGATTTTTTATAATACTTACAAAAGAACATTGTAATAGAAAATTTAATCAAAATATCATGAGCCAAATCCATAAATATTTTAATATTTTGTTAATATTGGATCAGAAGAATTGATTGAAAGACTGTACGAGACTTCTACTTGTTATTTTCCTTTTCCTCAAATAAAGAACACCTTAAAGCTATGGTAATATTTGCTGAAAATCTTATTTAATCATTCAATAATTCTTTTCATTTTCCCCAAAAGTATTATCTAATATCGGTCTAATAAAAGTCACTATAATTGCTACCATAATTATTTGTTTAAATAAAGTAATTTTTGTAACTGTAATAGAACAGATTATATTGTAATTAAGATTTTACACAAATCCAACTGTGTATAGCCTTTTCTTCTTTTCTTAAGGAAAGTAAAACTAATTAAACGACAATAAAATGTGTGCTTAATTCTTTAGTTACAATACTATATAGCTTAAGTGCTGAAATAATTTGAAATACAGTAATTGATAGTAGGCAAAGTTTTGGTTTACAACAATCTCAACTAGTATTTCTTCTTTGCCAAGCATAAAGATTAAGTTGGTATCAGACACTATGTTTTGTCTGGTTTGGAATATTCTCTGGCTCCTATATAAATGAAAGCCTCTTTATGTTTTTCCATGCTGAGTTGCTTTGGTTTTACAAAATGTTAGAATTGTTCATTCTTGTTTTTAAAAACGGTGATAGTTTTGGAGCATTGTACTTTGTGAATTTGTATGTGCATATTAGTCCCAGAGTGGACCACTCAGTGTTGCCACAGTTTCCTCTTTCATCTCTACTGGGATATAATTGTTTTGAGTTTATTTTTTTAAATTTATTTATTTTGAGAGAGAGAGAGACAGACAGAGAGAGAGGGAGGGAGGGAGAGGGAGAAAATGAATGAGCAGGGGGAAGGCAGAGAGAGAGTGAGAGAGAATGAATCCCAAGCAGGATCCTCACTGTCAGGGCTTGAACTCAAAAACTGTGAGATCATAAGTTGAGCCACAATCAAGAGTCAGACACTTAATTGACTGAGCCACCCGGACACCCCTTGAGTTTTATTTTTAAGAAATTAAGAGCAATAGCAAGTCAGAATGTTTTCAAAACCATAGGATCACAAAGTTCTAGCATTTGTAAACTTTGTGAACTTGGGTTGCTGTTGATTTTTGTTTTTCATATTTGTTTATAGCTATAATAATAATTATTGTATGTTGAAAATCTTGATATGATAGTTTCCTTACATATATTATTGCTAATGCTTATAAACATTGATGTGAGGTTCACTTCTCGCAAGAAAACAATCCTAGATTCACTTAAGAAATTTGCCCAATGTCACATAGTAAGTAAGTGGAAGAGTTAGGGTTCAAATTCATTGTGTCTGATATCAATGCAGAATTTTTCCCATTATTAGCTCTGTCCCTGTACCCCCACCTTGACACACACATACACATTCATGCACACACACTTCCTGACAGCTGGTATAGCTTGATTCCAAGCACTCAGTTCCCTCAGTGCTGAAGCCTTGATGGCATTTTGTGGTATCTCCTTCCCCACAGTCCATATCCAGAACCATCGCACAACTAGACCTTCTTACCCCAGATTTAATTCCTTTTGACACCACCCCCTAAATTCTCTTGAGGGTTATATAATTTGATAATGGCTAACTATATAATTTTTTTTAGATATCCTATCACTGTTTTCAAAGGAACTTGTAATACTTTATTTAAAATTTTTTTTAAAGTTTACTTATTTATTTTTGAGAGAGACAGAGACAGCATGAGCAAGGGAGGGGCAGAGAGAGAAGGAGAGAGAAGGAATCCCAAGCAGGCTCCGTGCTGTCAGCACAGAGCATGATGCTGGGCTCGAACTCATAAAACCATGAAATCATGACCTGAGCCGAAACCAAGAGTCGAACGCTTAACCAACTGAGCCACCCGGGTGTCCAGAACTTGTAATACGTTAAACCAGGATAACTGGATATACAAATATCTTGATATTTATTTGAGATCTTTTTAAAATTTCAAGACTCAGTAACTGGAAAATCATATGAACAGGAGGGAAGCCCACTTTGCTTACAAACAAAGGGTACTCTAGACCCTTCAACACTTATTGGTACAAAGTTATGGTAATTTTTTAGGAAACAAGTATGATTGCAGTTTATCATTAGCTTAAATATTGCCAAGTGCATTAATAAATAACTTGACTGAAGAAGTTTTTTTAAATGTAGTACTATATTACCAAGAGACCATCTGAAATGGTTTGCTGACCTAATTTAACATCCTTAAATATAGTCAACTTTTCTTCTTTGAGGATTATTTCACTATTTATGCAGCTCCTACTGCATGCCATGTATGATTGTGCTTTCTATAAATGTAGAGATAAATAAATACTTTCTGTCCTTAAGAATTTCACAGTTTGTGGGAAAAATCAGCAGCAATTTTTATTTAACATTTATAGTGAAATATACTTCAAAGAAGTACTCTGAAAAGGTTTCAAAATAAGAGTCCATAACTGCAAATATACCCTATCTGGGAATGTGAGAAGGAGATTTGCAAAAATCCCTCAATTTGTCTCAACATGTTAGTTCTTGGGGTCATGATACATATGAGAGTTGGAGGAACAGCTTTGTGCCATTCACTTACCAGTCTTAAGTAAATATATAAATTGTAATTTCGGAACTAACTTACTAATTAATTCAATATATACTTGATGTAATAAGTCAAATCCTATTTATTTGTATTCAGATTAGACTTTTCTAGGTTCTGTTTAGTTTGTAGGCCCTTGCTCCAAAGAAGCATGCTATAAAGAAAAGAAATTAGCCGAAGTTATTATATAATTAGCACTGAATATTATATAACTGAAAGAAAGGGGGGTAGAGATTAGACTTGTCAATACAAATATAATGCAAACTACCTATGTGATTTTAAGTTTTTCAGTAGCTGTATTTAAAAGAGAAACAAGTAGAATTAACTTTAATAAATTTATTTAACTTAATATATCTAAGTATTATTTCTGCATGTGGTCAATATAAAATTATTGAGACATTTAATTTTTAAAACAAATCTTTGAAATCATTATGTGTTTACACTTACATCCCATTTTGAACTAGTCATATTTAAAGTGCCAGTAGCCATATGTGGTCATTAGCTACTGTATTGGACATTGCTGGATAAGATTAGCATTCCAGTTCAAAGAAAGTTTAGCTCAAGCAAAAGCAGAAGTGTATAGAATATGTAAACATTTTTTTGAGTCATGCAAGTTCAGCAGAATTTATGTAGATGTGAGGAAAGAGTATCTAACAAAGAGGAATGCTAAATTTTGAAACATAACTTACTGAAAATTATCATAGCAGTTCCAGCTGCTCAACAGATTACCAGTTTAAAATCTACTTCATGTTACTTCAGGGCGATCAGTGTACAATTTAAAGAGGATAGTGGTCAATTGGTTATTTTTACTATGTCTTCTAAGAAACATTAAGCAAAATATTTTCAAAACACTATTCAGTTGAATAGTAAATTTGAACTATGTAGAAATAGAATCTCTAGGTTTAAATATGTGTCAAAAAAGAAATACACCTGCTTGATGATTCACAGTAAACCTGTAAATTAAACTTTTTAAATTTTGTGTAAATCAGTCTTCCCAAACTTGCTGGACAATATAAGGGGTCTTCTTTTTTACAGCACCACTGTTAATATCTGTGGATCTGATGTCCCACGGAACATATGTGTGGGAGTACTTGCTGTAATGTATTTTCTATTTTCACAAGTCTCTGTAAGAAGAGTATTTTATTACTACTTCTGGAATTTAGGAATACCTTAGTGATAGCTTTCTAATTACATAGTCAACCTGTCACATTTAGTTAGATGATGACATTTATTCATTTATTCACTGAAATTACTACCTATCTTCTCATGTATGGAAATGCATTTTTCGTGAACCACAGCTGCTTATGTGATTTCTAATGACTCATGTAAATTGATAAATGATAGGCACAGTACTTTCTTCGTACCTCATTAAATATTCTGCAGTTAAAAGGCCCAGAATATTTGTAATCTGTGTTTGATTATCCACTGATTTTTAACTGATTTTGAAAAAAAATTACAGTGACTCTACGTTTTTCATTATTAATTTTTTTGGAGTGCATAATTACCTAACACTGTCAAAGTACTTGCCTGAAGTTTGTCTCCAGAAAAAACTATGATTTCTACAGATATTCTTTTAGAGACACAGAGTATAAAATTATTTGCTACCTGACTCTGCTTTAAATATTTAATCATTTATGACAAAGTAGTAGATGTTTCTTATGTGTTGTTTTTGCTACTCTTTGTATTGACAATAGATGGAAATATTTGCTTGACAAATTTCAGGTCTTTTTTTTTTTTTCCTTCCAGAAGATGCCCAGAGGGCTACTTGTGCATAAGAAATGGGGCCTTTTATAGTGGCCAGGTGGAAAGAGTCTTCCATTCCTTACTGCCTTCCCTCACTCTATACAGAAGTTGTAAAGGATGATCTACTGAAACAGGTAGCTGTGTGGACACAGAAAGGAACAGACACTACTTGGTGTCTCAGGTGAGGTGCACTGAGAGCCAAACCTAGCACAAGTGAGTGGACGTGCCCTTGGAGCACCCTCCTTTTAGGACTGGCATAGATAGGGATCTGGGCAAAAGAAACCAAATGTCAGCAGTGAGGAGCAGAGTAGGATAGATGGAGGGGCAGAATCCAATTGCATTCAGCTCTAAGGTAAAGGAGGAGAGGCAGCAGCCTGCCCACATCAGGTTTTCTTCCATGGGGTGCAAGTCTGGCCATGCTTCTCTTTGAATTGCATATGTCCTGACTACCTGAGGGGTTCATGGTGAAAAAAAAAATCCCAACCTTTAAGAACCTTGTTCAAAGTATTATGCTGGCTTTTCCATTGATCTAAACATTGGGACTCTAAGATAATTCTAATTTTATTTAGGAATAATGGAATGTAGAATAACTTCTATTTTCAGTCGGTGTGATATTACACTGTGAATTTAACTTTTCCTTTACTTTGGGCCATATTGAATCCTGAGGACTTCCCTCCAAACTAAATTTCTCTGAATGATTAAGTTCATTGTGTTTGTCTATTTTTTAAAAAAAAAAATTTTTGGTATAGTCACTGAGAATTAATCTTTATCAATTACTGTATTTAAGGCCTACCATATTTCATTTTATTTTTCCCCTGTAAAAGTGGGTAAACACATCTCATTCTGTAGTATTTCTTTTTGTTTTGTTTGTTTGCACAGTACTTTATTCAATTTTAATTCTTCCTAATCAGTTTGTCCAATAATAAAATTGCTTCAGCCTGTCTCTGTCAGTATCTTGCTGTTTTTTGTTTTTTTTTTTTACCTAACTTAACATAGTAAAAAATTAGATTTCCTCTTACCACTGACATGAGAATTCCTTGTTTGCCCCTCTATGCATTTTGCACTCTATTTTCAATAGCCCAAGAAACAGCTATGTAGGTGAAAGGTCTTTTGTTAAAAAGAAGGAAATTAAGCAGCCATTTCTCATTTCCTTCTTTGTCCAGCACCTGTAAGCAAGTGGTCTATGCTTTAGTTTTTTCTATTTACATTGTTTTAAAAGAATCAATTATTGTTTTAGAGAAAGTACCTTTTAGAAAAATGTACACAAGAATAATAAAAAAATTCTTCAAAATTGTGCATAAAGCATGTCGTTTCTTAAATCAGATTGTAAAGTTTGAACAGTTGCCTTCATCTGCATTGCTTACAGCTAATTTCTGTATGTAATTTCAGGTATTCTGCTGTCATTACTAATAAAATTAAATAGTGTATATGGCAGAACTTTCAAGGGTTGTTTGATTTTGTTAGGCACTAGTTTTGATCAATATAGAATATTGTGAAATATTATTTAAAACATTTCGTTATGCATACCGAGCTTTAGTTAATTATCAAAAGGGAAAGCATGTAAAATTACTAAAGTTGTTTTTGTGGAGTGCAGATTCCTACTAAGAATAAAATTTAGCAGAGAAGTGATATTCAAATGCCGTTGACAGTATGAAAGTAAATTATTTGGTTTCATATAAACAATATTTAAATAAGGCTTCCAGAGTCTTTCATGACCTTAATAAATAATGAGAAATATATACATGCATGTATTAATAATCATATAGCTTTCTTTTCCCAGTTTTCTTTTTATGAATTCAGTGGTTAAATACACATACTTATTTAAAGAATATAGAACTCACATATTTTACTTTAATTTTTAAATTGATTGCTATTAAAATAATTCTGTTTTCCACAATCATGTAATTGTTACATGACTTAATTAGCATTATGATAATTATATTGTCTTGTGGGAGATATGTGTTTTTTTAATTTTAAATTGTTTTGCTCTTACATTCAACATTTTACATTTCTCTTAAATGGTGACTCATTGTTAAAAAAAAAAGTCCAATTTCATAGACATTTTCTTTTGTATAACAATATAAGAATGGCTAGGAATTTAGTAGCTTTTCTGTACATCAGTGGAATAAAAAACTTCGTTAAGAAATCTTTTGAGGGGCGCCTGGGTGGCTCAGTCGGTTAAGCATCCGACTTCAGCTCAGGTCATGATCTCATGGCTTCTGAGTTCGAGCCCCGCCTCGGGCTCTGTGCTGACAGCGCAGAGCCTGGAGCCTCTTCAGATTCTGTGTATTTCTCTCTCTCTCTGCCCCTCCCCTGCTCACACTCTGTCTCTCTCTGTCTCTCAAAAATAAATAAACATTAAAAAAAAAAAAGAAATCTTTTGAATTGCTCCTAGAAAGAATAAGAGCATTTGAACTCTCTGTGTGCTCCAAGATGAACAGATTAATTCTCCTTTCAGTCCTGCAAGCCTAGGAATTTGTGTTTCTTATATCCCTCTTGTACTTTTAGCCATTTATGAGTCGAATTTCTGTTGTTGGTGCTTTTTGGTTGAGCCCAACCAAGTTAGTCCTGCACCATTCTAGCATCATTGGTCTCCCTGCAGTTCCAGGGAGGGGTGTGACTGCATGACTGGTGCACTTCGTTGAGTAAGAGTGGAGATTCTTGGTTATTGCCCCAGGAACTACTGTTCTGACTATGGCATAGCCTTATGAATCTCTTATATTCTTTTAGGTACAAGAAGATCACGAAGGCCAGGCCAGGCCAGGCCAGGCTTAAGAAGACAGCAGGTTCACTCTGCCTCCAAATGGGGAGAGTGGCAAAATCACATTAAAGCAATGATGGGACGGGAGTATTCTTACAGCCATCTTTGGAAAATGTAATTTGCCATGATAGGTTATCCTAAGTGTCTTGAATTTCATTCTCTAGGTGATTGAGAGTTATTGAATAGTATTAGTTGGAAGGAAACACAGAGTACTTCTTTAAAGAGATAGACTCCTTCCAGTAATTTACCTAACTTATCTTGATGGAATGCCACATTTACATTCAGCCATCAACCAGACATCAGCCCTTTGGCTATTTGAATACAATTCTCATCAAATATCTGCTTTTATTAAGTAGAAACATTTCACAATATATCAGCAAATTGGGCATCTTCCATTGGAGATGTTTTGATTTGTTTATAAAACTTAAATGATCTCATAAATAGTCCAGAGATTATAAAAATACCATAAGATATTGCCATTTTTTTTAAACCAGGCTCCATGCCCAATATGGGGCTTGAACTTACAACCCCAAGACCAGGAGTCATATGCTTTAATGACTGAGCCAGCCAGGCAAGCTGTCATTTTGAATTGCTATATATTCACTGCAAATAGCCCAAGTATTGAAGCTTTCTCTGAAATCAGCTGTATTTGTTTGGATTGGCAGATATGTTAATATACAAATTACTTGTGTTTATTTATTTTCTTTTTAAATTGAAGCATAATTAACATACAGTGTTAAATTAGTTTCAGGTGTATGATATAATGATTTTACAATTTTATATATTAACTCTGCTCATCAAGATAAGTGTATTCTTGATCCCCTTTATCCCCCTCCCCCCCCCCCCCACACACACACTTTCTCTCTGGCAACCACCAGTTTGTTTTCTGTATTTAACAGTCTATTGTTTTCTGTCTCTTATTTTCTTTCTTTGTTCATTTGCTTTGTTTCTTAAACTACACGTGAATAAAATCATATGGTATTTGTTTTTCTCTGATTGACTTATTTCACTTGGCATTATACCCTCTAGGTGCATCCATGATGTAAATGGCAAGAGCTCATCCTTTTATATGGCTGAGTAATATTCCATTGTGTATGTGTAACAGTTGTTTCACACACACACACACACACACACACACACACACTCTGTATATATTCCTGTGTGTGTGTGTATGTACACATCTTTATCCATTCATCTATTGATGGACACTTGGGTTGCTTCCATGTCTTGCCTATTGTAAATAATGCTGTAATAAGCAAAAGGATGCATATCTTTTTGAATTCATGTTTTTTGTTTTCTTTGGTTAAATACCCAGTAGTGCAATTACTAGATCATATGGTATTTCTATTTTAAACTTTTTTGAGGAACCTCCATACTATTTTCCAGAGTGGTTGTATCTTTTTATATTCCCACTAACAATACATGATGGTTCCCTTTTCCACACATCCTTGCTAACAATTGTTACTTCTTATCTTTTTTGATTCTGGCTATTGTGACTGGTGTGACGTGATGCCTCAGTGTGGTTTTGATTCACATTTCCTGGACAATTAGTGAAGTTGAGCATCTTTTCATGTGTATGTTGGCCATCTGCATATCTTCTTTGGAAAAATGTCTATTCAGGTCTTTTGCCCTTTTTTTAATTGGATTATTTTTTTGGCGTTGAGTTGTATAAGTTTTTTATATATTTTGGATATTAATCCCTTACTGGGATATATCATTTGTAAATATCTTCTTCCATTCAGTAGGTTGCATTTTTACTTTGTTGATGGTTTTCTTTGTTGTGCAGAAGCTTTTTATTTTGCTTGGTTTCCCTTGCCTGAGGAGTCATATCTAGAAAAATGTTTCTACACCAAATGTCAAAGAAATTATTGCTTAGGTTTTCTTCTAGGAGTTTAATGGTTTCAGGTCTTACAGTTAGGTTTTTAATCCATTTTGAGTTTGTTTTAGTGCATGCTGTAAGAAAGTGGTCCAATTTCATTCTTTCACACATATTTGTTTAGTTTTTCCAGTGCCAGTTGTTGAAGAGGTGGTCTTTTCCCCATTAAATATTCTTGCCTCCTTTGTCACAGTTTAATTGACCTTATAAGCATGGGTTTATTTCTGGGCTCCCTATTCTGTTCTTTTGATCTATGTGTCTATTTTTGTGTCAGTACTATACTGTTTTGACTATCATATTAGATCATGATATCATACCTTGATATCTGGAATTGTGATATCTATAGCTTTGTTCTTTCTGATGATTGCTTTAGCTATCTGATGTCTTCTGTGGTTTCGTAAACATTTTAGAATTATTTGTTTTAGTTCTGTGAAATATGTTGTTGACAGGATTTCATTAAATCTGTAGATTTCTTTGGGTAGTATCGACATTTTAACAATATGGATTCTTCCGATCCATGAGCATGGAATATCTTTCCATTTGTTTGTGTCACCCTCAATTTCTTTCATCAATATTTTATAGTTTTTGAAGTACAGGTCTTCTACGTCCTTGGTTAAGTCCTGTTCCTAGGTATTTTATTCTTTTTGGCGAAATTGTAAATGGGATTGTTTTCTTAATTTCTCTATTTGCTGTTTCACTATTAGTGTATAGAAATGCAACAGATTTCTGTATATTAATTTTGTATCCTGTGACTTCATTGATTTTATTTCATTTAGTTGTATTTATTTAAATATGTGATGGCAATGAATGCAGTTGAGTCTCTAATACAGCATTTTCATTGGAAATATTTTCAATACCACTGAACATTTAAAAAGTTGCTAATTCCATCTTAAGTGACTTTATACTTTTTATTTTATTTATGTCTACTGTCTTTATATCACTAAAAAAAAGAGAGAAACCTTATATAGTTAAATGCATTTTTGGAGGATTGACTTTTTTATAGGAACACACAAAAAAGGTGAAGAGCAGTTTTAATCTTGAATAAACTATATTAAGTATTTAATCTTATTAGAAAGTTGTTTACCAAAAATTAACTGAAAATTAAATTACTTAACTGGAAATTAATGATATTGGAGAGTTTTGAATTCTTAAGTCCAAAAGAGTGTGAATATACAGAGTATGTCTGACAGTGACAAGTGCCGAGAAAAGTAGAGCAGGATGAGGAGAAATGGGAGTGCAGAAGAGTGGTTGCATTTTTATATAAGATGTTCGGGAAGGTCTTTCTGAGGTGACAGACATTTGAGTGGAGATCTTTGGGCAGCAAATCTGTGAGAAGGATATTTCAGACAAAGAAAATATAAAGTGAAAAACCTTCCTGGTAGGCAGAAACTGTAGCAGAGTGGCCTCATGAGAAATGAGGCCCAATAGGTGTACAGGGGAAATTAGATTATGAAGGCCTTTGTAAGGACTTTGGTTTTTATTCTGTTTGATATAGGAAAGGACTTGAATGCTTTTTTTTTTAAAGTTTATTTATTTATTTTGAGAGAGAGAGGGAGAAAGCTCAAGCAGGGGAGGGGCAGAGGGAGAGGGAGAGAGAGAATCCCAAGTAGGCTCTGCGCTGTCAGTGTGGAGCTTGACGAGGGGCTCAAACTCACAAACTGTGAGATAATGACTTGAGTCTAAACCAAGAGTTGGATGCTTAACCAGCTGAGCCACCCAGGCACTCCAGGACTTGAATGTTTTTAAGAGGAGTGAGAAGATCTAACTGAGTACTTATTTAGCACATGTACCCTGGCATCAGTCTGGAAGTGTCCTTGTGGGATGGTGATTAGAAGAATGCTTTGATGAGATTGAGAGCAGTGGCAATAGAATCATACCGAATTGCTGAAGGATTGATGTGAGGTATGAGAGAAATGCCTCAGGGATGACTGGTTAATAGGCTGGGCTGCAAAAGATGAATTTGCCATTTACTGAGATGGAGAGCTTTGTGAGATGAGCAGGTATTTGGGAAAAAACCAGGTGTTTTACTTAGGGACGTTTAGGTTGAGAGAGCTATTAAATGTCCAAATGGAATTTTGAGTAGGCTATAGAGTATGTGAATCTGGATTTCAGAGGCTAGGTCTAGGGCTCAAATGCAGATTTGAGAGTACACACTATGTAACTGTCATTTAAAGGCTGGGGTTAGGTGAGATCACTTGGCAAGGGGTATACATAAGAAAGAGGAGAGGTCCAAGAACTGAACTCTAAGGAGTGTGCATATGTGGAGATTGTGGAAGTGATGAGGAAGAACTAGCAAGTACAGTAGGAAATAGAAGCCAAGGAGGGAGCAAGAGAACCAATAGTGTGCTGGACTGGAAGTCAAGAAAAGAAAGAGATTAGTCAGGAAGGAGATTAGTCAACCCTGACAAATGCTGCTGATAGGTCTTAACTAAGATGAGAACTGAATTTAACAGTAGTCTTAGCAGTACAGAGATCATCCATTACATTGGCAAAAGCAGCTTTGAAATGATGGCGATTAAAAAAAAACAAAACCCTGGAATATGTTTAAGAGAAAATGGGAGAAGCAGACTTGGAGACAGCAAATATGAGCAGCTCTTGAGAAGTTTTGCTACGAAAAGGGGAAGAATAATAGGGCACTTGCTAGATAGAGGCAGTGATTAAAGGTTTTTGTTCATTTGTTTTTAAGACTGAATACATTATGTATGTAGGGAATAATTTGATGGAATAATCCAGGAAAGTAGATAAAATTTAACGGTGTAGTTAAGAAAAAGCACAATTATTGCTAGAGTAAGGTCATTGAATAGCTGAAAGGGAAGGGAACACGTTGCAAATATGGAAGAATTGACCTTGGATAGGCACATGAAGTTTTTATGCCAGTAATAGGGAGGAAGGAGAACTTTATGGGTACAAGGGCAAGTGGGTTGGAAATATTGGGCTGGAAGTCAGGGGAAGTTCTTTTCAAAATGCTTCTGTTTTTAGTGAGAGACAAATCTGAGAGTGAGGCTGTAGGAGAAGGTATTCAAGGTTTGAAAAGGTATGAATATATTGTCTAGGTGAATTGGAGAGGGACGGACAAATAGGACTGCTGGAGAGCACCCAGGAACACACTGGACAATAAAGCCAATGAGTCTGAGACAGAGTCAGTTTGCATAGTGGTCAATAAATATTTGTTCACAAAAGTGAATGAATTGTGGATTTCCCAGTTCTTTTAATAGCATCCAGTCATACGGCTGCTAGATCATTACAATAGAAAGCAGATATATTTCTTAAAGAAAACATTACTTTGGAAGATCCAGCCAAGTCAGTGGATTTGATAAATAGCAAAAACACCATCAGAATTATTACTCATTCAGTCTTGGGTAAAGTAAACTGTGATATTTGAACTATCACATAGGCTTGAGATAATGGACTTTAGAGATAATCTTTAGAACATTTTCCTAATTTTATAAATGAAGAAACTGAAGTCTAGAGAGATTGAAGGAATCCCTTATCTTCTTTGAATCTTACATTATCTTTTACAGAGAAGTTTGAATATTGTAATAAGTATGCTCTCCAGGAATGTTACATTTTATTCTAATTTTACTGTTTCTAATAGGGCATTCCTGCTTGGTTTTTCAATTTGTGTTTGATTGCACAGTTATGTAAATTCTTTTTGACAGATTTATTATTAAGGGGAGAAAGATGAGTAAGAATCCCAGTTTGAAAAGCTCATTAATTTTAAAGAAATGTGTCGTGAATTAATGTTTTGAGTGCTATATTTTTCTTTTTACATTATTTCTCCTGGATGAATAGAATTCTGTCAAAGAAATAGGTTACTTAAAAGTGATTATATAGGAGTTATATAAAAATTCTTCAAAGCAGGTGCATTCTATTCCCAAGAAATAGATTGAATGTAATACTCAGCTAGTGAAGCATTATCATTAACAGTACAATATTATGTTGTAGCCCTTCTTTACAAAGCTAGCTATAAAAATGTTTTCTTTTTAAAGCATTTTCAGTGTCTTTCACTTGAGTGGGCGTTTAGTAAATGAAAGTTCTTTCATTGTGTGTGTGTATATATATATATATATTTTTTTTTTTTCTTTAGGCTTACTGACTGGGAAAATGATGTTCTTGGCCTACTTATTTATACAAAATATAACAAGTTACGTTCTACTTTTAGCATAGTAGCAAATTTAATGATAGGTGAGTCAACAATCACTATACAGACTTCAACATAAGTTGACTTTCCTGAAGTCCAGGACAAAGACAGTTGATTTCAGTTGAAAAATATGCAGTAATAGTTCTGCATGCCCACTTTCAAAAATCAATGTTCTGGCTTCTTGAATAGCAAATACACATTTTAAAAGTATGTTTATAGAGTAGAACACGTCAAAGTTTCCTAATTACTAACTTTAAAAATATTATCTCTGTTAGTGTAGGTGGTAGTTAGGGAAGCCTTAAACTCCTCACTTTTCTGTGTTCTATTTGACAGAGGAAATAGACATAGATACTGGTGGTCAAATGTGGTTCAAAGGGTCTCCTTTAATAATAGGCCAGGCACCTTCCAGTTAATTTCCAAAATATAGAACTTTCTGCAAAAGTACAATGGAAAATGTGACTTTTTAAAAAGTGTTTTTTTAAATGAAACAAATCCAAAAGATGTACAGTCAGGCTCAAGTTGTACAGTTCACAAGCATGGAGGTTATAGTGAAAGTCTGTAACTCTTACCCCAGATATAATCTTTGAGATTACCTCACTATGGAAGCACTGTTCAAGTGCTTTTACTACATGGGAACATGAAGCAGGTGAGAGGGCAGGGGCGGTGATGGGAGGCTGCTCAGGAATGGGGTGCTGCAGGTTCAGAAGACAGAGGCTGTGGAATGTGTGTGGATGTGTGTGTGTGTGTGCGTGCGCACATGCGTGTGTTGTATGGATAATATTTAATGAATTACACCCACCCATTTGTGAAAAATTCTGATGGATAAAATTTTTACCTTTATTCCCTGAAGAGATATAATTAAGTTGATAGAAAGGAGCAGAACTTTATTCCCAGCACAGACCTTTGCTACTCAAATGTGAGGTGGACCTTGGATTAGCAGCACCTGCACCACCTGGAAGCTTGTTAGAAATGCAGCATTTCAGGCTCCATCCCTGACATGCTGAATCATATGTGCTTTCTAGCAGAGCCTTCTCCACTACCAGGTGACTGGTTTGTCAATTAAATTTCAGAAGCACTTGTCTAGAAACCAGATGTGTTGCTATATATTCCTTCTTTTGTTCACAAAAGACATAATATAAGGAAAGAATAGAAGGATCTCTACTTACAGTTGGAGTTCATACTCTTTTATCATCAAGTGTTTAGTGTTTTTAAAATTAGCCCAAGAGATTCCAGGCAAGGAGGTGTTTTGAGATTGTTCAACCACAAAACTGCAACAATTCAGATCATCTCATTTTTCAGATCTGCATGTTAGAATTTCATCTAAGATATCATTTGTAAAAGAGATATCTGCTGCTAAATTAAAACAAAATTTAGAGACAAAAAAGGGAAAAGTATTAAACTTATTATGAGGCTTTAATTATCTGGCTTTGATTATCTAGCTAACTAGCTTTATAGTAAGGGCAGGTGGTAACCTCACAGGGTCTTGATTTTTTCAGGAATAGTTTGCTATATATGGGCTGGAACACATTTGGATAAATAAAAATTGAGTAGTATACCTGGAGTGTAGGATGTCTGTCAATGTGTTTGTATGGTGGTACTGATGGGAAAGAGGGTTATATTGGTGAGATGCGATGTTGCTGATCAAGGGTTTTTATGACCAAGGAAAAGGTTTGGAATTTAGTCTGAGGCCAAGAGGTTATTGAGAGGTTTAGGAAAAAGAGTGAAGTTGGCATTTTAGAAGGCTAATTCTGGCTTTAGTGCAAAGAATATGAGTCAACAAGACCACAGACAGAGACACAAGCTGGAGCCTGTTTGAATAATGTAGGTGAGAATGATAACGTGAACTAGAGATGTAGATGTGGGGATGGGGGAAATGAACAATTTGGGAAGAAAAATCTATAGGATGCAATGACTGATTGTTGAGGGTTGATGAGAAATAAGTTGTCCCTAATTCCTATGTCTTGGGCCTCAAAAACATAATTGGAAATATAGGAGGAGTAGGTCTGGCAGGACTTGATTGATTCTGTTTTTATCAAGTTACTTTAAAAAAAAATTTTTTTTTTTCAACGTTTATTTATTTTTGGGACAGAGAGAGACAGAGCATGAACGGGGGAGGGGCAGAGAGAGAGGGAGACGCAGAATCGGAAACAGGCTCCAGGCTCTGAGTCATCAGCCCAGAGCCTGACGCGGGGCTCGAACTCACGGACCGCGAGATCGTGACCTGGCTGAAGTCGGACGCTTAACCGACTGCGCCACCCAGGCGCCCCGACAAGTTACTTTTTTTTAGATTGAACATCAATTGCAGGTTTCTGGTAAACCAGGTATTCATTCCTTAAACATTTAATTATCTTGAGATTATCGTACTTTCTGTATAATTTTTGTCATTACTCTAATTTTTACATGTATGTTGATGCCTTCAAATCTACATCCTTGGTCTAGATTACTCACCCAAACTCCAGTCACAAATGCACTTATGAGCTTAAATTATTTTCAATAAAAATTATGTTTTGCTATTCATTGGAAATAGAAGTGGGGATTCTTCAGGTCCTGCTACTTGTATATGATATTTGGATTATTATTCAAATGTATTAGATACTGAGAAACAAAATTATTTTTGGGCAAGGATTATGATGGAACTTACTTTTGTATCTAAAACAACACCTTACAAATACCCCATTCTCAAATACTTAGTGAATTAGACATTGGAAATCTGAAAATAAAATCTGAATCTTTAAATTGCTTCTGTTTATTAGAAGTGAGAAAATGGATCTATGGAAAATCAGCATAATAATGATGAATAAATAAGACAGATATTATTAAATATTTCTTTGATGCTATTATTTCCTGGTCTGGAGATTACTAAAACCAAGTAGCTCAAAACGTTTGATTTCACCCATTTAGCACATGTATACAATAAAATAAAATGAAAGACTATAAACTTCTCCAATGCTTGTGCTCCCATAATATTTTCCTTTTTCTGAATTTATCACTTCTTGTCATTTCCCCCTGCACATGCATATCTGTTTATATTTTTAATTGATTTACTTTTGATTTTGGAAGAAAATATAGATAACTATTAAGGAGATTTAATGTGCTGTGTCTTTTTCAGGGACTTTAGCTATCGTTCTTAGAAATATTTTAATGAAAAGGATTTCTGACAACATAACAAAATAGAAATCAGGTTTGATAGACTTCAGCATGTATGAAGTGTATATCCTGTCTGGAAAAAAAAATTCAAGCATTCAATACAGCTGGCACCCTTTCTGTATTTGTATCCATCTCTACTAGCTGATTTTGTGTATTTGTGGAGGCAATGACATTGATGAATCACTTTAATTTACCAAGCAACCGACAGTTTGCCGAGACTATCTGTAAGAACCAGCTAGAGCTGGTCCTGATCATTATAGATATGTGTATTGTTACAAAAAAAAAAAATGTAAGTGATCAGAAGCAATTTAGATGTATCCTTGCTCCACAAATATATAAAAATATATTATTTTTATATCCTCTTGATTTTTATCTTTTCTGATTATTCCTCTCTTTTTACAGAAAAAAATAAATACCTATTTATATAAATATATGCTAACTTAGTTATTTAATAAAATTAGTTGTTCTATAATTTGGATTTTTAAAATATTGAGGATAATTTTAGAATTAAGGTTGTATAACATGGAATTGATTTTTAGGAAATAACGTTATCTTTATGCTATTTTATATGCTTTAAAGTAAGAAATCATTATTTTGGCGATAGCCAGTTATGGTATTTTTCACTTAGGTAGACCTTAGTTGAGGAACAGAAAATAGAATGCATGAACTCTCAAAGTTTTAAAGAATTTTAATTAGGATATACCCAATAGTGGTATACGGAAAAAAAAAATCTTGGGAACACTGTGGAGAAAAAAGTTAAATGCATATAATATGCAGAAGTGATGTTTCTTGATGCTTAGCAGGTATAGAATTTACATACTTTTGAAATGCATTCAGAGCTAATTTAAATTTAGGTAGACTGTATACCTTGTCCATGATTATGTAGTACTCTTACAGAATTTTTAAAATTTAAAATTCAGCGTATTTATACAGAATCTATCATATGCCAAGACCTGTACCAGACAACTTCACATGTAAACAGTGTATTAGGCATTATATTAAAATACACAGAAGCATCTGATGTCCACTGACTGTCTTTTGTTGTCACTTGTTGATCCCTGAAGTTCTGATCAAAACTTAAAAATTTATCATTATTAGAATATATATAATTAAATTCCTGGGAGGAGTTGTTCCTTAAATCTTCTTAAATGTTTATAGTGTGGTATGAATGATTATACTGTCTTCTGTAAGTAGGCTTTGATGGAAGACATAGAAATGATTTTAGAGGTCTTGACTATTTGAACAGAACTAATAGAGGACAAGAAATAAGAGCCAAATGATGAAGAGTTGTTTATTTGTTTTGCCTACATTACATATCAAGTAGGACTTATCCTGACTGCTTTTACTATGGTTAATTGAAAAAATAACTAAATCAAAGTCATATCAAAACCCCTAAGTTACTCTTTTTTTTTCTTCTATTCTAAGAATGACTTCTATGTTTACTCTTTTTTTTTAAATTTTTTCTTTTTTTAAATGTTTGTTTTTGATAGAAAGAGAGACAGACAGACAGACAGAATGTGAGCAGGGGACAGATAAAGAGGGAGGGACACATAGAATCCAAAGCAGGTTCCAGGCTCCTAGCTGTCAGCACAGAGCCCGATTTAGGGTTTGAACTCACGAGTGGTGAGATCATGACCTGAGCCAAAGTCGGAAGCTTAATTGAACCACTCAGGCTCCCCATGTTTACTCTTATGACAGTAATGTGAACACACAAAACATTAAAGAGTGAATTTCTTAGGCTAGTGTAACAAAGTACATAGGTCCATGGGAATGATTTTTGAGCTGGATATATTCATGAGAAATAATCCTGAGTTAACAGAGAAAGATGTGAGTAGCTTTGTGAAATCCCTAGATCAGAAAAGTCTTATTGCCGGTATTTTTGTGTGTTTTCACATTTTCTGCCACAGTCCCTTGTGGCAAGGTGGAAACTGGTTTTATATTTTGGCAGGGAAAGGTGACACACCTGATTTACCTACTTAGAAAAGGACATTGTGTGCATTCAATAGGTTTTTGGCACTTAAAAAAATATTTACAAAGCATATTCTAAGCATTGTCTATGAAATTTCAATTATGACTTTCCTATCAAGTTAAGGAAACCTCCCTCCCTAGTTTTGTGAACAGTCTATCCAATTGGGTCTTTCAGTCCCAAGAAAGCTTGAACACTCATCACCTTCTTTTATTATTGAGGTCTGTGGGCTTGGGCTTGGGGTAGAAGATAGTGACAAAAAGTATATAAAATTTTATTTAAAATAATATAATTTTAGTTTATTTTAATAAGTGAATTGGTCCACCATGTTGTTACCCTAGTCTGATTTCTTTTTATTTAGTTACTTTCCCACCAAATGGGCAAATGCCAGATTTGGGTAATAGAGGGCCACAGGCAGAATATAAACTATATCCATAATAGATAGGGTAACTTTAAAAAAAATTGTTCAAACAGGAACACTTTGAACGTGAAAGGGGGCATTGTTTATAATAAAGCTGGAACAACATCTAAAAACTAAGACTGTTTCAAGCAAACTGGGACATATGGTTACCCTAAAAATAGAGTTAATGTAATTATTGAGACTAATGCTAGATGACTGAAGCCTCATTTTACTGAGCATTGATGGTCAGGTGAATGAATAAGCAACTCTGGGTTAAATGCACAGGGTTAGACAGACATGTCCTGTATTTGGGCAGGTACATATATAAGTGGGATCCTCCTAGGACCTTCTTTTCCTAAGAGGGTGTCTTAGTTTTGATTAGCATATTAAAAGAGAGACCTGCATAAAAGATTTGGAAATTAAAATATACTTTGATCCATTCTAACCTTTTGTGCTCCTGTAATTAATTTTCCTTACTTCTCTCTCACCTCATAATTCATGCCACCACATTTAAACATTCATCTTTGTTCGTAGTAGGAGTTATGTGTACAGTTCAGGGGATGAATTGTTTTAACAGTATTGCTTCTGTTCTTGACGGCAAGTTTGGGCTTGTCTGGGTTTAGGTGTTACTTTGAAAATTTGGCTTAAGCATATTGTTTCCAAATGAAAATATGGGAATTGGGACAAGGGAACAGATCATAGAACTCAAAAATACTGTTTATATTGGTATTTACTTTCAAAGTCCTCTTTGTCCCTTTATTACTCATTTAAAAATATTTAATTTGCTTTTCTTTGTATATTTTAATATCTTCCTTTTTAATATATTTTATATTTATATGAATACCTTCTATACTTATTTCATGTTAGTATTCTTATGAAAACATGCTGTCTGTGTTTTTTTCGATTGAAGTTTTTACTGAGTTAATTGTAGCTTCATATGCAGTTGATACAGAAATTCCGTGACTCTTTTGCCCAATTCTGCTCCCCCACATCACAACGCTAACATCTTGTTTTAATTCAGTAATGCATCCAGGGTATTTTTGTTGTATGATCCATGAATCTTACTCAGATTTCACCAGTTTTATACTCGTGTGTGTGTGTGTGTGTGTGTGTGTGTGTGTGTGTTATTGTTTAGGTATACACATTTTTTTTCATATGTGTAGGTTGGTCAAGATCCTGAATAATTCCATCACCACAAGATCCATAAGTTGCCCTTATAGAGCCGTATTCACCTCCCTTCTATCCACCTACCCCATCCTTAACCTAGGGAAATCACTAATACATTCTTCATTTTCAAACTCTTGTCATTTCTAAAATGTTATATTAATAGAATAATACATTAATACCTTTCTGGATTGACTTTCTCTGTGTTTAAAACAAGTCATAATTATTTATCACTATATATTTTTGTCATAAGACTTTAAGAATGTGATAAAAGACAATGTTTATTTCAAAGTATTTATTAGAAATGCAGGATGAAATAATATTTCTCTATATTTTAGCATATGTGGAAATAACTCTTCATTATTTGTATTAATGGAAGGAGCTGAGAGTCATTTAAATAGTTAACAATACTGTGGCCTACAAACAAGATGTATATGACTGTGGGTCACAAAAATACTGATTGCATTGATTTTTAACATGAGAGATTCATGTGGACATTGATCACTGGAATATAATATAGACTAGGTATTCTCAAGGATGTCACAACTAGAGAGAAAAGTGGATTTAGAGTCAGAACAGTTCATTATCTTGAGCTTGGTTTATTACCTTGAAAGACTTATATGGCAGGGAGTGTGTGAAATGTGAACACAATTAATCCAGTGACTTTAGTGACATTATTTTGGATCTAGAAGAAACCATATAACTAAAATCTCAGTATTGCATTTAATATGGCATAGGTAGACGGAGCTTGTGCAGTTGTAGGCCCCAAATTATAGACTGTCTTTTATATGGTTTCTCAACCTATTGTCTGATGAGAAAGGAAATAAAAAAAATTAGTATTCCTTGGCTATTATCAAAAAGAGATAACAAATGCTGGGGAGGACATAGAGAAAAGAGAACTCTTGTGCATTGTTAGAGGGAATTGATAAAGCCACTATAGAAAGCAGTGTAGAGGTTTCTCAAAAAAAATAGAATTATGATATGATCTGGCAATCTCACTTCTGTGTATATATCTGAAGGAAATTGAATCATTATCTCAATCTGCATACCTATGTTTTTGCAACATTATTCACAATAGCCAAGACATGGACATGGAAACAACTTAAGTATCCATTGATGGATGTATAGATGAAGATGTGATCTCTGTCTCTATCGCTGTCTATATACACACATACACAATAGAAAACAGCTATGGAAAAGAAAATATGACTATTTGTGATAACATGTTGGACTTTGAGGGCATTGTGCCAAATGAAATAAGTCAGAAAAAAACAAATACTGTATGATCACACTTATATGTGAAATCTAATAAGGCTGAACTCATACAAACAGAGTAAAATGATGGTAGCCAGAGCGTGGGGGTGGGAGACACGCAGAGATGTTGGTCAAAGCACACTAACTTCCAGTTGTAAGATGAATAGGTGCTAGGGATATAATGCACAGCATGGTGATTATAGTTGACAATACTGTATTACATACTTGAAAGTTGCTAAGAGAGTAAATCTTAAATGTTTTATGAAAAATGTTAATTAGGTGAGGTAATGGTGGTGTTAACTAACATTTAACCTAATTATATCACAATATATATACGTTGAATCAACACGTAATACACTTTAAACTTATACAGTGGTATGTCGATTTTATCATAATAAATGCTGGAAGAGAAGGAAAAGACAAAAATAATCCAAAATTAATATTCTTGACTTAAGTAATTGGTAAGTTGCTCTTTGTGAATATATATTATCCTAATATTAAAAAAAAACACATTTATTTATTTATTTATTTATTTATTTATTTATTTGAGATAGGTTGGAATTTCTGGGTAGCAGCATCATGAATATCTTACTCATAAGGGATACTGTATTTAGCTATGTGCCTAACACAGTTAATCAGTTTGAGTTCCTGTAGAGCTCCAGCATTCATTAGAAAATACAGAAAAAAGGCAGACTCTTGAGGCTGATCTATTACAATGGGATTGTCAGGATTTGCATTTTTGTTCACTTTTTTTTATTGTACTGTTTTTTTTTCTGTTTACATTATTTTGTGGGATGTCAGCATCACCTTACAAATATTTGAAGTGATTTTAAAGATACTCTTATATCTTAAAGATATAGTGGTTGCAATGGATTGTTCAAGGTGTTGCATTGTTTGATGAAAATAGGCTTGAGTTAACAACCTCTGGCTCCAATGAAAGTGGTCTTTGTAGGAGGAAATTTTTAGTATAGTTTCATTATCATCTGTGTTTAATCATTTGCTATTTTGGTCTACTATAACATATTTGTCTTAATTAAAAAAATATTTCTGAAAAGATGATGACAATATACAGCACATACAACGATTAATGAATGAAATGCATAATGTGTTTATATATTCACGAGGAGGGAGTTTTTGTCTTTCTCACAGCTATGTGTATTGTTTGGCAAGTAATAGACACTCAACACAGAATTTTTTAAATTGACAAGTGATAGTATTTGTAATTTGTATATTTAAAATTGATACAGAGGGCTATTGCCAATTTTAGTATTCAAAAGGCTCAGAGGTATAAAAGCAGTTAAGAGGATCTTAATGAGCCTACCTCTTATTAGTATACTTGCAGGTGACTGAATTTCCCAAGGACACCAGGAGCTTCTAGTCACTGTCTTGTATATTTAAGAAGCCCTCAAAAGTTCAGTATGCAGGCCCTCAGAACTCTCCCATACACATAATTTTCTAGTATAAGACAAGCCATGGTCCTGCCAAATTTGATTTGACTTCCCCTGCTTCTGCTCTTTAATAACTAACTTGTCGTGAGTTCAAAGTGGCTTTCAAAGAAAAACGAAAAGGAAAAGAAAATCCCAACTAGAAGCCACCACTTGGGAGTAGGGCAGATTTCTATAGCTCCATTACTTTATTTGATACTTATATAAACCTGAAGAGATAGATACTGTATTTTCTACTTGACAGTTGAAAAAAAATGAGACTCATAAAGGCTATGAAACTTGGCCACCGTCATGCATCTAGTAATGCTGGTCTTTGGTTTTATTGCAGTAAAAC
The DNA here is from genome assembly GCF_016509475.1 of Prionailurus bengalensis. Taxonomy (NCBI): domain Eukaryota; kingdom Metazoa; phylum Chordata; class Mammalia; order Carnivora; family Felidae; genus Prionailurus; species Prionailurus bengalensis. The sequence continues at coordinate 131,287,964 of NC_057344.1, read as the reverse complement.
TCCAAAGCTGTACTTGTAGGTTATTGCTGGATTAGGTTGCAGTACTAAAATAATTTTTTTTCCTTTGCTCCTATCTTTGGTATGGAACCTACTTGTTCTGTTAGGGCCATCCTCACTTTTTGCTCTATTCCTCCCCCCCACCCCCCATTTTTGTCTCTTTCCAGTTACTGAAGATTGGTGCTTCAAATGTACTACTGGCTTAATAGCTTTGCCCAGTGGTGGGTTAAATTTAGCTACAGATACTTTGCTGCTGCTCTTATTAAGAGGTTGAATCTATGCATCCTCCTCCTGAATGTAGGAGATGGCTGTGTGACTTGCTTAACCAATATAGTGTGATTTAAGAATGCGATGCCAGTTAATGGCTTGAACTATAAGAGGTTTCTTGGACTCCTGTACTACCATGTAATGTGGTTGACTGTCTTACCAGAGAGCCTGTGAGGTGTGAGAGAGAGATACATGGTTGAACAGCAGTTGAGATCATCCCAGCTGATGCACAGGGTATGTCAATGAAAACATTTTAGACTTTAACCCAATGTGAGCCTCCAGAGGACTGCTCCTTCATAAGTGACCCTAAGTGACACCAGCCAAACAAACAAACAAACAAAGGAATGAAACAGCCAGGGGGCATATCTCGGATTGTAGAATCATAAGCAAATAAATGATTGTTGTTTTAAGTCACTAAGTTTTGGGGTGTTTTGTTAAGTAAAAAAACAGATATCTGCAATATTTACTCACTTCCAAATTTGTCTTCGTATACTGAAGACTGACTATTATTTTTTGTCATCTCTATGCTCATTCCAAGATACTAAAACCCTGGCCAAGGTGAGGTTGTAGTTTGGAGAAAATGAATGGATTTGGAATGTTATAACTGGAAATTCAAGTGGGATAAGAAAATAATTTTCAACTGTCTGAAGACTGCTTTGCTAAAAGGGATATAGCTGGTTTTGAGAATTCAAAGAATAGAAGGATGAAACATGGTTGGGGAGCCACATATGAATGAATGCATTTAACTTGAAAGTGATGAAGCTTTCCTCACACTGCAATTAAATATGGAACTTTCAGAGGCAGTGGCCTATCAAACCTGGTGTAGGCACCGATGAAAGTAGCATACTCTCCATTGCTGAAGGGTCAGGGCTACCACCTTGTTGAGATGTGTGGCAGTCCTGGAATCAAGCTGCTTGGCCTCCCTTTAGGAAAATACTTGTTCTTCAGCTATGAGAAGTATAGTTAGTCAACAGGTTGAGCTGCAGAACCTTTAGTAGACTCTGCAGCATTCAAGCAAAGGCCATGTTCTTGCAGATCATCTCCCAGCCAGTGGTGACAGCCTGGACATTTCTGTCAGTGCAGGACTCTTCAGACAGGCTGTCTGCTCTGGAGCTCCCCATTAGATTCGTCAAGATTTCATAAGGTCTACATTGCATTTCCTGCATTCTCCTTTTGTGCATTCTTCTTCCTACCCTCTTTACTTTCTTTGGATCTCTTTGTGGTCTGAAGTATAGGATCTCTTTGTGGTCTAAAGTTCTCCCCTGCATAATCCTGTTTCTTCCATTTTTAACTTTCAGTTAAAAGGTGTTAGTCCCCAGTGAACGTTGTACTCCTAATTCTGGTTCAACATCTGCTTCTGTTAGGGCTGGATCAAGATGCAGTTGACAGAACTAAACTGACAGATTGGTCAATTGAGAAGAATTTTAAGCTGTCTTCTAACCCTGCAATTCTATAATGTTATGCTCTGTAGTCTAATTGCTCCTAGGCAGAGTTGAATAATCATTTTAAAATTCTAAGCAGTAAGACATAAGATAACCTTTTGGGAGTAAAGAAGGCTCCTGTCTAAATTAAAAACTTTGGAAAAATCTGCATTTTCTTCAAAATTGCAAAGATACATTTGTATTGTGGTTCTTAAAATTTAATTCATTTGCTAATATTTGTAATTATCTGGAGTCATTGGAGTCTGCTAAAAGCACAAAAAGATGGAAATGCTGTGCATCAGTGTCTAGTAAAAGATATCTATTTAAATTCTTTTCGTAACACACGTTTTCTGGGCAGCTAACACTAACACTGAAGATGATTGAAGAAGGAAGAGTAGAGGGGCAGCTGGGTTGCTCAGTCAGCTAAGTTTTGACTCTCGGTTTTGGCTCAAGTCATGATCTCATGGGTTTGTGAGTTTGAGCTGACAGTGCAGAGATGCTTGGGATTCTCTCTCTCTGCCACCGCCCCCCCACTCCCCCCCCCCCCCAGCTCTCTCCATCTCCTCTCAAAATAAATGAAAAGTTTTAAAAAGAAAACAAAAAGAAGAGCAGTAGAAAAACTATCAGACCTGGTGCTCTTTATTATAATTTGGAAAATAATCTGTTTTGCTCTTCTCAATATGTGTCTTGTTAATATGAACAGTGAACCCATATTTTGCATAGTTAGCATATAACAAATAATAAATAATAATCAGTTTTAAAATACAGACACTTAAATTATGTATTTCTGCAGATATATGTGGAATTCTAGGAATTCTAGAGGAAATCAAAATGTCCTGAAATTTATTTATTGTTGAGTTGGAATAAAGTTTTTAAAATTTTTTTTATGCTGTTCTAATGTCATTGAACAGAAAACAAATGATGACTTTGAAGGTTTGGAGTTATAAAATTCAGAAAATGTGGTTATTAGGCCAACCTGTGATTCCTAGACCTGAAATAACACAGGTTGCACAGGTGTTAAAATAAAAAAAAAATTAAAAAAGCAAAAATAACAGCTAAAATATAACATTTCTCTGGGGATGTACATATTCCAAAAGAACTCTCTCATGTTCTTTTGAGGTAACTTGGAATTCCTGAGTACATTGTGTAAGACCTGGTAATAAGACATGGTCCTTGTGGCTCATGGAGGTTTTGATTTGTCTTTTATTTTTTTTAATTTGTTTTTAATTTTTAAATTTTTTAAAAGATTTATTTAAGTAATTCTGTACCCAATATGGGGCTCGAGCTCATGACCCCAAGATCAAGAGTTGCATGCTCTTCCAACTGAGTCAGCCAGGTGCCCCTTTACTTATTTTATTAAGTAAGCTCTACACCCAGTGTAAAGTTTGAATTCATGATCCTGAGATCAAGAGTTGAATGCTCCACTGCCTGAGCCAGCCAGGCACCCTGTTGTCTTTTATTTTCAAAGTCCCCTATCATCTGCCAGGTACTAAAGCTCTCTATGTAAATTATCTCATAATTATCACAAAAGTCATATTAGCTGGGACTGTTGTTATTTCCATTTTATACATAAGGAATCTGAGGGTTAGAAAGATAAAATAATTTGACCAATGTCACTGTAGCTCATAAATGGTAGTGCTTGGTTTTTAGCCCAGTCATGGCTGACTGTAAGGTCCATGCTGTCATAAGCTCTGCGTTGTGTAGACTTCTCTATTCTCCTTGCTTTGCTTGCTATCAGTCACTGAGAGCCAAAGTGTCACTGGTTAGCACGGGAAGCACTGCTACTGCTGCTTCTGCTATTGTTGGCCACCTCCACTGCCATCGAGACTTGGCTGTGGATGCTCAAGAAGCAGGGAGATGATGTGCAGGGGGCTGAAGGAACTCTTGCTGCTGCCAGACATGCTGTTATCACTAACTGCACTGCTGCTGTCATTAGTGCTGCTGCCAACACGACCAGCCCTGCTGTTGCCCGTGCCAATGCTACGGATGCCTTGGGCTCTCGGGGTCCCAGGGTGATTCTGTAGACAAGCAGCTGCTTTTCGATTTCACTTGCTCATTACCTGTAGATCCTTTGCCTTAGGACTCAGGCTTAAGTCCATGGAGCCTGGGATAGAAGATGATTGGAGGTATGTTTTATCTTCCGTAGCATCTGGGACACCTGGCCTTGAACCAAACATATGCACCTCAATTCTCGTTTTTCTTCTTTCCTAGAGATTTCTTTTCCTCAGAGGCTCTTTCTTCCTTCTTGCACCCACTAGCCCTGGAAAAATGAGCATAAACACTTGAATCTTAGAATGAACATAATTTAGCCTTAATGTGAAAGCCTTTTTATGTTAGGTATTTTAGTTTGAAAAAATAATAAAAACCACTTAAATTTTATTTTATAATCACGAATACACACTTATCTATGCAAGAATTGAATTAGGCTAATTTTTAAAGAATTACTATGTAATTATAAAGAACTTTGCTATCTAGCATGGGTGGTTTCAGTGTGATTTACATTATTTGTAAAAAAATAATTTACTAGAGCTCAAAAAGTCAAATTTTTCTTTGAAGTCCTATTGATAATTCATGTAACTCATGTCAAAAGGCTTATAGGGACAAGGTGATTTTGTTGGTGAGGGTGATTTCTTTCTTTTTTTCTTCTTCTTCTTCATTTTTTTTTTAACTTTTGCTTCCAACACTGACTGGGAGGCAGTGTTGTCTCAAAGCTGGAAAATAAGGAAATAGCATGAAAATTTACAAACCCTTACTCATTAAGGATATGGAAAATAAGGAATTTTAACTGGTGGAAAAAGAATGTCATGTTGCTGCATTCTTTATCATCTTAAAGCAAAAGGCTGCTTGATTTCTTTTTTAGTTGAGAAAAGCATATGGGGGGGGAGAGCTATTAGTTCTTTTTTTTATTTTTTATTTTTTATTGTTTTTCAATATATGAAATTTATTGTCAAATTGGTTTCCATACAACACCCAGTGCTCATCCCAAAAGGTGCCCTCCTCAATACCCATCACCCACCCTCCCCTCCCTCCCACCCCCCATCAACCCTCAGTTTGTTCTCAGTTTTTAACAGTCTCTTATGCTTTGGAAGAGCTATTAGTTCTAAGCCAGAAGCCCTTCCTGCCTTCCCTTCCTTTCCCTTCCTTTCCCTTCCTTTCCCTTCCCTTCCCTTCCCTTCCCTTCCCTTCCCTTCCCTTCCTTTCCTCTCCTCTCCTCTCCTCTCCTCTCCTCTCCTCTCCTCTCCTCTCCTCTCCTCTCCTCTCCTCTCCTCTCCTCTCCTCTCCCCTCCCCTCCCCTCCCCTCCCCTCCCCTCCCCTCCCCTCCCCTCCTCTTTTTTGTCTCTTCTTTCTTTCTTTCTTTCTTTCTTTCTTTCTTTCTTTCTTTCTTTCTTTCTTTCTTTCTTTCTGTTCTTTTATTGCTTACAAGTAGTCTAACAAGGAAAATATAGTTTTATTAAGATCATGATTAATATCCTCTTTATCAAGGATTACTTATTTTTTTTTCCTTTAACCATAAAGCAATCAATTTTCTTGCTTGGGTACAATGCAGGTTTATATTTCCATTCCACCTACAATAATAATTGAGAGGGTTTCTTTGTGCATTTTATTTCTAATTAAGAAAATGAAGATTGGTAAATAATACTTAGACATGCATTTCAGACAGAGTGAACTTCTTGGTGTGTGAAATATATGGATTTATAGAATGAATTTGTATCCAAGACTCATCATTTTTCCAGTTAATTGCATGAGGAATATAATTTTATTAACAAATGTAAATATGTGAATTTTATTTTTTTTTTTTTTAAATTTTTTTTTCAATGTTTATTTATTTTTGGGACAGAGAGAGACAGAGCATGAACGGGGGAGGGGCAGAGAGAGAGGGAGACACAGAATCAGAAACAGGCTCCAGGCTCCGAGCCATCAGCCCAGAGCCCGACGCGGGGCTCGAACTCACAGACCGCGAGATCGTGACCTGGCTGAAGTCGGACGCTTAACCGACTGCGCCACCCAGGCGCCCCAAATATGTGAATTTTAGAATGCATTTATATATTTAATATTCTGACACATGCATGTTAGGATACTGTGTATGTGTTTAGTGTTTATTTTTCTTTGTGTTTTTTTTCTTAATTTTAAGGTCGGAGTGAAAGCAAGATATGTTAGTATATAATGCATAAAGAATAGCCTAATAATGTTACTGTGTTTAAACATCATACATAGATATGAGTTTTGTTATTTTCTGATCTACATACCAGAATATATTGTAAAGGACTTTATGGCTAGAATAAAGATCACAAAACAGTGCAAAGAGAAATAAAATAAAGTTGCTTTGCATTTATGATCTTCATTTTTTAGTTTCTAATGAGAATTCATACCTCTCGCATGAAGATGCTAATGTTGTCCTACTGTAGTTAAAATTGTAGAGGAACAGCTTTTAAAGTTTGTAGGATGACAAATGGCATTTATAAATATTCGTGTTTATGAGTATTTAATATCTTATGTATCAACTATACTTCATGTTTTAATTTCATTTTAACAGTATGTGTGAGAAATGTTTGTGCTATGCTTAGAGACAATTTCCTAGATAGGTTTTTGTTGGTGGTGTTTTGTTTTTGTTTCTTTTTCTGTTGCTCCAGATATGTTTAGGTAGATGGTGTTTGAGAGTAGTTGAATTCAGAGTTCATATTTGAGCAGACTGATGGGAATATTTTTCAATAACTTTTTCAAGGAAGTATTAACTACTTTATTATTAAAATAGGTGAAATCATTTTTTTATCCTTACACAACCATAGAAAACTTTAGTTCATAAGTCCTTAGAAAATTAAAACAAAGCAAAACAATGATTCAGAAAATAGTCAAATGAAAACCATAAATTAGGGAGTCTCTAAAAATGGAAATGCTACAGAATGCTACTACAGAGCAGATTTTTTATGTCTGAATTTATTAACCTGTGAAAGGAGAACTTTTAAATTGAAAATAATGGCAGCACCTTAATTACGGTGATTTTATCGAAAGCCTACTACTGCAATAATAAGATGCATTCTAGGTTTCCAGAGCTGAGGCAGCTGTCAAACACCAACATTTTTCCCTGAGAATAGGTTTAGTGTAGTGTTTTTCAAGGACAAGTTGCTCAGCTATTGTCTCAGTGAGCACTGCTAGTTAATATTCAACAGTTTTCTTAATCAAAATTGTGTGTCCTGCTCCCTAGAGTGTTTGTTAAAGTGATTGTATGTTTATCAGAGCCTTCAACAGCAGAAACAGAATATTCCTGGATGAAGTGCTGGTAATGAGAACCTATATTCTCCCAGGGTGCTGATAAGAAATGTAAAATGCTGTCAAAATACATTGTTTGTAAAAAAATAATTACTGTAGCTCAAAAAGTCAAACCTTTCTTTGAAGCCCTTGTACTTTATATAACTTCAATTGTTTATCTAGGATAATGGGTAGCAGGGGTATGGTGATATCCTACTATAAACTCCAGGAATGGCATGCTAGTGATCAAATAGTCTGGGGGTTTATTAATCATTTCTTCTGTTGGAGGGCCGATTAAGGTTCTTCACAACATGTTTCCTTTAGATTACAGAAAGTTGTTAATGAAGTAACGCTTGGGGGGGGGCATTTGAGAGCTCAGTCTGGCATTCTACAAATGGTATTGAAAGGTCATGTGGGGAAAACAAGCTTTGCCAAAAGAAAACTAATGCAACAGCTAACATTTTCCATGAAATACTGTGCCCAAGATGCAGGATTTGTTATTCCTTTTGTTTTTAACTTCAGATTATCCTCTAATGCTGGGTGGTGCTGCCCTGGACACAGAGCTGTATTTTGGATGTGGCTTTTTCAGTCAAGGATATTTGCTACCACCTACACACACACACACACACACACACACACACACACACACACACACTCTCTCTCTCTCTCTCTCTCTCTCTCTCTCTCTCTGGCTCTCTCTCTTTCTCTTTCTCCCTCTCTCTCTCTTTCTCCCTCTCAATTTCTAAGAAATAATCAAGGGTACATTGTTTGAAAATGTGATCCCTATAATACTAAGAAGAACATTTGCATCTTATTTGTTTTTCTCTAATGGTGCTCTATGAGGAATGGAGTCTTCTGCAAACAGTTCATTTTAATTATTATGTTGGTTGGATTTTCCTCTAGAATCAAAGCATTCAATAATAAAAACAAATTTTTAGGAATTATTTCACATTACAAAAAGCACACTTTGGACATTAATTAGGAAACAATGCACCTATATCCCATATGAATTAATCTTCCTAAATAACAATCTTTTTGAAGGCTATAGCTGGGAATATTGATCACTTCAGTGGTACTAAGAAAAGTACTGCACTTTATGCATTGATCTGTGACATAGAAAGATGGGTATATTAATGTAAAAGATTGCTGCTACATATTTGAAACTTAAGCCATACTATTTGCTCGTATTCATAATCACTAATTTACTTGGTGTTATGTGTAGTCTATTTCTAACTTTACCTCTTCAATAAATAGATCAATTTCATATTTTTATTCTTAGGTATAGCTTATATTGTTTCAAAATGCATATCACAATCAGGTAAATTTGATACCATGTTTTGGCAGAATTGTGTATCAGTCCAGTCAAGAGGTGGAAGCCATAGTAGGTTAAAAAAGTTTAATATAAAAATTCATTAAACTTTGACAACAGAGTAACTAAGATAGCTAGGAAAACCTATGGTATCCTAGGGCTGAGGGAGTATACCAAGGAAGGACAAATTTGAAAGGGGTTCAGATCTTTGAAGAAAAGGTGTAATTCATCCCATTGGATAGAAGAGAAGTTTGTGGGTTTGTCTAAGCTTCCAGAGGTGGTCCATGGTCCCTGGACAACCTGGTGGCAGGGAGAGCAGGCGGAGCACCAGCAAAGCTGTGATTTTGTGTCAGAGGCCTTCCTCCCTTCTGTCCCCCTCCATTCTCAAGCCTGTGGTGGGACAGCTGAAGGAGGTTCCGGAGGCACCCAGGCATATAGAGGCAGTTCCATTCCAAGTCTGGTGAGGTTTCCCTTGGAATGGGGCTCAGAAAGATTATTGCCAGGCTGAGGCTGCAAGGTTGCTGAGGAGCTGCATGTTCTGGGCTCCATGCATGGCTAGGGCAGAATCCCACTGAATGTCTTCACAGCTGTATCCAAACTGCTGATCCCCCTGGAGACAGAAACCATGGGAGGACCCCTTTGTCCTTCAGTATCCCTGCAGTGTTCTCTATCAGGAAACAACATCATGCTCATTGTAAAGGAGAAATGCTTAAAGGAATCCCATCTATGATAAGAAAGCATATATTTATTGAAGGGTACATTTGCAACTGGGAAGCAATTAATTCTGAACTGGCACACACTGCCTCACATTCGGATGCTTGTTGTAGCTATACAGCAAAACTGACAATTCCAATTGCCTTGAGAATATCATGTTGTTTACATGTGCTGTACTTTTAGCCCCTTGTTCTTGTCTTCTCTGATTAGTCACATTATCCTTGCTTTCAGTAGCTGAGCTTAAGACTGTGCTTAATTTTCACTGTATTTTTCAAACACACCAACCACAGTTCTCTACTGCGGGATGGGAAGTCTGTCTGTATATGCCACTGTATGTATAACCAAATTCTTTAGACTAAGTGTTTGAGCAATCTCAGTGGAAGGAATTCATGGAGTATCAATAAACTCTATTCTAATTAAGACATTTGGATCTCTTTTATAAGAAGGTGAGGAAACTGTTTACCCCTAGAGTCTGCACTAGAAATAGCACACAGTTCATTTGGCAAGGCTAAAGAGCAATATTGATTGTGAGGCACTGAGGAACATGCAAGTGCATAGATCAATTTGTTACTAGTCAGTCATTTTTTTTTCTCTGCTATTAGTACAACCATTATTGTGGTTTAGGTGAAAAAAAAAGTTATTCTTAGTGACTGCTTCCTGGTGTTCTCTAGGTTCTAATAATTTACATTCATATTCATATACTGTTGTAATCGTGTCAATGAGTTGTCAACTATTATATACTGTGTATATGCAGGAGATAGATATACAGGTGTACAGGTGTCAAATATAGTGTTTAAAAAGATGTATAGTAATTAATAATTCCTAGAATTTTTGCTAGACCATAGAACAATTCTGTTATAAATGGTTTATTCTTTCTTATGTTAAAGGGAAAACAAATAAAATTTTGATGGAAAGACTATAATATCTTGAGCAATTTGCTTTGGATTTGTAATCTTTCCTCAGAGTCCTCCCTCTCCCCATTTAGGTAAAAGAAGGAAGGAGAAGGTGGGCATTTTACTATCCATATTAAAAAAAATTCCAGCTTGAATAAATCCAACAGATACATTGCTTGCAATTACATTTTTAAAAGCATTGTTGCAGGAACCTGAACACTGAGAAACTAATACTTAAGTACAAATGGTTTATTTGTAGTGAGGAAAATAGGTGGTGCTATAAAAACCATTATGATCCACATCTATAAAATGAATAATGGAATGATTATAGGGCAAGAGATATGCCTTGGTATGAAATCATTTTCTAAAATCTTCTAACATTAAGGTAAAATCTATTAACCTTGAATTTAGTGCATGATAGTAAGGTCTATGAATGAATTCATCTCAATCTACCATGAATATAACAAAGCATTACATGTTATAGTGGATGTAGGAATAATCTAAGACATTATTCCCAACTTTAATGAACTTAAAATATGTAGCTTTTAATCTGTAGATATTTTTCATTTTGGCTGCAGTATCAAGAAATGTACATAATAATTGGGTCAACAATATAGAACTCATTTAGAACAAAAAAGATAAAAGAATGGACAAGAACTAATAAATGATATGGTAGGTTACCAGTTAACATTTACAAAATGCATTATTTCCATGTCTCTGTAAAAATTAAGCTTTTTGAAAGCACTAAGTTTATTTTTTTTCTTTGGTTATAAAGAGTAGCAGTTAATTATAAATAACATTTATCGAGTGTGCTCTCAATACATGACTTAGATGTACAGAATTGGTTGTCTTTACCTATCCTTATACTTGTCCTCTAAAATACACATTATTTAGGACTTCTTAGTTTTAAGTGGAAGTTCAGACACAACAGGGAACTTGGGCATGGGTCACACGGCCAAAAGTAGTGAACAGAAATACAAATCCCACAGTGCACATCCCCCAAACCTAGGTTCTTTCCACCATGCAGTGTGTCTTCTAAAGTTAAAAATAATTAAAGCATTTGGTTCTTTAGATGTTAAGGACTTAATAATTTTACTAATTTCTATGTTAAATTCAAAGGCAAGTTTCAATTGGTAATTCCTAGTCTGTAATCAGTTTATACTTCTACTTAAAGTATAAACATAGATGAAAACTAAAATGTGATATGAGTGAGCAAGGCAAATATGTCATAATTTTTAAAAATCATTTATTTGTTACACTAGGAAATCTTCTTTTTGCTATTGAGGCTTTCACTGGTGTTTTCATGTTTCCCTCTTGGCTCACATAACAAAAAGTAAATGTGTTGATTTCAACTTTGTGGCTTATTTATGGATTCTTACTTCTCTAACATTACTTCTTAAATAATACAGTAATGAAAATTATCACAATATTGAATTATTAAATATCATTTTTGTTTTCTATAATCCCATTATACTTATAAATATGTCAAATATTTTCAGGTTCTTTTCTTTTTAAAAAAAATTTTTAAATGTTTTTATTTTTGAGACAGAGAGAGACAGAGCATGAGCAGAGGACGGGCAGAGAGAGAGAGGGAGACACAGAATCTGAAGCAGGCTCCAGGCTCTGAGCTGTCAGCACAGAGTCTGACGCGGGGCTCAAACTCATGGACTGTGAGATCATAGCCTGAGCTGAAGTCAGACGCTTAAACGACTGAGCCGCCCCTCAGGTTCTTTTCTTACCTGTCCTATTAGAAAGTAGGCTTCTTAAAGGTTATATCAGTTTTCTCTTAATGAGTATATTGTGATTATATACATATTATACAAATGTATAACAATCCATATTACATTCTGAGTAGTGAAAGCCCTGATAAATCGTCCAGCATTAGGAAAAATATCAAATTGTTTGCAATGAGGTGGTGTGATACCATTGGGTAGAGGTTGAATGCTTTGCTAGAAAGATTAAGTTCTAAAAGTTGTTTAGAAATGTGAATAGAGATATCATGACCAAGTGAATAGAGAATGAGCTTTTGAGTCACCTGACCTGGGTTGAATTTTAGGTCTATCATTAGCTCTATGAATGTTTCCAAGTTGAGTAATCTCACTAAGCCATGTTTCTTTACTTATAAAATAAAAATAATAGCATCTTTCATGTAAGATTTTTGTAATGATTAACTAGAATAATAAAAATGTATCTGTCACAAAAGATGCTAAACAAATGTTGCTACTTTTATTTTTAAATATCAAAGTCTGTTTGATGCAGATTATTTGATATACTGAAGATTATTAACATTCTGAATATTGTGGGGAAAAAATCAAGGAGATTTTAAATATCACAAAAGGACTGCTTATTACCTTGTATGAGTCTAAAACTGTGGGTAGCAGTATTAAAATGTTTTAACTTTTGCTTTTAGGGCAAATATACATTCTTTTTTTTTTTAATTTTTTTCAACGTTTTTTATTTATTTTTGGGACAGAGAGAGACAGAGCATGAACAGGGGAGGGGCAGAGAGAGAGGGAGACACAGAATCGGAAACAGGCTCCAGGCTCCGAGCCATCAGCCCAGAGCCTGACGCGGGGCTCGAACTCACGGACCGCGAGATCGTGACCTGGCTGAAGTCGGACGCCTAACTGACTGCGCCACCCAGGCGCCCCAAGGGCAAATATACATTCTTGACAAAATTTAGCCTGATACTGTTTTTGGCTCTTCCATGGTGTGGTTAATTTGCTCATCTGAAAGAGTTAAACTGGTGGCTGAACCTTTCCCTAAGCTAATGGGTGTGCTGGGATCTTAAATCTGTTTCCTTTTAGCTTCCTTCCCAGAAGTCATAGTTCAGGAAAAAGACATTCTTGGTGGGTTGTGTTTATTACATGTTCTTATGACAGCCCACTGTTGGTTGGCAAGTAACTGTAGAGTTTTATCCATTATGTATTATAAAAAATTGTAAAAATTGTGCAAAAATGAGCATTGTACATCAAGGTAACATTTGTGCTACATTTCCAAGTGGTGATATGTATCCATCTATGTGTGAAGAATTTTTAGTTGAAATAGTTGTTTAATGATACTTATTTGACCCTATTAGTGAATTCCTTCAGGACAGTTTTATAACACTCTCTCCTTTACCTTCTGGTGTTTATTAAAATGGTCAGTGGCAATGATGATGTTCAGCTTTGAAATGCTGGGCTTATTTATCTAACTAAGATGTCCCAGAACACATTATAAAATATTTGTAACCACAAGGACTCTAGTAGCCTAGGAAAATTGGACAGAATAAGTAGCTTTCCTCCCCCCCCCCCTTAGGGAATAAATATCAACAGAAATGGTAGAGAAGATAATTAATACTGTTTTCTAAATATTCATTTATCCTGAAATAGTTATCCTTCCCACATGAGGGGGGAATTATTATTCACTAGGATTATACACAAATTGATCAACTGATATCCTGATTGAGGAGTGGTAGGAGAATAGAAAAAAACTTTATTAAGCACTGGCAGTTTTACAGTTGCATTTCATACATAACCATTTTGATTTTCAACACTTTTTGTGCTTAAAAATAATGTGTGTATTTATGTGTCTTTATTTTGCACGTGATGAAATTAAGGCTCACACAGGTCAAACTTATTTTTCAACATCACCCAGTTTAAAACTGGCAAATGGAATTTCAACCCACTTCAGTCTGATTTCACATCCTAATCTTTGCTGCCTTGTGCCTTTGTTTATACACTTCATTCTAAGTGGCTTGCTGACTGATGAACAAATGAATATGTTTGTCACTTGTTTTCAGTAAAAATTCATTAATTCCTCGAATATTTATCGAGTTTCTGCCAGTGCTTAATATTCTCGTTAGTGGGGATACAGCAGTGAACAAGATGGACACAATCCCTGCTTTCATGAAACTTATTTTTACTTGAGAAGGACACTAATGATCAGTTGGGAAAAAAAGGTATAAAAATACCAGGTAGTGGCAAAGGTTATCAAAAAGTTAAAATGAGGTAATGTGATTGAGAGGGACAAAGCAGCTTTGAATTGGACAGTCAGGCAAGGTTTCCCTGTGGGGGTGATATTTTAAATTGTGGTTTTATTGGCAAAAAAGAGTCAGTCACATGACAACTGAAAGTGGGGGAGGAGGTTGTTAACTTAGGCAGAGGACCTTAGTGTTCCTGACAGTAATAGCAGAATGGTAGGTAATGAGGTTAGAAGTCGAGCCTGGGTCAGATTACCTAAGAGGTACAGAATGTATGTGCAGCTAGAAGCCTTTACATAGAGTCAATCAGAAGGTGGACATGAGGGTAACTCTTAGAGTGTGTATTGTAGAGGCAAGAATGGGAGCAGCAATCTCAGAGAGGAGAGGTGTGCTGTTGCCAATCCAGAGGTGAAACCATGTGGCTTTCTCTGAAATGAGTTAAGATGTAGATGGTGAATGGAAACAGGAGTCCTGGATTGCTCCCTGACTTTTGTTGAATTTGATGGTGGATGATGGTGCAATTTATTGAGGAGGAGCAGGAGGTGGAACAGATTTGATGGTGGGAGTGAGAAATTCAGGATCTTGTTAGAGCCAAGTTAAGTTGAAATATTAGTTTTAACTATGTGAAAAATGCTTACATTCAATTTTTGGCCATTAAAATGGTAATTTCATATAGTACCATGTAAAACCTATTAGACACCCGTATGGAGATACCAAATAAGCCATTGCACATGCAAGTCTGGAAGCATTCTGGAATGAATACATGGATTGGAGAGTTATCACCATGGGCCCTGATAATCAAAGATCAGAATCCAGAGTAATCCAAAGTGGAGGCAAGATAAATCGTATGAGTTGGCAGTATGTGGAAAGTTACTAATGGGTTCATTTTCTTTGCCTCTTTGCTATCATCTGACATTGTTACTTGTGTGTATTTCTGTTGGAATCTGAATGTGAAACCTAACATCTTATCTGCTTATACATTTTATCTGTCTATCTATCTATCTATCTATCTATCTATCTATCTATCTATCTAATTTTTTAAGATGTTTATTTATTTTTGAGAGAGAGAGAAAAACAAAGAGTGTGAGTGGAGAGGGGCAGAGAGAAATGGAGACACAGAATCTGAAGCAGGCTCCAGGCTCCGAGCTGTTAATTCAGAGCCTGATGTAGGGCTCGAACTCACAGACCATGAGAACATGACCTGAGCCAAAGTTGGACATTTAAGTGACTGAGCCACCCAGGTGCCCCTCTGCTTACACATTTTACATCCTGTAGGTTAAGTAGCCTTGGAGCTAGTCTGAATTTTTTTTTATTTTAAAAAATTTTTAAAATAAGACCCATATGTGGTAGAATAAAGTCTGAGGGATAGACAGACAGATGGTGGAAATGATAAATAGAACTTTCAAAGCCAAAGTGTTTCTGTTTTTTTTTTTTTGCCAAGAGTATAACTTTCCAACTTGTTGTCAACATTCATGTACATATGCACACATGCACAAATCACCAAAAACATGGACGTAGGATTCAATACAACTTCTGAGTTTTCCTTACCAAACAGTGTATTTGGGGGAGTTTTTTAAAGTATCAATGTATTAATCAGGTTTAGAAACTAAAAGAATATACTTGATATGTATAAAATGGAAAAAATTTTTATGAGCTGATATTTTTTATGTATAAATGTTTCAACTGTATAATACCAGATTTAATTATCAGAATTAGTATGTGCCTTAACAAATGTTTGGGCAAGAAAGTGCTATCAAATTCTGAACTAGTACGGAGTTGAGGAAATGTAAAAGGGAATTTGTATCATGGATATGTACTGGTTGCTATCTGAATAATCATAAGCAATAATCTCAGGATAAAAAATGTAACTTCCAAAAAGTATTGAAGAAAGAATGTAGTGAGAAATGGAATGCTCTGAATACTGAAGTGACCAATACTTTCCGCACTGTCAGATTTTATTTTGAAGATTTTATTTTTAAGTAATCTCTGTACCCAACGTGAGGCTACAACCCTGCGATGAAGTCACATGCTCTACTCACTGAGCCAGCCAGGTGCTCCCATCAGATTTGATTTTAAAGTATTATTTTGCAAACAATTAAACTAATTCTTGTAAAAAGGGGATTTCAGGGGCGCCTGGGTGGCTCCGTCAGTTAAGTGTCCGACTTTGGCTCAGGTCATGATCTCGCAGTTCGTGAGTTCAAGCTCCGTGTTGGACTCTGTGCTGACAGCTCAGAGCCTGGAGCCTGCTTCAGATTCTGTGTCTCCCTCTCTCTCTCTGGCCCTCCCCCGTTCATGCTCTGTCTCTCTCTGTCTCAAAAATAAATAAACGTTAAAAAAATTTTTTAAAAAAGGGGGATTTCAGTCTGAGAAGTAACTGAAAAAAAATACAGTCAATTTAAAATTGGCATTGCTGCTACTTCAGATCTGTGGTGAATTTTTAAAACATCTATATTTATACCAAGAGAAAATAAAAGTGACCATCTTAGTATAGTCTAAATCTAGACTAGATAAACATGTATAATTAGGAATACATAATAAATATTTTACATATGTGGGGGAGATGCCTGGGATACTAAATTGATTGTACAATTGTTTTCATAGACATTTCATTTTCTTATATATTTCATATCTATATAAAATATTTACTCCTTTCATTTTGAAGCCATCTTGTTTTTACTTATGTTTTACTTGCTTTAAAGGAACGCATACTTGATCTGATTTTTAGAATAAAGCAGTGTCTCACCAATGTATTTTACTATAAAATTTCTAATATTTCCAACATCTTTCTAGGTTAAAAAACCCCATAATATAACACAGAAAACAAAGTTTAAAAAATTAATTTGCCACATAAAATGCTGACAGGAGTTGTATACTAGAACTTAGTTTGAAAAAATTGAACAAATTTAGTTGTTTCATTGATGTTTAATTTACTGGTTTCAGAGTTCTTTCATCTATAGGTTTTGCAAGTGAAAATATGGTGAATTTGTGATTGAACTTTAGAAACCGGTATGTATAACACAGGTAAAAGAACCTCATCTCTTGTATAACATTATGTTCCTAGGGTCTGACACATAGTAGATCATTAAATATGTGTTGAACAAATGAATGTATTAAGTTAAACGGGTTTAAGATGAAAATATGGGCTTAAATAAACAATTGTGGTAATAATTGTGTTAAATAAAGCTTGTGGTAGCTTTATATGTGGCTTCTCCATCTCATTTGACTACTCCTTGCTTCCTGCTTCCTGAGTTTTGTGTTTTGCTTTGCTGGTTCTGCACTACAGCTTTCACCTCAGAATCATGATGCATTTGGTAATTTAGCAAGCAGAGGGCCCGAAACTCTTAGGCACTTAAGCGTTAAATAAATAAATAAATAAATAAATAAATAAATAAATTTATATATATTTATATGTATATGTTAAAATATAATTATATAATGGAATATTAAGCAACCATAAAAAGGATGAGATTATGCCATTTTCAACAACATGGATGGATCTAGAGGATGTTATGGTAAATAAAATAAGTCAGACTGAGAAAAGACAAAAACCATGTGATTTCACTCATTTGTGGAATCTGAAAAAAAGAATAAATAAAGCAGAATCAGACCTATAAATAGAACAAACTGATGGTTGCCAAGGGGAGGAGAGTGGCGGGGGGGTGGGAAAAATGAGTGAAGATACAGAGTGAGAGATACAGGCTTCCAATTATGGAATGAATAAGTCACTAGAATAAAAGACACAGCCTAAGGAATATAGTCAATGATACGGTAATAGTCTTGTATGGTGACTTGTTGCATCACTATATTGTACATCTGAAACTAATGTAGCATTGTGTGTCAACTATACTCAAAAAAACTAAACTAGACTCTCAGCTCCCACTTCTCTCCTACATCTTACTACCTGCATCTGGCTGAGAGTACATTCATATTCTTTCCTTACCATTATCTGATTTGTAGAATTTTTAAATCCCTAGTTACTTTTCCTGAGCTTTGACCGTGGGAGGAAATGTCTAAATAATAACTAAAGGAAAGTAAAAGCATTATTCTGTAACAAAGATATGGTGTACTTTTAAAAATTCCTCATAATAGAGATAGAGGAAAGCATAATGGGAAGTTGATCTTTGTAACAGTTGAACTTTCTTACTTGTCATGCTCAATAAGGAAAACATACCATTAACAGGAGTGTGTGTCTGTGTGTGTGTGTGTCTGTGTATTCCTAGGATTTTCTATATGCAAGATCATGTCATCTGCAAATAGAGGTGGATTTACATCTTTTGCAATCTGGATACTTTTGTTGTTTTTGTTGTTATTTAGTTTTTTTATTTTTATTTTTGCCTCCTTGTTCTAGCTAGAATCTCCAGTATAATGTTGAATAAATATGGTGAGAGTAGACACACGTATTTGTTCCTAATTTTAGAGGGAAAGTATTCGGGCTTTCACCACTAAGTATGATAATAACCATGTTTTTTTTTTTTTTTTGTACATGTAATTTATCAGAATTGAGGGACTATTCTTAGTTTATTGAGAGTTTTTATCATGAAAGTAGATTGGAATTTGTCTCATGTTTTTGCTGCATCTATGAGGTAATCATGTGGTTTTGTTCTAAATTCTGTTGATATGATGTATTACATTGATTTTTGGATGTTAAACCTACCTTGCTTTCATGGAAAAATTCCATTTTGTTATGGTATATGATATTTTTATTATGACCTGCCTTTTAGTAGGGTTTTGTTGAGGATTTTGCATATAAATTCACAAAAGATCTTTGTCTTTCATTTTCTTTTCCATGCCGTTATCTAGCTTTTGTATCAGGTATTCTGTTTTGGTATTTGGTGTTCTATTCTGTTTATGCGGAATAGGACATACTATGAAGAAAATATGCAGGCCTTATAAGTTGACCTTATTCCTCCTATTTTTGGAAGGTTGTGAAGAATTGATATATTTTATAAATATATTTGTAGAATTCACTAGTGAAACCATCTCGGTATGGTCTTTGTGGGAAGTTTTAAAATTACTAGGTAGTTATCTTTATTTATTGTAGGTCTATTCAGATTTTCTATTTATTCCTGAATCAGTTTTGGTAGTTTGCATTTTTTAAGAATCTTTCCATTTCATCTGAATTATCCAATTTGTTGGCTGTATATCGTTGTTCATAGTATTCCTTACAATTCTTTTTATTTCTATAAGGTTGGTAGTAATGTTCTGTCTTTCATTTTTTTTAAATAATTTTAGTCTTCCCTCTTTTTTGTTAGTCAATCTTGATGAAGGCTTATCATTCTTTTTCTATTTTGTTCATATTTTGCATTGTTTTCCTTTATTTCAGTAAGCTGTACGCTGATCTTTATTTTTTCCTTCTTTCTGTTTGCTTTAGATTTCATTTGCCTTTCCTTTGCCACTGTCTTCAGGTGAAAGGTGATTCTGTTGATCTGAGATATTTCTTCTTTCTTTTTTCTTTCTTCTTCTTTTTTTCTAGCATGTTTATAGCTATAATCATCCCTTCATTAATTGCTTATGCTGCATCTTATAAAATTTATTTTCACTTCATCTCAAAGCATTTTCTAATTTTCCTTTTGATTTTGTTTGTTTGTTTGTGTTTTGAGCCATTGATTATTTAGGAATGTGTTCCTTTTTTAAAACCTTATTTTATCTTGGGGCACCAGGGTGGCTCAGTTGGTTAAAAGCTCCAACTTTTTTTTGTCAGCTGTGCTGACAGCTCAGAGCCTGGAGTCTGCTTTGGATTCTGTGTTCCTTCTCTCTCTCTCTGACCTTCTCTGCTTGCACTCTGTGTCTGTGTTTCTCAAAAATAAAATAAAATAAAACATTTAAAAATTATTTTATTTTATTTTATTTATTTGTTTAATGGTTTTATTTATTTTTGAGATAGAGAGAGACAGAGCATGAGCAGGGGAGGGGCCGAGAGAGGGGGAGACACAGAATGTGAAGCAGGCTCCAGGCTCCGAGCTGTCAGCACAGAGCCTGATGTGGGGCTCGAACCCACGGACCGCGAGATCATGACCTGAGCCGAAGTAGGACGCTCAACCGACTGAGCCACCCAGGCGCCCCATATTTTACATATTTTAAGAGAGGCAGAGTATGAGTAAGGAGAGGGGCAAAGGAGGAGAAAACAAAGTGAGAGAGAGAGAAAGGAGGGGGAGGGAGTCACAAGGAGGCTCCACGTCCAGTGTGGGGCCCAACTTGGGGCTCAATTTCATGACCATGAGACCATGACCTGAACCCAAATCAAGAGCCACCACTGAGTCACCCAGGTGCCCCAAGAGATGTTATTTATTTTCTATACATTCTTGATTTTTCAAATTTCCTTTTGTTATTCCTAAATTAATTTCTTTGTGGTTGGAGAACCTAGGTCAGTTGTGCAATGACTCTCTTTACCTCTAGTAACATTTTTTTTTTAGTTTCAGGAGTATATTTTGTCTGATGTTAATATAACTTTTTTTCTTTCCTGCCTTACTGTTTGTATGGTATATTTTTCTTTCATCCTGTTTGTATCTTTGAGTCTAAAGTGTGTCTCCCATAGATAGCAAATTTTGTATGTTATAGCTGTTTTAATCCCATCTAACAATGTCTTTTTTTTTTCATTGTTTAATACATCCAAATCTAATCTTATTGTTGGTATGGTTGGATATATGGCTGCCACTTGTTTTATAGTCACACACACTAACATATATTAGTTACTTTCTTAGTGGTTGTTCTAGGGCTTACAGTATACACAATTTATTTGAATCTACCTCAGGCTTAGGCTAACTTAATTCCAGTGATATAAAGATCTATTACTCCTAAATAACTCACTTTTGGTATATTATTGTGTACCAAACACAATAGACAGAGACAGAGATACACACAGAGAGAAATAGTCTCTGTTACAAACCAGACATCACTATAATTATTAATTTAAATAATTTATGTCTTTCAAGAAAGCTCCAAGAGTAAAGGAAAGCAAGTATATGGAGTTTTGTTGTGTTAACCTTTTTCATTACTGCTGTACTTCTCTTAATTCCTTCCTGTGGATTCACTCTACCATCTGGTGTCATTTTCTTACTCAAGCAAAGCATTGCTCCCACACACTTTCTTTGTGCTCTTATAAATATGTTACATTTCTACATGTTACAGGCCCAACAATGTAATTATACACACTGTTTTATATAATTACTTTAAAATCAGTTAAGAGAAGAAAGGAGAAGATGTAATTATATTGTCTCTTATAATTTTCTAATAATTACCTTTACTGAAACACTTTGTTTTTTTGGTATGGATTCAAAGTACTGTTGGGTGTCACTTGCTTTCAGTCTTAAGAACATCCTTTAGAATTTCTTGAAAGGCAGATGTGTTTGCAATGAACTTTTTCAGTTTTTATTGATCTGAGAGTGTCTTTGTCTTCATTTTTGAAAGATTATTTTGCTGAATATGATTCTTTACTGACATTTTTTTTTCCTTTCAACGCTTTGAATATATCATCACATTGCTTCATATTTTCCATTGGTTTTCATTTAAAATGTACTATAACAGTTTGTTAGTCTTACCGGAGTTCCCTTGTATATGACAAATTGTTTTCCTCCTGGTGCTTTCAAGATATTCTTGTGCTCATTGTTGATGTTTACTTGTCTGTTTAGTGATTTTGCTGGACTGTTTTAATAAATTCCATGTCCTCCCCAGTGTGTAGCCTCTGATGTTGTTCCTCAGAGGCACATTCTTGGACATGTGCACTGTCACTCTGATCTCTGTTTTTCCCCTCAAGAGATAACAGTGGCTTTAGTCAGTCTCATTTTCACTGTGTCTTATTCTGATTTTTCTGCTAAATTTGTAGCTGCTCTGTATGATATCATCCCCAGCTGTTGGCTTCTATTAATTACTAGCTGTTTGCTCACTTATTTTCAACAACAGCTAGGGATGTAGATTGCTGTATAGTCTTATCCAATTAAATTTACAAAGGCATTCTTTGACATCAGGCTTTGAGACTTACTCTTACCCTAGGAATACTGTCATCCTTCTTGCTTTCATGGAGCTTCCAGTCTGCTTTTAATTTCTTAGGATAAAATCTTTATTCTTTTCAACATTGTTCTTTGACTTGCAGTTCCCATGCTCTGTCCCAGATAAAGTCAATCCCCTTAAGGAGACTTCTGGAGTTTTTGTTCTTATGGCTTGCCTTTCTGCTCCAGGATGAACCCCTTGAACCAGTGCTCCAGAACTGGAGATGGAGAGATGGTGGCTCATTTCTCTAGGAGTGACATGCTTGCTCTAATGAGTGTGGAACTTGGCAGGGATGGTAGCCCTTTTTCTTATCTTGATCTTGAACCTGCACCGTAGGAGCTTGATTACACAAGAGGGATTAGGGCCCAGTTTCGTCAGCCAGCCACACCTAGGGTAGTCTTCTTCCCTATGTTCTTGCTTGGAATAGAGCTTTCGCAATGCAGAGCAGGGCAGGATGAGGAATGCTGGTGAACTGCCTGCCCTGGGGAGAAACTGTTGCTCTAGATTAGGATCTGGGAAAGAGTGAGCCTTGTGTCTTTGATTACATGTGCCGGGAGTAGGTAAGTGGGTTATGGCTCAAATGCCAGTGTTTTTATTGGGATTTATTAGGTTAATTGAATAAGTGTTTCTCATGTTGCATGTCCTTAGGACAATTTCCCGATATTTTAAGTGGTTACTTTACATAATTATTATTGTTATGATTGTTTCACTGAGAGAGGGTCCATAGAATTCCTTACATCCACATTTTGGAGGTACTCTCTCAGATTGGTTTTTATCCTTTTCTGCATGGTATGCTCTCTCCAAATGGTCCTTGTGAAGTTGGAACATTGTGTAAATTAGTGAGATTTGGATGGGTATGGAAAAACAAAGGGCTTTCACACAGATTCAGTATGCATTATTTTTCTTTTGGGTATATGAAACACCATTATTCTATTCAGGTGTTTATTGTTGTTTGGTAATACCAAAGATGTGTGGAAAGTGTAAGTTTGTACAGCTAGTTGATGGTCGAGCTGCGGCATTTATCCTGACAGCCTAACTCCAGAGTTCTCACTCTTTACCACATTTTATCCAAAATTTTGTAAAGACTGTTCTTCGTCTTTTACAGTTTATTTCCTTAGGTTCCACAGATTTGAAAAAAAACGAGAAAAAACATGTTTATTGATACTGTTCCAGATCCAGCTGGAGTTCCCTCTGTTCTTTTAAGTGTCTATTTAGAATGCTGGAGACCATTCTTATAGTCCTAGAATCTTCCACCAGGCTTTGTGACCTGGCCCATTCTGTCTATTGCAAAAATACTTAATGTACAAGGTAGTTAAGATGAAGAAAGATAAGAGTCAGAGCCAAAGCATAGTGAGCCAGACATTATTCTAATGCCTCATGTGTGTTATCTTATTTAATCCATGGTAAAATTCTATAGAGTGTGCATTATTGCCTCCAACTTTACAGATCAAAGAAATCAGA
Source organism: Prionailurus bengalensis (assembly GCF_016509475.1). NCBI lineage: Eukaryota > Metazoa > Chordata > Mammalia > Carnivora > Felidae > Prionailurus > Prionailurus bengalensis. Next base: position 131,264,708 of record NC_057344.1, on the reverse strand, counting down.
GTCATAGAGGCTAACCAATGTGCTTTTGACCACACAATATATAAATATTAGATCTGAATTGTTCTCATTTGTTCTGTAGACATTGCTTTTCTCAATAGTCCCTGTTAAATTCTAAACGTGTGCTGAGTACTTGGCATTGCAGACACTTTGAGTAAGCTGTCATCACAGTGCTCCCCTGGAGGTAGTTATTGTTAACCCTATATTAAGGTTGAGAAACTAAGAATCAAAAAGTAGTCATTAAAGTAAGCTTACATAGCTCACCTTGAGATTGTAATGGTGGATTAATAAATGGTATAAGTTGCCAAAATGTAGATCAGTAATAGTTTTATTTTATTCATTGTTATAGAAATGTGGTGGTATGCATAACAGATAAAAAATTTACTTGAAAACTAATATAATTTTTGCAAAAGAAAAAATAGCATAAAATATCTGTGTTATAGTAATAAACTCTAATCTGTCAATAATACAGCATTGCTATTTATTATTAAATATTAGTTACCCAAATAAGTGCTTATGATTCTAGGACAGAGACCCTGTACATTTTTTTAGAAATTTGAAAACATGACACATAATGGGCATTCAATAAATGTTTATTAAGGAAGCAAACAAAGTATATTTTGGTATATTTAAAACTCAATGAACAGAACATGGATTTGTGTTGGTTATGGCGGTGGAAAAGAGATTAATTCTGGACTATGTAACATACAGCTTCTGTTAGTCTGAGTTCTCCAGAGAAACAGAACCAATAGAATAGATAGATCGATTGATGTTAACTCTAAAGAGATTATAGTTGAAATGTGGAGGTCTATATCCATACCATACTTTAAGCAAATCAAATATATAAAAATTTAAGATAGATACATTTATGAAAATTTTATTTATTTTAAAGTTATCTCAAAAGAATTTCTTCAAGTAGATATATATTATTGTAAGGAATTGCGCCATGTCATTATGGCGGCTGCAAAATCCCAAGATCTGCAATTGGCCACCTGAAGATCCAGGAGAGCTGGTGGTATATGTAATTTTTAGTCTGAGTCCACGTCCAAAGGCAGAAGATTGATGTTCAAGCTTAAAGACAGTTAGCCATAGAGAACAAATTCTCCCTTACTCAGCTTTTTATTCTCCTCATGTCTTTAATGGATTTGATGAAGTGCACCAGATATCTAGACAGCCTGTAGTTCATTCAGGCTGACACATAAAATTAGCCATCACATTGATAAGTTTTCTGTTAAGTCCAATCATTTACAAAGAGGTCATCTTGAAGTTAAGGTTCCAGGCTGATTGTAAAGTGATACACAGTTTGAGGCCAGGAACATATTTTGGTGTTTATAAAATAATGACTCCAACACTTCAGTGTGTGTTTGACAGCTATGGATGCAACTTACAGAAAAATGATTACTAATAAATAATTTATTCATTTAAAATTTTTATAAAAGTGGGATACTTATTAAGAATACAGAGAAGTTTTGAGAAGTTTATGATTTAAAAAAAAATAAAGTTTCTTATTTATATAATTATATCCCTGAAAGGAAAATGGTCATAATGGTTTGATACATTATTTTCTATTTTCTATACAAATAAAATTAAATACATATTCTATGTTAGTTTGGATTCCCCAAGAAGCAGACACACATATGTGTGAGAGGTTTAATGGAGGATAAAGTGGAGACAGAGCATTCCACTCAACAGAACTATTTGAGTCAGTCTCAGCCAGTCCAATGGGTAGTCCTCAAGTGAAAGCTGCCAATAATAGAAATCCCTTGTCTGGCAAGAAATGGTCTGATTCTAGGAGCTCCCCAGTGCTCAGTCATTGGTTGGGAACAGTCTAGGGAAAGTGTAGATTCAACATGAAGACGGTGATGGATCTAAAGGTACAACAGCTGAAGGCTACCAATCAGTCATGTTCCCCACAGCTGGTTGTCTTAAAGGAAAGGTTTGAATGGAGCACCTGTATGGCTGCCCCACATATGTATACCATGTTTTACTCAATATAGTGTATATTTATGCCATGTGTTTTTGGCACTTGAAAATTTCTTATCAAATTTCCGTAATCTTTTTATATGCAAAATAGTATTTAGTTGTGTATTTCTAGTGAGATTCATTCAGCCAATCCAATATCTGAATTACTTGAGAAATATTTTATATCCACTGTGTAAACTGACAGGGTATTATAATATTTGGTACTTGATTCGGGAGGTGCTTTTTTTAAAAAAGTTTATTTATTTATTTTGAGACAATGAGAGCATGCGTGCATGAGTCAGGGAGGGGCAGAGAGAGGGAGAGAGAGAATCCCAAGCAGGCTCCTGTCTGTCAGCTCAGAGCCCTATGTGGCACTCAATCTCAGGAACCATGAGATCATGAGCTTAGCCAAAATAGTTGGACACTTAACCTGACTGAGCCACCCAGGCATACCATGAGGTGCTTTTTAAAATTGGAGTTGCCCGGGGTGCCTGGGTGGCGCAGTCAGTTAAGCGTCCGACTTCAGCCAGGTCACGATCTCGCGGTCTGTGAGTTCGAGCCCCGCGTCAGGCTCTGGGCTGATGGCTCGGAGCCTGGAGCCTGTTTCCGATTCTGTGTCTCCCTCTCTCTCTGCCCCTCCCCCGTTCATGCTCTGTCTCTCTCTGTCCCAAAAATAAATAAACGTTAAAATCGGAGTAGCCATATATTTTGTCATTAAACAATCTCAGACATACATATCCACCATAACTCTCAAATTTACAACATACAGGAAAATCCTGACATGCCCAGGCTAGTCTATGATGCTGTAACAGAACCTTATTCCCTGAACTAGGTGTTAGTAGTTGTTTAAAGAAGAATCTTGTGTCATATTCTTACTATGTGATTTATATCTAGGTTTAATTTAATAGGATAGAAATTATTGGAGGTGGTAACTTTTTTTAGATGGTGATTTTCATTTTATTCTTTGCACACCTATAATATATTAAAGGTGTCTGAATAAATCTATTTGTTAATACACTTCTATAAAAGAATAGAATCATACTTGGGTGTTATTGGAGCAGTAGGAAATTTATGGTGATTACAGAGAACTTTCGAAAAGATTTGAATGTAAGAAGACTTTGCTTAAAGAAATTTTTATAATTTTAGTACAATTTGAGTCCCTGGATTTTTAGTTACATGGATGGGATAAAATGAACTCTTAGGAATTTCTAAACCACAGATTCATGATTTCTTTGTTTTTGTATGGTTTTCTTGCCTCTGGAATAAGCAAGAGGAAACAAAAAAGCCTTCAGGTGCTAAAATCTTGGTATGTCAACAAAAGAAAAAGGGGGCTAATGTGGATGAAACAAGAACAAGCAAGGGGGGTAACCTGTTATAAGATCAAAGAGGTAGGACTTTGTTGAATGTATATAACTTATTTGGATTTAAATCTAAGCATAATGGTAAGTCTTTCAAAGTCTTTACGTGAAGGGATAATAAACATATGTAAAAACAGCCAACAACAAAAACTCTGTCCTCAATATTCTGAAGAGATTGTGGAGGGACAGTCATGGAAGCAGAGTCCTGTTGTATACTTGAGTGGCTTGGCAGGAGATGATGGTTAGAAAGGGTTGGGCCATAAGCTGCAAAGATTCTTTCATATTCTCATTTCATGAGGTATTCTAATGCTGATAGTTATTTTTTTGTAAATTCAGTGAAATGATTCCTTTAAGGAAAAATTTACTGTTGTAACTGGTTCCGGTATAGGTGATTCATTCAGGAAAAACAAAACAAAACCAACGAACCAAACAAAAAACCAAACCCACAGGATAAATGCATCCAAAATAAGAAACCAGTAATCCATAGTAAATACTTTGGAGGAAAAATAAAAGTTTAGAAATTTGTTTGAAAAAAGTAAAATAAAATAAAAAGTTATTTTAGGTGATAATTGCAATGATGGCTTCAATACAAGGAATGAGTAAAGAATGATTCTATGTTGGTTTGGGGAAGAAATTTTGCAGACAGAAAGATAGAATATGGCACCTAGTTGTCTCAGTCGGTTAAACACCCGATTCTTGATTTTGGTTCATGAGTTCGAGCCCTGCATGGGTCTCTCTGCTGTGAGTGCAGAGCCTGCTTCAGATCCTCTGTCTCCTTCTCTCTCTGCCCATCCCCTGCTTGTGTGCTCTCTCTCTCTCAAAAATAAATAAACATTAAAAAAAAAGATACAATAGAATGATGCAGCAACTTTCAATTCACACATGACTTTTAGAACACCTTCATAAAGATTTCTTATAAAAATAAAATACTTCAGGGCTTCATCAGTTTCTTCAAGGGCATAAATGTGCTACTCAAAGAATGCTTTTCTGTTGCACAACGTCTGGTTAACTCTTCTTTTCAGTGACCTCTTCCCTAAGTCTAAGTCTTACAGTTTTCATTTGTCAATGTCTGTGTCTGTTTTGAGCAATTTTATACCTCATTTTCATCTGTCTAGTGAAATCTTACAGTTTTTACATGCTCTGCAATTCATTTTGGAATTTATTGCTTTTTTTTTTGAATTGCATTTTTGGTTATTTACAATAAAAGCCTAAATGCTAAAAATGTTGACAGGATTTCTGGAGAGTCACAAGTATTAAATGGGATGAGAAATTTTACTGACTATTAATACTATAAAAGATTAGTTTATTACACAGTATTTTCATGGTAGGATAATTTTTGTCAGGATAATTATGTGTCACCACATAAATATCAACTAAAATGATTAGAATAAGAACATCCTTAATATTGTGATACTTTCCTATTTACTGTAATGCTTTTTATGTGTGTGCATATATACACAAACACACAAGTAAATATATATATGTTTATAAACTTTCCTTTTCTCCATCTATTTTAGTTAATCTACTGCCCTATTTAACGCAATATAGCTGTCCAGCATTCTTCATTATTATTTTTTTCTTTGATTCTGAGTTTTGGTGGTGTTCTGGATGGTTGGGTTTGCTAGAATATTTCTAGGTAATTAAACATTTCTACCTATCTACCTGAGCATTTAATGTTCTTCTCTGGAATATTAAGGTTATCTTGATCATTATTAATAGAATGTTTTTTCATTTTTTCATATCTTATTTGGTATATTAATTTTGAATTTATTCCTCAACAAAAAGAAGTCCTTTTAACAAATTCCACATTACATTTTCCCACCAAACATAACCCATTTTCTTTTTCTAATATCCATTGTTTATCCACCTTATTTTAAAGAAAGGATATAATTTTTCTTTCATCTCCATGAACTACAAGAATACTTTAACAATAATATCTAGTAAAGAATATTCCGTATTTCAGATAGCTCATGTCTTATAATCTTAACGTTGTGAACAAATAGACCTTTATAGGGTTTATGTTGAGGAGAAGAGGACATCAACTAGTTGTAATCTGTTACCTGACCATTTTTAAGTTTTTAAAGTAATTATGCCACAATTAGTATAATTGATATATAGTAATTATACCAAAACAATTGTACCTGCCTATATTGCCAGGGCAATATAATATAATTAATGTTGTCTTTCAAACTTTATTCTTTTGAATGGATTTCAGGATGGATATTTGCATAAAAATGTATTGAAGAAAGGTTATTTTAATATGTAAATAATACATATTTTATGTATATGTGCATATATATATATTTATGTATGTGCATGTCAAAGTTAGATGACAATCACAACTAATCAGGTATTAAAAAATAACCTGGTGAATTCATGATAAATGATTAAATTTCACCTGTGTAAATTTAGGATTAGTTAATAATTATTTTTTAATATAATACAGAAATTAAAATGTGTTATTAGCTGATTACATCAAATAATTTTAAAGACACTTCTGTTCCTACTGCTATATTTTAAAGAATGCCAGTGAAAGAAGCTATCAGAAATTGAAGTCAGATAGTCCATATTCTACTATGAGGTTATGTCCAGTGTTAGTTCAAAATGAAATGTATCTTTCTGAGTCTAGTGGGGAGAGGATATTTTATACTTAGTGCTGAATCCAGCTATTTTACTCCATGAAATATTAATTACATGATTTTAAGGATAAAAATCTCTTACAGTACTTCTATGAGAGAAATTACTTGGTCATCATTGTATTTCATTTTCTTGATTGAATAGACACATAGAATGAAATGCACTGCTATCTTGTGACAATCACATCCTGAAGCTCTGATTAAATACTTGTATTATAATTTTACAGTATTTTTAGCCTTTCAAATACAGGTCTAGTTCTGCTGTAGCCTTCAGATATTTTGCAGCAATATACTTAACTTCATTGGCTATTTAGCAGCCCTAGATATGAGGACCCTGAGATTTTAACATTTAGCTTTACATTATTTTACTTAAGACCCTAGCTATAAATATTTAGAACTGCAATCACCAGATAAAGCACAGCTCTAACAAATTTAGTAATTATCATCACAATGGAACTGACAAGGACCACTATCATTCATCTTACAATTCCAATATTTTGGGTTATGTGACTCAGTATAAAAGTATGAATATAAAATTTGAAAAAATCTAAAATCAATCCTCCCTCCCTCTCTTCCCCCCTTCATAATTGTTGTTAGAGAACTTCATGTTAAAAATTGTCTTTATAGAACTGAAATTGACTGTCATGTGGCTTTAGAGAACTCATGGAATTATTTCCTGTATATTGTAGATGATCATTGATTTCAGGTATGTAATACTTTCATTTATATATTCCAAAAACAGATTTTTAAATTGAGATTTTTAATCTTATCAAAACGTTTTCCTTTATAAATTTTATTTTATAGTAGTGAATTTTTATGCTAACTCAAAAAACAAATTTATGTAGTTAATATAACATATCAACATCACTTATCATACTGCATTATCTCTCAAATATACATAACTTTGCAGCTCTATTGAAAAACACAGTCTGAAGTCAAGCTCAAGACAAGAGGGGAATTCTCCCTTTTCCACAGTTCAGTCTATTAGGAATAGTCATTTCCTCTTCTGCACTAAGTCAGAGCAACAAATACTTCTTGGGACAAGAAATACATAGAAAGAAAGGAGGCATTTGTGCATACTGGCATTTTTTTCAGGTTGTTGTTTTATCAACTATGTTGTGATAGAAGCAGATAAAATGACCTATGAATAAGAAAGCCTTCCCTTCGTTTAAGAGTATGCAAATTAAAAACACTCATAGGTAGATACTATTCATACATGTTTTTAAGACATTGAATCCTGTGAATCCAAGTCTTCAACATCATTTCATATCCAAACTTCCTGCTATCCTTAGCTCTCACCCCATCTGACTTTGAATGAGAAAGTTTGTCTTGAGGTAGAGCTTTATCCAAACTTCAAGGAAGCATATTGAAGAGGGCACGTGAAACCTCTCTTTACTTTAGTAGAGTCTTGTCAGCAGGTATGGAAGTCATGGTGGAAAAAAAGAGAAAGAAACGACTAAGGATTTGTAGAGTACTGAACTTAAAAAGAATAGATTATTAAAGACATGTTGAACTGTCTTTTACATAACTGTGCATATCTTTTTGTATTACTTTGTCCCTGTGCTTGCTTGAACACATGCTATTACATCTGTTTTGCTATTGAGGAAACTAAGACTTGACAAGGTAAAGTAGTGGAGGAAGGGAAGGATGAATAGGCAAAGCACAGAGGATGTTTTTAGGACAGTGAAAACACATTGTGTGACACCATAATGATGGATATGCATCATTATGCATTTGTCCAACCTCGTAGAATTATGGGCAATTATTTGCCCTAAACATGAAGAATTTAGGGCAAAAATGTGATTTGACCATCTTAAACCTAAGACCATATCTTTAATAATTCTATAACATCCTATTCCACACTTTAGGATATCCTAACAGTCTTATTGATGGTTATTAATTGATTTTTTCTCTGTGTCTCTTCAATCTTTAATGCTTTAGCAGAAAATATCTTTAAACATGTTTATAATTCAAATTTCACTAAGGAATTCTCTTTCATAGGCAGAACTGAGGAAAAGGAGAAAGAGGAAGGAATAACAGCTGTTAGTGAAAAAGAGAGGTGATAGTATAGAAGTCAAGGAAGTGAAAATTTCATGTCTTTGGGGATTGGCAAATCATGTGTTTAATCACTTTAATGACCTTAAGTTTTTCCATAAGAGAAAGTTTATACCCAGGAGAGTGCAGGTTATGGTGGAAAACACACAGCATGCAGCCTGCCAATTTTTCCTCCATTACCCATGTCACACATTGTATTCTATTAGGGTACTTTTTCCTGCTGAGCTTGGATAGACCTCACACCTATTTTCAATACTTCACTCCAACTCCCACTGTTTAATTTAAGTTGGGCTTGAGATGAAACCTGTTTCCTACTTGGAGTGTAGTGTAATCTAGTCCTGACTGGAATGTGTAAAACTTAACTGAATATAAAAATTTATAGGTACTTGTATTCTGCTGGATGCTTATATTCTGAAATTCTCTGGAATAAAAAATAGGTAGACTATATGCAAATAGTTTTATCAGCATGCTGTTAGAATTGAAGAAGGATATAATGAAAAGAGTGTGGCTCAAATACGAATCCACTGTTGAAGCTAAAGTGTGGGAACTAAAGCTAAGGGTTTATAATAATCTGTAAGAATTAGCTAGATAGCAATGATGCAGAGTGAAGAGCAGAATGTTTCCCGGGAAGATACTGGAATCCCCAAGGTGAGGTGAAGGAATGGAATGGCAATTGAATGAAAGAACTAGCATAATATCTTGGCATTTCCATGATGAAGACAAATCTTGTGTTAGACTCTTTTTCTGCTTCTTGCTATATTGTTTTTCAATTATTTTTTTCTTCATTATGTAGAAGTAGTGGGGATATATCAGGACAAAGCAGCTACAGGAAATGGTTCCTCATTGAACCATCTTACACAGACAGCCATACCTATGTATCTACTGCTTCTAATGATTTGTGAAATCCATAGGCTGTAATAAGCTAAAATGTTTTAGGAACCCACCCTCTATATGTGACCTGCTCTTTGAAGTAGCTGTATGTGGCTTGTATTAATATGAGTTGTGAATGAGAATTGCATAATATTTTAATATTTGAGTATGTGACTTGTGAATGTTAGCTAGTTGAGTATTTAGAACTTAATGTGAAATTAGTCTTTGGCATTTTCTTTGCCAAGACAATCTAAGTAAAGAATCTAAAATTCTCATGTTATAAAACAAACGATTTGTCCCCCAGAGAAGGGGACAAATACTTTTTCAAAAGCCTATGTTAATAAATTATGCAATAAAAAGGGATTTGCTAAACAATGTGAAGAAAAAAGCAAATTCCAAAGAGTTGTTAAGAGGAGGATTACAAACTCATCCATCTTATTAACGTGTTTTTCCTATTTGATTTCAAGAATCTGAGGATTGAAGAACTACAGCCACTATTCCAAATATGGTAGATAAATTGTGATGATGAATCTTTTAGCCTGCAGAAAATATTTCTCTGAATAAATAATGAGGTCGTATCACACTCTATCTCTCCTCTCTTTTCTTCCTCTTTCTCTCCCCTACTTCCTTTCTTCGTCTTCTTTTTTTTTAAATCACAGGGACTAACTGAACATTGGACTCTTACATAACTGCTTGAACCCCTCCCCTCTCCCCCAGTAAATGGACCTCTTTCTTAAGGTTGAGGTCTATGGACTCATACAAGATAACCGGGAAAGTAGAAATCTAGAGGCTATAAATCAGACCTAACCTAGGCCCTCATTTACTTGTGCATATAAATTTCCCAACTATCCTCTTCTCTCCTTCAGTGAGAGTTACCCGAATGTCTCTTTGCCAAGTTGGAAAATTAGAATAAGAAAGCCAGACTCTCTGACATATGAGAATGTCTTTAACCCATTAATCTAAATATTTTATCACATTGGTTGAGGAACCATTGGAACACTTCCAGTAAAGTAGAGATAAAGCTCTAGAGTCATGTTTCAGCATAGATTATTGTCTTAGCCAGTTCCATTCCTGGTGCTTTGCAAATCACATGGTCACATTACAGTGCCCAGTGTTTGCTCATATATAAAGTTATTTGAAATTCAATAGGCTGAAAACATTTGAAATCATACTGATATTTACATACATCTGTACTATTTTCCAACTTGAAAAGTATTTTATACACAATGGTCTCATTTTGTTTACCTAACTAGTATAGCTATGTGGTAGTATAGATGTTAAAAATATTTTTGTCTGTTGCTGATTTGGGTTACATAGCTTCCCTCATCCTGCCCCTGCCCAGGTAATTTTTTTATTCACCTCAAAATGAGAAAATAGGGAAATGAAACCATAATCATGCCTAGTAAAGCAATTCATAGGAATAAATCACTGACATTCTCAAGTCTATTTTTGTCTATGTTATATTTTTTCATAGTGTTGTAAAGTCTGGAAACTATGGATAGTAACTAGTGCCTTCAAAATATATGTATTGAAAGATACATGTATACTGTTTATAATTAGTTCATAATTCTGAACTTTAAAACTTGAACATAAGCAGAATTGTGTAATTGAGACAGCATTAGTTTATTCACTGAAAAAAATCCAACTTGAGTCACCATGGGGATACCCATGATTGATGTGCCAGTTTGGCTGCATTTCGTTCTCACACATTTTGATGGAATAAAAACACTGTGTTTTTGAAACCGAATTTTCAAAAAGCACTAAGGATGACTGTGCAGAGCGTTCTGTTCTCAGTAGTACTGTGTTCAGATACCAGTATATGAAATCCACATTTATGTCTGCAATTTTGGAGAACTAAGAACCATATGGTATCTTGGTTTTATACTTCCTGAATCAGCTTAATTGCATCTGCATGCTAATTAGACTTGAATTAATATGTTTGAGTGCTTTTTAGTTGTTGATATTTTGTTATAAAGCTTTTACTCCAGTTTCACTAAAAGCATTTTTAACTGTACTTGGTTTGTAAATGGGTTATCACTTTATATTAATATACATCTTTTGCTCTATTATTTATTTTTATGCCAATAAGAGTACTGTATAATGTGTCTGTTTTTCCGAATGGTTATTAATCTCAAAAGGATATTAAAAAGTATCCAATACTTCTGTGAACTAGGTTAAATTATATATGAATACATATATACATGCATTATATATACATTTTATTGTTGTTAATAGTTAATTTCTTTAATGCAGTCTAGAATATTAATGAATTTTGTTGGCATTGGTGTTTTTATTTTTTTATTTTTTATTTTTTTAATTTTTTTTAATGTTTATTTCTGAGAGACAGAGCATGAGTGGGGGAGGGGCAGAGAGAGAGAGGGAGACACAGAATCCGAAACAGGCTCCAGGCTCTGAGCTGTCAGCACAGAGCCCTACACAGGGCTCGAACTTACAAAGGAGTTGTATAGTTCATAAAAGAGACCTCTTAGGTCACTGTGTCTCACAAAATTCATTTTAAAATTTGTTACTCTATCCAGTTCACTCATAGATCCTATTGATGCTGATAAGGGTTTTCTGTCCAGGAAAAAAAAAAAAAAAAAAAAAAAAAGGAAAACAGGTAGGTGAGTTCTAAGTGATCAAAGTTACATCAAAACATTTGATATAAGGAAGTAATATGATTGTCATGCAGCATTACTGTAGGGTTGGTTTCTTCTGCTTTGAAAATAAAGGCCTTTGTTTTACCTGGGTATTTATTTTCCATATATTTCTTCCTGGCAGTCTACTATGCAACAGTGAGAGATCATTATCTAGTGATAACCCATTACTCTACTAACATCTTTTAGGTAAGTTCTTTGTGAATCATTTTTGTCAGAGAAACCCTAATACTTCATGGAATTTTGTGGTTTAAAAGCATTCCATCATTGGTGTGACTTTAAGTCAGACTCTAGCATTGTTTTGAATGATTATGTTACATTACATACACTAAATACTCTGTATCAAATAGAATTTATGATTTCAGGTTAAATCTTTTTTACTTTTGATTTGTACTTTTCTTGTATTTTGTAATTTCATTGTTTGGAAAAGGAAATGAGGCAGACTTCATGATTTCAGTTAAGGTGATAATTAAATTTCAATAAAGCATAAGAATGATTAGTTTGGTTCATTAAAAATAATTTATAGAATTCTTTGGTAATTTGTGTCATACAAATTCCTTGATAGGTGCTTTCTTTATAAACATTTTTTTTCCAGTGGTGAAGGTTAACATAACATAAAGAGAAGTCATTAGCTTACAATTAAATTCAGTGAGCATTTATTATAAATATATTTCTTCAATCTTGGACAGGTTTGTGTTGCCTTAGAGAAAAACTCCTACTCCTAATATTCAAAGATATTTGGACTCTAGTCCCACATCTTTATCTCGTTCTGATTTCACCCCTTTGCACCTTACATTTAGCCGTGATACTAGTAAACTAGTACAGTACACAATTTCCAGATCCTGCATGCACACACAGAGTGTTTTGTTTGTTGATCAGTTTCTTTACCTAGTGGTTATCAAAGTGTGGTCTAAGACCAAAACCATCAACAACAGCTGGGGGTTTGTTAGAAATGCTGAACTTACTATATTAGAGCTGTTATTTCAGAAACTGTGGAAATGAGATTCAATAATCTGTTAACAAGCTCTCCAAGTGATTTTCATTAACACTAAAATTTGGAACTAACAAAAATATACATGAATTAGAGTTAAAGATAAAAATGGGCCCTCAAATGTTTGAATAAATGGGTGAATTTTCACCTTCTTTTAGGAAAGACAAAACTTTTCAAAGAATAAAACACTGAAAAATAATAACAGATGTGAATGTTTTAGATTACATAAAAGCAAAACAAAAATGTTAAAATATCAAAAATGAAATAGGAAAATATATAAAATAAGACAAAGAGCTATATCTTTCACATATAAAGAGAGCTAACTAATCAATCAGGAATAAAAGAAAACTAAAGAAAAATAGAAAAATAACATTAAAAGACAGTTTTCTTCTTTGTATGGTTCTTTACTATTTTTTTCAAATTAGTTCTGTTTTACAACAAATCATAAAATTTTAATTAATAAAAAATGTGAAATATCTTACATTAGATTCTTAGTTTGCTTAGTTCACCTCCATGTGAAAAGGGAATACATTTTTTTTTTTTTTACAAAGTACATACTATTACAAGCAGCTTTAAAATTTTCTAAAGTTCATGTTGGGAAATGGGAAAGATAAAGTAGTTCCTGGAACCAAAAGAAAATTTGCATTTATTTTATAGTGGAGTAAAAAGAATATTCTCTTGTGAGTTGGAAATCATGTTTCTAGTTCTTGTTCTGCTGTTAACCATTACGTAATCACCTCATGATAGCCTCAGGTTCTTCGTTAATTTGCTTAGATCAGTGGTGTCCAATCTCTAAGATGTACCAGTGTATCAAAATCATCTGAGGGTCATCTGAGGGGGAGAGTGCTAGGTGAGACCCCTACAGGTTCTGATTGAACGTTTCTGGCTCTGTGGTTGAACAATATAAATTTCTGATTATTTCCCAAGTAATGCTGTCTTTGCTGGGGTGGGAACTATACCTTGAGAACCGCTGGCTTCAGTGATCATCAGTTCCTTTGTAGCTCTTGTATTCCATGATCTAATGACAGTGCATTAGGAGAGAGAGAGGGAAAAGAAAAGAACACCCTCAGTGTCCAACCTAAAATAGAGTAGGGTTTTCAATGGATGTTTATTGAATAAATGAACTAAATTTCTTAGATCTCAAAACATTATGAAAACTGTTTAGTCTCAATCTTCATATCTTAGTTTGCTCCTTATTAATAATTTCTTCTTCCAGTCTACATCGTTCTCTTCTCAGAACTATATTGTATTTATAGTCAGTACCACAGTATCATTCACACTTAGCCTTGGTTTCCCTTAATATTAGTTTAATTAATTAGATTATAAACCTCTTAAGGGCAGGAGGGAGCGAGTCTGTATTTATTTTGAACTTTCCTTTATGCCTAATACCCAATGCCTAATCTCCCACTTTGTAGGAGATTGAATAAAGCATGCCGAATCACTTACCTGTAAATAGATATACGTTCTTTGGAAGTATCCTATCTCTGTGTCCGTATTCTTCACCTTATTGCCTGCTTTCTTGACTTGATTTGTCCAAGTGCTATAGAGAGGTGGCTCTTACTCTGTCTACATGGCCTCGAGTGAATTAATCATTGTAGAATGGGAGAGAGACATCTTGAGGACAAATAAACATACTGTGATTAGACATTTTTGCCTCTGGTGGTTGCAACCATAGTGTGTTGCTCTGGTAATTTACTAAATAGTACTCTAGTGGCCTGAAAGAGTTTGTAGACTTTAAGCAGCTTCATTTATTACCAAGAAGAGATTTACACATAGGACTTCGGTCCAGCTACACTGATAATAGATGCACTACTGCTGTTGGGCTAAAATCCAAAACATCACTTAGGGTTCTTTCATTAATAAAAACTCCCAGCACTGTGGACCAGCTAAAAACGGAGACATTTAATGCCATCGAATTACTATTTAGGTGAAATGGATTACTCTTATAATAGTATAGTATAAGATTGCTATATTTAGCAGAAATGATTGAAGCTACCTATATGTTTTACCTTAAATAATGTATGGTAAATCCCTATAAGAAATATCATCCAACTGTTAAAACTTATGAAGAGTTGATAATATGTGAGAAATTGCTTGAAAGATATATTTTTACTTTATCTCAATGACATAAAAATTACCTGAAAAAGTACACGCTCTTCATTGCTTTGAATGATTTACTGTGTTGACTCAGACTCATGAGAGTTAAGTATCACAGAATTGTGCAAAGCAAGGATGCAGTTCTCATATGCACATGCTTTAGTTAACATTGTGCCACGTGAAATGAATAATCCCTGCATTTAAAAATAAACAGAGTACCTCGGGTGACTCTGGGTGGCTCAGTTGGTTAGGTATCTGACTCTTGATTTCGGCTCAGATCATAATATCAGAGTTTATGAGTCTGAGCCCCCTGTTGGAGGCCCCTGTTCAAACCCCCATGTTTGAGCCTGTCTCTACACTGACAGCATGGAGACTGCTTGGGATTCTCTTTCTCCCTCTCTCTCTGCCCCTCCCCTACCCACATGCACTCTCTCTCTCAAATAAACTTAAAAAAATATATATAAACAGAGTACCATGATACTTTTCATCTTTTATATTTTCCTGTGTTTTCCATATTTCCCAGATTTTCTAACTTTGGGGTCAGATATGAACTTATATTTAAAAACTATACTATAGGAACACTTTACTTTCAATATAAAAAAGATTTATTATTTATGTTGAATATTCAATCACAAGTTCATACTTCTTATGTCTGTTCTTCATTTATACCATATTGACTTTACCTTTGTGATGGTCATTTTGAGTAGCATTTCTTCCTCCAGTTAAAACAAATGACAACCCAACAATCATATTTAAACAAAGCAAAACAAAAAAAAACACCTAAGCATTTTTTTTATTCCTCTCTTTCTCTCCCCCTTCACATCCTATCCATCAGCAGTTCTTTTTGGTGTTCCCCACACCCCAAGATAACCAAGTCTATTACCTTGTTTGTCTGTACTATGACTATCCAGACCAGATCACCATCATCCTTCTTTGGACTATTGTAATTTCCTAATTGGCTGGCTATGTCTACTGTCCAGCCTTTATAAAGAAGTTATATAACTCTTTTAACTTAGCTCACCGTTGGCTTTTTCTAGCATTTGGAATAAAATCTAAGCATATTAACATAACCTATGAAGCCCTATAGGATCTGGTCCTCCACCTTCAGGACCCACCTCATCTCATACACTCGTTCCCTTAACTCACACTGTTACTTGGATACATGAAACTCACGCCAGCCCCAGGGAGTTTGTACTGGATGTTGCCTCTGTCAGAAATGTTCTTCCCACTGATCTTCACTCATCTCAAATACCCCTGCCTCCACACTTTCCCCCTTCACTTATCTCATTACCATGATTACTTTTTTACATGGCATATACACCATACGGTAATATCTGTTGGGTACATTTGAGTTCTTACATTTTATCTCCTTTGCTGGAATAGATACTCCACCAGAAATGGAACCTAGTGTCTGTTATTCTCTTTTGCATTCTCTGTACTTAGAAGAAGGTGTATCTCCTATATTTGAATTACTTGAATGAGAGAACCCACTGTTTTGTGTATGCTAGAGTGGTGGTATTCAGACACGGGGTCTCTAGGACTACCCTGGCCTACATAGGTATGGATACTTTTAAGAGAATCAATGTCTGAATCCTTTTCCATTTCTTTATCTTGCTTGAGAAGCTTCTGAGGTTTGTCAGTTCATTTTCTTCCCTTTGACTTTTATGATCTCCCACTTTACAAAGAAGGGCAAACTTAAATGTCTCACCTCTTCTGAATCTTTCTAGAATGCATTGTCTACTCATTAAGGATATCCAAGGTATCGGTCAAAAAGATTTTATTATTCAGGAAGTCCTGTGAGTACTTCTTAAAAGAAATATTGGAGGGGATAGTGCCTTATTTTACAGAAGCAATATTCCAAGTTATTTCTTCCTACCTTCCTCCCTCTTCCCTTTTCCTTTCAGATTCCAAATATGACTAAGTGAGAATGTTGACTTGGGGGTATTAAGAGTTTTATTTGATGATTTAAACCTTTTCTTCTGAAGAAGAATCTTCCTTGGCTGTTTGGCTTGACAATGAGGATTGCTTTTTCCAATTAGATTATAATGACATGTGTTTATATATCTTTTCCTCAAATAAGCAAAATATGTTGCTTGATAACGTTAATGACAATATATTTAAAACACATATAAAGTATATAGTAGTCCAGAAGAATACTTCCTTTGCCATATTTAAACTAATGAAAAAACCGTTGGTGGTTAACTTTTAAAGTGTGCTAGGAATTATATAGCTTTTCAGTTAATTTAACAAAACAAGTTTGAAATTATTGTGCCAAACAGTGTGAACAACATAAAATTATCCAAGGTATCAGCATAAAATGCACTTGAATAGAAGAAAACTAAAAAAAGAGTTCATCTTTCATGTAGAATGTTCAGATTTATTACTTCCATTGTCATTTCCAGACTACAGTGCAGGTCTTTACCCTAAGGGTTTGTGGAAAATATTCTCCCACTCTATCCATGTTTACAGTATCTTAACTTACAGCTCATGTAGACACAAACCTTATTAAGAGAAAATTCTGCAAAGGGTGCTGCTTTAAGAGTTTTTACCATTTGAGGCACCAGATTCTTGATAAAGATTCCTATTTCAAATTCTTAAAATAGAAAAGTTGGACACACTTTACATAATTTCACAATAGTAAAAATAGCTAACACTTTCTCTGTGTTGGGCATGGGTCTAAGCACTCAACACATGCTAGCTCATTTACTCCTCATAATAGTTATAATGGTAGGTGCTATTGTTCTCTCCATTTCACACATGGTGAAACTGAGGCTAAGAGGGAGAATAAGCAGTTTATCCAGTGTTAACGAGTGCACAAGCCAGAATCCAAACCCAGAAGATGTGGATCCAGAAATTTAACCCTTAGATTGATTACACAGGACAAAACCAGAATGAGATATTAAGGTGTCCAGAGGAAAGCTAAAAAAAAATATCTTGAGATGATTATGACCCCCATTCTGTAATTATTCCATTGTACCATTGAAATGTTTATATATAGTTTATACTACAAAATATATACATGGTGTTCCAGTCTATTATGTTGTTTCTGCACAGACAAAGCAAGCAGGGCTCCCTGTAGGTTCTCCCAGTTTCTGATAACCTTCTCTTCGTTGGATGATATTTTTTCTTCATTCTTTTGAAGCTTGCATGCATGCTTCTTTCTTTTAAGATTTTATTATGAATAACAAAATATTCTTAGATCTTGCTTATGTCCTTATTTAATATTCAGTCCTGTACATGCAGCTGTTAGACTAGTTAAGTCTGTAGGATGGAACAACTATTTCTTTCTCTCTCTCTTTCTCAATGTTGAACTCAACACTCTGCACATTCTTTGCTAGTGGCTGCATTTTTTTCTGCAGAATTAACATTCCCTGTGATTTGTAATTAAAGCATCATTTAAAAGTCCTCTGATTACTTTCTAATGGATCTGTCATTGGAATACTAATTTGGGATACTAAGCCATTCCCAATTACACATTCTTAAGGTAGCAATAGCCTTAAGAATATTATTATTTAATATCATATAATATTATTGTCCCTGTATCTATTTTGTGAATTTAACAGAGCGCTGTAATTTTAAAATTTATCTGTTGTATCAGAAATACCTGGATTCAAATCTCAACTTTACCTCTCTGACTCTAAATTTATTTATTTGATAAGAATTATAGTTATCTAATAAAGTTGTTAGGAAGATTAAAATGAGATGACTTATGTACTCATTAAATATGAGGGCACCAGGGAATTTGTGACTAAGTTTTAAAAAAAGCCATAAACAGGGCGCCTGGGTGGCTCAGTCGGTTAAGCGGCTGACTTCAGCTCAGGTCATGATCTTGCGGTCCGTGAGTTCGAGCCCCGCGTCGGGCTCTGTGCTGACAGCTCAGAGCCTGTAGCCCATTTCGGATTCTGTGTCTCCCTCTCTCTGACCCTCCCCCATTCATGCTCTGTCTCTCTCTGTCTCAAGAATAAATAAACATTAAAAAAAAATAAAAAAAAATTTAAAAAGCCACAAAAAGGAAAAAAAAGAAAACTTACTATGTTAATGTAGCTTCTTGAAAATAAATTTTATTTTAAAATTATACATAAATGGGAACAATAATTATATAGATATATCAGATGTGTATAGAACAAGAGTCTTTTTGTTTGTGTGAAATAAGGACATGTTTCTGGCAATGACAGTCTCTCCTTTTGTTTGGATTAGAGTTAATTCTGTTACAGGAACTCTGAGCTCTATAAATGTTATTTTAGTCACCTATCTGTACATCTTTGAATGAGCTACTTAGCCAACTGGATTTTTATTTCTTTATCCACAAACAGAAGTTCACCTTCCAGATGAACACCAAGGTAGAACTCCTTACATGTTCCAAGATGCAAAATCTCCATCTAGTGGCAACTCAAGTCTGACACATTACTCTTGCTACCAAATACAGAGAGCTAACACAGCCCATTTGGCAGAAACATAGGTCCTTCTCTCCTGAGTTCACTCTTACTAATTATTCTATTAAATTAACAGTATGTGAGTCCATATAAACTCAAGAGCAGTCCGTCATTTCATATAATGGTCTCTGATGCAGGACCATTAGAAGATAACTTAATGAATTTATTAACAAAGTTTAAAGTTGAAATCATTGTTTCACTATATGCTAACTAATTTGGGTGTAAATTTAAAAAAAAATAAAAAATAAAATAAAAAAAGCTTAAAGTGTGTGTATGTGTGTGTGTATGTGTTTAACAAAGAAAGGAATGAGGTGAATTTACTATGTTCCTTTATTGTAATATATGTTATGCAGTTTCTCTTAAAAATAAATGAATTTTAATTAAAGAACAACATAGGTAATAAAATATACTTTAATATATTTGGTAAGTTCTACTTTTAGTTATATTTTATATATAAGTTTACTAGAGTTATAAGTTATATAAGTTTACTAGCCTCAAAAAATTAATTAATTAATATATTAATATAATATATTAATTGTGTATTATTTGCATTTTCTACCAATTTAAAATGTGTCTGAGCATAATCTGAAATAATTTTAATCTGATACCTTATCAGAGAAATTTATTATTAAAGTATGTTAAATATTAGCCATGTCTTCTCTCCTAGATTCTAAAAACTATATCTACCCCTGTTATAATTCATGTATTACAAACTACAATTTTAAATAATAAGAGAAAAGTAAGAAAATATATATATGATTTGGTCAATTTCAATAATTTATGTAAGTAAATACACTATATGGGGAAAAAAGAAACTTGTTATCACATTTTAATTTTATCATGTGACTACTAGATTGCATTCCCAGATGTAGTCTTGCTCTCTTTTTGTAACATATACTACATCTATGTTTGTGGCAATACTCTATGGAATTTTACTTTCGCTTAACTATCAATGAAGCCATCCTGAATCTAGTTCATTATTAACTTTGAACTGAAAAAACTTTATATTCAGAATGTCGTTTTATTATCAGATGTGCGTTGTGTGTATGTGTGTATGTGAGTGTGAATCCTAAATTTCACAGATGGTGTGCATGCATTTTAATAAATTAGACTCACAAAAATCATGTATTCAGTTCTCTAATTTTATGAATGGAGAAACAGAGTCCAAGGGAAATGATTTCCACAGATATATTATGAAACAGTATCATTGACAAATGTGATCATTGCATGTTAAATTCAAAGACAACACTTAAAAAAAAACAAATCCAAGATTCTTTTAAAATGATTCTAACAGAATTTGTACACCATGCCAACACATAACTGAATGGAAATGAGCATGTTCTGCAACATGCTGCCATTCGCATCATAAAGGATACAGCTCTAACAGTATTTATAAGAAAAGAAGGGCAGTAATGATTTGCAAGTGTACTCATTTCTGTTTTTCCCTTTCATCAGGCCAATGCTGACTTTCACTTATATTGATCTAAGTTTATATTTTTATTGATCCAGTTTATGTTTAAACTGGAGCATACATCGAAAATGTTGAACTCCATGTTACTGCCTATGCTGATTTGTATTGTCAGATGTGTGTATTACCAATAATATACACACAGACACAGGTATAACATATTTATGTGTCGAGTGTAGCTATCTTTAAGTTTAATCTACTAATATGTATTCTAATTTGTGTTTAAAAGATTCTTTCCCTCTGGTTTTGTGCCATCTTATTTGACATATGACAGTATTTTTCTTCTCTTATTTATATTTGTGTCTGTGACCAGGAGCTGTTCTATGCAATATTGTAAATAAAATTTAAAAAATTAAGGGATAGATATTTACAACATATATAGGAACTAGAGATGCCACCATCTTTATTTATATACTATCTTTATATGCTTTATCTTTTTTATATTAATATGTATCTTATAAAGCAGTGTATACCTTTTACTCTTTTGAAAACAGTGAGAAGAAACTGTTGGAAAATAAATAATAAATTTTCATTGATATATTTGAATCTGAATTCTTTTTAAAATACTAGTTCTAGAGGCACTTGGGTGGCTCAGTAGGTTAAGCGTCCAACTTCACCTCAGGTCATGATCTCACAGTTTATGGGTTTGAGCACCGTGTAGGGCTCTGTCCTGACAGCTCAGAGCCTGGAGCCTGCATCAGTTTCTGTGTCTCCCTCTTTCTCTGCCCCTCTCCCACCTGGACTGACTCACTCTCTCTCTCTCTCTCTCAAAAATAAACAACATTAAAAAAATTAAAAATTAACAAAATAAAATACCAGTTCTATAAATACTTATAAGTGAATAACTAAAAAAAAAAAAATCTCTTATTTTTGCTATTCTAACTTCCAAGAATTGGAGTCTTCCTTCAATTCAAAACGCAATTTAGTTTTACAAGGTGCTATCTGTTTTAAAAAAAACACAATTTGCAAATGTATTTGGAGACTTTCATTTTTCATTTACACAAAGGACTTGATAATTAACTGCCCAATAAATCTTAAATTGGTTTTGAAAGTTGTAGGAAAGACTTTACTGTTAGAAAGGAAGCTCTTCTGCACCCTCTGCTGGTATGTAAGCACAACTGCAGGTTATTTGTTATAAAGTTGCTCCTTTACTTTTTAGTAAAGAAAATAAAATATAAGAAATCCGGTGATTTTAATTAGTAAACAAAACATTTTAAATGCCTAAAAGAAGCATGCATTTTGAATTGAGCAAATATAAACGGACCTTTCTGGTTAGTTTACTAGCCTCAAAAAAATAGTATAATGGCCTCAATTTATTATTAATGAGAAAAGTCATAATGCCATATGCTTCCAGATCATCATGTAATTCAATTTCATTAGCCAACTATATAAAATAATATGTAGTGGTTTAATGTTTGCATTATGAAATACCAAAACATTAAAAAGACTGAAAATCTGGAATGAATCAATTGTGTCTGACTTATCACTGACAACATTTAGATGAATTGTCCTATGGTAAAGAAATAATGAAAGTTTTTTAAGAGGAAAAAATAGCTCTCAATAATTAAACTAAAGACAATTTTAGCTGATGGAAAAGTATAGTTTATAAATAGATACAGTTACGACCAACAGTCACATAAAATATGAATTTCAGTGTTAAAAATGTAGGTTCAGGAAAATACCAGGCCTTTGTATCAGTGCCAGGATTCTTAACACTACCATAGGTTTTACTTATTTAAATATTTTGTGCTAAAATATAAAATGTTTGAAGTGATTAGTGAAATACCCAGAATTAGTATTTGCATTTTGTCATATTGGGTCAAATTATTAGTTATTTGTTTTCAAATTATTTTCAGAAAAAACATTTTCCCAGGTGTTCATTCTGCTTCTTCCAGAGGCAACTTATTTTTAATTTTTGTGTGACTTCCAAGTTACTTTTAGCATGTTCACATGCCTAAATGCTTCACATTATATAATCTTTTGATGGGCTGTGTATTTTTATACTATGTTAATTTGAATTTTAAAGGTTTACTTATAAAAATAATTCACTAATTCATATTGTTAAAACTTCATCATATTACATATAACACTAATGTCCTCATTGATGACAGCCCTGAGTACAAAGATCCTGTTCAAAGATAATCCCTGTTCACACTTTGAAATAGGTTATTGCAGATTTTTTCCTATACATATACATATATGTAAATTTGTAGAATATTTATTACTTTAAAAATTTCATAATACATTTGTAATTTATAAAACATGTCTTTTAGCTATTTGATTTTATTAATGAAATGCTTTGGAGATTGTTTTCTATGTCAGTTTATATCTTTTACTTTACATGTTTAGCCCTTGTGCATTATACTGTACAATAGATAAGTAATATTTTTAAAATTCTCATAATTGTTGCACATTTATATTTAATTAATATAAATCAGCAGTAAATATCCCTATACATATATATTTGTGCAGATGTGTGAGCATTATTCTAGGGTAAATGGTGACAAGTGAAATTACTTAACTTGGTATTTTGACACATAATTTTCTAACATTACTGTGACAATTTAGACTTCTTTGTAAGTGTCTATAAGTACCACTTTACTCACCAAAACTTGATATTATTTAGTTTTAAAATGTTAGTTATAAGAAATAGTATCTTGCAGTTTTTTTCTGATTAATAATTACAGATTTGTGTTTCTTCTTATGAAATTCTGATTAATAATTACAGGAACTATTTTTTTCTGATTTATAATTACAAATTTGTGTTTCTTCTTATGAAATTCCTGTTGTATTTCTTGCTACTTTGCTTCCTTTTTTTTTTTCTATTTCTATTTGTGTTATAGGAGTTCTTTTTATATTCCCTAATTACTAATAGGTTTGAATATCTTTCATGTATTCATTGGTGATTTGTATTTCTTCTAGAAATTGCTTGCTCATATTCTTTACTTATTTTTCCTTTTGGATTGTCTTTTTTAAATTGATTTATAAGAATTCTTTATATATTCCAGATAATCCATTGCCTATTGCATATGGTTCAAAGTTTTTTATCTCATGCATTAAGGAAGTTTACAAATGGTTGACAGGCATGAGAATACAAAAGATCAGCCGTATCTCAGAGTATCAGTTAGTGCAGCAGATCCCCTGGGATCAGTCTGAAGTTAGTTTCCATTGGTATCACATATTTGATTAACTTTTCCTTCTGTCCATTTATCCTCCTTTCTTTACCTTCTGAGAGTCTTATAAATTGTTTGAACAAGAGTCCTTTGCTCAGGGTGTGCTTCTAAGAAACCTTACTTAGAATGCTGTGAGGAATTTTTTTTTCCCAAAATATTTTAAAACCAATGCAAATTTCTCCATTGTGAGATATGATTATGAAAAATAATATAAATTTTAATTATTAACAAATGTGTATATTTTTAGATGTGTGCTCTCCTCTTTATTTTTTTTTCAATATATGAAGTTGATTGTCAAATTGGTTTCCATACAACACCTAGTACTCATCCCAAAAGGTGCCCTCCTCAATACCCACCTCCCACCCCCCATCAACCCTCAGTTTGTTCTCAGTTTTTAAGAGTCTCTTATGTTTTGGCTCTCTCCCACTCTAACCTCTTTTTCTTTTTTTTTTTTTCCTTCACCTCCCCCATGGTTTTCTGTTAAGTTTCTCAGGATCCACATAAGAGTGAAAACATATGGTATCTGTCTTTCTCTGTATGGCTTATTTCACTTAGCATCACACTCTCCATTTCCATCCACGTTGCTACAGAGGGCCATATTTCATTCGTTCTCATTGCCACGTAGTACTCCATTGTGTATATAAACCACAATTTCTTTATCCATTCATCAGTTGATGGACATTTAGGCTCTTTCCATAATTTGGCTATTGTTGAGAGTGCTGCTATAAACATTGGGGTACAAGTGGCCCTATGCATTAGTACTCCTGTATCCCTTGGATAAATTCCTAGCAGAGCTATTGCTGGGTCATAGGGTAGGTCTATTTTTAATTTTTTTGAGGAACCTCCACACTGTTTTCCAGAATGGCTGCACCAATTTGCATTCCCACCAACAGTGCAAGAGGGTTCCTGTTTCTCCACATCCTCGCCAGCATCTACAGTCTCCTGATTTGTTCATTTTGGCCACTCTGACTGGCATGAGGTGATATCTGAGTGTGGTTTTGATTTGTATTTCCCTGATGAGGAAGCAACGTTGAGCATCTTTTCATGTGCCTGTTGGCCATCCGGATGTCTTCTTTAGAGAAGTGTCTATTCATGTTTTCTGCCCATTTCTTCACTGGGTTATTTGTTTTTCGGGTGTAGAGTTTGGTGAGCTCTTTATAGATTTTGGATACTAGCACTTTGTCTGATATGTCATTTGCAAATATCTTTTCCCATTCCGTTGGTTGCCTTTTAGTTTTGTTGGTTGTTTCATGTGCTATCCTCTTTAAAGCTGTGTATTTGTTACATTGACATTGGCATTGCTCAACAAATTTATCAAATTCATCTTTTGGGAATCTTGTTTGGAGCCTAAGACACAGTCTTTGAAGATTTATAATATTGTCAGTTATTTGACAGGCTGAATTATTTTGTTTTATATTATTAACAATATATATTGTTATATATATATTATTTTATTATAATATTTGAAGACTGAATTATTTTGTTGAAAATAAAAAAACTAAGACTGATAATTGAATTCAATATTAATAAAAAATTGAACTAAACTTGTCAAGAAGGAGATCAGCATGGTCAATAATATTTTGGGTCAAAAGCATGACATAGTTGAATGGAATTATTTGTAAGAAAAAAGTTAAAAAAATTAATAATGGCCACATCACTATTTATTCATATATATCAATACTAATTCTAAGTCCCATCTGCATGTAGGTACTGCAGCTTCTAATGGTCATTGTATCCTGTTCGGAATTGACTCAGGAAATGACAGTATTAATCTATGAGCAGACAGAATTAAAACTTTGAGAGAGGTTTGTAAAGTTCTAGGTTGAATTAGAAAAAAGTTTGCTGTGAAACAACACAAGTATGGTTAATTATTCTTGATAAATAAGTTACAGTTATTAAACATTCATCACGTTAGACCCTATACTAAGTGGTTTTTTTTTTTTTTTTTTTTTTTGGTGTTTACTTGATCTGATAAAAATTCTTCAAGACAGTTGCAACTGTTTATCCTCATGAAGAAACTTTAGGCTGTGGGAATTTAAGTAACTTTTAAGCCACTGCGAAGTCACACAACTCATGTGTCATGACAAATTCAAGTCTAGACATGTTTGTGTCAGAGTCCACATTCTTAGCAGTTATACATTCATAGTGTGTAAATCCCAAAACATAAACTATAATATTTTAAAAATATAAATATAGTCTTTTTTACCTAAGCCTGGTCACATGTGGATATGGCTTTTGACTTCTTTCACTATTAAATTCTGTCTAATCTCTGGCCAGAATCCATTATTTTTGTATTTCTTTTTACCCTCCATTGTCTGTTCTGGTCACTAAAGGACTAAGATCATATAGGCCTGGGTCTCAAGATTACTTGTCTTTATAAATAATGTATCACGACCCCTGTTCTTCCATCAATTCAGACAAGGAACTCATCTGCTTCCCTAAATCCTGCTAGAATAATCTCTTTGAAATGTATTCTCCTTTACTATAGTAATAGTTCCTGTTATCATGCTAATTTGGCATCTCTCTCTTTTTCCTAGGAGATTATCTATACAGATCTTTTTTAAAATATTTATTTTAATTCAAGTTAACATATAGTGCAGTGTTGGTTTCAGGTGTAGAACCCAGTGATTCTTCGCTTACATATGATCTAATCAGGGGCCATCTATCTCTGTTTACATTTCATCTTTAGGGTCAAATCATTGTGAGTAGTGACCTTCACCTAAAGGTAGATATTTCTGATATAAGCAATGATTTGTTTGGATTATTTTTTTGTTTATTTTTTGAACAGAGCTTCATGTACTCAGTGTGGCTAAATTATATGCAAATTTAATGATTTGCGAATTAAACCTATCCAATCAATTATATTATTTCTGACTTTTTCTATCTTCTGCTGACAGTCTCATTCTCTTCCCTGTGATTGATCACTTACTTGGCCCTGATCATTCAGTTTTTGAATTTATCTCATGTTGCTCTCACTGATCCTGTGGCTGAGGTGTCTCTGTTCATGTTGTGGTAGTGATTTATCTGTTAAAAATGCTTCCATTAGTTTCCCATTCATTTAAGGGAAAATAGTAAAACATTTTAGAAATTCATTTAAGAATAACTTCTACCATAAAGTAAAAAAATGTTGAGGTGTAAATTGCATGGCTTTGTAAAGAAAGAGTCTGGACTGGAGGGCTTTCCAGCTGAGCCCTGACCACCCAACAGGTGTGAGCCTCATTTAAATCTGTGAAAAAAAAAACAAAACGACGTAATTAGATAAGATTGTTTTAGAAACTTTTTCAAGCTATTATTTAATTTTAGTAAAACTTGACCAATGCTCTTTGATATGTTTTCAGATAATTTATTTTCTGCCATTCATCACTTTCTTAATGTTGACAAATTCTTACTTAGAGAATACTTGATTTCTCTGAATTTTCATTCTTTCATTTCATCATGTATTGTAGATTTTCTTTTCAGCATGGTCACTTAGGCTGTATTGGGTTATTTTCTGAAATCTTTTCTGAGAAAGAATAGAGCTGGGACCAGATTTATTTCATCAACATTCCTCATGAACATTTCAAATATTGATCATTCTTTTTAAATTCCAATAATAATGTATACTTAGGGGAGGTTCATCATAAGGGATTGGAAACCTGATATCAATTTATATATCTTCCCCCCAAAATATTTTTAGGTGATTTTTAAAATGGAGTGATTCAGCCAGATCTTGACAAGTAGCTCATTTTTATAATTCTCTTTATGTGGTGCTCCATCTTGTACCACTTGCATCAGAAAAGGAAGAAACTAGAAATTTACTCAGTAGCAGGCAGAGTGCCATTTCTTTCTGATGTTGCACCTTCTCATACTTAAAATAATTATTATCTGTGTTTTAGCTCATGCTACTAGTAAGTGACAGAGCTTGGATTTGAAACCAATTTTTCTTTTTTTTACTTATTGCATGTGTGGTAAGTATTTTTTCTTTAGTTTTATAAACCAAACATCACCAATTTGGGGAGAAAGACAAAGGATACTTAGGACTATCTAGTATGTGGGCCATCAGGTGACTCTTCATCTTTGACTTACAGTGAAAAAATATGAGAGGTATGCAAATTCTAGGCAAATATTTTAAAAATGATGGGAAAGAAAAAGGTGAAGAGGATTTTGTTTTGTTTTATTTGCACCGACAGACATGCCTATTTGTGTATATGGTAATGAGTTTCTAAGATGATTGCTTTAAATTTTTTTTTCAACGTTTTTTATTTATTTTTGGGACAGAGAGAGACAGAGCATGAACGGGGGAGGGGCAGAGAGAGAGGGAGACACAGAATCGGAAACAGGCTCCAGGCTCTGAGCCATCAGCCCAGAGCCGGACGCGGGGCTCGAACTCACGGACCGCGAGATCGTGACCTGGCTGAAGTCGGACACTTAACCGACTGCGCCACCCAGGCGCCCCTAAGATGATTGCTTTAAAACCCTGCATGGTCTTTTTATGCCTTGAATCATGGAAGAAATCGTGTGTGTGCGTGTGTGTGTGTGTGTACACTTTTTTTCAGTATGTCTTATTTCTTTAATGTTTTTTACTTTTACTCTGTTTTAAATAGGTAACATTAGCAATGCATATATCCCCTTTAACTAGAATTTGTGTTTTTCTGAACCATGCCAAATAAGATTCATCTTTAACGTAATTCAGAATAGATCTACCATATGACATTGCACTCTATTAAGGGTAATGACAGTGTTTGCTAAAGTTGTAGAGATCACTGAATAAAATACATTCTAGGAACTTTTTGTTAAATCCTGGTGTTAAAGAGCAAAGGATACCGTTTCTTTAGTTGAGGTCAAACTGAGTCTCACATCATGTCCAGTAGGCCTGTATATGCATCCAGTAGGTGGTATTGGGTATAGTAGTCTAATGTTTTGTTTATATAGGTTTAATGATATTAGATGGCACTCTTATATGACAAATTTGTTTTCCCAAATAAAATAATGTTGATCATAGTAAGGCCCCTGGAAGATGGGCAGGTCTAGTTCAACCTGTGTATTATTTTGGCATCTGTTACGACTTGAGGTGATATGTCTTCTGAACCAAGAAATAGAGGAGAATTGAGAAAATATGTTCATTTTATCTCATTTGAAAATTTATAAAAATACATGAAAATATATACAGGTTTTATTAAGAAAGGATAATTGCTATACTAAAATTATAAAAATAATATTAACATGTTGCAGTGTAACATTTGTCTTTCATTAATAGTTGTTATGATACATTGTTTTCTTCAACTTGTTCAGCATTGTGCTTCCATAACACTTTTAGATGTTAGCAAATTAAAAAAAAATTTTTTTAACGTTTATTCATTTTTGAGAGACAGAGAGAGACAGAGCATGAACTGGGAAAGGGCAGTGAGAGAGGGAGACACAGAATTCGAAGCAGGCTCCAGACTCAAAGCTGTCAGCACAGAGCCTGACTTGGGGCTCAAACTCATGAACCACGAGATCATGACCTGAGCCTAAGTTGGATACTCAATCGACTGAGCCACCGAGGCACCCCTGATGTTAGCAAATTTTAGATTATTGAATGATTTTACAGTTGGAAAGCCTTTCAATTAACTTACGAATTTCTAAAAGTTGTAATTTAATAAAATTAACTTCAAAATTACAGCATTTGTTTATGGTAGTGGGGCAGAAAATATGTTTGTTTACGTTTGAAATATTGATGTATTCAAGTTAAAACTTTGTCCCTGAAATCCATTTGCTCTATTGGTACTAATTGTGTATTACATTAGACACTGGGGTCTCAAAGCAAAGCATAGATGGCCTTTGTCACAAAGAAACTTAAGGTAAAATAGTAAAGCCAGGTAAACAGATGTTAACTTGTAAGGTAATTCTGCAGGATATGTAAAGGAATAGTATTACATCCCAAATGGAAGAGGATGGGAAAAGGGTCAGGGATGGCCTCCTGGAAAAGACAGTGTCATGGAAATATTCCTAAATATTTCAAATCAGAGTTACAGGAGGGGCATCCCAAGCAGGCGGTCCTACATCTGCAATTGCCCAGAAGATGAACGTGAACAGAAAATGGCAAGTAGTAATCAGTCCAAATAGAGAATGAAATAGGAAGGGGATAATGAATCTGGCGATATAGAGAGCATCTGGACATTGAAGAGTCTCTCTGAAGAATATGGGTAATTCCAACCTATAGATATTTTATCTTTCTCTTTTTTAGCTGGAAAGCTCTCAGTAGGAAATCAAGACCTTCATTTAAAAGACTATCAGTTGACAAAGTGAAATCTAAAGGATTTTTATCTCCAGTAGATTTATATCTACTTCATGTCATTCCGTTCAATGTACAAATGTCTCTTAGTATCTATGATGTTTTTACTTCAATTAGGTTAAGTGTATTAGTAGCCTAAATGTATTATTTGTACCCAATAAAAGTCTTGTTTTCATTAAGCACTTAGAAAGACAGGAGTGATTACTGTAAATTTTTCTGAAATTTTTACTAGTTAAATCCTTTGAATACTTATTAAAGAGAGATTGAGTCACTATTTTTAAATGCTGACACAAAAGCAAGAAATAATAAAAAAGACCAATTAATATTTCAATATACATAAATACTGAAAAAATCCAATAGTAATGGTAAATATCTTGACATAAATGCATTGATAACCATAGATGCACCACCAGCTGCAAATCATAATGGTTGATAATACTCTAATTATAGCAAAACTCTTCACTAAGCATTGAATGGAAATCTTGCATATAAACGAAAAATCACAGCTGAGAATGATGTTAATTAAAGCATTAGTAAGAGTGAAATCATGAAAAATTGTATTATTTTTTGTATCCACTTTGGAAATCGGATATTGGTTAAATTAGATTTAACCTGGGAGGAAAATTAGACTTGTTTATGTATGTATGCATGTATGTATGTAGTATGTATGTATGTATGTATGTATGTATTCATTCATTCATTCATTCATTCATTTTAGAGAGAGAGAGCAAGTTGGGGAGCAGGGCAGAGGAAGAAAGAGAGAGAATCTCAGGCTTTTGCTCAGTGCTGAGCCTAACGTGAGGCTCAATCCCACAACCTTGGATCATGATCTGAGCTGAAATCAAAAGTCAGCTGCTCAACTGACTGAGCCACCCAGGTCCTTAATAGATTAGATAGAAATTAGATATTTCTAATTTGTGAGACTTTAAGACCTAAAATGTCTTTGTTTGTATTTTAAGCTTTCTTCTCCCAAAGATTTACAAGAATATGCAAATATTTTGGGAGTGTTTTACACATAGTTTTATTTAAATTCAAATTTAGTGAATTCATCATCTAATAAAAATCATCTAATACAAATCTGTTAGATTTTATATCACTTAGGACAAAATATTCAGTATTTTTGAATGCATATCTGAAAGAGAAAATATTTTTCATTTTATATACTTCTTCAGGGCCATGAAAGTATTTCACTTGATCATTCTCATAATGTATCTGTTAAGAATAATAAAATGAAGGCTGGCCACTTTATGTAGTATTTGTTATTGTTCAGTTAGGTAGTTTTGGTTGCAAAAACCGAAATGAAACAATCTGATTAAAATTTGACAGAGGGGATGTATACATTACAGTTAAGGAATTATGTGAAATACAGAAACTAAAAACAGAAACCAAGTCACGGCGCATTATGAAAACCAGTGAAAAATAGCAGGCATCAGAATAGCCAGATTGACTCTACAACTAAGAATCTCTGAAATGGAAGCAGAGCTGGACCTTCAGCAGCACAAGTTTTGGCTGTTTACTGAAAGCAGTCTCTGTCATGCTGATTATGAGCTGATCCTGTGGTTATATAAGGATTAGTTTCTTGCTTTACTCTTTATTAGCTCAATGAGAGAAAGTTACCTTTCTGTTGTAAAATGACCATGGAAATATTATCTACTTCTACAGTTAGAAGCATTAAAAGGGATAATCTATGTCAGAAAAGTATTTGGGACATCATGGTTGATGAACTATATAGTTGCCATCTTCACTTTTTCTTCCTTCTTTTTCTTCATCATCAGCACGTTGATGTTAATATGGTTCATAAATTTTCTATGCTTCTGCTGCTGTCACTATGTATTTTCACTCGTGTCAACCAGTTGAATTAATTTTCACTGGAGTCTTTTCTTCAATTTATAGTTGTGGTTTCCTCATAACCTTATTTTGTTTGTAACTCTACACTGTATCCTTTCTCATTTAGTTTCCTCTATCAATGCCCTGATTACCTCTAAAAGTCCCAAAATCAAACTCCAAGGAGAAGAGTACTTCCTAATTGTTTTTTCTTTGAATGAAGATTCTAGTGTCAGATCATACCTTAGTCTGATCTGTGATTCTGTTAAGCTCAAGTGAATAACTTCTTAAGTCTTGTGATATATCTGTTTCTGGTCAAGAGAGGCAGTAGTGGGGCATATTACCCACAGGGCAATGATTATGGCTGTCACAAGACTACTGCATCTAAATATGTAGACATAAAAAGTTAGGATTAAATAATTTACCAAATTATAGAACCAGTGGGAGTAGTAAGGCTGGGTCTTGAATAGTGATCTTGTGTTTCTCAACCCAACAATCTTTTGAATAGACTAAATATTCTTGGTAATCTTGACATTTCTGAGCCATTATAAAATCATTGTGCAAATCACTGGATAATTTTGCTACTTATAAATTAAAAAAAAAATCCTCATCAGAATTTTGTTATCATTTTAGTATGAGCCAAGTTCTAGTCCATGTCCTGAAAAACAGTGTTTTGTTTTAAAATGTCTTATTTATAATTGATTTCTTTTGATGCGTTCTTTTTGTTTTACCTTTTTTAGGCTGCTAAGTTGGCTGTCACAGCGCAAGCCTTGGAGTCCCAATGGGGGACTCAGGATCAAGACGATCTACCCTGGTCTCCCGGTTGCCAATATTCAGAAGAAGTATTAGCAGAAGACATGATTCTCTTCCTTCTTCACCCTCCTCCAGTAATACAGTTGGTGTCCACAGTTCCTCTCCTTCCAGCACTAATTCAAGCTCAGGTAGTACAGGTAAACGCAGGAGCATATTCCGTACTCCTTCCATTAGTTTCCACCATAAGAAAGGAGGTGAACCTAAGCAAGACACTACCAACCAGAACCTTAGTATTTCAAATGGTGCTCAATCTGGTCATAGCAGTATACAAAAACTGAGTTTGGAAGAACATATTAAAACCAGGGGAAGACATTCTGTTGGTTTTAGTAGTTCACGAAATAAGAAAATAACGAGATCCTTGACAGAAGATTTTGAAAAGGAAAAGGAGCACTCAACTAATAAGAATGTCTTTATAAATTGCCTAAGTTCTGGCAAAAGTGAAGGGGATGATTCTGGATTCACAGAAGAACAAACTCGCCGTTCTGTTAAGCAGTCAACAAAGAAGCTACTCACTAAATCTTTTTCATCTCACTATAAATTTTCTAAGCCAGTTCCACAGAGCCAATCCATTTCATTGGTACAACAGTCTGGATTCTCTTTGGAAATTACACAGTACCAGGAGAGAGAACCTGTATTAGTAAGAGCTTCTCCATCTTGTTCTGTGGATGTAACAGAAAGGGCAGGAAGCTCTTTACAATCACCCCTGCTTTCTGCTGATCTTACAACAGCTCAGACACCTTCAGAGTTCTTAGCCTTGACTGAAGATTCTGTGTCTGAAGCAGATGCATTTCCTAAAAGTGGAAGCATGGCATCCCACTGTGAGAACTTTGGCCACAATGATTCTACCTCTCAGATCTCTCCCAATCCTGCTGCTGTTACAAAGACAACAATAGACCTTATGGGAACTGTTCCCTGTGCAATTATGTCTCCTGGGAAATACAGGTTAGAAGGCCGATGTAGCACTGAATCGAATTCCTTACTAGAAACCTCTGCTGCTAATCAGAAGGAAGTGTTATTGCAAATCACTGAACTACCTGTTATGAATGGGAACAAGTCAGAGACTCCTCTATCAGGAGATATGCAAAGAGAAGAACATAAGGTAGTACAAAATGGTGAAACAATGTTGGCAACAAGCTCTCCGAGGAAACTTGGATTTTATGAGCAACATAAAGCAATAAGTGATCGTGTTAAAGGGATTCATCCTATTTCAGATTCAAGGATAATACCCTCTTCTGGTGATCATCATATTTTTAACAAAACATCATATGGATACGAATCAAATCCTGCCAAAGGTATGCTGATTTTCTTTGTATAATAAATATGAATTATAATTTCATTCTAGTTTATTTAATCTTCTTATTTCATCCCATGAATAGAAACCACATTTCCTTATTTTTCATTCTCTAGTTTTTTTTTTCTGATTTATAATTTATTTTAAATCTTTTCTCTACTTGGTTTTAAATTTCATACTATGGTAACAATGTAATTCAGCAATACTCATTTTTCTTAGTTGTGTTGCCAAGATTCTGGCCCTCAGAAGAGAGGGGAAAGAAATTATTTTTATTTGTGATGTGGCTTTGTCTAAAAAGATTCTCTTTTTTAAAGTAAATGAGTCTTGGTATTTCTTAGTCAGTAAAATGAGTATATTCCAGCCAAAATCACCCTAAAAGAAATTTTCTATAATTTAAATTCTATTTCCTATTTTACCAAAACTGTCTTTATTAAATAGGATCCACGTTACAGCACAAATAGTCTCTATGTCTAATTACAATAGACTTGCAGGCTTTAAAAGTACTGTCCTTGGAGCTTGGTTTTAAACTTGTGTCTGTCATTAACTACCTGTGTAACCTTGGGTACCTTCTCTTTGCTTTCTATAAAGGGGGGATGGGTGCTTGAATTACTCTAGTATGTCATTATGTTATTTAACAGAAAACTTTGTTATTTAATATAAATTTCAGTTAAGAAAACTGTTGAATTCCTACCACGTACTGGGCTGTATTTGACGTACCACTGCTGCTGCCTTTGCTGCTTCTGCTACTACTACTGTTACTGTCAACTAGTTCTCCCAACATTGAATGTTTATTGTGTCTCGTTTCCCATTTTGTGCTCTTTGGATACATTAATTCATTGAATTCTCAGATGGTTGAAATCACTACTATTATAGTAACCCATTTTACAGTCAAGATATTTGGAACACAAATAGGCTAAGTAATGTGTCCAAAGTCACAAAGTTAGTACATAATTGTTTGGGATACAAACCTTATGAGATACATTTACACGTTCCATTTTACAAATGCAAAAACAGACCAAGGATCGTATAGCTGTTAAGTAGCACAAGTTACAACTATCTCAGTTCAAAGCTCAGGCTCTTAGTGACTAGGCTTAGTGACATCATGACCCCAGCTCTTTCCAAACCGTTAAGGATAACACTAAAATATTATATACAACTTATAATAAGTTAAATTATAGAGTATCAAGCATCATAAGATTATATGATTAATCCAGCTAGTCCCTCCATGAATATAACAATTTTAAAGTTTTAAATGCATGAGTGAATTATTTACCTGTATAATTGTATAACTTAATATTTTTCACATTTGATACATCATCACTTTTATGCATCTGCCTACTTTTTTATGTTTTGATCTTGGTGACCTTGTCTGTACTTATAACTTTAGTTGTATCTGCTTATTTCTTTAATTATAATATAATGAGAAGAACAATGATGATGATATCGATGATGCTCACCCTTTTTGTACACTTAATATGTGCCAAAAAAATGTGTTGAGCATTTTGTATTCATTATTTCATTTAATCTTTCTTTAAATTTACTTTTCATTTATTTAAAAAAAATTTAATTCCGGTCTAGTTAATACACAATGTTATATGAGATTCAAGGATACAATATAGTGATTCATGAATTCCATATCTTACTCAGTGCTCAAGATAAGTGTCATTTAATCTTAACTAAAAGTTTACATGGCAGCTATTAATAATTTAGGATTAAATTAAATAACTATGAAATCACATTGTTAGTAAATGGTGGATCTCAAATTGGAATCTAGGCAGTCTTTTTTTTAAAGAAATGGAATACAAAAAGGGTAGAAATGTACTTACCTTGATTATATCTAATTCTTATTTAGAAACGATCATTTGCTTCAATGTCAAATTGAATACTATATATATTTATCTCTGTGGAAATATCTTGCTATTAATCTGTTCACGAAGATCCTAATCATGAGACATTTACCACATTAAAGTAATTTCAATGAATTTGATAGTATGTTGCCTGTTCTTGGGACATTAGCTATTTATTCAGGTTATCTACAACTTGTAAAGTAGAGACGGATAGGCAAACAAGCTGGTAATGTGAATAAGGAAAAAATAATAGAATTCAGTTCTTCATTTTGTGGAGATATTCATGTGCCATTCAGAAGGATTTTATAATTTGGAAGTTTAACATTTGAAAACCAGTTATGTAGATGTATTTTATATAAGAAAGAGTTGCTATGTGCACTAAACTCCATAATACTGAATTTATTCTGTATTTGTTATGAAACATATCTAGGCTAGTATTTAATATATATCTGAATGTATGAGATATGTAGTCATATCAAAAATAATAATATAGGGATACCTGGGTGGCTCATTCAGTTGAGTGTCCAACTTCAGCTCAGGTCATGATCTTGCAGCTGGTGAGTTCCAGCCCCGTATTGGGCTCTCTGCTGTTGGTGCAGAGCCCA
Source organism: Prionailurus bengalensis (assembly GCF_016509475.1). Lineage (NCBI taxonomy): Eukaryota > Metazoa > Chordata > Mammalia > Carnivora > Felidae > Prionailurus > Prionailurus bengalensis. The sequence goes on along the minus strand of NC_057344.1, from coordinate 131,228,381 downwards.
CCTCAAATCCTGTCTCCCTTTCTCCTTTCTCTCTCTCTGTCTGTCTCTATCTCTCAAAAATAAATAAACAAACAGAAAAAAATAATGTAAAGTTGAGCACTCTGGCATTTTAATTTTTATTCATTAGCTTAAAAACTTATTTAAAAAGAACTGTTATATTTGGCCTAATAGGTTCTTGCAACCACTTTTTCTTTTCCCTTTTTCATTTTTTTCATGTTTGTATTTATGTATGTATATATGTATGTATTTAGCAAAAGCAGGGTAGGGACAGAGAGAGAGGGAGAGAGAGAATCCTAAGCAGGCTCTGCACTGATAGGGCAGAGCCCAAGGTGGGGCTCATGAAACCATGACCTGAGCCGAAAACAAGAGTTGGATGCTTAACCTACTAAGCCACCCATGGGCTCCAATTGTAACCACTTTTCTACTTTGCATTTCAATCAGTTCAACTGTTTAAAACAATTTTTTTTGTTTAAGAATCCACATGTGACTGATACCATAGATTGTTTGTCTTCCTCTATCTGGCTTATTTTGCTTAGCTTAATGCCCTGCAGTTGTACCCATGTTGTCACAAATGACACTATTTCCTTCTTTTTAAAGGCTGAATAGTATCCCTTTATATTTACATATCACATCTTCTTATCTCTTCATCATTGATGGGACACATAGATTGTTTACATATCTTGGCTATTGTGCATAATGTTGCTATAAACATGGGCATACAGATAGCTCTCTGAGATAATGATTTCATTTCCTTTGAATATATACCCATAAATGGAATTCCTAGATCACATGGTAACTCTTTTTAATTTCATGAAGAAACTACATACTTTTTTTCATAGTGACTGTACCAGTTTACATTCCTACCATCAGTGTATAAAGGTGCCCTTTTCGCTACACTTTCCACAACACTTGTTTGAATTTTTGCTAATAGCTACCCTGACCGGTGTGATATAATATCTCATGTGGTTTTGATTTGCATTCCCTTATAATTAGTGATGTTGAGCACCTTTTCATGTACCTCTTGACTATTTTGTATGTCTTTTTGGAAAAAAAAATGTCTATTTAGTCTACTTGCTCATTTTTAAATTGGATTATTATTGTTATTTTCTATTGAGTTGTATGAGTTCCATGTATATTTTGGATATTAACCTCTCAGAGGATATGATATTTGTAAATATTTTCTCCCATTCCATAATTTGCCTTTTCATTTTGTAGATTATTTACTTTGCTGTACAGAAGCTTTTTGCTTTGAAATAGTTCTATTTGTTATTTTTTGCTTTTATTGGTTTTGCTTTTGGTGTGAAATCCAAAAAGTCATTGCCAAGACTAATGTCAAGGAGCATTACCCGCTGTTTTGTTTTATTTTGTATTGTTTTCCCAGAATTTTACATTTTCAGGTGCTATGTTCAAATATTTAAATCATTTTGAGGTTTTTTGTTTTTGTATACTGTAAGATGTGGGTCTCTGTTTATTCTTTTGCATGTGGTTATTCAGTTTCTCCAGCACCATTTACTGAAGAGACTATCCTTTCTGCATTGCATACTCATGAGTCTTTTGCCAAAAATTAATTGCTCATATATGATGCTTTTATTTCTGGGCTCTTTATTCTGTCCCATTGATCTGTGTGTCTGTCTTTATGCCAATACCATACTGTTTTCATTACTACAGCTTTGTGGTATAGTTTGTAATCAGGAAATGTGACACCTCCAGCTTTATGCTTTCTCAAGATTGCTTCAGCTATTTGGGTCTTTTGTGGTTCTTTATACAAGGGTTTTCTCTATTTTCATGAAAAATGCCATTATAATTTTGATAGAGATTGAATTGAATCTGTGGATTGCTTTGAGTAGTATGGAAATTTTAAGAACATTAATTCTTCAATATATGAACATAGAATATCTTTCCATTTATTTGTGTCTCAACTTGTTTCATCAGTGTCTTAACAGTTTTCAGTGTAAGAGATCTTTCACTCTGTGGCTAAATTTATTTCTAAGTATTTCATCCTTTTTGATGCTATTGTAAATGAGATTGTTTTCTTAATTTCACTTTCTGATAGTTCACTGTAGTTTGCATTTTTAAGTATGGTGAGCAGAGTATTAATCAAGGTAACATATTAGCAAAGAGTTGAAGATGATTAGGGAGAAGGATGTACAAATATTTAAGAGAAGTATAACTGTGCAAAGACTGTGTGGTAAAGGCCACTTTGGTACTGGAGTGTGTCTGCAGTGTTCTAGCAATGGCAAGAGGTCCAGAGTAGCATAAACAGAGTGAAGGAGGAGGGTGCAGCAGAAGATGAAGTTAGAAAAGTGAACAGATGAACATGGGGAGGCCCTTAAATGAAGGGATAGAGTAGGGTTATCATAAGGCAACTAATAGGACATTGGTTAAACATAGCTCTATGACTAGAGGAATGCTCATGATCAATGTTACTTATGTCTTCAGTGTATCATTCTGGTTACCATGTGGAAAGAAGGCTGTGGTTTTTGTGGGGGAGAGTCAGGTAGGAATAGGCAAAGGAAGGAGACTGTTCAGTATTATAGTAACCCAAGCTAGGGTTGATGGGAGTTTGATCCAGGATGTTAGTGGGGAAGGTAGGAAGTGATCAGATTCTGTATACAATTTGAGGGTAATAAAGACAGGATTTGCTTATGTGATTTATATGAAGTATGGAGAAGCCAAGGATGGCTGCAGAGGTTTTGAGCTTCAAAATCATTATGTGATTAAGTAAACTAAACTTACCACTATTAATTTAAAACTTCTTTCTATGATAGAGAATTTTTGAATGACACTAAGAGTTTCTTATTTGCTTCAAATGGAACATTTGTAAAAACTACAGTTAAGCATTTGTATTAATATTTATTTATTTATTTATTTATTTATTTATTTATTTATTTATTTTAATAGTTCTTGCCAGTAGCTTCAGTCCATATCGTGAAGGGAGATTTATAGAGAGGCGATTGCGATCCTCATCTGAAGGAACTGCAGGGAGTAGCAGAATGATTTTGAAACCAAAAGATGGAAATGTAGAAGAAGTGAACAGTCTAAGAAAGCAAAGAGCAGGTTCATCATCTTCAAAAATGAACAGCATGGTAAGTATACACATATACTTGCATTTATTAAAATAGTTATGTACAGGACTGGGATATTCCTGCCTTTTGCAATATGAAAACAGACTGAAGAATAGACATTTCATAACTTGAAGAAAAAATCTATCTCCTTAGTTGATATCCCAAGTTAAAGAAGCTATGTTTGCACTCTAAACTCTTATGGGTCTTGACACATACTAGCACACCATGATAGTTGCCCTCAATTCCTGTCTTCCTTGCTTCCATAGAAAGTTTGATACTCTGTGTTCTAGATCAAGACCCTGGTTTACACAAGCTACCCTTTGATAACCATTATTTCACACCATCTCTCTACCCTATAGCCACTCTAAAAAATGCCCTTTTATATTCTGCCATTATGCCAGTGCCACCCATTGACTCTTCAGGGATCCTACGTCTGCTTGACGTTTTACAGTTGCCCATCCACTGAGGATGAGGAGCTTTTGGGGTCAAGGCAAAATGCCCATCCAAAGCTTTGACACATTCTGAGTAACAGATTCCAGATTTCTGGTTCAAATTGCACGAGCCTGCTGGTGAAGGGTAAGGTAGCATGTCTACAGGGGAGTCGTTTCTGAGCTTGCACTTGAGGGCTGTGGTGTCTTAGAGGCATGTGTGTGATGCTCATTTGCAGTGGAAGATAAAGCCAGGGTGGGAAATTGATGAGTGGACTGCAAGAGGTCTAGGGGGCCTCAGGTCTTACAAATATTGAGGTGGGATTGCCTTTTGGAGTTCTCTTGTTCATTTCCTCACAGATGTATGCTTTTCCAGCAGTGTTTTTGATTCCTGGTATTTAACAGTGCTTCTTTGAAACGCTATGTCTACCTGTGTACCTGCTTACCTACTTACCTATATCCCCTGTTCATGGATATGTGTGAAAAATGCTCAAAACTAAATTACTCATGTATTTTATCTCTGTGTATTTTAGATGATTTGGTTTCAAATGTAAATAGGTCATCCAGTTTTGACAATTTTATTGTGAAGAAGTCTTAAGTTACTGAGGTAACATTGAGTGATAGCCAAAACATTTCCTTGAAGTTAGAAGTTCTAATGATTAGATTAGGTTTGGCCATATCTTAATATTGGGCAAATCAGTAACTGCAAAACAACAAATGATAGTGGGATTTTTGTTTCTATCATACAATAGAATTTTGTGTATTTATGTTTTTACATAGAGAATGGTGTTAAATTTCATCTTTTGGTGCATTGAAAATATTGTATTACTATTGCAGTTGCTATTGTTTAAGTGCAAGAACATGTTAAAAAAGATTTTGAGTTGATGCAGAATTAAAAATCATGGATAACTACTTATTATGAAACATTTCTCTTCACGAAATTCTTGTTTTTCCTTCGTAAGATGTATTTATGTTAATAATTATACAGTATGCATTGGACTTGCCCAGAGTTGGGCCTTTTACATATTCTTTGTAGCTCATGATTTTCACACTATATTTCAGTAATTCTCTTTGTAACATCACAAATTATTCTTCCCAATCCACAATCAAGATTTAATATTTAAAATGTCAGAACACAGAAATGCAGTTTTGTTCTTTCATTTGAGGCTTTTTATACTTTTCAAAAAGTGTCCCTGCAGTGGTACAGCTCTTCCACTAGATGGCAGAATTACATCATTGCCATGGTTGGGGAAAGGCTATCCTTGATAGAATAGAAACTCCATTAAAATATTGTACATGTTCACTGGATTTACAGATAACACTTGTTAAAATAAATACTGGTGATTGAATTTCTATACGAAACCTATCAAAATTGTTTTATGGCTTTACTTTTTTTTTGTTGTGAGTAGATCTCACAACTACTATCTCATCCTTTAATTTTACAGTGTAATCATGAATTTAAAATGTGTAAAATATGTTGTTTGACTCATAGCAAAGAAGGCAAATGTTAGGACTCTTTAGGTAATCTTAGCTATATGTGAAACGAGTGGCCTTTTTTGGAAATTATAGCTTTATGTGTGACCGTGACACATTTTCTGTATTCCTCTTCTAAAATAATTCAAGCAAATGTATATATGTAGGAAAACATTCATGTTCAGTTATTCTTTACTCTTGGAACAATAATAATACTAACATGTATTTTCAATATTTATTTGGACCAAAGTACTTCTCTTAATGCTTCATGTGTTTTATCACATCCAGTCCTCCCAATACTATCCACCAAATTATATTGTTATTATTATTATTTTTTAAATGTTTATTTATTTTTGGGAAAGAGAGAGGGAGAGAGAGAGAGAGACAGAGCACAAGTGGGGGAGGGTCAGGGAGAATGGGAGACACAGAATCTGAAATAGGCTCCAGGCTCATCTGTGAGCACAGAGCCCGACGTGGGGCTCAAACTCATGAACCACAAGATCATGACCTGACCCAAAGTTTGATGGTTGCTTAACCCACTGAGCCACCCAGACACCCCCAAGTGATACTATTATTAATCACATTTTGTAAAGGAAAATAGAACTCTAAGAAGATAAGCAGTTTACCTCAAAATACAGATAGTAGGTGGCAGAGATAGGATTCAGATTTGGATTCTACCTAACTTTAAATCTTAAATGCTTTGGGGAGAATGTAATAAGTTTAAAATTATTATTTATTTTTTGCATTATTTATTTGTAATGAAGTTAAACACAGTTAAGGCAGTCTGTGCTTGTTCTGGGTCTAGGCTATAATCTTCTGTAAGGGATACAAAAAAAAACCACCACAATTTAATGCTGATTCTGTACTTAAAATGTGTACTTCTTGATATACTGATGAATGGTATCAGTGTCTTTACTGAAAGGTAACTCCTGTAGAAAGGAACATTGTTGCAAAAAAAGATGTTCATACTTAGAAGGAACTGGAGTATTTTGTCTAGTTGATGGGGATTTAAGTTTACCAGTAGGATATGGCTTGCTTTATTTATTAAGATGCTGAGAGTTTCTGAATGAACAAAGATATGCCCTAATAGGTTAGACCACAGTTCTAGTGATTTTGTATATTTTGGGGATATTTCAATCTGAAAGGGAAAGAGGAGGATGTATTAATTCTTTGAACCTCAGTGCCTCAGGAGAAATTGGAGTTGGCTTAAATTTATTACATGAAACCAGAATATATCTGGAAAAATTTGATAAGGATTCACATTTGTTAAATATTTTCAAACTGCTTTAAGTAAAGACTTTCCTTCATTTTCTCTATTATTTTCTTGATACTTTTCTTAGGATGGCCCACATATTAAAAAAAATATTTTGTAGAAATAAGCCCTTTCTTTTTATGAACTTTTCTTCTAGACTGTGGTGTATAATTTTTTAAAATGTTTTATTTATTCTTGAGAGAGAAAGAGAGCAGGAGCGAGGGAGGGGCAGAGCAAGAGAGAGACACAGAATCTGAAGCAGGCTCCAGGCTCTGGGCTGTCAACACAGAGCACTATGCGGGGCTGGAACTCATAAGCAGTGAGATCATGACCTGAGCCAAAGTCGGACGCTCAAGCTACTGAGCCACCCAGGCTCCCCTAGACTGTGGTATATAAATGAATAAATTTAAGGATTTGTCATTGTTTCTCCAACAGCTTCACACAGTGACATTTAACTCCATATGTAAGATCATCCTGCTCTATAAACAATTATTAATGTGAGGATAGATTCATGTATAACGGACAACACAGAGGCTCTGACATCATTACAGGAAGGAAAGTGCTTGAGTGTATGAATAAGGATAAGCTATGATAGCAAATAACCTCCAAATCTTAGTGACTTTATAATATGGATTTCTCACTCAGGCTACATGTTTGTTGTAGAAGGTTCAGGAAGTTCCATTTAATATCTCATTCTATGTCCAGGCTGTTGAACTATTGCAAATATTGCCTTTTACCATGGCAAAAAGATCTCTGGAGGTCCTCATCCCAGTAATAAATGCTCTGACCTGTAGAGACTCATTTCACCTTCTCTGACAAATTATTGACTAGATCTAATCACTTGGCCCCTACTTGCCACAAAAGTCTCCAGGAAGTAGTCTCTTGCTTGTGTCTAGAAGGTGTTGACCCTGATATATTTGGTGGGCACTAAGGACTATCATACTCTCAAAAGATTTAGTGTACATCAGTTCTTTTAATTAACTGAGAATTCCTGCTTGCCTCCTCCCTCCCTGTTAATGGACTCTGATTTATGACTCACACTGTGTTGGTCACTGTGCTCGAAAAAGATTAAGACCTCTTTGAAAGTTAAAGATTGATTTGTAATTACAAGTTCTGTTTTTTGGATGTGCTCTCTTCCTGACTTATAGTCCTTGAGCTATGTATCTAAATTAACTTGACTAAATTTCTGGGAACCTTAATGAATTTGGAAGTATTTATTTCTGTACATTAAAACGCTGATTCAGAAAGTTGCATTGTCTTTAGATAACTTGGCAAATGCATCCACAACATTGTCCCGAACTGTTTGTGCTAAGGGATTCTGCCAACATTCATTTATGGCTAGTTTTACTCTGATAGCATACTTTTTCTCATATGCAGTTTGGCATCCTGTTTGTTTTTGTAGGAACTGGGAATGGCAAAGTAAAAACAAAGCAAAAAATAATCTGTAAGACTTTTTTGGTAGAAGAACAGACCATATGTACCTTTGAGGGAAAAAATAGTTACTTGCAGATTATTAGCTTCTCATATCATATTTTAATTCTTGGCATGTTAAAATCCAGAGTTTAGATATTACTGACAATAGCTAAGTAATCTCAGACGAATTAAGCCCCATATTAACTAGCGAAACACTTAACTATGAATCCACTTTTTTGGGGGGGGACAATTGTTCTTTCCTTTATTAGCTTATCCTTCATTCATTCATTTACTTATCTATTCTTTTACAGTTTCTTTAAATAAATATTTATTGAGAGCCTACTCTGAAGATACAAAGATGAAAGAGAGGCCTGGAAGATAGAGTTCCAGATTAGGAGACATTGACATGATCTTGTCAATGTAACAGATTTAATAATTCTATTTTATAATTTACACTGTTAAGGGGATGTTTGATTTGGATTATGGCTCTTGATATCAAATGTTTAGAATACGTGAACTCCTGTGTCCCTAATTTATATAGAGTTTTGCTCGCATGCTCAATTGGCATACATATATATATATGTAATTTATGTCTTTGGCTAATTTCTACTACTGAGGCCCAGCTACCAATGCTGAACAGTGACTCTGAGAGGCACTTTGACAGTAAAGAATAAAGTACATTAATGTTCAAGGAATCCATTTCCAAACACCCCACCTTTACCATACATGAGGAAAATGAACTCTACTGGCGTTTTGGTTTATGTACTTTCACACTTCCATTCTGTGGCATAAAGGTTGTTGAAGCTCAAAATTAAGAGCAAAGAAAAGCTGATAATTAAAATATCTAACTTTATAAATGTTTCCTCCTAATCCTGAAATTCTAAATGGAACTTTAAAGTACAAAAAAAAAAATGCTACTGGCATTTGGAGAGTTAAAATAATGATCTCAGCTTTTGGTTTAACTAATTGTCAGTGGAATTAAAGGTAATATCATTGAATGCTACCAGGACATTTAATGAGAAAAGGGAACCATTAGTATTTGTAAGGAAATGGAGCCACACAAATCATTCTTCTCAATCCTCGGAAGCTTTAAGAAGGAAAATCACAAGTATCACTCATTAAACATTAAGTTACATTTGTTGATAACTAGTATATTAATTTTAGATTAATGGCTCTAATCTATAATGCCTTTATTGATTTTTCTAGTTACTAATGATTCTTTTCCTATCAATGCCCTTCTAAGTTGTATCACATATATGGCACCCACTACTTAGTTATTTGAATAGGTCTCATTTTACCTATTAGACTTCATTCGCTTAAATGGAAGAAACTGGTACACTTGGTGGCTCAGTTGGGTAAGTGTCCGACTTCGGCTTAGGTCATGATCTCACGGTTCCTTTGTTTGAGTCCTGTGTCGGGCTCTGTGCTGACAGCTCAGAGCCTGGAGCCTGCTTCGGATTCTGTGTCTTCCTCTTTGCTCCTCCCCGACTCATACTCTATTTCTCTCTGTCTCTCAAAAATAAACGTTAAAAACAATTTTAAATGGAAGAAGCTTTTCACATTATCAGCATTTCTTACAGCATTTAGTATAATGCCTGGTACATAATAAATATGTGTGAAATAAAGGTATAAATGCTGACTAGGTTGTGACATATGCTTATATAGAAATGAATTAAAAAGCCTTTAGTACAATCATTTTATGTGGTTTGCTTATGCACATTTTTTTGGCATTTTAATTTATTATACAAATGTACAGATGTCTTTATGATGCACTGTTTGATATAGCTCTGGTTTTTTATATCATATCAATTGTGACATTGTTCCAGTAGAAACATAATTCATTTTACAATGGTCAGACTTATGGAATGGTTTCCGGGATCACATCAGTACAATAGTTATGGACTGGCTATACAGAGAGAAAAGAAGCAGTCAATTATTGGCAATATTTTTTGAAGCACGAATTAAAAAATATGGTCAAATCTGCCTAAGGTGATATTTTAAAACTCCCTGCATGTTTTATCTAGTCCAATTCACTTCATTTCTTATAAACTTGCAGATTCAGAAATTCCTTTATAAAAGCAGATTGGATAAAATATTCCAAAAAAGCAGAATTGGATAAAATATTCCATTCATTTTTTTATGTCTAGCTTTGGGGATGAGTCATTTTCATTTAGAAGCTGGCACAATTTATATGTTTGGGGCACAAAATTATGAATAGCTTATTCATAGAGTTAACTCACTTCATCTAAAATGACTTGAGGACCAGTTTGAGTAAATAAATAAAATTGCAGTATCATAATTATTAACATTTCTTTTCATGCAGTTCACATGAGAGGTACATAGCACTTAATTTTTTTCCTTTGCAAATTTTTCCCTAATGTGAATGTCTTAGTCTATTAGGGCCACTATAGCAAAATATCCCAAATTGGGTAGCTTGTAAATGACAGAAATTTATTTCTTATAGCTCTGGAGGCTTGGAAGTCCAAGATAAAGATGCCAGTATTGTTTCTGGTTTATAACTAGCACCTTCTTGATGTGTTGTACATGGTGGAAGGGACCAGGAGCTCTCTGGAGTCTCTTCTTTTTTTTTTTTTTTTACATTTATTTATTTTTGAGAGAGCACAAGTAGGGGAGGGGCAGAGAGAGAATGAGACACAGAATCCGAAGCAGGCTCCTGGCTCTGAGCTGCCAGCACACAGCCCTACGCAAGGCTTGAACTCACAAACCATGAGATCATGACCTGAGCTGAACTTGGACACTTAACCAACTGAGCCACCCAGGCGCCCCTGGAGTCTCTTTTATATACACAATAATGACATTCAGGAAAGTTCTACCCTTATGACTTAAGCACCTCCCATACCATGTCCAAATACCATCATTTCAACATACAAGTTTTAGGGGGACAGAAACATTCAGAACATAGCAATAAAAAATCATATTGTAACAGTAGCGGTATTAAATAATATATATTAAATGCTTTATTAAGAACAACACATATTTCTATTATTAAAACAATGGAGCACAGTAGTAGAAGGCAATTAAAGATTCTTTTATTTAACCATACTACATCTAGGATAATCATAAAGCAGCTTGTATACCTTCTAAAAATAAGAAATTAGAAAATTAAGTTTACTTTTTATTCTTGGGGTTAGAATGCAAAAATGACCATTTTATTTTTAATTGGATCAAGTTATATCAATTTTCTGTGAGAAGAAAAAACTCTTTTATGCCTTATTTAGGTAACCCCATGGGCTGGCACAGTTTTTATAGCATGACAGAGAATATTTATTGATTCAGAATCCATGACAAACCTCTGGCCATCTGAACAGCTGCACAATCTGTAACACAGAATTGACCTTGTGTAAAATAACTACATTTTCTGAGGGAATAGTTGTTGGAATTTGAAGCTTTTACATTATTCTAGTTAAAGAATAAAGAAAAATGTATTTTTCGTCGTTATTCTACTATTTTAAAATTTAAATTTAAATGTGACTATTAATTTTAGTAAAATAAATAAAACAAATTTTGACTTCCAAGGTCAAGAAATATGTTATTATAGTAGAAATATGCCTAATACTAGGCATTATGGTCAGTTTATATACAAAATAAATATTTTAACATATTAATATTATGTTGAAATTTCAAATTAATTTAAAAATTGAGACAAATTTTTAAAATTGTCTCAGAAACCATATTTGCAGAAACCATATTTGCAGGATACAAAGGTGTGATTTTTCAAATGAGTTGCACATATATATTTTACACTTTTGCTCTGTGATGATGTCTTTGTTGAAATTCATCACTTGTAAATTAGAGTGGCTGTCATTCTTATCACTTTTATAATTTAATTCAGTGATCATTTCACTTCACTGCCACATTTTGCTCTAAAATGCCTTCTTTGTTTATATCTTTTATTGTTCTTAGCTTGTTTTATCCAAGCTGAAACAATTTATTTTTTTAGCTTTGTCTCTTATGCTCTTTATTGTATACGTTTGTAATTACTTTATAAAGTTATGATTTTAATATTCAGTAGTTGTCTTTAGTACTACCCAATGTTTAGTGAATGTGCCAGTGAGAAACCCAAATAATTTTTTTTGTCAAGAGGGACTCACATGAATCAGAGCTTTAATCAGACATCTAGGGGCACAGGTGAAGCAGGTAGAGATCTGAGTACCTTCCCAGCTTCCCATGTCCTTCCTTTCTTTATCTGATGGGTCCTGGCTCAGATTTTTGGATGAGATTTGAAGTGGTAGGTGTGTATGATCACCTCATTTACACAAAAAGAGCCATCCCAGTACAAAACATCTCCATTTTTTCCCCCTTTGAATACAGTCACCATGCTGTACATTACATCCTCAGAACTTATTTATCTTTATAACTGTAAGTTTTTACCATTTGACCATACAAAACCTCTCGATTTCATATTCAGATGTGTAGAATACATAGAAAATTTCCGTGGAGCCATATTCCATAAATCTCTGTATTCTAGCTTTATTTTTCATAAGCAACCTAGATAATTAGACATATTCTGTTAAAAGCAGTCCATAGATAAGCTGCCCTACTAGTGAAACCACTTAGTTTGCCAGTTTGTTTGCTAGGAGGTCTGTTATCAGTATGTTTACAAGGAAATTCTATTGAGTCAGCTGCCTTCTTCCTTGACAGAAAGCATACTCCCATTTCCTCCTATAACGGGAAAGTGGATCACAGACCAGCAGCTTAACTCAACCACTGAATATGAACTTTATTGTTATTTTTTGAGTATGAACTTTAAATGCTGTCCTCAAACTATCCATCCTGTTTTTGACACTCCCAATACATTTGTATTTTTACCCGTCAGTCCTTCATTTCCTTTGATCTTAGACATTATGGTCATTCTTTCAAGGCAGTCTTTTCTACTAGTCTTCTTGAGTTCTGATCCTCATCTCCTGTAGAATAGCACTTCATAGCACTTTTCCCCTCTGGTTTCTTCTCTAGTTCTTCATTACTGTCAGTGTACAGTATGATCAAGTTTCTGTCCTTGAAGAAAGCAAACAAAATAATTTTTTTCTATGCCCTGCTTAATCCAGAAGTTCTCCATCCTGGCCCTCTTTTTCCTTACAAGTCAACAAGTTCTTAAAGAATAGCCTTTTCTTGGCATATTAATTTTCTCAACTGCCCATGAACTCTTCAGTTGCATATAGTTTAGCTCCTGTAATATACAGGATGTTTCTCAACTTTGCAACTATTGACATTTTGTCTTGGATAGTTCTTTGTTTGGGTACAGGGGTGTCTTGTGCAGTATATGTTTAATAGAATCTCTGACTCCTACCCATTAAATGCCGGTAGAACCCTCAAGTTTTAATAACTAAAAATATCTCCAGGCATTGCCAAATATGCCTTTGCAGGCAAAAATCATCCCAGGTTGAGTACTACTCTAAAGTCATCAGTGACTTTACCAATTTTCATATTCTTTTTTTTTTAAATCTTCATCATTAACTTCTCTCAAGTTCTTACACTATTGAAGACTTCATCTATCTATCTATCTATCTATCTATCACTTCTTTTTTTTAATTTTTTAATGCTTATTTATTTTTGAGACAGAGAGAGACAGAGCATGAACGGGGGAGGGTCAGAGAGAGAGGGAGACACAGAATCTGAAGCAGGCTCCAGGCTCTGAGCTGTCAGCACAGAGCCCGACGCAGGGCTTGAACTCACGGACTGCGAGATCACGACCTGAGCTAAAGTAGGATGCTTAACTGACTGAGCCACCCAGGCGTCCCTATATATCTATCACTTCCTCTCTTTTTCTCCTTTTTTTCTCCTTACAGTCTCCTTAGCAGGCTGCTTCTTCATATCTACATTTTAGACACAGCTATTACTTGCATTTGGCCCATCATGCTCTTGCCTTTATTTTTCACCTGTCCTATCTGAAAACTTAAGATATAGGTGAAGTCATTTGTAGATTCTAAACAAAAGGCTGGGAATCTCTATTATATCAGAAACTGACAACATCAGTCAACATTGAAAAAAACAATATATTGGAGTTATGGAAATAGAATGAAGGCTTATGAAAGCTCTCTTTCCATAAGGAGAATAGTAGAAACTCTGAGGACTGAAACTTTGGAGTAGATGTAGAGAAATATGCAGTGAATTGGTATTTGCCCTAATAGTTAATGGCTACTCTTCCTTTGTTCTCTGCTATTTATATTACTGTCCTGTTTTTATAGACATATAGTTCAGCCTCCTTTTAAGATATTCCAGTAATTCTCAATCTCCCTTCTGTTTCTAAAGCCACATTGGATAAACAGCAATTACATCACTTAAAATAGGACCTCCTCATTAGAGACAGTGTAATACACTGCGATAATAAATTCTACCTTCATGGCTATCACCCACCACTACACTTTTTTGTTTTTGTTTTCCATGGTTTTTTTTAAGTTCTTACTTCCAGTTAGTTAACATATAGTGTTATATTAGTTTCAAGTGTAAATATAGTGATTCAACAAGTCCATACATTACCCATTGCTCATCATAACAAATGCACTCCTTGATCCCCATCACCTGTTTAACAATCCTTCCATCTATCTCTCCTCTGGTAACTATCAATTGTTCTCTCTAACTAAGGGTCTGTTTCTTGGTTTCTCTCTCTCTCTCTCTCTCTCTCTCTCTCTCTCTCTCTCTCTCCCTCTCCCTCTCTCTCCTTTTCCCAGTTTGCTCATTTGTTTTGTTTTTTTAAATTCCATATATGAGTCAAATCATATGGTATTTGTCTTTCTCTGACTGACTTATTTTCCTTAACATTATACCCTCTACCTCCATCCATCTTGCTGCAAATGGCAACTTTCATTCTTTTTTATCTAGTTATCTACTTCATTCCTTTTTATTGACATCTTCTTTACCCATTATTTAGTCAGTGGACACTTGGGCTGTTTCCATATCTTGGCTACTAAATAATTCTGCTATAAATGTTGAGGTGCATGTATCACTTTGAATTAGTGTTTTTGTATTTTTTGGGTAAATACCCATAGTGCAATTGCTGGATTGTAGGGTAGTTCTATTTTTAACTTTTGAGGAACCTCCATAGTGTTTTCCCAGTGGCTGTACTAGTTTGCATTCCCACCAATAATGCAAGAGGGTTTCTTTTTCTCTACATCCTCACCAACACCTGTTTTGTGTGTGTGTGTGTGTGTGTGTGTGTGTGTGTGTGTGTGTGGTTGATTTTAGCCATTCTGACAGGTGTGAAGTGATATCTCATTGTAGTTTTGATTTGCATTTCCCCAATGATAGGTGATCATGAAAATCTTTTCATGTCTGTTGGCCATCTCTGTGTCTTCTTTGGAGAAATGTTTGTTCATGTCTTCTGCCTAATTTTTTAATTGGATTATTTGTTGAGTTTTATAAGTTCTTTTAAGTTTTTTTGGAGACCAACCCTTTATCTGATATTTCTTTTGCAAATATCCTCTCCCATTCAGAAGATTGCCTTTTAGTTATTTATTTATTTTTTTTAATGTTTTTTTTTTTATTTTTATTTTTGAGAGAGAGAGACACATAGAGCACAAGTGGGGGGAGGGGCAGAGAGAGAGGGAGACATAGAATCTGAAGCAGGCTGCAGGCTCTGTGCTGACATTTGAGCCCAATGCCGGGCTTGAACTCATGAATTGTGAGATCATGACCTGAACTGAAGTCGGACACTTAACTGACTGAGCCACCCAGGCGCCCTGCCTTTTAGTTTTATTGATTGTTTTCTTTGCTGTGCAGAACATTTTTATTTTGTTGTAGTCCCAATAGTTTATTTTTGCTTTTGTTTCCATTGCCTTAGAAGACAATATCTAGAAAACGGTTACTACAACCAATGTCACAGAAGTTACTACCTGTGTTCTCTTCTAGGATTTTTATGGTTGTAGGTCTCACATTTACATCTTTTATCCATTTTGAATTTATTTTTGTGTATGATGTAAGGAAGTGTTCTAGTTTCATTCTTTTGAATGTTGCTGTCCAGTTTTCCTTATACCATTTGTTGAAGATACTGTCCTTTTCCTATTGGATATTCTTTCCTGCTTTGTTGAAGATTAACTGACCATATAGTTGAGGGTTTATTTCTGGGTTTTCTATTCTGTTCCATTGATTTATGTATCTATTTTTGTGCCACTACCATACTGTTTTGATTACTACAGCTTTGTAATATAACTTGAAGTCTAGAATTGTGATGCCTCTAGCTTTGTTTTTATTTTTCAAGATTGCTTTGGCTATTTGGGGTCTTTTGTGGGATTGAGCCCTGGGTCAAGGCCCATGTTGGTCTCTGTGCAGAGCATGGAGCCTGCTTGGGATTCTCTGTCTCTCTCTCTGTCTGTCTCTCTCTCCCTCCCCCTCTACTCCCCTGATCTCTCTCTCTTTAAAATAAAATTAAAAACAAAAAAATTAAAATAAAAAATCAAGTTCTTTATATATTAATGTTTTGTAAGAATAACCTTGTATTTACCTGGCTTCTCATTTGCTTATTTTTTGGAAATGCATGCATTTTTCAAAATCAATTTACATTACTTAGAAAAATAATAGAGAAGAGCATTTAAAATTTCCGTATTTTACTATAATTATGTTGCATTTTAACTAGACCATTTATTCTACCTACTTATTTCTTGACTAAGAAGTTAAGGAAAAAGTATCTACCTTTAAGATATTGTCTTAGCTATTTAAAAAGAATTTTAATTTGCATCTTTGTTTTCTTAAACAAAAAGTTTAACCATCATGTACATCTTTGTGGACCCTTATATTACTAATCACGTCATAATTTGATAATTTACTACTTAAAAAGTGTCTTCTGTTAAATTGCAAGATAATGTTTTCTAAAATAGTAATAGGTGATGACATCAAAGACAAAAATATTATGTTGAAGAAAATAGTGATTTATAGAGTACCTTATTTACTTTAAAACAAATTTTGAATTAGAGTGTCTTTTGTAAAAGTACTAGTCTATCCTATCATAATTTTAATATTTCTAAACTCTTGTGAGAGAAAACTGTAAAACACTGAAGTTTTTGCTCTTTCTTACTTTTTCATTGTTTTGGAAGAATACACCCACTACTAGGGTTTTTAGTTTGAATATTTAGACTACATGATTTGAATGGGAGGCAACCAGCTGTCAGATAATTCATGTCACGTATTAGGAACTAGTTGGGATGAGACAGTGTATCAGCATGCTGTTGCCTTCAGTAGATTTATGTTACAAAGAAATGCAGATACATTAATACAAGTAGTGATTTTCAATGAAAAGATCAGCCACCTAGCTATGGTTCATGAATCACAGTGATTCTTTTTCTTTTATTTTTTAATAATAATAACAGTACACGGAAACTATCGCTGAGCCAAGTGGCTACCAGAGTATGCTGATCTTAAAGATTTAACTTGACCCAGCAGTCCACTGGAAGTTGCTATAGCTGAGAAAAAAGAACTGAAGCAGAGATGGTAGGTCTACATTTAGAAAAAGAGAAAGGAACTGGTAATGCCTGCTTTTTTTCCAATAGCATTCATCTCTCTAGGAAGTCCTGCATAACAAAAGGGAGTTGGGACACCATTAAGTTTTATGAAGTGATAGTATGATTTCTTGAAGGGAACTTACTGTTCCACAGCTGGAAGCCTGTAAGGTCTGTTAGCTAAAGCAGTTCAAAGGTAAAACTCTGTTGTTCAGTATATAGTTTGTTTTCTGTGTTTTGATTCAGTGCAGTGGGGTTGAACATAAAAGTGCTAAGGTCTTCAGCTTTTCATGATTCTCTCCCAGTTGTTATAAGTAGACATTTAGGCATTTTAAGGAAATCAGAACAATTGGCCCATACAAATGATTTTTACAGAAATTGGTTTTTGTTCTTATAAAACAACAATGTAAAATAAAGTGATTTCCCAATTTTGATAAAACTTTCTGTATTTACAGAAAAATAAGGATTCTTTCACAATTAAATAGCAAATTATTCTGGTTCAATAAGCAAGTGTATTTTAGTTAGCAATAGACAAAATCTTCTTTAAAAAATTTATTTCAAAAAAAAGACAAGATTGCATAATAAAATCACTGTAGAATTACTTGGGGTACAGTAGCCCAAATTAAAGAAAAACTCAGAAGATAATTATATTAAATGTACTTAAGAGTCAACCATTGTGAATTTTCAGTTGAGCTCAGTGCTATGGCTATGTATCCAGGACAAGTGTCAGGTATTCTTTTTGAAGGGGACGAGGATGACAAAGTGAGCAGGAAGAGGTGTCTTTATTTATGGAAGTGGAATTATGTGATATTAAAAAAAGAAAGAATTGCTTAAAAAAAAGCCTAGATTTTCTGTGAGGGCCATGCAATTCTTACATTTAAAAGAATATGGGTTCCTTACTTGCAAAGACACCTACCTAAAATAGGTAAGAAATTGCTAGTTCTGGAATCCTGACTATTACAGATGTTAATGTATCAAACAGTGAGCAGTCCACTAACAACTCTGAAAAATAGAAGTGACAGGATATAATTGGCTTTTAATTATTGGTGAGTTAGCATAAAGATTAAAGTAAGATTAATCCAAATTATTTATTCAGTGAAGAATATTACAGACTATTTTGAGTCAGAAACTGGGCTCATTACATGTGGAAAGAAATGTAAAACTTTTTTCTTACTTTATAAGGTAATATATTTTTTTCTTCAAATCATCTCTTTTCACAAACTGCCATATCCACAAAATAGAACTTGTAAGAAGTAGAACTCAGAGAAGAAGAATGAATTGTCTTCCTCTCTGTTTTTTTCTTCTGCCTTCCTATTTTTTTTCTCATTTCTTAGCTTTAACTCGTTTCTCAAAATAACAATAAAACATGACCCAAATGAACACAGTTCGGGTGATATTAATAGTGTCAGATTGAGGTGAGCAGGTAAACAAGATATTATTACTACTATTCCCTCATGTGAATCTTTTACCTAATAACAACAAAGAAAGATTCCCAAATTTACTTTGGAACTAGATAACATCATCACTTTGGTTATATCATGTCACTTTACATTTATTAAATACACTTTTTTATTTTATAATAATTTTATATTTACAGGAAAGTTAGAAGAACTAATAAGAACTCCCACATATACTTAAATTTTTTTTAACATTTATTTTTGAGAGAAAGAGAAAGAGAGACAGCATGAGTGTGGAGGAACAGAGAGAGAGAGGCAGACACAGAATCTGAAGCAGGCTCCAGGCTCTGAGCTGTCAGCACAGAGCCCAGCGCGGGCCTCAAACCCATGAACTGCGAGATCATGACCTGAGCCGAAGTCAGTCACTGTAACCGAATGAGCCACCCAGGCGCACCCCCATATATACTTTATATAGATTTTTCGATTGTTGATCTTTAACACAAAATATTTCTCTCTCTCTGCTTCTCTCACTGTGATACATACATACAAGTACATATTTATTTATATGGATTTATTTATCTTAAGCATGTGAGATTTAGTTGTATATATCATGACCCTTTACTCCTAAATACTTTATATGCATTATCTAAGAACAAAGGTATTCTTTTACATTACACTGTTAAGTATCAAAATCAGGAGATTTAATCTTGATACAATAGGTTAATATTTAACATAAATCCATATTCAACTTTTTCTAATGTTTCAATTTTTTTTATTTTTATTTTTATTTATTTATTTATTTTTAAAAATTTTTTTTTCCAACCTTTATTTATTTTCGGGACAGAGAGAGACAGAGCATGAGCGGGGGAGGGGCAGAGAGAGGGAGACCCAGAATCGGAAACAGGCTCCAGGCTCTGAGCCATCAGCCCAGAGCCTGACGCGGGGCTCGAACTCACGGACCGCGAGATCGTGACCTGGCTGAAGTCGGACGCTTAACCGACTGCGCCACCCAGGCGCCCCTGTTTCAATTTTTTTTAAACCTAGGCTCCAATCCATAACCATGTGATATGTTTACTTATCATGTCTCCTTAGTCTCTCTTAATCTGAAAGCATTCCTCACTATTCTTTATCTCACCTGGCATTAACACTCATTATATTTATTTTGTAGAATGTTTTTTAAGTCATGTTGTTCTGGTATTTCACTGTTAAGCGATTTTTAGGAGGAAAACTACATGTGTGATAGTTTTCTTAGTGGATCACATCAGGAGGTTCATAATGTCAGTTTGTTTCATTACTAGTGATGTTACCTTTGATAACTTTGGTAAACTTGGTTTACTAGGTTTTCACACTATAAAATTATTATTGTTCCCTTGTTAATTCATAAGTAATTTTTTGAAGAGATACTCTGAAGCTATGTAAATACGTTTCTCCTCATCAACTTTTATCGAGATATTTGCACAATAGTAATTTTATAACTCCATCATCCCTTCTATATTTATTAGTTGGGATTCTTCTGTAGGAAAGTCATTTCTCTTTTCCTATATTTAGATAAGTACGCATGTATGTACATGATATGTATTACTTATCTGAACTGGATCATGGGTTCCTATTTTATTCAATGGATTATGATTCATTATCATCATTGTTTTTTTTTTTCAACGTTTATTTATTTTTGGGACAGAGAGAGACAGAGCATGAACAGGGGAGGGGCAGAGAGAGAGGGAGACACAGAATCGGAAACAGGCTCCAGGCTCTGAGCCATCAGCCCAGAGCCTGGCGCGGGGCTCGAACTCATGGACCGCGAGATCGTGACCTGGCTGAAGTCGGACGCTTAACCGACTGCGCCCTCCAGGCGCCCCACATCATTGTTTATTTTGATGCTTAAATGATTCCAGATTTGATCTGTGAGAGTCCCTTAGGTGTTCATGGATTTCTTTAAAGAATCAATTAATATTTAGTTTTTTTTTTTTAATTTTAGAATGTAGGAGAATCAGAGAGAAAAGGGAGAAGGAAGAATCTTTAAAAAAATTTTTTTAATGTTTTTTTATTTTTTTTTTTATTTTTGAGAGTTTGGGGAAGGGGCAGAGAGAGAGAGGGAGACACAGAATCCACAGTAGGCTCCAGGATGTCAGCACAGAGCCCAGTGAGGGGCTTGAACCAACGACTATGAGATCATGACCTGAGCCGTAGTCAGACAGTTAACCAACTGAGCCACCCAGTCACCCTATGAGAGAAAATATTAATCAGCACAGAGCCACATATGGGGCTGGATCTTACAACCCTGAAATCACAACCTGAGCCAAAAGCAAGAGTCGGATGCTCCGGGTGCCCAGTGGCTCAGTTGGTTAAGCTGACTCTTGATTTTAGCTCAGGTCATAATTGCACAGTCATGGGACTAAGCCCTGCATCAGGCTCTGTGCTGAACCTGGAGCCTGCCTGGGATTTTCTCTCTCCCTCTCTCTGCCCCACATGTGCTCGTTCCCTCTCTCTCTGTCTCTGTCTCTCAAAAAAAAAAAAAAAAAAAGAGAGAGAGAGAGAAAAAGTTGAACTCTCAACCCAACTGAGCCACCCAGGTGCCCCTAATTATCATTTATTAATTGACGTTTTATCTACTTGATTTTGTTAGGCCCTGAAGATTCAGCAAAAAGATTCAACAGTGCCTAGTACTAGGGGTACTGGGATTAACAAAGGCAGATAGATTAAATAAATTAGTAAATAAATTAGGGTAGAGTAGTGGTACAGATGAGACAGATAAATTCTTGCGTAGTCATAAAAGGTTTCATACGTGAGGTAGTGTCTTAAAATAATAGTTACTGTAAAATTGTAATTTTTAAACATTAAAAATGTGACCTTTATACACATGTCAAAGATTTATTCAAATTAATTAGTGGGGAAACCAGTGAAAATTAAAGCCGTTCAAACAATATTTGAGGAACAGGTTATTTATAGGAAGTTTAATAAAGAAATATTAGAATAAGATTGTGTGATTATAAAACTGGTTAATGTCTTGCAGGGCAATAAATTCATATTTGAGATTATCTTTTCTACAAAAACACTTATATATTGGGCATAAATCTGCATATTAACAAGTAACTTCAGAGAGTCTGTGCCCTTGATTAACAGCAAATAACAAAATCAAAAGCAGAACAGTCCCCTTGAGAATTAAATAATCCTTCAGTATGACATTGACAAGTCATGCAATCATCCTCTTGGCCTTATTCCTAATATTTGGATATTTTTTTCTTAACATTGTTCTCTTAGATCTCAAATATTTTCCAAAGAGTACTTTAACATTAATATTGTATACTATTATAAACATATATCAGTGTCATATTTATTATATAATAAGATTTTTATTTATCTCAGAAAAAAGGCTGATCTTTTTTTTTTTTAATTATGGACTCACTATTTACATTTGTTCAATATGAGATGTTAATTGTGTGTGCCTCCTTGAGCATAAAGTACTAAGCATTATAGAGAAATGTCATTAAGAAATGTAGGACTAGCGTGGGTGCCTGGGTGGCTCAGTCGATTGAGCGACTGACTTCGTCTCAGGTCATGATCTCACGGTTCGTGAGTTAGAGCCCCAAGTCAGATTCTGTGCTGACAGCTCAGAGCCTGGAGCCTGCTTTGGATTCTCCCTCTCTCTCTGTGTTCCTCCCCTGCTGGTGCTCTTTCTCTCTCTCTCAAAAATAAATAAAGACTTAAAAAAATAAAAAAAAAAGAAATGTAGGACTAGGGATGCCTGGGTGGCTCACTCAGTTGAGTGACTCACGTCGGCTCAGGTCATGATTTCACAGTTCATGGGTTTGAGCCCCATGTTGGTCTCTGTGCTGACAGCTCAGAGCCTAGAGCCTGCTTCGGATTCTGTGTCTCCCTCTTTTTCTGCTCCTCCCCTGCTCATGCTCTGTCTCTCTCTCCCTCAAAAATAAATGAACATTAAAATAAAAAATAAATAAATAAAAGAAATGTAGGACTAGATCTTTTAAAGACATTATTACTTGCTTTTTTGACCCTGAGGCTAGGAAACCAAGCCTGCCTCTCCATTAGATTTCACTTGTAATAACTATAAATTTGGTGCATTTCTTTCTTCTAAGGTCTCCAAAATTTGTTAAGGTCCTTCCAGAAAGTAACTATATTGGAGAATATAGTTGTTTCCATGAGACTCAGATGATATTTTTTGAGAACCCAGTTTCTGTCTTACCCATATCCAGATCTCAAAGAGTTGCTCTCCTTTTCAGTGGGTGCACAATTTTAATTAATTTGAGCTCCCAACTAGACAGACCACAATGATGAAAAACCCTAATAAATCATATTCTCTGTTGTCTTTTACCCAGTAGAGATTACATCTCCATCACCAACCCAATGGAGATGGCTAAATGATCAGATCATTAAATTAGATACCTCACAAGCAAAGATTTATTGATCATGTAAAATCACACTCACACATACACAAGTACTTCCTTGACCATGTGGTTCAAGCTGGTTTAGGTCCATTGTTTACTAGTCCCTCACTTGGCTGTGGAAAGGAACACAGCTGAAGCAATGCCTAATGTAGAATGCTTTTTCAACTATACAGTTGAATCTGGCTTAGTGATTTGAAACCAGATATACCCAACAGTTGTGAGACTTGATTGTGAAAAGGAACACAGCCCTAACCAGGAGTTAGAAATAAGAAATACACAGAATAACAGAATTTGTTAGCAGCAAAAACAAACAAAATGAACCAAGCCAACCAACCAGTGAAACAAACAAACAAACAAAAAAACCCAAATCTGTATAAAACCAGAGGAAAGAGAAAAACAGAAAAAAAGAAAGTTAGCAAAGGGAAAATGCTGATGCCACTTGGGAGTCATTTTGGTATCCAAGAAGGGACATGCTTAGCTTTAAACAGACTGTGAAGTCACTTCCCTGGCAGTGCTGTTTAATTGATTCTAGCTTTGGGTCCACTTGATTATCTCAGTGGGTTGTCCAAAACTTTAAGGTATAATTTTCAAAAGTTTAAAACATGACTTTATACAGATATAGATTGGGCAAGAATCAAAGATTTACTCAAACAATTAATAGGAGAAATGGCACAATGGTAAATTGGTTTAATGAGCATTAGGGACTGGGTGTTTATAGAAATTTAATAAAATAATGTTAGAATAATATTGCAAAATTGAATACAAAACCAGTTAATGTTCTACAGGGCAATTATCCATTATGAGACAAAAGCATTTGTATCTTTATGGATGCAAATCTACAAGTTATCATGTAACTCATTTAGTTTGAAGCCTTAATTAATAGCAATAGTAAATAGCAAAATCAAATAATGGTATAATGTCCTACAGAATTCAGTAATTCTTAGGAGAGCATCTTAAACAGTGCTTCAGTGTATAGTCATCTTTTTGGCCTTCTTTCTGAGTTTAGATAATGGTACTTAGCACAACCATTAAGTGAGCTCAAGAGAGCAGCAATTTAGAAATGGAGCAACTCATGAGTAATTACATTAATGCATAAAGAATTTCTGTAAGCCAGGAGTGTTGGAATAAAGGTGAGATCTTACAATAGATAAGGGAAGAGAGACCAGGGCAGAGCTAGCTCAGACAGTCAGGCATGCATGCGATAAGAATTTTGTAGGAAGTCAGAATTTTGTAGGACCTTTTAAGCAGGGTAGTGGCATGAAAATGTATGCGTTTTAGTATTATTATTCACCTAAGTTTAAATGGATTAATTGAATTTAGTAAGTGGCTATAGGTTTAGTGATAATACCTTACATGAAAAATGGCAGTTTTTTAAATTATTATGTGAATGCAAAATAGTATATTGCTTTTTTGATGATAGTGGAGGCAAACTGTTTATATTCCAACTTGGTTAATAGACTTTGCTGCTTATTTAAACTCTTCTCAGCACTTCACAAACCCTTTATTTTATTCATTCAATTATATTAAATTTTACGTTTCCTTGTTTCTTAAAATTGTGAAATTTTATAATTAAAATATTGCCCATTAGTGAGTAATTACTGAATAATTACTAATTTACCAATTAAACCTTTTAAGGAGAATAATGATAAAGATATTCCTAAGAGAAAGAAAAAGCACTGAGGTATGCCAGTTTTGGCTATTTTTCATTACTTGGCAATTTATTTGCCTTTCTCACAGTATATAATTACACTCAGTTATAAAGTACCATAATTCATTAGCTACTGAAGCCACACAGCCTAATTTATGAACAACCCATTTCCTAAGCAAGCCAATTTCTTTGTAGTCACTATCCGAACTGTCAACTTGTAAAATGTCCATATAGCTTTGCACCCAGGGTAGTGTGAAAGGTCACACAAAATAATAGGAGGAGTTTATAGAAACATAAAATCTTGTTTGTAGGGATTGATACTCTTATTGATTCCAAATTAGCAGTGTTACTTTTCTGTGTATTGTCTGGCTTAATAGAAGACCACTGGGCTCTTTGGTATATTTCTGCATTCAATCTATTACAGTATTTTGTTTTGTAGAAACAGTGGGCCTCCCACAGATATGTGGCTGGAAATAATCTCAGTGAAGTTTTCATACTCTGAATAAATGATGCTGCTGGTATTCATATTATACTTTTGTATAATTCAAACATGTCATGTTTATTCAAACATTATTCAAACATGTCATGTTTATTTCTAGTTCTAGAATTTGACCCACCTGATTAAGCTCCCTTACCTGTATCTCACACCTTTCTCTTAACTTACCTCTTCTTACTTATTGTGGTCTAGTTTAAGTCCTTTTTTCCCTTGTAAAACTCTCTTTGATTTCAGCCTTAGCTGATTTAAACTTCTCTTTTGATTTTCTGTTACAGTGCTAGCTTATACTATATCACTCATTTATTCATATCCTATGAGATTTGGTAAGAATACTCTTCACATTTTTACAGATAGGGAAACAGAAACAATGAGTAACATTAAGTAACAAGTCATCAAACTAGGAAGAGTAAGGATGAATCCAGAAAAGCTGACTCCAGAGTTTGTGCTTTTAATTCCTACTTGAAAGGAAGAGGATATGAATGCTCTTGATTTTAGAGCTTGAGTTTTTGGTAGTTAAATGATTTTCTACTTGAGCTTCAGAAAGCACTGACTATTGCTTGATAGTATATATCCAGATTAGCTGATTAACCATTTTTTAGAATTTTTCAGGTATTTTGAAATATTAAAACTCTAAGGTTCAGTACCCTTCTCATGATAATCAATTATGTAAGAAATTACCCATTAGTTTTTAGCTATTAGCTGTGTCATCTTATTTTGTAACTAGTATCTTATAGACTTTACTAGAACTTTGTTCCTTTCCTTCAGTACCTTATCCTAGTTCATGATTATATTTATTAGTGTTATTGTTTGATTGATAACATTCACCCACACTAGACTATAGACCTGGTGAAAATGATCTCATTTCATGATCACCACTGTAATCTCAGCAAGAACAGTAGTGCCTGGCGATTATGTATACTCAATAAGTATGTAATGATTGAATAACTTAGTCTTAATGGAACTCTTGACTTTTTCTTTGTAAAATCAGATTAGATAGTCTCAAAATATGTGTATACTTCATTTTTTGATGCTATTTACTTCTTAGTAAAGGTGCTGTTACACTATTTTTAGAAAAGCTTTCAGCATTGGGGTACCTGGGTGGCTCATTTAGTTAAGCGTCCGACTTCTGCTCAGGTCATGGTCTCATGGTTTGTGAGTTCGAGCCCTGCTCAGGCTCTGTGCTGACAGCTCAGAGCCTGGAGCCTGCTTTGGATTCTGTGTCTCCCTCTCTCTCTGCACCACCCCCCCATTCTCACTCTATCCCTCTCTGTCTCTCAAAAATGAACAAACATTAAAAAAAAGAAAGTTTTCAGCATTAACTCTTATTTATGATGTATTAAGTTTTCTCTGTTTTTATAAGGTCATACAAAGTTCTTATAATGAATATAGCAAAAGCAAAATATTGAACTTTTGGAGGCCATTCATGCTTCCAGTTACCAGGAATGTAATCAATTTAAAAAGATTTTTAACTATGCTTTTCAAGTTATTTTCTGATTGCTTTCTGTCTTTTTTCATTGCTTTTTATCTACTTTAGATTTTTTTTTTCTTTTTTTAAAAACTCTGCAATTATATGAGTCTTGTTTTAAACAACTTTCTAGCTATCTTCATTTTGTTACACCTCATACAGGTAAAACCAGCAAAACACAAAAATATGCCATCTTTTTTAAGATCTAAAAATATTTCATTCTGATTAACTTCTGGCGGCTTGAGGCTTGTTCATTATTTTATCCTTAAACATGGTATTGGGTCAAGGAATCTTTGTTGAGTTTAGCTTAATTGACTACTTTCTGGCTCTGTACTTTTAGTTACACAAGAAATAGTGAGAATATGTTATTTAAATCAGTCATACTCTCTATCTGCTTCAGTTAATTATTATTCTTTTTGTTGTGAACTATGACAGCGACCAAAGCTATCTCCTATTATACATGTGCTCTTTGCTAAACAGTTATTCCACATAAGGTATACATCTTATTGTATTCACAGCATAACAAAATTTAGGTCTAATCACAGCAAACAATAAAATAAGTTAGTGTAGTGATTTTCAATTTGTAGACTATACATTCCTGGTAGATAGCATACTTTCTGTAGGGAGTCCTGAGTAAAAACAGTGTCTGATGTGCACAACTGTGCTTCTCTAGATTTAAAATGTTTGTTGTAATTTTTTATAATACATTATTTATATATTTATGTAGTTTATCACATAATCCTTTGTGAAAGAAGAATATTTTTCTTCCTTTAGATTTGCAGACTAGTAACTCCTACTGCCTACTTTCTCCTATTACTCATAACAAAAATCTTGAAGTCATCCTTGTCCATATTCCTCTTTCTGAGAACTTTCATTCACAAATTCTTTTGTTTATTTTTTTATAAGATATCCAGTATCTGACCAGTTTTTGTCATCCTCATGTTTTGAAACACTACCATGTTTTCAGCTCATCTTCTTGGCTGAATTATTATTTTCATTACATCTGTTCTGTTCTTGTTTTCCTATAGTCTGTTTTGTTCATGTTGCTAGAGTGATTCTTCATACCTAAATTAAACTATGTTCTGTCTATTCTTAAAATTTTCCACTGGTTTCCTATTCACCCAAAGGGCTTATCATGGCCTAAATTTCCCTAAGTGACTTTGTTCCTTATTTTCACTTTATAATTATTTTCTACTACTGTACCTTTTGCTTACCCTGCTAGCCACTTTAGCCTCCCTGATTTTTCTCTCTCTTTTCAAGATTTCTCATTTCAGTTTTTTGCATTTTTAATTCCTGCTGCCTGGAACCTTTCGTTCAGATTTTTGCCTGTTACCCTCCCTAATTTCTTTCAGATTTCTGCTCAAATATCACCTTATCTTAGGTCACCCTTGAGCATTCTATATACAGCACTTTTCTTATCCCTGTGATCCTCGTTACCCTGCTTTATTTTTTTTTCTCAATATCACTTACCATCATTTTACATATTATGTATTTGTTTACTTATTTATTGTTGGTCTCACCCCGTACTTAAAAATCCTTGAGGGCATGAACTATTTTTGTTTTTTAAACTAAACCTTTCCAAGGCCTAGTACAGGGTCTTATACCAAGAAGTCATGGAATACATATTAAATAAATGGAAGAAAAAAGAAATGAATGATTGAGGAAATGAAGGCTTGCCAGTTTGTAGTAACTTCCCCTTCCCCCTTTAAATGGTTTTATGCCAATGGAGTAGGAACTTGCTAAAACAGGCTTTTTCCTAAATCAGTAAACTACTTATTAATGTCTCTGGTGGCCACACAAAAGGAGAATTACTGCAAGTGGGTGAAGGACTTTTTTATATTAAAATATATATCCTAATTCATGATTTTAAGATTCCAACTATATTTGTTTATTTTGAAACATTGATTTATATTCATCCTCAAGCACTCAAAACAAAGGGAATTTGGCTCCTTTCTTCTTTCCTGGTAAATTTCCTGTGTAACAAAGAGACTTGTTAAAAAAAAAAAAAAAGACAAAAGTCCTCAGAGAAAGCTGCACTATTACTCAAATTGTTTCTGTCAAATTGAATTTCATTTGTGAATTTGTGGTAGTTTAAAACATTTAGAAATCAGACATTTTGGCATAGTTTATAGATTCAGAGGAAATTATAATTACAGCAGTTACAAAGCAATGAAAAAAATTAAAAGCTGTCAAATCAGCTATGGTGCATATTGCATAATTTGTAATTTTGGACTCTCAGTAATTCAACTAATTTAACATGCCAACTTTTCTGTGCTTTACAACTTGGCAATTTAGAACACTTTAATAGGTTTCTTCTTTTTTTATTTCTAACTATTCCCATAAGATTCATGGATGTCTTGGAAATACTAATATCATTCAGATATACTTTCCATTAATTTGCAGTTTCATTGTGAACTGTAGGATTCATCCATTACACCCCAGTGGCATTTCTCAAAGTGAACATTCAATTTATCTTGCAACGTTGAAAATGTAACCGAGTGATTGGACATGTTTAATAATAATAAAGTTTTGAACAAATTAACAGTAATGTTTAATACACATTTTAAGATAGGACTTGAAAAATGCTCAAGACTTGAATATCAGTAATGAGTTTTCATTGTAAACAGAGTTATGATGTAACAAGAGAAATTGTGCTTAATTCCAAATAGAATATAATTTTTAGAACTATTGTTGTCATTATAGGATTGAACAATTTTACACCTTTTTATGGGGGAGGGGAAGATCACTACATTTAAAAGATCAGCTGAAATATCTATTTCTTCACATGTAAACTTTTAGCATTTAGTGTCTTGGGTAAAGAAGCTTTGCACTTTTATCATGACTATCAGGATGTTTAGATACTGAAGTTTCTTTTTTCCTAGTCTGAAACTGATTTATAATTGCACTAAATAAAGTTAATAAATACTCTTTCATTTGAGAATAAATGATTTGACCTGAATCTGCTTTAATCATGGAGATTAAATAAGAC
This sequence comes from Prionailurus bengalensis, assembly GCF_016509475.1. Lineage (NCBI taxonomy): Eukaryota > Metazoa > Chordata > Mammalia > Carnivora > Felidae > Prionailurus > Prionailurus bengalensis. The sequence continues at coordinate 131,198,900 of NC_057344.1, read as the reverse complement.
TGAGAAATAATGTACATGAAAGAATCATAGAGTATCTTATAGCATATTTTATTACAGAATGCTTAACTTACATGCAAAGATAAAGTCGTAAAGCACTTCTACATCAATTTCTAGCCATAATTTTAAAACCCAAGGATTTGGTAGAATTGTAATTAGCTGGCACTGATCTGTTCTCCTCATGATCACCTCCCCTTGAGGTTCAAAAGAAAAACAAATCTGGTTCATCTTTAGTTCCAGAGTGAATTATTGACTAGCAAAATAAGAGAGCAAAATATTTTCTTTTAAATGCAGATAGTGCAAGATCTGAATTTAAGATGACAGGTGAGTGAAAGTGGAGGTTAACCAAAAGAACATTTTATTTTCTGTGTTTTGTTTTGTTTTGTTTTTAGACCAGGAAAGATTAACTTTGAGCTGAGAACAGGTTAGAACAATTTAATTGATTCAGGAATCGAAACTTTTGTGGAAACAGAGAGACTTGATATGGCATATGTGAAGCCTTCACACTTGACCTGTTCTTACCACCATGAGGCTAGTTTTCAGATCTCCTACTAACTTGCTCTCCATACCTCACTCTTTTCCGACATGGACTACTGCTACCTTTACCCCATCAGGCATTATCAGAAGGTAACCTTGTGTACCTTTCTTTCCACAAAAATTGGAGACTCTGGAAGTTCAGCTCAGTTTGCCACACTGCTTCCCACATATAAATCTATGGTTACATTCAACATCATTCCAGTCTTGAAGGAAAGTTTATTAGTTAAGAATATTGTTCACAATTCTAGAAAGCACAACATTGAATAGCCCTCTATCACCCTACTTCTTCTTTTCCGTCATAGCCAATCACCCTGAAATCTTTCATTTTGTCATCACCTGATAAGTTTTCAACAGGCCCCAGGACACTGTGGAAACTGCTATTGCTAAGGATGCCCATAATTTCCACATTGTCATCATCAGTGGACTTTATCATCCTTCTCTTCTTTGTTATTGTATATTGCTGATTATTTCCTTATTCTTAAAACACACCTTTGGGGCTCCAGACCATTGTGTTCTTTACTCTTTTCTTATTCTCTTGCTCATTATTTCAGTTTCTCTTGCTGATACATTTTCTTAACTTGATGTTCCTGGGATTTTATTCTGAGCATTTGTCTTCTTTTAATGTCTTTTTCCCTAAATTATTTAATATACTTAACTCTTAGTTGGTGACAGTAAAATGTGTTTCTTCAGGCTAACCTGAAGGTTAACTGGATGACCCACAGATGTGTCATCTTTAACACATTCAAAATGGACCATCTTCATTATATCGCAAACTTTCTCTTTTCCTGTATTTTTGAAGCCCTTATCAGCTCACTTATTGAAGTCCTTTTTCCATACCCTTTAAATATCAAGTTTTATTAATACAACCTCATAATTAACAGTTAAAAGTGTCTTCTCTCCATTCTCAGTACATTACCTGAATTCAAATAATGCATGAAGTAATTATTACCTAGTATTTGTCACCAAAGTAACTGCAATAGCCTTCAAACTAGACTATTCTTTTGATCTGCTCTAATGTATTCTTACATTGTTGTCATAAGAAGTTTTAGTGGGTCATATTACTTTTTCAGAATTTAAAGGCAGTCAAAATAAAATCCAAATTTTTTATTAAATCCTTTGGGATCAGGGCGCCTGGGTGGCGCAGTCGGTTAAGCGTCTGACTTCAGCCAGGTCACGATCTCGCGGTCCGTGAGTTCGAGCCCGGCGTCAGGCTCTGGGCGGATGGCTCGGAGCCTGGAGCCTGTTTCCGATTCTGTGTCTCCCTCTCTCTCTGCCCCTCCCCCGTTCATGCTCTGTCTCTCTCTGTCCCAAAAATAAATAAAAACGTTGAAAAAAAAATTAAAAAAAAATTTAAATCCTTTGGGACCTAATGGTGACCTTCATCTCTGTCCTTACTTCTAAATATTTTCCCCTTTACAACATGTATATAAACCATACCCAGCCAAGTTATTTGAGACCATTTTGCTGTGTATTCATTTATCCTTCTGCCTAAAATATTCTTCACATAAAAACAATTTGTCCATGTTGTATTTCAAGATTTAACACATGGGCCTTGTTCTAAGATACTGTGTTCTGTACATGTTCTTTTTATAATTCTTACCATACTTATTTGCATTTATTTGTATCATATTTTTAATGGGCTTTTCTCTATAGCATAAATGTAGACACTTTATATTTTGTCTGCCCTCATGACAAACCCAGTAACTTGTGCTTAATAAATACTCAATAAACATTTGAATGAGTGGTTGTGTGAACATTCTAGATATAACCGAATAAGAACAAAATGGGATCACTTCAAAAGAGACCTTGTGTGTATTACATGTGCTGATTTATTTTTGAAGAATTTACATTCAATGAGATCACTTTCTCACTGTGTATGTAAAATATTGAACATATATAAATTTGGTTTCCTCCTAAAATTCATTTGCAAAATTCCAGTCAGAGAATTCACAATTCCTACCTCCAATTGTCTGCATATTTGCCAAAGATACAGAGAAGGGAGGAAAAAAAAAGAGGAAGGAGAAGAAGGAGAAGAGGAAGGAGAAGAAAAAGAAGGCAGAAGGCAGAAGGCAGAAGGCAGAAGGCGAAGAAGAAGAAGAAGAAGAAGAAGAAGAAGAAGAAGAAGAAGAAGAAGAAGAAGAAATAAAACCACATTCTCTCCATTTAGTGTTTGGCACTATCAAGTGGTTTATCGTCAGAAGCATATTTGATTTTACCAGTGATAATTTTTTTTTAATTATGCTTATATGTAAGCTGACTTTTAAGAAGAACAGTTAATAGAAATATATGCTTAACGTTGTAGTGGTAGAACCACAGAAGTTGAAGTCACTCATTGCCATGTTACTGATAAAGTATTTCAATGGCAGAAACCAAAAGAGATCTTGTCTCTTAAACTGTATGGGCACTGTAGGTATTTTTTGTAGTTTCAATATTTTGGAATTAAAAAAATTAAAAGTCTTATCAATTTGTGGTGGCAAATACTAAGCAAAGAATACCTTAACATTTTTTTGTTTTGGATGCTGATCCTTCCCAATGTCATACTTTATAACACAATGTTTAGGTTCTTTTTTTCATTGTTCTCAGGATAAAGAGATGATAACTTTTTGGTGACTGTTTGAAAATATACAGTATGAAACTCTTAAATAGTTTGTAGTACAGAAAATACAATTCATTTTAATTGGGAGAGTAATTTTCAATCATGTAATAGAAAAAGGAACAAATAAAGACACTTACTGAACTTTGCTAAAGACACTGAGTACAAACATAAACAAAACACATGGCCCTTTATCGTTCTAAACACAGCAGCATCATTTCTGTCTTGGATTAATTTAATAGTTTCCCATAAGATCTCTCTGTTTTCCTTTGCCCATCTTCCAAACCATGTTTTAGACAGACTAATCATTATAAAATGCAAATTTTATCGGATTGTCTCCCTGATTAAACTGTTTCATGGATTAATCATTGTTCTTATAATCAAGAGCCAAAACAATGTTCGTTCTCTTTGTAAGCTATGATGGTCTGAGCCCTGCCTGTTTTTGTGGTCTCATTCCATACTTGTCGTCTTCTTTCTTCCTGTTTAACCACACTTTCCTTCCTATACTTTCTTCCTCTAGAAGACCTTTGCACATGCTGCTCTTTCTGTATGGAATGCTCATAATGAGGTTAAAAAACAATCCAAAGAACAAACACCACTTGGACCAATCATGATAGAATGTTATATAAAGAATGCTTTGTAAAATTTATAGAAATGTTATGCCCTAACAGAGGAATTTAATGCATAAATATAAATAAGCACAATGTGATCATAAAGTATATTTGAAACTATATGCATGTAGTTTGCAGGTTAAAACAAACAATATGCATGTGCATAAAATTTAATCCAGATTTTATACAGTTTAGTCAATTATACATTTCATATCACCATGCAGATGTCTCCTCTTTATCCACAATGATAAAATTATGAAAATGTATATTCATTTTGTTTTGAGGCATTTCCTATAATTATGTGATATATCAATAGTAGTTAGGTTAAGTGTCAGTGAAAGCTTAGATTACACTCAACATAATTCCACTTAAAATCAAGATTTAATTTGAATACTAAACCTGAAAGCTTTTTAACACCAAATGCTTGCCATTATCAAGTAATATTTCATTTTTAATTTGTCTAAATTTGAAAAGGGCTTTGAAGTGCTTCATGAAATTTTATTTGAAAGCATCAGTGTGGTCATGATTTAGCGTTACTCAAAAATGTGTGTGTGTGTGTGTGTGTGTGTGTGTGTCTGTTTGTGGCCTGCCTCAGAAATAATGCATTATCTTGCTTGTGTGCATGTAAATACAAATTATGCTAGAAAACATATTGATCTTTCTAGCTTGACCTGGTAATTAAAATAAATACAATTATTGTAATTTTCATATTTATTTATAGCATTGCATCTTATTAATAAAAAGCAATAATGTAAATAATGAGCAACTCCAAAAATAACTGCATAATTTTTTCCCAAGTAGCTTTTAACTCAGGCTGTAGTATGCAATATAATTACTTAAAAAAACAGAAAGAGGAAAAGTTTTAACATTGATCAGATTTCATAAGTATGTTTGTATGTCTTATAAAAGTAAATATTAAGCTGTTTTGATCTCTGTGTATTTGATAACAATTTTTTTTTCTTCCCATAATAGTATAGCTCGGATCTTTTGGAAAAATTTTGATAAGGTAAAGGATAGATTTAGTTTTGTTAGTATGTTTATCACTTAACTTTTTACTGTTTAGGTTTTTTTTTAACTTAATGGTTAAGTGCATTATAGAAGCAGTATAAAAGATACTGGAATAAGCAAAACCAATTAAGAACAGACTTACCTAGAACTTTTTCTTGTTTATCGGGTTACAAACTTGAGAGAATTAATTTCTTTTTGAGAGACTGAATACTATACAATTTAAAAATATTCAGTAATAAGTATTAATATCTTTTTCTAAATATATCTTGATGGGTAGGATAGAGTGAACTTTTCAGTGTCCCTTATGGGAACATTAAGATTATTGCATTAATTTCCTAGGTTGTACTTTTGTTCAAGTCTTTTTCTCTACAACCTACTGTGCCTATCACTGCCATACCAGTCTTCCTAAACCACTGTATTCATCATAGCACTCAACTACATTTTCATTATCTGGCATGTGGCTTTATACATATTTTTTTAAATCTCTTTTTTTCCCCTAACAATCTCTAAGCTTACAGAAAGTAAAAACCATTTTTCATTTATCAACATGGCCAGTACTATATCTGAAGTTTAGTAAATGTGAGGTAATGGCTTTTAAAGAATTCGCTGCAGCTTGCATAAAATCCTAATGGTTTTCCCCTAACATAAAATTGAGGACAAGCTGTGAGGAGTTCCCTCTTATGTGCCTAAGAGAAAATCAGTCTACATGAATTAGGGGGAGGGAGTGGAAGGTGAAATTTAAAATATGCAAATATATAGACTTTCTAGTTTTAGATGATCACTTATCTAGTAGGCAAAAATTATTCTTTTAAATTGTATACTGTGTGTTCATTTATTAATTCAATAGATGTTAATATATGGAAAGCTCTAAGGTAAATATTTGACAAAGTAAATGTAAAATCCAGAAAATTGAATTTTTAAACTTCTAATCATATAATCTTAGTTATCAAAAGGTGTTGGAAGTAATGAAATAGGTAAGTAATTTTACAAAAGCATATGTGAGTAATTGCTTAAGAAATAGAATGAAACCTATAGTATATGATTCCAGAGATCGCCTTCCCAGTGTGTCTCCTGGTGCTGGCCTCTAATTTTACTGAAACACCTTTTGTTTCTCAACATACCATCCTCTTTTTTATCCCCAGCCATTGTGTATATACTTTTCCTTCCTCTATAATACTTTCTTTAAAACTCTACCCTTTTCTGTCAGATAATCTTATTTTCTTCTTTTTAGACCATTTCTTGTGGTTTCTGTAAGACTTGTTATCTCATGTGACACATTGTGTGAACCTCTAATAGCTTTTGACTCTGTTAATTGTGACAATGATTATAGTTATAACAGTAACTAACATTCATTGAGCTCTATGTTCTGGCCCTGTGCTCAGAACTGTTCAAGCATCATCATGTATAACCATAAAAACCTTTATGAGGCACATCTGACTTTTATATGAGGTAAAAGAGGCTTAGTGAGATTAAGTAATTTGTCAAGGTTCCATAGATGGTAAGTATTAAAGGCCCTAAACTGTCTCAATCTAAAGTCCATTATAATAAACACTACTCCATATTGTCTCCAAAGTTACAGAAATAACAAGCAAGCAGTTCTCTCTCATTGTACTTTTAGCTCCTCAAAGACAGAGACTATGCTATTTCAAGTTTTAAAACAAAACTACCTTGTTCAGCGCCCTTCATAAACTAGATGATCAATCAATATTGGGGATACATGCTAGAGGGATCACTACATGATGAACTTGAAGGATGGAGGGACTGAAGAAGGTCTTATAGGGAAGATGAGAGTCAATTGAGTATTGAAATATGTGCATGGAGAAGGAAGGAACTAAACCCAGCAGATTATCTGGGATGGTAATAATAAATTGGGGGCAAATTTTTAGAATCCTTGAGAAAAATTTCCCATTACAAAGAGGAACAGGCAAGTATGATTTCGATCATGACTATTATGTGACATTGTTCTAAAGCTATGTGCCAATGTAATTAGATAATACAAAGAAATAAAAGTTTCAAAGGAAAAGGTAAAATTATTATTTGCTAATGATAAAGTTGTTTACATAGAAAACTGAAGATAAATATTTGGAAAACAAAATTAACAACAAGAGAATTCAGTTTATATAGCAATATAAAATATTAATATGCAGAAATAATTTAATTGCCTAATCTTATATTGCAATAAAAATTATTTGGAAGGTATAGTGGAAGTAAATATTCCATTTAAAATAGCAACAAGGATAATAAAATACTTAAATTGTAGATGAAGTATACAAGATGATTTCAAATAAATTTTTGCAAACTTTGTGCTATGCAAAAAAAAAATTGGGGGGCACCTGGGCAGCTCAGTTGGTTAAGTGACTGACTCTTGATTTTGGCTCAGGTCATGATCTCAGGGGTCATGATCTCCTGCCCCGTGTTGGGCTCCACGCTTACAAAAGTTAAAAATGGAGACTGTTAGGGATTCTGTCTCTCCCTCACTCTCTGCCTCTTCCCTGCTCATGCATACGTGCACTCTCTCTCCTCAAAATAAATGAATAAACTTTAAAAAAAATCTTGAAGAAATGGAATAGTAGTCTGTAGTCCTGAATAAGAAGAATCAGTTTTATAAATGTTGTTTCCTCAAGTTAACATATAAATTCACTAAATTTTAATAAATATCAATAGATTTTAAAAAGCATTATAATAGATGATATGTAGCACTTAGGAAAAAATGAAGAAATAAGGTAACTTGGGTAACTTTTGTAAAAAGAAAGAATCAGGTGATTAGTCTATCAGATATTAAAACATATAAAGCTATAATAATTAAAAGGGATGCTACTATAACTGAATAAAATATATTGTAAAGCTACAGAAGCAAAACTTCACTACTAGTGCAAGTACTTGTGTGTAGAACAAAATAAAAAGTAAAAGATCCACATATAGAAATTCAATGTATAATAAAGGTTAACTCTGGAGGAAAAAATGGGTTGTTTAGAGAAAGAGTAGGAATGAAACAATTTTTATGTCTTTAAATACATATATGTGTACACCTATATATCCATATACATATATCCTTTTGCACATTCTGAGTTGGGTGCTGTGTCTGTATTTTACCTTTGTGTAAGAAATAATGCATAGAAACTACTTAGTTGTAATACATGAAAATGTTACCAATGTGTATCCTTGTGACCCATCTGGTTGATGGATAGTTTTAATTTATACTTTGTGTTTTTTTTGTCTTTTTCAACAGAAAGAGTTCATTTACTTTATTCTTGAAGAATAGTTTCAAAAGATCTTGTCTTCCAAATATCTTAGATAGTAAGCAGTGACTCATATTTCTAAATCTAGTTTAATTACATAATATGGGGATAATAGTCAGCATGATTTAGTGAAAGGACCATTGAATCAGTTTCTTCATCTGTAAAGTGAGGTAATAATGTATACCTTGAGAACGAAGGAAAACAATATTGGTAAGGCACTTAGTAAAGTATACAATTTTGGGCATCTATGCATTTCTTTAATAATGTTTAATTTCTGTTTAGTTTACCATTCCCACAGAGCTGTTTTTGATCCTTAACTCACCCATCTGTGATTTTTCAACAGTTACTGATAGTCTACAATATGCAGACCTATTCTAGGAACTGAGGAAATACTAACTGTCAGCACACATCCTGGTAGGTGATACCAGGGAGGGTGTTGAGAAAGTAAAGATGGGGCACATAGAAGAGGATGCCTGATTTAGTTATGGGGAGTCAGGAGATAGTTTACTGAGGAGTGGACAGCTGAAGCTGCATCGTAAAGCTTGAGTCAAAGTTAAAGAAAATGAGGAATGGAGCTTGCATGAATATGAGATTTCAAGTAGCACATTAGCTGGAGTGATACATGCATACAGAAATGTGGTGAGAACTGAGGATTTAAAATTAGAGGACAACACATACTCTTTTTTTTTTTTCAACGTTTATTTATTTTTGGGACAGAGAGAGACAGAGCATGAATGGGGGAGGGGCAGAGAGAGAGGGAGACACAGAATCGGAAACAGGCTCCAGGCTCTGAGCCATCAGCCCAGAGCCTGACGCGGGGCTCGAACTCATGGACCGCGAGATCGTGACCTGGCTGAAGTCGGACGCTTAACCGACTGTGCCACCCAGGTGCCCCGAACACATACTCTTGTATCTCATGATTGAGCTTACATGCTAAAGGCTTGTGGCTCAGTCCATTAAGCTTCCGACTCCTGATTGTTGCTTAGGTCATGGCCTTAAGGTTCATGAGATTGAGCCCCACATTGGGCTCTGTGGTGACAGTGTGGAGCCTGCTTGAGATTCTCTCTCTCTCTGCCCCTCCCTTGCTTGTGCTGTCTCTCTCTCAAAATAAATAAATAAACTTAAAAAAATTCTGAAAGACATTTAAAAACAAACTAAACTACATGTTGGATTTGAACATTAAAAGTCATTCAAAGAGTTGGTCATTTTGGACAAGATGAGATGGACCCATTTCTCTCTGCTCCCCCATGCTAAGTACCATTATAAACCCTGGAAATCATGTAGGAGGCAACAACAGGAAAATTCTGAAAGATAAAAAGGAGAAAGAAAATCGATTTGAAATCCCAGTACTAGAGGGACAGCATAGAGCATGGCATCTTACACCCCCTCACCCAGCAGAAAGATGTGATCCAGACCTGAATTGTCCTTGATTCCAAGCTAGCAACAGAAAGAAACCCAGGTAGGTGCATGCCTGCTTTGGATCAAATAGGAATCCCTCTGAAAACATATGGCAAGCTCTGCACCAACTGCAGGGAAGCACTGTTTTCTGTAGCACTTGAGGCTCTCCTAATACATGGGTGCAGGGAAGCCAGATGGCACCCACCAGAAGGAATCCACCACATCAAGTAGCCCAACTCTGGAAGCTTCTCTGCCCCCTCAGATTTAAGACTTCCTTCTCCCACTAGGAGATACTGGGACAGCAGGTGTTACCAGCAAGAGAGACCCCATCAAAATAATTGTCTCCATGGGCCGAAGACCTCCCGCCCCCATTCAGACATGTTATGAATACCTCAGGCACCTTTATCAGGGGTTCTGAGAGTCACTTTTTGCCCTAAACAGTCAGGGAGCTTCTGCTACAAGCGTGTGACTAAGGAAGCCTCTTCATGCCTGCTGGCCTGAAGTGTGTCACCAACAAGAGGCACCCAGTGACTGGGCCTGGGAAGCATTGTTTGCCTTCTCAGGTACCAACAACAAAGATCAGCACCAAATAAACCAAGAAGACAAAAAGAACACTCTTAAGGCTCAGAAAATTAAAATTTCACTTGTACTACAACTCCAAACACAAGCAAGGGCCTACATGGTAAACCTAGAGAGGGCAAATTCCTGCTGAAGTAAAAGATCTGTACAGATCACAGAGGCCTATGGGCATGTAACACAAAATATAAAACTAGAAATAAAAAAAACCCAAACTTTATTCACTTTTTGAAGGACAGAGTGCAAGCTGGAGTGGGGCAGAGAGAGAGGGAGACACAGAATTCAAAGCAGGCTCCAGGCTCTGAGTTGTCAGCACAGATTCCGACACGGGGTTTGCGCTCAGCAACGGTGAGATCATGACCTGAGCCAAAGTAGTATGCTTAACTGACTGAGTCACCCAGACGCCCAAACCTAGAAATTTATATGTATATTTTTTCAATGTTTATTTTTGAGAGACGGAGACAGAGCATGAGTGGGGGAGGGGCCGAGAGAGTAGGACACAGAATCTGAAGCAGGCTCTAGGCTCTGAGATGTCAGCACAGAGCCCAACGTGGGGCTAGAACCCATGAACCGTGAGATCATGAACTGAAGTGACGTTGGGCGCTTAACTGACTGAGCCACCAGGTGCCCCGCCAAAATTTTTATATTTAAAAAAATGGGCCAAAACCTGAACAGACACTGCCTCAAATAAAATTTACGATGGCAAGTAATCACATCATCTTCACCATCAAAACATCAGAGAAATACTACCATAAATCTGTTAGGTTAGTCAAAATCCACAACACTGACAGCATTAAATGTGGATAAGATGTGGAGCAGCAGGGGGTCTCAGTTATTGTTGGTGTAATACAAAATGGGAAACCACTTTGGCAGATATTTTTGCAGCTTTTTTTTTAGAAAAGTAAACATACTCTTACCAAAAGATCCAGCGTTCATGCTCTTAGGTATTTATTCAAAGGAATTGAAAACATGTCCACATAAAAACCTGTGCATAGATGTTTACAGTAGCCTTATTCATAATTGACAAAACTTGAAAGTGGACAATAAGTCTTTAAGTAGGGAATGAATGAACACATTGTGGTACATCCAGACAATGGACTATTATATCCAATGCTAAAAAGAAATGAGCTATCAAGCCATGAAAAGACATGAAGGAAACTTAAATTTATACTTCTAAGTGAAAGGCAAATCTGAAAGGGCTACATACTGTGATTCCAACTATATGATATTCTAGAAAAGACAAAACTATGGAGACAGTAAAAAGATCAATGGTTGCCAGGGTTGGTTGGAGAGAGGGATGAGTAGACAAGGCCCCAGGTATATTTAGAGGAGTAGTAACATTAGTATGTATGATACTATATGATGGATTCGTTCTACATTTGTCAAAACCCATAAAATGTACTGCAGCAACACCAAACCCTAATGTAAGGTATGGACTTTGAGTGGTAACGATGTGTCCGTGTAGGTTCATCAGTTGCAATAAGGGTACTGCTTTCATAGGGGAAATTGATAATTAGGAAGGCTGCATGTGTAGTGGTTGGCAGGATATGGGAAATATCTATCTTCCTCTCAATTTTACTGTGAACTTAAATCTGCTTTAAAAATAAAGCCTAGAGAGGAAGGCGGCAAGATGGCGGCTTAGGAGGACGCTGGGCTCACCGCACGTCCTGCTGATCACTTAGATTCCATCTACACCTGCCTAAATAACCCAGAAAACCGCCAGAGGATTAGCAGAACAGAGTCGCCGGAGCCAAACGCAGACGAGAGGCCCACGGAAGAGGGTAGGAAGGGCGTCGAGGCGGTGCGCGCTCCACGGACTGGCGGGAGGGAGCCGGGGCGGAGGGGCGGCTCGACGGCCAAGCAGAGCCCCCGAGTCGGGCTTGCAAAAGCGGAGGGGCCGGGCGGACTGTGTTCTGACAGCAAGCGCGACTTAGCGTCTGGGAGGTCAGAAATTAACAGCTCTGCTCGGAAAGCGGGAAGGCTGGAGGACAAAGGGAGGGAGAGCTGCTGAGCCCCCTGACAACAGAGCTCAGTTTGGTGGGGAACAAAGGCGCTCGCCAGCGCCATTTCCCCCGCCCATCCCCCAGCCGAAATCCCAAAGGGATCCGGTTCCTGCCAGGGAACTTGCTCGCTCCGCGCAAACACCCAACTCTGCGCTTCGGCGGAGCCAAACCTCCGGCAGCGGATCTGACTCCCTCCCGCTGCCACAGGGCCCCTCCTGAAGTGGATCACCTAAGGAGAAGCGATCTAAGCCTGCCCCTCCTGCCCCCGAGCACCTTGCCTACCCACCCCAGCTAATACGCCAGATCCCCAGCATCACAAGCCTGGCAGGGTGCAAGTAGCCCAGACGAGCCACGCCACCCCACAGTGAATCCCGCCCCTAGGAGAGGGGAAGAGAAGGCACACACCAGTCTGACTGTGGCCCCAGCGGTGGGCTGGGGGCAGACATCAGGTCTGACTGCGGCCCCGCCCACCAACTCCAGGTATACACCACAGCACAGGGGAAGTGCCCTGCAGGTCCTCACCACGCCAGGGACTATCCAAAATGACCAAGCGGAAGAACTCCCCTCAGAAGAATCTCCAGGAAATAACAACAGCTAATGAGCTGATCAAAAAGGATTTAAATAATATAACAGAAAGTGAATTTAGAATAATAGTCATAAAATTAATCGCTGGGCTTGAAAACAGTATACAGGACAGCAGAGAATCTCTTGCTACAGAGATCAAGGGACTAAGGAACAGTCACGAGGAGCTGAAAAACGCTTTAAACGAAATGCATAACAAAATGGAAACCACCACAGCTCGGCTTGAAGAGGCAGAGGAGAGAATAGGTGAACTAGAAGATAAAGTTATGGAAAAAGAGGAAGCTGAGAAAAAGAGAGATAAAAAAATCCAGGAGTATGAGGGGAAAATTAGAGAATTAAGTGATACACTGAAAAGAAATAATATACGCATAATTGGTATCCCAGAGGAGGAAGAGAGAGGGAAAGGTGCTGAAGGGGTACTTGAAGAAATCATAGCTGAGAACTTCCCTGAACTGGGGAAGGAAAAAGGCATTGAAATCCAAGAGGCACAGAGAACTCCCTTCAGACGTAACTTGAATCGATCTTCTGCACGACATATCATAGTGAAACTGGCAAAATACAAGGATAAAGAGAAAATTCTGAAAGCAGCAAGGGGTAAACGTGCCCTCACATATAAAGGGAGGCCTATAAGACTCGTGACTGATCTCTCTTTTGAAACTTGGCAGGCCAGAAAGAATTGGCAAGAGATTTTCAGGGTGCTAGACAGAAAAAATATGCAGCCAAGAATCCTTTATCCAGCAAGTCTGTCATTTAGAATAGAAGGAGAGATAAAGGTCTTCCCAAACAAACAAAAACTGAAGGAATTGGTCACCACTAAACCAGCCCTACAAGAGATCCTAAGGGGGACCCTGTGAGACAAAGTCCCAGAGACATCACTATAAGCATAAAACATACAGACATCACAATGATTCTAAACCCGTATCTTTCTATAATAACACTGAATGTAAATGGATTAAATGCGCCAACCAAAAGACATAGGGTATCAGAATGGATAAAAAAACAAGATCCATCTATTTGCTGTCTACAAGAGACTCATTTTAGACCTGAGGACACCTTTAGATTGAGAGTGAGGGGATGGAGAACTATTTATCATGCGACTGGAAGCCAAAAGAAAGCTGGAGTAGCCATACTTATATCAGACAAACTAGACTTTCAATTAAAGGCTGTAACAAGAGATGAAGAAGGACATTATATAATAGTTACAGGGTCTATCCATCAGGAAGAGCTAACAATTATCAATGTCTATGCACCGAATACCGGAGCCCCCAAATATATAAAACAATTACTCATAAACATAAGCAACCTTATCGATAAGAATGTGGTAATTGCAGGGGACTTTAATACACCACTTACAGAAATGGATAGATCATCTAGACACACGGTCAATAAAGAAACAAGGGCCCTGAATGAGACATTGGATGAGATGGACTTGACAGATATATTTAGAACTCTGCATCCCAAAGCAACAGAATATACTTTCTTCTCGAGTGCACATGGAACATTCTCCAAGATAGATCATATACTGGGTCACAAAACAGCCCTTCATAAGTTTACAAGAATTGAAATTATACCATGCTTACTTTCAGACCACAATGCCATGAAGCTTGAAATCAACCACAGGAAAAAGTCTGGAAAACCTCCAAAAGCATGGAGGTTAAAGAACACCCTACTAACGAATGAGTGGGTCAACCAGGCAATTAGAGAAGAAATTAAAAAATATATGGAAACAAACGAAAATGAAAATACAACAATCCAAACGCTTTGGGACGCAGCAAAGGCAGTCCTGAGAGGAAAATACATTGCAATCCAGGCCTATCTCAAGAAACAAGAAAAATCCCAAATACAAAATCTAACAGCACACCTAAAGGAACTAGAAGCAGAACAGCAAAGGCAGCCTAAGCCCAGCAGAAGAAGAGAAATAATAAAGATCAGAGCAGAAATAAACAATATAGAAACTAAAAAAACTGTAGAGCAGATCAACGAAACCAAGAGTTGGTTTTTTGAAAAAATAAACAAAATTGACAAACCTCTAGCCAGGCTTCTCAAAAAGAAAAGGGAGATGACCCAAATAGATAAAATCATGAATGAAAATGGAATGATTACAACCAATCCCTCAGAGATACAAACAATTATCAGGGAATACTATGAAAACTTATATGCCAACAAATTGGACAACCTGGAAGAAATGGACGAATTCCTGAACACCCACACGCTTCCAAAACTCAATCAGGAGGAAATAGAAAGCTTGAACAGACCCATAACCAGCGAAGAAATTGAATCGGTTATCAAAAATCTCCCAACCAATAAGAGTCCAGGACCAGATGGCTTCCCAGGGGAGTTCTACCAGACGTTTAAAGCAGAGATAATACCTATCCTTCTCAAGCTATTCCAAGAAATAGAAAGGGAAGGAAAACTTCCAGACTCATTCTATGAAGCCAGTATTACTTTGATTCCTAAACCAGACAGAGACCCAGTAAAAAAAGAGAACTACAGGCCAATATCCCTGATGAATATGGATGCAAAAATTCTCAATAAGATACTAGCAAATCGAATTCAACGGCATATAAAAAGAATTATTCACCATGATCAAGTGGGATTCATTCCTGGGATGCAGGGCTGGTTCAACATTCGCAAATCAATCAACGTGATACATCACATTAACAAAAAAAGAGAGAAGAACCATATGATCCTGTCAATCGATGCAGAAAAGGCCTTCGACAAAATCCAGCACCCTTTCTTAATAAAAACCCTTGAGAAAGTCGGGATAGAAGGAACATACTTAAAGATCATAAAAGCCATTTATGAAAAGCCCACAGCTAACATCATCCTCAACGGGGAAAAACTGAAAGCTTTTTCCCTGAGATCAGGAACACGACAAGGATGCCCACTCTCACCGCTGCTGTTTAACATAGGTTGGAAGTTCTAGCATCAGCAATCAGACAACAAAAGGAAATCAAAGGCATCCAAATTGGCAAAGATGAAGTCAAGCTTTCGCTTTTTGCAGATGACATGATATTATACATGGAAAATCCGATAGACTCCACCAAAAGTCTGCTAGAACTGATACATGAATTCAGCAAAGTTGCAGGATACAAAATCAATGTACAGAAATCAGTTGCATTCTTATACACTAACAATGAAGCAACAGAAAGACAAATAAAGAAACTGATCCCATTCACAATTGCACCAAGAAGCATAAAATACCTAGGAATAAATCTAACCAAAGATGTAAAGGATCTGTATGCTGAAAACTATAGAAAGCTTCTGAAGGAAATTGAAGAAGATTTAAAGAAATGGAAAGACATTCCCTGCTCATGGATTGGAAAAATAAATATTGTCAAAATGTCAATACTACCCAAAGCTATCTACACATTCAATGCAATCCCAATCAAAATTGCACCAGCATTCTTCTCGAAACTAGAACAAGCAATCCTAAAATTCATATGGAACCACAAAAGGCCCCGAATAGCCAAAGGAATTTTGAAGAAGAAGACCAAAGCAGGAGGCATCACAATCCCAGACTTTAGCCTCTACTACAAAGCTGTCATCATCAAGACAGCATGGTATTGGCACCAAGACAGACACATAGACCAATGGAATAGAATAGAAACCCCAGAACTAGACCCACAAACGTATGGCCAACTCATCTTTGACAAAGCAGGAAAGAACATCCAATGGAAAAAAGACAGCCTCTTTAACAAATGGTGCTGGGAGAACTGGACAGCAACATGCAGAAGGTTGAAACTAGACCACTTTCTCACACCATTCACAAAAATAAACTCAAAATGGATAAAGGACCTAAATGTGAGACAGGAAACCATCAAAACCTTAGAGGAGAAAGCAGGAAAAGACCTCTCTGACCTCAGCCGTAGCAATCTCTTACTCGACACATCCCCAAAGGCAAGGGAATTAAAAGCAAAAGTGAATTACTGGGACCTTATGAAGATAAAAAGCTTCTGCACAGCCAAGGAAACAACCAACAAAACTAAAAGGCAACCAACGGAATGGGAAAAGATATTCGCAAATGACATATCGGACAAAGGGCTAGTATCCAAAATCTATAAAGAGCTCACCAAACTCCACACCCGAAAAACAAATAACCCAGTGAAGAAATGGGCAGAAAACATGAATAGACACTTCTCTCAAGAAGACATCCGGATGGCCAACAGGCACATGAAAAGATGTTCAGCGTCGCTCCTTATCAGGGAAATACAAATCAAAACCACACTCAGGTATCACCTCACGCCAGTCAGAGTGGCCAAAATGAACAAATCAGGAGACTATAGATGCTGGAGAGGATGTGGAGAAACGGGAACCCTCTTGCACTGTTGGTGGGAATGCAAATTGGTGCAGCCGCTCTGGAAAGCAGTGTGGAGGTTCCTCAGAAAATTAAAAATAGACCTACCCTATGACCCAGCAATAGCACTGCTAGGAATTTATCCAAGGGATACAGGAGCACTGATGCATAGGGCCACTTGTACACCAATGTTCATAGCAGCACTCTCAACAATAGCCAAATTATGGAAAGAGCCTAAATGTCCATCAACTGATGAATGGATAAAGAAATTGTGGTTTATATACACAATGGAATATTACATGGCAATGAGAAAAAATGAAATATGGCCTTTTGTAGCAACGTGGATGGAACTGGAGAGTGTGATGCTAAGTGAAATAAGCCATACAGAGAAAGACAGATACCATATGGTCTCACTCTTATGTGGATCCTGAGAAACTTAACAGGAACCCATGGGGGAGGGGAAGGGAAAAAAAAAAAAAAAGAGGTTAGAATGGGAGAGAGCCAAAGCATAAGAGACTGTTAAAAACTGAGAACAAACTGAGGGTTGATGGGGGGTGGGAGGGAGGAGAGGGTGGGTGATGGGTATTGAGGAGGGCACCTTTTGGGATGAGCACTGGGTGTTGTATGGAAACCAATTTGTCAATAAATTTCAGAAAAAAAAAATAAATAAAAAAAAAAAATAAAAATAAAGCCTAAAAATGTAACAATGGGCATAAAAGTATCAATAGATTAATAGTTAATTTGCTAAAAGTCTCAGCTTTTTGCCATTTGCTTATTTAAGGCTTTGACATTTTTTTTATTGTATAGAAAATATAATTCAACAAATGTGGAAAGTATATACATATAAGATAAAAAGGATAGATGAAGGTAGGACATTAGCATGAATAAAAATTATTTTATGGGGAAATCAGGGCAATGAGTTTCCAATTACAGTTGTTAATTGAAAAAAAATTCACCATTGTTGGATTTAATAACAGAATGTACCACTATAGTACATATTTTGGATGTATATAGAAAATTAAATCAGAAATTTAGTATATAGTTTAACGGGACTTGGGTAGAAGTCCTCTTCAGTTATTTACTGAAAGATAATATTTCAGATGTATCGCAGTACATTCTATTGATCATAATGATTACAGAAAATAATTTTATCAGGTAAATTTTCAGAGCCAATGTTTCTTAGTGATTTTCTTGCCTACTTTGCATTTCCGAATGACTTTAGTCATATACCAACTTATCTTTTATATGTCTTCAAATTCATATCCAATTAAAAGTATTAATGCCTTCCATTTGACAGTTCTTGTGTTGGGCATTTTTATAGACTCCTTCCCATCCTTTAAATACTATAACAACCAGGTGGTAACAGTTTCCAGAATTTTTCAAATAAAATTTAGATCACTTTGGATCTTCTTCATAGTTCATTTTGTTGTTGCTCTTGCTTAATCTGTTTCTATAGATTTCTCTCTAAATATAAAGCATCTTCCAGCCTCAAGCAGCCTATATTACTTTCCTTGGTTTCACCATTTCATTCTTTCTGGTCAATCTCATTACCCTCTGGTAAAAGAAGAATACTGAGCCTCAAAAAATGATTTTTCAAGATTACACACCCAATTAAGGAACATATAGCCTGAATACTTTGGGACAAGAACCAATTTTCTAACTATTAAGCTGTGTCTATTAAATAAATAAATACTCTTTAAAAAGAATCCATATCCCATAAATGGTTTCTTTGGAACAGTGGAACACATCATTCCCATTTATTAAATAGATGCATTTCCTTGAAAGAGGAAGGTGATGATGAATTATAGAGAAAGAGATCAGCAGGTAATGTTCTACTTTAACTTTATTTATTTTGTTACCATATAGCTGGCACAGATTTTTAACTTATTTTGTATTAAATCTCCTACTTTACATGCAATTGATAATAATTTTTTATTTAATTCTCATTCCTATTAGTAAAGGATATTAATATCTACATACTAATCATTATATATAATGAAATGTAAGTTATTTTTCCTATTTTCAGATGCAGAAAGCCAGGTTTCAGAGAAGACAAATAATTTGTTGAATTTCTCACACACTTTACTAAGTGGGGAAGCTGATATAGGGAGGTATAATGTTAGGACTCTAAATTTTGCCTTTTTCCCACACTCCATGATAGAGTAGTAGAAAATATGCTCAGATATTCTTTTTACCCTGTAATTATGCATTTTGCAACATTATTGAAAGAAAATAGTTCTCAGCATCTCTGTGCAGTGCTGGTTTAATGGCACTTGAAGAATTTACTAACTTCTGTACTTGTTGAACCAACTGGAAAAAAAATAGCTATTGTGAATTATTTTATTTTTATTTTTTATTGTGAATTATTTTAAATATAAATTATCCCCTTATACAGAGATTATTTTCATGTTAGAGATAGTCAAATGTAAATTCGGCTGTTTGGTAAACATTGGTGACAAGTCCATTGTTTATTATTTTTATTCTTTTTTTTTAATGTTTTAAGTATATGACTTTGGAACATTACGTTACAATGTCTGAGCTTCCATTTCTTTGTCTACAAAATGAGAATGATAATACCAACCTCATGGATCTGAAGTCAGGACTGAATGAGATAACAAATTTAAAACACATAGGGAGACAATAAATTTTAGTGATTATCTTTGGTTTTGTTGCATTTGAATATTGTTAACTCTTGTATTTATCAAATATGTATACCATATAAGCTCATGTATTAAATATATGTTTTTCATGTATTTAATAATTTTTGGTACAATTTTAGAAGATAAATTAAATAGTGTCTAATATGCCAGACAAAAAGTAAATCTATGATATTTTCACTGTAACTTTCAGAGCTTTTTTATATTACAAGGGTATGAAAATTCAGGAAATTTAAGACAGAAGTAGTGAGCTTGTCTAAATAAGTTCATACAGAAATAGACCTGCAGAATACATCTTGATCAATCAGTTCTATTTGTAGATTCAAGGAAGTTATAAAATTACTTTTTAAGAATCTAGTAAAAATGGTGAGGTCTGTCCTTTTTAAGTCAGTAATGAATGATTGGAGGATTCATTTTTTTTTTTTTTATCATCCAGCCTTCATTTGCAGAATCAATTTATTCAGTTGCAGAATTTCAGCAGGCATAGGGCACCTGTTGAAGAAATGTGGCTTCAGTGTTCTGTACGGTTAATCTTATTATGGTCCACTTGATGGCAGTATTACACTTGGTAAAGTCATAATCTTGTTTTTTATGTTTGGTTTCCAGTGTAATTGTGTAAATTAAGCCTTTAAATTAAAACATAAAATACGAGAGACTTATTTTCTGCTAATACCTACCGGGTTACAATTAAGAAATGTTTTGTGGAGGAACCAAACTGGAACCTAGTAAACTGTTGCATGTCAGAGAAGAGGTACTCCTGAGAAAAGAGGAAACTGAGCTTTACCAGAATTTAAAATCCATGGCTCTTAAAGATTGTTAATGTTCATCACTCGTAATCGTATTTTCACTTGTATAAAAAGGTAACCAGGGACTGCATTCAAAAAAGAATGTATATTATTGGTTAAGAGGTCTACAGACAAGCTTAAAACTTGAGGAATCATGACATGTTTCACCAAAAGAACTGACCACTAATAGCAGGATAAGATGTTTCTGCTTTTGTCTTAGTGATATGATTTAGTAGGTCAACCAAAGGTATCAGGTCAGCTCCTTCACTAGAAATAAATAGTAAAGGGACATTTCCTGCTTCCCAATTTTTAGAATTTGTTGAAAGTCCTATATAATGATGCTTATCAGAAATAGAAAAATTACCCCATCCTTACCATTAAAAAAAATGTTATCCCAGGGTACCTGGGTGACTTAATCATCCAACTCTTGGTTTTTGCTCAGGTCATGATCTCATGGTTTGTGGGATAGACCCTGGCATCAGGCTCCACTTTGCACAGAGCCTGCTTGGGATTCTGTCTCTCTTCCTCTCTGCCGCTCCCCGACTCGTGTGTGTGTGTGTATGCGTGTGTGTTAGCATGCATGCACAAGTAAACAAATAAACTTAAACACAAAATATTAAAAAAATGTTATCCCAACAATTAAATAATCTTCTATAAAGTGATTCAAAGAAATGTGGAGTCCTTTGGAATCATCTGGTTTAAAACCCAATCAGTAGAACCTTTGTAAGGTATCTCAATTCTTAGCTGAAACTTAATTGTAAGAAATTTTTTTTTGTAAAATGATAACATTTTGAAAACATGTTTTGAAAATTAGCATAAATAATATGTCAAATAGTCACCTGAATATGATGATATTTTCTTCCCTGAACATTTCATTTTTATTCAGTAGACATATTACCTCAACTGGGGTTTTAGTTTGTCCTTCCTTCCTTCCTTCCTTCCTTCCTTCCTTCCTTCCTTCCTTCCTTCCTTCCTTCCTTCCTTTTTGTCTTTCTGTCTTTCTTTCGAGAGCTTGTGCCTACACATGTGGAGGGCAGGGGAAGATGGAGAGGGAGAGAGAGAATCTTAAGCTAGGTGTGGAGCCCACGATCTCATGACTGTGAGATCATGACGTGAGTCTAAGTTGGAAGTTTGACTGAGTCATCCAGGTGCTCCTTAGTACTGTAGATAAAAAAAAAAAAAAGGAGGTACCTATTCCATGTAGTCAAAGTGTTTCTGTCTGGAGCCAGGCCACTCTCCACCACCACTAACTAGCTGTGTGACTTTGGCCAGATCATTTAAGCACATTTCATCCCCTGAAATTGAAATTTTTGGAGTTATTTGATATGTGGAAAGTTCTCATATAACAGTACATGGTACCGAATAGCTTTTAATAAATGCCAGTTATTTTTTCTTTGCTAATAATAATTTGAACAGAACTAACAGTATCCAATACTTGAGATTATTTATGGACTAGTGCATTTAAAAATATATCCTAGGGGCACCTGGGTGTCTCAGTCCCTTAGGCATCCAACTGTGGCTCAGGTCATGATCTCAAGGTTCATCATTAGAGCCTGTGTCAGGCTCTGCTGACAGCTCGGATACTGTGTCTCCCTCTCTCTGTGCCTTCCCAGCTTGCGCTCTGTCGCTCTCTGAAAAGTAAACATTAAAATATGAACAAATAAGTAAAAATAAAAATATACCCTTAATTCCAGCAGAAAAAAAGATTAACTTGATATTTCATATTGATGTTTTTTGCCTCTTTCATCATATTTATATTATATGAATTGCATTATTAAAATATAGAATATTTTACAAAGAAGATTATTTTGGGGGATAAACTAATGGAAGGTTTTATAACAGCAAAAATAAATTTTCAGGAAAACATGTATAATTTCAGTTAATTGAAAACTGGTGACAAGAGGCATTATCATGTCATCCCATGGGTGGGATGCAGGTTATGAGTACTTAAATATGATAAATCAACAAATACTTATTGATTATAAAGCACTTAGATCATCATAGCACATGCCAGGAATTATAAATGATCATTTCATCCATAAGATATTTAAAAAACAATTGGAAGATATATTCTCTAAGATTCATGAAAAGAAAGTTAAATAAAATGTGATGACAGTAATTTGATATCATATGGCATCATGTGTTCACTTGCCAAATGAGCATCATAAGGCAAGATGTATTATGAATTGAGAGGACAGATAGCATTCCTGAATACTGCTGAAAATGATTAATGGAAGAGATTATATTTTAATTCAGCCTTGAATAGTGAGTAAGATTTGAATAGGAGTAACATAAAGAAAAGACCATCTGTGGTGAGGAAATGGTATAAGAAATCATTAGTTTACATTGCTCAAAAGGGGGAGTAATGCTAATAAAGCAATGTTGATTAGAAATATAATGTCTGAAAATCCTTTAGAAATTGTAAAACACTAAAATTAGTTATCACTATGTACTTTCAAAAACCATCATTAATTTGTGCAGAAGGTATTATTTGCTAGAACCAGTAGTTTGCATTTTGTATTTATTGAGCACATAACATCTAGAGAACATCAGAGTATGTTGGTTTGTAGGATAGGATTAACCCCCAACTATAGTTTTGTGGTAGATAAATTATATAAACAATAATCTACACTTACATGAATCGAAAAGCATCTACATATGCAGCATGCGTTTGTTCTGTAAGTCAGGGATCTTGGAAATGTATAAGGTTCATCAGTCTTTTCTGGGCTTTAGTCTAGTGTGGTCCATGAGTTCATTTGGTAGAAAGGAGCTCTTCCTGACTGTGTTTCTGTCAGTATCCACTCACCTACCTGACAATGGTCAACTCAATGCAGGTGCATTGCCATACAGGAAATATTGTATTCCTTTAGATATAAATTTTGTGCATTTTCAATGCAGTACTCAACATTAAGAGTTGATTAAGTTTGTTGACAGTGCTCTACTTTCATCATAATATTTTCATTACTCTAAGACCATAATCAAGAGAAACAAAATAGAGTGATTTTCACTATATTAATTTACATAACTTTACATGTTGGTATACCCATACTTCATTTTATATGGGTGAAGTCTTTAAAGAACATACAGATGACTTTTATCTCAACATATTTGGAATATAAGTTTCTCAAAATGAGTCAAATGAAGTTTTCTTAAAACATGAAAATCTCTGTTTTTCATTTCCAGAGACAATCACTCTACAAATATATACAATTCTTTCTTTAGTAGTAGAGAACTATTTTTATAATAGTAATTAAAAAGTAAAGTATTAAAATTTTGGTTTTAAATTCTGATTTTGCCATTTTCTGACATATCACACAGTCTCAGTGTCTTTATCCACAAAGCAGAAATAACATATATGTGTATGTGAAAAAAATTTGTGTGTATACTTGTAAGGATTAAATAAGATAATAATTGTTAATACATTTCATATTACTTCAGGTCCCAGCAGACAGTATGTATAATGCTCTGTGATTATTAACAACCGTAATGAGTGGAATGTGTTCTATTCTCCATTGTTTCCTTCTGCTTTCTCTCTCTCTCCTTTTCCATCTGGGCTACAGTATCTACCTTAAATAAATGTACAACTTTTTCTTCTATTTGTCTTCTTTGGTTGTTTATCTGGGAACTTTAGATTACCTCCAAATGGGAAAAGACAGCCTATACCTCATGATAAATTTGGAGTAAATTCTTAATCAGTATCATGATAAGCCCAGAGGATGTTGCGGGGCATTTTTCCATGGATCGCTCATATTTCTTCTTTCAGACTCCTTTTCAAGGATGCTGTATAGTGAACAATCTGTCTTGGAAAAAAAAAAATATATATATATATATTTTAATATAATTTATTGTCAAATTGGCTAACGTACAGTGTGTAAAGTATGCTCTCGGTTTTGGGGGATAGATTCCTGTGGTTCATCACTTACATACAACACCCAGTGCTCATTCCAGCAAGTGCCCTCCTCAATGCCCATCACTTATTTTCCCCCCTCCCCCACCCCCTTATCAACCCTTAGTTTGTTTTCTGTATTTAAGAGTCTCTTATGGTTTGCCTCCCTCCCTCTCTGTTGGTAATTATTTTTTTTCCCCTTCCCTTCCCCCATGGTCTTCCACTAAGTTTCTCAAGATCCACATATGAGTGAAAACATGTATCTGTCTTTCTCTGACTTATTTCACTTACCATAATACTGTTGGAAGATGTATTTAGTGTCTCTCTCTTGAACAAAACAGATTGCTTTACACGATAATAATGTCTCCCTCTGAGCAAAATTTAGGCAGGCTGACTTCTTACTTTTAAAGAATCAGGTTCTTGGGGCTTCTAGGTGGCTCAGTTGGTTAAGCATCTGACTCTTGGTTTCAGCTCAGGTCATGATCTCACAGTTTTGTGGGTTCAAGCTCTACTTTGGACTCTGCACTGTCAGTTTGGAACCTGTTTGGGATTCTCTGTCTCCCTATCTCTCTTTGCCCATCCTCCCTCAAAAATATCTCTCTCAAAATAAATAAATAAACTTAAATAAAGGATTCAGGTTCTCTAAGCTCAGTGTTTCTTTCTGGTGGTATACCCTATTGCAAGTCTCTTGTTTCTGATACAGGCATTTTGTGTCATGTCAGCATTAATGAAATTAAGTTTTGGCCAGATAATACCAGGACATACAGTATTCTCAGACCTTTTATAGTTCTTGACAGGGATTGGGGAAATGGAGTGAGTTTTGATGAAAAACAACTCAGAATGCCAAAATGGCATGCAAAAGTTATTTAACATAAACTCATCTGGCCAAAATTATATCCACAGCATAAGAAAATATTTAGTATTTTTCAGATATCACAAAAGTGAAAATGATGATAAAAATGGTTTACAAGCATCAATCAATACATGAATTGCTTGATTTGCAGAGATCAAAAGCTGTTAGTTACTGAAACACAGAACACAAATTGGGACACCTGGGTGGCTCAGTAGGTTGAGCGTCCGACTTCGTCTCAGGTCATGATCTCGCGGTCTGTGAGTTGGAGCCTCGTGTCGGGCTGTGTGCTGACAGCTCACAGCCTGGAGCCTGCTTCAGATTCTGTGTCTCCCTCTCTCTCTGCCCCTCCCCCCTCATGCCCGCGCACGCGCCTCTCTCTCTCTCTCTCTCTGTCAAAAATAAATAAACATTTAAAAAAAAGAAAGAAAATGAACACAAATTACTCTCTAGTTTTTAAATAGAATTTCTTTCTTCGGAATATTAGAATGTACCAAGTTAGTTAGAAAAGAGTCCCAGTTACATGCTGTCCTGCCCTGCCTCTGCAAGGAGGTCACCATAGCCACAGACATCCCTCTTTTGTTTTTGGTTCTCTATCAACTCATCTTTGACTTGCCAGGGGCTTTCATAAAGCAAAGAATATCACTCTATGGGCTTTAGTCTGGTTGCGATGAATCAGGCTTTCTTCCTTTGGAATAACGACAATAGTGTTTTATAGGAAATTCCTCCTAAGTTGTGTAAGTTAATTTTGTCAATTTGGATTTGTAGATTTCCCCTAGCAAAATTACAAATTTGGTAAATATACATTGTCATTCAAAGGGAATATGGATCTCATTTATTTATTTAACATTTAATAGTGCATTGACTGTTGCACTGAGTTTACAAGTATTGATTCATTAATCCACATGTTAATTCTGTTATCCTTTTTTTTACATATGAGACAACAGAGGCAGTAAGAGTCTACATAACTTGCCTCAAGTTGCACAGCTAATATATGGCAGAGCTTGGACTCAGTATGAGTAAAGGAACAAACTTGAAAGGGCCTCTGTCATTGTATTTGTTTAGATTGATAAATCTTAGATGACTTCTGTCCTTGCCAGTTTCTGATAAAGCATTGCCATAGTACTTTCTAATCATTTGATTGTATTATTTCTCTAACTAGACACTAAGCACCTGGAGAGTGGAAATATATTTTATTTGTATTTTAAATTGTGTGTGTGTTTTGTTTTTATGTTTCAAGTCCTGAAGGGATACTGATAGACTTTTTGACGTATAATAGGTGCTCCATAAATATTGTTACTCAGTATCATTTTGGTCCCTAAAGTATGCCAGATTTTTAGAGGACTTCTCCTTGCTTTACCTTTCTTGATTTGCAGTGTACTCATGTGTTTGAGTTTTACTCAAAAAGTAAAACCAAACAAGACAAAAAGCTGCTTACCCAAATGCAGCTTGGCCTGCCTATTGTGATTTGGCAAGTATAACTTTTAAGTAAAGAAAAAAAAAATCAAGATTATTAAATCCAGAATGTGCCTTCCAAAGAAACTAAAGAAAATTGTCAAATTGAAAAAAAAATGAAATCATTATATGATTATATAACCTCCATTTTTAAACTTCTATAATAATAATAATTTTATTTTTATTATAATTATTTTTTATATTATAATAATTATATAATTATATATATTATATATTATTATTTTTTTTCTTTTTTTTTTTCAACATTTATTTATTTTTGGGACAGAGAGAGACAGAGCATGAACGGGGGAGGGGCAGAGAGAGAGGGAGTCACAGAATCGGAAACAGGCTCCAGGCTCCGAGCCATCAGCCCAGAGCCCGACGCGGGGCTCGAACTCACGGACCGCGAGATCGTGACCTGGCTGAAGTCGGACGCTTAACCGACTGCGCCACCCAGGCGGCCCTATATTATATATTATTTTATATATATTATATATATTATATATAATTATATATATATAATTATATAATTATAATTATAATTATAATTATAATTATAATTATAATTATTATTGGCAATTATCTCTAGTGTGTTTTCCCAACCACCATTGTAGTAGAGCTTTTCTGTGGAGGACTAATGTTACTGGTTATAATGTGGAAGACTTCTCTTTTATTTTTTTTATTATTATTTTTCTTGATGTTTATTTATTTTCGCGATAGAGACAGAGCATGTACGGGGGAAGGGGCAGAGAGAGAGAGGGAGAAACAGAATCGGAAGCAGGCTCCAGTCTCTGAGCCATCAGCCCAGAGCTCTACGCGGGGCTCGAACTCACGGACCGCGAGATCATGACCTGAGCTGAAGTCGGACGCTTAACTGACTGAGCCACCCAGGCGCCCCAAGACTTCTCTTTTAAAAACATATTGTATTCTGTGGTGCTTGGCTGGCTCAGTCGGTTCAGTGTCTGACTTCAGCTCAGGTCATGATCTTGTGGTCTGTGAGTTCGAGCCCTGTGTCGGGCTCTGTGCTGACATTTTGGAGCCTGGAGCCTGCTTCAGATTCTGTGTCTCCCTCTCTCTGTCTCTGCTCTTCCCCACTCATGCTCTATCTCTATCTGTCAAAAATAAGTAAATGTTAAAAAAAATGTTTTATTCTATAATAGGATGAGATAATATTTTGTAATAATTTCCATGTTACATCATATTTTTACTGTTGTAGTATCCTCAAAATTAACATTTAAAACAAAGAAAATGGTGTGAGGATGTAAGGGAGAAGGATGTAAAGGAGAAGATCTCCAACTTGGAGTTATTGAGAAAAATTGAAGAAAACCCTTTTTAAAGGTCAAATGAAGTTTTGAAAATATGAAAAAAGTAAAAAAAAAATAAAGGAAAACATTAAGGTATTGACAAACACACGACTAAAAATATACATTCAAGTTTTGCTCCATGAGTTCTCTTTCTTTTCTTTTTCATGGGAACTACAGCAAAGAATCACGTGAGTATTAAAATAGGTTTAAAAAGGGGAAATTGGGGGCGCCTGGGTGGCTCAGTCGGTTAAGCGTCCGACTTCAGCTCAGGTCACGATCTCGTGGTCCGTGAGTTCGAGCCCCGCGTCGGGCTCCGGGCTGATGGCTCAGAGCCTGGAGCCTGCTTCCGATTCTGTGTCTCCCTCTCTCTCTGCCCCTCCCCCGTTCATGCTCTGTCTCTCTCTGTCCCAAAAATAAATAAACGTTAAAAAAAAATTAAAAAAAAATAAAAATAAAAAAAGGGGGAAATTGGAAAGCAGACTGGAGGAAGAAGAAGAAAAAGTGAGAATATAAAACAAGAAAATTAAGAAAATATTGGTGTTAATATGATGGTGAAGTTGGAACACAATTCAAAATAATAGGGGCTCCTGGGTGGCTCAGTCAGCTGAGCATCTGACTCTTGATTTTGGCTCCTGTCATGATCACAGGGACATGGGATTGAGTTCTGTGTCCATGCTTAGCATCCATGCTTAGCATCCATGCTTAGTGTGCAGCCTTCTTAAGATTCCCTCTCTCTCCCTCTCTGCTCCTTTCTCCCACTTGTCTGTGTGTGCTCACTCTGTCTCTCTCAAAAACAAACAAACAAACAAAAAAAAACAAAACACAAAAAAAAACCACTATCAGCCGATGGATTGCTTTTCCCTTTTGTCCCAATGTTTAGTTTGCTATAGCTACATCTGAAATCTCTTAGAAGGCCAGGACAGGAGAAAGCCTTCTCTGAAGACTTCTGCTCACAAGAGACAACCTTAAATTTTCAGATCACATATGAGGCCAGTAGCCTGGTTCTAAGCAAAAGAATGTGTGTGCGTGTGTGTGTGTACCCATCCTATGTATGTATGAATGTATATATGTGTATGTATGTGTATATGTACATGTATATATTTCTGATTACCTTTTTTCTATTTCTCTTTCACTTTCTACTTGAATTAGTGAAAAATGTACAGACTTAAAGATCACAGTCCAAAGAATTTCTGATTATTTTTAATTGTTTAAATACATATCGAAATATTCCCGCTAGGTAATCATAATTGATAAGTGAGCACTTTCCTGCCATGTACAAGAGCCTTGGTATCATGAATTATACCTTTGAGATTATCTTTGCATTAGTTCTGTTTAGCATATTATTATGACATTAATAGTATGTACATAATAGTTTCTTGAATGCTATAAAATGTTTATTTCATTCTTAGTAATCTAGGCTAAAAATTAAATTTCAAAGCCAAAAATCATAAAGCTCAAGTTTTCTACAAAAGGCATAATCAAAGAATGATTTAAACCTTGATAACCAGTAAAGCTGTTCAGTATTCATAGCCATGGTAACAGTAAGATTTAAAATAATGGCAATAGCATATCTATCATGACATTATATTCACAGTGTTATTGTTATATGTCATTGCTGATTTCTTTTATAAAATTGCAATTCTATTTCCAAATTAAAAAAAAACTACTTTATATTCAGATTCCTTTGTACAACTGAAGATAAAGATGCCAGTATTTTAATCACTTTCAAATCTATTGTGTATTTTAAACTATGCATTTAAGGTAAGGGTTTAATTAGTCAGGTTTTCATCATGCTCAGAGCAAAGTAAATTTGAGTGACATGACCCAGGTTATTTTGTACATTTTATGTGTAAAAATTTTACTAACTGAACAACAACAACAACAAAAAAACGGATATTCCTGGGGCGCCTGGGTGGCTCAGTCGGTTAAGCATCCGACTTGATTTCATCTCAGGTCATGATCTCACGGTTTGCTGCCAGTGCAGAGCCTGCTGGGGATTCTCTGTCTCTGTCCCTATCTCTGTGTCTGTCTCTCTCCCTTCTGTCCCTCCCCTGCTCTTGCTCTCTCTCTCTCAAAACAAATGAACTTTAAACAAATGGGTATTCATAGAAACCACATATAGACAACTAGGAATCTTCTGTGGTAAGATGACAGAATGAAGAGAGATCACAGAATTTCCTCAATGCACAATTTTGAAAAAAGTGTGTACAAGTCAGCAAAATCAAAACAAAATATTTTATCAGCCCATAATCATACAAAACAAAACCGTGTCTTTAAAATGAATCTCTTAAGGAAGGGCAAGTAATTGTTAGGGAAAGTCAATGAAAACTCATGTACACTATATTATAACAGTTACATAATATTGATAAAATTGTCATTAAAAAAAGAATAAGATAAAAAAATAAGTGAGAATGATGGTAATTATCTACTATTGCCAAAGCAAAAGAGGAAGGAAAGGAACAGAAGAGTGGAATAAACAAATAAACATATAAAAATGCATTCTGGAAATGGTAAGTGTTTCACTCTGGAAAATAACAGCAACAGTAATGAATGGAAGAAAATTACACCTAGGAAGTACCATGCACTTATGTGTAGTGAATAAGTATGCAGGCTTCATAAATCAGACTGATTGGGGTTGAATGCCAACTCCAGTGTGATCTGGGGCAAGTAACTTAATACATCTGTTTTATAGTTTTCTCATATATGAGGATAATAACATTTTCCTCTAGGATTTTTGTGGGAAAATTAAACATGTTTTATTATAAAAAGTGCCTGGAAGATAGTCAGTGCTTATTAAGTTTTAGCTAATCACATTTTGTTTTTAGAAAAGCTTAGGGAAGAAAGAACTAAGAGAGAAATGCGGTGGATAAATTAATTTAAAAATAAGGCATCAAAGACAAATAATATATCAACAGAATAAAATAGATTTTGTGGAGCTAAGAATATAAAATGAGCAAAAAAAAAAACCCAAAACAAAACAAAACAGCAAGACCTTTTGCAGGATTAAACATGACAACGAATATAGAAGTTATGGCTGAAAACTCAGTTGGTGACAGAGATGAAAGCTTCCAGAAAATAGTCCAAGTGAACACAGAGGGAAATAACAGCAATTAAAACACTTGGTAAGGACAAACTCAACGGACAACAACATTTAAAATGATCATGATGGGGTCTGTGAAGTAAAGAATTTAACAGAAATGAACAGAAAAAAGATAGAAAATTACTGAAATGAAAGAAAACAAAAACAATAGCATGGATTAAAAGGCTTACATAGTATCTCAGGAATAAATTAAACAAATTAAATCCAGACTACCTCGATATGAATTAATAAGACTTTTTTTTTTAATTTTTTTTTCAACGTTTATTTATTTTTGGGACAGAGAGAGACAGAGCATGAACGGGGGAGGGGCAGAGAGAGAGGGAGACACAGAATCGGAAACAGGCTCCAGGTTCTGAGCCATCAGCCCAGAGCCTGACGTGGGGCTCGAACTCACGGACCGCGAGATTGTGACCTGTGCTGAAGTCGGACGCTTAACCGACTGTGCCACCCCAAGACTTTTTTAAAAAAGGGAATGAATTAGATTAAATACACATGGTGTGTGGTGTACTGTGTGTGTGTGTGTGTGTGTGTGTAGCTCATCCATTTTTTTAAGCAAAACCTCATCCCTTCATGTTTGGTTGATAAGACTATCAGAAGATAAAACAGAGGGCAAATGTTATAAGCCTGGTCAAGGTAATAACAACAGCAGCAGCAATAATAATAACAATATAAAATAACAAATACAAAATTATGAGTTAGGGAAAAACCAAAAGGAATATACATATACTATTTGTTTTTTCATCTTTCCATAGTTGAGGGTCATTACCTACTATTTAAATGTGATACAATTTCTTTTTTTTTAATTTTTTTTTAATGTTTGTTTATTTTTGAGAGAGACAGAAACAGAATGCAAGTGGGTTAGGGGCAGAGAGAGGGAGACACAGAATCCGAAGCAGGCTCCAGGCTCTGAGCCGTCAGCACAGAGCCCGATGTGGGGCTCGAATCCACAGAGCTGTGAGATCATGACCTGAGCCAAAGTCAGGCACTCAACCGACTGAGCCACCCACGTGCCCTGATGTGAAAAATTTCAAAAATAACAGCATGTCTTAGTAATTTTTAAAGACCATAAAAATTAAAAAAATACATTATCAAAATTTGATATATGTATCTGTTACTATGCCAGTGCCATAATGTTTTGATTACTATTGCTTTGTAACATAGTTTGGAATCAGGAAGTATGATGCCTCCAGCATTCGTCTTCTTAAGATTATTTAGCTATTAAGGGACTTTTGTTGTTCTGCAAATTTTAGGATTGCCTTTTCTTTTTCTGTGAAAAATGTCATTGGAATTTTGATAGAGGTTGCATTGAATCCATAGGTCACTTTGGGAAGTATGGACATTTAAACAATATTATTTCTTCCAATCCATAAACACACTTTATCATTTATTTGTGTTGTCTTCAATTTCTTTCATTAATATCTTACAGTTTCAGTGTAGAGGTCTTTCACCTCCTTGGTTAAATTCATTCGTAAGTATTTTTGTTTTTGATGCTGTTGTAAATGGGATTATCTTCTTTATGTTTTCAGATAGTTTGCTGCTAATTAGAAGTGCAACCAATTTTCGTGTATTGATTTTGTATATTGCAACTTGATTGCATTCATTTATTAGCTTTAACAGGTAGTGTTGTTGGGAATTTTCTGTGTATAAGCTCATGTCTTAGCAAACAGAGAAAATTTTACTTGGTTTCCAGTTTTGACACTTTTAATTCCTTTTCTTATTCAATCACTCTATCTAGGACTTCCAGTATTATGTTAAACGGAAATGTGAGAATGGGCAACCTTGTTTTGTTCCTGATCTTAAGATAATGTTAGCTGCGGACCTGTTATATATAGCCTTTAGTAGGTTGAGATACATTTCCTAATTACATGACCATTTTAAGGAACAAGACTGAGGATCCAGTGAGCTAACCTTATTGCTATTTGTGTCTTTTAACTGTGTTCTGTAATCCCCTCAACTAAATATTGAATTATAAAATACCCTTCATAATTGTCTCTTCCAAGACAAAGATTTAAAAGACTTGAAGTTGATTTTAGGTAATAATGCTGTATTGTAAATCTGAAATTTGCTACGAGAGTAGATTTTAAGCATTCTTTTTTTTTTTAATTTTTTTTTCAATGTTTATCTATTTTTGGGACAGAGAGAGACAGAGCATGAACGGGGGAGGGGCAGAGAGAGAGGGAGACACAGAACCGGAAACAGGCTCCAGGCTCTGAGCCATCAGCCCAGAGCCTGACGCGGGGCTCGAACTCATGGACCGCGAGATCGTGACCTGGCTGAAGTCGGACGCTTAACCGACTGCGCCACCCAGGCGCCCCTTAAGCATTCTTATCACACACACACACACAAAAGATAACTGCGTGAGATAATATGTTAATTAGGTAACCATTTCACAATGTATATGTTTTAAAAAACATTGTGTGCCTTAAATATGTACAATTTTTATTTTCAATTATACCTCAATAAGCCTGGAAAATAATAAAAATTTTAAAAACACATTGAGGAATTACATTTTAATGAACAAGAAGCTGCTAAAGGATTTCTCTATGTTTAAGAGTCAGTACTATCTTTACATTGATAGGCAAAAAAATACTAAGATAATAGTATAAATAGAACTCTATATATAAATAGAGTTATAAATAGAACTCTAAGGTTGGCAAAGTCTATCTCCACTTTTTTATTTAGCCTTGCCTTTCTGAAAACTGATAACATTGAAAGTCTTAGCTTGCCCCTTGCCGTAACAGGAAAATGAGTCTCCGATTTTGTAATTTCAGGCTCTTTGTGCTTATGGAAGGGTTATTTTTTGGGGGGAAGGAACAGTATATATAGATTATATATGTATATTTATATATTATCTTCTATTATATATATAAGATTTATATATGTACATATCTTATATCTTCTATTTTCTATATATATCTTCTATTTATATATCTATATATGTGTATATCTATCTATCTATCTATCTATCTATACATAAAATCTGTATATCTCATTGGCTATCACCTGCTTGGCCTTCAGATGTTGTTCCAAAGCTGCCATTTTCAAACTCTAAATATATGATAGATGAATTTAATCCATAATTTATTAGGATGAATTATTTTACTACATAACCATAAATTTTCCTGTTAATACCTTGGTGATACATTTGAATAATGTGTGCATTCATTATTCAGTTAAAAGTAAGATTTGTGTTGGAATATGGGGATTTCAGTGAAGGCTAGACTCCTGAGTGTCTTTGAAAGCACTCAGTCTGGAATCATGGGGGGAACGGAACCATTTAAAATGTTTTATAAGGTTACAACAAAGTAATGGTTGGGCAGATAATATATTTTAGAATTCTTCTCTCACTGTAGTTACTAACCTCTTATGCTACAGGAAAAAAAAGTGTATTTGTAAATTCATTACTACAAAAAATATTTAGTTGTTACTTCTTTAAGACATTGGGAAGAGATAAATATGTGTTTATTTTCTTAGCAGCATGTTTAAACTTAATATGACCTTAGTGTTTTAAAAACTTGAAAATGAGCTGGTATAATAGAACCTTTGCCAGTTATTTGATACAAATTAAAGAAATACCGCCACGTCATATAATTTTTTGGTCAATTTTTTAGCTTAGTTTTGGGAGTTTTACCTCACAGGATTATTTATAAAACCTCAATCAAATAAATACAAGTGCTTGTGTTCTTCTTTAGTTTTTGTTTATTTTATCAAAAAAAGAAATTTAAACAGTATGGCAGGAAACATGTTGGTTATCAGAGTCACCTGGGGGTAGGCAGTGGCTACCACACGCTCTGCACTGTGTTTGCTGCTGTGTCTGGCATGGCTGGTGCCTGCGTCTTTCTTCACAACTTCAAGTTGATCTTTCCACATCTGTGGTTTCTGTGAAGATGTCACTCTTTCCACACTGAGGGGGATGTTTTTAAATTGAGGTTATGGGAATAAGAGGGTAGCTTTTTAGAGCTTCAAAGCCAGATCTCAAAGCCCCAAAGAGTATGTTGATTTTCATTTATTTCTAGAAAATTACCATTGATGGTAGGTTGCTTTCACATCATATAACCAAAGCATCAAGAAGAGGGTGTAATGATCTTGGATTAAAAATAAATGCATTCACGTATTTCATATGCTTTTGGCCATCTACATTTCTCAGCTATAAGGGTAAATTTGAACATTATTCAAAATTTAATATGTTTTGTATGTCTTCTGTGGGAAATTTGCTTATAAAAATCACATAGTTTGCATTTTATTTTCTAGCTTATTACACATTCCTTTAAGAAAACCCATTTTAAACAATCCTTTCCAACGGATAAAAGCTTTTCAGATATTTTGCCTGTGTGAAAGACATTTAAAAGCTTTACCTTATGCTCATAGCATTTTAATCATCGTAGCAAAGGATTCTGCAAATTTCAAACTCCTGCTGTTTTTTTATTGTTATTTTTATTATATATTTTCTCTTCCCTTTGAAGCATGTGAAATTGCAGGAGGTGGAATATTTAATTTTGACCATGAATTATTCAGATTTGTTTTTTTAAAATTAACATTAGTTTAAATGGTTTAACATTTTCCTTTAGTGCTTCTTAGATTTTCTAATGCAACTCTTAAAGCTGTATTTCTTAGCTGGTACAAAGCTTGATGAATTAGCAGCTACAAGCGATTGCAGGAAATAAACCCAGACCTTGCCTATAAATAAGTGTCTAATTTTATTCTGATTTTCTAGCATCATATAAGGTACAGCTGCATATAGCTTTATAGGGTATGTGATCATCTCATCTATATTTTGGGGAGATGGTAGGAGCAAATGAATTCATTAATCTCCTTAAAATATCCCTGCTCCAAGAAATGCATTATTCTTCCAGAAAATAATCCCTATATTGTCTTTTTTTAATCACAAAATTGTGGAGTATAGAGATAATATGCCCTTCCATAATTAACCCTTTTGAGTTTATATTTTTCCATTATATTAATATCTATAATTTAATATATAAATAAAATTTGTTTATAAATCATTGATATGCCTTACCAACACATGATGTGTTGCACATTTCACTTTAAATAGTGAGTTAACCTTATTATTCAAAATATGAGTGGGAGTTTATACATATAAAAACAAGTAATGAATAGGAATTAACTGAAGAAGAAAATATTTATAAAAGAAGCTAATGTAAAAGCACCATAGCAGCAAAAATGCTGTTGTCTTTGTTATCATTATTATTTTTGGGAATAATTTGGAGTTACAAGAGGTATTGGATATCATCTAGTTCAAGCTGTTTTTATTATGGATTAACAGGCCAAGTTAATAGTGCTATAAACTGAATCCAGTGTTAGGATCAGGGTTATATCACAGGTCATATGATACCAAGAATTTTCTTGCTGTTATAATTTGGTGACAACCATGTGAAAAACCATCTTTAGATCATTACATGTGTTAATTTACTATAAACTAATGTGGATAACCTAGGGAACAATGAACATGATTGGAATTAATTTAGAACACTAATGAATGAGGGGTACCTGGTTGGCTCGGTGGGTTAAATGTCCAACTCTTGATTTTGGCTCAGGTCATGATCTCATGGTTGTGAGATCGAGTCCCACGTCAGGCTCCAGGCTGGGCTTGGAGCCTGCTTGTGATTCTCTGTCTCTTCCTCTTCCCCTCTCCCCAACTTGAACTGTCTCTCTCAAAAAATAAATAAAATTAAATAAAATAATATTAAATTAAATTAAAAATTAAAAAATAAAATACGCTAATGAATGAACTACTCACGCTAACACATATATGCAAAAGAGAAAATACAAAAATAAACTACAGAAGCCAATCTAAAAATGCTTTTACATATAAACCCATACATATGGGTCTCTGAGAGCTGACATCTTGTTCAGATACTAGTCAACAATAAGTTTTGAGCTGTTTGAATACACCTGTCCTGTTTAATTGCCATTTGCTTTCTTGGGGTACAAAGGTCTAGAGGATATAGTTTCTGCCATCAGGGAGCCAAAAGATGTTTAAATCTAAAATAAAAAAAAACTCACAACCTAAGGCTTATATGACCACGTAATGCTATGTCCTAGTCTATGTAATTTGTTCAATGAAAATTTGAAAATAGTGTAATTTGCTTTGAATGGAACAATAAGAAATGGTTTAAACTTTGAATAGTGATGAAATAGTCGGTAATGGGAGAAGAAAGCTATCTTGTGAAAAGGATGATATGAGTGGAGATACAGAAGGGGAATGTATAAGTGATATTAGAGCATGGTGTCGTGTGTTTAATAGGTATTTAAAAGAAGCTATTTCAAGATTAAATTGTATAGCATTCTGAATATTGTATCAATAATCTTAGAATAAATTCTTCATCTTATTAAAAGGTATTACAGTTTTTTGAATTGACAAGTGATATGATGATTCTGATGTTCAAAAGACATTAATCTAAAAACAGAAGACATTAATCTGATGTTTAAAATGCTTCATCTGATCATATGTGGAGCTCACTAAAGAAATGGAAGAATATTTCCTATCTCTATGAATTTGACTACTCTAAGTACCTCATATGATTGTAATGATACAGTATTTGGGTTTTTGTGTGTTTGTGACGGGGTTATTTTAGTTAGCATGCCTTCAAGGTTCATTTTGTCAGAATTTACTTATTTTTAAGGCTGAATAATATTACCTTGTATGTATGCATATATATATATCACATTTTGTTTATCCATTCATCTGGGGATGGACACTGACTTGTTTCTACTTTTGGCTTTTATGAATAATGCTACTATGAACATAGGCTAGAGGGAGGGGTAAGTGAGGAGTTGTTTAATGGGTATAGACTTTTAGCTGCAAGGTGAAAAGGGTTTTGGAAATGGATGATGGTGAAGGCTGCACAACAATATGAATGTACTTAATACCACTGAACTGTACACTTAAAAATGGTTACGGTGGTAAATTTTATGCTACGTGTATTTTACCACAATTAAAAGTAAATAAAAAAAAAGCAAGTAATTTTTTTTTTAAAAATCAAACAAGAAAGATACGAAAAAAAAATAGAGGTGATAACAAACTATTTCATTAGCTAAGATGTAGAATAATAAGGACTCAAACTTTATTAAAACACATTGCTATTCATCTATTTTGTCAATACATTCTCTGTTGAGAATCTGTTGATTTCTAAGTAGTATACCATAAACAGTAATCATTGGTGTAGTGTGTGTGCGTGCGTGTGTGTGTGTGTGTGTGCATGCGTGCGTGTGTGTGTGATGGGCTGTGTGTGGTGAAGGGAAGACTGACATTTAAGGTGAAGATTATCATATATTTCTCTAGTTATATCATAGAGTTATGTTTAGGCATAAAGACACAACTCACTGCCATTAGGAAGGATCTCTAGAAATGATGTTTTATAGACAAACAAATCACTCTGGTTGACAGAAATATTGGAAGCAGCAGGATTACTATGTACAAAATATAGTAGTGAAGAATATTGCACATTTGGAGAACTAAATATGCTACAATGTGGTTGGAATAAAGTGTAGAGTCAGTGAAGTAGTGAGTCATGACATTGGAAACAGGTGTATTCCTTAAAAGTATTATCAACCAATATATTGCTCTGCACTGTTCTATCAGAAATATAACTCTTGTTTTTTTTTCTGTTTAATTAGGTCATTTATTTTGTGATTAATGGTTTTAAGAAATGTAATCAGGTCTATATTTTAAAAAGTGTGAAATAATAGTACAAATGAAAGTATCCTATTGAGAACACTCATTTTGTCACTTTGATGGGAGATATTTCTCCATGGGTCTCTAGTGTTTTTCCATGTTCTGTGAGCAAAGTCACTGTCTTTGTTACAGAACTGTCTTTTCAAGGATATTTGTATAGAGAATAGCCTTAGAAGAGACAGTGTCTTTCCTTTGGAAGTAAGGAAAGGCATAATTACTATCCATTGTAAAATATCCGAGTTTTTAAGTTTACAGCTTCTCTCCTATAATGCAACCCACTACATGTACAGATGTTACTTGTCTCCCTTTGTATTTCTTTGTGGGAATTTAGGCTCAGAATTGGCATTAGAGAAGACTGATACTCTAGACATGGTGATAGCTGTGAATAATAAAGTCCTTTTTCTCTTACTGAGGAGTCTTATTGCTTCTGTGAGTATCCATGAAAGTGTGACCAGTAACTTGAAAGCTTATAAGTAAGGTAAAATCTTAGACCCTGAATAGTTACTGACAGTTTTGGCTTTGAGGATGAGATGCTGACAGAGATTTTATTTCTGGAAAGGGATGGAGGAGTGTTTATTAACAGGATTTGAGGAAAGTCTACAGGAATTGGTAGCAAACCTGTTGACTAGATTATATGGTCAACCAGGCAATAAATGGTCCTCGTTTCAATTGCCTTTTAATAAGGAGGTATTGGAAAGGTGGTTGCAGCTGGATACTAGGGAGTAGGTCTTCTTGACAGTGCAGGAGTTGTTGCAAGCCCTCCTCTTCACAAGTTGGGAAGGAGAATTCCCTTGCCTTTCTGGTTGTCAGTCTAAAGTATGCCTGGTTGAAACACATAGAACCAAGATTTTTCCTGGATGGACAGAGTTCCACCCCCTTTGAAAAAACAGTTACAGAATCTTGCACAGTTACTGAAGATGAAAGTAGAGGAATTTGTGCCTGAGATAGGCAGAAACAGGTAAATCATTGCAACTCCAGCTGGCTTACTTGGGAAATGAGAGCCCTGAGAATATAATAATGGCAGCACTTGGTTGTTTTATGGTTCAGTCCCTCTTTGCAGTCTACCCAACCTTATATATATTCAGACATGACAGTAAAATGTCTTGGAGTGATTTTTTAGTGGGTTCTAGAGGCTTATAGGGTGTTTGACTCAGTGAGATTTCTGAGAGAGACTCCCGTGGTAAACTGTAGATGAAGTAGTGACTAGTATTCAGGCTTATACTGCCATGGATCGGATTTGCAGTGCTAATGAAGTTGACCCACTGGGAGAATGAGACGCCGACCCAAATTTTTTTAGATGAATTCTGGCTCAGAGTCCTGCTACCCAGGATAATTCCCCTAGCCTTTATGATGAAACCAGGTGAGTACTTCAGAGATGTTATGGCAGTGAGGCAGCAAGTGATATGGATTAATGTGGACTCCTTAAAAGATTTGCTGCTGTAAGGGTCAAGCCCAAGTCAGCCAAAGAAGGTGCCATGTTGGAGGCATTGTCTATTTGTGTTCCCCATTTGGAAAGGGTAAAAATGGTTAAAAACACTTTCATTCCTTGGGCACCATATGTGGCTCTGTTATTATATTATTTGTGTAGAAGCCAGGAATTAACTTGCCTCTTGACGTGCATTATAGGTATGGTCATAATTGACCTTATGGTATTTAAGGAAATATTACCAGTAGATCATGTAGCTGTCAGATGA
Organism: Prionailurus bengalensis; assembly: GCF_016509475.1. Taxonomy (NCBI): domain Eukaryota; kingdom Metazoa; phylum Chordata; class Mammalia; order Carnivora; family Felidae; genus Prionailurus; species Prionailurus bengalensis. The sequence goes on along the minus strand of NC_057344.1, from coordinate 131,158,632 downwards.
CTGTAGAGATCTCTCTCCAAATTTAGGCTGTCTGTGGTTACTGGGGGGTTTTCACAGAGGAATAAGTGACTCAGTATTAATGTGCACTTTTTGTGCAGTTATCCCTACAATGGAAACCACCAGTTCAAAACGGTGGTACAATATTTCTCCTTGCTTTCAGCTGCAGTGATCAATGCTATGACTTTGGCTCTTGACGGATTCAGGTTAGCCTCAACTCACTGACCAGGGTAATTATTAGGTGATAGATTTGCCCTAGACTTTCTCCTTGCCAGCCAAATGAGTCTGTGCAATCTTTAAGACTTCCTTGTTTACCTGAGTTAATGTCTTGGGTCAAATGGAAAGGTCAATACAGAAAGCCACTAGGTTTTTTAAAGACAGTTCTTGATGAGTCGTAGGATTTGTTCAGCCTTCTGGGTCTGGGACCCAGGGGGTCATGGTTGAATTCAGATCTGCAACACAGCCTCATGTCATTACTCAGAGACTTGTTGTTAGTAGCCTTAATTAAATGGTGTATAGGATGAATTGGATGGATTTTGTCACAGCTCTGCCAGTCAAATTAATCAGAGAAGCCAACAGGGTGTTATAGTGATGGGAAATTTCTTCAAAAATTAAGCTATTCTAGAAAATAGATGGATATTGTTAAAAAAAAACCGCAACAGTATTCTCCATGGATCTCTCATACTTTGGTATCTCTTGCAAGCAGAGGCACTCACTACTTTATGCCAGAATATTTTTCAAGAATGTTTAATTTTGGACAGACTTGGAAGATATAGTGTCTTATTCTGAAACAAATTGCAGGTATGCTTACTGTCCATTATCAAAGATTTGCATATTACCTGTACCCCTCAAGCCGGTCTTGTCTTCTGTAATACAACCAAGTGCATTGCACATATCACATGGCTCTCTTTGTGTTGACTTGTGGGAAATGGTACTTAGGAAATTAGCACACATACACAAAAGTTATTTGTGTCTGACCCAAAGTCTTGTGTCTTCCTAGCAGATATAAAACTGTGGTAGGCTAAAGGTTAGCTTGCAGATAGGGTAAAATAGATACTTCATACACACTTCCTTATAGACTTGTTATATTTGAAGTTATAAAATAATATTAATGTGTTATTGAAGACAATTTTCAGAGAGGGGATATCCCACTAACATTTATGACTAGGTAATAAAATCTCACTTTTACTGAAATTTAGCTCCATAAAATCTTTGCTATCCAAAATCTGAACATGTGCCAAACTATCAGTCAATACTGCACATAGTATAATTAGGTGAAAGTGGTAGATAAATTATGTGTAGTCTGGGTAGCAGAATCCTAAATCATTCTAATGAAAAATGGATTGTATCAGTGATATATAAATAGAAAAGAGCCATGGGCTCCAAGGAAAATACCAGTATCACATCAAAAGCTGTCAATTTGTTGGAAAAAATAACATCTGAGAGATGGAATTAAACCAAATAACGAGACAATACATAGAAGTAAATATTGCCAAAAATTTAATAATAGGACTTACATTAAGCATGTTGTGAATATCATGTTCAACATAGGTGTAGGAAACCTAGTGGAACTCAGTGTAACATTTTCTTAGAGATTAAAGTAACTGAGATGAGTGGTTTTACTGATTAAACAAATATGATTTGAAATAGACAATAATTAGGGAAATTAACTGTGAATGGTGAATTTCCATAGAAAAATATTTGTAGTTAAAGTTTTAAAAACTATAATTTTTAATGGAAATAGGGTAAATAATAGAAATAACATCATAATCATTTTTCTTTGTCAGAATCTTGTGTTTCATCTCTAATTTCTCCTTGCCATTTAGCTGTTTGTTCTTCCCTATCAATATACTTTGCCATTCATTCATTCACTCATTCCTTCATTTGGCAAGTATTTATTAAAAATCTATTATTCATTGAGCATCACTTTTCAGGTATTTGTGGCATTACTTAGAATTTAATAATTTTAGATTTCTGGAAATTCCTAAATCTGCTGGCACTGAGCTGACCTCTGCCTAACAATAGAGAGTGTTTGTGAATGGGCCAGTTATTTTTAGGTCTAGCAGAACTAAAGTGCATACTTGACTTGACAGAAAGAATTAAGAAGTAATACTTACAAAGCATGGTACAATTTTCTTTCAGAATTTTATCCTAACAACCAATGTGAGCTAGTTGAGGAGGTCTGATTGTTTCCATTTTACAGTCAAAGAACTTAAGTCTTTAAGAGGAAGTGATCCAAAGCTAGGTTGCATGGTCAAAATTAGAATTTCGCAAATAAATCGTGTGTCCTCTATGTTCTTTTGGCAGATGACAGAATGGGTTAAAATAATTCTAATTGCAATATGGAATCAATTTTTATGTACCTACTGGCAAAGTATATTGCCAATATGAGAGTCAGTAATGCCAATGATAAAAAGAAATAGAGACCTGCTAAAAGATAGAAACATAAGACTATTTAAAGTCTATACTAGAGGGACAATTAGGAAATTGCAGAATTTAAAGACAAAATCAGAAGAATAAGGAGCATATGAAGTAAGAGTAAAAACAGAATGAGAATTTATTAGGATAGACTGGGCTTATGTGGTGCTAAAAAGTAAAGCAAGAAAACTCCATTGCTTAAACACAACACAAATGTATTTCTTGCCCACACAAAATCCAGCATGGATCTGGCAAGTCAGTAGGGCATTGCTGCTTTGTGTTGTGACTCAGAAGCTGTCTTTATTTTGGATTGTCATCTTAATGTATGGATTTCTGGATAATCTGGACAGGGGGAGATAATTTTGGAGATTTATATGGGGTGGTTTGAAGGTCAGAACCCGGTCACATGGCTCTAAAATAACTCCAGGGCACTCTGGATTATGTGGGTTAATGTCCATATATAAGAAAAGTGAACAAAATTGTGGGGTTATGAAACAAAAAGAATATTTCCTCAATGTGAGATAACCATATGAAGCACACTCTGAAGAATTAGTCACGTCTCTTGGGCACCAATGACTAAACTGTTTTCCCACATGATTAGTGGTCATGAAGGAGATAAAATACTTTGAATATAAGGGAGGAGGGACAATGGTATATCAGAGGAGCTGTTTGCTTCATACGGTAAGGGCGACTGGTGATAACAGAGTTAAGAAGGGGTTATGGAAACTTTTGAAATAAACAAATGGCAATGTAACTTTCTATTTTTTTTTAATGTTTGTTTATTTTTGAGACAGAGAGAGACAGAGCATGAGCAGGGGAGGGGCAGAGAGAGAGAGGGAGACACAGAATCCGAAACAGGCTCCAGACTCTGAGTTGTCAGCACAGAGCTTGATGCGGGGCTTGAACTCATGAACCGTGAAATCATGACCTGAGCCGAAGTCAGTGCTTAACTGACTGAGCCACCCGGATGACCCTGGCAATTTAACTTTCTGTGGAAATTGGTATGCATATGAGATGGTTAAGAATGAGAGATATTCTCAGAATTATATAAAAGAACCAGTAGTTGTGATAAACATTCTGTATGTCTCAGAAAGTGGTTAACTAAAAGGAAGTGGTATTTCTTAGGGTGAATGGGTGAAGAAGCTGAAATGAGAAAATGATAAAAATGGATTCCTCTCTTCTTATAAAAATAAATACAGATTCAGTGTATCTTCTGGTACTAATTTTGATAAATTTTAAACAGTAGTATTGCATTAAATACAATAGTATGAAGCCATTAATGATCTTTACGTTCAAGACATTTGATATATTATTATTTTATTATTTGTGTCTTCACATAGATTTCTATTAATTTTTATATATTTGCCTGTTAATTATATGTGGAAAGATGAGACATTTAACCTCAATTGAAATTGTTTTGCCACCCAAAGTACATTTAAATTATTTGATTTTCATAGCTATTCAAAACATTATTCCACTGTTTTATTTTTAAAATGTCTTTTGAAATGTGTTCTTATATTTTCTGCAAATTTTTGAACTAATTCCAAGTGTCTATTACCTAGGTCTAGCCATGTGAGGAGAAGTTGTCATCCCTCTCTTTAAAACATTTAATTGACAACGATTTTCCGTCTCCATGTCCTAGGGGAGAATTAAAGTTTCATTTATGATGGCGTGACTTTCTTAGGGACAGACATCTAATGAATAGACAATTCATTTAAGAAGTGTGAGATACTGTGCTCTCTCTCCATGTTCCCCAAAGGTTTAAAGTCTGTTAGAGACAATAAATAATTCAAGAACTGATTGCAATGAAGTAAAAAGTGCTAAAACGGAAATAAGCCTAAATGATGTGAGGACATAAAGAAGATGTTTAGCCCAGCCCAGACAGTTGGACATGGGTGGTACCTAGGACTGTTGGCCAAGCCAATGTCAAAGTCTTCAAAAAATGCGGCAGGAGCAGAGAACTAACAATGACAAAACATATGCCTCCTGTGGTCAAGGAATATTATATGAGGACTGAGTAGCTGTAGCTGGAATGTAAGTCTGGGAGACTGGTCTTACCCAGCTACCACTACACACCCGTGTGGTAATTAGGATTCTGGATAATTCGGGCAGAAGGGAACAACCAGGTAGAACTTCGTTTTAACATTCCAAATTACTTTGGAATGTTCATTTTAAGACACAAAGATTTTTTATTTCATCCTTCTCCAAGACCTTCCTCAAATTTATGAAGCACATTTGAAAGGTCTGAGTCTTTTAGAAATAGTAGTACATTTTATAGAAAAATGATTAAAGCAATAGCTTCATAAAAACAAAAAGGCTGATTTCATGTTTACTTTGTGTGATATATATGTGGATATTATATATAAAATGCAAACAAATTAAGATGTAACTGTATCAAATCTTCTGTTTGTTTGCTTTTTAATTCTTTCACCCCAAAGAATATCATGGTGGATGCAGAATTAGTAATGGCCATTTTTTTTTCCCACAAATGTAATGATATGCTATGAAGCAAAAAAAGAAAGAAGGGGAAAATTGCTTAATGAATGCATTTTGGGGTAATGATCCTAAAATTAAGTTTTAATCTGTAATCATAAGAATTAAAGAAAAATGAGTTGCTAGAGGTTAAAAAAGTCTATAGTAATATTGTAAAGCAACTATAATTACATTTAAAAATTTAATTTGTTTAATTGACGTTTCTCTAAACCTACATTTTTAAAAATCTTCATGATTTATATACCCCCAATCATTATAATATAAATTTCATTAATGTACATATTAGTAAGTTGAATTGTTTGGTTTGTATTGATGGGGTTTGAATATTCAACTACATTTCTGTTAATTATGCAGCTCTTTAGGGGTGCTTGGGTGGCTCAGTTGGCTGAGCATCTGACTTTGGCTCAGGTCATGATCTCATGGCTTGTGAGTTTGAGCCCAGCATCAGGCTCTGTGCTGACAGCTCAGAACCTGGAGCTTGCTTCAGATTCTGTGTCTTCCTCTCTCTCTGACTCCTCCCCTACTTGTGGTCTGTCTCTCTCAAAAATAAATAAACATTAAAAAAAATTTTTAAAAATCATGCAGCTCTTTATTTACTTAGAATTCTTTGTAGTCTAGGTGTATATAGTAAAAACTGATGCCAGTAGTTGGATAAGGTATTCCAATTTTGTCTTTAATTTTGTAAGTGATTTAGATACAATAAAAATATTTATTTAAATTTTATATTGATCTAAGCAGAGGGATAAGTTCATTTGAAAATCCTTATATCCAGTCCATAATTTAGCAAATAAGACAAACTAAAGAAATGAACCAATTCTATTATGTCTGAATTCTCATGGCAATTATTTTTCTGATTTTCACCCTAATGATATTTACTTGTTCTCTACATTTTAGATGCAGTTAATATTGACATGTGTTTGATAATTATGAATATATTTATTGTATGACTATATGTTTTTATAAGAGCATATGTCAATATTATATGTTTTAAACTAATCCTTCAAGTAGGATATAGGACTATGTATATCTTTATAGATCACAATAGATATTGAAGCACTAAAGATAATTGCTCTGATGATAAACCACTTCTAAACTTGTTATGTCCATATCTTAATGTTGGTGAAATGTTTGTTCTTCTTTGAATGATGTAATACTATTTTTATTTTAATCATTAAAATACAATTCTTTCCATCACATAAAGCAATATAAATTTAATGTTTCAAATAGGAAGTTATCATTTTATGAAGAAGAAAAAGGTACCCTGCACTTGCTTCTCGTGTGCGACTTATGAGGTTTTATTTCTTTGTATTTAAATACAAAGTACATTAATATGGAAATGATTCAGGAAGTGAAATTATTTTGCTTCCCAACCAGCTCCAATATGATACTTTCAACACATTGAAATATAAAATTATTTAACTTAACTATAGATTTGTCATGAAGTCAGAAAATTCTCTAACTTATATACTATACTGTTCTAGTCAACAAGTTCAGAGTTCGAGACAGTGTGTTACTTGCCTAGTACCTGACATACAGAAGTTTTTCAATAAATATTAATTGAATTAAATTATTAATGTATGTGCTAAGTGCTATGGGAGCTTCAAAGGGAGAATAATACACCATTTTTACTTTCAAAATGATGTAAATAAGACTAATATTATAAGCTACATGGGAAAAATTAATGTTAGTAATTTTTTAAAGTTTTTATTTACATTCTATTTAGTTGGGGTCTAGTAGGTTAAGTGTCAGACTCTTGATTTTGGCTCAGGTCATGATCTCTCCACTTGTGAGATCAAGTCCTGTGTGAAATTCTCTCCCTCTCTCTCTGACCCCCCCCCCCATTCTTTCCCTCAAAATAAATAAATATTAAAAATGCCAGTTAACATACAGTGTAATATTAATTTCAAGTGAACAATATAGTTATTTAGCACTTCTATACAACACCCAGTGCTCATCACAAGTGCACTCCTTAATCCCCATCCTAATGTTAGTCATTTTTTAGCTTACAGAAATTGTTAAGCACATGAAGATGAATCTTCAAAGGAATGGAACATTAATTGGACCTTGGTGGAAATGTAAATAGGAAACACATGTGGTTCAATTTGCAACTGTGGGAAAGAAAGGAAATGTCAAGCAACATTTGAAAGGTTACACTTTATTTTACCATATTCAAAGGGCATAGGGGAGGGTCATTTGTGTGTGAAAGGAATTATGGATAGGGAAAGTAGTTTATCAGGGATGAATAGTCCTCATTTTAAAGGAAAGTGAATTATCGCCCAAAGAGATCAGTTAACTAGTTTGAGATTCCATAGAACTTAGAAAAAAATGGGAGTGTAACTGGGAAGTTTTAGGGAAGCCATTCTAGACTTCTTTTTCAAAACTTTAAATATGTCCAAACACCTAGTAAAATGCTAGTAGCCTTAAGCAAACAAACGACGTTCTTGGTATTTGAGAGGATTTCCTTTAATAGCTACCAAGAACCCCTTCCCACTGCGCACACACTCAGTAGCTCACTCACATCACTTGAAGGGAAGCTTGGAGAAACTTTTATTCTTCAGGCAAGCATATTTAAATCTTGGTTCTGCAACTTTTTGTATCATGGTTTTAGGCCAGTTATTTAATTCTTCTAACCCTCAGGCTTTTCATGTGTAAGACAATGCATGCCATTATGACTGTTAGGATCCATTAGAAAATGTTTTCTCACAATGAATTCATGGCAGAGTGGTCAGAATGATTTTCCTAAAATGTATATTTAAGCATGTCAGGCTCCAATGACGTAAACGTTCCTCACTTGCCTGAAAGGTATTAACAGATGACCCAGACTGCTAATCTGTTGTGATGCCCTCACCTGTCTCCCCCGCTCAAACCATTCTAGCCTTCTGTCTGCCCTAACATACTAGCTCACACCCACCTTCAATGATTTGCATATATTATTTCTTCTGTTAGGAATGCTTTCCCTCTGGGGTTTTCATATGGCTGCTTATTATTCATGACTCAGCCCTAATGACACCTTTAGAAGGGCCTTCCCTGCCTACCTTATGTAAAGTAGCTGCCTCCCATAACAAGTGAATATTATATTAGTATTTTTTTTAAATAGCCTTTATCAGTAGCTCAAATTATCTTATGTATTTGCTAATATATTTACTGTCTAGATTAGGAAACTTTTCTCTCCTGTTGTTCAAGATTTAGTGCACCTGGTAAACCTTCAATAAATATTGTTAAATAAGGAAATAAATAAATTTTTGTTACCAGAATGAGTCCAATATGGAAAATTTGGGGATAAGTAGAAGAAGATAACCAATAAGTCTTTATCTCAGACAACACATACAGTGTTTCCATATATATTGTATTTGTGAATAACTAGTTTGTTATTAAAAAGTAAACATTGATATAAAAAAAAAACTCAGGGGTGCCTGGGTGGCTCAGTCAGTTAAGCATCCGACTTTGGCTCAGATCATGATCTCAGGGCTCATGGGTTCGAGCCCCACGTTTGGCTGGGTGCTGACAGCTCAGAGCCTGGAACCTGCTTCTGATTCTGTGTCTCCCTCTCTCTCTACCCCTCCTCTACTCCTGGTCTGTCTCTGCCTCTCTTTCTCAAATAAATGAACAGTAAAAAAAGAATAAAAACAACTCACTTTGATATTTTTCCACCTGCAGATATGGCTCTAGAATCTAAGAAAACATTATATGACATGTTTCTTTTTTTATTTAGGCTTAGCCGTTCAAGACAAAATTAGTTCACTAGCCATGCCCTGTCTATGGAAACATAGTATATGTGTGATGAAGAATTGAGCCTTTCCCAAAAAGAAGTGTGGCTTTTGCCCTTAGCTTATTAGGGACAGCCTATATCATACTTCATTGTATTATATTTACTTAGAGTGGGGAGCTGGCCACACCAGATCTTAAATGGGACTGAACATATCTGGCATATCATATGAAGCTGGCCATGCTAGAAAGACTTATCAAATAATTTAGAAATTTCAGGTCATTTGATACCAGATAACCTGGGGGATAGATCAACCATGTAGTCAGTCAATTAATTATACCTATATAATGAAGTCCAGTTAACTCTGGACACTGAAGCTTGAGTGAGTTTCTCTTGTTAGCAATACTTGCTATGCATTGTGATGTATCGATACTGGGGGAGTAATACTTCATGTGTATGAGGGAAGCTTTGCATTTGGAACCCACCCAGACTCTGCACACCTCTTCCTTTGCCTGATTTTAGGCCTGGACTCTTTCCCTGTTACAAATCCTAATTGCGAACGTACCTTTAAGTGAATTCTGTGAGGCTTTCCAGTGAATTATTGTACTTGAGGGTGTTTTGGAAACATTCCAAACTTTCTGTTGCTGTCAGAAGTAAGAGCAGCTTTGGGGAATGTGCCCATAGACTTTGCAGTTTGTTTGATTCTCTATAGTATATGATCGTGGGAAGGAAGCTCACAGTTGTCTTATAGATTTTAACATTTGAAACTGTGTGGAATTACAGAGAATAACTATTCTAATCATCTCATGGAAGGGCATCAAAGAGGTTATGATTTGCTTCAGTTCACAGAGCTAGTTTGGTGCCTGGATCAGGGTTCAGAATCAGGTTTATTGACCCCAGTAATTTGGATTTCCCACTGTACTGTGTTATTTGGCACAAGTTTGATACAAGTATCATTGGATATCTTTGATTCCTGTTTCATAAATAAAATTATTATAATTATTAATTTATGAAACAGTAATATATTTATCAATTTTATAGTATCTTACATACATATAAAGATAAACCTAGAATAAAACCTAACACTTAAATTACAGAAAAACTATCTATATCTAAAATTCACCTAATTTTTCTCTGGAACAGTTATCCTCATCTGGAATGTATTTATTTTGTTCTGTGGTTAACATTGTGGTCAGTGGCTTAACAAATTTACGTATTAGATTTTCTTTGGCAAATTCTAATTCAGCATATTAGAATAGTGGAGTGATGGGAATCTCCTACAATTTTCAGAACCACTGATAATGGTAAAAAATATGTATTTTCAGTGAGACTAAAATGACAGCTTAAAAAAAAAGCTCACACCTTAAAAATTCTAAAACAACTAAACTAGTGTAGGCCTGGTAATTAAGAGTCCTTAAGCATTCCTCTGTATTATACATGAATGCTTTTTCTGGATAACATATTTTCCTTAAAACAACTAATGGTTTTGTTTTTTTTTTAAACTATGTAGCACAAAGAATGAGGCAGTCCTGTATGTTTTTCTCCAGCAGGAAGTACAATGAGTACTCCATATTATTTCCTTGGGAAAAGCACTCTGCTTAGTGTGGGTATAGTTTGTGAGTTTGTGTTTCACGAGAACCAGTACATATTGCACATAAAGGGAGTTTTTTTAGAGAAAGGTTTTTAAACTTTCCTATCAGTAAATATTCCTGTCAAGAAACATTTTTAGTACATATTAAAAGTAGTGTTGTAAAAAATGCCTGTGATATAATAAAGTATAAATATGTTACCTTGTATTTGTTCTTCAGGCGTTTGGGGCAAGAGGATATATTCCGTGCAATGAAAGAAATGCAAATGGCATTTTCATAAAAGAACAAATGTGATTGGTTGTAGTAAGTTTGCAGGAAGCAATTTTGGAGAGGTAGATAGAGATCATATTATGGGGTTTCGAATGATAATAATTAGTATTTATTCTATAGACACATACCATTGATATATTTTTCTGTGTTAGATAAGGAGAGAATATATAGAAATGAATACTTTCATAAGGATAATCTCAGAGAAGTGTGTAGTGAAAATTGAAGAATTGTAATGGTCCTTGGCAAAAAGTTGACAGGGACACCAATTACAAGATAATATGGTATACTTCATGACTTTGAAATGCTCAATTCCCCTATTACACAAATAAGAATGAAGGCTAGAAATAATTATCTCTGTCTATAATATATTTTTATAAACATTAGAATTTCAGGGGCACCTGGGTGGCTCAGTTGATTAAGCATCTAAATTTGGGTTTCAGCAGGGGTCATGATCTCGTGGCTCGTCAGTTCGAGCCCGCATGAGGCTCCATGATGACAGTGCGCAGCCTACTGGGGATTCTCTCTCTCCCTCTGTCTCTGCCCCTCACCATGCTCACTCTGTCTCTCAAAATAAATAAACTCAAAAAATTATTTTTAGATATTAGGATTTCAAGCATTCTAATTATTAGAGCATTCTCTTTCATGTTACCATGTTCATCTCTAGTCAGTTACACATGGTATAATTGGAGTATTTTATACTACATTTATACTACAAGCATACAAATGTTGCTTTCGTTGGAGATAAGACTACTTGATAAACACTATTTGTGTTACTTTATTGATAATGGAACAAACTGATATAGTCAGGTTTAGAATCTAGGAGATGGCATCTGTGACATTGGGTCTAATTTGTCATGAAAACAGAACCCCAAAAGATACTATTTTTCCCTTCTTATTTTAAATGATGCTAAGGAAAAATATGCACCTTAACTTTTAAATTTTAATTTTTTAATTGAGTACAGTTGAGATACAATGTTATATTCATTTCAGGTATAAAATATAGTGATTCAATTTATCTATATATTATGCTGTTCTTACCACAAGTGTAGCTACTCTCTGTCACAGTACAACACTATCAAAGTACTACTGCTTATGTTCCCTATGCTGTGCCTTTTATTCCTGTGACTTACTCATTCCACAACTGGAAGCCTGTGTCTCTCACTCCTCTTCACTCATTTTGCCCATCACCTCACCCCCCTTCCCTCTGGTGACCATTAGTTTGTTATTTGTAAAAACACCCATTTTAAAACTTAACAGCAATTATTATGTTTTAATTTTGAGTTATGAAGTTTGCTAATTATGTAATATATCTACACTTTCAAGTTTCCTATTTTATTCCTTAATAATGTAATTAACTTTATTTCCTTGCATAGATTAACATTTTGTGTGAATTCAGATATTGGCTTAAGATTCATAAAATCTATGGTTACATGAATCTGTATAAATGTTAAATTTCCTAAGAATATTGAAATATGAAATATTTTAGCATATTTGTTTTATTTAGTACTTATATCATTGTTATATTAATATAAAGGGAAAAATTAGCAACTCTGGGCAGAACTTTAAGAATCTCATTTTGCTGGGCCACCTGGGTAGCTCAGTCAGTTGAGCATCAGACTCTTGATTTCAGCTCAGGTCATGATTGCAGGGTGGTGCAAGCCCCGAGTTGGGCTCTGCACTGAGCGTGAAGCCTGCTTGAGATATTCTCTCTTTCTCTCTCTCTCTCTCCCTCCCTCCCGCCCTCCCTCTCCCCCTTTGCCCCTTCTCTGCTCTGAAAAATAAAAGAATCTCATTTTGTTAAATATCTCATATTTAAATACAAAAAACATGTTAATCATAATACAATATTATTCTTTGCACATATGTATAATGACAATATATATATTTTAATAAATTCATAAGATCACTATTCGTATTTGCAAAATGTATATCTTTGGACTTATGAGAAGTCTTATGAATAAGTGTTGATAGAATTAAGACATTTTTTAAAATATTTATTAAAAATATATTTTGAACTACATAAATTCATACAGTAAATCTATACCTAACAAAGAGCAAGCTGTGTTTAGAAATATTTCACAGCTGCTATGTTGAAAGGTGAAGGTAATTCTATCATAATGATTGAGTGTGCTTTCTTTACCCAATCAGAAAAATCAAAATCAAATAACTATCCTCAGAGCAGTAGTTACAAAATATTATTGTGTTAATTTCTCTTTCGAAAAAATAGTGGAATCATATTGTTGAAAAAAATATGCCTGTATTAGTGTATTTTCTTTTCATTTTCATTGCATATATAGATGTGCATATCTAAGTGCTTAACTCATAAAATTATGAGTACCCATCTTATTCTGAGCCTGTTTTTATTTATATGAAATTTATTGACAAATTGGTTTCCATACAACACCCAGTGATGCCTGTTTTTGATGATGTGTGTACCTCACCACTTTTACACTTCTCATTTTTTATAATATGTGTGATTTATCTTTTGGGGATAATATGAATTATTTAAAGACACCTGCCAAGTTAGTGGCTCTAATCATTTTTGCTGAATAAATGCAAATATAATTAATTGTAAGGCAAATCTCAAAATGTATTATTAGGTTCACACAGAGAAGTTTGACTGAGGCCTTCTACAATTGTTACATCGTACATTTTTGATAATAAAATAATATTTTCCTTTTGGTTAATATTGGGAAACTTCTATGATTAGAATATTGGAGAATTATATGTATATTCTAGACACGCTGCTTATAATGGAAGATGATTAAAAGAAGAATGCAGACCAGATTAACAATGCCTTTTTAATTTGCATAGTTATCTCTTCACTTTTAGATCAAGTAATGATCAGAGCAGTTCTATGTCAATTACATATTTTGTAAACAGCTATGAAAGTCCAGTCCAAGGTGCCATATCTTGCATCTTGCAACTTTAGAGAAGTTAAGCCTATTTGGATAATCCTTTGACTAAAATACAGCAGTATAAACATGCAATTAATGACATCTTCATAATGCCACAATTGAAGAATGTGTTAATAATTTAATAATCTCCTTTGATGGAATTCTTTCTTTTTAAAGCAGTGCTTCCTTGTGTAGTGACATGTCTCAGCTTTATTTTTAGCAGGATCATAATTATTATCTTTATTGCAATAAAGAAATGCTAAAGGGTTATTTTGGAGTGTGTTTAATGGATTGGTTTCATATTAATGTATGATCACAGCTTGTTTTTTCAACTTAGTAACTTTGAAAATTCAATTTTAGTATTTCAGCCAATAGCAACAAGGCTCTAGAGAATTGCTTCACACTAACCAAACACAGGAGATTGATGTATTAAAAAAAAAAACCCTACTTTATTTATTTAAAAAAATGGTATTCTTTACTAGAAGACAGTTATCTGTAAGGTCTATGAGGAAAGAAACTATGCTCTGTTCGGTTCCTTGTTATATCCCTAGGGTTTAGAAGATTAATTTTTGAATTACTTCCTTAAAAATTTTTTAGTTTACTTTTAATGGGTCAAAGTCATTTGGCAGATTACCCGAGTAATCAGTGCTATTGATCGATTTTTAAATGTCTATTTAGAGAATACCTAGTAATAATTGTGCTTGATTTAATATCCAGTTTATTAATATTGTGAATTTAGTAAATAATTAGTATTTTATTGCAATTAAACAATCAATTCTTTTCAAACTACCCACATGAATGTTACATACCAATAAAATAGAATATGGATTAAATTACATTTTCCATGGCCTATTAACACTGGTTTAAATTTTATATAATTCTTCCTGATGAGTTATTAAAATACCAAATCTAACATGACAATTTATCTCTTTTAAAAAAAAGCCCCGACGCGGGGCTTGAACTCACACACAGACTGTGAGATTATGACCTGAGCTAAAGTTGGACGCTTAACCAACTGAGCCACCCCGGGGCCCCAAACATGACAATTTATCTTAAATGCTTTAGCCACTTTAAAAAAATACACACACACACACACACACACACACACACACACACACACACACATATATACATATTACAATAATCCCAAAGCCTGTCATATGCTTATCTTTAAACTGGTTACTAGTGTGCTAATACTAGGGATATCTTTTTTTCTTCTTTTACGTTGCTGATGTGGAAATTTTCCTATTTCCCTAGGATTTCAAAGATATTTGAGACTATTTCAAAGACATCGGAAGCTTTCCTAAGATTCAGTAACCATGCTAGAATTAGAAGAAAAAGAAAGTTATCTCTTAGATTTACAAATTCTGGGTTTTTTATTAGAAAATTTTTTGTCTAGTCATTGCATTGGTATTTGCTGTATATTCAGAGATGGTTCAAATAAGGATATTAGCCATCAGGTTGGACTTTCTTTTTAGAATTAAAATCTACTTGCTATATGCCCTTATGCCTTTATTTAGAGTTCAAGCCTAGTTTTTAATTTTGTGCAATATTGGTGTTTCCTCACAAAATGATTTGTTTTTTAAGTCCAAACTGCTTGTGCTACAAAACAATTTCCCTCTTATTATGATATATAGGTCTGGTGTATGAATGTTATTAAAAACTCATGCACTTTCATTAGTATATCTTCATTATGTAGAGCTACCTGACTTTTTATCTTTTAGGAGATGCGAGACTATTTCTGCTTAGTTACCACTTCTATTTATTCCACTAATTTATCGCATGTTTCAAACACACAGTTCTGTTCTGTTAGATGTGGGGTATGATCACTAGTGTTAATTAACTGCTGGACTTCTTTTCCACTTGGTTATTATGTGTGACCATAAGTGGTGATCAACCTTTTCTGTTTCTGGTACAGAATTTTGATGTTACTACTTTGATGTTTGCAGGTCTTTCCTTTCACTAATGGAAAGAAATACATGTCTTATTATAAACATACATATAATCAGAAAAACAAAATACCTGCATATTAACTATTTATTGAAGACAATAGAAATTAAGATACTTTTCTCTGTGTGTACTTTTTGTGTATATTATGAGCAACTTTTTGAAAAAAATGTTCAAGTGTCTCTCTCTATATATGTAATTTTTATATTTTATAAAAAATATATTTATATTATATATGTATATAAATATTATATATATTTAATTTAACTTCAAGTTAGTTAATATACAGTGTAGTCTTGAATTCAGGAGTAGGACCCAGTGGTTTATCTCTTACATATGACACCCAGTGCTCATCCTAAACGTGCCCTCCTTAATGCTCATCACCCATTTAACTCATCCCCCCACCCCCCTCCCTGTAGCATTCTGCAGTTTGTTCTCTGTATTTAAGAGTCTCATATGGTTTCCCTCCCTCTCCGTTTTTATTATTTATTTATTTATTTATTTATTTATTTATTTATTTATTTCTGGTCAGGTTTTAATTTAAATCCAGTTAGTTAACATATAGTGTAATACTAGTTTCAGTAGTGGAATTCTGTGATTCATCACTTACTTAAAATTTAACCCAGTATGAGTGCCTCTTTATGCCCCTCATATCAACATTTCTGTTTAAGTATTATGAACTCTTAACCTTCAACAGACTCAAGCTGTTTAATTGAGCCACATATATATATTTTCATGTTCATATGTCAGAGATTAGCCAGGGATAAGCCATTTAGATTGCTTTCCTTAGCCTTTCAAAACTGCCTCTGACTTTTTTTTTTTTAGATGAAACTTGTTTTCTGGCAACAAAAGAATGAAACAGAATTATTCTATATTTTTCTTTCCTTTTTTTCCCCTTTCCTTAATACCCAAGGAGCCCTGGTTCTTTGTTGGTGGATACTGAGCAGTGAGTATCTGGTTTGCCTGTAAGTGCTGGCTGGGGCCAAAAGTATTGCTGCTGTGGTTGGTCTCTTTTAAGGAGAAATCAGGAAAACATATTATTTTTAGGTTTATGAATTCACATTGATTTTCTTCTCAAACATATCATGTTGCTGCATTTTCTCTTCTTTGATTATGAGATTTTACCAGCTTCAAAGCCTCCACTACATTAACAGGAGTGCTTTGTAAGCAAGATATCAATGCAAGGCTATTTAGAATTAGGAGATTTAAGAGCAATTTATCCAGATCGGTGGCAAATAGACCCATCCTAGTCCAAATGTCAAGGGTCACTTACAAAATGTGAATAAAATTGGAACAATGCAGTTAAGTATTCCAAATTTTATTTGTTCAGTTTCTTGGTGTTACTTTCTTAACTGTAGGACAGGGTTTTTAAATATTTCCTTGTGGGGGTGCCTGTGTGGCTCAGTTTGTTAAGCGTCCGACTTTGGCTCAGGTCATGATCTCACGGTTCCTTAGTTCGAGCCCAGAATCAGGCTCTGTACTGACAGCTCAGAGTCTGGAACCTGCTTCGGATTCTGTGTGTGTGTCTCTCTCTGCCC